>NC_064622.1:20814430-22080055 GCF_023898315.1 Schistocerca nitens
AGTTTGAGCATTTAGTGAACTTTTCACTCTGTTCAGTAACGCTTTTGAGAATATCTTCTAAGCCATTGGTGTTAACGATACTCCTGTGTCGTTACCAGGCTGCAACTTTTCTTCCTTTTTGTGTAAATAATGTACTGTGCCGACGTCCACCCTTCCGGAATCTGCTCTTCTTTCTAAATTTTACTTATGATATGGGACAGTTCCATGATCGTTTTCTCGTTAGCACACTCTAAAGTTCTACAATGATCCCACCATCCCCAGAAGCTTTATTGTTTTCAGAATGAACGATTCCTCAGGCAGTGGCTAGTCATGCCTCCGCTATATCCTCTCTTCCAGGAGTTCTAGTCCCTCAAGGTTTGCAGGAAAGTTTGGAAGGCCGCCGATGAGGTTCTGGCGGAAGTAAAGCTGTGACAGCGATACTTGAGTCGGTTTGTTAAATCGCGAACCGTAAGATTACACTTTAAATACAGGTTTCTATCGTTCTATTAATAATGGTTTTGCGGTAAAAGATCAGATAATTGTGTAGAGACATGGACACACAGGAAAAAGGGTACACGACCTAACATGGACACACATAGAAAACAGAAGCAGTGGACTTGGCTTATCAAATAGTTAAGAATTGGGACGTCGAATAGAAATGTTTTGGCTGGTGTATTTCTACGTATTAACTGAGACGGTTACGTAATTCTTGGCTCGTGCAGCGAACGTCTGAAAACTGGAAATGGTGTAAATATGGATGAGACAGGAGTGATGGCTCCTGGACGTCATATAGTATTAATATCCCTAGATGAAGTTATGAAATTGTTCAGGACGCAATATGGTAATGTTATATGAAATTACAAGAAGGTAAAGTGGTAACAGACACTACTGTCTTTTTCCTGTCGAAACGATGTTCACAGGTATGTCTCTATTTGTGGACGTAAGTATATTTGTTAGTGTTTCGCACTTGCCCGCAAAGGGAAAAGTTCCCACGTTGGAGTATCGGTCCGGGATACAGTTTTAATATGCGCACGAAGTTGCAGCTTTATTGTTCTTCGAGCTCCTAACCTCTTCTACAGTTGCTGGTTCCGAGTCCGGATTTGGTTCTTTCTCATTACAGATGAAAGTGAGACAGTACTTCAAGATTCAGTAGCTCTTCAAAGTACTTAGCCGAGATCTCGCACGACATTTTTCCTTCCTTGTTTTTAAAGCTGACGTTTGATGGGCTGTACCTACATAAGTTAGTGTCCTATGTTCAACGGAAGTCTCGCGTACTGGTGTCTCGGATGTTCTCCTCTAATTGAGTTAAGCGTACCTCCTCATACCCTCACTTGAGATTTCTGGTTGTTTTGGGGCGATGTTTATGAGAACAGCAACCAACCAACACTTTCGGACGCTCTCCGATTGCCCTCATTCAGGAGACAACCACGCGTGCCGCCTCCTTTTCTCCAGGCGAACTGTTTCCTCGACACTATCAGCTAGATTGTATATGTTCTTTTCGCATTCTTCAAAATACTAGTTATTCTGGATCAGCTTCAAAGCTTTATTGGTTCTACATTTCTCTGAATCACAGTATTTTTAGTACGCTAGCCTCCTGCTAGAATTTTTACCTTCATGTCGGAAAGAAACCGATGCATTCTAGGTTTGGCCCTTGAGGAGTTTGAAATTATTATTATTATTATTATAATTATTATCGTGTATTTACTAATGGGAGCTTCGCTCATTTCGCCGTCTACAGTTCGCATTTCATTTTATAATCGAGAGGGGAACGGACAGCTAATCTGACGTTGTGACCTCGTGTTTGGCGCAGGAACCGTATCGTGTCGACGTGGCTGCAGCCGACGTAGCTGGAGAAAGACAGTGATATTTCATGACGGATCGGCCCACGCGCGGGCACACTGGGAGACGGAGTCCCACTGCTCGTACATCGCAGCAGGCCATTACGCCGCCAGTCAGGGCCCGCTCCGCTCCCACGGCTTTTTCTTTGTTTTCTGCCCTCCCCCCTTTCCTCTGTTTCTGGTCGGGGGACAATCTGCATAAATTCCGAGAGGGAAAGAGCGGGCGGTCGCTCGTCGAGCTGATCAAGGTCTCTCTGGTGGAGAGTTCGTCGCGAAGGACAATCGACAGCCGCATGCGTGCAGCTTTATCCCCACCTGACAACGGTGATACCACAGCACGGTGTGATCCAGCGATGTAGAAGTGGTCTTTCAAAGTATTTGCAACAGACGAGTAGCGGTGATAGATCACGTCACGGAGAACAACTTCTGCTACAGATAAAACGTTCGCCGACACTCCCCGATGACGCTAGGCGTCCCTCTACTGAATTCGCTTGCGTGGGACGGCGAGATTCACCGAACTAGCAGGTGTGCTGCAGCTACCATAGTACCGACCCCAAGGAAATTGATAAAGTGATTTGGAAGAAGTATTACAGGTGATTCAAAAATATTTCTGTTTGCTGATGACATCACCTTGGTAGTGAAGGATCTTGTGTGTAATATTGAAACATTATCAAATAATGTAGTTCATGATATAAGTTCGTGGCTTGTGGAAAATAATTTGATGCTAAATCACAGTAAGACTCAGTTTTTACAGTTTCTAACTCACAATTCAACAAGAACTGACATTTTAATCAGACAGAATGGGCATGTTATAAGCGAGACGGAACAGTTCAAGTTCCTAGGCGTACGGATAGATAGTAAGCTGTTGTGGAAAGCCCATGTTCAGGATCTTGTTCAGAAACTAAATGCCGCTTTATTTACCATTAGAACAGTATCTGAAATAAGTGACATTTCAACACGAAAAGTAGTATACTTCGCATATTTTCATACGCTTATGTCATATGGTATTATTTTTTGGGGTAATTCTTCTGATTCAAAAAGGGTATTTTTGGCTCAAAAACGGGCTGTTCGAGCTATGTATGGTGTAAGTTCGAAAACCTCTTGTCGACCCCTATTCAATAGTCTGGGAATTTTGACATTGCCCTCACAGTATGTATTTTCTTTAATGTCGTTTGTTGTTAGCAATTTTAGCTTATTCCCAAGAGTTAGCAGCTTTCACTCAGTTAATACTAGGCAGAAATCAAATCTGCATGTGGAATGCACTTCCTTGACTCTTGTGCAGAAAGGAGTGCACTATTCTGCTGCATCCATTTTCAATAAGCTACCACAAGAACTCAAAAATCTTAGCAGTAGCCCAAACACTTTTAAGTCTAAACTGAAGAGTTTCCTCATGGCTCACTCCTTCTATTCTGTCGAGGAGCTCCTGGAAGAGCTAAAAAATTAAGCAAATTCCAGTGTTACATTCTTGATTTTCTTTATTTAAACTAACGACTTGTCGCCTGAATATGTTTCTTATATTTCATTTTATCTGTTTCTACAATCGTGTTATAATTTCATGTATTGACTCGTTCTATGACCATGGAGACTTCTCCTAAATGTGGTCCCACGGAACAATAAATAAATAAATAACCTTGAGAATGAAGGTCTCTAAACAGAGATAGCTGATTTAGAACCTCTGCCTGGCCCTCTTTCACACGGAACAGATGACTGGATTATATGGCGCGCGCGCACACGCACACACACACACACACACACACACACACACACACACACACACACACACACGATTAATGTCCCTGACTGCGGAGGCCAGACACAGCGATCATGTGTGTCTGAGTTGTGCTTGAGTGAATGTGTCGGTATAGTCTACTTCAGAAGAAGGCCTATTGACCAAAAGCTCACATGTTTAGCAGTCTTTTTGGTGTGCCCGTCTGCGACTCAACATCTCAACTACATGGTGAGTAGCAATCGATCCTTTTCATTATATTGTCATTATGCCCTCCTGGATTTTCGACTGTTTAATACAAGAGTACGATAGACAATTTACAGTGCGATTAGCTTTAAAGTGGTTTAAATTTTGAATACCGATACAATTAATTTCATCCAGCTAGAGACCATATTACTGGGCTGATAACAGCGTTCAACTTCATTTTCTTGTAACACGCCAGCTATCTGCGAGTGCTTCTGTGTACTAGTATCCCAGAACTTGAAATTCACGCATACGTATCAGCATTTCTTAAGAACCAGGAAATTCTTCGTGTAGCACGACAGTCAGATGCGTTAACTGTAACTGTACTTACAGCTACATTACTTCAGTTGTGCTGTAGAACCTATGTTCAAGTACGTGGTTCCACAGGATTATACGTTATACGTTGTAAATCGTATTGCGGCGGTATAGTACAATGCCTTAATTAATTAAATAAATTACCTGTATCGAGGTATTTCGATCTCGTATATCGACTGTAATGCTTCAGTATAATTTGCAATGAAAGTAAGTTAAGCAGTGCTCCCGCATCGGGTTTTGTGGCTCTGGTTCGTGGAAACATCCCCCCCCCCCCCTCCTTGAATATCTGCTATGCCATTGCAAATAAAAAGAGGTGGTTCGGACTTTTATTAAACGTTAGTAATTATGCGAATAATTTCTAAAATATAAGCAAAATGCTTAAACTCGACTCACACGAAGAAAGCTATTAAAGCAAGTCTAAGTGGAGAGGTTGGTCTTAAAAAGAGGCAGATAATTTCAAGCAACTTTAAGTTGTAGCAGACGGGGTACGTTATGTTACATCAGAACCCCCTTTAGTTGCACAAACATTTAGGTTAAGAGCCGGCCGCGGTGGTCTCGTGGTTCTAGGCGCGCAGTCCGGAACCGCGCGACTGCTACGGTCGCAGGTTCGAATCCTGCCTCGGGCGTGGATGTGTGTGATGTCCTTAGGTTAGTTAGGTTTAAATAGTTCTAAGTTCTAGGGGACTTATGACCACAGCTGTTGAGTCCCATAGTGCTCAGAGCCATTTGAACCATTTAGGTTAAGAGCCTTCGCTCTGGACCTGTCGATTAGGTATCGTAGGAGTGTTTGTAATATACGTTTCATTTGCGAATAGACAAGAAAATTGAATAGGATTCTGTGCAAAGGTGTCTCGGCAGTAAAGATGCCGGACTTTGGATTCGGAAGACGTGGTTTTCAGATGACCATAAGGTGGTTAGATTTATATTTTCACTCATTCCTCTAAATAGCTGGATGTGAATAATGAAATGGTTCCGTCAATAAAACAACCGACGATCATAGTCCGCAGTGACATATAGCTGTGTGCGTTGGGATGTACTGACAAGAGGTAGTTCTACGTGCGTTTCTCCTCCTCGTGGTCAACTTTGTTTTTCAGAACGTTAACCAGTAATTTTTTAAGAAAACCGGCATGCGAAGAAAAAGTGAAAACAGGGAAAATGGAAGAGGAGGGTGAGCGAGCGAGAGAGAGAGATATGGAAGAAAAAGAGCGGGAGGAATGGGAACGGAAGGTAGAACAGTGACGTAGGGTAACTGACAAAGAAGCAAAATACGAGCTCCTAAGTAGACAATATTTTGACTGAGACACGAGGGCAGGCATTTCGCTATCTGAGTGCAATGCGTTTCTACATCACTCCGCCGCGCGGGATTAGCCAAGCGGTCTTGGGCGCTGCAGTCACGGACTGTGCGGCTGGTCCCGGCGGAGGTTCGAGTCCTCCCTCGGGCATGGGTGTGTGTTTGTTCTTAGGATAATTTAGGTTAAGTAGTGTGTAAGCTTAGGGACTGATGACCTTAGCAGTTGAGTCCCATAAGATTTCACACACATTTTACATCACTCCAGGGCAATACCGAAGGACAACTCTTCTGTGAATGTCACCGCCAATTTCTTCTTTCATCTCCTTCGAACTCCTCAAATTTTCTTTTTTTTTCCGCAAAAGGCTAAATCGGAACAAAAGAAGTCGAGCAACTGTTCTGTTGTCTTGACCATTCAGTATGTAGAGTAGCAGAA
Organism: Schistocerca nitens; assembly: GCF_023898315.1. NCBI lineage: Eukaryota > Metazoa > Arthropoda > Insecta > Orthoptera > Acrididae > Schistocerca > Schistocerca nitens. The sequence goes on from NC_064622.1 coordinate 20,820,256, forward strand.
ACCTGTCAAAAACCTGCAGCTGTGGTTACAGAACGTGTTAAAATGGTTTGATATACGAAAGTCATATTCTCCAGTGACTCATTGTTTAGTAACTGCGTTTCTTATTCCTGTTTTAAACTCTATAATCTTCGTGTACGATAATGTGGAACTAGTTTCAGTAATATGTCTTGATTTCGTTAACCGACTAATGTCTTCCTTCTATTTGTGGCGATTATGTCATTTGCGTTGCAGTGTGCCTTAAACTAATAAATATTTGCTTTGTATAATCCTTCGAAATGTGCTACAATTATCATCATTTGCCTAAAAGTCAGCTGTTTGCTACCTCTACTATAACGTGGCTACACAGGTGTTCAACGTAATGTGAGTATAGAGGCGTACTTGTTAGTTTTTAAGCCGGCTGCTTAGTCAGAAAGAAAGTACTAACAGACTTGTTTAGGTATTTTAGGTGTCGAAGTTGGAAGCCCAAAGGCTGTTGGGAAGTTTAAGGATACAGGGTACCTATAAATGGTGGAAAAATCGAAAATTTTTAAGACTTTATCAAATTCTATATTCTTTCCTGATTACATAGATATATACATTCCAGTGTTTCAAATGAAAAATGACCTATATATACAAAATTTTAAAGTTACTGTCATGTATGCCACCACACTCCCTTTATTTCTGTTACAGAAACCAGTATTATTTCGAAAAGAACTGTGAATTTTCTGTTTCCAGCTATTATACGTATGATACATTGTATATGTTGGTAACAGTGCAGGTTTCCAGTGTCTGCAAATGATTATCTTTGCTAGTATTTACTTTTGTTTCGCTGAAGAAATTTGTTCACGTGTTACTGAATGTTTGTTGCCCAAGTGCTACATATATTCGCGGAAGCACATATCCTTTAGTGCGCAATAAATACGAACTATGCCACGCATCAAGAAATTCAATGCAAGAAAATTCCGTTGTAACCAGTTCACAAACAAAGCAAGCCACATTGTTGAAAGTAACCTATGTATCAGTTCTTCAGGGAAGAAACTCCCACATGGCACGCCTCCTGGTGATTCAAATTTTTGTGTGAACAATGACGCTGTTTTTATTGGATTTGTTGTTGTTGCTGTGGGCATCTTATCTTCTTTGATAAAGGAAGTGGTGAAATGTAAACAAAGTGATGGTGTAGGCTGTCTGGAAATAACTAAACAACAAAGTAGCAGGAAGGGTTTGGTGTCAAAATTAGTTGTTCTATGTAGATCCTGCAATAAATCTACCTCGAAAATGACTTCGAACATTTTGCATACTTCATATGATGTGAATTTGAATTGAGTGTATGCGATGGCTGCAATAGGAAAAGGAAAAAAGGCTGCTCAAATGTTTGATGGATCTTTCTCCTCCTCCCAGTAGGTTCACCAAGTACATAAAAATACTTTGGTGCCTTGATATTTGTGTCTAATGCATCTATGAAACGTGCAGTAGAAGAAACTGTAAATATTAGTGGAACCAGGGACATTGCTGTTGCACTTGATGGAACACGGCAACGTCGAGGACATCGTCCCTTGAATGGTGTTGTAAGTTCTACTTCTCTGGAGAATGGAAAAGTTATTGATGTTGAGAGCTTACCTAAGTACTGCCACACCTGCCATGGTAACACTGAAGGACATATTGAACACCAGTGCTCTAAGAATTATAACGGTTACAGTGGAGGTATGGAGTGTGATGGTGCTCTAAAAATATTGCAGGGGTCGGTGCCCGTTTATAACGTTAGACATACGAAGTACCTAGATGGTGGGGACTCTAAAGCTTTCAATAAAATTAATAAGTTCAATGTTTATGGTGATACCTTGGTAACAAAACTGGCGTCTTGTGGACATGTGCAAAAGAAGATGGGTACTAGATTGAGAAATGAAAGGGAAGTTTGCTATCTGATGGAAAATCTCTGTCTGGCCGAGGAAGATTGACATAAACTGACATAGACCTTCTGACCATTAGACGAACTGCACCTCTGAATGATGTTACAGCAATAAGAAAAGATGTATGGGCCACCTACTTTCATAAGTTGTCCACAGATGACCACCCTGTTCACGGACTTTGCCCTAAAGGAGCAGATTTTTGGTGAGGTTACCAAAAAGCAAAAGAAAGTGGTCAAATATACAGTCATAAGTATTCTCTTCCTGAGCCTGTTATGTAATAAATAAAACCAATTTTTAGAGACCTGAGTGACCCTGTTTCGCTTAGTAAATGTCTTCGTGGAGGCACTCAGAATACAAATGAAAGTTTCAACCATTGCATATGGGAAAGAGTGCCCAAGAATGTTTTTGTAGGACTAAATACATTAAAAGTTGGTGTACTAGATGCAGTGATATTTTTCAATGATGGAGTGATGGGAAGGTTGGCAGTCCTGAGAAATTTAGGCAAAAAATGTGGTTCTAATATGGAAGATCAATTGCTTTCGTGTGACATACAACTGGTACATAAAGCTGAAAGATTCGCTCTTCAAGTTACCAAAGAAGCAATAAGTGCTAAGAGGAATGTCAAGAGGAAGCTTGAAGATGAAGAAATTCTGCAGGATGAAGACTATGCTTCAGGAATGTTCTGAGGCACAGTTTAATTGGACTCTTATCTTCATTCGCAATTCCCGAAAGTTGTGTTTTTAAGAATTCAGGTAAAATATTTCCTAAAGTTTATAAAAAATTTCTCTAATTTTTTTCTGTAAATTGCACTAGTCTATACTTATGTAGTAGACCTAAGCTTTATTGCAGAATCAACTAAATTATAGAAAAAATAACATTTGTATTAGGAAAAAATTACAAAAATTAAAATGTAAGATGCGATATTTTTTATCGTTATAATATATATAATAGGTAGAATTAAATGGGTCTAGTACCTCAGCCATCATGTTATGCATATCTGGTAAAAATTTTGTCTCCTTCAAATGTATAACATTGGTTAAAGGGTACCTCAATTTAAGGAAGCATCTATGTAATGTTTTTAATAACCCTAAGTAGGTTCAAAAATATTCGAAACACTTTTAATTTGTTTAGAAAGTGTGCTGCATTATCTGATATCAACAAAAAATCTGTAAAACATATACATTATAAACAGTGCATGAAAGAATTAGGTGTTGATTTTTACATAATATTGAGCCGGAAAAGTACCCTGTATCCTTAAAGACCCAATATTCGAGACGGGCTACATACGATTCTCCTGTCTTTGTCGTGTATCTCGTATGCGTGGAAAGGATGATAAGAACAAGGCTACGCAGATTAGGATGCCATTTTCCTCCCAGCTTTGTTCGAAGCTGAAAATGATAGGGATAAACAGTGGCATGAAGGACACGGCGGCACACATTAGGTGCAATGGGCTCCGGAGTGCTTTTGTAGACTATCTTTCAGACAGAAATTCTTCTTCATTTGGGAACTCTCACCTTCCTTTCCAACGACGTCGAGAATTTGTTTATGCACTTACAGAGAGCCATAACCATAACTGTCGTATTACGTTTAAGTGGCATTAGCTATAAACATACAGCATTTCTGGATGTGTATATACTATAAAAATTAGCCGATTTCTTTCAATAACTACGTAGAGATTTGTTCCGCTTTGTTGTTAACAATAATTCAAAAATGGCTCTGAGCACTATGGGACGTAACATCTGTGGTCATCAGTCCTCTAGAACCTAGAACTACTTAAACCTAAGTAACCCAAGGACATCACACACATCCATGCCCGAGGCAGGATTCGAACCTGCCACCGTAGCGGTTACGCGGTTCCAGACTGATGCGCCTAGAACCGCACGGCGACACCAGCCGGCAACAATAATTGAACAAACGCAAGAAAACATTGGCTCTAGACGAAAAGGAGAATGTTTGCAGTTATTTTGTCGACTGAGCAAACTTCCCTTAAGACTGTTGTCTCGCATTCATCACCAGAGAGGAATTTCTCGTCAAAGCGCTATTTATCTGAAAAACGCAATTAACAAGTAACTATATATGATTCCTGGAAGCACCATTTATTAGTTATTTTACGGTTACCACTAATAAGAGTATGGAACTGATTAAATGTGCTGAAAGAAAGAGGGCGGAATTTGTTTGTATATTAGAAAGCGTTCTCCTTATATCGTTTCTCGTTTGTCGGCATGTGTAATTTTCAAATAGTCACAGCTAGCAGAAGAAATCTATCCAACCCCGCCAGCACAAAAAGCTAATGGCAGCACACAACAATTATGATAATTTTTGCCGGGCCTGTTCTCCGAACGACAGAAAAGCAATTTAGTTAATATCACGGTTGCGAGATGAAGATGGATCGTGTAGGTGTCAGCTACACACTACGCCTGTTAAATGATGTAAGCGCACAAGAGGGGGGCAAGGTTGGCGCCCTTCACAGATTTCTTTCCTCTGCCATCGTTACACGTATTGGGCATTCACTGAAAAGACACCAAAGAGAGCTTTAGGCAGCGAAAAACAAAGTGACACGACTGTGCTTGAGCCAGACACAAAAAGTAGACTGCCCAACTGCCCAACGTGTCTTCGAGGGACACTGTACCACTGACCTTGAAAAGGAAACCGACACGGACCAAAGACGCGTTTGAAACTCATTGCCTCTGACAAGGCGTGACACTCGACAAGCATTGCTGCTCTTGGGGGATACAGGTGTTCTCAACCAGTTTCCGAGCGAACACTGCGAAAGGAGCTGCATCCAGTGGACTTTTGGTGTCGTCGGGTAAGTGGCAAAAGGCCATGTCCCACAACGGTACATGAAGCTGAACGTTTACAGTGGGCCATAGAACACAAAAACTGGACACTATATAGGGGTGTGGTTCTGATTCAGAAATTTGTAATACGGTGTGTGGCATTGTAAGGGAGCTCTCTGTGCTGCCTGACCGGCCCTTTGCTCATGGAAACACCAGAGAGGCGCCACAGAGGCGGTTCCGGCCGTTGGAAGAAATCATTCTCTGGCAACCTAACTCAGCAAGCCTCTGTGCAGTCGGCCGTTTGTTTTGAAAGCCGATGTGTTAAATAACCACCATTTCAAAAGGTCTGCCTCACTGGGACCCGGTTTCTTCTGCCGTCACGACGCGTTTCCCTGGATAGCAGTACTGGCAATGTCCAGAGCACATGGCCGTCCCGTTTATGCGCCATGGAGAGAGAGAGTGTAACTAAGTTGTACAGGGTAAGGTCTACAGGAAACAGAGGGGCCGGTAACAGATTGCCAGCTAGTCGGAGAAACAATAAATGATCTCGTCAGTCGCCAGTTGCGACTACAAGATCATCCAGAATTTCGGTGGCAACTGGTAATTACGATTGCATTCGAATTACCGGGGCCCCGACTTCTCCACTCAGGTAATGTAACGTTCCACTGCCATATACCATCATGAGTATGTCTACTGCTCGCCCTCAATAACGTGTACAGTTATTATGACTGACAGACTATTGCCTAGCGATGTAGTACTAAGTTTCCGGTAGGCAGCACTTAAGCTGAGCTGTGATATCCCTTCAGTCCCTCATCTATCCCACTGCGATTGCGGAGACAAAGCTGAATAACGGCTGTGGTACGATATGTACAGACAGTGCAATGGGGTAGGGTAGTGGGTGTTCGTTACAAAATGAGGCAGCTGGGAACGCGGTTCCAGCTTTTCAAATAATTCTGGAAAGAAGAGCGAGCAATATTGAGTCAGAGAATGAAGAAGTACTGGCGAAAGAATCTACGAAGTGAAAACAGCTGGTTAATCTTAGGGAACAGTCGGCTGAAACAAACAAAGTACATTGCTTAAACATTTTTAACGGACACTGAAGAGCGGCAGACTGATCGTTGCCAAACCACCCTCTTCCCCCTCCAAAATCGTGAGAAGTTAAAATGTCGAGCAAAAAACATGCGGATTGGGAACAAATTTGTCGAAAACCACGATGTCGGTGGTCTCTCGTCGAAAGCTGGGCCTGCTGCAGAGATTTTGTAGCACAGCGCGAAAATTTCAAGCGACCCCCCGCCACCTCCCCCACCACCAACACCACGTTTTGTATTTTCAGACACAGTCAACTGTTTTCACAATGTCCTTCACCTATGGCGTCTTATTATCTCACATCACATTTACGTCACAGACTCATACGTCTTTCTGACTTAATACGTCTGAAAGGCCAGATCTAGGTACAGTACTACAGTGTACTAGATTTTGAAGTATAGCTCCAAAATTAATTATGTTAGCCACAGTTAAGGGTCTCGTGTTTGCTTGCTGCAGTTGTAATCCAGGGTAAAATTATGCAGTGTGACTCCGATAACTGGCGATTCTGTGGACGAACGTTGAGCAGGAAAGGTAGGTTTTCGAGGAGAAGCAGTACTGCTATATACATGGTGTCCCAAAAATGTTGCGACAGACTTGGAGGGGTTGTAGAGGATGTGGTGGGGAGCAAATCGAGGATAGGAACCCGTGTCCGGAAACATCCAACGACGCTACAGAGTGTAGAAGTTGCGGCAATAAACGTGAGTCTGTACGCTGAAGGACCGTCTCACAATGTTGCTCGTCGTTCAGTGATGGCGACTGATCGCCACGATCGCCAGTGGAGAAGATGGAGTTAGGTGCCGCGTAGACAGTCCTTGTACCCCACGAATTCGATGTCCTGTTGCCTCGGTGGATGACAAGTTCGGGCACGGGTTTCCATCGGCGGTTTATTTTTCTCATGGAACCGTCAAAATTTTGCAACGTGTTTCGGTGCACAGGAAGTGTCTGAAACCGTACTCCAGCAGGGCAACAGTGCATTCGATTCGAAGGGTAGAAGGCCTGTCTACGTGGCAGTTAGCTCCGTCTTCTCCACGGGCGATCGTGGCGATAGTCGGCATCACTCGACAACAAGCGACATTGCGAGACGTTGCTCCTACGGTCCGTCAGCGTACAGACTCACGTTTACTGCCGCAGGCGCCTGCGCCTGCAGCTTCTGCACTCTGTAGCGTCTTTGGATGACCTTTCCGGACACGGGTTCCTATGCTCAATACATACTCTACAACCCCCTCGAAGTTCGGTGCAACATTTTTGGGACACAATATATACAGGGTGGTCAGGAACAGTGTGGGAAGCTTGTAAGGGTGTTGCAGGGTAGGTTGAGCTGGGAAATAACCGTAAAAAAATTCGGTACGTTGCGCTCTTTCGGAATTAATTAGCCTTGAGGTTAGACAATCAGGCCGTCGCGCGCAAATTCGAGCTCTTGGCAGATATACTTGTTGTCAGTTGTTCTCATATTGTAGATGATAGCGCACGAGACCGCTCAGCTTTCGGCTCGGGTTCGATCCCATGTCCGACTTCTGTATCCCTCTCTTGATCGGTTTTAGGAAACCAAACGGACACGTTTGGCGACTGTCTTGTACGTCTGTGGCGTGCAGCTTGAATTTCCGCGCACAGCTGCCTGCCTGACTGCATAGCTTCAATGCTAATTAACTCGGAAACGGCGCAACGTATCGATTTTTTTTCTTAACAGTTATTTCTCTGCACACCCTGCGGTGCAACACCCTTACAAGTTTTTCAGACCGCTTCTGACCACCCTGTATGAATTGTGATTGTCTGGTGGACTGTATTGTCGCGCTGGATTAGCCGAGCGGTCTTGGTCGCTGCAGGCATGGACTGTGCGGCTGGTCCCGGTGGAGGTCCGAGTCCTCCCTCGGGCATGGGTGTGTGTATTTGTCCTTAGGATAATTTAGGTTAAGTAGTGTGTAAGCTTAGGGACTGATGACCTTAGCACTTAAGTCCCATATGATTTCACACACATGTGAACATTTTTTTGGACTGTATTTCTGATCAATTATGCAGACAGGGTGCTCATACCCCTAGCAATGCAGAGGCTATAAACGACGTTGCATACACATTTTCACAGAGAATGGGATGTTTATTACAACTATTCAAGTTTCATGTAAATTCATTTTCTTCTGCTAGGCCCACAGTTAACCGTTGCACTAAAGTAAGTGTTCGGTACCTAGTTCATATTCTATGGCATTAGAATTTGCTTCTTGGGACTAAATACTGTCCAGCAGAGGGCAATTCTTTGATTCGAGGCTTATTCGGACTTACTTTCGTGAGTAACGCGTATTTTAAAACCTAACGGGTATCTCAGCTATCTTACAGCGTATGCGAAAGACACCTCTGAACGTCAAGTTGCACTCTACCCAATCTACGGTTCGATAGTTTTGGTGCAGTACATAAATGACATAATAAACAGTAGGATTACCGGCAGTACTGGTTCCATTGGTAGGGAAAGAAACGTAAATCAATGTGTGAGAGAGGAAAAGTTAGCCGACGACTTCTCTTTGTTTTTTGCTTGTTTGTTTTGCACTTAATTAGAACAGCGCATCGTTCCGTGTTAGTCCATTGTGTGTTCTACATCTTTACGAAATATAAACTGCATTTTATAAGTAAAGAAAAAGCTACTCGCATAATTTCTGCACTTTTATGTAACTAAAACAATTTATTTTGATGGAAGTACGGTTTACACGCACAATAACAAGAAATCTATATACGAGTAATTATTGTGTTATTTTGTACTCAACAGAACGTTCTTCTTCATAATCAAAGAATTCCTGTTGTTATTGGTAAGTGTGAAAGTTGTTTATGAATAACAAAGGTACGTTTTACATATGCTGATCCTAGTAGTGAAGCGATGTTATGTTTTTGTTTCGCGTTTTTTTTTTAATTTGCATTTTTTGAGGCGCTATATGATACATCTGTATTTTTTTTTTTCTTCACTACAACATCGCTTTGTTTCACGTTACAGATCAACAGTTTTCGATTGAAACATGAATTAAACAATGAAACTTTCAATTTTGCTATAAATAATGTTTATTTTCTACTACGCGACAGGAGGATAACAACGTAGAACTAAAACATTCTGTAGGTCACGTGGCCCTTTATACTCTTATATCCACACTCGCATGTCAGACGTTTCACGGCGTCTGGTTTCTACGGGAATCTAGTGACACACTGATTGCATAGGCATACGAAGCCAACGAAATGAGGTAACGCCCGACTGATATGCAACACACCTAACGTGTAGGTAACGCGGTAAAACTACTAGGAAAGCCACCGCAGTCCGCGCTTACTTAAGGATAGTCTACGGTGGCTTTACAGCTCTGTCTGGAGGAATGGTAGGACGCTGATATGCCAGGTGGCAGAGAAGCGAGTGAAACGGGACGGGCTCCTGCTCGGCAGGAGAGGCTAGGCAGTAGTGCGAGGTGTCCTGATGAACACTTACCAGTCGACGTGCAGGCAGGGAAATCAGGACGCGCTCATTCTAAAGATACTTCAGCTATCAAGATATTAGCAGTAAATTTTCAGAGTGTTCGGAATAAAGTTCCTGAATTTACTGCCCTCCAGGAAGCGTGTGGCGCGCAAATTATCCTCGGGACTGAGACCTGGCTGAACCCTGAGATAGGAAGTTCTGAAATATTTAGTGAGGGCTGGAACGTGTATCGGAAAGACAGATTAGACACCGTAGGAGGTGGTGTCTTCATTTCAGTTGACAAAAATATTGTGTCTACTGAGGTAGAAGTAGAGTGTGATTGTGAAGTTATCTGGACACGTTTAACAGGGCTAGGAGAAATAAAATTAATTGTTGGGTGTTATTACCGGCCACCGTGACAGTTTTAGAATCATTCAAAGGGAGTCTACATTCAGTATCGCAGAAGTACCCGGATCATGCTATATTAGTCGGAGGCGACTTCAACCTACCTAGTATAGACTGGGATGTCTATGGATTCATTACAGGTGGTACAGACAAGGCGTCGTGTGAATTACTTTTGAACACATTATCCGAAAACTGTCTTGAGCAGCTAAATCGACAGCCAACGCGTAATGGAAATATTTTAGATCTGGTAGCCAGGAACAGACCAGACCTCATCGACGGTGTCAGTGTTGAGACAGGGATTAGTGATCATGATGTTGTCATTACGACTATGGTTACGAAAGTTAAAAAGTCGGTAAAGAAGGCTAGGAGAGTATTCTTACTAGAAAGAGCAGATAAGCAGTTGTTAGCATCCCACTTAGTAAATGAATCGACTTCATTTACTTCCGGTACGATGGACGTGGAAGAATTATGGGCAAATTTTAAACACATTGTAAATCACGCATTGGACAAGTATGTGTCCAAAAAGTGGGTTACGAACGGAAAAGACCCACCGTGGTTTAACAGCGCAATTCGGAGAATGCTCAGGAGGCAAAGGCAGTTGCACTCGCGGTACAAGAAAGATCGGGAGAATGAGGACAGGCAAAAGTTTGTAGAGATTCGTGCTGCTGTAAAAAGAGCGATGCGCGAAGCATTCAACCACTACCACCGTCATACCTTAGCAAAAGATCTTGCTGAAAACCCAAGGAAATTCTGGTCTTACGTAAAATCGGTAAGCGGGTCGAAGGCTTCCATCCAGTCAGTCACTGATCAGTCTGGCCTGGCGACGGAAGACAGCAAAACGAAAGCTGAAATTTTAAATTTAGGATTTGAGAAATCTTTCACGCAGGAGGATCGTACAAACATACCGCCGTTTGAGTCTCGTACAGATTCCCGTATGGAGGAAAATAGTGATAGACATCCCTGGGGTTGTGAAGCAGCTGAATGGGTTGAAAATAAAGATATCGTCAGGTGCTGATGGGATTCCAATTCGGTTTTACAGAGAGTACTCTACTGCATTGGCTCCTTACTTAGCTTGCATTTATCGCGAATCTCTGGCCCAACGTAAAGTCCCGAGCGACTGGAAAAAAGCGCAAGTGACGCCTGTATATAAGAAGGGTAGAAGAACGGATCCTCAAAATTACAGACTAATATCCTTAAGATCGGTTTGTTGCAGGATTCTCGAACATATTCACAGTTCGAATATAATGAATTTCCTTGAGACAGAGAAGTTGCTGTCCATGTATCAGCACGGCTTTAGAAAGCATCGCTCCTGCGAAACGAAACTCGCCGTTTTTTCACATGATATCTTGCGAACCGTGGACGAAGGATATCAGACGGATGCCATATTCCTTGACTTCCGGAAAGCGTTTGACTCGGTGCCCCACTGCAGACTCGTAACTAAGGTACGAGCATATGGGATTGGTTCCGAAATATGTGAGTGGCTCGAAGACTTCTTAAGTAATAGAACCGAGTACGTTGTCCTCGATGGTGAGTGTTTATCGGAGGTGAGGGTATCATCTGGAGTGCCCCAGGGAAGTGTGGTAGGTCCGCTGTTGTTTTCTATCTACATAAATGATCTTTTGGATAGGGTGGATAGCTGATGATGTTGTGGTGTACGGGAAGGTGTCGTCGCTGAGTGACTGTAAGAGGATACAAGATGACTTGGACAGGATTTGTGATCGGTGTAAAGAATGGCAGGTAACCCTAAATATAGATAAATGTAAATTAATGCAGATGAATAGGAAAAAGAATCCCGTAATGTTTGAATACTCCATTAGTAGTGTAGCGCTTGACACAGTCACGTCGATTAAATATTTGGGCGTAACAGTGCAGAGCGATATGAAGTGGGACAAGCATGTAATGGCAGTTGTGGGGAAGGCGGATAGTCGTCTTCGGTTCATTGGTAGAATTTTGGGAAGATGTGGTTCATCTGTAAAGGAGACCGCTTATAAAACACTAATACGACCTATTCTTGAGTACTGTTCGAGCGTTTGGGATCCCTATCAGGTCGGATTGAGGGAGGACATAGAAGCAATTCAGAGGCGGGCTGCTAGATTTTATACTGGTAGGTTTGATCATCACGCGAGTGTTACGGAAATGCTTCAGGAACTCGGGTGGGAGTCTCTAGAGGAAAGGAGGCGTTCTTTCCGTGAATCGCTACTGAAGAAATTTGGAGAACCAGCACTTGATGCTGACTGCAGTACAATTTTACTGCCGCCTACTTACATTTCGCGGAAAGACCACAAAGCTAAGATAAGAGAGATTAGGGCTCGTACAGAGGCATATAGGCAGTCATTTTTCCCTCGTTCTGTTTGGGAGTGGAACAGGGAGAGAAGATGCTAGTTGTGGTACGAGGTACCCTCCGCCACGCACGGTACGGTGGATTGCGGAGTGTGTATGTAGATACAGATGTAGGTGTGGGTACCTGCTTGGCGAGGGCGGCGGAGTCGTGCAGGACGCGGATGCGGTCCCCGGGCACGGCGAGCAGCGGCACGGCCACCAGCGTGTCGTCGACGGCGGCGGGCGGCTCGGCCAGCACGGTGAGCAGCGGCTGCGCGGCGGCCGGCCGGTGGTAGAGGCGGCCGTAGCCGAGCCCCAGGCCCAGGCCGTAGCTGGGGAAGGCGCCCGCGTAGCCGCGGCCGTACGCGCCCGACCACGAGGCCGCCGCCGCCGCCAGCGCGCACAGCAGCCACGCCGCTCTCGTCTGCAACACCACCCACACACACACACACAGGTCAGCCACTCTCACCACCGAATGTAAAGCCTAACTTAACACCGACACACTACGTTGCCAACTAAGTTTCTGAACTGGGCTCCCAGCCACTGCGGATGCGCGACCTGCAGTGGCCAAACTCTGCGGCGAAACTATCCAGTTTCGTGGCGTTCCAACTTCCCCGAACACGAAGCTACACTACTGGCCTTTAAAATTGCTACACCACGAAGAAATGCAGATGATAAACGGGTATTCATTGGACAAGTATATTATACTAAAACTGACATGTGATTACATTTTTCACGCAATCTGGGTGCATAGATCCTGAGAAATCAGTACCCAGAACAACCATCTCTGGCCGTAATAACGGCCTTGATAAGCCTGGCCATTGAGTCAAACAGAGCTTGGATGGCGTGTACAGGTACAGCTGCCCGTGCAGCTTCAACACGATACCACAGTTCATCGAGAGTAGTGACTGGCATGTTGTGACGAGCCAGTTGCTCGGCCACCATTGACCAGACGTTTTCAATTGGTGAGAGATCTGGAGAATGTGCTGGCCAAGGCAGTAGTCGAACATTTTCTGTATCCATAAAGGCCCGTACACGACCTCCAACATGCGGTGGTGCATTATCCTGCTGAAATGTAGGGTTTCGCAGGGATCGAATGAAGGGTAGAGCCACGGGTCGTAACACATCTGAAATGTAATGTCCACTGTTCAACGTGCCGTCAGTGCGAACAAGAGGTGACCGAGACGTGTAACCAATGGCACCCCATACCATCACGCTGAGTCATTTTCCAGTATGGCGATGACGAGTACACGCCTCCAATGTGCGTTCACCGTGATGTCGCCAAACACGGATGCGACCATCGTGATGCTGTAAACAGAACCTCAATTCATCCGAAAAAAATGACGTTTTGCCATTCGTGCACCCAGGTTCGTCGTTGAGTACACCATTGCAGGCGCTCCTGTCTGTGATGCAGCGTCAAGGGTAACCGCAGCCATGGTCTCCGAGCTCATAGTCCATGGTGCTGCAAATTTCGTCGAACTGTTCGTGCAGACGGTTGTTGTCATACAAACGTCCCCATATGTTGACTCAGGGATCGAGACGTGGCTGCACGATCCGTTACAGCCGTGCGGATAAGATGCCTGTCATCTCGACTGCTAGTGATACGAGGCCGTTGGCATCCAGCACGGCGTTCCGTATTACCCTCCTGAAACCCACCGATTCCATATTCTCCTAACAGACATTTGATCTCGACCAACGCGACCAGCAATGTCGCGATACGATAAACCGCAATCGCGATAGGCGGAAACGTGATGGTACGCATTTCTCCTCCTTACACGAGGCATCGCAACAACGTTTCACCAGGCAACGCCGGTCAACTGCTGTTTGTGTATGAGAAATCGGTTGGAAACTTTCCTCATGTCAGCACGTTGTAGGTGTCGCCACCAGCGCCAGCCTTGTGTCAATGCTCTGAAAACCTGATCATTTGCATATCGCGGCATCTTCTTTCTGTCGCTTAAATTTTGCGTCTCCAGCACGTCAGCTTCGTGGTGTTTCAATTTTAATGGCCAGTAGTGTATTAGATGCGTGAGTTTTTAAGTTAGGTGGCGTTTCACTTATTCCGGCACGTAGTCGGTAACTGATAAAAATTACAGGTTTTTTTCGGCAGGTGACACTGTGCACGTGGCACGTTTTGACAATCGTTACAAGAACGAAGTGCCACGAACTGCTGCACCCGAGAAATTTCTTCGACATTCTTGTAAAGTCGTCAGATGATCAAAACGAACTGCAAAATGATTTACACAAGATACCCGTATAATGCAAAAAGTGGCAACTGATTCTAAATCATGAAAGTGTGAAGTTATCCACATGACTATTAAACGAAATCCGCTGCATTTCCGTTAGCCGATAAATTACACAAATTTAAAGACTGTAAATTCAACTAAATGTTTAGGGATTACAATTACGAATAACTAAATTGGAAGCATTAGATAGATAATCTTGTGACGAAAGCAAACCAACGACTGCGAAAGATCCATACCCAAAGACTGGAAAATTTCACAGGTCACAGCAATATTCAAGAAACGTAGTAGGAGTAATCCACTTAATTACAGGCCCTTATCATTAACGTCGATATGCCGCAGCATTCTGGAACATATGTGTTCGAACACTGTGAATTACGTCGAGGAAAACTTTGTATTAACACACAGACAACACGGATGTAGAAAACATTGTTCTTCAGAAAGAGAACTAGCTCTTTACTTGCACGAAGTGTTGACTGCTATTCCCAAGGGATTTCAAAAAATTTGGAAACTTGTGGTAAGATCTTATGGGACCAAACTGCTGAGGTCATCGGTTCCTAGCCGGTCCCTTTGGCCGAGCGGTTCTAGGCGCTTCAGTCCGGAACCGCGCCGCTGCTACGGTCGCAGCTTCGAATCCTGCCTCGGACATGGATGTGTGTGATGTCCTTAGATTAGTTCGGTATAAGTAGGGACTGACGACGTCAGAAGTCCCATAGTGATTAGAGCAATTTGAACATTTTGAACCACCGGTCCCTAAGCCTATACCCTACTTACTGGAATTCCGGAAGGCTTCTGATATTGTAGCACATATGCGGCTTCTAGTGAAATTGTGTACTTATGGAATATCGTCTCAGTTATGTGACTGGATTCGTGATTTCCTGTCAGAGTTCACAATTTGTAATAATTGGTGGAAAGTCATCGAGTAAAAGACAAGTGATTTCTTACGTTCCCCAAGGTAGTGTTAGAGGCCCTCTCCTGTTCCTTATCTATATAAACGGTATGGGAGACAATCTCGTCGTTTGCAGATTGACGCTGTGGTTAATCGACTAGTGAAGTCATCAGAAGATCGAAAAAAATTGCAAAACAATTTAAAAAAGATATCTGTAAGGTGCGAAAATTTTCAACTGACCATAAATAATGAAAAGTGTAAACTTCGGTTACACGATAAATCAGTCAAATCTAAAGGCCGTAAATTCAACTAAATACCTAGGAATTGCAAACTGCGTTTTAGTGGCAGAACACTTAAGAAATGTAACAGATATACTAAGGAGACTGCCTACACTACGCTTCTCCGTCCTGTTTAAGCATACTGCAGCGCGGCCTGGAATCCTTACCAGATAGGATTGACAGAGTACACCGAAAAAGTTCAAAGAAGGGCAGCACGTCTTGTACTATCGCGACATAGAGGAGAGATTGTCACTGAAATGATATTTGGGATGGACATCATTAAAACAAAGGCGTTTTCCGTTGCGGCGGAATTTTCTCACGAAATTCCAATGAACAATTTTCGCCTCAGAATGCGAAAATATTTTGTTGCTGCCAATGTACATAGGGACAAACGATCACCATGAAAAAAATAAGGGAAATCACAGCTCTTACGGAAAGAGGGAGGTCCTCTTTCTTTCCGCGCACTATACGAGATTGGAATACTAAGAGAATTGTGAAGCTGGTTGAATGAACCCTCAACCAGACATTTAAATGTGATTTGCAGAGTATCCATGTACATGTACATGTAGATATTGGCAGAACACTTAGAAAACATAACAGTTCTGCTACTGCCCTTGTCCAGCCTCGTCTGGAGTACTGCTGTGAGGAGTGGGATCTGCGTAAGATAGGATTGACGGATGACACGGAAAAAGTTCAAAAAAGGACAGCTCGTTTTGCACTATCGCGAAACAGGGGAGAGTGCCACAGATATCATACTCGATTTGGGATGGCTATCGTTCCAACAAAGATGTCTTTCGTTGTCGTAGCACCTTCTCGTGAAACTGCAACCACCAACTTTCTCCTAAGACTGTGAAGATACTTTGTTGGCACCCGCCTACATAGGGAGAACTGATCACCGTAACAAAATAAATCAGAACTCGCACGGAAAGGTTTAAGTGTTCGTTTTCCCGCGTACTTTTCGAGAGTGTTACGGTAGAGAAATAGCTTAAAGGTAATTCCATGAACTCAGTGCCACAGTGCCAGGTACTTAATAGTGACTTGCAGAGTAAATCATGTAGATATGAACATCAAAGGACTGACGAAGAGCAGTTACTGACCAAAATGCCGGCCGGAGTGGCCATGCGGTTCTAGGCGCTACAGTCTGGAGCCGAGCGACCGCTACGGTCGCAGGTTCGAATCCTGCCTCGGGCATGGATGTGGGTGATGTCCTTAGGTTAGTTAGGTTTAAGTAGTTCTAAGTTCTAGGGGACTGATGACCTCAGATGTTAAGTCGCATAGTGCTCAGAGCCATTTTGAACTGACCAAAATACATTCAATAACAAATAATAAGACATTTTAAATTAAGGAACATATCTTCCCGCATTTAGAAACCTCTGTAGATGCTCTTAATTCAAATCAAGCCATGCTGAAGAGAATGACTTCAGTAAAAGCACACTGGCGCAAGTACGAGAAATACTCAAAGAATGCAGCGTGCAGCAAAGAGTGGAAGTAGGAAATCTGGCTATGTACGAAGCGAAAAGCTTGATGTCCGAAACATGGAGATAAACTTCGCAATTATATAGCAGGTATCCGAAACACCTGCAACAAATTTCGCAACTATGGACTATGGAACGCAATGTCGATGTTGTAGGACGAATAACACGAATCCTCATTAAATAAATAAAACTAAAAGAATTACTCTCCCGGTTCAATTCCGACTATAAAGCTTCAGCCATTAGTGGATCTTCCTTTCATATAGCATCTTAAACTCTGTTAACATCCGTGAATTGTTTTGGCGTCATTCTTGGGTAGTTGAAGTAGCTTGTGCAGTAATCTACTAAAATTTTGTCGCTCAGCACTTGACCTAACATCATCTCTCTATGAAGTCAGCTACCAAAGTAAGTGCCACAACATCCATTTCAGAGAGACGGAAATGTTTCTTCGGTATTAGTTTCGCAACGCTTGTTTCAAAAAATTAATTTCGCAGCTCAGTGGCTCCATGTATATTAGCCTCAAGTACTGTTCTAAAGTCTGTGACGTTAGGTGAACACAATGTAAAATCAGCAACACCGGACAAAACGCGAGTGCCCCCTGAGGAGCCACCCCACCTCTGGCCTCGATAACGTTCGCAGACGAAGCCAGTCCACGAGTTTCTTCAGGTGTGCCACATACAGCTGGGGACAGTCAGTGGCGCGGAGCTACCAGTCTGCGGGGACTTCAGTCGCTACGTTTCAGCCGCTGCTCCACACAGTGCCAGACGTAATGTACGTGATTAAAATCGGGAGATACAGCGGACCACTCGGTGGTGCGATTGGGCGCTCGAGTGTTCGTCATTCCAGGAAGAAATGCTTTAAGGCCTGTGAAACGGCTGTTCTCCTCACAAGACGACTGTCCACAGCATTCTCAACATGCGGATGTACGAGACGGTGCAACGCGGGAGAGGGCCCAAGGCACGGAACGAAACACACGCACAAAACATCACGGAACCACGTCCGGTCGCAACTAGACCCTCTGTAAACGTCAAGTTAAAGCCCTCCTCGCTGGTGGGTCGGCGCACTCGCTGCCTCCACTCGGCTAGTGTCCTGTGTGTGTTTTGTTTTGCCCGCTGATGTTCAACTTTATGAGCAGCTCTGAGGCTGGAACGTACCCTACTCCAAACGTCCAGGGCATGCAGTTCCCTCCGTAATGTTCGTTCGGAAACTATCTGAGCTGGACGTGCATTCACTGACAGCTTGGATTCCTGTTGGTTTTGAGACCGATTGTCACTGACATGGCGTGACACTCGTCCCCCGTCCATGTCGGTGAAAACCTTTTGCGACCATTGTTTTTCTACGCCGTGTTACAGGGCTGCCAGTAGCGCAGCATTCCTAGTAGACACGTTGGACAATCCGCGCTGATACAACAACACACAGGACAACGTCATTCGCCCCGTGGTGATGGGCACCTCCAAACATGACAGCTCACTCTTCACGTTCCGACACATCCCCCCCCCCCCTCCACCCCACCCCGTCGGCCAATCTTACTGCACTGAATCCATAAATCCGACTCGTACATGCAGACCAGTTCACTGCCGAGACCTATGTCACGGAGTAACGTGGGTTGCGGAGTATATAGATGTAGATTACAGTAGTCCAATATGTCGCCTTTCTGGGAAGCCCGGTTTTGGATAGAATCCTGTGCTAAAAATATTCTAAAGAGCAATCCTATCGGTAAATATTGTATTTAATACAGTTTTGTCGACCATGTATACTGCCCAGTAATTAGCATTAAAGTGACGGAAGTGCATCGTAACAACTCGCCCCATTGGTGACGTAGCTCGTTACACCTGGAGGATTTGCAAATGCAAATGCGTGTGAATTCCTAAGGGACCAAACTGATGAGATCATCGGTCCCTAGACTTACACACTACTATGCTAGGAACACCACCCACACACCCATGCCCGAGGGAGGATTTGAACCTCCGGCGGGAGGGGCTGCGCATCCGTGACATGGTGCCTCAAACCGCACGGCACGTTCTTACGAAATAGTCTCCAAATCTTAATGACGTAAAGTGTCAACATGTGTCCACGGTACCTTTAAGTTTATTTTTAAGTAGGATTAAACGTGACAACAAATCACCTTTATCGTCACAAAACTCTTTAGGGGGGTAGGGCGTCAAACGGGCCGACTGCGAGAAGGAGAGGCACCATAGGACATTTTAATTTACACTGTCTATACTTTCACAAATAAATTTATAAAACTTTGTTTGCGTGACCAGGAAGGATTCAGGATTCACCCTCGTAGCCGTGGAAGTTCAAAAACACGAAAAAATAATATTTTTTAAATGTTAAATTTTATGATTTTTTTCCCTTATTGTTGGCTGCATTTGTTGCTATAGGTACACTTTTCTTCATAAGTAAGAGAGATTCTTCGATGAATTTTGCACAGCTTACAAACCATACTTACAGGTATTTGAAACTCTAGAATTTATTTAGTGTACGAAAAAATGAATGGGCTGTTACGTTTTAAACTTCGTGTTTAGAGAAAACTCGAATTTTACAGTTAATTATCTCAATTTTTACCACAGTTTTTAACAGATTTGGGAAATTCTAGAGTTTCATACACCTGTAAGTATGGTTTGTATGCTGTGCAAAATTCATCGAAGAATCTCTTACTTGTGAAGAAAAGTGTACTTTCAGCAACAAATGCAGCCAATACCAAGTGAAAAAATGATGAAATTTCACATGTAAAAAAATTTGTTTTGTTATGTTTTTGAACTTCCTCTGCTATGAGTGTGAATCCTGAATTCTTCCTGGTCACGCTAACAAAGTTTTATAAATTTATTTGTAAAAGTATAGACAGTGTAAATTAAAATGTCCTGTGGTGCCTCTCCTGCTCCAAGTCGGCCCGTTTCACGTCCTATCCCGTTTAAATTCCATACCCTTTGTTGCATTTAACTCCAAATATAATATAATAGAGTCATTGTTAGTACATTTTGCGTGAGTCCATATCTTGTACTGCGTGCGCTGCACCCATTGTTGCCACATGTTGACAGACACCGAAGTTTCAGTCACGTGATGCGCACAGAGTTAAATCTTTGTCATTAGAACTTGACGGTAAGGGCTGTAGTTCTACAGGCTGTTTTCAATAAGTAGGCGTAGATTCGTGCTTCTTCGACTACATATGCATTTGCTTCCTTGATTGTTTTCGTGATTCTGCTTTTATGTCTCTCTTCATTGGAGAACTACTCGAGAAGGCAGGTTAGGTTTTTCTATGGCTTCTTTTTGTTCTCTTTAATCTGTGAGTGTGGGCAAAGATCTTGCGGACTGAGTTACAGCGCAACATGCCCTCCCACCTCCCACCCCTCTAACAACATGCTCCAACTCCTGCCATGACGTCAAAGTAAATACCGCAGCACTACGCATTGGTGTTACCATAAACGCGCTCCCAATATTTCAGTACGCAGTTTAACTACGTATTGATTGTTTAAAACGGTTTTGGAGCTGCAGCATTCGTAAGGAGACAAAATATCTAGGTTCACAGCAGAATTTTACATCAATCGTGGCAATTTCACACGCTATTGCTGACAATAACAAATGGTTCAAATGGCTCTGAGCACTATGGGACTTAACTTCTGAGGTCATCAGTCCCCTAGAACTTAGAACTACTTAAACCTAACTAACCTAAGGACATCACACACATCCATGCCCGAGGCAGGATTCGAACCTGCGACCGTAGCGGTCGCGCCGTTCCAGACTGTAGCGCCTAGAACCGCTTGGCTACCACGGCCGGCGTGACAATAACAGCCTCGAAATTTTGTCTTGTCATAAAAGTGCTGCTGTTAGCGGCCTTGGGGCAAAACAGACTGCAACGGAATACTCTTGTCAGAATTTATCCTCCTCCAGTTGTTGGTGCGACATTTAAGCAGTGTGTGGGCACGAGTGTATTTTTGATACAGAGGCAGTAACGAGGCGATGAAGGGGATTACGGCAGGAGGCACACGAACGACAGCTACACCAAAGCATTCGTCACTTTATCGCCGAATAACGTCAAGCAGTGAGCAGCCGTATCATCCAGAACCACCTCCTCACTACAGAATAAACGTGTGCCTCTGCTCGTAGTATGTCACAGCCACAAGTGACTTGCGTGGGCGCAAATCTCGAAAGGACGCCTAGCTGATGAATCGCGGAACGGGCTAGAAGGGTTCGAAGACTTGGTACGACAACGTCAAAATCGAGCCATGCTAGTCATTATTTAGAGCTTTTCCCTTTTGATACTGACTTCAAGAAACGAGTCATACGGATATTCAGAGCAATAAATGCGGGAAGCATAGTGAAGAGAGCATCTCTAGAACGGGCCTTGAATGCGTTACCTGTAATTTAAGTCAGCACAGCGAGATGACATTCTCATCCAGGTTCTGGTCTCCAGCCTCCGCTGCAACTCTCTGCCCACGCTACGCCGTGGCCGAGCACTGCTGGAGTGTTCTCCGTAGTTGGGCCGTTATTTACGCTATCGCTGGGATTGGTAATTTAGATACGGCCAGAACGCTGGTGATTAAAGACGGGGCAATTTACTGGATGGATTCTTTCTTATAGGCGTAGGTGAAGGAACGGCCCTGACCTTTGTCGGAGGCGCGCGCCCGCTCTCATGAATCGCGATTCACTGTATCTTATTACCTGGGGCTTTGTACTTGAGCGATAAATCTAACCCAAGTGGAAGTCTCGTGGAAACACAGGTGGCGACGTGACTATTTACCTCCACGTCTCCAGGTTTGTGACGTATTCGTACAGGGAAGAACGACGCCAATTCTCAGATGGATAGAAGCTAATGTGAATCCAGATATTAGTAAACTTACGTCCACTTTTTACCAGTGCTGAAGGCAATTCCGAAAGAGCAGTCGTCGTGCTCTGAATCAGCGCAATAGCTGCGTAAAATTTTCTCGGTTTCCTTGTAGTGTAAAAAATTATGTAACTTCTAGCTTTAGCCGGAATAGAATTTACAAGTAGTGTTCGGCAGATCGGTGGGTAAGGGGATGGTAGACATATTAGTGTATCATTGTTGCTCAAAGACAGCAACGTGAACGACAAGTTGTCTCTTATTTATCGATGCTCATTCGAAACTAGTGCCAGTGGTTGCATGATTCCTCTGCCAATGTACAGGCTGACAAGGTTTCTCTTTTATTAGGGGTCAAAGACTCCTGTTTTCGACTTGGCGCGCTTTTATTCGTTGTATGATTATCAGCAACAATTGGTAGGATTTTACTTCAGTCAGTCATAAGTAGTTTCAAACATACCTACCCATCATGAAGTTCTTATGAATGCAAAAGGGTTTTATTATCGTCTGGTGACGACTAGAAATCCTCGAAAATTTCAGTAAAATGTTAACAATTTTCGTAGTTGTAATGAGGTACATCGTCCACGATAAATATAGTAGTGTCATCTGACATTAGTTCATGAAAAGGTAGCAGTATTTGAGAAGGTAGTAAGACACGGTTGTAGCCAATTCCCGACGTAATTCAGTCTGTAAACTGAGCAAGCAGTAAAGGGAACTCGGAAAAAAATTTAGGAAGAGTATTATAATTCAGGGAGAAGAAACAAAAAATTGTGGTTAGCCTATGAAATTGTAACTCTGTCAAAAACGGCAAATGATTTGGAAGATCAATTGAACGGAAACTACAGTGTCTTGCAATGTATTACAAGGTCAACAAAAATAAAACGAGGATAATGGAATGTAGTCGAATCAAATGATGCGATGCCGAAGGAACTGGATTAGGAACTGAGACAATAAAAGTTGTACGTTAGTTTTTGTACTCTGGTAGAAAAATCACTGACGATGGCTGAAGCAGAGGGGACACAAAACGCAGAGTAGCCAATAGCAAGAAAGGTATCTCTGAAAAGAGAAATTTATTTAAGATCAAAGTATTTTCTGAGGGTAATTGGCGTGAAGCCCGTAAGGAAGTAAAACGTGGACAATAAAAACAAAAAGTGAGTAGAAACTTTTGAAATTTGTTGTTAGAGAAGAATGCTGATGACTGAATGGGTAGATCGACCTACTAATAAGGAAGTAGCGACTGGAATTGGGGAGAAAAGGAATTTGACTAAGAGAAGCGATTGGTTGATAAGCCACGTCCAAAGGCGTGATGGAATATTGATTGGGTAATAAAGGTCAATACGTGTGTGTGTGTGTGTGTGTGTGTGTGTGTGTGTGTGTGTGTGTGTGTGTGTGTGTGTGTGTATGCGCGCGCGCGCGGGAGGTATGAGGTTGAGGTTTGGGGGAGGGGAGGGGGGGGGGAGCACTTGCAGGGTGAGTTCAAGACTTGACTATAGTAGCAAATTCAGATAGATGCAGGTTTGCAGGTTACACAGTAGTTATGCAGAAACGAAGAGGCTTACGCAGGAAAGACTTTTGTGGAGAGTTGAATCACACCAGTCTTTGGACTGGAGACCACGACAACGTGTGATGTTAGTCACTTTATTGAAGAAGAAATGATTAATTAAAAAAATGAATGGACAGTGGAAATGACGGAAGTAACCGTCGTGTAATGAAACTACTGTAACTACGAAATGTGTAGCGTTTCAGTAAGAAACTCTTAGAACCACCTGAAGAGAACAGCTTGTAACCATTTTCCCAAACAGCCGTCCTCGCTCCAAAACGTTCAAGAACCTGCCACGAACGGTCGCATTTGCGGTCACCGGTTCTGAAGGCTGCGTCCGTGACTCCCGGCGGCCAAGGTAAAACAGTTACCGCATCATCGGATCCTGAGGACGTAATCCGCAGATGGGCGGAACGTGAGGGGGCGGAGTTTTATGGTGGTTTCACGACGGAGCGGGCTGCCGTGCACCTGCTGGCGGACATCACGGAAGGTCATCTCTCGGCTCAGTACGGCTCCCCTGCCTGTTCCTGGCTCAAGGCGAGTAGGATAACCATCTCTGTCCCAGAGGACTATCTAGCGCTGCTGCAGTGGACTCACAGGACACAGACCTCTGAAAATTAAGAAATTACCTTTTCTTTAAAAAAAAAAAACTGCAACAGACTGCAAAAACACGTTTTGGTCGAGCCGTTGTGTTCCTATGTCATCCAAAGAAACCTCACAATTTGTATCTACATCTACATCGTACTCCGTAAGCCACCTAGTGGTGTGTGTCGGTGGATACTTCTGACAGCACTACCTGATTCCCCCTACCCCGTTACAATTGCGAATGGTGCGTGGAAGAGAGACTGTCGTTAAGCCTGTGTACTGGCTCCAATTTCTCAAAATTTTCTCTTCGTGTTCATTACGAGAGATGTATGTGGGAGGAAGTAATATGTTGTCCCACTCTTCCTCTAATGTGCTCTCTCGAAATTTCAATAGTAAATCTCTCTGTGATGCCCAACGTCGACCAAATACGACTGACGCTGCAGCAAAGTCTGTAACTATCTTTAAGGCTGGTGTCGCAGGAATTGGCGATTAGCAAAGACAACCTGAACGCCATCGTTCACCGTTCACAAGTAACTGGGGAAGCCATCGACCTGCTATAAATTGATTGACGAGCACGGAGACGACCGCGAGAAACGCATGATCGAACATAAATGCAGGTCTTAGCTAAGCCTGCAGGTTGCGCTGTTGTATCTGACTACGAACGCCACCTGGACAATGTCCTCAAGTATCAGTCGTGGTGAGAAAAACGTTGCGTGTAGTTCTGAGCGCACCGTAGTGGAGCTAAGTGAATTCGAATGTGGGCAAATTGTTGTTGCTCGCATGGTTGGCGCATCCGTAACCAAAGTACCCGAAGTATTTAATGTTGCAAGAGACACCGTATCGAAGATTGACACCGCATACAGAGAAAGCGGAAAACCATCATCCGCTAAATCACAACGCGGATGAAAGTTTATGTTGGGTGGTCGTGACGGACGGTCACTGAACAGGAGTGTGACGAAAAATGACAGTACGCCAGCTGCAAAAGTCACTGCAGAACAGACTGTAGCACTCGCGAAACCTTTCAGCACCAAAAGAACACGAAGGCCGGCAACTGCCGGCCGAGCTGCAATTCCAAAACCACGTATCAGTGACGCAAATAGCCGTCATGTATAACTTTTGACCTCTACAGGGTTTCATATTCAGGGCCACCTGAAAACGAGCTAAGTGTGCTAACCATTACTGCACTTTGTTCGTCTCTTTTTCTGTTTTTTGAACTGCCGCGGCCAAACGTTTCTCACTGCCGGTAGGACAAACGGAAGAGTATCGTCGCACGCTGGCTTTGTTTAACTGGTTGCTGGCCGTAAATGTGAGAAAATTTATAAACATAATAAAAAATTTTACCGCGTCCTTGGCTCTCGTCGCACCGCGTGATAGCTGACATTTCGCAAGTACGGCAAAAGCTGCTGCCCGTCTCGCAAAGCTTGCGGCAGCCGTACGGCTACACAGCAGAAGCACGGAGCAGTCCAAAGGGGGGCGCGAGAAGAAAGACAAAACACTACAAGTTGCGGACGGGAACTCGAGCTTCCAGATCATTAATGAGCTCGCTTTAACGTAGCGGTTCCCCTGTTTTTCTCCCAGTAACTAGTTTACGGCGCGTTTATAGGCTATTAGCTTGTCTCATCAAGCGTTTAGATTATGGGCGGAGATAACGCTAGCGTCAATTAACTCCACCTGATCTCGACACGCTCTAGGATATGAGCAGTTGTTCACAACATATGGTGTCAACAATGATTAAGTCATACGGTGTGACCCCTTACCTTCGTAAAAGTGGACATACTATTTGTACAGCTACCCCTAATTGCTTTGAAACTTTCGAGCATTAGTACCTCCGAACAGCAGATCGAGAAACCGTGATAGGCATTTCAGTATACAGGCATGTATTTCTTTTTCTCTCTTGCCTTTCATTCCTGATGTAATTTACAGCTGCGTCTATTTTTCTCACAGATCTGTGATATTGTGTCCTGGGAGTTCTTTGAAACCCGACTGATGCAATGAGAGAACCACAGACGTCACATTCATTATGGCCAGAGCCACCTCTTGGCAACCTACTCTTTGGCATCATGTCTATATCATACCGTTTTAACATTAGCAATGAAGATTACCGTGTCTAATGCTCTTTTTACACTCAGAAATTAAAAAGAAATGAAGATTAGGGTTTCATGTCGTTTCGACAACGGGATCTGTCCCAGCGTTGTTCCCTTTTTCAGAGTATTAAATGTAATTACCGATTTGTTCTCCCACCAGCACACACGTGACAACAGGTGAGAGTGCTGTACCCAGGTGACAGTGTACCTTGGTACAAGTGATGCTGCCGGGACGGTTCTTCAGTCTAGTAACTGCTTTCAGAACCGCCTACAGACCACCATAAGCAGCAATGCATTAAAACTAATTGGAATATAGTTTTAATTCTTCAGTTGCAATATTTTATGGTGAGTAAAATGCTACGTATTTTTATGACTACTTATGTAACATACGGAGAGATGAACTGTACTTCGTCGGTCGGCCATCATCTTGTACCTTGAAACAAAAGGGAGTATTTTATCGTGGAACATGTGATACTGAGATGATTTTGTGTCTCAACAATTTTAGCTGCCTCGAAAACGCAAATCTGTGTTAGTTTCCAATACCTTCTGCTTCAAAGTCTATTTTTTAATTTTCCTCGGAAATTTACGTAATTTCAGAAAAAAGACTAAAGTATAAAAAGTGAATGCTATCATTTCAAAATGGAATAACAAAATACACTCCTGGAAATTGAAATAAGAACACCGTGAATTCATTGTCCCAGGAAGGGGAAACTTTATTGACACATTCCTGGGGTCAGATACATCACATGATCACACTGACAGAACCACAGGCACATAGACACAGGCAACAGAGCATGCACAATGTCGGCACTAGTACAGTGTATATCCACCTTTCGCAGCAATGCAGGCTGCTATTCTCCAATGGAGACGATCGTAGAGATGCTGGATGTAGTCCTGTGGAACGGCTTGTCATGCCATTTCCACCTGGAGTCTCAGTTGGACCAGCATCCAAGCTGGACGTGCAGACCGCGTGAGACGACGCTTCATCCAGTCCCAAACATGCTCAATGGGGGACAGATCCGGAGATCTTGCTGGCCAGGGTAGTTGACGTACACCTTCTACAGCACGTTGGGTGGCACGGGATACATGCGGACGTGCATTGTCCTGTTGGAACAGCAAGTTCCCTTGCCGGTCTAGGAATGGTAGAACGATGGGTTCGATGACTGTTTGGATGTACCGTGCACTATTCAGTGTCCCCTCGACGATCACCAGTGGTGTACGGCCAGTGTAGGAGATCGCTCCCCACACCATGATGCCGGGTGTTGGCCCTGTGTGCCTCGGTCGTATGCAGTCCAGATTGTGGCGCTCACCTGCACGGCGCCAAACACGCATACGACCATCATTGGCACCAAGGCAGAAGCGACTCTCATCGCTGAAGACGACACGTCTCCATTCGTCCCTGCATTCACGCCTGTCGCGACACCACTGGAGGCGGGCTGCACGATGTTGGGGCGTGAGCGGAAGACGGCCTAACGGTGTGCGGGACCGTAGCCCAGCTTCATGGAGACGGTTGCGAATGGTCCTCGCCGATACCCCAGGAGCAACAGTGTCCCTAATTTGCTGGGAAGTGGCGGTGCGGTCCCCTACGGCACTGCGTAGGATCCTACGGTCTTGGCGTGCATCCGTGCGTCGCTGCGGTCCGGTCCCAGGCCGACGGGCACGTGCACCTTCCGCCGACCACTGGCGATAACATCGATGTACTGTGGAGACCTCACGCCCCACGTGTTGAGCAATTCGGCGGTACGTCCACCCGGCCTCCCGCATGCCCACTATACGCCCTCGCTCAAAGTCCGTCAACTGCACATATGGTTCACGTCCACGCTGTCGCGGCATGCTACCAGTGTTAAAGACTGCGATGGAGCTCCGTATGCCACGGCAAACTGGCTGACACTGACGGCGGCGGTGCACAAATGCTGCGCAGCTAGCGCCTTCCGACGGCCAACACCGCGGTTCCTGGTGTGTCCGCTGTGCCGTGCGTGTGATCATTGCTTGTACAGCCCTCTCGCAGTGTCCGGAGCAAGTATGGTGGGTCTGACACACCGGTGTCAATGTGTTCTTTTTTCCATTTCCAGGAGTGTATATTAAACTTCTATTGCAGGGCTGGCTAGAGCAGGAAGCCTGAAAAGTACACTCAGATATAACACTCTCCCCTACCAAAAAGGGATGTTTCCTCTGAACTATTTGAGTGGCACTTGTAAATGACAATGCATGCAAGGTACACGTTACAGTACAGATCCACCAATAAGACATAAAAAAGAAGTCCAGTAACAATCTCTGGATCGACACTTTCGTCACATCAACCCGTGGTGAGAGAACCGTCTTCTGAACGATAACTCGATGAAATTACAGTGAAAGAAAACTGAAGATCTTACGTACAGGATGTACTTTGGGGTGTACATTGTCTGAAACGAAAGCTGAAGCTGAAGATATTAACGCTATTTGCCATTCACTAACAAAAGTTTTTGCATCGCACTAGAGTAATATGCTCAGATATAGGCGCTGGATGTTTAGACAGAGCAATCATTAATAGGATGAATGGCGTGCTAAACGAAAACCATCTAAGGTTTGTTAAGGGACCCGTCTGTCAGTTACATCTCTTATGATAGTGGTGGCCGAATTAAAATGTGGCCGTACTGCTCTTTAATTCGATCTACACTATGTGATCAGAATTATCCCGACACCTGGCTGAAAATAAATTACAAGTTCGTGGCACCCTCCATCGGTAATGCTAATTCAACATGGTGTTGGCCCACCCTTAGTGTTGATGACAGGTTCCACTCTCTCAGGGATACGTTTAATAAGGTGCTGGAAGGTTTCTTGGGGAATGGCAGCCCAATCTTCACGGAGTGTGGCACTGAGGAGAGGTGTCGATGTCGGTCGGTGAGGCCGGGCCCGAAGTCGGCTTTCCAAAACATCCCAAAGGTGTTCTGTAGGATTCAGGTAAGGACTCTGTGCAGGCCAGTCCATTACAGGGATGTTATTGTCGTGTAACCACTCCGCCACAGGCAGTGCATTATGAACAGGTGCTCGATCGAGTTGAGAGAAGCAATCTCCATCCCCGAATATCTCTTCAACAGTGGAAAGCAAGAAGGTGCTTAAAATATCAATGTAGGCCTGTGCTGTGATTGTGCCACGCAAAACAACAAGGGGTGCAAGCCCCCTTCACGAAAAATACGACCACACCAAAACACCACCACCTCCGAATTTTACTGTTGGCACTACACACGATGGCAGATGACGTTCATCGGGCATTCGCCATACCGACACCCTGCCATAGGATCGCCACATTGTGTACCGTGATTCGTCACTCCACACAACGTTTTTGCACTGTTCAATCGTCCAATTTTTACGCTCCTTACACCAAGCGAGGCGTCGTTTGGCATTTACCAGCATGATGTGTGGCTTATGAGCAGCCGCTCGACCATAAAATCCAAGTTTTCTCACTTTCCGCCTAACTGTCTTAGTACTTGGAATGTATCCTGACGCAGTTTGGAATTGCTGTGTGATGGCCTGGATAGATGTCTGGCTATTACACATTACGACCCTCTTCAACTGTCGGTGGTCTCTGTCAGTGAACAGACGAGGTCGACCTGTACCCTTTTGTACCGTACGTGTCCCGTCACGTTCCCACTTCACTGTCACATCGGAAACAGTGGGTCTAGGGATGTTTAGGAGTGTGGAAATCTCGCGTACCGACGTATGATACAAGTGACACCCAATCACCTGACGACGTTCGAAGTCCGTGAGTTCCAGACCGTGAGTCTGCCCTATCACGATGTCTAATGACTACTGAGGTGGCTGGTATGGCAGCACAATGCACCTCATATGAAAAACATACGGTTTGTGGGGTGTTTGGATACTTTTGATCATATAGTGTCTATCAAGTACGTCCACAAGAATCTGAAAAACTCATGAGAACATCGATAAAGATACACAACAGGGAAAACTAGACGATCGGCTTTTAGAGGTGTATGAAATAGCTGATGCCAAAGGCATGCAAAACGAAAGAACACGGCGAATTTTACATGAACTAGGAGAGAGGGCTATTTGAGAAGTTGTTGCTACGAGTATTGAATCGTGAGTTAAACTACGTGAAGAAATGAAATTTCTCAGCAGTGTACGGACTGTTTTAACTGGACCCCAACTGATTTCATGCACCTATTTCTGACTGCTGATAACTGGGTCACCACTGCAGGCGAAAAATGAAAAGCAGTGGATGAAAGCCAGTTATTCGGCACCAAAAAAGCAAAGTGTATTTCACTTACCGAAAACGTGGTGTCCATTTTTTGAGATATAAAATGGAATTCTTCCAACTGATTACCTTTGAAAAGGTAAAACAAAAACTAGCGACTATTACTCAAATGATTTAGATGAAGCGAATGAAAAAGACTGAAGGGTAGTACAATAATAGCGACTATTACTCAAATAATTTGGATCAATTGTTGGTGCATCCACCGTATTAATGTATGTAATTTTGCACCGAATAACTTTCATTTAGTTCCACATTCGCAGAAATTTTCAGCTGAAAAACGATTTGAAACTGATGAAGAGGTTATGGTAGTCGTAGATGGGTATTCTGCAGATCTCTTAGATTCCCGCTTCACGGATGAAATCTATACTGGTGGTGGGAGGAAGGGAGGGGGGAGGGGATTGGACGCCCATTAAGACTTTTGCAATTCATTTAAAATTTATTACAGAATAATACATACGGAGTACAAGGAATCATTACAGATCAACAGGTCAGGCGGTTCCGAGGTACTAAGTACCCATACTGAAACACCCACATTAGTGTAGTCTCTACGGGTGGTAATGCAGGAACTGACAGACATGGAGTCGATCAAAAATGTGGCGAACATTGTCTCTGGATGCGTTATGTCGCACCTACTCGCTCAGTTCCCGCTGTGGGTGGAGAAGTCTCAGCAGTCACTTGTCGTCCCACAGCGTCCCAAAAGTGCAGATCGCAAGCAGGAGCAGCGAACGTTCTGACAGTGAAGCTGCTGCCAGCCTTGCAGAGCACACAGTGTGTGCGCGAGATTTATCCTACTGGAACAGCATTTTACCTTCCTGTTGCAAGAGTGGCAAAAGACTTGGACGAGTGCTGTTCAGTGTTCCCTCCACAAACATCAAAGGGTAAAGAAAGCTGCAGCTTATCGAACGCCAGACAAGGCCCACGGTGCGCCCAGTGTGTTGTGGACCAATGCACTTTACGAGACAGCGCGCACCAGGTCTACGACGTACGCGCAAACGACTGTCACTTTTGTGTAGGCAGAATGTGCTTTCATTTCTGAAGACCACGGCGCGCCATTACATCATCCAAGTAATCTTCTGACGAGAGAAGTCGAGTCGTGAACGTCGAAGATGTGGCGTGAGTGGAGGTGCGCGTGCCCGCCGTACCACTGCTGGTGACCGGTTCGCAACACTCCGTGTTGACACCTGAGGGTTCAAATTTTCTGTGGAAGATATTCGATCGGCCACTGCTGCCCTTACAGTTCGACGGTTGTGCTGTGTGGACGTTCTGAACGTCGTCTGTGAGTGCGACAATGTTCACTAGATCGACTTTTGGCCAGTCGCACGTCCGACGTGTGTGGCAATTCTCCGAAGAGAGCAGGCCGTCATTCGAAAGGCCACTCGCTCTGTTGGCTGTAGGGAGCACGCGTGCGTCTCTGTGACGTGGCGCCTGCTTGCTCTACACGTCTGCAACAAGTTGAGACATTCCCTGCCCCGCGTGGGAATTCTCTTTCAAATGGTACACAAAGACGGGGTTCTGGTAGCTGCGTCACTACCCCATCTGCTAATGGATGACGTTCATACTGTTACCACTACTTTCACAAGCTGCGACAGCGTCGCGAAAAAACTCAGTGACCCGTATATGTAATAAGTTTCCTTTGATTTACGTCTATGGTCACAATCTTTTTTGTTTAACAGATTACCGTTTTCGGTCTTTAATGACCATCATCAGATCTGCAGCAAAAATGGGAAAAATATAAATACACTCGCAAACTGTATACAGCTTAAGAACAATACATAGAGCACATTGAAAAGTAGTACTGACAAAATTTACATTTGTGTGCTATGAATATGAAGAGGGATACCTGTTTCGTAAAACCAAAGTCCTAATGTACTGCAGCCATAGTGGCATGGTCAAATGTTAAATGCGGAATCAGCACCAGCATCGTCAAATACATATAAATCACATCACATGCACGAGTCATGTTGTCAGTAGTACTGCTGTTTAAAACAAGCTGCGATGTTTGTGTTGTAAGTTGACCAGATGTCGCTAATGTCGGCATACGCTCGTTTTCAATAATTAATTGAAACATCTACTGTCCCACAGATAGCATATCTGTCACCGAATTCACACCAACGTCGACATTCGAGGTATGCTATTTTTCCGCAGCAGCATATTTATTCCTCGCCGCAGTGGTAGCACCGGTTCCCGTCAGTTAGACGTTGAGGGTTGGGCTAGCACTTGGATGGGTGGCCATCCGGTCTGTCTAGCGCTGTTGGCAAGCGGTGTGCACTCAGCCCTTGTGAGCCAAACTGAGGAGGTACTCGATTGAGAAGTAGCGGCTCCGGTCACGTAAGCTGACCTACGGCCGGGAGAGCGGTGTGCTGACCACACGGCTGACCACACGGCCTTCCGTATCTGCATGCAGTGACGCCTGTGGGCTGAGAATGACACGGCGGCCGGTCGATGCCGCTGGGCCTTCGTGGCCTGTTCGGGCGGAGTTTAGATTTAGCGTATTTGTTAGATAAACAATGGATAAAGTGCACCGGTGTTAAAGGTGGCCGCGTCGACTCGTGCCTGCTTGTGGTGAGAGGCGTCGCCGTGCCCTCGTGGATGGGCTCCCCCACCGCTGGTGGCGGCGGCGGGGCAGGGCCAGCTGCCGGCTCATTTGTGTGCTAATGCTCGAGATCGCAGCGCGAGGTAAGTGCAGCAATTACTGCGGCCGGGACCACCGCCCGCTCTTCGTGGGAGAGTGCGCGGCCGTGCGGAAAGCCGGTGGCAGAACACAGGGAGCCGCCAGCCGGCGCAGTCACTTCCCGCGTTACGCTCCTGTCGTGAGCCGCGCTGCACGCCCGTACATGACCCGCCAACGACGCCCCGCCGTACGCCCTCTCAAGACTTTTCCTTTTGCCGTCACGTTGCTGCATTCCGGCAAACTGGGGAAGCCTGCACTCTGGTCACGACCGCTATTCAAACTTGTGCGCTCGGCGTTAGTCTTCGCGGTTGCACGATCTGTTCGATGTACCGGAGTTGCTACCTTTCAGGCCACTTGCAATCTGTTGCATCCCCCTTGCGTTAATACGCGAAAGAGATACACTGTCTTTCACTCAGTAGCACCAACACCGACTCAAAGGAAGGACTCGGCGCTTGTTGCTGACGTCACGTCAGCTAGGCACGGCGAACGCCAGGTCTGTTGCAGGCAGAAACGCCTGGGCGTGCTTATCACTATAAATCTCTTATTTTTGGACAAACTGTTTGGTATTGTTTTGGATTCTGCAGTTTTATTTAGATGAAAGATTGTCTTACTATCGTAAAGCTACAAATGAAGTTCATAGTTCTGTATTACTGAATCCTGTCGAAACAAACGTAGATCAATATGAGAAGACGCTTTGCCCCATTGCAAGCTTCGGAAATTTTACATTCAAGTAACTATATTTACTTAATCCATTTTGCTATCGAAACTTACCCCAACCCCCTTACAATGAACTCGTTTCTTTTATTTATTTATTTATTTTCGTTTCACATCGTCACTGTAAATGTGAACTAATTTACATGTGTAAACGTCCAGCTGTTGCCAGTCATTAGATTACAGTCGTTTCCAACGAAAGGAATTCTAAACAGTAAACAAAATAGCTTCATATATCGAAAATACTGCTGAGCTTAAACTTTTTTAAACATGCACATTAGAAAAGATAAATATTCCCCTCTGGCAACTGAAAGGAGAAACTTTATAAGATAAAAAAAAATTATTTGATAAAACAAGTATCTCACTTTTGCCTTTTCTTCTGTTCCCCACCCCCTCCCCCAACGTGTACAATCGCAAGATATTTAACATTCAGTGCTCCTCACCCCACAGTCAACCAAGATACCTAAAGAAGAGCACCAATATGTTCACAGTTTATGGTAAAAGCAACCCAGTACAAACGTAACTTCCTCAGATTTCCAAATAATGTAAAGAAGCACGAATACTGTTGCTGCTGGACCATGAAGTTGTTTTTGTATGTCAATCCTTAAAACAGGTGGAAATTTAAGTTCAGGAGTACACTATTTGTTAAGAAGTGTAATGAATTGCACAATTAATTGATTGCAGAAATCTCTCAGAACAATGTTTGTCGGTCAACTACCGCGAATAGTTCCACATTTTCCTGTGTCAGAGAGGGAGACACCACCATTATGAGTATGCCTGCAACAGACGTGGCGTTCGCCGTGCCTAGCTGACGTGACGTCACGAACAAGCGCCGAGGCCTTCCTTTGAGTCTAGCACACGGGGTAAGCTGTTTTGACACTGAGACACGTATCCTTCAGAGAGCACAGCTGCATTTAAGAAATTGTGTGAAAAATAAATACGCGCCTCTCCAGTTGATATTCACTGCTGGAAACTTTCCGAAACTATTTAGGGGTGACGGTCTTCGAAATTTACAGAATATCTCTGTCTCTGACTGTATCGAAATACCCTGTAATTTAATTGAAATCTAGCCTCGTGATTATTAACACAAGTACCTTAAGCATCTTTCCCGTATTACCCTAAGAAATTTAGGATCGACGATAGCAAAACGGCACGTTCTCTCTTCCGTTTTGCACCGACGATACAGGCTTCAATAATTCTCCCATTAATCTTCTTTTCGTTTCTCGCTTCACTCAAACAGCACTGATCTGTTGCCAAAATCACAAAACTTCAATTACTATTACCACTCCTACTGTCACTATCGACAATTTCCTTCCTTTCATTAAAAATGTTGTTATTACAGTTAACAGTCTCGACAAAGTTCGGTGCAAATTCAACGCATTTTGAAGCATTGTGAACACCAGACTAGCAAGACTGACTACGGAGCGCTCATGTTGAACACATTTAATAAACGTTTTTAGAAACTTCATCACAGAACAACAATCTCTCTAGATGCAAATCATTGCAGTCTATCAAAAACAAACAAAGTGTCAGACAAGAGTTCACTTCACCACCCGCTTATTTACTTCCAACAGGATAGTACGGAAACCACGAGAAGTAAGAGAGCAGTGCGACGCATAAAAGTGAAGCGGGACTCCAAAGCGGCATTGGCCAAGCCGTTGGCCATTTTTATAGTGTGCCGCTGTATTCGGTGTGGCGAGTACGAGTTTATGTAACAAGTTCATCCGAAGTCTAAAATGCGAATAGCAATCCGTGGCTCATAATCTACGTTAGTACGCTTCACCATTAATTTCTTCGCCAGTGAAGCGTATACTAAATTGCAAAATTGGATATTTTATAAACTCCGTGTTTCATACTCTTCATCCCAGCTCCGATATGGTGTCAACACGAGGGGCTCAAAGGCCTGGGCCACCTCCGTCTTCAAGCTCCTTCTGTACGGCTCAAAATGGCTCTGAGCACTATGGGACTCAACTGCTGTGGTCATTAGTCCCCTAGAACTTAGAACTACTTAAACCTAACTAACCTAAGGACATCACACACATCCATGCCCGAGGCGGGATTCGAACCTGCGACCGTAGCAGTCGCGCGGTTCCGGACTGCGCGCCTAGAACCGCGAGACCACCGCGGCCGGCTTCTGTACGGCATCGATATCGCCAACACTTAAATCTCTGCTTTTAATTGCACACTCTCTGATACCTTCATGACTTGTGAACCAGTATACTGTCGAACATTTAATGTAGTGAAACGAGAAACAAGATAACTTCACTACTGAACTGAATGGAAGGGCTACAAATGACCAGTCACAGGTATCAAATATATCCCATTTCTTAAACATAGTAGAAAATATAGCGACAAACAATTCAAGAGAAAAGCATAGCAGTAAGTTGGATAAAACAGCTGTCATAAAATTCAATCTTACGAAAGTATCACCAACTTATTCTTCTGAAATTAAGAATCATCCGGATTTGATGAGGTTTCCTGTAGAGTGCTAAAGATTGGTTTCCTTATAATAAACGCTATCGTATCTGAAATCTGTAATACATCACTAATTCAAGGCATTTTCCAGATTGAAATATGCCGTTGTTAAACCCCTGTATAAGAAAGCTGATAGGAGAGATGTCGATAACTGCCGACCTATCTCACTACTGACGTCATTTTCTAAAATTTTTGCGAAGGTGATGTGTTCAAGAATAGCATCTCACCTGGGCAACAATAATATCCTCCGTGAATCAGTTTGGATTTCAGAAGAGTTGCACAATTCAGAAAGCCATTTACACGTTCGCTCATCAAATTTCACAAGCGTTAAATAACAAAATTGTGTCAGTTGGTATTTTCTTCGGCCAGTCTAAGGCATCTGACTTTTTGAATCACAATATTCTCCTAGATAAACTGAGGTTTTATGGTACTGGTGGTATAGCCAAATAATGGATTATGTCATATCTAACCAAAAGAATACGGAAAAAGTTGTGCTTTGGAGTCCGACTATCGCAGTCCGGGGAAATTATGTGACGTATCCTCAGCCAGAATAATCACACATGGGGTAGCGCAAGACTCAGTCTTGCATAAAAAGAATATTCGGTTCTGCACATCTAGGGGTACTACACCAATGATAAGAGTAATAATTGATGAGGAAATAATAAATAAGGTGGAAACTTCAAAATTCTTAGGTGACCGTAACGATGAGAATTTAAACAGGTAAAAGCACGTTTTGGAACTCCTAAACAACTTAGTTCAGCCACATTTGCACTTAGAATCACTGCAAATCTTAGGGAGAGGGCAAATCAGTAAGTTAACATATTTTGCATATTTCCATTCAATAATGTCATATACAATAATGTTCCGTCACACAGAATAATGTTCCGTGGGGTAACTCATCTTCAAAAAAGTAAGTCTTCATTGCTCAAAAGCGAGCTGTAAGAATAAAAATGTGGTTCAAAAGGTACAGTGATGTACATAATTACAGTTCTAGAAGGAAAAAAGGACTTTTACTACACCACATTAACGTTGTTTTCAGCACGAAAAGGAGTGCACAATGCAGCAAACAAAACTTTTGATAACTTATC
Organism: Schistocerca nitens; assembly: GCF_023898315.1. Classification (NCBI taxonomy): domain Eukaryota; kingdom Metazoa; phylum Arthropoda; class Insecta; order Orthoptera; family Acrididae; genus Schistocerca; species Schistocerca nitens. The sequence goes on from NC_064622.1 coordinate 20,857,251, forward strand.
CAGTGACAGAAAATGTCTGACAGACAGCAAAGTAAAAATTGAAAAAACAATTTAAAAAACAAAAGAAAAAGGAGCTGCTTGTGAATGATCAGCATTTAGGCATATTTATAAAATAATTTAAAGTGACTCTTTCCACATCATTACCATTTAGCCTACAGGTGATCCATGGACCGTGGAACTAAGTAACTAAATTAGGAAATTCCAGAGCTGGCAACATGTCCCATGTTCATAGTAAGAGGAGGGAGGCTAGTATTCGACGTGTGCGTTCTGTTCGATGTCTAAGTAATTAATGACGGAGGGATAGATCTGTCGGAGGAGACTGGTGGGAATTTTAACACTGAGACTTTCCATAGACCGAATGTCGAGTCTATAAAAGTGTCCTGCCCAGTCCCTCTACAAAGAGGGATAAAACAGAAACGAAACAGCTGTTCCGATCACAGGATCGGGTGGCTTATACGACACGTGGTAGGCGCGAGGCTGCACAGCCGTTTATTAAAAATACGATGGATTTAACTCTTTACGAGTAGAGAACTATCAGGTAGTGCAGACGGGGAAATTTCTGTGACCGATAATCAGTTAATTCACAGATCCCTCAAAATGGCTGAAGTTTCAGTGGCCGTCGGTTTCAAAAACCTACGGTAAGGCGCCGGTTGCGCAGACTAATGGCAACATGCGGCGCGGCCTGGACGAACAGCCCCTCGGCTGAAAGCCTAGGCTCAGAGGCAACACGTGTCTGTGGGGACCTTTTGCTCTCGGAGGAAGCACGCAGTGTGTGAGGACCAGAGTCTACAAAACTGCTGAGAGACGCCCTCTCGGCCTCAGTTCGTGGCAGCGCTCGGTATACTTCAGTTCGTGACCGGCCGTCGCGCGGTACTAACTGTCATTTTGCTTTTCACATGTTTCTTACCGTCATCGCCTTGGAAACAATCACGCACAGCTACGCTCAGTTTTTACCAACTAAGTCGCGGTAGAACGCTCTTAGCGAAGCCGAGTGTACCCATAAAAGGGCAATCATTGTGACCTACGGCGTTAGTTAGCGAATGTCGTGCAGGTCGTTGCTCAAGTGTTTCGCGATTCCGACTCTGCCGTCCTACAACATTAAGTCTGTCATGAGATTTGCTGGAAATAAAATGGAGTCATTCAAAAGGAACTGCCACATTAACTACTGAACAATAGATGGAGAAAAAAATTGCACTCTTTAACCATTGTGTAGAAAGGTGAATGGTATTGTGCAAATTTGATTTTCGGCAGAACTAAAATATTTGTGATCTTCAAAACTGATTTTAAAGGCAACAGCTGAGAACTCTGCATTGTAACGTATTATTCGTGGAATATACTTGTACAAATCTTTCTGTGTTTTTTATATATTTTTGGTTCAGTTGGGGGCCTTCTGTGGGTCACGTCAGTAATAACTGTTTTAACTTTCGGTTGAACCAATAATCTTTCATTCGATAAGAGCGTTGTTTTTCTCCCGAATTTCTGACCTCTTTGCTCCAGCTTTCTTTTGAGGTTTTCTCTGGAGACGGTTGTTTAAAACTATCTTTTGAAATGTATCTCTGTTAATAATTTATATTTTCACACTATTCTTTCCTAACTTTCATTTTTTATAATTGACTTTCTATAAATTAAGTAGTAGTTCGTTCCACGGTCGGGTAAGTTTGGCTCACGCGATGTTATGGAACCTGATGAGGTGAATAACAAAATAAAAGAAAGGTTCTTACGTGCAGCGTCACACTGCTCTGCCACATATAATGGAGAACAATTTCTTTCGCCTAATTAAGTTGCTCCGCTGGCCTGCTCGTAGAGCCCGACGCGCAGTGCGAGGGAGAGGAGGGGTGAGGGAAGGAAGAGACAGACAGACAGACAAGGAGTGATTTCGCGGGGGTGTAACGACCACTGGTCCGGCGCACCTGATAGACTGCGGGCGATTTGTAGGCGGTTTTCTACAGTCAATAACGTAAATGCCGGGCTAGTCCCCAATTTCGATAACAGATACTGCACACGAGTTCACACGATTCGTAGTCAGGCGGCGCAGAAAACTTCCCTCCCTTAGTTTTACCGACTACTGTAGCAACAGGAAAGCACTATGGGACTTAACATCTGAGGTCATCAGTCCCGTAGAACCTAGAACTACTTAAACCTAACTAACCTAAGGACATCACACACATCCATGCCCGAGGCAGGATTCGAACCTGCGACCGCAGCGGTCGCGCGGTTCCAGACTGAAGCGCCTAGAACCGCTCGGCCACAACGGCCGGCTATGTGAAAGAAAAACAGGCTTTCGTAAACATTACGTAAAATCTAAATCTGTTTGCAGTTTGATGTAAACTTAATCGTTACAAACACAGTAGTTTCGTAGTAAGAAGGCCAGACAAACAAGGTGATTTAAGTTGACAGTGTTGAAATTGACAATGTTGTGAGATAAAATTTACAGAAAGTGGAAGAATAAGGAGTTTTTAATATTCGAGGACGTTGTTATGTGTGTAGCGCACACGAGTGGGTGTGCCGCCCGGGGTAGAAGCGTGCACCAGCCACAGCCGTAGCCCGCCTTGCCAGGTGGACTGCGCGGCTGGGTTGGAACGCACGGGATCGCGGCAGAGCTGTCGCTCGCAGCCGTCTGATACCAGCGTTTGCATCAGCCGCGGCCGCCTTTTCTGGAGAGCGCAGACCGCCCGACTACCGCGCGCGCCATTCCCGTCGCTGATGATGACGTGTGTGGTTTGTGGGTCGCTCAACTGCGCGGTTATCAGCGGTCTTACAAATTCCCAACGTCTGCTCAGCCCAACTTCGCCACTTTCACGAATGATGATGAAATGATGAGGACAACACAAACACCCAGTCATCTCGAGGCAGGTGAAAATCCCTGACCTTTCCCGTCGCTAATGCCGCCATTTCGATTAGGCCCTCCACGATTAGGCTTCACAGAAGATAATGTGTAAGACAGCACGGGCGTAACAGCCGCAGATTTAAGGGTATAAATAACTATGTTACATGTTTAACATCGTAGCTGCGTTAATGTGACACCTAATTCCGTATTACTCGAATTTGATAGCTAAGGGTACGAAAGTCCACAATGTTAGCTCGAATGACGCTATCGCGGTGGAAAGGGAGACACACTTCGCAACGATACGAAAAATTTGTCAGATTACTTCGGCGCATACACACGCACCTACGTGATAGTACGTTTAGATATTTTTCCAGTTCTGTGATTGAGAGATGTTTCCTTTGGTTCTATGACAAATCCGAAACTTGAAATATCCTCACAGTTATTACAAGCTGGGAACCATCCCCTCGCTTCCAATCTTCAGACACTCCCTGCTTGCTGGAATCTGGCTGACAACAGCCAGACTCCACAGTGAGTGGAGGTCTAAGACAGCCCGCTCCCTCCATTTTTGTTCCTCTTCCATTGGTCAGATAAGAGTTCAGCAATTGAACGAATGTAAACTGCTGCTGAGTCTGCGATATTAATGATTGGGTCCTTACATATTTGTAATCTGAATGTCACTTGTCGATACGTGAGACGGTAATCCTCACCATCGGCGATTAGTCTTGCATCATGGTAACATGATCTTATTGCCCGGGAGAAGAGTCATTAGGTCCACACTCCTAATTAAAATTACGAAGTGCATAACCGAACACAGGTGTGTGTGTGTGTGTGTGTGTGTGTGTGTGTGTGTGTGTGTGTGTGTGTGTGTGTGTGTGTTTGGCACCACCAGAAGACAGCGTCTAGAACACCCCTTGAAATGAAACCGTGACATGTTCATCCACATCCATTGGCAGACGCTACAAGGGAGGCGTTTTGCACCACGGCGTACTCTGTAACTACAATTCCGAGAACGTACGTTACTAAGAGAGTATATGTTTTCCACACGTAAGTACAACTGGCAGGAAACACCACGAATGTAAAGCTAGAGAGAGTCAAGCTCACACGGAGGCTTACCGAACAACCGTTCTTCCCGCGGATCGTCCGCGACTTCAACAGGAGAGCGGAAGCTGACTCTGGTACACAATAGGACACCGCCGAACACTATACTGTCGCTTGCTGCTTACAGATGTATAACGTACAGTCAAATAAAAACGAGACATCTGGAGAAAAGTAAGTAAACTGCTTATTACTTCAAAAGTAATAGTCGCCACTGTTAGTACATTTACCGCACTGTGAGACAAGAGGCTCAGTCCCTTCGTGGGAAAATGTTTGCAGTTAACTACGAAACCGTGACTGTACCGAGGCGTCTACCTGTCCGTACGAAGCAAATCGACGGCCAGAAATGCCTTTCTTCAGGAATCCAAAATAATGGAAATAGCACGAGGAAAGATCGGGACTACACGGAGGATGTACAAGGGCTTCCCAGCGAAACTTCTGGAGCGTAGTGCAAACAACCCTAACAAGTGGGCCTGCCCACTATCACGCTCCCGTTGCCAACTGCGAACGATTTTCCACGAAGGCACTGACCATCTTCTCTGACAGCGGGAAAAATCTAGTGAGTTACGGCGATTACTTTTCAAACAATAAACAGTTTATTCCTCCAGTAAGTTTCGGGTGAGCAGCTGCAAGAATTCTACTCCTGCTTCTAATATTTCGGCTGTATAACGTTCAGCCATCTTGAGAATGAGCCGCAAGACTGCCGCTCCAGTGCTCGCTTCGTCCGTTTATACTCGTGTACCGCGCAACTGCGCATGCGGCCACAGATGGAAATGCGCCAGAGACGTCGGTCGGCGGCAGAGACGTGCACAGTGCGTCGCACACAGCACGGCAGTGAGTGGCGGGCGTGAACTGCCGCCGGGCTGTCAGCCGCGCAGTCGCGACCTTGGCCGCGGTCAACTCCGTGCCAATGCCGTAAGCTCTCCATTAATAACCGCCGCTGCACTTTAATGCCGCCGCAGGTACGCTATCGATCTCTTTCGCAACGCTTTCTAATGACAAAAAAGAGCAGAGACATTTCTTCCAGCGGCGTGGATTGAATGAAAGGGATTACTTCTACATGCGTGCGAAGCATAATGCCGAAGGGGAGTGCGCTGCTGTCAGAGGCAAATTGATGTGACTAGCGTAGATCTTCAGGTAAGAAATGAGGCTAATACATTCCGAATTTTTTCTTCTTACAAGTACTGCCCCGGACTGACGTCTCAAAGACGTGCAGGTAAACTTTATTACAGTGGGTGCAGTTTGTCATAGAAGGTGCGCCGAAATGTATGATCGTTACCGTGCCAAGGTGTTGGACGTTTTATGAATTTTTGTTAATTGGGTATCGGGTGAACTTAGATTTCGATACGCGTTACAGTGACTCCAACTTGCTGTGCGCGTGCAAGGCTACTGTTAAAAAAAAGGGGAGGGGGGGGGGGAGCACAGGCGGAGTAGAGTACGACAGATAGTGGGGGTGGAGTGGCACGAGGACCGGCCGACTCCCTGGGGAAAGTTGTTGGTGCGTGCGAGCAACTGGGCTGCTGCTGAGGTGCCGAAGCGAAATTATCTAGCAACGAATAACAACTACACTCTAAAAATAAAAAATAAAAAAAATCTATCACTAGGCAACTATCCGAATGGTACCGATATTTACATCTACATCTACGTGATTACTCTGTTATTCACAATATAGTGGCTGGCAGAGGGTTCAATGAACCACCTTCAAGCTGTCTCTCTGCCGTTCCACTCTCGAACTGCGGGAAAAACGAGGACTTAAATTTTTCTGTGCGAGCCCTGATTTCTCTTATTTTATTGTGATGATCATTTCTCCCTATGTAGGCGGGTGCCAACAGAATGTTTTCGCAATCGGGGGAGAAAACTGAAATTTCATGAGAAGATCCCGTCGCAACGAAAAACGCCTTTGTTTTAATGATTGCCACTCCAATTCATGTATAATGTCTGTGACACTATCTCCCCTATTTCTCGACAATACCAAACGAGCTGCCGTTCTTTGTACTTTTTCGATGACATCCGTCAGTCCCACCTGATGCGGATCGGTAGATGTGATGTACATCTGGAGACAAATAAGTGATTACCATTTTAAAAAGTGGATGATATATTCTAGGTTCACAAGTTGAGCAAGTCAATAACGCGTTGGTCCACATCTTTCTCTTATGCAACCAGTTATTCGGATTGGCACTGATTGATAGCATTGTTGAATGTTCTCCTGAGGCATATCGTGCCAAATTCTGTCCAATTGGCTCGTTATATAGTGAAACTCGCGAGACGATGGGGGGGGGGGGGGGGCGTACAATGTTCCAAACTACCTAAATCGGGGAGAGATCCTGCGACCTTGCAGGCCAAGGTAGGGTTTGACAAGCGCGAAGACAAACAGTAGAAGCTGCAGCAGTGTCCGGGTGGGCAGTATCTTGGCGAAATACAAGTCCAGGGTGGCTTGCCACGAAGGGCAACAAACCGGGGCGTAGAGTATCGTCGACGTACCGCTGTGCTATGAGGATGTCGCGCACGACAAGCAAAGCAGCCTCGTGTAAAGAAACGGCACTCCAGGCCGTCACTGCTGGTCGTCGGACCGTAAGGCGGGCGACGCGCAGGCTGGTACTCCACCGCTGTCCGGGGCGCCTCCAGAGTCGCACTGGCTGGAGTAGAATTGTCTTCAGCGATGAGTTCCGCATCAAACTGATTTCCGATGGCCAGCGAAGAGAGCCAGAGCAGGGCAGGGCAGGGCAGGGCAGTCGCTGCGCGCCCCTCACTCCTCGGCAGGTACCGACCCAGCGGCGTGGCGGTCAGCGGACCCCCCGCGGCACTGCGGTTCCAGTCATACACCCGCCATGCAGATCTGTGTTGCCCAGATTTCTCTAAATCGCTTAAGACAAATAACGGGACGGTCGGTCTCAAAAGAACAGTGCCGATTTCCCGCCCTCCCCCCAAACACACACCACCTCTCCGCCACACGATCACGTGCTCTACCACCTCTAACGATCGGCGGACGCTAAGCTCTGACCTTCCATTCCTTCCACGGACGTGTGACGTCAGTGCTACGATCAGTTCCAAAATAACTCTCGTCGGATTATTTTCTAAAGTTTTATAACGCTGTCAAAAGGACGTTATGTGGCCAATAGTGACCATTTTGCAGACGAATAAAGGTGCACTTTTTACGAATTGAATCGGTACAGTCGTTTCCGCTACATAAGCAGCAGGTTTCGCTGCCAGTTTTATTGCACAGCACGGCCGGCCGCGGGTGCAACAGAACCCATGTGGACGGGTCCAAAGAAATGTGTCGGGCTTCATAATACATATTTATATGTGTCGTGTACTATGCATTTCTTGTACGTGGATGTGAATCTGCACATGAACTTTCCTAATACTCCTCACACCTTTCCGTAAAGCGTGGCCAAAACTTAGTTGGGAAGTAGTTCTGTAGTACAGTAGTGCCAACCTGACTCCTGGGTAGGGGATCAGAGAGACAGCACGGGCAGGTGAAAGTCAAAGACGTTCCAGTGTCACAAGATTTGGGGTGTAGAGGTTGGTCACGGCCAAGTGGTTCGACCACCCCCTCCACCGTGGCCCAGGAAGACCTCCGGGTGCCCGCCATATTCGAGGAGTGTTGCAGAAGACGGGTAAGTGAGCAGACGTGCCCTTAGTGCGTCTGTCTCAATGGTCAAGCATGGAAGAGAGGTATTTGAATATTTGTACTAATTGTTTTATGTCCAGCTTCGGATTGTGTAAGGAAATGTATGTTATCGTTTAATTTCGGAAATTTGACACCCTGTGTTAATGTATCTGGTCCCAAGTTTGCCCGTTATCCTCCTCAATAGTGGATGTCCCACGCAAAATATTGGGAGACTTTGGTGGTATACATTTGGCCAACGCAATTCCGCCTTGCCTGTAGAAATGTGCGTGCAGATTAGTATACAATATACCCGAGCTGTAAGTTGTAAAATTGTAATATCTGTAAACTGGAACAATTGCTGCAATCGCTGTAAAGTTGAGTGATAATGTTTAAAATAAATAGGTAATCAGTTGTGATCTATCTTTAACATACCCCAAAAATCACATAGGAGTCACGTTAAAGGAATTTATTTAAAATAAAAGCTATAGAATGCAGGGACCCACAAATCAGCGTGTGAGCCCTCCAGCTGCTTGCCTAGTATCGTACAGAAAGGGCACGGTCTCTAGGTAGCGCTCTCAAGCTCCCCTCCCCAGTTATCCGTTGCGCAATTTTCATTCAGTGCTTGGCGACATCTACTTTCCTCTGGCGTCCCTAGGCAAGGAGGTTTGACGGTAATCTTTCAGAATAAAGGTGGACTTTTTACACAGTTTCCTGTAGAAATACGGAAGCCGTCTACTTTTTACATAATTTTCTTCACGCAAAGACACGTTTCGCGGTTCCATCCATTTCCAGTAGGCGTAATATCTTCATCACTACGAAGCTGTAGCTACTGAATTTCTCGAGTTTCTTTTTTTTATATATATACTGACACCTGACTTCCAGTTAGATGAATTTTCTCTTATTGTGTGGTTCGTAGCTGCCTGTCTCGCATTTATATGCGCAACACACACACACTGGATTCACTGGTAGGCTGATGCTGCGCAGCATTCGCCTCCTGGCGTCTCCCGCGTTCGTTTACATAAGGAAATAAGCATGCAGTCGACATAAATTCAGCACTGATGAAAACATGAATGTATTGCGCCAAGTGAGAACTCGAAAAAGTGTCTTGCCATAAATAAAGTTGTATAAAAAGTGGGTGGCTGCCGTAATTTAATCCGTAGCAACGGAGCTCAACTACCATTATCCTGGCTAAATTAATGTTATTACTTTGTTTCCGTCTTCCGTTTTATCATTTTTTTGTGCAGTGCCTTCAAGACCAGAGATAACAAGCAACCGCCTTTAATTCCCGTCCAAGCGACTACAAGGATTAAAATAAATCTTACGACAGCATTGGCCACAGGCGGTACATCGTTCTCTCGTTTAGTAGCTTTGGCAGAGCAATTACGAGTGAGTCCTGAGCCGCTGCCCTTCGCTCCTCCTCTTCCCACCGCACTCTCTGACTGCCACGTGGAGGTCGCGGGGTCAGCACGTAGAGGCGGAGCTAATGCCAGCTACAGCCCCGATATCTAGAGACCGTTTAAAATCGATTTTGTTGCGGTCTGCCGCGTGGGTGCGGGACAGTAACGGCCAGTAAACCTGTCCCGTCTGGAAAGGGCACCGTACGAAACAAAGTGACTCGCTGTTGGGGAGCACTGCGGCTGCCGTCGCAATTTAAAGGCCTGGCAGCCATATTTCTTGTCCTGTCGAGCTAAATATCTCAATGTGAACGAGCAACTCGTATAAAATGAAGTAATAGGTATTTCTAGGCGTTTAAAATTTCTGCCGTCTTATCCGATTCTCTGTACATGCAGACGTAAAAACTCCACTGGACGGACTCTGGCACCCATCCAGCCTGGACGAAATTTTTGTGCTGGTCGCCCACATCGATCTGGGTGAACTGAGTGCGAGTCGCAAGTGCGTCACCACTGCAGGGTAGGCAAGGGACGGACACTGACGGCAACCACGAGGACAAAGACACTCAAGAGGGTAGTCCTCTTTGAAAATTTCAAAAAATCGATTTTTTGTTTGTGTGTTCTCTGGGTTGTCTACTCTATTGCAGTAATGATCTCAAGTTCACCGAAAACTCCGTTATCTATTAGAGGGCCATTTGTGAAAAAGTGTCTCCGTCAAGCATTCACAGTGGGAACAAAGTAGTCGATATGTAGTTTCAACATTATGAATATTACGAGCGTGTTCGAACTTGAGATCGGGCCGGCCTGTCAACAACTGCTGCACAAAAGCGCATGGAGAGGGTATCGAGCGAGCAGAGCCGCGGGTGACGGAAGCTGCCAGAGAGGCCCACAGGACCGCCTTGGCCACGAACGAGATGGACAAGGACCTCCTTTTGGATCTGGGAGGATTGCTGTATGGTCCAGGGACTCCTGACTACAAGTATGTTCAACTTAAATATAGAAAATGCAAATCTTTAAATGTGTTTTTTTTTCTTTTTTTTCCTTTTTTACAAATTGTGTTCATGAAATTGATGGGAAACGTAACTTGAGAACGGTACATACGTTTTTGGTTGGAATTTCATGCCGGCATCCAAAATCGAATTTTCTACCACCATACATAGCCGTTTTGAGAAATCTTCAACAATATGTTTTCGGTGCACGTTTTTGTCTCCATTTTGTGGGCGAATAAAATGACATTTGTACAACACGTCACCATTTTGTTAGAGCTTAGTATTTTTCAGCTATCCTATGAATGCTGATACAAAATATATTGAAAATGACGTACAAAAATTTGTTTCGCTACAGATCCAGTAGGAGGGATTCGGGAATACCCGCCGTTGACCACCTTCTAACAGATGCAGCGGTTACAGGGAGCGTCAAATGTGGGCACAAAATGGTTCCTTAAAGATAAAACTCTAAGGAATAAACCTATATCACCAGGTTTAGCATTACCTTTTATTTTACTTGAAGAGGAAAGGAGGACAACCCCCTCAATACGCAGACAGTGGTGACGTTCTGCCCTGCAATCTCTCTTATCTTTCCCTTCTTCTTCTTCTTCTAACGCTTGAAACGCTAAGAAAAGAGCCTGCAAGTGCATTGTTTAAAGAATTATCCAGGCGCTTGCTGAACATCTAATTGGTTATTGCTTTGCTCTAAACATAGTGAACGGCAATGTACAGGAAAAGAGAGAGAGAGAGAGAGAGAGAGAGAGAGAGAGAGAGAGAGAGAGAGAGAGAGAGGAAAAAAAGAACAAATGGGCAGTCAAAGGAATCGTAAGAAAAATAACAAAATTGTGTTAGTTCTGTAACGTTTTATTGAAAGTAGTACAAATCGTGATTCATACATCACTTCTCAGTTCCTCTACAGCTAATCACAAAAAGTAAAAAAAAAAAAAAATCCACAAAACCTGTTTATTTGTGATGCATTATGGGAGAAACGCACAAAGTACTGAATCTACACTGACAGATAAAAAACTCGGAACACCAAGAACGGATTGTGCGACGTAAAGTTGGCAGCCGTGTTTCTGCGTCTGAAACATTGCGAGGTGCCGGGGCTAGCAGTATATTTAACACTAAATTCTTCTCGAATCTTCATATGGAAATGATGCTCTAAGCCCCCCCCCCCCTTTTCTAACTCCTACTTTTGCTGTTGCACATGGATTAAGAAGAAACGCGAACTGACTGTAATCGACCCTGCAAGTGGAGTAGAAAAGAGTTTTGCACCTGCAGTAATTTAATTTGATAGACATTAATTAAATAAAGGGAAGTTTCAGTAACGTAGTGAGAAATGAAAGGGTTGTTCTACCGATTACCAGAATGAAAGTTCTGTCCAAAATAACAATTTGATTTACTATGACTAAACTCAAAATCATAAACAAAACACATGAAACATTTACAATACATCTCTCTCTCTCTCTATTCGTTTAGTCGGTTCCGACTCTTCGTGACCCCATGAACCAAATCACGCCACTTTCTCCTGTCTTACACTTTCTCTCGTAGACCTTCCAGGTTGGAACACATTGCTTCTGTGATGCCATCGATCCATCTCATCCTCTGACGTCCTCTTCTTCTAGTTCTTTCAATCTTCCCCAGCATTAATGTTTTTTCGAGCGAGGCATGCCTTCGCATTGTGTGTCCAAAGTAGGTCAGCTTTTGCTTTAAAATTAGACCTTCCAGGGAGAAATCTGGTTTTATTTGCTCCAATATTGATCTGTTGGTTCTCTTTGCAGTCCACGGAACTCTAAGAAGTTTCCTCCAACACCACAATTCGAAGGAGTCAATTCTTCGCCGTTCAGCCTTTCTAATGGTCCAGGTTTCACATCCATACATCAAAACTGGAAAGACCATAGCCCTCACAATACGGATCTTTGTTGCTAGTGTTATATCTCTGGACCTTATAACCTTGTCAAGGTTTGACATCACCTGTCTACCGAGCAACAGGCATCTCCGGATTTCATGGCTGCAGTCGCCATCAGCAGAGATCTGGGAACCGAGATAACTGAATGTGGTCACTACCTCCATGGTTTCTCCTGCTATATCCCACGAATTGGTAGGTGTAGTTGCAATAATTTTCGTTTTCTTCACATTCAGCATCAGACCTGCCTTTTCACTTTCCTCTTTCACCTTCAGTAAGAGTGTTCTAAATTCTTCTTCACTTTCTGCCAACAGGATCGTATCATCCGCGTACCTTAGGTTGTTTACATTTATTCCAGCTATTTTAATTCCTGTTTCTCCTTCATCTAGCCTCGCATTCCTCATAACATGTTCTGCATACAAATTGAATAAGTACGGTGATAGTATGCAGCCTTGCCGGACCCCTTTCTGAATCTTTATCCATTTCGTTATTCCATACATAGTTCTCACCGTGGCTTCTTGGTCAAGGTATAAACTCCGTATCAGATGAATGAGGTTATCTGGTACACCCATGTTTTTCAGTATGTTCCATAATTTGTTGTGATCGACACAGTCAAAGGCTTTGGCGTAGTCAAATTGGATCAAATTGGATACTCAAATAAATGCTGTGAAGGTGAAGTTGTCCATAAACTAGATTGTGACATTTATGACGAAGTGGTATGTGGAGCCAATTCCTTGCAACTCAAATCTTAAGAGAAACACACAGCCAACCCAACATTAATTGCTGTTGCAGTAGTGAGAACTCAGACAATGAACACCCAAGACAGAACAAAGTTAGAAAGGACGAACAGGCGCGCTCTGCTGAGCTCTGATTATCACAGTGCAAATTCCCTAGTCTGCCGGTGCTGCGGACATACATTACCAAGCTGTCTTCTTAACTGCAAGGATACGATCTGGCGTACCGGAAGCGATGGCTGGTTGGCTTGACGTCCCGTCGTGGTGATGATAATGACGCGAGTATAGCCCGAAACAAATTGTCCTGGTCTGGTTGTTCCAGACTAAAGACTTCCTCTGAGGGAGACGAAGAAGGCTCGCCACACAATCACTGACGGTACAGTCAACTTTAGCCAAAACTGCCCAAGACAGACAACATAGGCCGCTTGTACGCAGAACGCTCAATTGCAAACTGTACTCGGAAAGTTACGTTGAAGTCGAAACTTCAGCAACTTCGTTAAACAGTTACAATCAAATAAAAGTATATTAGATAGCCAACGGAAGGCAGGCTGTCCAGAGCAGCGAAAGCTCAGTCTTGTAACCTACTCCGACCGAAAGGCGAGAGCCGACTACCACAAGAGCACCCGTACAACCGAACGCAGAACATTCCCGCCCCCACGACAGTGGCCGTGGTTAAACATTCCAATCAGCAACTCGAAAACCGGCGTAAAATTCCACTCTATTGCCGAAGCACTACCATTCCACCAATAGAGATTGTTGGCGCCAACTTCTGCGCCGATTTTGCTACGTGACGGAGCTATGCCCTGAGCAAGCCAATCACAGTTACGATTTTGCAGAAAACGCGGGAATTTGCCCTCCAAGACTGCCTGGGAACGCAAGTCACTCCCACGCCTCGCTGGTAGCCCGCCAAAATGTGTTTTCACTAAGTTTCTGTGAAGTAACGGAATCTCTAGCCCAGCCGCTCCTTCAGGCCCCTGCGGGCGTGTCTCCGCCGCTATTGTGTCAATGTCGGCGTCTGGAAAGCATCCACTCGACTCCCTCACACCCGTCGACTTAACCCTTCCAAGATCGGCAGACCCCGCTTGTCACTGGACCACCCGGGTGACGAGAGACGCTGCGTGGGAAGTCCGCGTGTGAAGGAATAGCAACTTTTCACTGCATGCAATTAGAGAGGAAAATCGAATTACTCAGAGTAAGATAGAAATATGAGAGGCGGCTTCTGCCACCTCTCAACATGTCTATTCAAATTTTGCGTCAGTCGTATAAGAGAGGCGCTAGTAGTGCCATTATGAGGATGCAAATCACGTTTGCTTCAAATACACGGTGTAACGACAGTGAGCGTTAGTTACCTCTGAGACTGGACGTGGTGAGTAGATGTTAGTCAAATTCAAATGGCTCCGAGCACTATGAGACTTAACTTCTGAGGTCATCAGTCCCCTAGAACTTAGAACTACTTTAACCTAACTAACCTAAGGACATCACACACATCCATGCTCGAGGCAGGATTCGAACCTGCGACCGTAGCGGTCGCGCGGTTCCAGACTGTAGCGCCTAGAACCGCTCGGCCACCCCGTCCGGCTAGATATTAGTCAACAATGCCTTTAAGGTTACAAAGACGCCATTATGCACACCTCACTGAGCTCGAACGAGGTCGTGTAATAGGGCTATTGTAAGCTGGATATACATTCTGCGATACTGCAAAAAGACTTGACGGGAATATAACCACTGCACACGATTGCTGGCAGTGGTGGTCACGGGGCCCAGAACGGCCACGTGGGACCACCGACAGGGAAGACCGTCGTATTCGGCGCTTGGCTCTGGCGCATCGTATTGCTTCCGCAGCAGCAGTCTGAGCAGCAGTTGGCACCGTAGTGAGACAAGGAACTGTTACAGACTGGTTACAGCTCCGAGCATGACGCGCTTAGCACGCATTCCACTGGCCCCAAACCACCCCCATTTGCGTCTTCAGTGATGTCACGCGAGAGCTCATTGGAGGGCAGGGTGGAGGTCTGATGTGTTTTCTGATGAAAGCTGGTTCTGCCTCAGTGCCGGTGATGGCCGCATGTTGTCACAAGGAGGCCAGCTGAGAGCCTGCAACCTGTCTGTGTTCTTCACATACTGGACCTACACCTAGAGTTATTGTCTGCGGTGCGATTTCGTAAGACAGCAGGAGCACTCCCGTGGTTATCCCACACAGCCTGAATGCAAATCTGTACGTCAGTCTGGCCGCGCGGGATTAGCCGACCGGTTGAAAGTTTAACGCCTTACCTCCTTGCCTAGGGACGCCAGATGAAAGTTGATGCGGCCAAGCCCTGAATCAAAATTGCGCAACGGATAACTGGGGAGAGGAGCTTGAGAGCGCTACCTAGAGAGCGTGCCCTTTCTGTACCGTACTAGGCAAGGAGCTGGAGGGCTCACACGCTGATGTGTGAGTCCCTGCATTCTATAGCTTTTATTTTAAATAAATTCCTGTAACTTGACTTTTTTGCGATTTTTAAGGTATATTAAAGATTGATGACAGTTGATTTCCTATTTATTTTAAACATTATCACTCGACTTTACAGCGATAGCAGCAATTGTTTCAGTTTACAGATATTACAATTTTACAACTTATAGCTCGGGTATATTATATACTAATCTGCACGCACATTTCTATGGGTAAGACGGAATTGCGTTGGTCAAATTAATGCCACCAAACTCTCCCAATATTTTACATAGGACATTCACTATGTGAGGACGATAACGGGCAAACTGGGGACCAGATACTTTAACACAGGGGGTCAAATTTCCGAAATTAAACGAGCACGTTCATTACCTTACACAATCCGAATCTGGAAATAAAAGAATTAGTACAAATATTCAAATACCTCTCTTCCATGCTTGAACATTGAGACAGACGCACTGAGGGCACGTCTGATCACTCACCCGTCTTCTGTAACACTCCCAGAATATGGCGGGCACTCGGAGGTCTTCCTGGGCCCCGGGGGAGGGGGTGGTCGAACCACTTGGCCGTGACCAATCTCTCCATTCCCAATCTTGTGACACTGGAAAGTCTTTGACTTCTACCTGCCTGTGCTGTCTCTCTGATCCCCTAGCCAGGGGTAAGGTTGGCACTACTATACTACAGAACTACTTCCCAACAAAGAATTGGCCACGCTTTACGGAAAGGTGTGAGGAGGATTAGGAAAGTTCATGTGCAGATTCACATCCACGTACAAGAAATGCATAATACACGTCACATATAAATACGTATTATGAAGCCTGACACATTTCTTTGGACCCGTCCACATGGGTTCTGTTGCACCCACGGCCGGCCGCGTCGTGTAATAAAATTGGCTGCGGAGCCGCCTCTGTTTCTATTTCCCGGTGCGAGCGAGCAGCGAAACCTGCTGCTTATAGAGCAGAAACTACTGTACCATTTCACGGTCTCCGACGCTGCAGTCATGGACTGTGCGGCTGGTCTCGGCGGAGGTTCGAGTCCTCCCTTGTGCATGGGTGTGTGTGTTTGTTCTTAGGATGATTTAGGTTAAGTAGTGTGTAAGCTTAGGGACTGATGACCTTAGCAGTTAAGTTCCATAAGGTTTGACACACATTTGAACTTTATGAACGTCAGTCTGTTCCGTTCGTGAACAGCATGTTAGGGGGTAGTTTCCGACAGGATAACGCTCGCCCACATACTGCTCTGTAACCCGACATGCTCTACAGGGTGTCGACGTGTTGGTCTGGCGTACTCGCTCACCGGATCTGTCTTCAGACGAGCACATATGGGGCATCACCAGACGACGACTCCACTGTCATCCGCAAAAAGCATTAACCGTCTTCTGTGTTGACCGACCAAGTGCAACAGGTATGGAATTCCACTCCACAAACTGACATCCGGCGCCTGTGTAACACAATGCATGCACGTTTACATGCTTGCATTCAACATTCTGGCGATTACACCGGTTATTATTGTACCAGCACTTCACATTTGCAATGGCTTATCTCGCGCAAACATTAACCTGTGTTTATCACCTAAATATATTATCTACACAATGTATTCTCGTAAATTCATTACTCTGCATTAATTAATTTTCAGTGTTGCGATTTTTTTGTCAGTGTATATCTCGATTTCGCTTATAAGTAATCTTTACACACGAGACACTTCCGAATTCGCCACAGTTTTGAAATTTTCCGCTCATCGGTTCTTTTCCCGTATCACTGCCAACTCACCGACAAGCTAACTTAGGTTTACAGCAGACTTTGGAAAAACTGAAACACCAGTATTATTAATTATGAACTGGAAGCAGTAGTCGTTTAGCGGTTTCAAGCTCAATTTGCTGATCTTATATCTCAGTAACACAGTTTAGGCATCGACTCAGTGTACAGCAGAACACGGGGCTGCTGTGTTAGTTTCGCAAGCAGCGGCGTTCACGCCCATTTATGGCTACAAGAAGCTCACGGCGAGCTGTTTTTAATAATCTCGATTAAGAAATGCGAGGAGGACTACTTAATGGAGAATTGTGGGAGTCCTTGAAAACGGAGGAGTTCTGACACGCAGTTAAATTGGTACAACATTCTTATGGATGAGCTGTCTTGTGTGACCTCCACGTTAAGTGACGTTTGCTGACACTTGTTCGGATATCTTTTTTGTGAGTAGCCAACTAAACTGGCCCTGCGCAAATCAGATGAAACGGAAAGAGCGTGTTACGTGACTCAGCAGACAGAGAACCATTACTGAACGTCCTTGCATCGGCAGGTTTGATTCTGGCTCAGTTGAATAGTGAAGCGTGGATTAAAAAAGGAAGCAACACATCACTTTGGCATCTGATGCGAAATAAAAATATGTTTTCCACTCCCCGAAAAGATGTGATGACTGATATTTTTTTTTAAATAATTTCAGTAATGGCATTTTCCAAGACCAGCGCACAGAATACACAGTTTCAGGCGAAACTGAAGACATCTGCTTGAGCATATTAATTAATGTCAACCTAATCCATCAGCGTAGGCCATCACTTGCTAATGTGAATGGTGTCTTCTTTTGGGACCTCAAGACGGCATTGGTTATGGGTTCTGTGATAGCTATAGAGATCAATTTTCGTACCCCAAGCACTTCCACAATTTTGATAAACGTTTACATTAACGACAGCTTCCTGAGGCGGTTGTTTATCCGAGAAGTCTTTCGTTCCTTCTTTGCCCGTCGCTTGTCAATTTCATGTTTGCGACGTGTCTGTTCCAAGTGTCGTAGGTCTTTACAAACAATTCCGCGCCAGGCTTGCCTAGTACAGATTTCGGCCTCCTAGTTTTCAGTATTGTTCAAGTACTACAGAGCATGTTTATATCCTTTACGTCATCCCCACATCTCCAGCGTACAGGATTCTGCTAGGGAGACGAGGGTCTGCCTCACGGACCAAATGGCCATACTTTATTATTGTTGCCTCAATGCTTATAGCATTTGCCCAATTATTTTTTATCTCAATGAAGTACACAATTTTCAAGCAATTGAAGTATTAGGTCAATAAGAGAAAGGGTACTGCAATGCGCCAAAATTGCAATCTGAGCTTTTATGAGGGCGAGCAGCTGTTAGGATAGAATTCGCAATAAAGGTTAAGACATTCAAGAGCAGCAGATACGAAATTATCTCATCGCACATTGTCGTAACACATTGCAGAATGCAGATCAACTGCAGGGAGCATTACAACCTCTTGCAAGACGGAGAATATCAACCCTCTTGTGGTGAACAGTATTTTTCAGAATCTCGCTAACAAACTTTGATGAACGACACCCGTGACTACATTTCGTTAAGGAACAACAAATATTAAAGACTTATGAGCAGGAGACGTCCGTTAGCTCCAGAGAATGAACGACAATAGTTATACACATTGGTCATATTACTATAGGTACATTCCAATAACTTTACAACATGTATATTCAAACTTACTGCCACGTTTACAGACTGAAATATTCACACTGCAGCTGAGTGTGCGCTGATATGAAACTTTCTGGAAATATGAACAATTAGTTCATGAGCCCACTCGAAGCGTAAATGGTTGTGAAAGCATACTTAACCTCTTAGCAGTAAATAATCCTGGACATATAGGGAGTGTCATGACGAATACAGGGATTAGGGACCACAGGGCAGGTGCTGCTAGGCTGAATACCGTAACACCCACAACCATAAAAAATCTGATAAAAATGCTCTTAACGCCTTTTTAAGAGACAGTCTCCACTCCTTCCGATCTGATCAAGTAAGCGTAGAAAAGATGGGGAATGATGTCAAAGAGATAGTATCGACGGCAATTGAGAGATAAGTACCACATAAATTAATAAGTGATGGTACTGATCCCCCATGTTACACAAAAAGGGTCAGATCGCTGTTGCAGAAGTAACGAAAAAAGCATGCCAATTTGAAAAGAACGCAAAAGATTGGCTAACTTTTGCAGAAGTTCGAAATATAGTGCGTGCTTCAATGCGAGATGCTTTTAATAATTTCCACTACGAAACTCTGTCTCGGAATCTGGCAGAAAACCCAAAGAGATTCCGGTTATATACACTCCTAAAAATTGAAATAAGAACACCGTGAATTCCTTGTCCCAGGAAGGGGAAACTTTATTGACACATTCCTGGGGTTAGATACATCACATGATCACACTGACAGAACCACAGGCACATAGACACAGGCAACAGAGCATGCACAATGTCGGCACTAGTACAGTGTATATCCACCTTTCGCAGCAATGCAGGCTGCTATTCTCCCATGGAGACGATCGTCCTGTGGAACGGCTTGCCATGCCATTTCCACCTGGCGCCTCAGATGGACCAGCGTTCGTGCTGGACGTGCAGACCGCGTGAGACGACGCTTCATCCAGTCCCAAACATGCTCAATGGGGGACAGATCCGGAGATCTTGCTGGCCTGGGTAGTTGACTTACACCTTCTAGAGCACGTTGGGTGGCACGGGATACATGCGGACGTGCATTGTCCTGTTGGAACAGCAAGTTCCCTTGCCGGTCTAGGAATGGTAGAACGATGAGTTGGATGACGGTTTGGATGTACCGTGCACTATTCAGTGTCCCCTCGACGATCACCAGTGGTGTACGGCCAGTGTAGGAGATCGCTCCCCACACCATGATGCCGGGTGTTGGCCCTGTGTGCCTCGGTCGTATGCAGTCCAGATTGTGGCGCTCACCTGCACGGCGCCAAACACGCATACGACCATCATTGGCACCAAGGCAGAAGCGACTCTCATCGCTGAAGACGACACGTCTCCATTCGTCCCTCCATTCACGCCTGTCGCGACACAACTGGAGGCGGGCTGCACGATGTTGGGGCGTGAGCGGAAGACGGACTAACGGTGTGCGGGACCGTAGCCCAGCTTCATGGAGACGGTTGCGAATGGTCCTCGCCGATACCCCCAGGAGCAACAGTGTCCCTAATTTGCTGGGAAGTGGTGGTGCGGTCCCCTACGGCACTGCGTAGGATCCTACGGTCTTGGCGTGCATCCGTGCGTCGCTGCGGTCCGGTCCCAGGTCGACGGGCATGTGCACCTTCCGCCGACCACTGGCGACAACATCGATGTACTGTGGAGACCTCACGCCCCACGTGTTGAGCAATTCGGCGGTACGTCCACCCGGCCTCCCGCATGCCCACTATACGCCCTCGCTCAAAGTCCGTCAACTGCACATACGGTTCACGTCCACGCTGTCGCGCCATGCTACCAGTGTTAAAGACTGCGATGGAGCTCCGTATGCCACGGCAAACTGGCTGACACTGACGGCGGCGGTGCACAAATGCTGCGCAGCTAGCGCCATTCGACGGCCAACACCGCGGTTCCTGGTGTGTCCGCTGTGCCGTGCGTGTGATCATTGCTTGTACAGCCCTCTCACAGTGTCCGGAGCAAGTATGGTGGGTCTGACACACCGGTGTCAATGTGTTCTTTTTTCCATTTCCAGGAGTGTATAAAGCACACCAGTGGCAAGATGCAATCAATACCTTCACTGCGCGATAACAACAGTGAAGTCAGCTGATGACAGTGCCACCAAAGCAGTGTTATTAAACACGGTTTTCCGAAACTCCTTCACCAAAGAAGACGAAGTAAATATTACCGAATTCCAATCAAGAACAACTGCCAAGATGAGAAACATAGAAGTAGATATCCTCCGTGTAGCTTAAATAACTTAGTTTAGGCAAGGCTCCCGGTCCAGATGGTATACCAGTCAGGTTCCTTTGAGAGTATGCAGATGCAATAGCTCCATATTTAGCACAGAAAGTTCCGTACCTAAAGACTGGAAAATTGCCCAAGTCACACCAATACCCAAAAAGGAAATAGGAGTAATCCGCTGAATTACAGGCCCATTTCACTAACGTCAATCGCAGTAGGATTTTGGAACATATACTGTATTCGAGAATAATGAAGTACCTAGAAGAAAACGATTTATTGACACATAGTGAGCACGGATTCAGAAAATATCGTTATTGCGGAACACAACTAGCTCTTTATACTCATGAAGTAATGAGTGCTATCGACAGGAGATGTCAAATTGACTCCATATTTTTAGATTTTCAGATGGCTTTCGAAACCGTTCCTCACAAGCGTCTTCTAACCAAACTGCGCGCCTAGGAAATATCGCCTCATTGTGCGACTGGATTCGTGATTTCCTGTCAGAAAGGTCACAGTTCGTAGTAATAGACGGAAAGTCATCGAGTAAAATAGAAGTAATATCCGGCGTTCCCCAAGGAAGTGTTACAGGCCCTCTATTGTTCCTGATCTATATTAACGATATAGGAGACAATCTTAGTAGCCCTCTTAGATTGTTTGCACATGATGCTGTCATTTACCGTCTTGTAAAATCATTAGATGACCAAAACGAATTGCAAAATGATTTAGATAATATATCTGTATGGCGCGAAAAGTGGCAATTGACCCTGAATAAGGAAATGGTTCAAATGGCTCTGAGCACTATGGGACTCAACTGCTGAGGTCATTAGTCCCCTAGAACTTAGAACTAGTTAAACCTAACTAACCTAAGGACATCACAAACATCCATGCCCGAGGCAGGATTCGAGCCTGCGACCGTAGCGGTCTTGCGGTTCCAGACTGCAGCGCCTTTAACCGCACGGCCACTTCGGCCGGCATGAATAAGGAAAAGTGTGAAGTTATTCACATGAGTAATAAAAGAAATCCGCTAAATTTTGATTAAGCGATAAGTCACACAAATCTGAAGGCTGTAAATTCAACTAAATACTTAGGGATTACAACTACAAGTAACCTGAATTGGAACGATCACATAGATAATATTGAGGGTAGAGCAAACCGAAGACTGCGATTCATTGGCAGAACACTTAGAAGGTGCAACACATCTACTAAAGAGACTGCTTACTCCACACTTGTACGCCCTATTCTGGAGTATTGTTGTGCGGTGTGGCATCCGCATCAGGTGGGACCGATGGATGACATCGGAAAAGTTCAAAGAAGGGCGGCTCGTTTTGTATTTTCGCGAAGTAGGGGAGATAGTGCCACAGCCATAATACGTGAATTGGAGTGGCAATAATTAAAACAAAGGCGTTTTTCGTTTTGCGACGGGATCTTCTCATAAAATTTCAATCACCAATTTTCTCCTCCGATTGCGAAAACATTCTGTTGGCACCCACCTACATAGGGAGAAATGGTCATCACGATAAAATAAGAGAAATCAGGGCTCGCACAAAAAAATTTAAGTGCTTGTTTTTCCCGCGCGACGTTCGAGAGTGGAACGGTAGAGAGACAGCTTGAAGGTGGTTCATTGAATCCTCTGCCAGGCACTTAATTGTGAATAGCAGAGTAATCACGTAGATGTAGATTAAAACTGTCTGCCGGACTGAGACTCGAACTCGGAATCTTTGCAAGAACTGCGGAAGGTCCCGAGTTCGAGTCTCGGTCCAGCACACAATTTTAATGCCAGGAAGTTTCATATCAGCGCACACTCCTCTGCAAAGTGAAAATTTCATTCTGGAAACGTACCCCGACTGTGGTTGAGCCATGTCTCTGCATTGTCCTGTCTTGCAGCAGTTCTAATTTTGCGAATTTCTTAGGAGACCTTCTTTAAGTTTCGAATGTAGAAGCCGAGGTATTGGCGGAAGTGAAGCTGTGATGATGGGTCGTGAGTTTTAATCTACCAGGAAGTTTCACTCTGTCATGTGTCGCATTTCACGCTTGATACTTTGGCAGTGTGGGCGGTGAACTATGCCGGACGTAGCCGGATTTCGTTTGATGTAATGTAACGCTTAGCCGGCCGAAGTGGCCGTGCGGTTAAAGGCGCTGCAGTCTGGAACCGCAAGACCGCTACGGTCGCAGGTTCGAATCCTGCCTCGGGCATGGATGTTTGTGATGTCCTTAGGTTAGTTAGGTTTAACTAGTTCTAAGTTCTAGGGGACTAATGACCTCAGCAGTTGAGTCCCATAGTGCTCAGAGCCATTTGAACCATTTTAATGTAATGCTTAACTCATTCAGACAATCCTCTTCCCTCTAGTGGCGATTGAAGTAATGTACATTACACTGATGACATACCTCCAAAGATTACAAAAAGAAAACAAAAAAGAAAGAGCACACTAATTACGGTAACTAAATCGTGTTAACACACTAGGTAAGCAATAGCTTCTGCTTCCATTGTTTACCAGAGTCCACACTCACGCCAGCAGCCGGCCGGCGTGGCCGAGCTGTTCTAGGCGCTACAGTCTGGAACCGTGTGACCGCTGCGGTCGCAGGTTCGAATCCTGCCTCGGGCATGGATGTGTGTGATGTCCTTAGGTTAGTTAGGTTTAAGTAGTTCTAAGTTCTAAGGGACTGATGACCTCAGAAGTTAAGTCCCATAGTGCTCAGAGCCATTTGAACCACGCCAGCACCCCAAATGTAAATAATATGTCGTAAGGCATACAGAATACCCGGGACAGAAGAACAACAAAGATGGAATTACTTACGCCCTGTAGCAGACTGTGAGTAATACGCGCTGCTCATGCGGGACATGAGTAAACGGCCGCATAGAAACGACAGGTCGCCGTTGTCGTTGCTTTACACACACAGGCATTACGCTGTTTGCCCGTTTCTTCTTGATGAGCTCATGTCAATGCGTCTTCGGTCGCCGTATGTCTCTCCTTCCTTTCGGGTTGTTGCTCAGGATTTTCTTGGCTTATCTTTCATCTCCAATTCTATTCACATGCTGTTTCCACCTCTCTCGATATTCACTTATTTTCTCATTAACAGCATACACAGTAAATTCGAATGATTTAGAACGTCTTTATTCTGAAATTCTGATTAATGTTCTGCCCAGCCACTCGCGTAAAGTCAGTCTAAACAACAGTCGTAAGTCACGATTTGACCCGCGGGACATGGTTGAACTGGTTACTATTCCAAAGTAAGTAGTTAAAAGCCGTGTATGTATCCAACAATTTTAAGGATAGATTTCGAGATCCCGATCACTGGACTGGAATATGTGCACCACTAACAGTTCAGTGCGGTACCTCCAACTGGCTACCAGCAACTCCCACCGTTCACCTACCAGCCCCCCCCCCCCCCCTTTAAAAAATTCGTTTAAAGCCAAGGGGAAAGGAGTCACACGAAGAAAACACCACTCTCAAATTTGCACAGAGACGAACATAATTTATTATTGGCTCCTTTCAACCCTCGCCAAGTCCATCTCATTCACTGAACACCACCGCCCGGCTAACTAGTTGTCTGCACGACTTAAAACGAGGTCTCTGGCTACTGGATCGAACGAGGTGGTGCTGTGGTTAGCATACTGGATTCGCATTTGGGAGGACGACAGCTCACACCCGCGTCCTGCCATACTGATTTAGGGTTTCCGTGATTTCCCTAAATCGCTTCAGGCAAATACCGGGATGGTTCCTTCAAAAGGTCACGGCCGATTTCCTCCCCCATCCTCTCCTAAACGGAGATTATGCTCCGTCTCTAACGACCTCTTTGTCGACGGGGCGTTAAACACTAATCGCCTCCTCCGTCAATCGAGCGCCTGCACAGTCACGAAACGGCAACGCTAGCTAGAAAACCGGAAGGTTCAACCCGACATCCACGGCTGCACTGGGGAAGCAACTACTGAAAGTTTCGGTTTTCCGTAATGCAAGAACTAACTGGGCTGATCACTAAGAACCAACTTCTCCACTCTCGGCCCAGACGGCACACGACTTTTGCATCTCACCAGGGCTGTCGGCCGACTCCTCGACTTCGTGAACTCCAGTCCTCTCGCGAAATTGTTGTAACATTCAGGCGTTTCAGCCAGTTAAAATCAGGAGTAGAAAAGCAACGATTTCCTGCGACTATTGACAGAAGTCAGTAAAGGTCTCGATCCGACGACGGCTTTCCAAGTTTGTTTCCCAAACGAAAAACTGGCCATCGTGCGGAAATCATTAACCCTTAAACCAGCCGTGCACGCCACTTAGGAGGACTACAGAAAGGCCGGTCCGTCATCTGCAGGCTGGAGAACAGCTCTTTCCTCTTCAGACTGGCTATGGAGGACTCAACAGTATGGCCGAGCAGTTCTAGGCGCTACAGTCGAATCCTGCCTCGGGCATGGATATGTGTGATGCCCTTGGGTTAGTTACTCTTAAGTAGTTCTGAGTTCTAGGGGACTGATGACCTCAGAAGTTAAGTCCCATAGTGCTCAGAGCCATTTGAACCATTTATCTGAGTCAACAGCCACCTGACGAGCGCTTGTGTAAGCGCGCGCGAGCGCACACCACCAGGGTGCAGCCCTTTACCCTCCTTAGCCCGTGGCAAATGGATTCACTTTGCATGTAGAAGAGGACGAAAGACGGGCCTCTGGCACCTTAAACCTGCAACGTTTCGGCTGATGGAGACAACCCCGAAGAAAAACTGGTAGATTGCTCCATTACACAAGCTAACTACCCCAGTTATAGAGTCGTATTCGACATTGGAGGGTAACCTTTTACATACAATCTTCACAAAGTAATTCCGGTTGGATCTAATATAAGAACATGACGTAACTTTTGACGTATAAGACATACCCTTTGTATGTGAAATCAGTCATGTGTCAAGTTTTTTAGTGAAGTCCTGAGAACTGCTGTATTCAGGACGATTTCTGTAGTCCCAAAGATACCGAGGCCTTCAGGTCACTGGGCCACAGCAGCCAGCCCCTGCCCTGCCGGGGGAAGCACCGCACCGCACCGCACGCGACACTCCGTCACTTCGCCCGGCGCACCTTGCCAAGTCCCGCACGCCCGTTTGTCCCCACTGTCGGTCGTGTCTCGACTGCGGACCGTTAGACGTGCACCGACGGCTCGTGCAGACAGCGGACACCCACCTGACTCTCGGGTCGTGCGTCCCGGGACGTCGTCTTCTCCGCAGAAGCTACTGGCACAAATACACTCAATAATTTGGAAGAACTCGACGTGTATTCTCGGAGAAAAGGGCTGTCACGACGTATGATAAACGAGCAGACGGATTTTAGTAAAAATTGCTTCTTCGACATCTTCTATGATCTGTTGTGACCTTTGACTGCTTTAACAAACCGACCCCACCCCCACCTCATTATCTTTTATTGGTTCCAGATGGATTACGTACCAGATGCCTCGGAGGAATTTTACCTGCCCTTTTCTCATTGCTTTTATATTTCTGTTAATGTCTGTTTTTTGCTAGATTTGAGCTCCACGATTTCTCTTTTTTGTCTGCAGTCTTGCGTTTGGTGCTTCAATATTTTACAGTAGGCTGTGTTACGTTCTACCACTCTTCTATTACTTCACGTCTGTCAAAATCTTGCGAGAGATAGGTAGATGTACGTGTATTAATGCACTCGGATTTGTCATGTTAATGTTTAACACAGTAACAAAAGAAAGGAAGTATATTTTCAATTCAATTGACATTTTATTCGTGTCTGCACTAATGTGTCATCTATCAAATAGAGTGCGCTGTTGCTGTGCTTTGGGTACCAACTGATGGCGCAAGTAATGTGCGTCTACATATACACGATTATTCTGCGATTCACAATTAAGTTCCTGGCAGAAAGTTCATCGAATCACCTTTAAGTTACTTCTCTACTATTCTACTCTCGAACAGCGCGTGGGAAAAACGAACACTTAAATCTTCCCGTCGTATCTCTAATTTCTCTGATTGTATTATGATGATCGTTTCTGCCTATGTAGGTGGGCCCCAACAAAATATTTTCACACTCTGAGGTTAAAGCTGCTAACTAAAATTTTATGAGAAGGTCATGCCGCAGCGAAAAACGCCTTTGTTTTAATGAATGGCACCCCAATCACATCCGTGGCCCTCTCTCCCCCCCTTTTGCGAGAATACAAAACGAGCTGCTCTTCTTTGAACATTTTGGATGTCCTCCGTCAATCCAATCTGATACGGATCCCACATCGCACAGCAGTACTTCAGAAGAGGGCGGACAAGCGTAGAGTAAGCAGTTTTTTTAGTAGACCTGTTACATTTTCTAATTTTTCTGCCAATAAGTCACACCCACAACATTATCTACGTGATCGTTCCAAGTTATTCGTAACTGTATTTAGTTGAGTTTACAACCTTTCAAATTGTGTCATTTATCGTGTAACTGAATATTAGCTGATTCTTTTTACTGGTACTCTGTATGACTTAGACACCTTTCATGGTTTAGAGTCGATTGTCACTTTTTGCGCCATTCACATATCTTGTCTAAATCATTTTTTAATCATTTGATGAGTTTACATGTCTATTAATCACAACCCAGGTAGCACAATGACTGTGTGGGGAGTTAAATGGGCTACAATGGTGGAACAGGTCATCATAAGCAACACATTTCTGCAGTCTGTAGTAGGCGGCACTTGAGGTAGTGTGACGGGTAACGCCACTGGTCGGTGAATGACTGGAAACGAGTGATTCGGAATGATGAATCACGCTACACCGCCGGCCGAAGTGGCCGTGCGGTTAAAGGCGCTGCAGTCTGGAACCGCAAGACCGCTACGGTCCCAGGTTCGAATCCTGCCTCGGGCATGGATGTTTGTGATGTCCTTAGGTTAGTTAGGTTTAACTAGTTCTAAGTTCTAGGGAACTAATGACCTCAGCAGTTGAGTCCCATAGTGCTCAGAGCCATTTGAACCATTTTCACGCTACACCCTGTGGTAATCCTGCGGAAGTGTTTGGGTTTGGCGAATTCCTGGAGAACGTGCCAACAGCGAAGTACAGAGGAGTTGGTGTTACGGTTCGGGGTGTTTTCCGTGGTTAAGGTGTAGTTCCCTTACTCCACGTCAGAAAACACTAAATGCGGAAGCGTACGAACACATTTTGAACCAATGTGTACTGCCTACAGTAGAGAAGTAGTGTGGAGAAGATAGCTGTATGTATCAGCCTGACGATGTACCCTGTCATTAAGCAGCATCCACGAGGCACTCGTTTCTTAACAGTAACATTCCTGAAATGGACTGGCCTGCCCATACGCCCAACCTGAACCCAAGGGAACACCTTTGGGGTGAGTTAGATAGTCGACATTCAGGAGATAGCCGTCTGGATTCGGCTCTTGAGGAAGAATGGGCTGCCATACTTCGACAGATATTCAAATACACTACTGGCCATTAAAATTGATACACCACGAAGATGACGTGCTACAGACGCGAAATTTAACCTACGGGAAGAAGATGCTGTGATATGCAAATGATTAGCTTTTCACAGCATTCACACAAGGTTGGCGCCGGTGGCGACACCTACAACGTGCCGGCATGACGAACGTTTCCAACCGATTTCTCATACACAAACAGCAGTTGACCGGCGTTACCTGGTGAAACGTTGTTGTGATGCCTCGTGTAACGAGGAGAAATGCGCACCATCACGTTTCCGACTTTGATAAAGGTCGGATTGTAGCCTATCGCGATTGCGGTTTATCGTATCGCCACATTGCTGCTCCCGTTGGTCGAGATCCAATGACTGTTAGCAGAATATGGAATCGGTGGGTTCAGGAAGGTAATACGGAACGCCGTGCTGGATCCCAGCGGCCTCGTATCACTAGCAGTCGAGATGGCAGGCATCTTATTTGCATGGCTGTAACGGATCGTGCAGCCACGTCTCGATCCCCGAGTCAACAGATGGGGGCGTTTGCAAGACAACAACCATCTGCACGAACAATTCGACGACGTTTGCAGCAGCATGCACTATCAGCTCGGAGACCGTGGCTGCGGTTACCCTAGACGCTGCATGACAGACAGTAGCGTCTGCGATGGTCTACCCGACGTCGAACCTGGGTGCACGAATGGCAAAACGTCATTTTTTCGGATGAATCCAGATTCTGTTTACAGCATCATGATGGTCGCATCCGTGTTTGGCGACATCGTGGTGAACGCACATTGGAAGCGTGTATTCGTCATCGCCATACTGGCGTATCATTCGGCGTGATGGTATGGCGTGCCATCGGTTACATGCCTCTGTCACCTCTTGTTCGCATTGACGGTACTTTGAACATTGGACGTTACATTTCAGATGTGTTACGACCCGTGGCTCTACCCTTTATTCGATCCCTGCGAAACCCTACTTTTCAGCAGGATAATGCACGACCGCATGTTGCAGGTCCTGTACGGGCCTTTGTGGATACAGAAAATGTTCGACTGCTGCCCTGGCCAGCACATTCTCCAAATCTCTCACCAATTGAAAACGTCTGGTCAATGGTGGCCGAGCAACTGGCTCGTCACAATACGACAGTCACTACTCTCGATGAACTGTGTTATCGTGCTGAAGCTGCATGGGCAGCTGTACCTGTACACGCCACCCAAGCTCTGTCTGACTCAATGCCCAAGCGTATCAAGGCCGTTATTACGGGCAGAGCTGGTTGTTCTGGGTACTGATTTCTCACGATCTATGCACCGAAACTGCGTCAGTTCTATTATAATATATTTGTCCAATGAATACCCGTTTATCATCTGCATTTCTTCTTGGTGTAGCAATTTTAATGGCCAGTAGCGTATCTCACTGAAAGTGTCTCCAGCAGAATTCAAGTCGTGATAAAGCATGCACACACTCCGTATTAATTAGCACTAATTGGTGTCGGACCACTTTCGATCTCGTAGAGTATAGTCTGCACAGTGCGCCTACTGTAATTGAAGGAATTTACGCAAAATAGTTCGGTTCTGGGGGACAGTGTGCACGAGCACAGCAGTCAGAGCACTCTCAGCCCCGGGTGCAGCCGTGCTGGCGGGTTACGGTCGATACGCCGTCAGGTGCAGACGGTCTGCTGGCCCGGCTCCAGGAATGCCGCGGCCTCTAAATTAGGTTGGCGACCCTGGCGAATCGGCGGCTCGGCTCGGCTCGGCCCGCGGCGACATCCGCCGCCGGGTGACATTCCACCTGCCGCCTTTATAAGCCGGGCGCCCTTGGCTTCCGGGGCCGCCCGCGAGTCGGAATAACGGAAAGCGGAGAAAATGACGCCAGCGAAAGGAAGGGCGAGAGGAGGAGGAGGAGGAGACGGCCGGCTGGCGGCGTAATCGGGCGGGCGCGGGTGGCGCACGGGCTGCGGTTTGCGCGACCCCTGGAGCGGCGGTGCGGCCGTGGCGGCGCGGCTAGGGTTCCCTGCCGCAGAAATAGAAACCAGTCGGCCACGCCTCTGACACACCACTCGACGGAACTTCGCTGTCGCTCCTGGCCCTTATGACACTCTACTGGCCTAACTTGTACCGACAAGTAGCTTTCTGGCCCAACAGATGTTGCCCGTAACCCTCATTTGCTATCGCCTATACTCCTCGTACTTGAGGACAATATTATGGAAATGGAAGAGGATGTAGTTGAAAATGAAATGCGAGACACGGTACTGCGTGAAGAGTTTGACAGACCACTGAAAGACCTGAGTCGAAACAAGGCCCCGGGAGTAGACAACATTTCCTTAGAACTACTGACAGCCTTAGGAGAGCCAGTCCTGACAAAACTCTACCATCTGGTGAGCAAGATGTATCAGACAGGCGAAATAGCCTCAGACTTCATGAAGAATATAATAATTCCAATCCAAAAGAAAGCAGGTGTTGACAGATGTGAAAATTACCGAACTATCAATTTAATAAGTCACAGCTGCAAAATACTAACGCCAATTCTCTACAGACGAATGGAAAAACTGGTACAAGCCGACCTCGGGGAAGATCAGTTTGGATTCCGTAGAAATGTTGGAACACGTGAGGCAATACTGATCCTACGACTTATCTTAGAAGAAAGATTAAGAAAAGGCAAACCTACGTTTCTAGCATTTGTAGACTTAGAGAAAGCTTTTGACAATGTTGACTGGAATACTCTCTTTCAGATTCTAAAGGTGGCAGGGGTAAAATACAGGGAGCGAAACGATATTTACAATTTGTACAGAAACCAGATGGCAGTTATAAGAGTCGAGGGACATGAAAGGGAAGCAGCGGTTGGGAAGGGAGTGAGACAGGGTTGTAGCCTCTCCCCGATGTTATTCAATCTGTATATTGAGCAAGCAGTAAAGGAAACAAAAGAAAAATTCGGAGTAGGTATTAAAACGCATGGAGAAGAAATAAAAACTTTGAGGTTCGCCGATCACATTGTAATTGTGTCAGAGACAGCAAAGGACTTGGAAGGGCAGTTGAACAGAATGGAGAGTGTCTTGAAAGGAGTATATAAGATGAACATCAACAAAAGCAAAACGAGGATAATGGAATTTTGTCGAATTAAGTAGGTTGGTGCTGAGGGAATTAGATTAGGAAATGAGACACTTAAAGTAGTAAAGGAGTTTTGCTATTTAGGGAGCAAAATAACTGATGTTGGTCGAAGTAGAGAAGATATAAAATGTAGACTGGCAATGGCAAGGAAATCGTTTCTGAAGAAGAGAAATTTGTTAACATCGAGTATAGATTTAAGTGTCAGGAAGTCGTTTCTGAAAGTATTTGTATGGAGTGTAGCCATGTATGGACGATAAATAGTTTGGACAAGAAGAGAATAGAAGCTTTGGAAATGTGGTGCTACAGAAGAATGCTGAAGATTAGATGGGTAGATCACATAACTAATGAGGAGGTGTTCAATAGAATTGGAGAGAAGAGAATTTGTGGGGTAACTTGGTTAGAAGAAGGGACCGGTTGGTAGGACATGTTCTGAGGCATCAAGGGATCACAAATTTAGCATTTGAGGGCAGCGTGGAGGGTAAAAATCGTAGAGGGAGACCGAGAGATGAATAAACTAAACAGATTCAGAAGGATGTAGGTTGCAATAGGTACCGGGAGATGAAGAAGCTTGCACAGGATAGAGTAGCGTGGAGAGCTGCATCAAACCAGTCTCTGGACTGAAGTCCACAACAACAACAACAACAACATACTCCTCGTGGTTCGACTTTTTTATCAGACTTAATTATTTACGGTGTCATGGAGTTCCTTCTTCGCGCATTGGCGTGTCAGTGAAGAAGTCCGCTCTCGAGATAACTAGGGCCTTTTCTCCAGCAACAACTTTCCTGTTTTTGCATTACATGAATTCGCAATTGCGAATAAGGACAACAGTCAGCTGTGGAATGGGATGAGAGTGGAAATTTGTGCTGGACCGGGACTGGAACCCGGGTTTCCCGCTTATCGCGAGCGGTCGCACAGACGCACGGTTGACGACGTATGGGAGTTTGGCTCTGGCCGTCAGACGTGCACGGATAGCAAAATAGGTAAGGCGACAGCTCGCAATCTGGGTTCGAGTCCCGATCCACAAATTTTCACTGTCGCCATTCGTCATTCTATTCTACAGCTGATGGTCGTCGTTATTCGCATTTCTGTATTTCATAACAGATGTAGTCGCCGCAGTGCCTATTCCTTTGGACATGCGTGGATGTGCAAAGCAACTTTGCATCGTATTCAGAATAACACAGACACTCCAATATCGTATCGTACTTCCCTATTTGTCGGTCTCGCAGCTTTTCACTAAATACTAATAAAGTCCGTTTCGTCTTTTTCTTTCAGCAGAAGATGCGCCCAAGAGTACCGCAACAGAGTGCGGTGCAGCGTTATTCAGCAACATTCGTGTCCGCTGTCTCAAATGAGTTTTCTGTTTATCAGGGCGTGACAGTTTCGTTCTACACGTGAAGTTATTTAAAACCTGTTCCCATTACGGACGTCGGAGTGTGTAAAAAAGTCTTAAATCGCACTTCGTCTATTGGGAGAATACCAACAAAAGTACCAACGATAACGAAATGTAGGCAAACTAAATGAGGTAATCATAATGGAATAAGATTAGGAAATGAGACACTTGAAGGAAATCAGTTTTCTCTTTTGAGCAGCAAGAAACCGACAATGCCACAAGCAGACCGGTCGTCATACTGAAGGCAATAACAATTTAGAGTGTCTTACCAGCGTGATGTA
The DNA here is from genome assembly GCF_023898315.1 of Schistocerca nitens. Classification (NCBI taxonomy): domain Eukaryota; kingdom Metazoa; phylum Arthropoda; class Insecta; order Orthoptera; family Acrididae; genus Schistocerca; species Schistocerca nitens. The sequence continues at coordinate 20,890,085 of NC_064622.1, forward strand.
GAGTAAAGTGACGATGTGCTGAGCGCACTGGACTCTCGCTCTAGAGCGAAAGCGCGCAAAACTCCGTTCTTTGTCCAGTCGTGATTGCAGCTACAGCTTTGACGGATTCGATATATTTCTCCAACGTCCCTCGGGTTCCTTCCTCGCACCTCATTTACGACTCATAACTGTGTCCTCTACATCAACGGAACGTTAAGAGACGATATCTTGCAAACATAGCGATGGGTATGTGAGTTGTTCAAGAGTAAGTAAGAGGACATTTTTTATACTTTGAACGCGGTAGCAGTCCGTACTAATGGCCTCTTATTTGAAGCTAAAACAATCATTACATTTGGAAAGAGGGAGAAAGATGTTGGCAGACCGAATATTTGAGCCTGTGCGCCTGGATGGCTCAGCTTCTAAGGCTACTGCCTGCTGAATGCTAGAGTCCTGGTTATAGCTGCGGTCCTGAAAACAAGTTTGATATCGCAGGTAACTTTATAACGCTGCTATTTTCAAGAGACTCCTTAATCTTTAACACTGTGAGTTACTTACATCTGAACACACGGCAATTTATCAATCGAATTATCATCGCTGTCTAATGATGCAAATGTTTCTGTTTCGTTTCCGCGTTTTTCTCCCTCGGAAAGGCTTGGACAGTGGTCCATTCAGACTTGTGAGGCCAATGAGCAAGTAGTAAAACTGATACTTAGGCGAGTGAGGAGCCGTAAAATGTGAAGGCCAGGCAGGGAGGCACACCGTACTTGTCTAACCCCGCACATAACTTCTCTAGGAAAGGTACAGGCAATTTTGGTAACTATGTTCATAAGTAGATTACATAATTGGGCAGATGAGGAAAAAGCCGGTATTTGCACTAGCAAAAGGTAATGTACGCAAACGAGGTTGGTACATACACCGGTGTCTTAACCACAGTTTGGACTGCAGAGCTTTGAACCCGCGCTTTCTGGCACTCTCCGCTTATTCGTACGCAGTGCGTCGCTCTTCTGTGAATATTATCAGAGCAGTTAATCGTGGCACGATTTGGCAGCTTTCTGAAGGTCTTTTCGGGCGTGCCTCGCTGTCGTTTCCAAGTGACAGCCTCTCCCGCTCGGCTACGCGTGGGAATATTCCGCGTTGGCGACTTTATTAAAATCACTGATATCTGAATACAATTGGATTTGCTGTCCTGTAGCGTCGAGCCACATCAAGTTTTCTTTGCAGATGCTGACAGTAACGTGAATCCCTGAGCAGGACCTGGAAAGACCCTGATTCATTTCGAGTACAACTGAACTCAGATAATGCTGTGACGAATTACAGAATTTGTCACCTGCGTTTTCCTATTTATTTACAGATTCTGTAACTTTGCACCAGAAATCAGCAACTTTTTAACTGGTAAGACAATGTCTATGATATACTACCAGTTTATTAGCAAATGCTGTGACTATCTCTCAAAAATAATTGTGAAAAAAATTGTAGGTTACACTCTGAGAGGCCGGCGCTGTGAGGCAAAAAACCATTTCTTTTCTTTTGTGCATTCGATAACTTCAGCTTCTATTTATTTGAAAGAAGCTCGTAACAAGATTCTTTTGCTATATTAAATGAAAAAGCAGAAGGTAACTGCCGAAAAAGTATGTTTCTTTGATGAAGGAGGCTGCGGAGCAGAGAACCGAATAAAGATATTGGGCATGATGACGAGTGAGGCGTTTCGAAACGTGAAACTAATCAGTACGTGAGTGCTGGTAAAATGTTTGTATTTCCATACACTGACTATTAATACAGCTTGAGTGCTGATACAACTCGCCTTCAAACTTCACTTGTTGCTCGGAAGAATTCTGATAGAAAAACAGAGCAACAGTCCGCAGGCGGATCGTGCAGCTTTTGAAATAAAATGTAACTGATCTGAGCGTTTTATTGCTTCAGTAGTTAAATGTCCGCCCCGATAGCTGAGTGGTCAGCGTGACGGACTGCCGCCCTACGGGCCCGGGCTCGATTCCCGGCTCGGACGGGGATTTTCTCCGCTGAGGGACTGGGTGTTGTGCTGTCTTCATCATCATTTCATCCCCATCCGGCGCGCAGGTCGCCCAATGTAGCGTCCAATGTAATAAGACCTACACCAAGGCGGCCGGACCTGTCCCGTAAGGTGCCTCCCGGCCAATGACGCCAAACGCTCATTTACAGTAGTTAAATAGCTAAATAATGTTGAGACACTTTCGAAAAAGGAATTTCGCAGAGAACTGGCAAATGAATCTGGAAGCACAGGAAGAGCAGCTGAAAAAAAATAATGCTGCAGGTTATTTTAAAGGGAGGTCTTCGCGTTCTGAAAGCTTGTAATGAAATGTAGTTATGGTTTAAGAGCCATATTTCAGCCGTATCCAACAAAGTTTGACGAGGAAAGTGTTGCCTTTCAGTGATTTCCATTGAAGTTCATTCACATCTCCGTAGTAACTTCCTGTGACCTAGCCGGACTGGTTCCACGTTTCCACATTACGCTTCTGACCGACGTGCTCCTTTACAGGTTTCCTCTCGTTTATTTAATCTCACAGTACTTCTTCGCATTACTTCCGCCGGCCGCTGGTGGCCGAGCGGTTCTAGGCGCTTCAGTCTGGAACCGCGCGACCGCTACGGTCGCAGGTTCGAATCCTGGCTCGGGCGTGGATGTGTGTGATGTCCTTAGGTTAGTTAGGTTTAAGTAGTTCTAAGTTCTAGGGGACTGATGACCTGAGATGTTAGGCCCCATAGTACTCCGAGCCATTTTTGAGCATTATTTCCGGCATTTAATGAATATGCGAGTCAAAAGATTTACCGCTGCTGCAGTGAAATACAGTGGTTGGCTGGAAGACCCTCCGGGGTAGTTTCAGCTGCCCAGTCTCTAAGGATTTTCTTCTCTCGTGCGCAACGCTATTTTACCAACGCAAAATATGAGAGGTGTCTTAGGTGTACCTGTTGAGCGTTGGCGACTAAGAGTAATTGTTAGAACAGCAGAGGCTCGTACGTGACCGAACTCCGCCACTATTTACTATTTCTTCTGCCAACAAGAGAGGCTGGGAGTAAGCGAGGAAAAGTGATCTTTGAAACACAGTCAGTGTGGAAATACCACGCGTGTACGCCATGCCGGTGTAACGCGTTCCCGCGTGATCAGCCCCACCCGTATACGTAAGGGTAGAAGCTCCCAGAAGGATGGGGCCGTGCGCAAAGACTGATATAAAAGGGCTACGCACCCTACTTGTTGCTGTATAGTCGTCGAGAGGTGGTTAGCTAGTGTCACTGTGGACTTGGAAGAATCCGATGTAGTCGACACAGGCCGGCACGCTTGCCTCTGCACCACGAGACTTGGGCTCAGGGGAGAACAGGAAGTCTTACAACCAAATGAAACGGCTCTGAGCACTATGGGACTTAACATCTGAGGTCATTAGTCTCCTAGAACTTAGAACTACTTAAACCTAACTAACCTAAGTACATCAAACATATCCATGCCCGAGGCAGGATTCGAATCTGCGACCGTAGCGGTCGCACGGTTCCAGGCTGAAGCGCCTAGAACCGCTCGGCCAGAAAGGCCGCCACAACCAAATGAGGACACTTTGCAGATACAGTTGTACATAGAGAATATGCCAGGGGGTTCTTCCAGTAATAGTAATCGCATCTCCCGCTTTATGTAATCCTCCTCGGATCCCTGAGATTCCTACCGAGTTCCGTACTGTAACCCACTCAACAGCCTAGTTTACAGTCAAGCAAGTGAAGAGCAGGCGGCCCACGAGCAGAAGTTGTTCTCGACGTACCTTGTCGGTGAGTTCCATTACGCGCTTTCGTGCAGTCCTTCCGCCTCCCTCTCAGGACTCGTCAGTGCGAGGCAACAATGTTGTGTCGTATTTGTATTATAGGACGATGAAAACAGTGAGGTACAAAACGCAGCGCCGGATCGTAGACTGCTCTCCTCAATCAAATCGCATCGAGGCGGGCGTCGGGCTTAGCGTTCCAGTACGAGGGGCGGATCACCGTGAACAGCGTCACAGGCAGAGGCACTGCGGAGATGTTTCCTACTCGGTCCACGACACTGGACCGAAGTGTGGTCAGCAGGAGATGTGCGCCTACGCCTCTCCTTCCGTCTGCAGGCAAATACTGGTGAGGAAAATTGTCGTCTCCACCAGGATAAGACTTATGCATTCCTGTGCGTTCGTCACTTGTACCAGTTGTGAAACGACAGAGGCCACAGTATAAATATTTAGCCACTGTGATAACACATGGTATATTTTCTGAAATATTGGAATGTGAAGGTTTGAGTTAATAAGTGCTACTGTTAATACGTTAACAAGTCTATTTCTAAACATGGCGACCATTATCAGGGGTATATGTGCCGTGTTGTCATTGATGTCTATGCTGCAACCTAATGACAAGGTTCGCATCAGACCAGGAAAGTATTAACCCATTAAATGCATTTACATACTGCGAGAGTAGAAGAATGAACGACAAGAAAGTAATGCGAGAGTACAACGAGTGCTAAGGTAGTAGCCGTAGAACCAGCGGGAAATTGCACCCGGCGCAGCACATACGGCGAATATATTCATTTTTATAAGACTGGCACAAAAGTGGAAACCAGGTGCCTCAACCATCATTACATCTTCCTCACCAAAAACGTTATGATGCAAACATTTTCGCGCTCTTTTAATACACATTCCAAATCCTTTTATCCAGTCTCTCTTTGCAGTTAACGCTCATACTCAGCATCTCCCTCTCACTGCCACTGTCTATACAGGCTGAACACTAATAAAACCGACAACCTGCGCTGCAGTCATGGACTTCGCGGCTAGTCCCGGCGGAGGTTCGAGTCCCCCCTCGGGCACGTGTGTGTGTTTGTCCTTAGCCTAATTTAGGTTAAGTAGTGTGTAATCTTAGGGACTGATGACCTTAGCAGTTAAGTCCCATAAGACTTCACAAACATTTGAACATTTGTTTTACAAACCTTCAAGGAAATGCTAAACGCTAACTTGGATTCAGATTAGCACACACTGTCCAGAATTATCACACGCTTGGGGAGATATTCTGTATGACTATACGTTTATCAGGATGTCAACTGGGCATAAGTTCCGCGGTCAAATGCCGATCTCGCCAGGAGCTATTTACGCCTCTGGGTCTACTATCACGTTCGAAGTACGTCAGTAAAGAGCGCATTAAAATATCACTGTTACACTGACAAAAAATAGTTTCCCCGAGACGTTACGAACCTGCTGACCTGTGGGTGAGGCGAGCGCTGCTTGTAATGCGCACTTACACAGCGCTCGCCCTGCGACAAGAGGTGCGCGGCAGGCTGTGGGGGAGGGGGCAGCTCTGCCGAAGCCGACGTGTGGTGGCGGCCCTGCTCACGCAGTGGCGCGTGCGTGCTGCGTCCAGCCGTACTACAGGCGGTATGCCAAATACATTCCACGCCAGCACCGAGGCGCCTCTGCGTATGACAACCAGCTTCCTCTGCCCTTTCCCGTACGAGAATTTCGGAGAATTTCAAGGCGAAGTCTGCATTTCATCTCTGTGCGGTAAATGTCAGAATTTCTGTCGTAAATAAACATCTGTCCCCCTGGATTCTCCCGAGGAGGTCGAAGTGAGTGGAAAGTTGATACGGTGCGCCACACGGCCCACGAAGTGTAGAATGAGAGTATACGAGGTGAATCCGAACTGCAAAGACAAATTTTAGGAGGTTGTTCAGGGATATTTTGGAATGAGGGGCCCGTCGTTTCTTGTTTCTTTCCGTATCTTGCGTCCATTTACAAAGCCTTACAAAAAAAGTGAAGCATTCAGATGGAGAAGAGTAAACGAAACGAAAGGAAACTTTACGGTGTAAAGTCCCCCTTTACGTAACCGGCTTTTGCGAAAACATGGTTCACCGTGTTCGCGTGTGGCTAGCAGAGAGTAGAATTTGGCAAGGGCTATGATTTTCGAAGTAAAATGCAACACCGATTCGTGCGGTTAAAGGCGCTGCAGTCTGGAACCGCAAGACCGCTACGGTCGCAGGTTCGAATCCTGCCTCGGGCATGGATGTTTGTGATGTCCTTAGGTTAGTTAGGTTTAACTAGTTCTAAGTTCTAGGGGACTAATGACCTCAGCAGTTGAGTCCCATAGTGCTCAGAGCCATTTTTTTTTGCAACACCGATTAGTGAGGGAGAGGCTTAAAACAACTTATGTCTGAGGAAAACTTATTCCGCCTACTCTACTTTCAGTTAAATTTAGTTGAATTACCAAAAATTGTTCAGTCATTCGCGTATTGTTCCAATGAAAAGGGGTAACACGGGACTTGAGATACAAAACTATAAACTTCATTAATACTTTTCGAATGACTGGAAAAAACTGTCGCCAGCCAAACTGGACACTGTGTGTTCACCAAGTAATTACAGTTGCGAACAACCGTGAGTAAGGAATAATCTGAGTACGTGCGGCAACAGACGCGTGCACACGCGTTTGCAGTAACAAAAAACGTCACAAAATATTAATGAGAAAGAATTTCAGTTATTACTGCACCCGTTATTAAACACAATCAAATGAACCTTGAATAAATAAATCTCTCACTGAGTAACAGGAGACTGCTAAACAGTGGCGTAACCTCACGGTAGCGTTTAGGCGCTTTTGCTAACTTGGGAATTGGCAATGAAACATGAAAGAGAACTTTAGTTGACTTTAGAATTATGTAAATGAAACAACTAGCGCTGAATATCAACACAACTGCAACGTCAAAATATAAACCGGACTATCAGACAAAACAGCATCACAAGTTTAACTAAAATTAGCAAGTATGAATAACTGTTTTCTTGTAAATAAAATCTTTAGTCTGAAGTCCCAGGAATTAATTTACTTTCAGATAACTGAATTTACTTTTGATCTGCAAGATTAATTTTGCCTCAAACAATACTGATCTCCATAGTGAAGCTACTGAGGCTCATTAAAAGATACTTTTATCCTGTTTTCAAAACTGTTAAAAAATATAGAAACGAACTGGCACTGAGATTAGTTTTAATATATTTCTTTCTTTTGAACTAACCGATACTGGGGTTGCGTCAGTAACAGGAATGGACGTGGGACCTACTTGGTCATAATGATTTGGGATAATTATTAGGTTATTTTTACAGTAATTACTACTAAAACTAAAAATTCGCCAATATCAATGGGTAATGCCGTTGTAGTTGTAAAAACCGTGAGCTGAGTGGAACAGTCTTGCAGTCGTTCGTTGTTGAAGAGATGGTGCCTAACCGTCGTCGACAATGCTGCAGTACCTCCACACAAAAATTTGCAAAGCTTTGCTTAGGAAAGACCATTGGAGGAGCTGGATCTCGGTGTAAATGGAGCTGCCTTTTCACCTGACCACGCTGGTCAAGTGCTATTGTGCCGCCAACTAAAACCTCTCTTAAATTGACTCCCATGACGTCAGAGTCGTCACTCCACTCGCGTCCGGAGACGCCGCTTCACATTGCGTTCTTACCCTTTGATACATGTCCGTGACATTTCCCCAACACTTCCCTAACCAACACTGACCCAGTATAAATTATTGTTTACACAGATCAATAACTTTTCTTTACACGCACAAATAGCTTGTAAGGTTTAAAAGAACATAGAAATACAATGTCCGCAGTATATAAAGGAAAAAATTTGAAATACGTACATATTTATTAAAGTGTAACATCGGGGTGAGAGAGTTTGTACTGTTATATGGGTGATTACCAAAATCGAAGGAAGGAAGATTAGAGTTTAATGTCCCATCGACAGCGCGGTCTTTAGAGATGAGCTCAGATTGCGAGAAAAAAAAAAAAAAAAAAAAAAAAAAAAAAAAAGGTTCAAATGGCTCTGAGCACTATGGGACTTAACAGCTATGGTCATCAGTCCCCTCGAACTTAGAACTACTTAAACCTAACTAACCTAAGGACATCACACAACACCCAGCCATCACGAGGCAGAGAAAATCCCTGACCCCGCTGGGAATCGAACCCAGGAACCTGGCCGTGGGAAGCCATTGGTTACACGTCTCAGTCACCTCTTGTTCGCATTGACGGCACTTTGAATAGTGGACATTACATTTCAGATGTGTTACGACCCGTGGCTCTACCCTTCATTCGATCCCTGCGAAACCCTACTTTTCAGCAGGATAATGCACGACCGCATGTTGCAGGTCCTGTACGGGCCTTTCTGGATACAGAAAATGTAGGACTGCTGCCCTGGCCAGCACATTCTCCAAATCTCTCACCAATTGAAAACGTCTGGTCAATGGTGGCCGAGCAACTGGCTCGTCACAATACGACAGTCACTACTCTCGATGAACTGTGTTATCGTGCTGAAGCTGCATGGGCAGCTGTACCTGTACACGCCACCCAAGCTCTGTTTGACTCAATGCCCAGGCGTATCGAGGCCGTTATTACGGCCAGAGGTGGTTGTTCTGGGTACTGATTTCTAGGGATCTATGCACCCAAATTGCGTCAAAATGTAATCACATGTCAGTTGTAGTATAATATATTTGTCCAATGAAAACACGTTTATCATCTGCATTTCTTCTTGGTGTGGCAATTTTAATGGCCAGTAGTGTATTAGAGACATAGCTGGCCACGGGAGCACCTCGTTATCACGCAGACAGTTGACAGAGAAACGTGCCACATGTGGATGAGCGTCGTCCTCTTGGGGAATGGGGGCAGAGGGCACTGTAGCGTGAGATGCTCGACCGGAGGAAGCAGGATGTCCGCGATGAGCCACTGTGCAGCCACTGGCAGCCGTCACCTCAAGTCGTACCCGACGGCTCGAGTGACACCGCTGTGCCTCCTCAAAACACTGGAAATGCAACTCTCCTCCCCTCGTCGGCGCCATTCTCGCCGGCGACGGTCGTTTGGGGGTCGTGCAGAACTGCGATTCGTCGCCGAACACAGTACGACGCCGTTCGTTAGGAGCCCGCGCTTTCCGATGACGGCACCTCTCCAAGCGCAACCTTTCGTGTTGCGGTGTTAACAGTCGCATTCCATGGAGTCATCGGGACACGTTTTTCTTTCATTTTGCGAAAACTTGAAAGGTGGCCCTGCAGATGTAGGCGCCGAGGTGGGTGCAGACGAGGCCAGTGGCAGACGTCCGCTGGCGGGTGCGTGGGCGGTGGGGTGGCGAGGGCGGCGTCGCCGTGACAGGCGTCGGCGAGCAGCCGAACCCGGCGTGGCGTGGCGCAGGGTGGGGCAGGGCAGGGCAGCGGCAGGCGCTGGCTGTCTGTCTGTCTGGCTGGCTGTGTGTGTGTGTGTGTGTGCGTGTGTGCTGCGGCAGGCCGTGGGAGCGACGTGCTCCGGCCGACTCGCGAGGACAGCCACCCTCTCAGTCACCAGCTCCACACTGGAGCTGGAAGCGCGACGTTAGTGTTTCAACTTGCTTTGCGGTGTGACGCACTCAGCCGCACTCGACAACCCATTGACAACCGCCTCGACTTGTACAAAGATATATCGATTTCACGAGTGCTCCGTTGTCGCTTTCGAGAGTATCTTCGGGCAAAACTGTAAACGGTCTAGCTCAGGACGTCTTAAGACATCTTACTATGGTGAATAATCTCCCCAAATCAATGTACGACCTTGTTACTGAGCTATCCAATGTTCCACTCGGTTTCTTAATTTTAGCCGCAAGCACAAGTGTACTGTCACCACACATGGCTACGGAGAAGAAGAAGAAAAAAAAAATACACGGAACATCTGTTAGACTCAAAACCCTCTCTAAATCGCTATTAGTATTCAATGATTTTCATGGAAGTGTGTAAACTATAAAAAAAGGGAGTAAACACTAAACGGAGGCGCCGGCCGGAGTGGCCGTGAGGTTCTAGGCGCTTCAGTCTGGAACCGAGCGACCGCTACGGTCGCAGGTTCGAATCCTGCCTCTGGCATGTATGTGTGTGATGTCCTTAGGTTAGTTAGGTTTAATTAGTTCTAAGTTCTAGACGACTGATGACCTCAGAAGTTAAGTCGCATAGTGCTCAGAGCCATTTGAACCATTTTGCACTAAATGGAGGCCTCAATATTCTTGTTACTTCTCATCTCCTCCTAATAGTTCTAATTTCTTTGATCTGTCAAAGGTGCAAATATATTTATTCATTACACTCTCTCGAAGGGATCCTCAATGATGCTTTATGTTTTACGTAATTGGGTCCTTAATTTCGGTACTTATGCAAAATGTTACCTTTCAACGACACAATGTTCTATGTCTTTATATTCATGACAAGAAAGTGAACGATATTACAACAAATTCCACAACGTCCATGTCCTATATATAAACTATTCACAACTTAATTTTGCTTCCTGCCTTTGTATCTTATACTTGGTTGTACAGATAATTGCCAGAAACCATTTAAAATAAAATAAATGATACTTAGACTATGTTGTTGCCTGCAGAGGGGGAGAGGCGTGTAAAAGAAAATGTAGGGAAGGGAGAATGGCAAACTTACAAAGTCAGATACGTTGGAAACGTTGTAGTAAAGTATGTCGCATGTGGAGGAAGGGGAAGAAAAACAACAAGGAGCTTGTGCAACCACTTCTACTGCACTGTCGCAAAGGTCCTTATCGAATATCCGTGACAGCAGAAAACGGACGAATTCGTGGACAAATTGCAGGTGACACATCACTTAAGCGCACAGGAAAGTGGAACACAGATGTGTAGGGAACTTAAAATGTGAATCTTTGCATTATAGACGATATATATGACTCCTTAGCATATCCGACGTAGGGATTGTGAGAATATGGCAGATTAGGTCGCGTATTGAACAGCTCATGTACTCGTTGGCTTCGTGAAATTAAACGGAAAATCAAGTTGCTTTTCGATAGATCCAGAAAGTGAATTCCTCTCGAAACAAATACACTCTGACTGAAATTTATAAATGCTTGATTCGCTATTAGAATAGAAGAAACGTTTGCTTTTATTATTAGCGTAGCTAATTACGGTGCAGACTGAAAGCTCCTGAGTTTCAGACCTGCCAGAAGGTGATGTAGGATACTATTAAATATGTAGAAGATATACTAGTAATTACAAAAAAGCAAAAAACCTCGCTCCCCGAAAACTGCCTGCGCTGTTAAACGCCGCGGCAGGGGAAATTAACTGGGGCGCTGACAGTCCTCGACTCTCGAGCATCCCTTGCAGCGCCCCACGCTCTTCGCAAACTGGGAGGGGCGAGAGAGCGGCGCCTCGCAGACGCGCGCTGGCCGTGGTGCGGCGTTACGTAAGCAGGCCGAGGCTGAGCAGCTCAGCCTGTGGGGTCGAGAACGCGGAACCGCCGACGGCCGGGGACGGTCCCGCCCCGCAGCCGCGACCTTGCCTGCACCTGCTGGCCCTCACATCTTCCTCTCCGATAACATCAGCCGCGATACAATTATCCGCCTACAGTCTCGCATACCCGTAATTGCTACCACTCACAGTGATCGTAGCTTTTTGGGGCTTTCAGTGCGAAGGACGCAAGAGCACACGTTTCACTTTACTTAACATACTTCAGGGAGATGTTTCCCTATCTTTGTGATTAGTTACGGAGTACATTGCAACATGCTTGTGACTTCTTTTTGCGGATACAGTGTTGTAGTTCGAAGCGATGTCTATCCGTACGCTTCTGCCCCCCGTAACTGGATTTAACAACAAGGTAGGAGCCCAACACTGTGGATGACGCAGGCCTGCAGAGTCGTCCTAGAAGTAAAAGCGGCACCCGCGGTGGAGGGTTTGCCTTGCCTACAGAGACGTGGGCCTACGTGCGATTCTTGGCTGTAGTCTCCCGGGCATCCCTTACACAGCAGCTGCAGGAACACTGCTAGCATGAAGACACTCATACGCATATCTCCATCAGCACTGAAGCGAAACGACGGCCACCCCAGTGCCAGGGGCACGCCCACTGGGGTTAGCTTGGTGGGCGAGGCCAACAACAATTAGGTTTATAGATTACTGGCACACCTGTAACGCTGCATGTAGTATAGGGCAGTAGGATAAATTAAATGTATCTTAATAACAGATTTCAGAGAAAGATATATAATACCTAATACTTACACATAGGTAGAAACTAAATAATAGAAGAATGGAGATCCCTGTAGTAGTAGAGTAATTATAAGTACTCATCTGTAGTGTAGAAACAATAGCTGCAAAACTGTAAAATATGAAATTAGGACCGACTAATGTATTTAGGTAGTGGGTTAACATGTATAGGTACAATAATTGAGTACACAATTTTTTAACCAAAAAAAGTCTGCCTCAGCTGGCGGTCACTTGCAAAGATTTCCGTGAGGCACTGCCCATTTCTGTAGGCGTCACCCCGTTTCACTGACGTCCGAAATCGAAAGAGCTCAGTAATGTAAGAATGCCTTCGAATGTGCTCATGCACTTAAAAAAAAAATCCGACTGAAGAACGATATGTGAAAATCTATGGACCTCTTTTCTGGATGGTTTACGATATTAGTAAGGTTCATAATTTGAAACACCAACCACTGCTAAGTATAGTTAAATAAAATTCAAACCATTACCAGTTTCGGACTAATTATAAATCCATCTTCAGATGATATTACGCATTTTCATCCTTTCCTGCTGGGGCTGCGCATTGTATTATTTCTAGAATTATAATTTTACTTTATCTTTTCGACTTTCAAATTAATTTCGTAGTTCTAGCAAAGACATATGTTACTGTGCTCATACGACATTTGTAGTTCAGCAGTAGTAGAGCAAAGAGAACACAGCCCCACTCTCCATTGTTGTCAAATTAATTCAAGATGGCGGAACCAAGATGGCGGCGATAGATATGGCAACATCACAATGACGTCATGGCGGGTAGTTCAAATTTTGGCGGGAAAATAGGTCAATTAGGCTATCTCCACTAAAATAACCCCCTCCCCTGCCCATGCCCAGAAAATGGCAGGAAGTTCAAATTACAGTAGGACAATGCAACATACCACAGCTACCTCCACTAACCTAAGTCATCCGACCGCCACCTCTTCCTAGGAATTGGCCCAAAGAGGACTCAGTATCTGCTGGATAGGATGGTTGTAAGTCTTTATTTTTCAGGCAGTCCTTATTTATACAATTTGAGGCAGTAGCTCCATCCAGTGTGTTCACCACGTGGCTTGGAGACCAACTGACCTAGTGCACAGTAGTGCCACCTGAGTGCGCTGTCGTCCATCCTGTGACGTAATCCAATAGCGGTTTTGAGGAAAAATGGCGGGAAAAGGACTCAGCCTGCGCTGGGCTGCTCGTGAGAGGAAGGAGTGTTCTTTATTTATTTTTGGAATAATTTATTTAGGGACGAATTTCATGTAGTTTACTTATTACACTAATACAAAACACTTGCTCTGACATGCTTGGGATCACAGTATACAGTTTACAGATATGCCAACTACTCGTAAATCACCGAAATAATGCTGTACACTGATGTACTGTCAGCAAACAACTCGTGAGCTGTCGAAATAATACATTGCACAGCCTACAGACAACTCGTAAATTATCGATATAATGCAGTACACAGCATACAGACGTGCAAACTACTCGTAACTCACCGAAATAAAGCGGTACACTGATGCAGAGACACGCAAACAACTCGTAAACTGTCGAAATAATGCATTGCACAGCCTACAGACCTGCAAATTAATCGTAAATCACCGAAATAATGCAGTACACTGATGTACAGACACGAGAACAACTCGTAAACTGTTGGAAAAACGCATACAGTTTATTGAGGGACGGATTTCACGTAATTTATTTATTACACTGGTTCAAAATACTGATCCTCACGTGTTTGAGATTGCAGTAAATGGTCTACAGACCTACAGACTACTCATAAATCACCAAAATAATCCGCGCGACTGCTACGGTCGCAGGTTCGAATCCTGCCTCGGGCATGGATGTGTGTGGTGTCCTTAGGTTAGTTAGGTTTAAGCAGTTCTAAGTTCTAGGGGACTGATGACCGCAGATGTTAAGTCCCATAATGCTGAGAGCCATTTGAACCATTTTTTGAACCAAAATAATGCACTACACTGATGTGCAGAGACGCAAACAGCTCCTAAATTGTCAATATAACGCATGTAAAAGGCTATGCAAAGAAGCTTGCTAATCGTCAACTGTCGAAATCGAGCATTGCACAGCCTGCTCATCTGTTCACAAAATAATCCAACAGACACTGAAACAGCTCATGAATTGTCAAAAGATAATGCATGTGTAATGCAATTCAAACACGCTCACAACGCTTGAACACCCGAAAATAATATAGTCCACAAACACTTAGTGCACCTGAAAAACGCGACGTATCAGCGAACTGTTCCAACACTTGCACGCACTTTGCAGGGCCAGCCGGACACAAGTCAGCGCCAGAGCGCGACCTATTGCTCTCAGGCCGCTGCCGACGGCAGGTGAAAGTTGCGTCTACAGTTAGACTTCTTCGAGTGTTATACTGACGTCACATGTCTATGTAAATAAGCACCGAGTCACCCTCTCGACCATGTGCACGTGTTCATCATTTCTGGTATGATCCCTCTCTCTACCTATGTTAGAGCGAAAACGTAATTGCTGAGCGACTCACCCTCAAAGACACTGCAGAAATCCGTTCCATTGCTTCCCACAATAGCACTGGCTGCACTGTTCCTAGCGATCCTAACGGGACACCCAAGCTGCGTCTAGCCGTGCACACGTCCTTACCTGCCCACTGTGGCTGAAGCATTGTCTTGAAATGTTAGTCCTGCTGTCGACATTCGTCTCAGAAACGTTGAACTTTCTTTACCGCTGAAAGCCTTTATCATGTCTGTACAGCTACTGGTCTGGAGAAGTCCTAATGCCACAGTGGTGGATGAGTGTTGGCATCCATGCCAGAGAGGGATGGTCTGCTTCAACTTGTCTTTGAACACTTGCTTTCTCAAAACTTTCCATAGATACCTTGCCTCCATCTTGTTCGAATCAGTTTGTAGATGCTCCTGTGTCCCAGCACAAAGAATGTCTTGTGAATGAATGGGGCATTATGATTGGCTCTTATTGAATTTTCCTGCCGAATTACTGATACCACTGGTGTGGAAGCACTGTCTGCCTTTTCTTTTTCTTTCTTTCCACAGATGAGACTTTCAGCGGCAAAAAACTATTTTGTACAGATCAACATATTGCGCTGACAATTAAACCCTGTAAAGTGGCCTAGAGATCGTCAAATACGGAAAGACTCTTACTGAATTACACTGCTCTGCCACAGAGGACGGGAGCTTTAATACTAGAGCGTGAAGCCGATCTCCAACCCGGCAATATATCACTGCGTACCATGTCGATGTAGTAAACATACAATTCGCATCCTGCGCCATACAAAATTGCCCTTTTTACATAATTTGTATAGCTATCAACTGCCAGACACTGGTACATATACCACGAAGACAGAAAGCATAAGCAATTGTGCCAAGGACATACTCCTCACTGCACTGGATATTTCGCGCGAGATCAGGCGGTCATCCACTCCCAACACATGACCAGAACGCCCTCAGTGGACCGGAGTCACCCTCAGAACTGTTGTACAAAGGCTGGGTCGGTTCCCCCCAGATCAAAGACGTTACTGTTTCTGGTCCCAACATGCTTGCTTGCTTGCTTGATTTTCTTCACCCATCTCCAGACTATGGGATTACAAGAACACATATAACTTCACATGGTTCGACAGAATATCATACCATTTTCGCTATACTTCTCGATATCAAGCACATAGCAATATCGCTTGCATGGAAGTGCCACTCGCACAACATAATTCCGAAGGTATAGACTGGAAATTATTTCTCTAGAAACCCAAAACTTTAGCCAAGTGGAGCATGCTGTAAACCATTGAGTAACTAAAAAATTATCCCATCTGCGAAGACCATTACGTGAAAACTCGAAAAAAAACTAGAGAAATTGATATTTCCACTCGCAAATACCGATGTCGGTGATATAACAGATTCCAAATCATCCCTATAATTCTTTATCATGTCTAGAGGACCAACAAACGTATCTTCCATCTGTCTTTCACCTGCTAGATACACACACCACAATCGATGCTCCTCAACAAAATAAAGGCGCGATATGTGTAGAAGCAGTCATCTGGGCAATTTACATAGGAGGGAATAATGGTGCAGCACAAACACATGTCCATATTGAATCTTCTCAACCTGTGACCTGTGGTGGGAAAGATTCACATTTCCAGCTAACGGTAGGAGCTGTCTGAATGGAGAGGCCTGTTGGGGTGTAGGAATACAGCTGACTTAACAGTACCGTCCTCTAGTCGGACGAATAGCGAACTAATACTTGGTATGTGTTGGACAGCTTTCATGATCGCGTGGAAATTTGAGAAGATTCAATATGGATGTGTGTCCGCATTGGACCATTATTACCTCCCATATAAATTGTCCAGTTGACTGCTTCTGCACGTATCGCGCCTTTATTTAGTTGAGGAACATCGATTGTGTTGTACGCATCTAGCAGGTGAAAGACAGATGGAAGCCATGTTTGCTGGTTCTCTAGACATGAGAAACACCTTAGTTGACTTTGTAAATTATAGGGATGATTTGGAATCTGTTATATAACTGACATCAGTATTCATGAGTGGAAAAAACCAGTTTCCTCTTTTTTCCGTGTTTTCACAGAAGGTTTTTGCAGACGGGACAAGTTTCTAGTTACTCCATAGTTTACAGCACGGTCCACCTGGCTAAAGGTTCAGGTTTCTAGAAAAATAATTTCCAGTCTATATCTTCAGAATTATGTTGCACAAGCGGTACAGCTATGCAAGCAATATTGCTATGTGCTTGATATCGAGAAGTGTCGCGAAAATGGTCCGATATTCTGATGAACTATGCACCGTGTGCTATTCTGGGAAGCAATGGAACCGATTTCTGCTGCGTCTTCGAGGGTGAGTCGCTCGGCAATTAGGTCTTCAGTGGACTGCAGGTGGAGAGAGGGATCGCACCAGCAATGGTGAACACGTGCATGCGGCCCAGACAGTGACTTGGCATTTATTCACATAGACATGTGAAGTAAGTATAACACTCAAAGAAGTCTAACTATAGACACAACTTTCACCTGCCATCGGCAGCGGCCGGAGAGCAATAGGTCGCGCTCTGGCACTGGCTTGTGTCTGGCTGGTCCTGCAAAGCGAGTGCACTTGTTGGAACAGTTCGTTGATACGTCACGTTTTTTACGTGCACTTAGTGTTCGTGGACTATATTATTTTCGGATGTTCAAGCAATGTGAGTGTGTTTGAATAGCATTACACATGCATTATGTTTTGACAATTTATGAGTTGTTTCTGTGTCTGTTGCATTATTTTGTGGATAGGCGTGCAGGCTGTGCAATGCATGACTTCGACAGTTTACGAGTTGTTTGCATGGCTGTATATCAGTGTACCGCATTATTTCGGTGATTTACAAGTAGTTGGCACATCTTTAAACTGTATATTGCGACCCCAAGCACGTCAGAGCTAGTGTTTTGTACTAGTGTAATAAATAAACTACATGAAATTCGCCCATAAATACACTCCTGGAAATGGAAAAAAGAACACATTGACACCGTTGTGTCAGACCCACCATACTTGCTCCGGACACTGCGAGAGGGCTGTACAAGCAATGATCACACGCACGGCACAGCGGACACACCAGGAACCGCGGTGTTGGCCGTCGAATGGCGCTAGCTGCGCAGCATTTGTTCACCGCCGCCGTCAGTGTCAGCCAGTTTGCCATGGCATACGGAGCTCCATCGCAGTCTTTAACACTGGTAGCATGCCGCGACAGCGTGGACGTGAACCGTATGTGCAGTTGACGGACTTTGAGCGAGGGCGTATAGTGGGCATGCGGGAGGCCGGGTGGACGTACCGCCGAATTGCTCAACACGTGGGGCGTGAGGTCTCCACAGTACATTGATGTTGTCGCCAGTGGTCGGCGGAAGGTGCACGTGCCCGTCGACCTGGGACCGGACCGCAGCGACGCACGGATGCACGCCAAGACCGTAGGATCCTACGCAGTGCCGTAGGGGACCGCACCGCCACTTCCCAGCAAATTAGGGACACTGTTGCTCCTGGGGTATCGGCGAGGACCATTCGCAACCGTCTCCATGAAGCTGGGCTACGGTCCCGCACACCGTTAGGCCGTCTTCCGCTCACGCCCCAACATCGTGCAGCCCGCCTCCAGTGGTGTCGCGACAGGCGTGAATGGAGGGACGAATGGAGACGTGTCGTCTTCAGCGATGAGAGTCGCTTCTGCCTTGGTGCCAATGATGGTCGTATGCGTGTTTGGCGCCGTGCAGGTGAGCGCCACAATCAGGACTGCATACGACCGAGGCACACAGGGCCAACACCCGGCATCACGGTGTGGGGAGCGATCTCCTACACAGGCCGTACACCACTGGTGATCGTCGAGGGGACACTGAATAGTGCACGGTACATCCAAACCGTCATCGAACCCATCGTTCTACCATTCCTAGACTGGCAAGGGAACTTGCTGTTCCAACAGGACAATGCACGTCCGCATGTATCCCGTGCCACCCAACGTGCTCTAGAAGGTGTAAGTCAACTACCCTGGCCAGCAAGATCTCCGGATCTGTCCTCCATTGAGCATGTTTGAGACTGGATGAAGCGTCGTCTCACGCGGTCTGCACGTCCAGCACGAACGCTGGTCCAACTGAGGCGCCAGGTGGAAATGGCATGGAAAGCCGTTCCACAGGACTACATCCAGCATCTCTACGATCGTCTCCATGGGAGAATAGCAGCCTGCATTGCTGCGAATGGTGGATATACACTGTACTAGTGCCGACATTGTGCATACTCTGTTGCCTGTGTCTATGTGCCTGTGGTTCTGTCAGTGTGATTATGTGATGTATCTGACCCCAGGAATGTGTCAATAAAGTTTCCCCTTCCTGGGACAATGAATTCACGGTGTTCTTATTTCAATTTCCAGGAGTGTAAATTGTTCCAAAAATAAATAAAGAACACTCCCTCCTCTCTCCAGCAGCTCAGTGCAGACTGAGTCTTTTTCCCGTCATTTTTCCCCCAGACCACCGTCTTGGATTACGTCATGGGATGGATGACAGCACTCTCTGGTGGCAGTAGTGTGTACTGCATTAGTTGGACTCCAGACGTCGTAATGGATACACTGGATGGAGCTACTGCCTCAAATTGTTTAAATAAAGACTGTATGCAAAATAAAGACTTATGTCGATCCTATCCATCACCCCACACAGGCTGAGTCCTTTTCCTACCTATTTCCCCACCCCAGACCGCCCTGGGACGACAGCTACCTCTGGTGGCAGTACTGTGCACTAGGTCACTTGGTCTCCAATCCTCGTGCTGAACACACTGGATGGAGCTACTGCCTCAAATTGTATAAATAAGGACTGCCTGCAAAATAAAGACTTACATCCATCCTATCCAGCAGAGCCTGAGTCCTTTTCGAGCCAATTCCTATGAAGAGGTGGTGGTTGGATGACTTAGGTTAGTGGAGGTTGCCCAAGTGACCTTTTTTCCCACCATTTTCTTAGGCTAGTGGAGGTAGCTGTGGTATGGTGCACTGTGCTGCTGGAATTTGAACTTCCCAACGTTTTCTGGGGGTGGGGAGAATATGGGCGAGTGGACGGGGTTAGGTTATGGAGGTAGCCCAATTGAACTATTTTCCTGCCAAAATTTGAACTTCCCATCATGATGTCATTGTGATGTTGCCATATCTAATCTCCGCCATCTTGGATCCGCCATACTGAATAAATTCGGAAACAATGGAGAGTGGGGCCATGCTCCCTTTCCTCTACTACTCTCAGCATCTTTGCCACTTCTTTGAAACCAATGTTTTGTTAGTTATGTGAAGCTGGGCCAAGTTTTGTGAACGTTGACTCGTGTGTGCTGCCATACAACAGGGACTGGTGTGTGTGTTCAACCAGTTTCCCGCGAGTTTAACAGCACTTATACTGCGCACATGCCAAAATGTGGAAACTTTAAAATGTATAACTGAAATATACGATTGTTTTATTAACTTTAAGACCACTTCGTATACGTTTATGTGAAGTACAAAAATAAAAATAAAAATTTCTCATGTCCACCGAATTTTGAAAGAAAAGCTTTTTGTTTTTCTTAGTGCACAAAACCAACAACGATGACAAACCCCGGCACCAGCAGCAAAGCAAGAAAATCTGTAACAGCCATCTGAAGACAGATTCATAATAAACATGAAACCAACACGGGTTTGGTTTAAATAAATATTTTCAAAACATACTTGTTGCTAGTTGCTGTTTCAGATTATGAACCTTATAATTATAATACAACCACGGTTCTCACGATGTCTGATTTCGACAAGGTATCGATTGCGATATTGGAGCTGCTAACTGCCGAACTTGAACTACGTGAGAAAAGCGAGTATTTCCTTCTCTCTTTGATCAGCAACTACAAGGATACTCTGAAAAATCACACTCAATAGCCTGCAGAGGGTTGATCGAACCACCTTCACAATTATTCTCTATTATTCCAGTCTCGTATAGCGCGCGGAAAAAATGAACACCTATTTCTTTCTCCGTAAACTCTGATTTCCCTTATTTTATTATGATGATCGTTTCTCTCTAAGTAGGTCGGTGCCAACAAAATACACTCCTGGAAATGGAAAAAAGAACACATTGACACCGGTGTGTCAGACCCACCATACTTGCTCCGGACACTGCGAGAGGGCTGTACAAGCAATGATCACACGCACGGCACAGCGGACACACCAGGAACCGCGGTGTTGGCCGTCGAATGGCGCTAGCTGCGCAGCATTTGTGCACCGCCGCCGTCAGTGTCAGCCAGTTTGCCGTGGCATACGGAGCTCCATCGCAGTCTTTAACACTGGTAGCATGTCGCGACAGCGTGGACGTGAACCGTATGTGCAGTTGACGGACTTTGAGCGAGGGCGTATAGTGGGAATGCGGGAGGCCGAGTGGACGTACCGCCGAATTGCTCAACACGTGGGGCGTGAGGTCTCCACAGTACATCGATGTTGTCGCCAGTGGTCGGCGGAAGGTGCACGTGCCCGTCGACCTGGGACCGGACCGCAGCGACGCACGGATGCACGCCAAGACCGTAGGATCCTACGCAGTGCCGTAGGGGACCGCACCGCCACTTCCCAGCAAATTAGGGACACTGTTGCTCCTGGGGTATCGGCGAGGACCATTCGCAACCGTCTCCATGAAGCTGGGCTACGGTCCCGCACACCGTTAGGCCGTCTTCCGCTCACGCCCCAACATCGTGCAGCCCGCCTCCAGTGGTGTCGCGACAGGCGTGAATGGAGGGACGAATGGAGACGTGTCGTCTTCAGCGATGAGAGTCGCTTCTGCCCTGGTGCCAATGATGGTCGTATGCGTGTTTGGCGCCGTGCAGGTGAGCGCCACAATCAGGACTGCATACGACCGAGGCACACAGGGCCAACACCCGGCATCATGGTGTGGGGAGCGATCTCCTACACTGGCCGTACACGACTGGTGATCGTCGAGGGGACACTGAATAGTGCACGGTACATCCAAACCGTCATCGAACCCATCGTTCTACCATTCCTAGACCGGCAAGGGAACTTGCTGTTCCAACAGGACAATGCACGTCCGCATGTATCCCGTGCCACCCAACGTGCTCTAGAAGGTGTAAGTCAACTACCCTGGCCAGCAAGATCTCCGGATCTGTCCCCCATTGAGCATGTTTGGGACTGGATGAAGCGTCGTCTCACGCGGTCTGCACGTCCAGCACGAACGCTGGTCCAACTGAGGCGCCAAGTGGAAATGGCATGGCAAGCCGTTCCACAGGACTACATCCAGCATCTCTACGATCGTCTCCATGGGAGAATAGCAGCCTGCATTGCTGCGAAGGTGGATATACACTGTACTAGTGCCGAAATTGTGCATACTCTGTTGCCTGTGTCTATGTGCCTGTGGTTCTGTCAGTGTGATCATGTGATGTATCTGACCCCAGGAATGTGTCAATAAAGTTTCCCCTTCCTGGGACAATGAATTCACGGTGTTCTTATTTCAATTTCCAGGAGTGTATTTTCGCATTCGGAGGAGTAAGTTGGCGATTGAAATTTCGTGAGAAGACTCCACTTTTGTTTTAATGATGTCCAATCCAAATACTGTATCATGTCAGGGACACACTTTCCCCTGTTTCTCGGTAATACAAAACATGCTGCCCTTCTTTGAACTTTTTCGATATATTCCGTCAATCCTGTCTGGTAAGAATTCCACACCGTGCAGCAGTATTCTAAAAGAGGACGGACAAGCGTAGTGTAGGCAGTCTCCTCAGTAGATCTGTTACATTTTGTAAGTGTTCTGCCAATAGAAGGGAGTCTTTGGTTAGCCATCCCCACAACATTTTATATGTGTTCCTTCCAATCGAAGTAGTTCGTAATTGTAATACCTAGATATTTAGTTCAGTTTGCGGCCTTCAGATTTGAGTGATTTATCGTGTAACCGAAGTATGATGGATTCCTTTTAGCACTCATGTGGATGACCTCACACTTTACATTATTTAGGGTCAATTGCCAATTTTCGGACCATAGAGATATATTTGCTAAATCGTTTTGCAATTTGTTTTGTTCTTCTGATGACCTTGCTAGTCGACAAACGACAGCTTCATCTGCAAACAAGCTAAGAGGGTTGCTCAGATTGTCTCCCAAGTCGTTTATATGGGTAAGGAACAGCAGTGGGGCTGTAACACTTCCTTGAGGAACGCCAGAAATCACTTGTGTTTCACTAGAAGACTTTTCTTCAATCACTACGATCCGTGACAGGAAGTCACGAATCCAGTCACATAACTGAGACGATATTCCATACGCACGCAATCTCACTACAAGTCGCTTGCATGGTACCGTGTCATAAGCCTTCTGGAAATTTAGAAATACGGAATCAATTTGAAATGCCTTGTCAATAGCACTCAACAGTTCGTGTGTGTAAAGAGCTAGTTGTGTTTCGCAAAAACGGTGTTTCGCAAATCCGTGTTCAAGGTGTGTCAATACACCGTTCTCTTCGAGGTAATTCATAATGTTCGAACACAATATATGTTCCAAAATCCCGCTGCATATCGACGTTAGTAAGATGGGCCTGTAATTTAGTGGAATACTTCTACTACCTTTCTCGAATATTGGTGGAACTTTGTAGTTTTTGGGGACGAATCTTTCGTCGTTCTTATAATTGTTTTCTCGAGAAAGCCAAAACAAATGCACTGTGAATGAACTTAATTTGTAGCCCGGAGTGGCTGTCAGCAGACTATCTGGTAACGAAACCGTTCCGCCCTGTGATGGTCGCAGAGAGACTTTGCTATACAGAAACTGCCGAAGATATCCTTACGAGTGACCTAGGGATTCTCAGCGAGTACTTTAGAAAATGGAGGCTACAACCTAGTGTTACAAAGACGGAAGTATCTGCCTTCCATTTGAACAACAAAATGGCCAACAGAGAACTACATACGGGAAAATACTAAATCACAACAAACACCCAAAGTACCTTGGGGTTACCCTAGATAGGACACTAACATTCAAAGAACACTGACGAAAACTGCAGCGAAACTTAAAACACGCAACAACATATTGCAGAAGTTCTGTGGCACCACTTGGGGCTCCACAGCATCTACCTTAAGAACATTCGCATTTGGCTTGGTGTATCCAGTGGCAGAACACTGTGCCCCAGTGTGGCTCAACAGCAAACACACACACATGGTAGATAGCCAACTTAATGCAACAATGCGTATTATAACAGGCACAAACAGGCCAACTCCTACAGTGTGGCTGCCTGTTCTCAGTAACATAGCCCCTCCCTAACCTGCGCCGAGAACACGCTCTGGTTAGAGAATTTCATAAGATCATGACCAACCCTGAATTACAAATCTGTGAAGATACTCACGACATCCAAGGAAACCAACTCTGGTCCATGCATTCTCCACTAAAGACCACACAGGCGCTGCACCAAACCAACTTTTAAATAAATGACCGATGGAGAGAGGAATGGGAGAGCAGAACAGCAGTAAACTGCCACAGTATGCCATGCATCTTTAGTAAACCAAAAGGATTTGATTGCCCTCGCAAAGTTTGGTCAACTCTTAATCGCATCAGAACCAACTGTGGGAGATTCGCCGACTCCTTACACAGATGGGGTAAACTTCCTTTGGCCCATTGCGACTGTGGCGCTGAGAGACAGACGGTCAAACACATCGTGCAGGAATGCCCACTAAGGGCATATGAGGGTGACCCACAGGATTTCCTAATGGTGACACAAGAGGTAATCGACTATATATTATCTAAGCTGGACATTTGTTTGCGATTGCTCGCCTGTGAGTGTAAATTTACAATTGGTGCTGTCCTTATATACAAACTGTTATTTATTTTTCTGTTTATACATATGTGATTTTTTTGAAATCGGGTTGTTTCTGTAATTTTTATTGTGATAAATAAAAAAAAACTGCCAGCCTCAGGCAGCACGCGCTCCCACACACAGTGTGGAGCGCCCGACAGGTGGCAGCCGGTCGGTACACCACAGCAAAGCACAGGACAGCACAGCTCACTACGGCACAGTACGGTACGGGGCAGCCTCGCCACTGTAGTCAGCCGGTGCTGGCCCGTGCCCGAACGCCGGCGCGGAAACACGGGGCGCCGGCATTACTCCAGGCCCTGCTGTCTTCGCCTCGTCGAGTTATTTCTCGAGACTATCCCACGTGTCATACATTTAAATTTACAAAGTCCCACAGAAGAAAATAAGAGACGTTTACACATCCAGGGGCTGGAACATCATACAGAGGCAACATTTTTTCTTGTGCAACGCATACTGCACTTTCATCCACTGGTAAGTATAACAGCCAGTATGTCTCTGATGCACAACTGTACACATACGGTTGCTGTTTACTGTCCTGAGAAACTGCAGCGGTATCTATAACAACACCTATAGAGATCATCGTATGTAGTGGTTCCTAAAACTGTTGATTTGAGATGTTTTCGTCTTTCCTGAAAGCGGAGTTTAATTAGTGCAGAGGAGATTTGTCGTCTAGCCTCTGCACATCTACATCTACATACATACTCGGCAAGGCTCGTCTGAGGAAACTTCTAACACTACTGGCCGTTCCCTTTCTTGTTCCACCTGCAAATGGAGCGAGGGTGAAACGACTCTCTGTGTGCCTTTGTACGAGCCCGATTCTCTTGCCTTCGACGTCCTTACGCAGAATGTACATTCGCAGCAGTAAAATCGTTCCCCAGTCAGCAGCAAATGTCGGTTATCTAAGTTTTCTCAATAGTGTTTCGCGAAAAGAACGTCGTCTTTCCTTCAGGGATTCCAACTTTAGTTCGCGGAGCATTCCTCCATACTCGCGCGGTGATCTAACCTGCCGGTAGCACGTCTAGCAGGGAAGCATCCGAATTTATTACGCGTCTTCTTTCTATCTGACCTGGTACGAATCCTAAGTACTCGAACAGTACTCAAGAATGGGGCGCACAACCGTTATATACGCTGTCTCCCCTATACGTTAACTACACTTTCCTACAGTTCTCCCAACAAGCCTCTCCTATAACTGACCTTTCGAGCGACACAGTGGCGGCTGCGCGCTATGACGTTCCCGCAGCTGCTCCCCTCCCCTACCGTCGCCTTCCCTCCCATTTTGACGAGGCGAGCCGGATCTGCGCCGGCCTTCCACTTCTGCAGACGCGACCTTCGGTAGACCATTGTGCCTGGTGGCCGTCGTGTCCATCCGGCCTGTGCCGGAAGCTCGCGGCTGCCTCGTCTGCCGCCTCCGCCAGGGATCTTCTACTGCGCCTTTTGTAACTACAGGATACGCCAGGCTGTCGCCGGTGCCCTCCGCAGGGCCTCGACACGCCACCGATATATCGTCTCTAACGTCGGTCACTCGCGTCGATCCTGCAGCGAGGGAATTATCCGAGCAGTTTCGAACGCCACAGTGTCAAGAAATTATGTTTAGAAAATAAACTGCTATGTTCGACAACAGTAGCAGTTCATCTCCGTATGCTGACAAACACAGAATGAAACGACAAACCCTAAGAGTGAGTGCCTTTAAGCAGTGAAAGGTACTTTAGAAGCTCGGCCCACACCCTTTCAATAGGAGCAGATGCCTAGATGACAGACAACACACACAGAGTACGGACGCTGCGAATGTCTACACACTGCGCCTCTCAGGGGCGCAACCAATTAAAAAACACGCCGAGCGGTCTGAGGCGCTGCAGTCATGGATTGTGCGGCTGGTGCCGGCGGAGGTTCGAGTCCTCCCTCCGGCATGGGTGTGTGTGTTCGCCCTTAGGATAATTTAGGTTAAGTAGTGTGTAAGCTTAGGGATTGATGACCTTAGCAGTTAAGTCCCATAAGATTTCACACACATTTGAACATTTTATATCGGCACGTGCGCTTCTCATCAGATCTAGTGGAGAATTCTTTATTGCAGAGTGGTGTCCCGAGGCTTTTGAGCAGACAGTGTGTGCTTTAACGTACAAAAATTCAGAAATGACTGACACACACTCCTCTGTATTGCGTTTCACAACTGAAACTGGAATAGGTTCAAGTCGAAGAGCATAGATAGTAACACGTGGAAAGTGCAGACTGCCAACTTCACATGTCTTTAATTGAACATAATGCTGGCACTGTCTGGTTAAGGTATCCAGATCTTCGAGACGGCGACTGGACCGCGTCTATAGTTCAGAAGTGCCCAATTGGACTTTCCAGGAAGGAAGATTGGGTTTAACGTCCCGTCGATATCGAGGTCACTACAAACGCACTACAAGCTCGGATTGTGTCAAGGATGTGGAAGGAAGTTAGCCGCGTCCTTTCAAGGGAACCATCCGGGCATTTGCTTGGACCGATTTAGGGAAATCACGGAAAACCTAAATCTCGTCCTCCCGAATGCGAGTCCAGTGTATAACCACTGCTCCACGTCTCTGGGTTGGGCACTCTAGTAATTATATTAGTTACTGTTCACTGGCTTCAGGACTAGAGCAGAGCTTAAGCCAGGCCAGTGCAACTGAACACGGTCATGCACCAGTTCCACGCCAAGTTACGCAGGTATAATTTCTTCTAATACATTATTGTAAATTGTTGCTGAACTGTATTGCCATATATTTTGTTTACCTGTTTGTAGGCGCATTCTGACTATGTGACGAGGCTGTACAGTTGGTGCGTTCAACCGAACTACCACATAACGGTAACTACTTTCGATGACACGGAGTTCTCTTCCTGCCACGTTTGTATATTGGACGCCAAGACTGTTAGATACAACAATTACATAACGAATTCATAAAACGTATCCTGGAAGCAAAAATCCGGATAAGGGGAACAAGAAACTGGTCCCGAAGATCTATTCTAAAAGTGTGAACTCTAGGATGAGCTACGAAAGTTAGAAACTAATGGTACGGAGGGCCGCAGACAAAGAACGACGGCTGCATCAAACGAGGAAGTGTTTCAAGTACGATAACTACGACGATTATTGATGGCTATCTGGTATTTCAATTAAATTTGTGCAGCAGAGCCTGGAAGCGGAACAGACGAGTCATCAACCGGGAGGGACGGTGGGAGAGGAGGCCGTGTAACTGGTCAGGGAGGCGCGTCCTGCGGGCCGCCGCAGCTGCCTGCGCCCGTCAGGAGACGCCGTCACTTGCAGACAGAGACAGCCGGTCACGGCCGCCCACCGCCCGCGTCTGCTCCAGCACACAGACGTCATTGTCTCGGCTTGGACGGGCCGCGGGGGTCCCGACGTCTGCTAGTTGACGGCCGGCCAAGTCGCCCGCCACTCCACAAGAGCGCCGCGACAGCCAGTCCAGGTGCGCTGCCTACTCACAAGTATCTGCACACACCGCTAGTAATGCGCAACTGACCGCCGTATTTCACGGACATTCAGCACAAAAGGAGGTGGGGAGTGTGTGTTGACAGTAGACAACTAACAATATCAGCCAGTCAACCACTGTGCGACGGTGATGGATATATCTCATCTTATTCAACATCCGACACTTACGAATAATGTACAGATGCAGGTGAGACAGTGTCTGAAACTCTGCACTTGTGTTGGAAAGGAGCGCGGTTAAAGGTTCCCTACATAACTTTGGACGAAGGACGACATGTTTCCTTCGAACACGTAAAGGGTCCTCATAATAATGTGAACTGTTTAGGTACGTTGTTACGAGACATCTACGTGAATTCTGGGCGCCACAGTCTGGAACCGCGCGACCGCTACGGTCACAGGTTCGAATCTTGCCGTGGGCATGGACGTGTGTCACGTCCTTAGGTAAGTTAGGTTTAAGTAGTTCTAAGTTCTAGGGGACTGATGACCTCAGATGTTGAGTCCCATAGTGCTCAGAGCCTTTTGAACCATTTTTGATAACATATATACAGCAGCTTACGCGAAAGATGGTAGTGCAAACAAATACAGGGTGAGTCACCTAACATTACCGCTGGATATATTACGTAAACCACATCAAATACTGACGAATCGATTCCACAGACTGAACG
This sequence comes from Schistocerca nitens, assembly GCF_023898315.1. Taxonomy (NCBI): domain Eukaryota; kingdom Metazoa; phylum Arthropoda; class Insecta; order Orthoptera; family Acrididae; genus Schistocerca; species Schistocerca nitens. The sequence continues at coordinate 20,918,477 of NC_064622.1, forward strand.
TGAGGAGAGAGGCTAGTGTAATTGGTTAATACAAACCATAAAAAAATGCACGGAAGTATGTCTGTTAACACAAACCTACGTTTTTTTAAATGGAACCCGTTAGTTCTGATAGCACATCTGAACATATAAACAAATACGTAATCAGTGCCGTTTGTTGCATTGTAAAATGTTAATTACATCCGGAGATATTGTAACCTAAAGTTGACGCTTGAGCACCACTCCTCCGCTGTTCGATCGTGTGTATCGGAGACCACCGAATTACGTAGGGATCCAAGGGGAACGGTGATGGTCCTTAGGTACAGAAGAGACTGGAACAGCACATTACGTCCACATTCTAACACCTTTTTATTGGTCTTCTTCACTGACGCACATGTACATTACCATGAGGGGTGAGGTACACGTAGACACGTGGTTTCCGTTTTCAATTACGGAGTGGAATAGAGTGTGTCCCGTCATGTCAGGCCAATAGATGCTCAATGTGGTGGCCATCATTTGCTGCACACCATTGCAATCTCTGACGTAATGAATGTCGTACACGCCGCAGTACATCTGCTGTAATGTCGCCGCAGGCTGCCACAATACGTTGTTTCATATCCTCTGGGATTGTAGGCACATCACGGTACACATTCTCCTTTAACGTACCCCACAGAAAGAAGTCCAGAGGTGTAAGATCAGTAGAACGGGCTGGCCAATTTATGCGTCCTCCACGTCCTATGAAACGCCCGTCGAACATCCTGTCAAGGGTCAGCCTAGTGTGAATTACGGAATGTGCAGGTGCACCATCATGCTGATACCACATACGTCGACGCGTTTCCAGTGGGACAAAATGGTTCAAATGGCATACAAAGTACTGCGCCATAATCTACGAATGAAATTGGCTCAAATGGTTCTGAGCACTATGGGACTCAACTGCTGTGGTCATCAGTCCCCTAGAACTTAGAACTACTTAAACCTAACTAACCTAAGGACAGCACACACACCCATGCCCGAGGCAGGATTCGAACCTGCGACCGTAGCAGTCGCACGGTTCCGGACTGCGCGCCTAGAACCGCGAGACCACCGCGGCCGGCTCCAGTGGGACATTTTCGAGCAACGTTGGCAGATCATTCTGTAGAAACGCGATGTATGTTGCAGCTGTTTGGGCCCCTGCAATGAAGTGAGGACCAATGAGGTGGTCGCCAATGATTCCGCACCATACATTTACTGTCCACGGTCGCTGTCGCTCTACCTGTCTGAGCCAGCGAGGATTGTCCACGGACCAGTAATGCATGTTCCGTAGATTCACTGCCCCATGGTTTGTGAAACCCGCTTCATCGGTAAACAGGTAGAACTGCAACGCATTCTCTGTTAACGCCCATTGACAGAATTGCACTCGATGATTAAAGTCATCACCATATAATTGCTGATGTAGCGACACATGAAACGGGTGAAAGTGGTGACTATGCAGTATGCGCATGACACTACTTTGACTCAGTCCACCGGCTCTCGCAATGTACCGTGTACTCATGTGTGGGTTCATGGCAACAGCAGCTAACACACCAACTGCACCCGCTTCTCCTGTGACGGGCCTGTTACGGACCCGTTTGCGTGCTACGACCATACCTGTTGCATACAGTTGGCGGTAGATGTTTTGCAATGTGCGGCACGTTGGATGCTCTCTGTCCGGGTACCGTTCTGCATACACCCTGCAGGCTTCAGCTGCATTTCGTCGACACTCGCCACAGATATCATCTCCGCCTTTCCAGAGTTCGAATACACCAAGGTCACAGTTCCTACAACACTACACTATCACAGACGTCTGGTAACACGGTGTACTACAGTTGGTCTGCGTGCGGAGACGAATGCAGAATAACAATAGCAGCAAGCGCTACATGCGGACACTGCGACAGCTAGACCAAACCACAACAGTGCACTACAGCCACACTCGTAAACACGGTCGTCATCGTAAACATGTCCCTGCAGATGCTGCTCGCCGACCGTGGCCCGTGTTTGTTACAACACCCAACTGAACGTCGGAGGTTTCAAGCGTCAACTTTAGGTTACAATATCTCAGGATGTAATTAACATTTTACAATGCAACAAACGGCACTGATTACGTATTTGTTTATATGTTCAGATGTGCTAACAGAACTAACGGAGTTCCATTAAAAAAACGTAGGTTTGTATCAAAAAACATACTTCCGTGCATTTTTGTATGGTTTGTATTAAACAATTACACTAGCCCCTCTCCTCACGTTCGGTCTGTGGAATCGGTTCGTCAGTATTGGATGTGGTTTACGAAATATATCCAGCGGTAACGTTAGGTGACTCACCCTGTATATGATGAGGACTGAATTTTGACTACGGCAGTTATTCGTATTGTCTTTTCTAACAAGCAGAAAACGTAGCCTCTAGAAGACCTGCTACGTTAACAGCGCGTAGCCCAATATTTGACAAGTCCTATATAATATAGATTGTTAATCGATATTAAATGACTCTCAGATGATGGACTCGTGGACGAAACGTGTTTCGGCATGGCGACAATTAATACACACAACAAAATAATCTAAAGGATTTACTGCCGGCTACTGGGGTCCAAAGGAAACCCTTTAGACGTCGGCAGCCGGCAGCGGTTTTCTCATCAAGTACGCTGTGAGAAACTGAAGGACGATAAAATTCCTCACGTACCAATCCACGTTTGTGTACAGTTGGGATCATTATAATTTATCGTGACAACAATACTGTAGTTCAGGTTCAAATGGCTCTGAGCACTATGCGATTTAACGTCTGAGGTCATCAGTCGCCTAGAACATAGAACTAATTAAACCTAACTAACCTAAGGACATCACACACATCCATGCCTGAGACAGGGTTCGAACCTGCGACCGTAGCGGTCGCTCGGCTCCCGACTGTAGCGCCTAGAACCGCACGGCCACTCCGGCCGGCTGTAGTTTAGAATCATTGTTGTTAGCGCATATTGGCAATTTGGTTGTCAGACAAAACCTTAAGTTTTTGCATTCGATCCGCACAATGTAACAGAATTATTCGTTGTCACAGTGACAATGATTTTTTGTACGTACATAAATAAGCAACCTAAGTCGAGCTGGACGCCGAACTGCAGGTCTGCTAATAACGCTTCAGGGTGAGGAAACGGCATCGCTCGAGCAACAGGATGACGTTCACAAGGGAACCTCCCCATCGCACCCACCTCAGATTTAGTTATAAGTTGGCAAGGTGGATAGGCCTTGAAAAAGTGAACACAGATCAATCGAGAAAACAGGAAGAAGTTGTGTGGAACTATGAAAAAAATAAGCAAAATATACAATCTGAGTAGTCTATCCACAAGATAGGCAACATCAAGGATAATACTTCAGGAGCGCCGTGGTCCCGTGGTTAGCGTGAGCAGCTGCGGAATGAGAGGTCTTCCCTCGAGTGAAAATTTTTACTTTATTTATTTTCTCAAAGTTATGATCTGTACGTTCGTTCATTGACGTCTCTGTTCACTGTAATAAGTTTAGTGTCTGTGTTTTGCGACCGCACCGCAAAACCGTGCGATTAGTAGATGAAAGGACGTGCCTCTCCAATGGGAACCGAAAACATTTGATCGCAAGGTCATAGGTCAACCGATTCCTCCACACGAAAACACGTCTGATATATTCTATACGACACTGGTGACGGCACGTGCGTCACATGACAGGAATATGTTGTCGACCCACCTAACTTGTAGAATTGGCGAATGGGTAAAAAGATTCTTCTACCTTTCCCGATGTAGGTTTTCTTGTGGATGTGATAATCACTCTAAAAAAGTGATGAAAACATAAGAATTTGTCACATAAACTGCAACAACTGAATGCAACAGTTTCACAGTCGCACAGTTTTCCCTGTGCTCTGTCAAAACATATGTTTTTAACGTTTTCAAAAGTTCCGTGTGTAGACCGTCAAGTCCTCCATATGTCCAAGCAAATCTGAACATGTCCTGGAATTTTGGAGAGCGAAGTTGATTGTATAAAAAATTAAACTTTTCACTCGAGGGAAGTCTCGAACCAAGGACCTCTCGTTCCGCAGCTGCTGACGCTGACCACGGGCAACGACGCTCCGGAGCTGACACTATCCTTGATGTTGCCTATGTTAGGCATGGACTACTCAGTTTGTATATTTTGTTTATGTTTTTCATAGTTCCACACAACTTCCTCCTGTTTTCTCGATTGATCTGTGTTCAGTTTTTCAAGGCCTGTCCACCGTGCCAACTTGTAACTAAATCTGAGGGGGGTGCGATGGGGAGGTTACCTTGTCAGTAAACGGCTGTCGCGTTAAAACAGACATTCCGCTTTCCCTCGGGCACGAGACGACGCGGCAGCGCGACACGCGGCGCAGGCGGGCGACAGCCGGTGGACGGCGCGTGGGCGCCGGCGCGGCCTTGGCGGACCAGTTGGGAGTCGGGAGTCGACAGCAGTTCGCAGTGGGGACCGCGGAGGCTCTGCTCTGCCCTGGCGCGTCCCGCCGTGCTGACCTCTGAGGGTGCGCCTCCCAACATTTACGGGCTACTTTCCGCCAACCTCGGTGCAGCGGGCATTAACTGCTGCACAAACGCTCGCTACAAAGTTTTCGTGCTGACCATCTTCTTAACACGGGACGCTGATTCACGCAGCCCGTCCGGTTCGTGCCGGGCAGCTGCCGTCCAAATTACGCGGAAAATTCTAAGTTCTTATATGCTGCTCGGTGGACGGCAAATAAAATAAACTGTCGGATCCGCAACCGCCGTTGCACTCCACAGATTCGAGATCCGACCGAGTACCGGCTCGCGAACTCCGCACGTGTCTGTAACATCCGCATCCCGAAAATTCCTCGGCTTCGTAGCACGTCAGCCCGTTGCCCACTCGGTCGTGCAGCGGGTTTAGCAGTAGCAACCGAGTAAGAAGGAAATCTTGTTGAAGCAACAGGAGATATTAAACACCTAGTTTTACGGTCACCTGTCATTTCTGTGATGCCGTGTTCTCTCTTTCGATGTTTACGTTTCGCTCCACGTCTCTGTAAATTTTATTACCCTTCCTAGGTGATGTCAGCAAGTCACAGCGATCACAAATTGCACTTAAAGTACTTTAATTACAAGCCGGCCCATTCGTAAAATCTTTTTTATTTTATTTGTTTATATCTTTGAATGACGTTGTCGCCATTTCAATAATAATTTTTATTTTACTGTTATGCGATCCAGTATTCGTCTTTAGGTCACTTTCAAATACAAAAACTGAAATAAACAATAAAAGTATAAATAACAAAAGCAAGACAGGACAACAATGAAAAATAGTATATAAATACCATGATTCTTTACGTTATATTTTGTGCTTCAAAATACATCAGACTGGTATGAAATATAGCTCTTTGTCGAAGAAAACATATCTGGTCATGTAGGCCAGATCTGTCACTAGTAGCCGGCCGGAGTGGCCGACCGGTTCTAGGCGCTACATTCTGGAACCGCGCGACCGCTACGGTCGCAGGTTCGAATCCTGCCTCGGGCATGGATGTGTTCGATGTCCTTAGGTTTAAGTAGTTCTAAGGTTTAAGTAGTTCTAAGTTATAGGGGACTGATGACCTCAGCAGTTAAGTCCCATAGTGCTCATAGCCATTTCAACCATCTGTCACTAGTAAAGGTCAGAACATCTCTAAAACGCGTAAATATACTGAAGACTTTCATTTCTGGACCCTATAACGTAGCTGTTATATGAAACTGCTAACCAATAAGCGGGTATGCGCTATACTATCGTGGTTCAACCACAACTGACATGGATATAGATTAAAGGATCTTCCAAAGACCGCCTGAGAGACATCGCAGTCTGCACGGTGCAATCAGTGGTCTGTTAGGGAAGAAGGTAGCTAAACTGTCTATTTTGCTTGATAAGTGTATTATCTTTGCGTACATTGGTACATAATAGTGTTTACAATATATGACGTGGAGGTCCACTCTTGAAGTTCACAAGTAAACATCGTGAGGTGTCTTATCGTAACATATTTCTAATGAATATGGAATTTCTACCTTGTAATACAGTTAATTACGTACAACATGGTGCACTATATAGGCGTTACGAAATAAAACTGCAGTACGCAAATGCTCCCAGACGTCCCTCACATCAGTGCAATAAACCGAGACAACCATAACGCAATGTTACGGAGGGGGAAGGAACATGGATCCAACTGTAGAGTCAACAGAATACGAAACATTATTGAAACTAGATAGGCGTGGCAGCTGTGTGTGGGTGGCAAGGCCGAAATCAGGATCATATAACAATAAAATAAAAATTTTTACAGTCAAATGGCGACAGCATCATTCAAAAAGCCTCACTGTGACTATCGCTCCAGCCCAAATAAAAATCATAATATATTCTTTGTCTAGTTTTAACAAAGAAACAAAAAAAAGGAAAAAGAAGGAAGATCAGCAATCTACGTCGCATAGGCGGGGAGAATACTAAAGACAGATCACAAGATCTGAACGGACAAAAATGGCGCTGGGAACAGGTCATCACCCTTTCAAGAGAAGCATCCCAGCATTCACCTCGAGCGAGTTAGGGGAACCTAAATCCATGTGGGCTGTCGGAGGTTTGAACACCCCTCCTCCGGAATGCTATGACAGAGCATGGACCACTGCACAATGTCTTTGGACGCAGAAGAAGTGTTAGCACGGCTGCGCTCTATCAGTGGTTAATTTTTTTAACAAATATATGAAAGGAAAAATGTCTACGGGTAATGGTTGTTAAAAAATTGTGTATATGTGGTGTGTTTCCCATTTATCTCCTTTGTATCGAAAATGAATTACGGGTACAGACCAGACGCGTCCCAGATTACACGACCGACGGACAGGTCTGAGAGAGAACGTCAATCATACATATCACGAATATCGGTGAAAGAGACGACTTCGTTTAGAGGAACTGTAATGTTTCAGAGAGCATAGAGTGGGACTCACTCGTCAGTACTGCACACAGCCTCTGTGCGGTACTCTGCAGATACGACGTGCGTGAAAGTCCTTTGCCTCTTAACTTCGTACTTGTTGAAGTAGATAGCATAATGTCTAGAAATTTCTAACTATAATCGCATTCTAAATTTTAAATTTATCGCAAAATTCTGTCGAAGCCGCATATCGATAAGTATTTTAATACTGCTGCTCTTACTACGTGTATAAAAAAAATTCTGAAAAAAGCGCTCGAATGTTCTGTGAAATGTTTTGTCTAAAAGTAAGAAATGAAATACATTAGAGAAACATTTGACAAAACTTTGAATGATGCTCGAATTCATGTACAGCTTGTGAAACTGGTTTTTCTACAGAATCCTCAAGACAAATATCCAATAAAGTCTTTACAATTCTGAGATAAACACTGAACGTTAAATTGTCAAGAGGCACTTCATATGCTGTACATCATTTCGACCATCATTCAAATGCCCATGAAATGTTTCTCTGATCTGGTTCATTGGTTACTTTTAGCCAAATAACTTGACGCTCTTTTTTCAATTATTTTATCTAAAAAATTTTTATTCATAATTAAATATCACAGCAGCGCAACTTTTAGCGCAAAATAGCCAGGCCTGCTGAAGAGAACTTTTTGACAATTTATTTACATAGCTAGCAGCAGCTGTCCGTGAAATATTTCAATTTTCCTTCAAATCACTAATACTTTTGCCCAATAGTATGGAATAGAATGGCCACATAAGCCAAAAGATACGGAAATCTACTGCTATTAACTAAAAATGTAAAATTATTAAGTCGCATTGAAAGTAAATCAAGGTTTAAACCCTCAATTATTTCCGGTTTTATTAACAGTAGCTCCCATTCCCGAAATTCCTTTCAGTTTATTCTTCGCACCTTCCGTGTTGAACCGTAAACTCGTAAATAGTAACGACAGAGTAAAGCAAATTGTGATGAAAAGATATCTACCAAGAAGGGTCAGGTCATATTTCCTCTTTACTATGCTGCCTCGCAGTAAGTGTTCAGTATGGTAAAGGAAGAGCGTGAAAAGACTGCGCACAGATAGCTGCACATTAGGCAAAGAGGTTAAAACCAAGATGAGTCTTTCACTATGTTAAACAAACAAAAATGTTAAGATAAATAAACAGCTTCATCTTTGAAACTTCCTGGCAGTTTAAAACTGTGTGCCGGGCCGAGACTCGAACTCGGGACCTTTGCCTTTGGCGGGCAAGTGCTCTACCAGGGCAAGTGCTCTGCCAGGAAGTTTCGTATCAGCGCACACTCCGCTGCAGAGTGAAAATCTCATTCTGGAAGCTTCACCTTTGTCTGCTATCGAAAATTTGATAAAAATTAATAATTTAGCTGTGCGGACTGCCTTTCAGTTACACACACACACACACACACACACACACACACACACACCGAGAAGAAACTGAAAGAAGACAACGAAATGATTGTAACGAACGATAACGACCTCTAAACCAAAGGAGAGCCCGGGCACAGCCTTTCACCGCTGACAGCTGAAAATCGCAGCCGTAGACTGGCCGCGGCCCGCCGCGCCGCGTGGAGGCCGCGGGTACTGCAGTGCATCAGAGGTCCGTTTGCGGAAGCGGTTCTCTGCCCGGTCTCCTTTCAAGGTGCGACCGCAATTACCGAAAACTTATCCGCCGTGCAATCGGCAGGTGGAAATGATACACCGCCGGCCGCTGCGGTCGCGGTGCCCTTGCCCTGCATTCTTACACGGCGATTCGCCGATAATAATCGCTCTTCAGCGGTTCTCACAATTGATTTAATGGCAGTATGTCTGTCTGCCGAAGCACTTCCGTCTGCTGGCGCCTTCGATTTCTTTCTTCATTACCATTCCTCACCAATTTTTGTGCAAGATTTTAACTAGTACTGACTTGACAATAACTTATCGTATCTTAATGTCGCGATACTGCTGTTTCTTACGACTTATCTTTTTTTTTGTCTGTTTTATTTCCCGAGACACAAATACAGATGGTGCAACTAACAAATTCCGCAGAATGGACTTTACAGCGAGAAGAACGATTCGTTTTCGTCTGTGTAACTAACAAGGAACAAAACCAGCGGCGGAGTCTCGAACTATTGGTATTGTACACTAACAGAAATTAATAAGTTGAAGCACAATTTTTTGAACGCTATAAATGGGCTCGCTCTTACTTTAAGAACTTCCTTATGTTCAAGAAAATCGTTGGCGTACATTGAGAATATTTAAGCACACTGAATTTTCGTTATACTTAGTCTCAGATAGGTGAGAGATGCGATGGACTGCGAATTATATTACCCTGGCAAATGTTCAGAAAGAAATTCTTCTACAGTTAACACAACCTTTATAAAAACACAATAGACATCAGAATACGCTATCTGATCAAAAATATCCGGACACCCTCATTTAATGCGCAAATGACCACTATATGTCACGACAGCCGTACCCGCCAGTTGTCAGTGAAGAAGCAGTAACATAGGAATAAGTCAGCCAGGGGAAAGTTTAATACTGATTGGATGTCACCTAACAACTCCATCAGGGACATTTAAACCTTCTAAAGCTGTGATGGTGATGTGATCGTAAAGTGGAAAAGGGAAGGAACGAACACATCTAAAGCAGGACCAGACAAACCTCATGTACTGCTGGACCGGGACCATCGAGTATTGCTGAACATGGTTGAAAAACAATCACACGGGACCAGAGGATGGAATCACCAGTGACTTCTAAAGTGCTACCAGCACTCTAAGTAACACAATGACTGTGCTTAGGAAGTCCAAAACAACGCCCTACAGTGGTCGACCAGCTACTTATAAGCTACACCATTACTGTTGTCAGTATTCAGAGATTCTTGAGCTGGATAATGGACGACTGGAAGCAAGTGATTTGGAGTAATAAACCGCGCTATAGCCTGCGGTAATCCGATGGAAGTGTCTGGGTTTGGCGAATGCCTCGAGAACCTTACCTGACATCACGTATAATGCCACCAATGAAGTACGGAGGAGGTGGCGTTGAGGCATGTTTCTCGTGGTTAGGGTGTGACCTCCTTATCGCGCTTAAGGAATCGCCAAATGCGGAATTGTATGAAAACGTTTTACAGCGTTGTGCAATGCGTACAGTAGAGGAGCAGTCCGGAGAAGATAGCTTTATATCGGCGTGCAGTGTACCCCGTCATAAAAAGCTTCTGAGAGGCAACGATTTGCGGTCAATAACATTCGTGACACGTAGTGACTTGCCCACAGTCCCCACATGAAGCCGACGGCACACCTTTAGACCCCCAGCGCCCAGCTCTACCTGCTCTGGCTTCGGCTCTTGAGGAAGAATGGGCCGCCATTTCTCCACAGGAACTGAGACACTTCACGCCGCCACAAAGGCGAACGGTCGACGTTAACGTTCCATTAATAGGCGTCCAGGCGCTTTTCATCAGATACTGTCGGGCAACATCTTAGCTCGTTCGTTATCGATGAGCTAATGAGAAATACCATAATTCCTGTTTGTGTCTGTTAGTTTATGTTAACGTGAAAGAAACAGAAGGGTGATCGAGCCTTCACAGGAAAGCAACTTTCCATGCAGAAGAGGAGTGCAGTTGAAAAACATTCGCCCACACAAGCGACACATCATCTCATACCCCTCTCCTGCTCCCTACTCTTTCCTTGGGCTCTTGGTAAGACTTTTAAATATCGGGTGGCCATAATCAAACTTTCGCTAGGGTATCCAACTTTATACTAATGCAGTTAGGAATTGTTTTGTTAGTAGTGTTAGTGTTATCACATGGCGTTAGGCGGCGGCACTGAAACGTTGACGTAGGGCTGAAACACAGGCATCGGTGTGCGTTACAGTTGCTGACAGTCAACACTGGTCCTGACAAGGTGAGCGGGGCTCTACTCGTGGAGAACACAGCAGCAGTACTCCTGCCGCTTTTTGCGAGTGTCGACGCACTGAAACAATACGGAGAGGTCCCTCTCTCCGCACCGGTGTTTCCGGAAGTTCCAATCAACTAGCGATTTTGGGAATTGCTCCTGGGAAAAGCCGACGGCCAACTGCGCCACAATTTGTTGAAGTTTACAGTTGCCACGGCTGAGAATGCTGGACGCAGTGTGCGAGCTGCGTCACGACCGTTCGGAAAATGCTGCGAACTATTATTGTCAAACGGTATCTCCAGTGCGCATCCAGGCTGTCCAGCCGTCACACTCAGCAATGTCTGTAGCCTGGAACGTAAACAGCTGACAAATGTTACCCTCTCACTTGGAAATTGAAATATGTTTACTTTGGGTCATTTCTGTTCCGTATGTGCTTACAAACGTTTCCAATACGTTTCACTGTCCCTCGATTACATGTTTTTCACGGGGGCCCTCTCAAGCAGCGAAACTTTAATAATAATCACCCTGTATTTTACGTTTGCAGTGCCCCTCCCAAAGGGCCACTTGTGTCGTTTGGGCCTTAAACCGGCCTTGCTGGTAAGTCAATTATGGCGCTGTGGTCGACAGGTTCTGACTAGGAATCAAACTGGTGATGTTCACTGGTAACAAAGCAAACATCTTGCTACCACGGTTCAATAGAAACAACCCAAAAGAGTGCAAAATACCTCTAGAATCGGTCAGTTTCACACAAAAGTGCTTAGGAATTGGCAGTACTTACTATCCACTTACTTTATTTCACTGCCTGTTTCAAAATTCTCTGTCCTGGAACATTCATTTGACGACAGAATCGTTTTTCAAAATCTGACTGGTGACTGCTCCTCGGAATAAGCGGATTTGTTGAATTTCCGTACTGACAGACTGTCTTGAGCAGTGAAAACCCAGTTGTTGCTAATCAGGGTGTGTTTTAAGACATGATATGACTAGCTGCCAGCACGTCGAAAATACGCGGACTACGTATCTACTTCGCTACATGCATGTAGCTATGAAACTTAAAGGACTGCAGACTGCCTTCAGCTTCCTTGCAGTGCTTGCTGAAGTGCATAAAATGAAAATTCTTAAGGAATTGGATACAACTTCACGGATAACGCTTTGTAAATCGAATGTACCCGTAATTGGTTACATAACTGACATGCTAGCCTGATCCTTTAGAGGCACTTTTAGTTACTGTAACAATAAACTTGATTCCATTACAACAGTTACTAACAAAGGAACACCTAGGGTGCATTTTTTCATATTTCCAAGACACATTTCTTCAACAGAATACCGCGCGGAGTGGCCGCGCGGTTAGAGGCGCCATGTCACGGATTGCACGGCCCCTCCCGCCGGAGGTTCGGAGGTTCGAGTCCTCCCTCGTGTGTGTGTGTCTGTATGTTGTTCTTAGCATAAGTTAGTTTAAGTAGTGTGTAAGTTTAGGGACCGATAACATCAGCAGTTTGGTCTCTTACGCATTCACACACACACACATTATATATATATATATATATATATATATATATATATATATATATATATATATATAGAATCTAACGATCTGTGAGAACAATTAGTCGTTGCCAAGAGCAAGAAATTCAACTCTGTAACAGAACCGAATCGTTTAAGCTGTAAATTTTAAATATTTTCGTTCCGTAATAAAGTAAAATAAATGGTTCAAATGGCTCTGAGCACTATGGGACTTAACATCTGTGGTCATCAGTCCCCTAGAACTTAGAACTACTTAAACCTAACCAACCTAAGGACATCACACACATCCATGCCCGAGGCAGGATTCGAACCTGCGACCGTAGCGGTCACGCGGCTCCAGACTGAAGCGCCTAGAACAGCATGGCTACACCGGCCGGCAAAGTAAATCACTCTTGACATCTGGTGCAGTATACTTTACTTATTGAGACCTGGACTACAAGCACTCTCATCCATTAACTGAGCACTGTGTTATTTTCATATGCTTCAAATAAACCCCGTCAACAACAACAAAAATCCTGAGCTACAAAATGGATAATGACAGCGATACTCAAGAGACAGAGACACAACGGCTATGTTTAATATCGTCCGACATTGCTAATTCGAAATAGAGGACTTTGGCAGAATTTTTTTGGGGCCAATAAATCTTGCGAAGAGGTGCAATAAAATAATGCTTTACAAAAATGTTAACGGCTATGATCGAGAATTTTCAGTGATCATCTGTATGGGAATGAGTCACATTTACTGTTACGAGATCTGAGAAATGCAACGATTATTTTTATAAACCTTCAGTTATGACAACTCTAACGCCACTTAATGTACTCAAAAATATTATTTCATGCACATTGTAATATCAAATGAACCTGTCACTAATGCCAACAGTTTTCAATCTACTTCTTCAAAATTATACGAACCGTCGCTACACTGCACAGCATAAGGTATTTCATAATATTCTTAATCACAATTTATGGTCTCTCCTCTACGCCACTCGGATTTTTTTACTATAAAAATAAAAACAGGGAACACGTAATGGCGTATGAGCAATTCTACAGTAATGAGACAAGACTGAGATGACTGAATGCTAGCCGGCCGCGGTGGTCTCGCGGTTCTAGGCGCGCAGTCCGGAACCGTGAGGCTGCTACGGTCGCAGGTTCGAATCCTGCCTCGGGCATGGATGTGTGTGATGTCCTTAGGTTAGTTAGGTTTAAGTAGTTCTAAGTTCTAGGGGACTAATGACCTGAGAAGTTGAGTCCCATAGTGCTCAGAGCCATTTTGAACTGAATGCTATTGAAAAGATGTACTTTGTTATGGGCTATTGCTACTTAGCCGGTGTTCATTATAGCCACGTCGAGGCAATTAGTTCACTGCCTTATTATCAGAAATATCTTTAATTACAAATTCAGACATAGTATTGCTGCCTATACGAAACCGCAAGGTTCTGTACACTTTGTGGCCAACGCAATTCAGCGATTCCAGTGTTACCCAATTTCGGCCACTGAAATTCTACAGCCTACACTGAATTTCACTGAGGAGAGCAAATACATCATTCTTTTATTTTACGCATAACATGAAGTGCTGATTATGACTTACATGTTTATTTACTGGGGGTTTGTAGGAGAGTTGTTCGGTCTACACACAATTCAGTGCGGTAGCGTTCTCGCTTCCCGCGCCCGGGTTCCCGGGTTCGATTCCCGGCGGGGTCAGGGATTTTATCTGCCTCGTGATGATTGGGTGTTGTGTGCTGTCCTTAGGTTAGTTAGGTTTAAGTAGTTCTAAGTTCTAGGGGACTGATGACCATAGATGTTAAATCCCATAGTGCTCAGAGCCATCTGAGCCATTTTGATCCACAATTCAGTCTTTCACTGACATGTTTATGAAATTTCTGAGGAGAAAAAAAAAAAAGACATTCCATGACGTTTTGTCACCTGTCATGGGAGACATTTTCGTACTACATATCAAAGTGCAGAATATTCTTCCAATTACATTTATTGTAACACCATAATTAATACTGTAAATATTTTGTACTGATTAACTCTGTTTAATGTCAAGTATGTATTTTTTTAATTATGTAATGTATTTGACCTATTGTAATGAAGTGGAGAGTTGTGTAAAACGTTTTCTCTTTACCATTTAAATTCTTGTATTAATTGGAAAATAGTAGTATTTAATTACAGTTATTTTATTTTGACTTAAAATGTGTTTAAATATTGGGATTTTATTAAATATGTTTTCTTACAACTATGTATAAGCTGGTTCATACATAGGGACTTGCAGAGTATAAAATGAAAAGCAACAGTACTTCGGCCTCTGATGTGTGTGCGGCTATAAAATGGTGCTCTATTAATGGAAAAGGCTCTAATGTTGGAAATGTCGTCGCCAAGTAGAAGATAATACAGCCAATTACATCTAGAGGAGAGACCAGTAGCCGTTATGTACTTGCCACCGATACTGCGCAATCACTTCGGCAGGTATAAGAGGTCAGAATTTTGTCAAAGTATGAACCAGTACATTTAAGTGTTGTTTAATTTGCAATAATCAGGCAAATTATGTGAAACTTGTGAACGATCCTTGATTTAGTTCCTCTCATGATACCTCTTAGGACCCACTCCACATAAATACTGACATCCGAGTATCCTCTGTGTTAAAATCTAATGAAAATATGTTTATTTGCATAATTCTGAATGCAAAAAGATATCTAGAGATATTGTGGTTTCAACTGAAGTTAAGGGACGAAGTTAGTGTTGCATTTATGAAAACCTCCTTAGTGACTGATTTGCTTTAAGTCAAAGTGTTTGTGCTTTAAAGATAAACTGCATTAAATTCTGTTAATGAAAATTACTGGTTGTATCAATGACAATAAGACAGCACATTGTCTTGAAGTTAGAGTGTAAATGCATTTAAACTCATACTTAAGAACCTGCATAAAAGATCAACGGCATTAACTGTTTTGAAAGTCCTGCAAGATGAGTGAAACTTGTGAAAGAGTAATACCATAATTTGCATCTTACAAATTTTCTTAGAAAAGTGTGTTAGTTTGCTTTATGGTAATGGACAATTTTGAGTTGCGTAAAATGAATAAACCTGCTTGAATAATGAATATATTAATTGCAGTTGAAGTAAATTTTGAATTTTGTGTACTTTGTGTGATGAAAATTGGAAAGCCAGTTTGAGAGCCTCCACCAACGATTTTGCTTATTGAAGATTAAGTTACTTAATTGCCCTTATCCATAAAAAATAGAAACAATATTACTTCTTAATGAGTGTAAAAATCCTATTGCAAGTGACTTTTAATTATATTTGTACTATTTGGAAAGTTACTGTTGAAATAGGACTAAATCCATGTACATTTCTGGTTTAATATTGACTTTCATAACTTTTGGTGATCACGTAATTCATATATAAATTGGTTCAAATGGCTCTGAGCACTATGGGACTCAACATCTTAGGTCATAAGTCCACTAGAACTTAAACCTAACTAACCTAAGGACATCACACACACCCATGCCCGAGGCAGGATTCGAACTTGCGACCGTAGCAGTCCCGCGGTTCCGGACTGCAGCGCCAGAACCGCACGGCCACCGCGGCCGGCAATTCATATATAACAAAGTAATTACTATTGAGAAGAAATAAGCTGTTAACTGTTTCTATGAGAATTTGCATATACTATTTATAACTGCTAGCATCATTGTACCATTAATCCGATTATAGTCGAGTTCATTGCACTTCTTTGGGAAAGAAGTAATAGTAGGTTTCCTTTATTATAACTCTATACAAATTATATAAAAGTAATGTTTCACATTACTATGGCTAATTAGGCTGGCGATCGTTTTCTATTTCATATAAGTAAACTTGATTACTTAAAATATTTTTCAAATTTCAATCTTTAGCTTTCTGGTTTCTTCTGTAGTACTGAATTCAGGTTCGATAAGCCAAACCCATTAAGGTCACTCACGGTCAATTTTTCTTAAATCCTCCCAGAGGGTAACATTTACTGCGTCGTAATACCATATTTGGTAATACACATTTTATGTTGATATAATACGCGGTGCAGTATAGTGTTATATAATGTATTTAACTCCAGTTGCGCTCTTACATCTCTACTGGTCTGCCACAAGATGGATTTTCCCTTCACTGATTTTGCTTAAGGGTTTGGTTAATTTAGTATACGAAGTTAAGGAAACGTTCAAAGCGCACAGAAAAACAGAATACTGATTGTTCATGTCAAGAGCTTAATAAACTACACAAAGATAGACAGTTGTAGTTGTGAACACTGTAGATATCGCAAGACTACGCATGTTTAGAAGCACTATATTAGCATGTTTAAATTGATGAACTAACTGTTGAATTGGATGAAACTGAAGTGCAACGCATGCTGTGCATCAAATAAGGATTTTGGGAACAGTTGCATAGTATCTGTTTCATAACGGAAATGCAATTATCGATTGCACTGACTCGAGTCAGTCGACAGTCTTATTCGATAGAATTTCTTGCATTGTTCATTGCATTTCAAACATCGAAACTGAGCCAAATTTACGTCAGGGATTAGTTAGTCAAAGCGTTATTATATTTCTACATTTCTTTGATTTCTTTGTAGACTGTAGCGCAGTAATTCTTTGATTTGACCAGAAATTTATAAAGCGGTAAACTGAATTACGATGCGTCCTATGAAAATTGGATGTTTGACAAATCCCAATATAAACTGTAGAGCTCACAGGCTTGGTATATTACTTCATTTAAACAGCTAAATGGTTCACATTTACAGCCCCTCAATAGATCTACAAGAGGATAATAAAAACGAAGATTTTTCACATTTGTGAAATATGAACATGAACCTACTACACAGAAACGGAAAAAACAACTGAGCTTGTTGCGGAACATTGTTTAGCCATTCACCTTTACCTTTGGCTCTTCAGTGTAACTACTCAAAACTGCTGAAACAACTGCAAGCACAGTACAGGACTGTAGTAATGCCGACAGCCTAATGACACTCTTAAAACGCGTCCACTGATACTTCTTACTGTTATGTCTGGTCAAGATTCATTAAGCTGGAAGTCACATAGTGAACAACTTACGACCTCTAGTGCGTTACGAATACGTAGTGCCGGATCAGTTAGTCGATAAATATACTAGCTGCTGGCTCGTTGAATGAAATAGCTGCATGTGCAGGATCTTAGATAAGCGAGCTCGGCCGGCCGGCCGGCAGTGGTGTACATAATGCTGCAGCGCACGTGACTCTAAATAAAACCGCCGAGCCAGGGACGGGTAATAGAATTACGGGCCGCGGCAGTCGGCGCGCACGCCCGTCTCAAGGCGAGCTGAACCGGTTACCTCGATCCACAGCGCGAGAGGCGCCGAAGGTGAGATCGAAAATATGCGTCCAGCTACACCCATACCGGTTAAGACGTCGATACACTCGGACGACTTGCGTTTCAGATGTAGACTGAAAAAGAACTTCGTTACTCCCCTGTGTTTGTTGCGAGCAATATTTCATAGTAAAAGACTCAGAAATGGAGACCACAAAAGTTGCTCTTCCAACCGCGCATCGAAATCTCCGAGTAGTACAAAATCTTCTCGTTTGGAGTGAACTACATTTTGTTGAAGACTATATCTACAGAAGATGGGATACAAAAGTTGCTCTTAGAATTGTGCACTGAAGTCACTAAATACTCTAAACGCTTCGGTCATAAAACTTGTCACTCCCGCCATTAAAATACATTTGATAATTACCATTTGTTGATGCAAGGTGTTAAATATAGTGTTTTTCTAAAACGATAAACTATCTATCAATTAATTCGAAAAATTCATGAGTTGTGTACCATCTAGCGGATAGGTTACTGTCACAATGTGAGCCGCAGATTCTTTCTATGGTCTTTCTCAAAGGCATTAATTTAATTCTTTGACCTCATAGTTAGTTTTTAAATGTCGCCACCTAATATTGCGCAACGAATGTTGAACACTTCTTACTTTAACTTTTTACGTTTTTTCGATACCAGCAGTCGGGACATCTGCAAAGATTCTCCTGACATGTCGCGAACTGGTGGTAAGATGATGGTTTTCACGAATAATCTGTACAGCTTATTAAAGAAATATAGTATTAAATGGGCACCATGCGGCTGGTATACGTTCAGTAACAGAATGTGACAGAAGAAGGTTCGCACATTTAAATTTTATTATAACTTTCCCTATGGTGCTGTTGTTGACTTGGGAGCTATGTTTTTTTTTACACCAGCAGGCAAAGATATTGCCCTTTTTGTAATAAATAATCCACGGAAAATCTATAAAACCATTTGCTTTTTGAATCGGGCCTACCACCTAAATGAAGTTCCGTTGCCTTCCAAACGCTTATTAGGGTATCATCTTAATGCAAGCATGTTAAAAATGCACAAAGCAAATAACAAAATTAATTCTGCGTTCGAGCACAAAATTTTATTGATTTTTAGATAAGTTGAATTAGAAATTAGAAGTTCTAATTAAAATTAATGCACCATACAGCCGTGTGAAAACGAATGTAGGAGAAGTTGTCAAATGTGGAATTATTATGCAGTTTATTTAAAGTAGTATTAACACGTGTACATGAAGCTAGCACGTTTAGAAATAAACATGCCCAAGAGTTACAAAACGCATATATTGTTTCCAGAATGTCACGCAATAAGTGGCAAAAAAATGTATTTCTAGCTGTCAGACACGCAAGCAAAAATGGGGGAATAGTTTATCGTTCCGCTGGAATCTTTCACTAAAGAGGGAGGGGGATGAAGGACTGACTGTGGTTGTGCTTACAGAATTAGTCGGGAATTCAACTGGACTGATTTGATGAAGCTATGAAGCTTGGACCAATGACTTCTGAAGAACATTGCAGTTTCTTCTTTATAAATGCGCCAATTCGCTCAGTGATAACGTTTTTATACAGGACAGAACGGAATATCGTGAACACTAGTGTCCAGAACGATATCATACTCAATAAACGAGAGCAAGATCTCAAATGTTACGGACTGAGGCAGAGATTAACCAATAGACATTCAGTAAAACACTGGGCGCAAGAGACCTAGACGTAAATACTAGATACTGTATGATGATCACTGCGTTACTTAATCCAATAACGTTCCTTGAGTTGTGCTCCACGGTTTTGATAACATATGTTTCTACATGTGACGCCAAAAAATTGGTATACAACATAATTTTTACTGTCTGTAGTCTCGATTATTTCGTAATCATCTCACAGGTTTTGAAGCTGAAAATGTGGTATATTGACATACAGTACCATTGCAAACTTTCAAACTTGCCATATTACGAAATCTATTAAACTACTAACGGTAAATTAAATAAATAAATACTTAGGAATTAAACTTGGCCGTATACTTTTATACAGGCACCACCCAGAAGAAGTGAAGCAGAAACTGAAAAAAGCAGGCAGTTCATGGGGAAGCGAAGCAAACACAATGCGCACATCAGCATTGGTACTGGTATATCGTATACTGAAGATACTGCGACGCAGTATGGGCAATCAACGTGGCTCACTAAAACCGACTCCCACAACCTGGCTACCAGCGTAGCCAATATCCGACCACTAAGGATCTGACGCAAAAAAGGAAGAACATGTGAAACCAATTAGATCTCCCAGCTGATCATCATTTACACGCAAAGGATCTAATGAATTCGAGGACGTCTCTCTCGAAAACCATCCAAATATTAGAAGTTTTTGAGGAAGAAAGCGACTGGCATATTGGGCTCGAAAATGTAGGGATGGAAAAGTGCAGAACTATTTGCCACTTCGATTCACGTCGAATGGGATTTAAAAGTCCGTAATGATTCAAAGTTGTACAGTAGAGCAAAAATTACGGTCGCTCTGCGCTCCAAAGGAGTCAGAGCCCGTTCAGTGGGGTAGCAGCCCCACGATGTCCTCAGAGTAGGGTTGAGACGCCCCGAGGGGGGTGAGGGGGGGGGGTGACAACAGTGAACAGTGTCGAACGTTATGAAGAGAGCCTTGCTGTTACTCATCGCACTGCGAGTTGTCGTTTTCGACCGTGAAGTGTCTGGAAATTAATGGCACAAGCGAAGGGCTGGTTTTATTGACGTTCTAATGCCACCCCCTGAGGGGTTTTCGTGTCGATTGTGAGCGGCGATATGTCTGAAACGTTTTGCGCCGCCACCCATAAGAAAACCGCGTGTTTTCAACGCTGGCTGTCGCGGTTGTGACCTCCGTCGCTGAGGCGTCAAAAGAAGGCGTGAAACGTACGTAAGAAGGGATGTGACCACCTTCCCATCGTGCCACAGATGCGTGGTGACTTTGGGCAGAATCGTGGGGAAATTTGGTGCCAAAGTGACGTCATTAACTTTTGAGCTGTGGCCTTTTGATCTGCACGTGTCGACACCTTGCTGTTTGAAGTGTCGCAGAGGCCCAGGGTGACGTCACAGGGCACCAGGCTTCGTTGCAGAGGAAGATTGTAGGCATCTTTGAACCAAGTTTCAAACTTCAAAATGGGAGACAATTACGGAGTTTCGACAAAATGATCCTTTAATATTGTTTGCATTGTATATAGAACAGCAGCATTCAGATGATTATATATATATATATATATATATATATATATATATATATATATAAAGTGTAAAGGCAACTATTTACAGCGAACCACAGTGGTGTAGGGGAAATCGAGACGATCAGTTTCACACGGCACACTTGCGTGTCTCAGGCCCGGAATCAACCTCAAATTGGCTTAGACAAGCCAGCAAAGTTAGAGCGCATGCGTGCCTCGCGAGATTTTCAATATCCTCTTGCTCTCTTAAGTCACCGGACTTGTCGACTAATTCGTTAACACAATTAACTTGCCCTTGAGGGTCATGAGAGAAAAAAGACTCTTGTGCAAAAGCCAATCACGTTTACATTACGCTGGAAGTTCCACCCTTCTAAGCGCAGTAGCTTCGTAGTAACAAGGCGAGACAAACATAACGATGTAACTGGTAATTTTATGCTGTTGAAATTCACAATATGTTGGGGTAAAATTTACACACCCGTAATTTTTACATTTTGCAAGTGTAAGAACAACGGGTTTCTCGTATTTAAGAAAGATTTTAGCCAAACTTTAGCGCAGCAGGCATGCGCTATAGCTTAGGTGGCTTTTGCAAGCTAATCTGAGGCCGTCTACCGGCGTGGCGGACCGCGAGTGTATTGCGTAAAACTGCACTTCCCCTACACCACTGCGGTGTCTCCTAAACAATTACCGTCTACACACTGTGTATACATATGTATAAAGGACGAACCTGAACTCCACCGACAAACTGTCACAGGTTGTTCGGGGAAACCTGCGTACTTTCGTTTAAGGGATCCACGAGCCCCTGCGGCTCGTTGTAGAGATTTTCCATTTCTTGGTGGTGGTTAGTGTTTAACGTCCCGTCGACAACGAGGTCATTAGAGACGGAGCGCAAGCTCGGGTTAGGGAAGGATTGGGAAGGAAATCGGCCGTGCCCTTTCACAGGAACCATCCCGGCATTTGCCTGAAACGATTTAGGGAAATCACGGAAAACCTAAATCAGGATGGCCGGAGACGGGATTGAACCGTCGTCCTCCCGAATGCGAGTCCAGTGTGCTAACCACTGCGCCACCTCGCTCGGTCCATTTCTTGCTCCAATTAGATTTGTAACTGTAATGCACTGACAACAGCGCACAACAGTGCAAATATCGACGGTGTTACTACGGGTAGGTTTAGTGGCGAAGAGTCGTCGCTGTGCACCTCGTGCGTGAATTCTCTGAATGCCACGGAACAGCGTCACAACGACACTACCCACGGACGGCAACCACGTCACAGTAATGTTGCAGCTGTGCGTTGTGTATTGTACGTTTTGGTTATTGCACATTACAAGCTTATTCACTCTTGTGGAGGTATTTTCACAGAAACCACGTTGGTTGCGATAGCAAACCAAATAAACCGTAATTACATTATTAGTCTGTCCCGCCGCAGACCGTGAGTCCCTCGTTCCAAAAAGGACACGTGGCATCCCTGAGCATAGTCAAATGGAAACTAGACAGATGGAAAAATGTAAGTAAACTGTTTATTAGTTCAAAAGTACTCGCATAAATGTTAATAAATGTATCCCACTGTGAGACAAGGTCAGTGCCTTGATGAAGAAATGTTTGCGGTTACCTATGGAACCACGACTGTACCCCAGCGTCAACCTCTTCATCTAAAGCAGATCGACGGCCGCGAATGTCTTTCTTCAGAAATGAGGTATCGTATGGCACTGACGGCCGGGAGACCTCTTCCGGGGGACTTCGGCCGTCGGGTGCAAGTCTGCAAGTCTGATTTAAGGTGTCGCCACACTGGGCCAATTGCACGTCGGTGATAAGATGATGACGAGGACATTACAACGCCTAGTCCGCGGGCTGAGAGAATCTCCATCCCGGACGGGAATCGAACCCGTGGTAGGCAAACACTACCACTCAGCTAAGCAGGCGGACTTCTTTCTTCACAGCCCCAATAATATGGAAATCGCACGGGCAGAGATCGGCACTCCATGGAAAACGTGGAAGTTCCCACCACATGTTGCCAAGGCTGTTTCGACTACGCTGCAGAAGTTTCGCTGGGAAACTCTTCCACATCCTCCACACAGTCCTGCTTTCTTCCCATGTGATTTCCATTGTTTTGAAGACGTGAAGAAAGACACTCGTGGCCGCCGATTGGCGTCGGACGAAGAGGTGCACATCTGGGAACAACCATAGTTCCGTAGGCAGCCGGAAACATTTCTCCATGAAGGCCCAGACAGTCTCGTTTCACAGTGGGATAAATGTATTAACAGTGTTCGCAATTACTTTTGAAATAATACACAGTTGGTTTACTTTTTTATCCATCTGTCTCGTTTTCATTTGACTGCTCCTTAGGCGTTTCAAAGACTTTCCATGAAACGTCTAGGGGTGACAGATCTGGTCATTGAGAACATCTTTTCTTAGAGACAAGAAAAGTTCGCTGACGCTTTCCACCTGCTCTAGGCATCTTTCCATTGAATTCGCCGGATCTGGGACAAGATTTCACAGAAGTAGCACGGTCTACCAATCAAGTGTGATGCTTTGGCTTACAAATCACCCAGTAAATCGATAGAGTTGTTTTCAAGAAGAAAACCTTAAGAATGAGGTCTCTAATGAGGGGAAGTATTTTAGAAGATAATCAGGAACTCGGCCAACCCTGTTCAGTGGAAGCAGACGAGTGTACGGCAGACAACACACATAGCCTACGCACAACGCTTAAGGCCCGTGTGCTGCCGCGTCTCAGTGACACAACCGTTAAGAAAAAGACGTCACTCTATTGTGACGGTCACAACGGCACTTTGCTTGCACTTGATGCTCATGCGGTGTCTTATCTGCGGTAATTAGACTGTTGGTGTGACTTAGTTGCTAGCCACACGTTATTCGAAGAGTCTGCGGTAACTTTTTGCATTCTGTTTCTTAAATAAGAACTAAATCAGGCGAGCGCTGAACTACATTTTCCAAAAGAATTTAACTTAGAATACTGTGCTGACATATCTTCGATAAGTCGCAGAAGATACCAGTCGGTTGATATTGTATCATTTAAAGATTTTATTATGGGCTGAGTAAATTTATAAGGAGGTGACTGAGGAGAATGATAACCGTAAGTTCCACATTCTGGCCCTAGACGGTTCAATCGGGCACGAACGACCGCCGTGTCATCCTCAACGATAACGTAACGGATCCAGTATGGTGGAGCATGTGGTCAGTATATTGCTCTCGTCGTCATTGTCGGTTTCTTGACGTTGAAACCGATACTAATTGGTCGAGTGGTTCCTGGGCTGATCTTACGATGCTGTGTGCACCCTGCGCCAGTCCTCCCACCGAGGAAAGACCTCTGGCAGTACTGGGAATCGAAACTGGCTCCCCAGCATGACAAGCAGCCGTGACGACCAATAAGGAACAGAGGCGTACTGTCAGCAGGATGGTCCTTTTCAAATTCAAATGTGATTGACTAAGTGACAAACATGGAGTACATTACAACCCTCGAGTACATCATCATCTTTATAAAAAAAAAAAAATGAATGGTCCATGATTTTCGGTTTCTCAGATGGGGATGTGAGATTAATTTTTACTTCACTAAATGTATTCAGTGTTTCATCTTGGGTGTACTGTTTTGCTTTCTCTTCTGAACTATTCTCATTAATTTTCTCTCTATTTTTATAAAGTGTTAAAAATGGAAGGATTCCAAGGCAGGAGGGAAAAGAAGACAGGGTCATAATGGCCCGAGGAGAGAAAAAGGATACCTAGTGAAAAGCTGAAAGAATACTGGAGGAAAAAAAAGAGCAACAATGAAGGAAGCATTGGAATTGCTGCGTGGTCCTTAGATGACCCAAGCGAAGAAAGAAGTAATTATTAAAACACATGACATGTTTTTACACTCATGCAGTTCTTTTTAACGGAAATAGTTTCATCTTCTACGGATTATCTTAACAATATTCCATATTGATTTTGTTTTATTATCTTATTCGTCAATTTCAGATTTTCTGGATTTTTTTACAACTTTTCTTAATACGTCGCAGCGTTGTCTACAGTTTTGGGTCATTCTGGAGAATCTTGCTCACTGTAGCCTACGAAGCTGACGTATTACAGTTGGCGTAGAGACACCAGCAGTGGTCACGGATGACTATAAGTGGTTCATCTGATCAAACAACTCACATCCATATTTGTTTGTAGGTGATGCACTGCGCCCACTTCAACTTACAGGTCTGGAAGTCTACTGGATGGGACTCCAGTTTCGAGTAGTTTTGGGGAAGGTTTGTTGACTCGACAGTATGTCGTCTTGCTGAGGTAAAAGGTACTTTGTACAGAAACAGCATTATCGACGTGTGGCGTGCCTAATTTTGTCCAATGCTTGTACTTCTACGAGGACCATAACATACCAGTTCAGTCTTAGAAACAATGCACTGACTACTAAAAAGATACCTTACAGAATACATGGACATCCATTAGCTGTTTGAGAGTGTTGGGATCCGCAGTAGGGTGGAATAACAGGGAGCACTTGGCTTGAAGAAAGAAGCCAACCATCCCACAAAAAGACATCGTGTACGGACGTTCTTCAACTCCGCGCAGTAATATTCACTTAGCTGTGAACTGGACTGTGTAGATACGGGTGTAAAGTGCGGCTGCGCCTCAGATCGACGACTGGGCGGTTCCCGGGTGACGGCGGTAATGGATCCGCGGAGCCTTGGCGAGCGCGACAGGTGGTTCCACAGATGGTGGCCGCAACTTTCCCCGGGCAGACCGCGATCCTGACCCGCGCCAGATGACGCCAAGCATTGACCCACAAAAGCCACACACGATACGTGACACTTGCCGCACTCACAGCTGAGGGAGATACCCGAACCTTATTTGTCCGTGGCGAGTCGAAAGGAAACCACCTCCAGTCTGCAGTAACGGGACGACCGAACCGGGAGGGGGCCAGATCTGCGGTTCGGCCGCCGTTGCGCCCCGTCCGGGAACCGAAGTCGGGCCTCCAAGGCGAGGCGGCCGCGTCCCTGTACCGTTACGTCCCTCTCGCCTGTCCCGTCAGAATTTAGCTGTGATTGAGTTACCGCCACGTGCAGCGCCGGCCTTCATCAATATGCGCCGATCGACGGGGACTTAACGCTAACGACGCCGAATTTAAATTTTAATTCCATCGTAAATCGTGTCGTACTACGAGCTGTATTCGGACGTACCCTGTAAAAGCTGTGGCAAAAATGGGAACTCTTGCTCCCTGTTGCCTGCGACATTTCCAGTAATGCCGTAAGGAAGGAGGTGGGAGAAAACAACTTACATTTGGTCTAGTCGTATCATTAACGCTTCTCCCGAGGCCTGAAGCCACGATTAGGCTGTTACTTCCTGAGAAATTCTACGATTAACTGACGAGGAGAGACTTCAGCTGAGTACACTTCATCAATAGAATAATATATTTTGCCCCACCCGGTTTAGTACTTAAAACTATTTCTGCAAGAGTAGCACGGCGTTGCTGGCTGGGAGCTCCACAAGTGTTGGTTCAGCCGTCTAATCTCCCTGTCCGCACACAGTGCTCGCTTTCCTCGTAAATGTGTGAGAGTTGTCTAGTAAGTGTGTCTGTTGAGTGTAACGTTGGGGGACGGCGTGGTGTCATGTTTGAGTCGTATGATGATGACAGTAGGGAGAGGGTGAAATTCACTGCCGGACCATATCCTGTTTCACTCGAACAGCACCGAGGGCGCCGCCGAATATAACGTCCCCATCCAACGGACGGATTGTCATCAACAGTGACGCTTGCTGTCACACCGTAGGACTCTGAGGACCTTAGAATTTAATCCAGGGTATTGTATTGTATTGCATTAAACCGGGGAGTTAGAAACGACGGAGAGGCTTCGTGCCGCCGTAGCCCGCAGTGGTACACAACCCCACAACAGGCTACAGCCGGCCGGAGTGGCCGAGCGGTTCTAACAAGGGAACCTCCCCATCGCACCCCCCTCAGATGTAGTTATAAGTTGGCACAGGGATAGGCCTTGAAAAACTGAACACAGATCAATCGAGAAAACAGGAAGAAGTTGTGTGGAACTATGAAAAAAAAAATAAGCAAAATATACAAACTGAGTAGTCCATGGGCAAGGTAGGCAACATCAAGGAGAGTGACAGCTTACGAGCGCCGTGGTCCCATGGTTAGCGTGAGTAGCTGCGGAACGAGAGGTCCTTGGTTCAAATCTTCTCTCGAGTGAAAAGTTTAATTTTTTATTTTCAGATAATTATCAAAGTTCAGGCACTCACACATAATCAACTTCGCTCTCCAAAATTCCAGGACATGTTCAGATTTGCTTGGACATTTACAGTATTTGACGGTCTACGCATGGAAACATTTGAAAACGTAAAAAACGTATGTTTTGACAGAGCACAGGGAAAACTGTGCGATTGTGAAACTGTTGCATTCATTTGTTGCAGTTTATGTGACAAACTCTTATGTTTTCATCACTTTTCTGGGAGTGATTATCACATCCACAAGAAAACCTAAATCGGGCAAGGTACCCATTCGCCAAGTGTGCAAGTTAGGTGGGTCGATAACATATTCATGTCATGTGACGCACATGGCGTCGCCAGTGTCATAAACAATATATCAGACGTGTTTTCCTGTGGAGGAATCGGTTGACCTATGACCTTGCGATCAAATGTTTTCGGTTCCTATTGGAGAGGCACGTCCTTTCGTCGACTAATCGCACGGTTTTGCGGTGCGGTCGCAAAACACAGACACTAAACTTATTACAGTGAACAGAGACGTCAATGAATGAACGGACAGATCGTAACTCTGCGAAAATAAATAAATTAAAATTTTCACTTGAGGGAGGGCTCGAACGAAGGACCTCTCGTTCCGCAGCTGGTCACTCTAACCACGGGACCACTGCACTCATATGCTATCATTGTCCTTGATGTTGCCTATCTTGCACATGGACTACTCAGTTTATATATTTTGCTTATTTTTTCATAGTTCCACACAACTTCTTCCTGTTTTCTCGATTGATCTGTGTTCAGTTTTTCAAGGCCTATCCACTGTGTCAATTTATAACTAAATCTGAGGGGGGTGCGATGGGGAGGTTCCCTTGTAAGTACTACAGTCTGGAACCGCGCGACAGCTACGCTCGCAGGTTCGAATCCTGCCTCGGGCATGGATGTGTGTGATGTCCTTAGGTTAGTTAGGTTTAAGTAGTTCTAGGGAACTGATGACCTCAGCAGTTAAGTCCCATAGTGCTCAGAGCCATTTTTTGAACAGGCTACAGCAATCCACTCACCCCACCGCCGCCCCACACCGAACCCAGGGTTATCGTGCGGTTCGGCCCCTAGTGGGACCTCCCGGGAACGTCTCATACCAGACGAGTGTAACCCCAAATGTTTGGGTGGTAGAGTAATTATGGTGTACACATACGTGGAAATGGTGTTTGCGCAGCAATCGCCGACATAGTGTAACTGAGGCGGAATAAGGGGAACCAGCCCGCATTCGCCGAGGCGGACGGAAAACCGCCTTAGAAACCATCCACAGACTGGCCGGCACACCGGACCTCGACACTAATCCGCCGGGCGGATTCGTGCCGGGGACCAGGCGCTCCTTGCCGCTCGGGAAGCAGCGCGTTAAACTGCGTGGCTAGCTAGGTGGGCTCTTGATCCAGGGCAGTGGGGCAAAGTATGATGAAAATGAACGTTATACTTCACTAACACGGTTGGTGAAAATTTCTTCCAGCATCAGGATCCGAGTTCCTACCTATCAGTTGATAAGCGTGCAGTAGTGATCTCTACTAAAGTCGCGGGACAATGTAATATTACAGAATTTCTCGCCTACAAGTTTGCTGTGTGAGGGCGTGGAGAAAAGTGATGCCTCCAAAGTTTTTTTATATGAAAACTCTCAAGGCTTTTTAAATTAAACAAAGTTTATTAACATTCTATAGCTGTATTCTTCGTGTCCTCGTATTTATTTGTCAACATAGGCACCTTGGAGACGAAGACATTTCTCCCACCGAGAGATCAAGTTGTTCATTCCATCACTGTGGAATGTCTTGACTTTGTTCGCGAAGCCACAACCTCCCCTCTGCCCGCACCGCCTCATCAGTATCAAAGTGAAGGCCTCGAAGGCGTTCCGTAATGTTCGGAAACAGATGAAACTCGTATGGTGTCAAGTCTGGAGTGTACGGAGGATGGTCGGTGCCAGTGAACACAAGGCATCGGACTGTTGCACATGTCGCTGCGCTTGTGTGTGGTCTGGCAGGTGTTGTCATGCTGAAGGAGACAGTGCTCCGTGTGTGGGCGAACTCTTCTAATACGAACCTCGACTCCAGCACGCTGTTTCTCACGCACCGACACAGTCACGTTACACACCGATACTTTAAGCGCTACAACTGGGAGCCCTCTACCGGCAGAGGGTGGCAAATGGCGTCAGCGAAGCGGAAACGTCGACCGAGTAATATGCATGACGTGTAACATCTCAGCCTATATCAGCATGCTCCCGTATATGTTAACTGTGACATTTATTCGAAAATAAAAGATAATTGTAACTGATTCTTCCCGGTTACTTGTAAAAGATGTTCATAGATATAAATGAAAAGCACAGTGGTGTGCATTTTCTATGGAATTAAATTTGTTTTGTTAACCGGTTTTTCGCTAACAAAGTCATCATCGAACTTTAACTGACCACCTGTGTCAAAGACGGTACACTATTCGTACACAAAATTTTAAAAGGTTTATAAATCGAGAGTTAGGTACGAACACAGGGTAAATACCATATTTCATAGTGAAACTGGAATGTAATTACAATGTCAAGCAGTAAAAAAATGTAAAGGGAACAACCAGAAAAACATTAACACTGAACCTCGAAAAAACATTGTCTATATAGCAGTTTATATTAAGAACCACAACGAAATAAAATTAACGCAACAAAAGAGTACTGAAGAACAGTTGAAAGAGGTATTACACATGAAAGATGATACCGCAACAGAATGAAACACCGAAGTGACTTATGTTACCATCCATTACGAATGTGGAATGCACTCAATGACTATGATATGACTTTCAAAATGATGGAGCACAGCAATCAGTGGTCCTTTCCTTTCAGGCTTTATTGAAGGAAATTTAGATTTCAACTAGTGCCCAGCCATTATCAATCCACTATTTCACGGTTTCAGTACATGTCCTAGTAGGTCAGTCCCCTATTCGAGCTTGTGTCACAGTTAATTCGAGACTGCTGTATCGTAGTTGCAACTTCTGCCACAGAATGTAGCGGGAAGAGGTAGAAGGCACCGTATTAAGACTTGTCCGAGCTTTCTGTGTGGTTTATTGTTTCAAACTACAGTGCCGTGTTCCCCTCAGTCTGCGTCACCGGGTCCCGCACTGCTGAGGGCACCACTTCGCTGTCTGTGAAACGGCTCGGTGCGGAATGGCTGCCTCAGCAACCCGTGCACGCACTGTGTGTCGGCCTCGTACGTCAGCGGAGTTGTGGCGTCGTCTGGATGCCGGCAGTCTGCGTCGCGACTCGGTGTGAGTCGCAGGCGGCCAGCCGCGCGATTCTCGCCGGCGTGGCCGAGATCGCGGCGACAAAGAGCGCCCGCGATCCGGAGTCCGAATCTGTGGCCTCTATTCTACTTCGCAACTGTCGGTACGCGTAACTCACTGCAATCCGGCCCGCACCTGGGTGTAACTTGTGCTCAGAATATCGCACAAAACTAACTTTCCCTATCATACGCGGTGGTGTCGCTACAGTATAACGAAAGTAGGCTTTGCAGAGAACACCTTCATTATAGAGCAGTCTCGAATGAACTGTGGCAGAAGGCCGAACAATAGTGGACTGACAAACTAGGAAATGTATTGAAATTATGAAATAGCGCATTGATAATGGCTAGGCACCAGCCGAATTCTCCATTTACTTTAATAAAGCCTGAAAGGCAAGAGCGCTTGATTGCTGTGCTCCATCATTTTGATAAAACTGATTATTGCAACGGGAAATAGATAAGGTAAATTACATATCATTGGCAAGAGAAATTTCTCCTACTGTAGGAGAAACAACAGCATATAATCACAATAAAAATACAGGAGAAATTGAAGAATAGAATGGAACTTGGTGTGGGAAGCATTAAGGAAGTGTAACGAGTAAGTGAAGTTTAGAGGAGGGTAAGTGTTGAGCTGTGGTTGGTCAAAAATGGCTCTGAGCAGTATGGGACTTAACATCTATGGTCATCAGTCCCCTAGAACTTAGAACTATTTAAACCTAACTAAACTAAGGACATCACACAGCACCCAGTCATCACGAGGCAGAGAAAATCCCTGACCCCGCCGGGAATCGAACTGGGAACCCGGGTGCGGGAAGCGAGAACGCTACCGCACGACCACGAGCTGCGGACTGTGGTTGGTCATTCAATCTTAAATTAGAACTGTGAGCCAGACGCCTGTTGATTTCCAGAGCTTTTAACAGATTAAGTTTTTAGGAGTTGTTTGCTAAATGGAGGACATGGGACTGTGGCTGTTAAAAACAATTTGTGGTAAGGTCTTGTGGGGCCAAACTGCTGAGGTCATCGGTGCCTAAGCTTACCCACTACTTAATCTAACTTACGCTAGGGACAACACACACCCGTGCCCGAAGGAGGACTCGAACCTCTGACGGCGGAACCGTGATGGCTGGTAGCTGTGCCCCTTATTCAGTAGATGCTCAGTAAATGTATAAGACTTGTGCAACTCCAGCTGTGTTCACATTCAGCCAGACTAGTTCCTATGTCTCTCTTTGACTGACCAATCTTAGTTTGTCGTAATCGGGGCAAGTAATTTTTATAGCCCCTGTTAAAGTGCAGGCCTGGGAGTAAGGGAACCGCATGCCGTCCCCAGCTGGACCGTGTGTCGAAAAATTATTTGTTCAAACTAGGTTTCGCGTCGTAACATCTTTGCCTTCTTTTTCCTTAGCCGAGCG
The DNA here is from genome assembly GCF_023898315.1 of Schistocerca nitens. Classification (NCBI taxonomy): domain Eukaryota; kingdom Metazoa; phylum Arthropoda; class Insecta; order Orthoptera; family Acrididae; genus Schistocerca; species Schistocerca nitens. Next base: position 20,950,217 of record NC_064622.1, read on the forward strand.
CACGCACTGTTACCAGTGCCCCGTCCAGAGGCAGACCAAGACTGGACGTCAGAGTACGACGGACTGGTCGACCTGAGAGATCAAGGCTCGCGAGGCGACCGTCCGGTCCCCCCCCCCCCCCCCCCCCCGGCCACTCTGGATCCTCGCCGGCTGTCGCTGAGGCAGCTCCCACTACATCACCGGGCGGCGATCGTAACTCGCCAGCGGTCAGCGGCTTTTGTGCGCGCCGGCCGCCGCCGGCCGCGCGGACTGAGGTAGGCGACGCCGCGCCGCCTCATTAGCACGGCAGAGTGACGGTCGCGGGCCCTGAGTTAAGTCCCGGCTGCCCGCTGCTGTAAAAGGGCGGGCCCCGCCGGCCGCAGTCCGTCATCCCGCGCAACAGGATCTGCCTGGGCCTCGCCAGGGCGTGGGCGACGCGCGGAGTGCGATACCCCCTGCGCGGCCGGGCGCCGCAGACAGGACCGGCCGCAGCCGCCGACGCGTCAGACTGCAGGACGTGTGCCGTGGCGCTGGCTAAGGAACCCTCTCGAATGAGGGCTTCGATTTTCTTCAGACACACTACTGGCCATTAAAATTGCTACACCAAGAAGAAACGCAGATGATAAACGGGTATTCACTGGACAAATTCGTCATACTAGAACTGACATGTGAATACATTTTCATGCAAATTGGGAGCATAGGTGGTGAGAAATCAGTACCCAGAACAGCCACCTGGGCAATGAGTCAAACAGAGCTTGGATGGTGTGTACAGGCACAGGTGCCCGTGCAGCTTCGACACGATACCACAGTTCATCAAGGGTAGTGACTGGGGTATTGTGACGAGCCAGTTGCTCGGCCACCATTGACCAGACGTTTTCAGTTGGTGAGAGATCTGGAGAATGTGCTGGCCAGGGCAGCAGTCGAACATTTTCTGTTTCCAGAAAGGCCCGTACATGACCTGCAACATGCGGTCGTGCATTACCCTGCTGAAAAGCAGGGTTTCGCAGGGATCGAATGAAGGGTAGAGCCACGGGTCGTAACACATATCAAATGTAGCGTCTACTGTTCAAAGTGCCGTCATTGCGAACAAGAGGTGACCGAGACGTGTAACCGATGGCACCCCATACCATCACGCCGGGCGATAAGCCAGTATGGCGATCACGAATACACGCTTTCAATGTGCTTTCACCACGATGTCGCCAAACAAGGATGCGACTATCATGATGCTGTAAACAGAATCTGGATTCATCCGAAAAAATGACGTTTTGCCATTCGTGCAGATGCAGCGTCTAGGGTAACCGCAGCCACGGTCTCCGAGCTGATAGTCGATGCTGCTGGAAACGCCGTCGAACTGTTCGTGCACATGGTCGTTGTCTTGCAAACGTCCCCATCTCTTGACTCAGGGATCGAGACGTGGCTGCACGATCCATTACAGCCGTGCGGATAAGATGCCTGTGATCTCGACTGCTAGTGATACGAAGCCGTTGGTATCCAGCACGGCGTTCCGTATTACCCTCCTGAACCCACCGATTCCATATTCTGCTAACAGTCATTGGATCTCGACCAACGCGAGCAGCAGTGTCGCTATACGATAAACCGCAATCGTGATAGGCTACAATCCGACCTTTATCAAAGTCGGAAACGTGATGGTACGCATTTCTCCTCCTTACACGAGGCATCGCAACAACGTTTCACCAGGCAACGCCGGTCAACTGCTGTTTGTGTATGAGAAATCTGTTGGAAACTTTCCTCATGTCAGCACTATGTAGGTGTCGCCACCGGCGCCAACCTTGTGTGAATGCTGTGAAAAGCTAATCATTTGCGTATCACAGCATCTTCTTCCTGTCGGTCAAATTTCGCGTCTGTACCACGTCATGTTGGTGGTGTAGCAGTTTTAATGGCCACTAGTGTATAAACTGGGTAACAGGGTTGGCGCACTTTATTGGGCGTGGGACGATGGGTGGCGGCACGGGTACGCGGGCGATAAGAGCCGGAGGCACTGGGGCAGCTGAGCCCCGTGTTTGGTCAGGTCGGGCAGATTGGCACAGCAGCAGAGTACGGCCCGGTCGTGGCACCAGGGCGGGTGCCTGCCGTTTTCCCCTTCTGTAGCGACGCAAGCAGGGGGCTGGGACGTGGGCAGCGTCGCAGCCGGCGCCTCACGTGCCGTTTTCAGTGCACCGTCGTCCACCGCTCGCCTACCGCGCGGCCGCTTTGTCTCCGTCGGTTAGGAGAATTTCAGTGTCTGCATTCACGTGGGTCTGCAGTGCGGCGCCCGTGTAGACCACTGCCGTCCGACAGCCAGACGCAGTTTCAGACCTACACTTTCCCGCGCGCAGACCAAAAACGCCAATTAATTGCTAGACTGTTACGACGTGTGCTGATATAAAAGAGCACAGCCCGAATTTGGCGTGATGACTCGCGATAGGAGGAAAATCTGTTCTAATGGTTTGGAGTGGAAAGGAACGCCAGAATCCGACAGTATGATTTGGAGGCAGTTTCTGTGTCATCCCACGATTAGAAATTTTCCTGCGCGGCGGCGACAAGGCGCTAGTCTCTCGGTGTTAAGGCAAAGTGAGGAGTTCACGGCATTCGCATCCGGATGGCCTGGGAGATCGATCGTGTTTTGCTTCTGTACCACCACAGCGAACATTACAGTTCCTCGCTTCTGGTGTGAAGGTGATCGCAGGAGTCAGAAGTATTACTGTCACGGTAGTTCGGGCAGAGGCTGTCTGTTCCCACTTGGTGTCAACAGTCGGTACAGTCCCTCGTTTCGCGCTCGCTCTATTTCGGTCGGGTCTTCATCCACGGGCATGCAGCATCATGCCTGAGCTCCCGGCTGTCGGCACGCGACCACTCTTGCAGGTGGTAATGTAGTCCCAGTAACGGCGCGGTTGGGACTTGTCTAATTAATGTGAACCCCATCAGCTTACACCGTCGCCTTGTCGCCATACGTAGTCACGGCTTGCGTGAGAGGTCTGTATCGAGGACTCTCATTCCTGATGGATGTTGTTCGTAATAGTCAGGAATAACATGTTAAGGTATACTCACAAAGTTTGTAGTGTTCCGTACCTCATCCCGTTCCTGTACACGAGTTCAGCCAACATCTCATTACCAAAGTTACCTTGTTCTTATTTACATTCCATTCAATATTTGTGTCTTGTAATACGCAAGGAATTCTCGTAATAAATAGTCTTGTAATAACATACTCTTTGTATTATTTAATGCAGTATATAATATATATACGGTATACAACAATAATAGTTGAATTTCACCTTTATTATCATTGCCAGCTACGAAATTATCATAAATGGAATTATGTCGAAGGCGCAACCATCAGCAGGTCCGTATCATAATTTCCTGCATAAATTGTCTGTGGCGTGATAGAAACTGTGGTAGTTAAAGGGGCTTGAGTGTATTAGCCTAACTAATACCGATTTCTTTAATGAATTTGGGTGACATGTCCACCTCGCAACTGTACTAAGATTTTGGCCTTGTGACAGGGACAGTTACCCCGCTGGAAGATGCCAGTGATGTCGGGGAAGATGCCGAACGTGAAGGCATGCAGTCGGCCAGCAAAGTTCACGTAGTCCACAGCTGGCACTGTGCTTCGATCACTACCACGGATCCCGTGGAAGCCCAGGTGAATATCCTCCACAGCATACCACTTCCCCCAGTGGCCTCATCTGTGTAAAAATTCGTAAATTTGCGGTAAGATCGTACGGGACCGAACTGCTGAGGTCATCGGTCCCTAAGCTTACACAATACTTAATCTAACAGAAACTAACTTACGCTAAGGGTGACACACACACACCCATGCCCGGGGGAGGACTCGAACCTCCGACGGGGGGAAGCCGCGCGGACCGTGACAAGGCGCCTGAGACCGCGCGGCAATCTCTATCTGTGATGTGGCGCATCTTTCGGATAGCCATTTGCCTGGATACTGGTGTATCTGGACAAGACTGTGTACCTGGTGTACTATCAACTGTGATTGATCGGACCGGGTGACACGTTTCCATTGATCCACGTCCAATCTCGATGATCCTCTACCCACTACAATCATAACTGACCATGTCGTTAGGTCAACACGGCAATACGTGACAGTCGTCTGCTGTCGAGCGCCATGTGCTCTGAAACACCTGTGCCTACAACCACCACTGTACTCTGCCATCAGATCTGCACAAATCGCCGCCAATCTTGCTTTACATAACGGGCAAACTTGTGCCCTGCACGTTCCGTGATGAAGTGTGGACGCCCCACGTCTCGTCGTCTAGTCACGGCTTCGGCGTCCTTCAACCACGTTCCACAGCTAGTCGTGAGCGTCTGACCAGCTGACATGCTCATTCCCAGGCACCTGGTCATAACAATCTAATAACAATAAATTACTTTCCTTCAGTGAAAATTTGATGTGTGGTGCTTTTCGTTCCTTTTCCATTTTTGACTTCCAAGTGTTATCTTGTTTCATTTTGCGTTGGATTGTTGTTCAATTTGATAGAAACTGGTGGAAGCGATATAATGATTGCTTACACTGTATGTTTGCGATCTGATGGTCCGATACGAGAGTGTTTTAATGGTAACAGGATTGCAAGAGGTGTTTTTAGTGGTACAGAAGTAGTGACAATTTCAACTCTGCCTCACACATTAAAGCGAGGCTGGCGATCGCTACGTAAGAGTTACTTAACAGTGTATCAGTGGAGAGGACTAGTCCGGGTCGTTCAACAAACGATTTCCGGTAAATCTGTGAACCAGTACCATCGACAAGACTGCGTGGACGGTGCCCGCGGTCGCAAGTCGCGGGAGATCCGTCGCCGAGACGGAAAGAGGGGTTCAGTAGGCCCGGCTGTCGCGAAACGAGCCGGGCTCCAGTATTGAGGCTGGAGGATGTCTGACACCGCGTAACGATGAGACCACGGACGATGAGAGCGTTCGAATGGCGGCCTCTGTACCCGGACACTACGTTTGTCCTAGGTGTACAGCGTCTCTTCCGGCACCACCAGCAGATGGATCGGAACTGCTTTCCGGTCAACCCAGAAAATGTATAGAAATGCCACAAGCTTAACAGACGGTCTGGACCTGAATGGCCCAGAGATTATAATATTCCGTATGAGAACGCCAGTAGTTAGGTGGAGGCAGTCTCCACAGGCTATTGCCGATCCCTGTATACAACGCCAACAACACGTCATGCACAGAAATTTGAAAAACCGAAGATGGTCGAGTATAGCATAATGAATAAACACAAACGCTGAATTATACCCAAATAACAATGACCTAGATTTTCGGAAGGATTTTGGAACATGTACTGTGTTTGAACGTTACGAAATACCTCTAAGAAAACAGTCTATTGACAGAGAACCAGCGAGTAATCCGAACACAGCTATCGACAGTCGATCTGATGTAGATTCTGTCAGCAGTGAGGCGTCGGCCTGGTCGGGTCCGCCCCCTCCCATTTTAATTCCATGCTGATTCGAAACAAACTCGAGTTCACGTGACTTTGTTTCCTTTTTAATGTGGCAGGTGGGCGACAGAGCGGTGCCGAGCAGGTTTACAGGTGGATAAAAGCTTCAGAAACCGCACGGCGTGGTCGGCGGGGGTCCCACAGGCGGCAGCAAGTGACCGTCTAGTTTGTGCCAGGTCGCACAGGTAGTCCAGACAAGCGAGCAAGGACAGAGAGGAAGAGTCGAGGTAGGACATTAGCTTTCAGTTGTGGAGACCGGACGAGTTGGCCCTGCTTCAATGCCTTAACTCAGCCATAGTCTTTCCACGACTAGTTACGAGTCATTGTCAATTCGCAGGTGTTTGCATTGATTATCAAACTGATATGACTGCCTGTCTTAAGGCCGTTGAGACTGCTTTTCATTCAAGCGTTGTGGCGCTTATGGCGACTTAAATTTTGAGTCATCTGACTGGATAAAAAAATACATTGGGTCATGGCTTTTCATTCAATAGTTTTTATTTCACCTATATTAGGGTAGTTCCGTCCACCATCCGTGTAGCGGGACTTTGAATTTCGCCGCGCTACACTCGTTCCCTCAGATAAAAATTATACCGTCGCAGCGGTATGAGCGCTCGACGGCAGAAAAAAAATACTAAAATCGTAACTCTTTTTTGTTTTTCTATCTATTCCATTTGTCTCTCGAGAGCGGAAGCTTATTGCAGACGTGATCTGATTAAGACGAAAAAACTTATTAATGTGTAGAGATTGTGGAAGTTGTTATGAAATTGCATTTAATATCAACACGGTTTTGCATACATAAGAAATTCCTGGACAATGAAACTTATTGCAAGATTTCGGAGCACACTTTTCACGCAGAAATGAAGTAGGAGATTTTTGAAGACCTGGACGCCGCACGAAAGAAGACATGTTAACCTGGTAAAGGATGAACTCTTATCTACGCCATTTCCCCCTGTCAGTTACATTTTGTTATTCTCTGTTCTTTTTCCATAATTTTTGTAGTGGAAATTGGTTTAACTTTTGCTCAAAAACGTCCAAGGACCACTCCAACAATAGCTTTTCCGAATCACGAAATCCGATAGCTTTTCCGTAATACGAAGTCCGATTTGCTTTTCATTCTTTCCCTTTTATCACGGTCATTCACGATTTTAAAACCCCCTTTTTATCCACCATTTCTTCCCACATTTTCAACCTTTTCTTTTCTTATCTTCTCTTCTTTTTTTTCTTCTTTATTAACCACTACATCCACCATAACCAAGTTATTATAGCCATAATGAAGTAATATTAATTTGCACATCACTCACTCGATAGTGTTTTCACCGGCCGGGGTGGCCGAGCGGTTGTAGGCGCTACAGTCTGGAATCAAGCGACCGCTACGGGCGCAGGTTCGAATCCTGCCTCGGGCATGGATGTGTGTGATGTCCTTAGGTTAGTTAGGTTTAAGTAGTTCTAAGTTCTAGGGGACTGATGACCTCAGAAGTTAAGTCCCGTAGTGCTCAGAGCCATTTGAACCATTTTATAGTGTTTTCACTTGCGTTCCAGATTTGCGAGCATTAAGTTCGTGAGCCCGAGCATCTAATAAAATTGTCTCACTTGTGCGAATGGGTTCCTGGTCTCCTGTCAGAAAGATCGAATTTGGTAGAAACTGACTGAAAGTTATCTACTGCATCAGGAGTGATACCTGGAATTCCCCAAGGGAGTTTTCCAGGCAATTTGCTGTTCTTAATCTACACTCCTGGAAATTGAAATAAGAACACCGTGAATTCATTGTCCCAGGAAGGGGAAACTTTATTGACACATTCCTGGGGTCAGATACATCACATGATCACACTGACAGAACCACAGGCACATAGACACAGGCAACAGAGCATGCACAATGTCGGCACTAGTACAGTGTATATCCACCTTTCGCAGCAATGCAGGCTGCTATTCTCCCGTGGAGACGATCGTAGAGATGCTGGATGTAGTCCTGTGGAACGGCTTGCCATGCCATTTCCACCTGGCGCCTCAGTTGGACCAGCGTTCGTGCCGGACGTGCAGACCGTGTGAGACGACGCTTCATCCAGTCCCAAACATGCTCAATGGGGGACAGATCCGGAGATCTTGCTGGCCAGGGTAGTTGACTTACACCTTCTAGAGCACGTTGGGTGGCACGGGATACATGCGGACGTGCATTGTCCTGTTGGAACAGCAAGTTCCCTTGCCGGTCTAGGAATGGTAGAACGATGGGTTCGATGACGGTTTGGATGTACCGTGCACTATTCAGTGTCCCCTCGACGATCACCAGTGGTGTACGGCCAGTGTAGGAGATCGCTCCCCACACCATGATGCCGGGTGTTGGCCCTGTGTGCCTCGGTCGTATGCAGTCCTGATTGTGGCGCTCACCTGCACGGCGCCAAACACGCATACGACCATCATTGGCACCAAGGCAGAAGCGACTCTCATCGCTGAAGACGACACGTCTCCATTCGTCCCTCCATTCACGCCTGTCGCGACACCACTGGAGGCGGGCTGCACGATGTTGGGGCATGAGCGGAAGACGGCCAAGGCAAACTGGCTGACACTGACGGCGGCGGTGCACAAATGCTGCGCAGCTAGCGCCATTCGACGGCCAACACCGCGGTTCCTGGTGTGTCCGCTGTGCCGTGCGTGTGATCATTGCTTGTACAGCCCTCTCGCAGTGTCCAGAGCAAGTATGGTGGGTCTGACACACCGGTGTCAATGTGTTCTTTTTTCCATTTCCAGGAGTGTATATAAATGGTTTAGGAGACAATCTGAGTACCCTCTTAGATTGTTCGCAGATGACGCTGTTGTTTGCCATCTAGTAGTCATCAGAATATAAAAACGAATTACACAATACATCAAAAGTGGCTATCGACCCTAAATAATGAAGAGTATGTGGTCCTTCACATGAGTACTACAAACAATCCGTTCAATTTCGGTTACACGATAAATCAGGCAGATTTAAAGGCTGTCGATTCAACTAAATATCTATGCATTACAATTACGAACAAACTAAATGGGAACTATAACGTAGAAAATGTTATGGGGAAAGCGAACTGAAGACTGTGTTTCATTGGCAGAACACAGAAAGAGAATGCCTAAACTTTTGCTTGTCCGTCCTCTTCTGGAGCACTGCTGAGGGGTATGGGATCCTGTCAGATACGATTGACGGTGGACATCGACAAAGTTAAAGAAAGACAGTTCGTTTTGTATTACCGTGAAATAGAAGACATAGTTTCACGGATATGGTAAGTGAGTTGGGACAGTAGACATTATGAGAAAGGCGTTTTTACTGACAGCAAGAGCTTTTCACGAAACTTCAATCACAAACTTTCTCCTCCGAATGCGAAAATATTCTGTTAGCTTACACTCACTGTACGTAGGTAGAAACGATATCGTAATGAATGAAGAAGAATCAGAGCTCATGCGTAAACATTTAAGTTCTAATGTGTCCCACGTGCTATTCGATCGAAACGGTCGAGAAATAGCCTGGAAGAGGTCCTCAGAACTCTGTCAAGTACTCAAGATGTAGATGTGTATTTAAATGAACGGACGAGGATCCTAGCTCACGCTTCGAACTACTAGGACTGTGTTGTATAATGCCTCAGGGCGTAGACTTTAGCGACAGTGGCAGAAGACTCGCCGATTTAAGCTCGCCCTGCATGCTGACGACGCTGTATTATATACGCGCAGCTCGGACGTCCAGGCCATGCGGCTCACATTCCAGGCCGCCTAAAACGACACGGAGTCATGGGCGACACAGTGGATTTTTGGCCTCCAATGGCGTAAAGAACAAAGCACTTGTCGTAGCGAGATGGACATCCTGGTTGGAGCTCAGCAGTAGGTAAGCATGGCCAAGTACCAAGGTGCCATTCTCGACAGGCGTATAACTTCGAGCCAACAAGTCGAAGAACTGAGGGAGAAAGGGGTGTGGAGGCCTCGCCAGCTCTGCTCGCCGCGCCGCGCGGGATTAGCCGAGCGGTCTCGGGCGCTGCAATCATGGACTGTGCGGCTGGTCCCGGCGGAGGTTCGAGTCCTCCCTCGGGCATGGGTGTTTGTGTTTGTCCTTAGGGTAATTTGGGTTAAATAGTGTGTAAGCTTAGGGACTGATGACCTTAGCAGCTAAGTCCCATAAGATTTCACACACTTTTTTTTCTGCTCGCCGCTAAACCAGACGTCGACAGCTGCACAGGACGCTTGAGTTGTTCCGTACAAGACGTTGCAGCTTCCAGTTTTGAGGTCTCCGACTGTTGTCTGGGAGAAATTCTGCCGACGCACATGTTCATCGCCTATTTCGTGACTTGCCGACACCGGGTGGCCGGAACACAATGCCCTCGAAGAGGTCTGGGTGATCGGCCAATGACTTGTAAGAGAACTGCAGGGCGTCACAGAACCGTTGCATCTGAAAGCTGGCCGCCAAGGTGCAGCGCCGTAGCACTGTCAGGTGGCCACACCTGCTAGCGGATTAATAATATCCTTACAGCATCGTTACTTCGCGTGTTTCAAGTCGCCAGCAGATATGGCAGCCAAGAACAAAAGTCGCTAGAATTGGATCAATGGATGCCAGAAGGAACAGTCTAGAGAGCTAAGGCAACAGTAGAATTCCCCCAATGAAGATCTCGCAGGTTTATGACAGTCAGCCTTCCACCCGACCCTCCCCCCCCCCCCCCCCTGACGATTATGAACGCAGGTACGGAAAGCTTGGAATTTTATCCGGACAATGGCGGCAAATTAACCGATAACCTTTAATCCATGTACTGATTCGTGAAAGGTGTAGAGCAGCCACCCCGGCATTAGCCGCAGCTGGTTTAGGGAAGCCACAGGAGACCCAAATCTCAGCTTTTTTTGGGAGGGAGGAGGGGCCATTCACCCTCATCTGGTTCCTCTCCAGAGTACCAACCACAGCGCCACTTCGTTTGGAGAGAGCAGTCGAGGTTCGATGCGATCATTACGTCACGCGCGTAAACATTACCTAATGCACTGAAAACGTTTCAACAGAAAAATCTGCAGGCCAAATTCTTGGCAAGCTAATATATTATGTTCACTAAACTCTGTACCCCAGACGAATTAATACTTCAGAGTCCTGTCTGACATAGAGTTGTGGCGAAACAAGCGTCGTACTATTGTGAGAGACACAGAGGCGAGTGGATGTGCCGGCACTTTTCCCAGTTCACAGCTACTAGTGCCAGGTCAACATAATGCAGCCTCGCGTAGCATACAAAGTACTCCGCCATAATCTACGAATGAAATTGGCTCAAATGGTTCTGAGCACTATGGGACTTAATTTCGGAGGTCATCAGTCCCCTAGAACTTAGAACTACTTAAACCTAACTAACCTAAGGACATCACACACAACCATGCCCGAGGCAGGATTCGAACCTGCAACCGTAGCGGTCGCGCGGTTCCAGACTGTAGCGCCTAGAATCGCTCGGCCACTCCGGCCGGCACGAGTGAAATTAAAAATTGAAATAATTTTACGAAACTTTGTCAGTTCATGATTCAGCATATTAATGTTAACATTGTGAAGTGTCAGAATGACCTAATGAATATGTTTCGCCAAATATATTATTTTAAGAAAAAATAAATGGCGCTTAACTACTAAAGTTAGAAAGCTAAAATCTGTTCAGAATGTACAAATGTATACCAAAATCAACTTGATGGGAGCAATATTTTCGTCAAAATCGGCGTTTTCACGCAAATTTGAAAGTGCTAAATATTAAGCTCAGAAAAATGAAAATTCGTATCTATCCTCATTTTGTTATAAAACATTAACTGTGTGGCTCCATTAAGCTACCTCTATTAGTTTTCAAGTTATTTACTGAAAACTAAATTTGGAACGAAAATGTCTCTATTCAAATTCGATTAAGTATCATTTATATTTGTTAATAGAAAGTTGTAATTGCAACACTTGATTGCATTCATTAAATAACGCAGGTGTACCGAGTTTTAAAACTTTATTGTAAATAACAATCGTTACAAGGGATCTTAAAGAGGCAGTTCAGAGGTGATGTTTTACTGTCGCTTTCGTTCTAAAAATTCTTCTCTCTTCATACAAAATGTATGAAGATTGTAAATTGTTACTGAACAGAGATATTAATTAACACGTTTGCGAAAAAGGGGCCGTTTAGATAGTACTACTTGTGCCTGCGGCGGTTGGTAGCAGATGCTCCGTTCGGCGGACGGCTGCGCCTGTATACTGTATAAAAAGGCCAGAGAGGCAGCGAGAAGTGAGGCTCGGCACCGAAATACCAATCTGTCCGCGTCAGTCAAACGCCTGTGCGCGGTGTGCCTCGGATGACGTCACAGCCAGGCAGCTACCAAACGTGTTTTCGGTAAAAGTAGTATGTGAACTCGCGAGGCATGTACACCGTCCTGGATCGCTTAGATTTCACGGAGAGACCTATTTGGGTGCCACCCGTAATGTTGACAATACCGCGTGGCAAGTGGTGAGATTAGTTTTCCATTTTTTAAGTAGAGCAATTAGATGTCAGACCAATTTAGTTGGAACTTCCCGTAGCGATCGCCTCTGAATTGTCAATAGTGCTGTTTCCGATAGGAACATTATTATTATTATTATATTATTATCAGGAATATTATTATGTATTATGCGTGTGAACTTTTATCGAATATAGCAACCAGTTTAAAACTCTAAACTTTTATTTGTGGTGACAGTTTCCAGATCCTGATGATTAAATAGAAACTAGGAAGATTTTCTTTCAGTGGGCGCAATGAGTAATGTGGACTTGCAGAATGGATATTTGTGGTCAGTATATTCTCCATCGCTTTCTGGCTGACCATGAAAACAGTTTTCAGACTCTTGTAAACGGCGAAGGTTATGGATTGATTGATTTACCCGCTGTCCCACAGAGTCAGAAATCTTACTTTTTACGACTTATTGGTATTTTCACATAACCACTAATGGTGTATGTTGTTCTATTACAGTGTAATAGTTTTAGAACTTGTAACTACCTAAAGAAGAGAGGACAGAAAGGAGAAAGACGATCGGGAAAGAACAAAAATGGAAGAAGAACGCTAGTAAAAGTATGCGTAGTGGTTTCAATTATTTATGTTGTATTCGGCCTAACGTAAAAGTCTTAGAATCGAGAGCACAACACCAGGAATTACGTCAGCCTAAAAAACTGTGCACCCAGCTACACCGATTCGCGTTTTTTGTGCTTTCTCTAAATTAATCTGGGGACCGGTTGCGCTCTCTCCTTAAAGAAGCAATGATTTATTCGTTACCACGGGTTTCTCTATAGTGAATCACTGATATGGACCAGATACTCATCTCTAGCCTCTCTTGCTTTCCTCCATAGCGAAGGTTTTGTATGGTGTAATGTGTTGTGTGCGGAAGTATGATAAAAATGGTTCAAATGGCTCTGAGCACTATGGGACTCAACATCTTAGGTCATAAGTCCCCTAGAACTTAGAACTACTTAAACCTAACTAACCTAAGGACATCACACACACCCATGCCCGAGGCAGGATTCGAACCTGCGACCGTAGCAGTCCCGCGGTTCCGGACTGCAGCGCCAGAACCGCTAGACCACCGCGGCCGGCTGAAGTATGATAATCTATACTAAAAATCACTGTAGGATGTAGCGTATAGAAGCTTAGCTAAATGTACGTAGAAAAAGCGTAGAGTAAAAGGGAATAATTACATGTTTGTTATAGGCCGTCTTTAACGTTGTCCTGGTAGGTCGTACATTTATCTCCATTTAAAATTACCCAATCTACTGCGACAAACCTACTGACACCACTTAGTTTCCCCCAGTACCAGCATGTACAGACGCACGTGTGATTACCTTTCTTCTCCCCATATTTGCTCACAACTTGTGTGATGTGTAGTGAAATGGAGATGAGCGTACGGCGTCTTTGGCCGGGAGGCCCCATTCGGGGAAGTGCGGCCGCCAAGTGCAAGTCTTACTTCATTCGACGCCACACTGGGCGACTTACGCCTATGATGAGGACAACTCAACACCCAGTCCACGAGCGGAGAAAATCTCCAACCCGGCCGGGAACCGAACCCGGGCCCGCTTGTACGGGGGGCGAGCACGGTACCACCCAGCGAAGCAGGCGGACTTGAAGTGTAGTAATGAACGGTAACTTAATAAATGTTTCTTCCTGGACAGTCAAGTTAAAGCATATTTTATATCCACAGGATACGGTAATGCCGGCCGCGGTGGTCTAGCGGTTCTGGCGCTGCAGTACGGAACCGCGTGACCGCTACGGTCGCAGGTTCGAATCCTGCATCGGGCATGGGTGTGTGTGATGTCCTTAGGTTAGTTAGGTTTAAGTAGTTCTCAGTTCTAGGGCACTTATGACCTAAGATGTTGAGTCCCATAGTGCTCAGAGCCATTTGAACCATTTGATACGGTAATACGGGCAGCCGTAAATAAACATTATTGTAAACTAGTGTTTCCTACAAGTGATGATATTTCATGTATCAGCAAGCTAAGAAGGTTGCTTATAATGTTATACCTGTTCCATGGACACAAAGATTGTCAACCTCTTGCGGTGGAATATTAGACAAGGCGTGCCGTAGTTTTCTCTTTGGTTGTTCTGTTAGCAGTTTTTTCGATTTATTTTACTGTTTCTCTTTTTCATTTAGACTTCACGAAATACCTATATCTGCAACTATTACTCCGGTGTGTAGCTGAGGATACTTGTACCGCCATCACTTCCCTCCATTCCTTGCCACGTGGGAACAATATTTGTCGGTAAACCGTATTTGCTGTAATTTCTCTCACTCTCCCGTCGTTATCATTTCGCGAGACGTACGTAGGTGGAAGTAATACGCTGCTCGGCTCTCCCCGGGACGTACTCTCTGAACGTGTAGCAGACGACTCTGTAAGCCGCCGTATAAACGTCAAGAAGAGTAACAGATTATGCGTGAGATTACAATCGACCTGAGTGCAAAGCTTATGAAAAAGAAATCCGAACGAAGACTCTGCTGGTCGAAAATTTAACTTCCCAAAGTTTTTACCCGTAACGAATCTTTCTTGCAGTGCCGCACTGTACGCGGTAGTATGAAAACATTACTGAAGCTTAAGAGCTGAAAAAGATGTTGCACCACACAAGTCAAGTCTTTATCTCGGCTTGGAATTTAAAACGACACTTAATTTCCCAAAAATATTCTCTGCATTTAGCCTCCGATTTCTAGCTTATTTCGAACATTCTGCCTCAATGAACACTTTAGCAATTCTTTGCAGTGAAGAATAGACGTAACTGCCCTAAGAATAAGAAGTGACTGAGAATTCTCAGCCTAAAACGCCTTGATTTTCTCGGACGGGACACTTCGTGGGGTGCAATTCTAGATTGTATATGAGCCATTGCTTAGATTCCTGCCATAGTCGCCTAAGACTTCTGGTATAACATGTCACCGCCATTGTGCCATCGGTTTAGTCGAAAGTACGCGGAGAGGCGGAAAGAGGTCCAAGGCACAGTGTTCTTCTTTCGATGGGAAGATGGAATACAGCAATGACAGAAAATGGAACGAGGATGCAAAACGCTACGGAAACCGCCGCATTACAGACAGGGAAAGTTCATGCACAGGAAATGTAGCTTGTAATCGAGAAAAGTCGTGGTGAGTCGCATGAAAACGTCAGAAGACTGACGACAGAAGAAATGTCTAGTTGAATCATTTGACTAGCATTTCCAGTGCCACGTATATATTTATCCAAAAATCCTGAGCCGGCCGGAGTGGCCAAGCGGTTCTAGGCGCTACAGTCCGGAACCGCGCGACCGCTACGGTCGGAGGTTCGAATCCTGCCTCGGGCATGGATGTGTGTGATGTCCTTAGGTTAGTTAGGTTTACGTAGTTCTAAGTTCTAGGGGACTTATGACCTCAGCAGTTGAGTCCCATAGTGCTCAGAGCCATTTGAACCATTTTTTTAAAAAAATCCTGAGATGTTTCGATTGTATACGGTTACATAAACGCCGCGAGTGGGTGCTGATGTTGCCACATTCCTGAATGCGGGCTGTAAATAAATACTGCCTAAGTCGGCTGTTGCGAAATTAATTCCTCGTCCTTGAAAGTTAATGAAGTGCCCGTTATGCGGTCCAGGCACAGATTATGATCTTGAAACAAAGGCACGTGCGTTCCTCTTTTTTCCTTGTATGTGCTGCTCGACGCGAAATTATAAGCTATTTCACTTTTCACTGGCCAGCTACATTTTACCCCGTCTAAAAATTGTCGTTCTCGTGACTAGTAACTTTTGTCGACTAAAAAGCACGTTGAACAGCAATGTTTTTGTCCGAGTAAGCAGATTGCACAATCGACATTCTTTTCAGCGATGTACAAAATACAAGAGAGAATTGCAGGCCACCACAGCTCAAAGAATTTTGCGTAATTTGGCGCACTGGGTACTATTGTCGCCATGTCAACGGAAATTACAATAATTAGTCGTTCTGTTTAAAATTTGCTGCAGTCGAGATCCGGATTTCTAAGTATTGCTACTTAAATCATATGCTTAACTGTTTCAGTTGTAATTTGCATGCTATGTCGCTCCAGAGTGGAGCAGGCCTCAGAGTCTTCCGTGCATCCACCTGTGTGCCAGTTGACGACCGCCGTCGTGGTCTAGCTTGGCTCCTGTTCCAGGTGCCCACGTTTAATGTTCCTACGGTGGGAAGCTCTGGGCCGGGATCCACTGAGCCTTGTGACGCGGTCTGTGTGGCTTAGGACACGGCAGCATCACCACGGACGACGCAGAAGTACACACAAATGTAAAGACTTCCACACAGGGTGCGGGAATATAGGGGATGGAGAAAAATATGGAAACACGGCGAGAAAAGCGTGCTTGAACATAAAAGCGGATGGCGGCCAAGCCTGCAGACTGCGCTGCTGTCGTTGACCACGAACGACACCTGTGCACTGTCTTCAACTCGTTGCAGGTGTCAGTTGTGGCCAGAAGAGTGTTCTGTGCAGTTGTGAGTGCACTGTGTAGGAGCTAAGTGAATTCGAACGTGAGAAAGTTGTTATCGCTCGTACGTGAGTGCTTCCGTAACCAAGGTAAACGAAGGATGTTTGGTGTTTCAAGAGAAACCGCATCGAAGATTGATACTGCATACAGGTAAAGCGAAGAAACGTCATTCGCTAAGTCATAATTGGGATGAAGGTATGTGTGCTGAGTGATAGTGAGGGACGGTCTTTGAAGAGGAAAGTGACGAAAAATATGAGGCAAAAATGGCTCAAATGGCTCTGAGCACTATGGGACTTAACATCTGTGGTCATCAGTCCCCTAGAACTTAGAACTACTTAAACCTAACTAACCTAAGGACATCACACACATCCATGCCCGAGGCACGATTCGAACCTGCGACCGTAGCGGTCGCGCGGTTCCAGACTGTAGCGCCTAGAACCGCTCGGCCACACCAGCCGGCAATTAGTTAGGCACATGTTCCATACATGATTTGAAAATGTGTTTGGGGGGGAATTATGTGGAACGAGTCAGATTATAGCATCTGTATTGATAATTAGTTTTAACGATTAAGAATATTTTTAGCTCTGCTTATGCAATTACCCTTAGAACCCCTTTATTGTACATGCTACCGGTTTTTGAAATAAAAATTCTTCTACGCAATAGGAGGAGTAGATCTCTCATGCATTAAACAGCTTTTAAACGTCTGATTACATATGAATTAGTGTGTTAAATATTTGACGTTAAGCAGATAACCGAGAAAAATTTTAAAAACGGTTTGGGATTATACAGGGTGATTCACGAAGATATCCAAATATTTTAATATGTTATTCTACAGGAAAACTAAAGAAAAAAGTTCACATAAGCATAGGTCCGCAAATGTTTAGTTAGGGAGTTACGGCTAATAAAACATTTTGGCTGAAATTTAGCAGCTTCGCTAATATGAAGCCATCGCAAAACTGTACGAGGTTAAAGTAAAGCACGATTTGTTATTGGTCTGGTGAATCTAATGAAACATGTCCCAGACGTGTATCTGCAGTAGTTTTCCTGAACACCCATAGAAGTAAAGATTATTATACAAGTAATTTTTTTTACTTTCCATCACGAATGTTTATGTCATTGTTGGCAACGGTTAGTGAGTTGTTGCAGTCGTTTCCTAACCTTGAAACGAGCTAGTTTTCTGTATTGTTCATTGGAAGAACATAATAATAACAGTATATTTAAGTGAAATCACATAGTAACTGTTTTAGTTCGTTGTAGATTATCTGACACACTCATACAGTTTTAGTTAACGGTATTACCATTATTTTTCCAAAACTAAATTCTCTACAACTTCTGTTGAAAAAATTTAAAAAACAAATTAGGCCAAGTAAATTGGAAATTTGTGGTAACTTCTACAGGACCAAACTGCTGAGGTCATCGGTCCCTAGGCTTACACACTACTTAATCTAACTTAAAGTAACTTACACTAAGGACAACACACACACCCATGCCCAAGGGAGGACTCGAACCTCCGACGGGGGGAGCCGCGTAAACCGTTACAAGGCGCCCCAGACCTCACGGCTACCCCGCGCGGCTGGGCCAAGTAGTTAATAAATTTAAAATTTTACGAAATTACTTCTTTGCTTCTCTGGATGTTCTGGAAAACTACTGCAGATACACGTATGGGACATGTTGTATTAGATTCACGGATCAATAACAACAAAATAAATCGAAATCGTGCTCTATTTTAACCTTGCACAGTTTTGCGATGGCTTCATATGAACGAAATTTCAGACAAAATCTTTTATTAGCCGTAACTCCGTAACTAAACATTTGCGGGCCTATGTTTATATGAACTTTTTTCTTCAGTTTTACTTATAGAATAACATATTAAAATATTTGCATATCTTCGTGAATCAGCCTGTATTTACAGTGTGTGGGAAGACGCTAAAGTGCTCTTGTTATGAATGACTGCGTGAGTATAATATGGGTAGTTTATACTCCGTTTTAAGCAAAAGGTAGTTTCTCACGCATTTTTAATAATTACATTGTCACAGCTCCTGAACTATGTGCCATGCAATGATGTGGTATATATGGATAACGCCTGCAATAATGTGTTTCGAATGGTGTTAGTAGTAAAGAAGTAATAAATTAAAACGTCATGCGTGACGCTGAAGTTCTACTGCATGAACAGCGGAAATGTAGTAAGCCATAGAGTTTTCTTCTTTTCATCCGTAAAGGTTTGAAATCATGTGTAAAGTTCAAACGCAATTTCCAAGTCCTACTATGTTAACTTTTAACATAAGATCATGTCTCTTAATGATTTGATTATGACAGCGTTTTAAATTTTTTAATTTGGTAAATAATTATTTGAAATATGGAAAGTAAAAGTTTTGTTGCCCCTGAAAGCCGTTAGGTAGGCAACCTCCAATAGCGAGTGTGGAACATGAATCGAGTGAGCCTTTAGTAATACATACACTACTGGCCATTAAAATTGCTACACCACGAAGATGTGCTACAGACGCGAAATTTAACCGACAGGAAGAATATGCTGTGATGCAAATGATTAGCTTTTCCGAGCATTCACACAAGGTTGGCGCCGGTGGCGACACCTACAACGTGCTGACACGAGGAAAGTTTACAACCGATTTCTCATACACAAACAGCAGTTGATTGGCGTTGCCTATTGAAACGTTGTTATGATGCCTCATGTAAGGAGGAGAAATGCGTACCATCACGTTCCGATTTTTATAAAGGTCGAATTGTAGCCTATCGCGATTGCTGTTTATCGTATTATCGTATCCCGACATTGCTGCTCGCGTTGGTCGAGATACAATGACTATTAGCAGAATATGGATTAGGTGGGTTCAGGAGGGTAAAACGGAACGCCGTCCTGGATCTCAACGGCCTCGTATCACTAGCAGTCGAGATGACAGGCATCTTATCCGCACGGCTGTAACGGATCGTGAGGCACGTCTCGATCCCTGAGTCAACAGATGGGGACGTTTTGAAGAACAGTTCGACGACGTTTGCAGCAGCATCGACTATCAGCTCGGAGACCATGGCTGCTGTTACCCTTGACGGTGCATCACAGACAGAAGCGCCTGCGATGGTGTACTCAACGACGAACCTGGGTGCACGGATGGCAAAACATCTTTTTTTTGGATGGATCCAGGAAATGTTTACTGCATCATGATGGTTGCATCCGTATTTGGCGACATCGCGGTGAACGCACATTGGAAGCGTGTATTCGTCATCGCCATACTGGCGTATCACCCGGGGTGATGGTATGGGGTGCCATCGGTTACACGTCTCGGTCACCTCTTGTTCGCATTGACGGCACTTTGAACAGTGGACGCTACATTTCTGATGTGTTACGACCCGTGGCTCTACCCTTCATTCGATCCCTGCGTAACCATACATTTCAGCAGGATAATGCACGACCGCATGTTGCAGGTCATGTACGGGCCTTTCTGGATACAGAAAATGTTCGACTGTTGCCCTGGCCAACACATTCTCCAGATCTCTGACCAACTGAAAATATCTGGTCAATGGTGGCCGAGCAACTGGCTCGTCACAATACGCCAGTCACTACTCTAGATGAACTGTGGTATCGTGTTGAAGCTGCATGGGCAACTGTACCTGTACACTGCATCCAAGCAATGTTTGACTCAATGCCCAGGCGTATCAAGGCCGTTATCACAGCCAGAGGCGGTTGTTCTGGGTACTGATTTCTCAGGATGTATGCACCCAAATTGTGTGAAAATGTAATCAGATGTCAGTTCTAGTATAATATATTTGTCCAATTAATACTCGTTTATCATCTGCATTTCTTCTTGGTGTAGCAATTTAAGGGCCAGTAGTGTACAGTGTCTACTCACGTTACTGTGACCATCTGTTAAGTCCCTGAATAACCACCTTTTTCAATGACTATGATGTCATACCTCCTGACCTATGCTACGTGTCTTACAATGATGTGATTTGTATGGGTACTGGCTGCAAAATGTTTTGCGAATAGAGTAGTGAAGAAGTAATGACCGACAGGGATGTGGAGCGAAGGCGACTGCAGTGCAGTGGCGTGGTCAGCTGCGTTGCATTTCTCGGATCAGGATGGACGGCGAGGACAGCCCGATAGAGGTGGTCCCGCAGAGTCTCGATTGCATTTCAATTCGGGGAGTTTGGTGACCAGGGGAGTACGGTGAACTCGTCCTGGCACTCTTCGAACCACGCACGTACAGTGCGAGCTGTGTGGCAGGTTGCGTCGCCCTGCTGGTAGGCGCCGTCGTGTAGGAGGAAAACAAACTGCGTGTAGGGGTGGACACGGTAACCGAATATATTCGCACACTTGTGAAGATCCACTGTGCCTTCGACAATGACGACATCACTGAGGGAAAGGCACGAAAACATCGCCAGACCAAAACGCGCGCTCGTCCGGCCTAGAGCCTTCAGACGACTGTTGCAAGGTGTTTGCTGTCAGACGTTTCACGCCGACGGAGCTTAAAACGTGCTTCTCCTGTGAAGACCACCCGTCGCCACCCAGTCGGGTCGAGTAGCAGTACTGGCGCGCAAGTTCCAGCCTTCGTCGCCGGCGAACAGCGGTCTCCAGGGGCGAACGAACGAGGCGCCTGCTGCTCAGCCCGGTGATCGGCAACGTTCGCCAAACGGTTGTCGAGGAGACACTGTTGGTAGCCCCTCGGTTCCCCTGGGCTGACAGCTCCTCGACTGTTGCACGTCTATTCTCTCGTACAATATCTCCGCAGCGGTCGTTCACCTCTGCCTTCTACGGCCCGTGAAGCATCACAGTTGTCTCGCCGCCGGTTTTTGGACAGCGCCATTTTGCTATGCACGGTATACCTCAACCACCGCGGCACGGTAAGAGTTGACAAAGTTAATAATTTCGGAGATAGTTCCACCCTCGGTTTTGAAAGCCAGTGGTCACGTCCCTTTGGACGTCAGATAAAGCGCTCCGTTTCCGCACTACGACAACGACTGCACTGTTTGCCGCGCTGCCAGCTGCCGTGTGCGAGTGGTTGTTGCACGCTGACGTCCAACTCAGGCTGTGGGCACATAAACGAGACTTGGCCCGTGTGTATCGTGGAGGCGCGTTTAAAATGTACAGCTGGTTACAAAGCCACGTACAACAAGGCAGCGGGTGAGCGATTCTTGCTGTTCGATTTGGTGCAATCAATAAATTCTTCCGAAGTGATACGTTACGCCAGAAAATTATTCGACACGACGTTATCGATTGGAAATATCAAAATGTTTTAGGAGATTGCTCCTGTGTTTCGATAGCAATATATGAAGACTTTCCTACTGGCTTGCTAGGCCTAACGCAAGATAAAAGGAAAAGACAAAAAGATGATTTTTGCAGATGATATGGTAATATGGGGTGATAAAAAAGTAGATGTACAGTTACAGCTTGATGCGTGGAAGGAAACAATGAAAAGGTATGGATTAAAAATAAATAAAGATAAGAGTGAAGTAATAGTATTTGGAAGAGAGAAAGGAATCAACGGAAATATTACCTCGAATGGAGAACCCCTTAAGTGGTAGGAAGTTTCACTTATCTAGGGAGTGAAATATCTAGGGATGGAAGAATAACTAACGAAGTTAATAGGAGGTTACAGAAGGGAGGCAATTTCTACCAAACAATAAAACACCTTATTTGGAATAATGAAGTTTCAGAAAGACCAAAACTCCATATGTATAAGAATTATTACATCCCTATTGTCACCTATGGTGGAGAAACATGGACAATGACAGAAACGGACTGGAGCAGACTACAAGCAGGGGAAATGAAATTTCTCAGAGCAGTTAAGGGAAAAACAAGAATGGACAGAGTAAGGAATGTAGAGATTAGAAAGGACCTCAAACATGAAAGTATGAGAGAAGAAATTGAAAGAAAGAGATTAAGATGGTATGGGCATGTTAAGAGGATGCATGGGCAGAGACTCCCCAAAATTATGGAAGAACTAAATATGAATGGGAAAAGACCTAGAGGGCGCCCAAGAACACGGTGGAAAATGGGAGTGAGAATATCTGTAGAAAGGAGAGGCGTGACCTGGCAGCAAGTGGAGGAAGAAAAGTGGTGGGAGGACCGAGCCAAATGGAGAGGACTCGTCAGCACCCAGACCCGGCAGTAGCTGGAGCGGGATTGGCATATAGATAGATATATTTAGGAGATTTGATTCGTTTGTGCCGATGGCCTGCTCTACGTATAATTGGTAATGTTAACTGTTTGAGATAATTAATTTTTGTTCCAGTTCCAGTTTTCGTCAATGTGTATATCCCGCACAGTAGCTTGGCCTGGGATTTAGGAGGTACCTGCGTACGTCGCTGCACGCTGTCGATGTGGTGGTAGGCAGCAGCTGGTGGCAGCCACCGTCAGAGGTGCAGCAGCGGCCTTGGGCGGCGCCGATGACCTGCTGCTGCTGCTGCTAGGTGGACGGGTGGGTGGGTGTGACGCCCACGCTGCTACGCCGCGCCGCTCGGGCCCGACCCGTGGGAGCGCCACACTTGTGTACAGTACTCATGTGACACCGCTGCCACGCTGACGTTTGGAGATGTAGCCGATAAAGAGCACACCGGACAAACAGTTCGTCAGTCCCGGGCGAGATCGCGCTAACACCGTACGATAACGACTCCAACCGTCGCGGGGGCCACAGTCCGGCGGGGAAGAGAATGCGCAAGTTTGTTCACTTACGCCGATGACCGCTTTAAGGCCGGAGTGACACGAAAGGCGTCTTCTGGCGTAAAGCTGAGTGGGGCTCCAGTGGCGCCCGAGTGCGATGTTTGTATGCAGCTTGTATCCTGATTAGTACTAAAAACTGGCAGACGTGAAAACATACGATAAACTTTGTGTTCTGCCGTGCGGCAGGTCTTGTCATGGGGGAAGCCTCGTCAGAGAGGTCCACCGCATGAGCGTCTAGGGATTGCAGTGGTAGTTTCCCGTTGCCTTCCAGTGTTGATGATGAAATGATGAGGACAACAAAACACCCAGTCGCTGAGGGGAGAAAATCCCCGACCCAGCCGGGAATCGAACTCGGGCCCATTGGCGTGACAGACCGCCGCCCTGACCACTCAGCTATCGGTGCGAACAAATATACGATAATAGTATCAATAACGTTTCAGAAAACATAGTTCCGCGAGCGAGCCATTTGCGAGATGATTGCCAATGTGTGGCTACGAGCGACCACCGACTTCTGTGTCAAATGTGGTCGCAGTCGGTACAAATATAACCGACGCTCCACCGGCGGCCCCCTCACCGTGATTTGCTCACGGTCGCGCAGGAAAATGCCAGGAGGAGCGCTACGTGCACCCACCAAATGCGAGCAGCGACATGCGAGGAAGCAGGACAGCGGGATGCTGACGAATGCGGCCGGCTCCATCGCCCCCTCCCCCTCACGGCTCCGAGGGGAGTTGTGTACCGAGCAAAAGGCACCCCGAGCAGCCGCCACCACACCAGCACAATCTCTGGAGTCCGTGCTTCTCTACACCACCTCCTTCAGTGCGTCGTAAACGCCACAGGATAACAGCCACCACAGAGAGAGTTGACGACCGTCGACTACTCTGCTTCCAACTTGCACTAACAGACCTGGAGATCCTTCCGCCAAGTGGCACAAAACATGACGCGCTGCCATCACTCAGACAGTTACGAACCAACAGTCTGACAGTTAAGCCGCGCGGTTTGAGGCATCCTGTCACGGACTGCGCGGCCCCTCCCGCCGGAGGTTGGAGTCCTCCCTCGGGCATGGGTGTGTGTGTGTGTGTGTGTGTTGTTCTTAGCGTAAGTTAGTTTAAATAGTGTATAAGTCCAGGGGCTGATGACCTTAGCAGTTTGGTCCCTTAGCAATTCACACACATTTGAATATTTTCAGTTCAGCTCAGCGCCCGGAGCAAGGTTCGTACAGTACTCTAAAGACTACAGTACGTTCCGAATTGTCAGTAATTGGACTATCAAGAATATCTGCAATCATTACTTTCCCTCATAGCTACAATATCGTACACTGCCGAGACGGCACAGTTATTTACATGTCACTGCATCACCTTTAGGATATCAACTGACACGCATCAAACGGTACCAATATTAAGTACTTCATGTGACACACTCCTAATAAATGTTACTGGTTACCTGTTATTGTGTTGCCAAATATCTGTTACAGTACTGCCCCTTTTAATTAGCAAGCGTGCTTTAATAAAGTACAGCATGGAAACACTTTTCTGGTACCGTGGATGTTTGGGCTAAGTTAATAATAGCATTCAGTTGCTACATTCCCAACACAGAATACATCTCACGGCTAATCTTTGACCAGTTTTTAAATTAACCCTTATCCACTTCCCTCAATTAATCAGGGACTCCTTGGAGCCAGGTACAAAGCCGATACTTTGAGCAGCTGGGACTGAGCGGGAAAGTAATCTTAATCCCAGTTGTGTATTCATCTTACCTCTTACCCCTCCCCCCCCCCCCCCCCGCGCCTCCCCCGTTTCTGACGACTACGTGTGTGCCACGATAAGTTGATAAGTTGCCTTACTGCAGGATGAAGCTTCCCTACGTGCCAATCCCACCAGTGTAGGCGAGTTTTACTGGAGATCGCCCGGTGCCATTCACCTTACCTCACAGATCGTTCCAGACTTCAGTTTCTGACATCATACCCGGCTGAGGCACTACCAATCGTGCTAACTGGGCCAAGGTTCTTTTCTCAACTGAGTGCGCGGGCCCACACAGTCTTAGCCTCTGTTCGTGTAACAATGTCTGGTTTCTATCTGTAATGAGAGCGGATAACAAATGTTATTCTGTCTTACGCACCCCATACAAACTGATTAATATAAGTTCTGGTCCTGGTTTCAGACCTGTTGCGTTGATCTAGAGTGGGTCTGTCTGCGAAGTAATGTTTTCTCAGCATTTGCTTCAAGCATCTTTTCTCAACTGATATGGGAAATTTTCTAGCAACAATGTGGTTTTCACACCACAAAACGAATCAGTTATCATCTCTCTTAGCTGAACAACTCTTTCTTTGACAAAGCGCTGTGTCCACAAGAGTGAGATGTTCACACTGATACACAACGTAGCCCATCGAGAATAATATTCATTGCAGATATTTCAGCCGAGATATTATTAAAGGACTTACGTCACTATCAAGCAAATGCAATTAAAGACAAGCACTACAGCATTTACGAGTTGATAATCAGAGATTGCGATCAGTGAACTACACCCACGAAATGTGGCACAGTGATAAAAAAGTGTTAGTGAGTTGCCTCTGCCCATCTAGAGACTTAAATAGGGCAATGGAACTGATGTATTCGTCAAATCATAACCATATATTTGATGACATGCTTCCACTTACCCTGTCGTTAGCTGCGCCTCTGTAAATATGAGTGAGAAGTAAACACTGAATATTTACTATCAGGATGAAATTGAAAGTATGGGATGAAATTAACAGTGCAACAACACTCTCTCTAGCAACGAGTCGTGCTGAGACCACATGGTTTCCTTAAAAAAAAAAAAGTTGATGCAACTGTAACTAACTGCGATGTAAATCTGTGATAATTATGTATACCGTCACACAATTTTCGTGCGTCGAGAATGGGATATCACATATGGACGTACCGCATAAGCGACGGGCGCTTGTAGCTGTATTTACATAATGGAAGCGCTCACCTCCGACCTTCTGACGCTATCGTCTAGTTGGAAACAAAATTTATGTCCGCAGGAAACTTTTAAAGAAATTACTGAGCGACAACAAATAGGTCCCGGGAATAAAGAACAGTTTACAAAAGGCATGCTTTGATATACTGCGTCATAATTTCGGTAGCGAGGAAAAATTGCTAAACAACTTACATCGAGTGGACAGTTGGCAGTCAGATGGCAATTACTGGTCCAACCGCAACCGCCTACAACTCCAAGTCCGGCTCACAACGGCTTACTTCGTCACCAAAGCAAAGCGAGTCCGCGCCTCTTCCAAACCAATTATTGTAAAGATGTGGTTTTACGGTTCGATCAGTATTCACGACTTACTTCCCTAATAACCTAGGAAAACCACAACATCGCTAGACTACGTAACAGCTTGCCATTTTGTCGCGATTTTATTTGTGATGGTTTTAATTCTCTCACAAATGGTTCCGTTTAATGCTAAAATGCTGAGTCAGCTCGATACGGGAGGAAACAATTTTTGTTATCCACTTATATTGGCTGGGCTACGCTTTCATTTCCTTTAGGGGCTCGGTAGCGACTTAAACTTCTATTTGTTCTTTCGAGAACGGCTATAATTGTGAAAGAAAAAAAATAGTCGGATCGACAATAACTATTCTTAGATAATGAGTATCTTTCTTTGTTCGCTAATAGACAAGTCTAAAGATTGTGAGAATAAAGTTTCTCGCCCTTCACCTGAAATTTAAGAGAGATCTTAGACTCACAACGAACGTCTGCTAAGCATGGATTCTAACTCAGGTCTCTACGAATACGGGAACAGTACTGTCTATACGATCGCGCGTCACACGTTAGATCAAACCACGTTTTCCTACAGTGGAACTCTTAGGAACTCAGTAGGCAGCGAGGTGACCGCCAAATGCTAAGACCGTATTTCCATCATCCGGGAGGCCAATGTGTCAATTCTTGATGGCCGTCAATTCCGTCCACTTCGCAACAATATTATACTGGGGAGAGCCGTCGTCACCATATATTGTGGCAAGAAAGGCACCCGTAGACTGTGCACTTGGACGGTCTTAAGTGTATCCTGAAGTAGACAACATTCCCTCAGAATTACTGAGATCTTTGGAAGAGCTAGCCATGACAAAATTATTCCATCTCGTAAGCAAGATATACGAGACACGTGGAATACCCTCAGACTTCAGGAAGAACATAATAATTTCAATTCTGAAGAAGGCAGGAGCTGACACATGTCAATACGACACATGTCAATACGACCATCGTTCTGATAAGTCATGCTTGCAAAATATTGACACGAATTATTCATTGCAGAACAGAAACACTGGTAGAGGCTGACTTTCGCGCAGACTGGTTTGGGTTCCAGAGAATTGTAGAAACAGGCGAGGAAATGCTGACCCTACGAGCTATCTTAGAATACATACCGAAGAAAGGTAATTCTAAATTTATGGAATTTCTAGATTTAGAAGACTAGCCTATTCTCTTTGAAATTTTGCAACTTTTACAGATACCACACTGCAGTTATAAGATACGTAGAATAGGAGAGGGGAGCCATAATTGAGAAGGGAGTGAGACAGGTTTTGTAGTCTATCCCCGATGTTATTCGCTTTGCACATTGAACAAACTGTGAAGGAAAAGCAATGAGAAATTTTGAAAGGCAGTTAAAGCTCAGGGAGAAGGAATTTATTTTATTTGTCCCAGTCCAAAGAAAACGAAAACACAATATAATATAAAATTACAATCTAATATTAAGGACTGAGAGAATTTCACACTTTGTGAGTCCAATTTTCAGCAGCCAGAATGACGCGGTCATACACTGCACGCAAGTCTTCCATGTCACAGACTTCTTTCAGGTTACTGCAGATCAATAAGTGTTCAGAATCTTGTCTTGCCCCACATTCATTCACATAATTCATTACCATGATACACCAATTCTCCAAATCAGTCTTCACATCGTCACCCCCGTTCTCAACCTGTTGAGGGCCTTCCATGTCCCGTATTGGAGATGGCAGCCCGATACCAGCTTTTCGGTCTGTGGTGCTGCCAGTCTTCTTACATGTGGAGGGATAAAAACTTTGCGGTTTGCCGATGACATTGTAATTCTGTCAGAGAGGACTAAGGTCTCGGAGGAGCAGCTGAATGAAGCGGATAGTGCCGTGAAACGATATGATAAAATGAATATCAATAAAAGTACAAGAAGGATAATTGATTGCAGTCGAAGTAAGTCAGGATAGCTGAGCGAATTATATTAGGAAAGGAGACGATAAAAGTGGTAGATGAGTTTTGTTATTTAGGCTGCAAAATGACTGATAATGACAGCAGCAAGGAAGAGATAAAATGCTGACTGGCAATAGCAAGAAAGACGTTTGTTGAAAAAAGGAATTTGTTAACCCGTAATATATATTTAAGGAAGTCTTTTCTGAAGGTGTTTGTGTGGGGTGTAGTCTTCTATGGAAGTGAAACGCGGACGGCAGGCAATACAGACAAGAAGAAGATGAAGTTTTTGAATGTGGTGCTACAGAAGAAAATTGTTCAAATGGCTCTGAGCACTATGAGACGTAAGGTCTGAGGTCATCAGTCCCCTGTAACTTAGAACTACTTAAACCTAACTAACCTAAGAACATCACACTCATCCATTCCCGAGGCAGGATTCTAAAGTGCGACAGTAGCTGTCGCGCGGTTCCAGACTGAAGCGCCTAGATCCGCTCGGCCACAGCGGCCAGCTGCTATAGAAGAATGCTGAAGATTAGATTGATAGATCGATTAACAAATGAGGAGGTACTGAGTCTGGAGAAAAACATTTATGGCACAGCTCGAGTAAAAAGCAGGATCTGGTGATAGGACACACCTTGAGAATTCAAGGAATTTGGTAATATAAGGAAGTGTGGGTTGGGTTGGAAGGGAAGTGGGGGTAAGAATTGTAGAGGGTGAGACTAAGGCACGAGTTCAATAAGCAGCCTCAATTGGATGTAGGCTGCGGTAGTCGTGCAGACGTGAAGATTAGTTCAAATGGCTCTGAGCACTATGGGACTTAACATCTGTGGTCATCAGTCCCCTAGAACTTAGAACTAATTAAACCTAAGTAAGGACATGACACACATCCATGCCCGAGGCAGGATTCGAACCTGCGACCGTAGCGGTCACGCGGTTCCAGACTGACGCGCCTAGAACCGCACGGCCACACCGGCCGGCAAGAGGTGAAGAGGCTTGCACACGACGAACTAGCGGGCAAAACTGCACGAAACCAAGGCCGCAGCACAACAGCAATCTAATGTGCACGTAGAAGTCTGTAAACTGCTTCAAGCTAAGTGTGCTGTTTCATCAGTTTTACTCCCTATATTGTTTTGACATTCTGCTCCTTTTATGACGTCACTGTAGTCCAGTGTAACTGTTGCTCTTAAACAAACTGTGCGGCAAATGGTGTTTGACCTCAACTGATCACTTATTAAAGAATACTTTTAACAGCAGGTTACGATGTTACGTGTCATTTATGAAAACTGTGTTATATAGTACAAAATGGTGCCTTCAAATAACGAGAAGTCGGCTATGACTGAAAACTGAACCACCGGGACGTGTTTGGAGTAAGCTTCTACGGGCTGAACTGAACGTACCACATAGTCCGAGACGGTAAATATGTTATACATCGTAAAATCTGTAGTTTATGCAGCAGGCGCCGCCGCTCGACAGGCGCGCCCAGCCCCCTTCTGCCAGGCTCGGAGGCCGCCGAGTCGCCCTGGGACGTCAGTCTTGCGAAAGCGAGCCCCCACATGCAGCAGCTACAACTGCTGCTCCAAATGCGACCGTCTGGCCTACTGCATCTGCTGCCTCCTGCCGGTCGCAAATGGAAACACCGACACTCTCCAAACTTGGTCAGAATTTTTTTCCCCTGGCGAAGTGTTCCCGCCGTTTACCTACGCCGCTGCCTTTCTTGTTGGAATCACTTGATTCATCTGCTGGTGATAGGCGTGGGTTACAGGCTCCTCAGTTGCAGGGCAACCGCCTGCCTGCTTCACTAGTTTCAATTTCGCTCGTCCTGCATTGCCTTTAAGGGGTCCGCAGGTCTTGACCAGCTTCGACCAGCGGCCTGAGTGTATGTGAGGCGACGCTGCCGGCGCGCGGGTCGTTGGCAGCCGCCTGCCCACGGCACCTGCGGCAGCGCCGGCCGGGTCGCGGTCTCCTCTCCTCTCCTCTGCGCTGCGCCGTGCGCTCCCAAGGCCCGCCCCAGACCTTCCTTGGAGCTCACCTTGAAACCGCCTACTCGCCTCGCCCGTTATCCTCCGCTACGGCTGCCAGCGTCTCCACTAACCAAACAAATACCGCCGGCTCACACTCCGCCGCTAAGAAGACGTATTTAAACTCGAGAGTTCGTTATGTAATGTGACGCCTTGTAGGTAACACGAGACGGGCGGCAGTGTACTGATGAAGTCTGCAAAGGTAATTGGAGTTCAGCGGTCTCTGTGAACTAGCTGGACGTTACCGCTGAACTCGTCGTATCTGCCACACGGTGTCACGCTGTCTACACCCTTACATCGTAGTGCACTGAGTTCGTCAGCTAATGGTGGCGAATTTACTTGGATTCCCACAAGAGGGAGAATCAGACAACGAGGAATCTAAACCAATGTTGTTATCGTAGTGTGCCCGCCTAGGATTCTAATACTTACACGCACGTCTGAAACAACAGACAGTGTCGACGATCCACAGCTGTACGAAATAATTCGAAATTGTTGTGCTGAATGCGAATTGCTTGGCCTCAGCTGTATCAGGTTCAGGTCTACTGCCCATAAATTTTCGTATATCACTATTGGATTGTAAATATGCATCTAATACAGCTTACGTCAAGGAATACGCATTCAGCGAATAAGTTTCAAATTCGTACAGCTTCCGATCGTCAACAGTGTGTGTTCTTTCAGGCGTACGTGTAATGTATCATACTCACGCAAAGCTTGTACTTCGAGCGCTGATTTGCGAGAATTTTACTAGACAGGCAACGGATCCTCTTAACACGTTTAGAGAGAACCTGCTTTATTTTATTACTTATCATTACAAGCACAATACGTGACTTCTCTGTATGCCCTGTGTTATCACTACCTTTTCCAGTTAAGGTCCATCACGACAATATAAAAATTCAAATACAGAGTGTTTCAAACTCTTTGCGTCGAAAGGAGAGATGACGGATCAGCCCATGGGGAGCAAGTTACTCTTCGTGTTGACGCTAGGCGTTTTTTTGTATCAATATGCCCCTGAGAGACAGCAGGGAGTAGTCACTCCGCCGTGTGCGTACGTAGTGGGTGTGTTGCCTGTAACACAACTACAACAACTTCCTGTGAAACGCTGCAGGCCAAGTACCTGATTCGTGTCTAAAATAGACTGCGCAACAGAGTTAAAGGATCACTCTTTCGTAACCCTCCTACTGTGAAGGCTAAGTTTAAAATTTGGCTCAAAGGTGCGCAAAACCTTCCTTACTATAGTTCAATTCTTTTATCTTGGCGGCTTGCGCATGCCCGCCCAGACGCGGGAGATTGCTGCGTTGCCAGTTGCACACGACGCACGCGCCAAGAGAAGCAGCGCCATAGTATAGCATAGTTCGCAAGCTTACGTTTAGGGGGGAGCGCGCAGTTCATGAAGTAAAGCCACCGCTGCCGCATTAACCCTTTCGCTGCTACAAAGACGTGCTCCCTGCATTCCGCGCTGTGGGCGATTTTGTCACTGCACTGCTCGCCTGTGCAGACACATTGTGTTCCGACTGCTTTGACACTCTTTATCATTCGATTCCACAAAAAACTATTTGGCTCAAAAATTAGATTTTTACCTATCTTCTTGACTGATACCTTCCCCCCATAAATGACTTAATTTTGTTTCGATGTTCAACGCAGTTATTATGCAGCATTAAATATAGTAAACCATTGCACGAAATTTTGAAGAGTTTGCAGAGGTAAAGTCCATAGAGTATAATTCCGGATGGTCGATTTTAGTTGCCACAATGTTGAGAATGAAATGTGGACAAGATACCTATATATTACATTTAATTTAAGTACCACATAAGTGTCGTATGTAATATTGAGAAATATTCCACCTTTTGCGACTGTAACAAAATTTTTACTTACACTGGGCACGTTTGGCTTTATTTTAAAGCACTTCAATCAATCAAAAGGAAGTAGACAAAATACATTAAACAAAACTGTGGACTTACAAAAACATTAGGACTTGAATATACCGTCTGTCAGTGAAGTGCTCAGAGCTATGTCAAATATAATTTTGTGTGTGGCACACACAAACAACATATATTTGCTAAAACACTGATGAGCCAACACAAACGTTGAATATTGTGCTACCGCAGCACAAAACTACGAAAGGTGACTTGGGAATGGAGGACACAAAATACAGTCCTCTTATGATGCTTCAAAAGAGAGAAACGCGTCTGGTCTAAATAAGTCGCTTATTACAGTTGCAGAAGAGGGATATATTTCAATACTATTGGTAAAACTGCGACTGTGGAACAAAAACGAGAAATAGAACATGAATACCATTGTGTATGTGCCATACCTTTCACCGATGGAAGTGCTTTAAAATAAAGCCAAACGCGCCCTGTGTAAATAAAACTTTTATTACAGTCGCGAAAGACGGAATATTTCTCAATATTACATACGACACCTATGTGGTACTTAAATTAAATGAGATATTGTTATACAGTAAATATTATATGAAATTTAGGTATCTTGTCCACATTTCATTCTCAACATTGTGGCAACTAAAATCGACCATACGGAAAGTATACGCTATGGACTTTTACCTCTGCAAACTCTTCAAAATTTCGTGCAATGGTTTACTACATTTAATGCTGCTCATCAAAACAAAATTAAGTCATTTATGGGGGGAAGGTATCAGTCAAGAAGACCTGTAAAAATCAAATTTTTTGGCCAAATAGTTTTTGTGAAATCGAATGATAAGTGTGTCAAAGCAGTGGGAACACCATGTGTCTGCACAGACGAGAAGTGCAGTGATGACAAAATTGCGCACAGCGCGGAATGCGGGGAGCACGTGTCTGCAGCAGCGAAAAAGTTAATGAAGAGACAAAGCACTAGAAATTTCATTCAAACGAATAAAATTCGTGAAGTACGGCACTCCAATATTGTTTTTAAATAAAGAAAATATTAAGCACCTCACAAGGTTTGAACTCATAACCTTTCACTAGGCAGCCCAACACCTTAACCGTTCCGCTACCTTTTTTTTTTTTTAAATTTCGGGCCACAGTCACTCCTAATACCCCACAATTCTGGATATTGCACGATTTGATCGGCTGGCCACATAGAGACCCATAACAAGACTTCTTTTAAACTCTCTCAGGTGCCGAAAACACTTTCTCATACACGAGTACACGTTATTTCCGTGGCCTTCAGTGATCTGTCAACATGTGGCGCTGTTCACACCAGTTTTAGTCCCCTCCAGGCCTGGTAACAACACTGAGCACAAAGAACACAAATGCTCTCTTGTGACAGTCCTACCCTTCACAGAGAATGGTAATCCTAATCATTTGCATACCTGCCTGTGGTGTGTACGTGTACTAAGTAAGATTGATATCCGACTAAGTCTTCTGAGTGCTACATTTTTATTTGCCAGGCAGCGTACTTATTGCTGTACAAGTAAGATATTTTGCAACAATGTACATTGGGTATATACCACTTTTAACATCTTTCAAGTGATGTCGAAAGCGTCGAAACTATTTGTGGCTAAAAAGAAATTTATTGCAGCTTTTAGATTGTATGTATAAAAATATCTTTTATCAAAATAGTGGAGCACAACATAAGAATTGTTTAAAAATTGCCTCAGCAGTTGATCAGTTCAAGAAACCTCTGGCAACTAGCAGGGTCACGAATGACATCACAAGTGATGCCGCTAACTGTCCTTTTTTTTTTTTTTTTTTTTTTTTTTAATAAGGACCTTTGCCTTTCGCGGGCAAGCGCTCTACCAACTTTTTTTTTTTTGTCAGGCTTACTACCTTTGCTGACATACATAGTGGTGTACTATCGCATAAATAGTGTCTACAAAGTCCATATGTTGACAAATAGTGGCTAATTAGAAAATTAATTAATTAAGGAAATGAATAAAACTGAAAATGCCCAAATGAAAGACATGAAGACATTGCGGATAGTACAAATACAAAAGAAACATGCTCCTGTAGCAAAGAAATGAAATTCGTGTCGGGGGCGACACCTGCTCACGACCCGACGTTCGATAGAGCAAGCGAGCCATCTATCGACTCGTCCTCCAGACGTTGGTGTAAGACTGGGTCGTCTTCTCGAAATTAACTAAGGGTCCGTAAGTGTGATCGATGTCTATCTCGGCTTCTTCGTCTATCGCATCTCTCACCCGTCACACCCCATCTGGCCGGCGGGTCGGTAAATGTAAGTCGCAAGTAATTAGCGAAGTCTTGCCTATATTTCTTATGCTGTTGCAGCTTCGTGTGTCCATCCAGGAGAAAATGCCAAAAATCAATTTTGTCCTTTTCCGATTCGTTATACACGTAGCCCACCACCATTCCCCGCACCCATGTCACTGCATTGGTTGTTTGGACCGGGAAATACTACCTCAGCTCATCGTACAGTTTAACTCCATAAGGACTCTTAACACCTCACGTAACTACTTATAAACACTGTTGGTATGACTATAAATTACTCACGCTTCGTCGAAGTACAATAGGAAATAAACAATTACTGCTGTTCTTTATTGCGAAAAAGCAGTTCGTGAGATTGAAACAAACACCTTTCCTTGCTATCTCCTGAATTAGGAGTCTTATTGCTTGTTTCGTTTAATTAATTAATAGAATATGAAGCAATTGGTATAAAGATTGCTTTTTCCAAACTTTCTATAAAAGAAAGTCTGCTATCAAGAAGCCGGCCGAAGTGGCCGTGCAGTTCTAAGCGCTGCAGTTTGGAACCGCGAGACCGCTACGGTCGCAGGTTCGAATCCTGCCTCGGGCATGGATGTGAGTGATGTCCTTAGGTTAGATAGGTTTAACTAGTTCTAAGTTCTAGGGGACTAATGACCTCAGAAGTTGAGTCCCATAGTGCTCAGAGCCATTTGAACCATTTTTTGCTATCAAGACATTGCTTTTGTTCTATTACTTTCTTTATGACTGAACGTTTCTAAAACTGAAGACACGCGCTCGTCCGTGCTCTGCACTGCAGTCGAGATCTGGCAACGTCGTTCTCTGTTCATTGGCTGACTGTGTTTTGTGACGTCAGATGCGCAGAACGAACCTAAACTCGGCCGCCAAGATATATGACGCGCACTTTAATGGTGCAAAAGCGTGGTGCCCTGCGACGTCACTCCTGCGCTCGACGCTTCCAATGGCGAGGTGTCGACACGCGCGAGAAAAGGCCACAGCTCGTATGTTCGTGTGACGTGTCAATGGAACCAAATCACCACGATTCTGTCCAGCGCCAACACGGACGTGTCACGCGGTGGGAAGGTGTCAACACTCCCCTCTTACCCACCTTTCATTCCTTCTTTTGACGCCTCTGCGACAGAGATCAGAACCGTGACGCCCGACGTTGAAATCACGCGTTTTTGTTATGACTGGACGAGGAAAACATCCCAGACACACCGCCGTTCAGAATCGGTACGATAAGGTCGCAGGAGATGCCATACAGGGCGTCAATACAACCGCCCTTTCCCTGGAGCGTCGATTCCCAAGTATTTCGCAATCGAAAACGACAGTCGGCAGTCCGGTGAGCAACACGGACACGTTCTTCACAACCTTTGACACAACACGTGTTTGACAACCTTTGACACTGTCGACACTCTCGGTCGTTTCAACCCTCTCTGAGGACGTTGCAGGGCTGCATCCCCCTCGGACGTGACCGCAATTTTTGCTATAGTGTACAACTTGGAACCACTACGGACTGTTCAACGCCACTCGACGAATCCTGATGAAATTTTCATCGTCAATTTTTGGCCGGGACAGGGTGGCGAGTTGGTGGTGTAAATTTCCTGATCACCAGACTTAGCGCCCGTGTCGTGCGTTAAATTCGAGACCTCTCCGCAGGCTTTCGTGAAGCGATGCAACGTGACACTGTTGACGGTGATCGGTCCGTCGGATGGGCACATAAAGCTCGGCGGCCCCCGTGGTGCTATTCGTGAGGAGTACGCTACCTGATTTCACCCTCTCTCTTCCCTCATCTCCGTTATACAAGACAAACTCAAAAATACTCCCTACAAGCATCCATTACACATAGCTACACTGTACAGGAAGACATACGACGCAAATTTCACACATTCGCAAGGAAAGGGACCAGTGTGCATGGAGGAAGAACACACTTCCCGACAGACGTCTAAAACCACTGCGTGTGATAGCCCAACCAAAAAAGCTATACGACGTTTACGTTTTTTAATACGGCCGTGACGTGATAGGAAATCTGTCTTCTGTGATGATTGTTCTTAACCAAAACAGGAGTGCTGCGAGTCGTGAATTTCACTAAATACCTAACAACTGTCGACAATCTTCTTCAGAATATGTGTAACCTATTAACTGCGTTGCTAACAAGAAAGTTGATATATAGTGCACTTAAAGAATAACGGTCATCTGCAGACTGTTGACAATTGCCGCTCGAAAGCGAGGAAGATTACGTCGGAGAGATCATTAGAGGCGGAGCAGAAGCTCAGATTTTGGAAAATACGGGGGCGGAAATCGGTGGTGTACTTTCAAGGGAACCACTCCGGCACTCGCCTGAAGGGATTTATGGGAAACTACGACAAAACTAAATCTGGCAGCACAGCGGTTGTAACCAGCGACTGCTGAGTGCGAGTGCAGCGCCTGTCGCGGTCCCGACTTTCGGCTTTGTTATATCGACTCCCTGTAACATCCACATACACCTCCAAACCAACGCACAGTGCATGCTGAAGCTTACTTCATACCGATACTACGTAACCCACACATGTACAGGGCTGTTCAGGAGAACGTCGGAGGTTTCGAGAGACGACTCTGCGGGAACTACAAAACATACGAAAAACAGACACGTATCAGTGTAACAGGGCACCACTCCAAGCTATTGGCTGACATTACAGGCGCACATTGTGGGTACCGTGAGTGAAGCGGCTGCTGCAGGAAGGCGTGACGCTGCCCGCTGTTTACTGGGCTGCCCGCCTGTAGGTGCGAACTACCTCGATGCGACAATAGGGAGCAGAGCGGATGATCTGCCTGCTGGTGCCGACACGCCTGATACATAGAAGTGTGCGCTGCATTTACGCCACAACGCATAGTTACGGATCGAAAACTGGCGAGATGCTCGATCGACTGACCGTGTCACTTTTGTGTATATTTTGTAGTTAATAAGCGTTCGACTTCTGAAAGCCGGGAGATAACTATGGACACCGTTTATTTCTTCGCTCCAGGCAAATGCCGCGATGGTTCCCTCGAAAGGATAAGGCCAGCTTCCCTCCCCATCCTTGACACGCTAGGAGCTTGTGTTCCATCTCTAATGATCTCGATGTCGACGGGACGTTAAACACAATCTTCCATCCTTTTCGTGTGTTTCTCTTAGTCTCACGATCCCTGAGCGATGAATAATTACGTATGTTTCAGCAGGCTGATCGAAACTCACCAGTAGAAAAATTGCCTATATAATGCCACCTCGGGGGACGTAACTATTATTAACTGAAGACAGATAAAAATTGTCTGCCAGAACAGTACTCGAATCCGGGACCTTTCCTTTCGGCTGCAACGATTTCGCCACCTGAGCTATCCAGGCGCCAGTCACGACCCGCTTAGACGGAGTCAGTTCTGCCAGCCTTCTCTCCCGCTCCCCAAAAGTGCACAAACGTTCTCTGACATATCATACGGGACTAGCATTCCGCGAAAAGAAGTGTAGAAACAGAGCGAGTGAAAGCTCATACTGGGCCGTAGTTTCGCAGGAGCAGCCGCTGCACTAGCGACTGCGACACTCGGGCACGCCTCGCGGACCGACTGAAGGCTTCAGCTTGGCTCAGATTTCTCTTCACACTTGTAACACTACACTGAGGAGCACAAACCTCTCCTTAACTGAAATCAAGTCGAACTCTGTCCTGCATGGAGCCACAAGTCATGGCCGAACGACGCAGTTGGTAGTGCGCTGCCTGTCGCTGGTAGGGATAAGGGTTTCAGTTCTGTTTTTACGTTATCTTACTTGTGGTGCATATTCGTAAGTAATAGAAGGAAAATTTGGAAGACTTGTATAATGTGCTTCCTACATACTCTGAATGCTCGTAGTACAAGTGCACTCCCAGCAACGATGGAGCATAGATTCAACCACGTTTGTTGTTTCAGTAGGTTGTCACTGAGTTTTGCTGAAGTGTAAGTCTTTCTTCGCCCACTGATTTCGAAATTCGAAACAAAAAAGCTCTAAAATAAACCAAGTCTCTTCTGCTTCTCTTTCTGGAGCTTATACTCGCTTAAATAATGAGAGTTACTCCACCGCACCAGTCATTCTCATGGATGCTGTAAATAAAGTTGAATTGTAATCAAAGCAAATCCCAAGGTGAATCATGACAGTTGCTCGCAAGTTACTTTTACTGGAAACACCTATCAGTCGTGGGATATCTGCAACCACCTAAACACATTTTGTTCAGGTACTAAGAAAGAACGCGTACAAAATAAGGACTTAAGCTTTTCCTTATCGATTTGTCCTGGCATCAGGTACAAACGAGAACACAAAAGTAACAAGAAGTTATCAAACACTGTTACTGACTTTCCCAGGAAACATATGAAATCGTATCACGTATGAAATAGTGCCTCATCCAATTCTTCATAATCCACATTGTTTATTATGTCGTCTAAAGATATAATATGTAATCCACTCCGTCTACAGGCCACGAGTGGCCCATCGGGACCATCTGACCGCCGTGTCATCCCCCGAGCAGCAAGCGGATAGGAAGGGGCATGGCGTCAGTACACCGCTCTCCGGGTCGTTAGGATGGTATTCATGACCGAAGCCACAACTATTCGGTCGAGTAGCTCCTCAATTGGCATCACGAGGCTGAGTGCACCCCGAAAAATGGCAACAGCGCATGGCGGCCTAGATGGTCACCCATCCAAGTGCCGACCACGCCCGACAGCGCTTAACTTCGGTGATCTCACGGGAACCAGTGTATCCACTGCGGCAAGGCCGTTGCCTATATAATATGTAATGCTCCCAGCGATTTTAGTTCCAGCGCTTCTATCTTGTGAAAACGGTTCCGCTTTAAGAACCTTTTTATTATAATAAACAGGAAAATTTACAGGGGTCCATCGTCGGTTAGCAGAGTGAGTGCGAAACTACTGTTATCTTCTTTTTTGGCCGAAAATTTCTATTTTTTCCGCATCGCCTCTCATGAAATGATGTAAGCACGTTTTCACGTTGTTCTTCCACACGTACAAAAGGAATTATCTTTCCTCTTAGCCCTCTCCCACCCGCTCCTCATATGCCACGTTATGAATACATTCAGGCGCCCTGTAAAAGTAGATCCCATTGTAAAATATACGAAGAAGGTTCACAAAAACTACCGTGCAGAGCGGTTTTGGATTGTTACAGTCGATATTGCAGAGATGATTGCTATCGCAAACTTCCGGGATTCAACTCATGTGATATTAGAACATACACCGAAATAAAAGTCGGGAAAGTTGCAGGAATACAATTCTGGCCAAAGTATAAGGAAAGGTTGTTCGTCTTTGTCTTCGACCGACCTGTTACGCAGTCTCTAGTGTATTAGTACGTCGTGCGTACGACTGATCAGTGCGTATTCCGTGTGGTATTGTGTTTGTGTTGTTACGGAAATGTAGGGCAAATACCTTCCAGAAGCAGGAGTCGAACCGGCAAGTAGCGAGCGGAGCAGCACACTTGCGGGTCAGCAAACTATGCTTTGTAGGTCGGATCATGCTTAGACGGCCAACTAAGTTAAATTATAGATCTTGTTTCTGATGGACGCTGAGATGAACACACACTTTCCTTCAACACTTGAATAGGCTTCCCAAATACAAGAAAACGAGTCGGAGGGTAGAAAAGTCATTTTCCCGTTGTGGTGATTAGGGAGGGAAAATTAGCTTAGGAGGGTGTAGGTTGGAGATGAACAGTATCTTTGTTTTGCCACAAATGACCCAGGAAAACCACAGAGAAACCACTTCAGGATGACGACGTGCAGGCGCCAACGCCGTTCCTCTGCCAAATGAGACCCGTTTTTCCTAACTGGGTGCGAGGGCCATCTTATGGGTTATTTGCCAACTACTGTTTGCCCTCGCAGTAGCGTTTACCTGCTTCATCGTGACCAGTCAATAAAATTGTTACCTTCGCCACGTATTGCGGAAGGCTATTGTATAACCTCGT
This sequence comes from Schistocerca nitens, assembly GCF_023898315.1. Classification (NCBI taxonomy): domain Eukaryota; kingdom Metazoa; phylum Arthropoda; class Insecta; order Orthoptera; family Acrididae; genus Schistocerca; species Schistocerca nitens. The sequence goes on from NC_064622.1 coordinate 20,990,546, forward strand.
CTCACAGTAACCACCCACACATGACTCGCCAACAAAACTCGTGAACAGAAGTTTCTCAAATAAGGCCCTGACATTCCATTTGTAAAATCGTCGCATTTTACCTAGCGAATATTAAATAGTAACGCTACGGAGGACATCTTCATTCACTTCACATACGGCTATAGATGCTATATCCAAGTTTGGTTTGTGAAGATGGTGACTTTGACATTTTGTAATTATGAGACTGGGGATATTACGAAAGCCTTCAGTCACGGAAGAGCAGTTTCCTTGCCATTAGACTACAAAACTACAGCGATCCCATAACAACCCTGGCGCAATGTTCAGTGTTGATGTATTACCGATGTCGAATACTGTGAGTCTACTTATTCTGCTACCTCGGAGACATTAAAGCCTGTCAGTAAAACTTCTATATGCGAACGTAAATCGGTAAACATACGCGTCAATCCATATCCAGTAACAAGAAACTCAGCATTAAAGAAAAATACGTTGTAGAAATTTTCCAGCAAAGACTAGCATCTGATTGGGTCCCGACAGAGGTTAACATATGGAGACGGTTAAACTACTGGTACTAAAATGTGTTAGCGAGTGACAGATGGGTCAGGGGATAGTGATATTACCAAATGGCACAGAGTAAACATTGATGCTGCGGTGTAACGAACAACACGATGGGCATTCAGTGCGACTAAGAGTTCCGACCAAACTGCGATTAGCCTTCGTCGATCGACTTTGTCACGAATCAACGACGGAGCTATTTTAAGCACGTGCTAACACCTTCAGAACCCCCCTATCCCCCTTTTCTCCTTTGCCTCTCTCCCCTTACAGTTCCGCGCGCTAGGGCGTTCTTATTAATACTGCGTGCTGTAAAAGGTTTCAACCAACGCACATATGAAACGCAGAGGGAAATTAATGGAATACGCAACACACGAGTTAACCGGTATTTTAGAACGATGGACTTTTCATTCATGGTGGAGACGTTTGTGATTGATAAAATTATTTTTAATTGGTTTATTTTCAACATATTCACGTTAAATTTAAATTGATGATTTCAGTCCTCAGAGGGGGGTCGGTAACGGCCAAAACAGGTAATTATATTTTAAATAAATTTTACGTGATTGTGGCACTGAGTAAGCAATTTAAAAAGAAATTCTTGTAATTTTAGTATTGATGCTACATGGAGCTATACGAAAAGTCAAAATTATGTTTATAATTAGGTCGTAGGTATTTGAGCAGGGGAGCGAGACAGAACTGCCGTCTTCGGGGAGCTCCTGGTTTGCTGTCACCATCGTCTTGCCCGTTATGAAGTGTCAAGTGTGTGTGTGTAGTTGTGTGTGTCATGTGGATGGCTGGAGAGCTGTGTGCTTGTGAGGTGTTGTGTTTGTTATGGATGAGTATGAGATGAAAGAAATGGTGGGGGTGAAACTCAGAGCTGACACAACTGGGAAATGTGAGCTACTTTTGGCAACGCGCGATGCTTCCAGGTAGTGTGACAGTAAATTCTGTAAACAAACGCCGGCCGATGTGACCGTGCGGTTCTAGGCGCTTCATTCTGGAACCGCGTGACCGCTACGGTCGCAGGTTCGAATCCTGCCTCGGGCATGGATGTGTGTGATGTCCTTAGGTTAGTTAGGTTTAAGTAGTTCTAAGTTCTAGGGCACTGATGACCTCAGATGTTAAGCCCCAAAGTGCTCAGAGCCATTTCAACCTTTTTTTTTTGTAAACAAACTAATTGTTTCTTTACGAAGCCACTTTATTCGGATCTAGGAAAACTGAAGAAACGACTTCTCTCATTGGTTATATTATCACTCAGACAAGGATGTTGCAAGCGTTTACCATTCCTATCCGTACAAGTCCATTCAAAGTCCCAGCTGGTGAGACTCGTGGTACTTATACTGCGTCGATTAGCACTGCTCGTACGATTTTACAGGGGATGCTACCAGATCATTGTTTCATGGTCGTAGAATTGTCAAGTCATTCTCAGAGACGGCGTCACAAATTGTCCACAAATATATGAAACAGGATTAACGGCGCACTAAAGAGTTCGTTGCCTGGACTCCAGCCACACTACGTTAGTTGTCAGAACAGCGTGCACAGTAGCAGAGGCAACACCCAAAAACATACCACAGATCAATCATGCCGAGGAAAACTTGATAAATCAAAAAGTTTATACGGAAAATCTAACGAAACAATAATTTATGACTGTGCCTTTTACGAAATTGAATCAGAAACAGACACGCAAGGGCGTTAGAAAACATACGTCAAAAGGACGGAGTACTACGGCATGTAAGTGAAATCTCAACTCAAACTAGCAGGAACTGATAGTCAAAGCGGCAGTTGTAGCATGTGATTGCGGTTAGAGTAAAATTCAAATCTGAAAAAGCACCTTCTGATAAAGAGATCAAATGTGAAGCAACACGAAGTTTAATAGTTGAGTGCTGTATTTTCTCCTCTACTTATGTGTAACACAGCTATGGAAGGGAAAATGATCAATATTACACAATATTTGCAACAACTATACTTCGTAAATCCGGGATATTCCTTTACATAGCCATAATAAAATAAATGCATATAATTAATTGTTTCACTGGGTTAAAAATAAAATCCGCGTTGAGTCACGCCTGTTTTTTTTTTTTTATTCGTACATTTCGGATCCTGTTGAGCCATGATCTGTTTGCTCTAAGCTCTGGGTCAAGATAGTTTCACAGCTTGGACTACACAGATGTACAGCGACGAAGGACTCAATGGGTCCACCGTCCGTTACTAAAATAAGAAGTATGACTATAGGCGAGCTCTATTTTGTGACTCAGGTTTGAAATATTTTCACAATGCATAGAAAAAAAAAACTCCTTGCAACGTCAGGGTATTACAGTGCTATATCAACCATATACTAGTAGCCTTATTGAATTGTTGATGGTTGAACTACAAATTAGTATAATACGAGCAGAACATATTTTATCACTTACGAATTGCGATGGCTACGCCACCTCTAGACTTCCCAAATGTATGTCTAAATCGTCGTGAACAGTAGTTTTCTTTTCTTTCACTGTTGCTTAAGACGTATTATAATGTTTTATATAAACAACTCACCAATGGGATTATAGTTTCAATTACTGTTGTAAATCGTGCTACGAGTTTTGGAGGTGAGTTTATTACTGTTATTATTGTTAACTACAGTTTCAGTCGTTGTATACGTAAATGAAATATTTGCGCCTGCAAGATCTGTCCAGAAACGTGAAGAGAAACACGCAGCAATAAGAAAACTTGTAATGTGTAGGTGCAGTCCCGATTATATAGAAAGAATGTGGATTCAAGTAAGTATGAGTACTTGTACATAACAAAAAACTGATAACACAGAGCCATTTGATCTGTCCAGATAATCGAGGATTTTGGCAACGTCAGCAGATTAAAGACGTTCCTTACAGTCTACAGGAGGACACTCTTTGTAGATTCATACTCGTGTGCAGTAGCTGTCGTAGTTTTCGGAAAAAAGTCTAAACTATTTGTTACGAACATAAGGTATACTTAACAAGTTAGGCTATGTTTCCAGGTTAGGAGACTGTTTGCTGGTAAGAGCTCGAGTGTTCCAGAATTTGACGCTGTCGTAATATGTAGCGGAGAGTGAAACTTCGGGTTAGTCGGGCTAGTTCAGGAGTCGGGCGTACTCACCAGGTGGTGCGCTAGTCCCATGACTCGAGGTGATCGGCTAGAGGAGAGCGGAGAAGAGCAGAGCAGAGTACGGAGGAGGAGGAGGTGGAGACGCCGACTGGCCCGTCAGCTGATGGCGGCTGCTGCTCGTCGGGGGTAACGGACCGCACTGGGAGCGCCACACTCAAAACTCTACCTTTTAATATCGGGCTGCCGGTATAAAACTGGCATTAAACAAAAACGGTATCGCCGTCCGGAGGAGGAGGAGTAGGAGGGCGCGCGGGGTCCGCGGCGAGGGGTGGGGGTGGCGAGCGCCGGCTGCATGCGACACATCACCGAGGACGCACGGCGCATGCGCGAGCCACGGCGTGGGCAAGGTCGCGGCGCGTGCCGGCTGGACCGGTTCGCGGCGTCCTCCTCACCCCCCAGTGGGGCAGGGTGACGGGGGGGGGGGGGGGGCAGGGGGCCGGGGGGCAGGGGGCCGGCGCGAGAGCGGGGCCGCTCCCAATTACCGCACTGCCCTGCCGCGGCCGCAGTACCGCACGGATTACGCCAAGGGCGCGCGCGCTCTTTGGGCTCGGCGCGCCATTTAGGAGTGGCCCGCCAAATGCCGGACAGCGCTCTCACTTTCTGGTGTTTCGCAAGGGAGGAGCCATCAGCAGACCTAAACAACTCTGGCGAGATATACCATTCGTCTTACGTTACTAATTTCAAGCACGTCTGTCTATACAGGGTGTTACAAAAAGGTACGGCCAAACTTTCAGGAAACATTCCTCAGGCACAAAGAAAGAAAATATGTTATGTGGACATGTGTCCGGAAACGCTTACTTTCCATGTTAGAGCTCATTTTATTACTTCTCTTCAAATCACATTAATCATGCAATGGAAACACACAGCAACAGAACGTACCAGCGTGACTTCGAACACTTTGTTACAGGAAATGTTCAAAATGTCCTCCGTTAGAGAGGATACATGCATCCACCCTCCGTCGCATGGAATCTCTGATGCGCTGATGCAGCCCTGGGGAATGGCGTATTGTATCAAAGCCGTCCACAATACAAGCACGAAGAGTCTGTACATTTGGTACCGGGGTTACGTAGACAAGAGCTTTCAAATGCCCCCATAAATGAAAGTCAAGAGGGTTGAGGTCAGGAGAGCGTGGAGGCCGTGGAATTGGTCCGCTTCTACCAATCCATCGGTCACCGAATCTGTTGTTGAGAAGCGTACGAACACTTCGACTGAAATGTGCAGGAGCTCCATTGTGCATGAACCGCATGTTGTGTCGTACTTGTAAAGGCACATGTTCTAGCAGCACAGGTAGAGTGCCGGCCGGAGTGGCCGAGCGGTTCTAGGCGCTACAGTCTGGAACCGCGAGACCGCTACGGTCGCAGGTTCGAATCCTGCCTCGGGCATGGATGTGTGTGATGTCCTTAGGTTAGTTAGGTTTAATTAGTTCTACGTTCTAGGCGACTGAAGACCTCAGAAGTGCATAGTGCTCAGAGCCATTTAAACCATTTAACAGGTAGAGTATCCCGCATGAAATCATGATAACGTGCTCCATTGAGCGTAGGTGGAAGAACATGGGGCCCAATCGAGACATCTTCAACAATGACTGCTCAAACGTTCACAGAAAATCTGTGTTGATGACGTGATTGCACAATTGCGTGCGGATTCTCGTCAGCCCACACATGTTGATTGTGAAAATTTACAATTTGATCAGGTTGGAATGGAGCCTCATCCGTAAAGAGAAAATTTGCACTGAAATGAGGATTGACACATTGTTGGATGAACCATTCGCAGAAGTGTACCCGTGGAGGCCAATCAGCTGCGGATAGTGCCTGCACACGCTGTACATGGTACGGAAACAACTGGTTCTCCCGCAGCACTCTCCATACAGTGACGTGGTCAACGTTACCTTGTACAGCAGTAACTTTTCTGACGCTGACATTAGGGTTATCGTCAACTGCACGAAGAATTGCCTCGTCCATTGCAGGTGTCCTCGTCGTTCTAGGTCTTCCCCAGTCGCGAGTCATAGGCTGGAATGTTCCGTGCTCCCTAAGACGCCGATCAATTGCTTCGAACGTCTTCCTGTCGGCACACCTTCGTTCTGGAAATCTGTCTCGATACAAACGTACCGCGCCACGGCTATTGCCACGTGCTAATCCATATATCAAATGGGCATCTGCCAACTGCGCATTTGTAAACATTGCACTGACTGCAAAACCACGTTCGTGATGAACACTAACCTGTTGATGCTACGTACTGATGTGCTTGATGCTAGTACTGTAGAGCAATGAGTCGCATGTCAACACAAGCACCAAAGTCCACATTATCAATTGGGCCAACTGGCGGTGAATCGAGGAAGAACAGTACATACTGACGAAACTAAAATGAGCTCTAACATGGAAATTAAGCGTTTCCGGACACATGTCCACATAACGTCTTTTCTTTATTTGTCTGTGAGGAATGTTTCCTGAAAGTTTGGCCGTAGCTTCTTGTAACACCCTGTATACAGGGGAATAATACGTATTTTATCATGCAAATGCCCGGGTTCCCGGGTTCGATTCCCGGCGGGGTCAGGGATTTTCTCTGCCTCGTGATGACTGGGTGTTGTGTGATGTCCTTAGGTTAGTTAGGTTTAAGTAGTTCTAAGTTCTAGGGGACTGATGACCATAGATGTTAAGTCTCATAGTGCTCAGAGCCATTTGAACCATGCAAATGCGAGTCTCGACTTTGTATTTTGGAAGGCATCATCGGTGGCCTGAAATATATAAATATATACTAACGTTATAAATGACTATCTGTTACGTTTTCGTGACTAAGCCGCTGACCGATTTTGACAAAAGTTGACATGGAGATAGCTTGAACGACGAGGAAAAACGTAGCCTACTTTATAATATGTGTCGAACAACATATTTGTTGGTTTAGAGAATATAGTGCGAAATATGGAACAGTGATTACTCTTTAAAAAAGCTATTTACTCTTTGAATTTTGGAATTCATCATATTTCTGAAAATGTTTTTATTGTTTGATATGTTCTACATAATATGATTCGACGTAATGCATACAATGGTCATACAGTCCTCATGTGTTTAATCCACACTAATACCGCTATTATTAACTGCGAAAGTAACTCACTCTTGTTATGTTTTCACTCTGCCGCTGAACCGATTCCGGTGGTATTTGGTACGGAGGTAGCTTGAACTCTGAAGCAGACTCCAGGCTGGTCTCAATAGTTGTATATTGTTGAGTACTTATTAACATTCTTAAATATCGTATACGTGAATAGCATGCACAGGATGCTGGCACGATGCTCGGCGACTCTTAATTTTTATAGATTATTCCGTGAAAATACATATACAATGTTGTTGTGCACGTGGTTTGTGATACTGAGTTCCTACTCCACCTGGCATAGCTGGAGAGTTCTGCTGCAGATACAACAATATAATCGGACGGTAAGCCAGAGAATCGTATTTAAAACTATTACTACAAGCATCGCAAACGTAAGCCTGATTTAGCGCATAGTTCTCAGGGAGCTCAAGCTACGACAGAAAGTTACTAGAGTCCAACAAACTTCAGTGCAGTCTCACGCCCGCTGAAACTTGGGCGCAGGACGTCGGGCGGCCTTAAGAGCTACAGAGACATTAGAACAGTCACAGACCCGTCGGTTTTATGGGAATTAAGCGTCACGCGTCTCTTACAGCTTCCAAAACGCTTCAAGAGTTACAATGACAGCGTCGTTGAAAGGCTGTACGACAAACACAGAGTCGTGCCTTTACATGTGGGACGTGCGAAGCTTTTGGTGGGGCTGCATTTGATTATGATCTACTAACTGACTATGTTAATCATAAATTGATCACCCTAGGGGGATTGATCAAAAATGTAGACAATGTAGCGCATTAAAATGGAACGGAGAAACGACTGGCATGTGTTGCTCTTGTGCCAAAATCTCACATCCATTACTAGGTGAGCCAGAAAAACCCTTAACGACTACTTCAGTATGAATGTAATTAATTCAGGCATTTTTCAAATATTATTAGAAAATACAATGCGTGCTTTCAGATTCGACAGATAGCAAAATCACAGAAACACATTATGTACCTACATACCGGCACTGCATACATTTTTTATGTATACAGCACTATATATACAGACATCTCAAAATTACACTCCTGGAAATTGAAATAAGAACACCGTGAATTCATTGTCCCAGGAAGGGGAAACTTTATTGACACATTCCTGGGGTCAGTTACATCACATGATCACACTGACAGAACCACAGGCACATAGACACAGGCAACAGAGCACGCACAATGTCGGCACTAGTACAGTGTATATCCACCTTTCGCAGCAATGCAGGCTGCTATTCTCCCATGGAGACGATCGTAGAGATGCTGGATGTAGTCCTGTGGAACGGCTTGCCATGCCATTTCCACCTGGCGCCTCAGTTGGACCAGCGTTCGTGCTGGACGTGCAGACCGCGTGAGACGACGCTTCATCCAGTCCCAAACATGCTCAATGGGGGACAGATCCGGAGATCTTGCTGGCCTGGGTAGTTGACTTACACCTTCTAGAGCACGTTGGGTGGCACGGGATATTTGCGGACGTGCATTGTCCTGTTGGAACAGCAAGTTCCCTTCCCGGTCTAGGAATGGTAGAACGATGGGTTCGATGACGGTTTGGATGTACCGTGCACTATTCAGTGTCCCCTCGACGATCACCAGTGGTGTACGGCCAGTGTAGGAGATCGCTCCCCACACCATGATGCCGGGTGTTGGCCCTGTGTGCCTCGGTCGTATGCAGTCCCGATTGTGGCGCTCACCTGCACGGCGCCAAACACGCATACGACCATCATTGGCACCAAGGCAGAAGCGACTCTCATCGCTGAAGACGACACGTCTCCATTCGTCCCTCCATTCACGCCTGTCGCGGCACCACTGGAGGCGGGCTGCACGATGTTGGGGCGTGAGCGGAAGACGGCCTAACGGTGTGCGGGACCGTAGCCCAGCTTCATGGAGACGGTTGCGAATGGTCCTCGCCGATACCCCAGGAGCAACAGTGTCCCTAATTTGCTGGGAAGTGGCGGTGCGGTCCCCTACGGCACTGCGTAGGATCCTACGGTCTTGGCATGCATCCGTGCGTCGCTGCGGTCCGGTCCCAGGTCGACGGGCACGTGCACCTTCCGCCGACCACTGGCGACAACATCGATGTACTGTGGAGACCTCACGCCCCACGTGTTGAGCAATTCGGCGGTACGTCCACCCGGCCTCCCGCATGCCCACTATACGCCCTCGCTCAAAGTCCGTCAACTGCACATACGGTTCACGTCCACGCTGTCGCGGCATGCTACCAGTGTTAAAGACTGCGATGGAGCTCCGTATGCCACGGCAAACTGGCTGACACTGACGGTGGCGGTGCACAAATGCTGCGCAGCTAGCGCCATTCGACGGCCAACACCGCGGTTCCTGGTGTGTCCGCTGCGCCGTGCGTGTGATCATTGCTTGTACAGCCCTCTCGCAGTGTCCGGAGCAAGTATGGTGGGTCTGACACACCGGTGTCAATGTGTTCTTTTTTCCATTTCCAGGAGTGTATTAGTTTACTTACTCATCATAACAGAAATACTGTTTTGCAAGTGAAGCAGCGGGTAACAGCGACTATATACATATCTTTGTGGGCATCGTTTTGTTTCATGTATCTCGCCTCTACATTTCCACTAATGCGGGATTTGTACCCGCTGCTCTGTACATGTTCCTTTTCTGGTTTTAGAGTTGTTCTTCTGCTTTCTGCCATTCGAGGTTCTTTTAGCACTGACACTCTGTACTTCATTACTTCATGCTTTTTTTTTTTAATGGAGTTCCCAACTGTCCAGTACATGTTTGTGTTATCTGTGGTGCGGGCGCGTTCGCTCGCTTGTGTACTCTAACCTTGTGTTTCGTGTGTACCATGTAAACCAGAATAGTATACACTGAAATAAACGTATATTTTAGGCCACTGAAGATACCTTTCAAAAAATAAAGGTGAAACACACAGTGTGCGGTAAAATTCGTTTTGTTCAGCTGCATGCAATTGGACCTATCTGTAAATGATCAACAATTACTACACGGAACTGAGGACAACGGGCCAACAAAACTTGATGTTACAGCAGTCGCTCGTATATATATATATATATATATATATATATATATATATATATATATATATATATATATATATATATATATATATATAAAAAAGCACAGTGAAAATCCGGTGAAGCTTTGCACACATGTGCCGCAATGTCCCTAGTATGCCCTTCTATCGCGCTCAGAAAACAGTGTCTCCCGCCAATAGTGAAGTCCTGCTGAGGCGTTCCGCCTGATTCCGTGCTGCTCATATAAAGTAACTGCCGTGTGTTTCTTTCTTCATGACAGTTCTCGGCCACACATTGTATGGGCAATGAGGACGCTCCTGCAACGTTTTCCATAGGAGGCGTTCGATCACCCATCATACAGCCCGGACTTGGCTCCCTCTCATTTTCATCTCTTCGCTCGCACGAACCGCTGGCTACGGGGACAGCATTTTGGCACATACAACGGGCTGCAGACCAGCGTAGAGAATTGGCGAAAAGCACAGGGGGCAGACTTCTTTGACGAGAGTACTGGGTAGTTAGTACCACGCTATGACAAATGTCTCTAAGTTCAAATGGCTCTGAGCACTACGGGACTCAACTGCTGAGGTTATTAGTCCCCTAGAACTTAGAACTAGTTAAACCTAACTAACCTAAGGACATCACAAACATCCATGCCCGAGGCAGGATTCGAACCTGCGACCGTAGCGGTCTTGCGGTTCCAGATTGCAGCGCCTTTAACCGCACGGCCACTTCGGCCGGCTAAATGTCTAAGTCAGAGCAGCGATTGTGTAAAGAAGTTGCCGGAAAATATACCTAATGTTGCATAAAAAGAATTTCAGACTGTCACTGTGGTTTCCATTTGGTGACCGATCTGAAGATGAAAAAGGAAAAAAATAGCCCTCGTATTTTCGCTCATCAGACGCGAACATCTTCAGCATCTCTTTAGAGTTTTAAATACCCACTCAGCGCCGTCTTCAGAAGAAGGTGGTGTGAGTTTCGCATGGAATATATATTGCATATTGTTTGGAATGGTGTATGAGCCAAAGCACAGGTGGAAAAACTATCGCGTGTCATTTGGAAAGCAAGAGCAATATCGACATGTACAAAGGTTGTAGTTGTTGACATTGCCTGAGTCACGCACGATTTCTGGTTTGATGAAATTTCGGGCCCCGTATCTTACCTCCACTGGAGTACTATGCACCTCGATCTTGTTCCCACATCGACTATTTGTAACAGCGGATAAAGCATAGCAGTCAACATACCCCCCCCCCCAATCTGGTAGAGCTCCGTGGGCTCTCATCGTGAATGGGTGGATCAGCTGCATACGGCACACTTTCAGAAACTCGTTCTCCCCGCCTCGGTGAACTGACGCCAATCTGAAGGCCGCAACCATACGGTAGTATGTGGTATATCCTCTCCTTTCTCACAATCAGTTTTAATTACGATAGCAGGGCATACTCATTTTAAACGAGTTTATTTCCCAATCAAGGTTTTGTTCTAATAATAATAAGAAAGGCTAAAGACCAGATAGAGATTGGTTGATTGATTTGGAGGAGGGGACCAAACAGCGAGATCATCGGTCCCATGGGATTAGCGAAGGATGGGGAAGGTAGTCGGCCGTGCCCTTTCAAAAGGACCATCCTAACATTTGCCTGAAGCGATTTAGGGAAATCACGTAAAACCTAAATCAGGATGGCCGGATGCGGGTTTGAATCGTCGTCCTCCCGAATGCGAGTCCAGTGTGCTAACCACAGCACAACCTCGCTCGGTCCAGACAGAGGGCGGAGGGGGAGATAAATCTTGGGGGGGGGGGTCTGGACATAGAGAGGGGAAGGAGTAGACGGGAGAGAGGGGGGCAGCAAGAGGAGATGGGAGAGGGGGGGGGGGAGATCAACTCGTGTATGCAATTTCAATACATATTTAGTAATTCTGAAGCACTGCTGGGTTCGCTAGTAATACCATATAGACCAAGGATGTAACGCAAGTACCCTCACGTAGGACAGTCTGTAAAAGATAAGAAGTGTTCAAACAAATGTCAGAAGGACAAATGGTACCTCGCTAAATATAACGCTTCAATATCTAAGTACCTAGGTTTGTTAATTAACTTACAAATGATACTCCGCAAGCCACCACACGGTATGTGGCGGAGGGTGCCATGTACCACTACTAGTCATTTCCTTCCCTGTTCCACTCGCAAAGACAGTGAGGGAAAAACGTCATCTATATACCTCTGTATGAGCCCTAATTTCTCTTAACTCCTTGGTCCTTACGCAAATGTACATTGGCAGCTGCTGAAGGGTTCTGCAGCCCGCTTCAAATGTAAATTGTTTAAATTTTATCATTAGTGTTCCTCGGAAAGAACATCGCGTTCCCTCCAGGGATTCTCATTTGTGTTCTCGAAATATCTCTGTAATACTTGCGCGTTGTTCGAATCTACCGGTTATAAATCTAGCAGCCCACCTCTAAATTACTTTGATGTCCCCCTTTAATTCAAATTGGTGTCAAACACGAACATTCGAGCAGTACCCAAGAATAGGTTGCACATGTGTCATATGCTGTCTCCTTTACAGATGGACCACACTTTCCCAAAATTCTTTTGACAGATGATCCACACTTTCCTAAAAGTCTCCCAATAAACCGAAGTCGACCATTCTCCTTCCCTACTGCAGTACTTACATGCTCGTTCTATTTCGTATTGTTTTGCAACGTTGCGGTGTCACACAGACACTACTAATGCTGTATTCGAACATTATGGGTTTGTTTTTCCTACTCACCTGCGTTAACTTACATTTCTCTACATTGAGAGCTAGCTGCCATTCATCACACCAATTAGAAATTATATCTGACTCATCTCGTATCATCCTAAAGTAACTCAACGACGACACCTTCACCTACACCACAGCAACGTCAGCAAACAGCCGCAGATTGCTGCTCACCCTGTCACCCAAGTCTGTTATGTACACAGAGAGCAATAGCTGTCCTGTCACGTAATCCTGGTGCAGTCCTGGCGATACCGTCGTCCCTGATGAACACTCACGATCGAGCTAAACGTACTGGGTTTTGTTACTTAAGAAATCTTCGAGGCACTCACATACCTGGAAAGCTATTCTGTATACGCTCGTACCTTCGTTAACAGTCTGTAGTGGGGCGCCGTTTCAAATCCTTTTCGGAAATCTAGGAATATGGAATCTGCCTGTTGCCCTTCATCCACAGTTTCCAGGATATCGTGTGAGAAAACGGCAAACTCAGTTTCGCAAACGCGATGCTCTCTAAAACGAACTCAGACTATGTTCAAGAACCCTGCAGAAAACCGATGTTAAGGATATTGGTCTATAATTCTGTGGGTCCGTTCTTTTATTCTTTTTATATACAGCAATGCCTTGCGCTCATTTCCAGTCGTTTGGGAATTCGCTCTGGGTGAGAGATTCGCGATGAATAGAACCTAAGCAAGGGGCAATGCCGTGGAGTATTCTTTGTAAAATCGAATTGGGATTCCAGTCGAACATGGTGACTTATTTGTTTTCAACTCTTTTAGTTTTTTCCCTGCACCTCAGATGCGTATTACTATGTCCTCCATACGGAGGTCTGTGCGATGGTCAAAAGACGGCATGTTTGTACGATTCACCTGCGTAAACGATTTCTTAAACGCTCAGTTTGAAACAGGAACATTAGAACTTTACGTACTTCTTCAAACATTTCACTGGTTATTACTTTATGGTGCTTTATATGAAGATAATACTCTGCACCCTATCACGTCTTATCAGTAATAATAGTTCCCGTCGTTGTACGTAAAATATTCTAGCTATAGTACCTATGTTCTCTGCTCAAATTACATTTCATTTGAATGCGATTGTGCTCATCTTGACAATCACATACAGTTAATTTTCGCTATTGACCCCCATGTATCGCATTACTTGGTTGTTAGTTATTAGTTGTAAAGTATCAGTAAATTCTGCCATTTGAAAAAACGCATGCAAGAATAATTCGATTCTATATGTTTTATTTTCAAGCATACTATCTGGAAATAATCATACGATCTAAGCTCCGCAATACAGGCCACCACTCCATAGTCAGTGCTGTAACAGTGACCCATAAACGTATAGGTCACTAACTCCCTAGAACTGTTTTGTGCTCTTACAGCCGCAGCAGTAAGTGCAGTTGTTAAACCATTTATTTTCCAAAATGCATGTTTCAAAAATGGCTCTGAGCACTATGGGACTTAACTTCTGTGGTCATCAGTCCCCTAGAACTTAGAACTACTTAAACCTAAGGACATCACACACATCCATGCCCGAGGCAGGATTCGAACCTGCGACCGTAGCAGTCGCGCGGTTCCGGACTGAGCGCCTTAACCGCGAGACCACCGCGGCCGGCCAACACATGTTTCTTTTGTTTATGTAAGATCATACCACCTCTGAGATTTGATTGCTTCATCACGTCATGACGAAAAGCGTCGAGTGTATCTTCCAAATCTTGACGATGGAGCTATCGATTCGAAACACGCATCGAAAATAAAAACCAGAGCAACCAAAATAAAGGATTTTTATTCGTTAAATCTATATTTTTCACTGTCTGTGTGGCACGTGAAATCGTTATGGATTCGTTAGAATGAGTCATGTTTAATGCATGAGGTAGATCGCCACCTGCTCTGTTTTACGTGACGCGACAGTTGGGCCATCAACTCCTCTTTTGTGGGATACTTACCTCGTTTCAGTGGTAGCAAGGCATTAAGTCACTGAATATAGTTATTGCTGTAATTGTTTCGCGACGTAACAACTTACTAAAGGAATGAAGTAGCTCAAATGTGACAGCCTGTAACATTTTTAGTTAAAAACAAGCAAAACAGAGTCAAAAGGGAAGAACGGAATCCCTTGCAGCGAGGTGGTTGTTACGAAATTCCGAATCGAGTCATCATCTAGAAATCGATTCCACGCGGATCTTCGGACTCTTCCCGGATCTGCTGTCAGAAGTTCCCAGCCCGCCGGTCTGAGAAGGCTTGCAGCTAACGCCCAACAGGTTTCCCATGGCGTAATGGCCACTGCTTAAGTCACCGCGGCCGGGAAGCAACACGGGCTCTCGTGTGGGATGTACTGTCTCATTTTGGGGAAACACAAAAATTCCGTAGTCGTGTTCCTTAAAAGTACTCGTTCCCAAGTTCCTGTTCCGGACTTTACTAACGTCACAGGAGTACTGGGAACGACTGTGTGCTGGTTTAAAAATTTCTGATACGTATTACTGAAGTTGCGTTCACAAAGGTCAAATGGTAACTTACAATCCACAGAAGTTCGATAACGGTATGCAACGCGAAAATGAAATTTCGTAAGCAGAAAGTTCAGTACCTTAGAAACGTCTCTCACTGTACGACTGACTGCATCACAAGAATACACTGTCCCAAAACTGCTGAAATGGTTTATAATATCACTTTTCCACACATGAAGCGTCATCTCCAAACTGTTTCCTACAGAAATGAAGGAAAAGAAATACATGGCGCTAGGTCGACACTGCATGAAGGTTGCTATATGTCCATCTTTTCAGAGATGGTTGCGGGACTCGGCTGTTCGACACAGGATGTCAAATCCAACACCTTTCAGCCGTATAGTTTCCAAACTTATTTTATTTCGCTACCAGTTTCGGCGAATTACTACGCAATCTTCAGGCCTCTGACCGACGTGTAGGAAGATTCCACTTCGGTTCTGGTAAAAACATAGACCAACATTCGAATACTGGTATCTGTAGATTTCTGCTTGCTATAGCGGTCACTTCAACCATCACCTGTCGACCAAAACGAAGGAACTTTAAGCCCACCGCACGCAGCTCCAACTGATTCACTGCTAGCATACTCTATTGCGTGTCCAACAACGAACATCCCTAAGCGGTGTTATTCCACGTTCGAGGAAGTCTTACACAGTCTCGCCCCAGCCTTTTAATGACTAGTTAGTATTTTTCTCTTCTTTTAAGAGCAGAGGTAATAGTCTGACTATGAAGTGTGTTATTTGCTGTTAAAAGAAGACTCACGAATACGAAACATGAAGTAATAAGTTTGGAGGAACAAGTAAGTTATCTTTGTAAAGCAATATCAGTCTTTCGTCTGACATACTTCACTTCTCTTTACCTTCCTTACCTTTCCTCCTCCTAGCCGCGATTAGTTAAGATGCGTATATTAAAGTATGTTACCTTAACTGAGAATAATTACTCATTTTTGCTGAAACATTGTGCCATGTTCTTTTATCTTGTACCCGTAACATCGTTGCTATGTTATTGACAGGTTTTACAGTAGAAGTGCGGGTGAGTCTTATTTTATGAACGGGAATAACCGGTTGGGGCGATATCCGCTTAACCACCATTGCGGCCATCTCACCGAGATAATCACGAAATGTAGTAATTACCTACAACGTGCTTACAATTAAGTTCTCGAAGTCTGATTGCTCAGTGCGAATAAAATTGTCACATTTAAGGTAGTCGGAACTTCTATGATCGCGAAAATAAGGAGCCAAAGCAGAACTCCTAAAGAGTGATACCGTGTCTTATGGGAATGCCATATGTAGATTTCTTCGTCTGCTCAACTCGCTCTCTGAAAAGCAACTTACTGGGTAATCCCGACGTGTAGGAAATTACGATCGCCCAGCGTAGTTAACTACACAAGGCTGGTCATCCACAATGGCTTACCTGAAACAAAAAACGACAACAATCAGATCGACGGTAGGTGATACAAAAGCCAGTGCTTCTACCTACAAAATATTATTTCTCCACAGCTTAACAAGCAACAGTGGATTATACCTTACTTTCTGACCGACTTTTGTAATACGTAACTGAGATATTCAGACACTGTGTCGGACTGAGATCAATATGGGGCTTGTTTTTCGCAGAACGTGCTTTCGGCAAAGGAAGTACTCAGACGCGTTTCAAAGGGATCAAAATACACTATATAACTAAACCTATGCGGACACACCTGTGTAATGCGGAATCTAGATTAACATGTTTTTATTACGTCGCTTTCTAGTCTGTCTGTTCGGTACAAATTTTACAATTGATTTTAAACAAACTTCCCGATGAGATAGATACTTGAGACTTTGGATATAGTTCAGAAATGGATGGCAATGCAATATTAACTCGCTTTCGTGTCTGGTGCGAAGCGGAGGGTACTCTGTGTCCCATTGCTATTTCCCCGTCTTCCTGTTCCAGCGGCGAATGTTTCGCGGTAAGAAAAATAGCCGGTAGGGCTACGTGTGAGCTCGATTCCCTCTAATTCTTACTTTCACGGTCTTATCGCAAGATATACGTAGATATACATATGGGTTCACTCAGGTGAAGAGAGACTGAAATAAACCTGAAATTTACCACATGTCTATTCTAATTCCTTCAAAACGTATGAAATCGACTCAAAATTTCCACACACAAAACACTAAAAAGCAGAAAACAAAAAAGATTTTTGATATAAAATGTTTCTACAACGGAAAAAAACTATAAAATAATTTCTTCTAGCCCCATACAGATAATACTGAGAAGTTGTGCTTGTGCTTTTGAATAGGTATGACAATACTTGTGAAGTTTGAAACGAAAAACGCTTGGCGCGTGCAGTAGATAATAGTAAGGACTGTAGAGATTAGCTGTCGTTGCGAAAAATCGCACAACAGTGAAATAAAATAGTTACTGACTTAAATACGATAACTGATGCACGAATAGTTCACTTATTACACGGGCCCCAGTTTTACGCTTTAAATTTTATTTGTATTGTCATGTTGTTGTCGTCTTCAGTCCTGAGACTGGTTTGATGCAGCTCTCCATGCTACTCTATCCTGTGCAAGCTCCTTCATCTCCCAGTACCTACTGCAACCTACATCCTTCAGAATATGCTTACTGTATTCATCTCTTGGCCTCCCTCTACGATTTTTACCCTTCACGGTTCCCTCCAGTACTAAATTGGTGATCCCTCGATGTCCCAGAATGTGTCCTACCAACCCATCCCTTTTTCTAATCAGGTTGTGCTACAAATTTCTTTTCTCCCCAATTATATTCAGTACCTCCTCGTTAGTTACGTGATTTAATCTTCACCATTCTTCTGTAGCACAATATTTCAAAAGCTTCTAGTCTCTTCTTGTGTAAACTGTTTATCGTCCATGTTTCGGTTTGATACATGGCTACACTACTGACAAATACCTTCAGAAAGGCCTTCCTGACACTTAAATCGATTCTTAATGTTAGAAAGTTTCTGTTCTTCAGAAACGCTTTTCTTGTCTTCGCCAGTCTATATTTTCTATCCTCTCTACTTCGACCATCATCTCTTATTTTGCTGTCCAAAAAGCAAAACTCATCTACTACTTTAAGTGTCTCATTTCCTAATCTCTCTCAGCATCACCTGATTTAATTCGTCTGAATCCCATTATCCTGATTTTGCTATCGCTGATGTTCATCTTATATCCTTCATTCAGGACACTATCCATTCCGTTCAACTACTCTTCCAAGTCTTTTGCTGTCTCTCACAGAATTACAATGTCATCGGTAAACTTCTTCTCCCGGAATTTTAATTTCTATTCCAAATTTTTCTTTTGTTTCTTTTACTGTCTGCTCAGTATATAGATTCAATAACATCGGGGATAGGCTACAATCCCTGTCTAGCTCCCTCCTCAACCACTGCTTCCATTTGATGACCTTCGACTCTTATACCGGCAGTCTGGTTTCTGCGCAAATTTTAAATAGCCTTTCGCTTCCTGTATTTTACTCCTGTTACTTTCAGAATTTGAAAGAGAGTATTCCAGTCAACATTGTCAAAATCTTCTTCTAAGTCTACAAATGCTAGAAACGTCTGTCTTCTATGAGAAGGCGCAGGGTCAGTATTGCTTCGTGTGTTCCTACATTTCTCTGGAATCCAAAATGGTCTTCTCAGAGGTCGGCTTCTACTAGTTTTTCCATTCTTCTATAAAGAATTCGTGTCAGTATCTTGCAACCATGATTTATTAACTGATAGCTCGGTGATTTTCACCCCCATCAGCACCTGCTTTCTTTGGAATTTGAATTATTATATCCTTCTTGAAGTCTGAGGATATTTCGCCTGTCTCATACATCATGCTCACCAGATGGAAGAGTTTCGTCATGCCTCGCTCTCCCAAGGCTATCAATAGTTGTAAGTGAATGTTGTCTACTCCGGGGGCCTTGTTTCGACTTAGGACTTCCAGTGCTGTGGCAAATTCTTCATTTAGTCTTGTATCTCCCACTTCATCTTCATCTACGTTCTCTTCCATTTCCATAAACTGCCCTCAAGTACATCGCCCTTGTATAGACCTTCTATACACTCTTTCCACCTTTCTGCTTTCCCTTCTTTGCTTGGAACCGGTTTTCCGTCTGAGATCTTGATATTCATACAGGTGGTTCTCTTTTCTCCAAAGTTCTCTGTAATTTTTCTGTAGGCAGCTTATATCTTTCCCTTAGTGAAACATGCGTCTAAATCCTTGTTTGTTCTCTAGCCATTCCTGCTTAGCCATTTTGCACTTCCTGTCAATCTCATTTTTAGACGTTTGTATTCCTTTTCACCTGCTTCACTTACTGCATTCTTATATTTTGTGCTTTCATCAATTAAATTCAATATCTCCTGCGTTATCCACGGATTTCACGTAGCCCTAGTATTTTTACCTACTTGATCTTGTGTGTGTGTGTGTGTGTGTGTGTGTGTGTGTGTGTGTGTGTGTGTGTGTGTGTGTGTGTGTGAATTGCTGAAGGACCAAACTGAACTGCTGAGGTCATTGGTCCCGAGACTTAAACACTGCTTAAAGTAACTTATGCTGGTGCACCGATTATAAAAATTTCAAATGCTGTGATAATCTACTCATTAAGAGGTATACACTTATGTATAACACATTAAGACGGGTATTAGTGTTAGAAACTGTGTAGTCTTGACGGAGCGTAGCTCATGGCGCTCAAATACGCAGTTTATGTTCGCGCAGTATGTAAGAGTAAGAAAACTTAAGTGACTTGAAGCAAATTTAGCACGTAATTTCAAACCTGTACGAAACTTTTCCTGGCAGATTATTCTGATTATATTCATCCAATCTTTAACAATGAGAGAACTTAAGCGACTTCCAATAAGAGTTAAACATAATTTCAAATATTAAAAAAAAAATTCTCTCTCACTTAAAGTCAGATATTATCTCATTTGTAATGAAAAGTCTGAAGCTCTTTTATATATTAGAATTCGATTATTGAAAGAATGAGAGCTTTACTGGTTGAACAGTAGATACAATGGGAGGCGGACCCACCAGTATAAAAGGAGGCACGGAATACTGTGTTGTAACTGGAGAAGCAGTAACAGTATAATAGGTCGGTCAGTAGACTAAAGTGACTTCAAACGTGGATCAGTCACTGGACGTCACTTGACTAACAAACCAATCAGGGACATTTCAATCCCTCTAATACTGCCCACGTCGGCTGTGGGTGATGTAGTTGTGAAGCGGGAACGCCGAGCATTGTGCAAGGTCGTTCTAAAATATAGCAATAATTAAACTGAGAGAATCACTCGTGAGTTCCAAAGCGGGAACAGTAGTCCAGCTAGTACAGTGACTGTGCTTACGGAATTGAAAAGAACGGGGTACACTGAGCAAGCAGCTTCTCATAAGCCACATCTTTCCGTAGTGAATACTGTGCGGCGTGTGGTGTAAAGAGCGAAGCCACTGGACAGTGGATGACTGGAAACAAGTGATTAGCGCTCATGACCCTGCGGCAATCCGATGGAACGGTTTGGATTTGGCAAATGCCTCGAGAACGTTACCTGCGGTCAACTGCATTGCTAACGGAGGTGGTTGTGTTACAGTACGGAGGTATTTTTCGTGGCTAGAGAGTCGGCCTCTTATCACTAAATGCGGAAGGATATGGACACAATTTGTGTACTGAATACAGTACAGGAGCATTACGGAGAGGAATTATTGTTTCAGCACTATAATGTACCCTGTTCCAAAGCAGTACATTTGGAGCAACGGTTCATGAACCACAATATTCCTGAAATGGACTGGCCCGCCCAGAGTCCCGTCTAGTGAGACCAACTTCCAAATGAGACACCTTTTGGACGTGTCAGAATGTGGGCTTCATTCCAGACCCCAGCGTCCAACATCATCACTATCTTCCACACTTTCGGTTCTTCAGTAATTCCTCCGCAGACATTCAGACACGTCACTGGATGCGCTACCGGCAGGACTGAAGGTGTCATAAAAGCGAAGGATGGATATAGACGTCCACCACTAGGTGTGCGGATACTTTTCACCAGGTGGTGAGCCTTCCACCTGATTTCCATATTCCACAGAGTCGCGTGTGCTGCGTGACTAGAAACTTCAGGAGGTGGGATATGGTGAAGAATGGACGATCCACAGCCTCTGCGTCGTTGACCATTCACTCTGAAACGGAGTGTAACCTGCAACACAACGCTGCACCAAGGTAAGCAGACTGTACGGGTCATTCCGAAAGGACGAAGTTAGCCTCACTTGCCTCCTTACAGGGCAGTGTTTTACGGGACAGGGAGTTATACTTTGTAGGAGGAACCAATGGTGTGGTGTTGTGGCTTACGCCACATTATAACGCAGACTGCTTGGAGGTTTTGGTTTGTTGCGGAATTGCCGTTTTATTTAATGGGACCTTTTCATTGATTTAATCAAACTTTTATGATAAGACTGGCTTTAGAGCGGTGGTTGAAGACATCTCATTCGCCTTCGTAAAGGCCATCAACTTCTGCACCAGTTTCATTTTCCCTATTTTTATTCAAATGGTTCAAATGGCTCTGAGCACTATGGGACTTAACATCTGAGGTCATCAGTCCCCTAGACTTAGAACTACTTAAACCTAACTAACCTAAGGACATCACACACATCCATGCCCGAGGCAGGATTCGAACCTGCGACCGTAGCAGTCGCGCGGTTCCAGACTGAAGCGCCTAGAACCGCTCGGCCATCAGCGGTAGCCCTATTTTTATTCAAGAACGTAATGGGGGAAGAGAGATTTTTCAGTAACTCTTTGCGTACGCTCTAATTTTTTGTATGGTCCCACACTGGTAATTACTCGACACTTTTGTTAGAGGAAGCAACATTGCGTTTCTAGACTCGTTGTGGAATGTGGAATCTGAGTGATACACAAAGCGTTCTGGTTGCGTCTCCCTCTGCACTTCTGCGACACTTTCGAGCTGACAAAACCATCCCATCACGTGAAAGGGTGTCTCGTCTGATAACGCAAGTAAAAATTGTCTTCCAGCAGGTCGATGTGCCATCACAAACTATTCGCTTTGTTTCTTCTCGGGGCCGGCCGGAGTGGCCGAGCGGTTTTAGGCGCTACAGTCTGGAACCGCGCGACCGTTACGGTCGCAGGTTCGAATCCTGCCTCGGGCATGGATGAGTGTGATGTCCTTAGGTTAGTTCGGTTTAAGTAGCTGTAAGTTCTCGGGGACTGATCACCTCAGAAGTTAAGTCCCATAGTGCTCAGAGCCATTTGAACCATTTCTTCTTGGGACAGTTTGGTGACAATAATGCAGCTCTATTGGTCTGTTACATACCAATTACCTTTAAGTACTGTTAAGTGATGTCAGGTTTAACATTTTGCTCTTCTTACGATCCCTTCATGTTGATCCTGCCCTTTAGTTCTTACGTCTGGTACCAGTAACAACATCTATGTCTATACTTCGTACATCATTATGACGTAAGAGTTATTTTCCATTCCATTCTCGAACGGAGCGTCTGAGGAAAATTTATTTATAAAGCTCTGATGTGAGAGGTATTGAGGAGGTATTGAATAGGATTGGGGAGAAGAGAAGTTTGTGGCACAACTTGACTAGAAGAAGGGATCGGTTGGTAGGACATGTTTTGAGGCATCAAGGGATCACAAATTTAGCATTGGAGGGCAGCGTGGAGGGTAAAAATCGTAGAGTAAGACCAAGAGATCAATACACTAAGCAGATTCAGAAGGATGTAGGTTGCAGTAGGTACTGGGAGATGAAGAAGCTTGCACAGGATAGAGTAGCATGGAGAGCTGCATCAAACCAGTCTCAGGACTGAAGACCACAACAACAACAAACAACATGTGAGATGCTTCTAATATAATTTCATCTTCAGTTTCTCAACTGGAGAGGTATCTCGAGGGCAGAAAAGCAGCCAGTAAACCGACTCTTGGAATTCTCTGTAGATTTTGTCTCCTCCTTCAAGATGTTTTTAGATTTTTCAACACTTCTGTTACCATCTCCCGATTCAAACACGTCTGTCACCATACTCAGCCATTATAAGCAAAATCTTTCGATGTCAAACTACAGTTCCTCAGTACTGCACCGATAAATCAAAAATTGAAACCTGATGTCAGCT
Source organism: Schistocerca nitens (assembly GCF_023898315.1). NCBI lineage: Eukaryota > Metazoa > Arthropoda > Insecta > Orthoptera > Acrididae > Schistocerca > Schistocerca nitens. The sequence continues at coordinate 21,013,619 of NC_064622.1, forward strand.
TTACCTAAAGTGAGGATTCGTGGTCGTTGCAGTTAACATCCTGATGCATTCTTACTCCCAGGCACTTTATGTAAGACGACGTATTCTAGTCGTGACTCGATTTGTAATTAAAGGAAGAAAAAATGTGTTGTGTACTTCACAACTGGATATCAGCCCACATTAAGAACTAGTAGCCACTCTTTAGCTTAAGCTGATGTTTTTCCAAGATCTGACTGACTATTATTGTAATTTTTAGTGACACAATACTTTCTCTGCTCAACTACTCAGATTACAAGTAGTACCATACGCCAAATTATTAACTTACAACACGATCGTAATGGCCCTATCAAACAGTGGCACAGTGCAAACTGAACCGTCCGCATGAACAACACTGCATGGCACGTCTTGTCGAATGTTGGGTTTCTGAATAAATAATTCTGTTTGCAACTTCTCGTTACGTGAGTGGCAGTGGTTCTGACGATACCTATCCGGGTGGGCAGTCACTTGTTTCGCACGCTGTGTACCGCAAGCAGAACCACCAGCGGCGGGTGAGTCCAGAGCCTCTGAGAGCCAGGACTGAGCCTGGGGCAAGGTGTGTGATGGGCCCCATTTCCAAACATACCAACCATATTTCACTGTTATTTTAAAACAAGGTTTGACATGATTTAAACGTAAGGTACGACAGTGCACGGTACCAATATGTTCCGTAAAGACGCGCGGAAAAAGCAATTTTTCAAAACATACCTTAGGTCTTATTAATCACAGAAATAAGGTGTCAACAATTTCGGATAGCCCTCGGTCTATCGACCATTTGTATGCCTATAGGAAGAACTGGTATACTATAGCTATCCTGCAATACAGGGTCAAAACTTGATCATCATACACTTTCTTCAGCCTAGGCAAATTGAGCAAATCTGTTGGTTCTTCTGCATTAGATGTGGTCTAGGGTGCACCCGAGACGGCTTATACAAGCGCCATTCGTTCATGGGCGATTCTACATCTACATCTACATTTATACTCCGCAAGCCACCCAACGGTGTGTGGCGGAGGGCACTTTACGTGCCACTGTCATTACCTCCCTTTCCTGTTCCAGACGCGTATGGTTCGCGGGAAGAACGACTGCCGGAAAGCCTCCGTGCGCGCTCGAATCTCTCTAATTTTACATTCGTGATCTCCTCGGGAGGTATAAGTAGGGGAAAGCAATATATTCGATACCTCATCCAGAAACGCACCCTCTCGAAACCTGGCGAGCAAGCTACACCGCGATGCAGAGCGCCTCTCTTGCAGAGTCTGCCACTTGAGTTTGCTAAACATCTCCGTAACGCTATCACGGTTACCAAATAACCCTGTGACGAAACGCGCCGCTCTTCTTTGGATCTTCTCTATCTCCTCCGTCAACCCGACCTGGTACGGATCCCACACTGATGAGCAATACTCAAGTATAGGTCGAACGAGTGTTTTGTAAGCCACCTCCTTTGTTGATGGACTACATTTTCTAAGGACTCTCCCAATGAATCGCAACCTGGTACCCGCCTTACTAACAATTAATTTTATATGATCATTCCACTTCAAATCGTTCCGCACGCATACTCCCAGATATTTTACAGAAGTAACTGCTACCAGTGTTTGTTCCGCTATCATATAATCATACAATAAAGGATCCTTCTTTCTATGTATTCGCAATAAATTACATTTGTCTATGTTAAGGGTCAGTTGCCACTCCCTGCGTCAAGTGCCTATCCGCTGCAGATCTTCCTGCATTTCGCTGCAATTTTCTAATGCTGCAACTTCTCTGTATACTACAGCATCATCCGCGAAAAGCCGCATGGAACTTCCGACACTATCTACTAGGTTATTTATATATTTTCTCTCCTGGAGAGAGAGAAAAAAAATCCGATAAACTACAACTTTTAGGTACGAAAAGTGGAGACTGCCACTTCTGTACTTTCTATTCAAAGTAATTCGTCGAAAAAAATATTCTCGGAGAACTTAGACATTTTTTTGGGTATGATTATCAGTTACTAAAGTCCAGAGGTTCAAAGTTGTCGTACTCATGCAGTAAAATACGCATGTAAAATCCGGTCTGAGGTGTAAATGTTCTTTTAACTGACATTGTGGACACGAGGAAAGAGTTCGAGGGTCATTGCAAGGGTTCTGATGTCACCAAACTATGTTTTCGTCGACATTTTTATACCAATAAGGCTTTATGACACACTGTCTCTCTATAAAGGGCACTTCACGCCTATACAAATATGCCCAAGGTGGTATTGCAGTACCAAAAAACGGGCTAAAAAAGTCTCAACATACCTGAAAAAAACTTTAATTACTGCCAAAAAATTATGTACAACTGCAAAAGACTGCAAATCCAGAAAAATACTTCTAATAACATTTTTACTCATTCATTTCCGATGAATACCGATCAATGAGCTACATATTGAGGAAAAATTTTAATCTTATGTTATGGGTACTTATTTGCTATTTACGTGTATCAAAGTTTATAAATGTGTCGAAATATGTAAATAAACTGTCAGAACTTAAGTGATCTACAGAATTTATTGTATAGAAGGTGTATACGCTGCTATAGCAGGGAAAAGAAGGGAACCGGCGGAAAAAAGCTCGCGTCGGAGCATAAAAAGGCGAATATGCTCGTCTTGGAAAGACTATGACAGAAAATCGGGGAACGAGCAGCCACAAATCTGAATCCGCCTTCCTCACCAAAAATTTTCGCATGTGAACATAGCCGATCTTTTTTGTGCCGAAAGAGAATAGCAACAGACAGTGACGGTGGAAGGGAGAGAAGGCAGTGCCAGTGTGGAGAGAGGGAGAGAGCAGGCAGTGATGGTGGGAGAGAGAAAGTGTCAGTGAAAGAAGAAGCGAGATGGATGAGGACGACAGCAACGGCGGCCAAAGACAGGGCAAATACTGATGGTCGGTGAGAGACAGAGACAATAAAAGAAAAGAGCTCCGTAACTATAGAAACAGTGCAGGAAAAAGAGAGAGGAGACATTAGAAATGAAAAAGATATTAGGGGACGCCATACATAGGCTTGGGGTGGGGGTGGGATGTCTGGAGTCTCCCAGCCTGACGAACTTCAACTCGTAGGTATGGGGAGGGAGCATTGTGGGCCGAAGATTTAAAAACGTCGGTATAGGGGGAAAATAAGCTGGACCCCTCAGAATTTTTGAGCTGCCGGTGTATGGTGAAGACAGTGGCGGTGCGAAAGAAAGAATAAAGGAGACAGTGAGAGAGGATACAGTGGCTATGGGATAGACCGTATATCAACGGGAGAGACTCAGACAGTGGCAGTGAGAGGGAGACGCTGTTGTCTGAAGGTTTCACTGCAAAGAGAGACTGCGTGAAAGGATTCCGAATGTGCTGTGTCAAAAGAGCACGAATTTGTTCACATGCCAAAATTTGTGTTGAGATAGGCTGAATGCGGACTGAGGCAGGTGTTTCCCCACTTTTCTGTAAGAGTGATTTCGAAAGGAACGTAGTCGCCTCTTTGCACTCTGACAAGAGCACTGCCCCGCTGGTTTGTACGGTGGTACTTACTGTACGTTGCACGAAATACTGGTGGCAGAATTTGAGCAAATTAGCAGTTGTTCGTGTTGCAGTAGGTTGAATCAGAGTGCGCACTAGTAATACACACCTGTATCATACAGCCGCTGTTAGCAGTACTAACTTTAGTTCCATGTTGTTTGCAGTGTTATCCTGCATTACAGAGCACGTGAACATTCCAGGATATTGTACAGAATGTGACTTGTCATTGCACTGTGTTGTATGTAGAAAGTGGGTACACCGAACAAATAGAACGACGCAGAGCAGAAGGTTTCTATACACATGTTTCAGACTAACTGATCCTAATTTTTTCATGTTGTGAAGGATAAGAACGTAAACATTACTAATCAATAGAACGGCGTCTACAACTTCTTTTTCTATACAAAACTCTACCCATAACTCAGGGGTTTAGATGCTTTTGCTTGAGCTGTTATTTTTACGACGGAAACGATGAATTACTGACGTTAGTTTGTTACAATTGGTCACAGAATATATTCTACGAAACCTGTTTGATTAGTTCCGGGTATTAAAACACGTAACATTGTTTTCTATGAAAGTGGGGAAATACAAGCTTTCTAATTACAGAACGGAAACTGAAAGTTAAATTTGCTGCCTCGAAAATGTAATTTTTTTCGAGCACATTTTCCGCATTCAAATTTGATTTCCATGCACACTTTCTAGCGGAATTAAAGGAGATTACGGTAGCTATAAATTTAAATAATGTTTATAAATATATTTGCAATTTTCATTGTATTTAATTATAAAAGATTTCGTAGAAAGAAAACAGTTAGTAGCACACCTGTATGATGCGACCTCGCCAACATCGTGCTCTAAACGTCACACTCGTTTTCCAGCGAAGATGTTCCAGTACTTTTATTACAATATGCAGTTTCCTTCATCCCAGTACAAGTTCAAAACAACTCATTACTGGACATTGTTTTATTAAGAAAAATGTTTAATTTCAAGCTCTCTGTTATTTCAGAAAACTGGTAACAGCTATTATGATATGTCTTGTATAACGTTCTATTACTATTCGGAATGTAATAAAAAAATAGTCACAAACCATCTCTCTAGATTCCCACTGCGTCGAGCTACCACACCAGGAAGATGAAAGAGTGTGCTAAGGTTAAATACCTCGATAAAAAATACTAGTGCTATAACGTTTACATGGAGTAGCAGACTGAAAGGACAGTAACAAAATGCTTTGAAAAGTAGTGACGAAGACAGTTATCAGGAGCCCAAACTACCACAGCTAGGGAACTGGATGATAGCTTAGCCATGACTTACACGGCAAGGGAGAAAATTGATATGGCTGACAATCTTATAAGTTAGGCCTCAGATGCTACTCAATAGTGAATTATTGTAAAATGTATGTAAGGTCTCTTTAATTTAATTTTTGAAACTGGTTTAATTTTCTTCCACTTCACTTTCAAATCAGTATAATAGTCAGCCTTTTGTTTTAAAGTTGACGAAATGTCTGGTGCTAGTAGCGCTGCGTTGTGGAGTTTTTTGTCCCCACTCGGTCCTTGGCACACCCACAGATTTTAGGAAATAGACGTCAGCACATTCGCATGTAAACTGCCATGGGTAGTGCAATGGGTAGCGTATTATAACCTACTTGCCTATAACACCGTCAAGTGCTTTGCGAGTCTTTTGTTCAGGAAATTGTACCGATACGTGCTAGAGAATGTTGAATCGTGCAACGACAAGTCGGGCACAAAACAAAGTAAAATGACAGTTGTAAAACTCTGAAAATGTGCGTGCAATTGAATGTCATAACGGTAATTTGTCATGAAACGAAATAATGGTACAAACAGACTTAATAAGACAACTATATAGAATCTATGTAGTAATGTGAGTGTTCTTTACTCGCTGGTCCAAGAAATCAAAAAGACAGGCGTTATTACACACACTCTGTTCTAGCCTTTAAGATAACTCACGCTACGGCGGCCATCTCACATTGTAAGTTGTGAATTTTAAATAATATATCGTAATTTATGCTAATCGTGACTTATCTTTCATGTGTATAGTGACCTTCACACAGAAGTAAGAATAAGGTTTATTTTCAAGATTTCCATTACGCGGGATAAACAACAAGAACGGCCGAACAATCGACCATTCTTCGCAGATATCTTGGGCAGGAATAACTTCATTATAATTTCATTGCGTTCCGTCATCAACGGGCGCTTTAAAACACTCGCATCATAATTAGTAAAGAAAAAAGTGCATAAATTAATTTATTTCGTATCAAAGTAAAAACTAAGAACATTTAGTTGAGTACAGACATTGGTCGCTTCTCGGCAAAACAAATATTATCCCGTTTAAAAAAGGAAATACTTTCTTTACTTCACAGGTTTTAATTAAATCTTGCTAGGGTAAAAATACCCTGCAGCAATATTTTAATGTGATAACACGAAATATAATCTCTGAGAACACGTTTACGTTTTTTTGTCACTATGAATGCCCTCGCAGACATCAGTTTTAACAAATTCTAAAATCGCCTCACGCAATCTTATATTAACAAGGTGGTGGGTCGCGCGCTGTCAAATAATCAAAGCTCAGAGAACTATTTTACGAAAGTATAGATTCCGGTCCCCGTTATTATCAAGATTCTTTCTTGTGTCCGCTCCGCCAAATAAGTGCTCTATTCACGCTCTTGCCGGGCGTAAATATCTGTAAAGTTAGGCGGTAAGTTTTTCTTACACTCTTTTCGTCACATTCGGTGAGTACACCGTAAGTATACTTGAGACGGTGTCCGGACCTGGGCGGTAGCGGTACAAAATGTTTGAATCACAGAATCAAAGTCTAGTTGTTGCCAGATTATATTTAGTTGCTTTGGTTCCCAAATCTGTGAAACGTTGTTGATTCATGGTTGATCCGACTAACACAAGAACGCCTAAACGCATGTCCTACCTTCCCACCGTGAAACAGACGCAGTTCGGAGGGGAGAAACGAGAACAGAAGCCGAGAGCAGAGCCGTGTAGGCTAGAAGGCCCTACGATAAGAGACGGACAGCCACGTCACCAGCCGACCGCCAAGACCACCCCCCAGCCCATGTTAAAAGATAGAGCCCTCCAGAAGAACAGTATAGATTTTACGATAACACTGAAAGGGCCACACCAGCTGCAAGTTTTAGCGTGAGACTATACGTGTCGCTGTTACGTTGCAAACGTTAAAAACATTGCCCCACCACGAAAAGTATAACGTTTCTCATTGGATAGACAGGATTTTTGTAGGCGGAGCTTAAGGTTAACATTGAGACCCTGATTGGTCAGTTGAAAACACAGCCAGATAGATTTTCTTAAACCAACTTCGGTAAATTGTGGTAAAGAGAGGTTAGAAAGAGTTGCTTCCGAGTCGGCGAGGTGTGTGGAGCTGCGCCGCTCGCCACCCCCTGACGCTGCCTAACCAACGACAAGGTAATGAACGCATGCGGTGCCGCATAAGAGACATAAAGCTTCACTCAGAACTGCAGAAGTCTCATCTGTTACACCCCCGTTTTGCGTAATACTAGTGTCGATCGTCAATTAAAGCTCATGGTATTCATATTTGCTACGTAAGTTAAAATCTGAAACGCAATGATTTTTCTGTTATATAATTATTGAGAAGCCACATCAGCCACTGTAATTTACGATAAGTTAGATAAGTAATTAAAGATAATTGAGGGTCACTGTAGACCATTTTGATAGTTTTCTCTCTTGTGAAACTTAATTTAAATCTAGATTATAGATGTGATATGGCATAGGTCATCCTTCGATCCATTGTAGAACTTGGAAACCCATTCAGGGAATATTCGTTCACATTTTTGTTGAATGCAGTTGGTTTTTATCATCCTGTATTAAAACATTTCCTTTTATCAATAGTGCAATTTATAAACAATGTTTTGTGAGTAGAATAAAATTTCCGATGGTAAACTTAACTGCTTTTTCGACGTTATTTTTCCAGCTAACTAAAAATAGGAAAGCCTTGAACGCCTTCCACTAAATTTAGTTAGTATTGAGATTCTTTTACAGGGAGTGCAGTGGAGCTGACGCTGAATTCATTAAGTATTTGGTTATATCATCGCTAGTCTCACTGAACTCTTCTGAACTTTACATGTCATGTGTGGTCTGGCGTCTCCTTACCAGCAGCAGGTCCCAGGTTCAAACTAGACAATTCCCTAAAAAACACGCTCAGAGCGTCGTTGCGCGAAAGTGGTAGGGAGACACGACTTACAACAAACAAACACCACGCAGAATGTTAGACAATGTTTTCAGAAACTGAGTCGTGCTTCAAAATTACGAACAGTAGAGCTTTGTAATAGATGCAACCTACTGAAGTAATAGCAGAAACAAATACTAGCAGCACTTCCCAATAGACTAATTAATTCAGCTCGCAGATTATTTCAAGCAAATACTGATGTGATGTAACACACGGTGAACGAGTTTAGACTGAACGATATTGGACAAACTGCTAGCCGATAATTAATTAAGATTTTGCATAAGACGAGAAAGGCAAGCTACGGATTTGTAGAGCAATATATTACCTTTTAAACTGATTACGTTCACACAACGTCATTACTAATTATGTAGGACGTCGCTGACGGCTCGTGCAGTGTGCAGTGTGCTCTGGTTCTATACACGGGAAATGAGTGGCCGTATGGTCAACTGAAGGGAAGTCCCATGAGGTTACGCAGATATTCTTTGGTATAAGAGGACGAGAGAAAGCCGGACGACGGGACGGGACGAGTCGAGTCGAGTCCTGGTACGGAAACCCCGCACGGTGTGGGACTGGTTCAGGGAAGCCCGCCTGCTGATTCATATGCCGCCTGCAGCGCACACCTAGCGTGCTGAAGATACCGCATCAGGGGACCGCCTGCCAAGGAAGCGAGGGGCACAGCGGCTGCCGTTAACCCGCCGTCACAGGCAGCGGCTGCATAGCAAATACGGCTTGGGTACGAGTATACAGCGTTCCTTCCGTTACACTCATCTCGTAGGCCTACCTTCTTTCATTACGAATTAGGAAACTGTTCTACACGAGGATTCCTACTGATAACAACATTAATATTGTTACTGTTAGTTCTCTCCAATATTGACATCTACACTGCGCAAGTCACAGTACGTGTGGGAACTTTGTCACTTTCCGCATCCCAGTTCCAGTACCGAATGATTCGCGGGAAAAACGATTGTTGGTAAGGCCCGAATTACACTCTCAAATATCTGTTAAAATATTTGTTATAAAAGACGTTTTATAAAATCTTTGACGCTCTGCCGAAGCACTTTCATCGTAACTTTTACAAGATTTTTCTACCTTCATGGTGTTTTCGCGAGATGTAATTTAACGAAGAAAAACATTGGTTGACTCCTCCAGCAACGTTCGCACTGGGAACCGTAATAGTAAACCACACCGTAATGCAGAAGCCTTTCTTGTTGCGACTGCCGCTGGAGGCCTTGGCAATCACAGGCGTCCTCCAACGAGGTGTGGCTCTTGTCCCCACCTGGAATCTAAATTCTATTTCGTTGTAGTATTCTCGCTAATGACCAGTAATCAATGTCTGCGACTCCACTAAAGAGCAGATCTGACATTGCCGAATATGACGTGACACACTGACTTCGTCTGTCACTCTATAGCTTGATATTTTTTTAAGCCGTTCACTGGAAACTATACTGAATCTTTGGCGCGGCGGCGGTTTTGGCACTGTTCTGCAGTGAAGGTGGATGCGAACCTACTGAAGTTGTCTGGCAATTCCTCATAACGCCCTTATCGAGCTGCGGGCCGTCACCTTGCAGTGTGGGTTCCCAGCACAACATAATAAACATGGCAACAGGAAATGCAGTAAATTCAGTAACGAGCTCAAATGTAAAGTTCTGTGCACAAAGAAAGTGTTGTAGATAGCACCAAAGCTGGATAGGTCTTTTCTACTGTTTATTCCGTTTTTCCATTTCAAGCAGTATCTTCTCTTCGTTATTTTCGTGGATATTCAAAAAGATTTTCTCGCTCATTCTAACTTTTTCTCTATTTCAGTTTCAACTTAACGTTATGGACACATGAATAAATATTTTCTGAAAATTTTCTAGCTTTATTTCATAGCTCCCTGAATACCATTAGTGTAATTTTCAGATTGTTGAATCAAAAACGTGTCAACCGTATTCATCCTAACATAAAGGAATGCAGTTTGTATATACTGTTGAAACAAGGTTATTGTTTGGATATCAAAGTAATCTGTCTTAAACGTAATACATTGTTAACAGTCGTTTCTGACTTAATAAGATTTCTTAACTTCCTACAAAACTTAGGACTTTGAGCACGACACGATTTCAGACTTGCCGAATCAGTTCACATAACGCTATCTACCACTGACTTTAACGGTACTATTCGGCCAGCAGTTTAATTGAACACTGACCAATTTTGCGACCAACTTCCTCATCATCGTCAGGTGAGTCATCTCGGAGCTAAATTCTCGCGACCGAGCCGTACAACGCCTCACTAAGACAGCTCGCCAACGACTCTGCCCACCGACCGCCGCTCTAAACATAGGGCGAGGCGAAACACATTAACTGTTGTAGCCAGATATGCGGTTTAACTTATTCTCACAACCCCCGATGCCATCGCTCGCAAGGTTCGTATGCATATATCGTTGTTCCATCGAGCTGTAAGAAACAGTGACAGCAACAAGTACACATGTTCACTCCGATGGTTTATTTATTTCTTATTTTTATTATTTATAAATAATGCAGCAATTCTGAATAGAGGATACCACACTGCACAAAAGATTTTACGAGAGGACTACCTCCCACATTACTTAAACTGCAGTACACATCACATTTTTTTCATTTTATGGATCAAATTACACAGTTCTCTCAAAATCCTTCACATATACCGGCAATAAGTGCTGATAACAATGAGGAAATCCAACGTTGCTGTCCAGGTAAGATCCTCCAACGTAGCACAAAATGTCAACTGTGTATCTGTGCCCTGTGTATGATGATGACGACGACGAGTACTAAACCAGAATACCGCTGGACGGAAGAGTTGTGTACGAAAGGAAAGAAGGTAGTACCAGCTGCAGCTCACAGCCTCCTCCCACGGAGTAACACAAGGGATGCTGCTGAGTTTACTGTCCCGATCTGACGGGCGGATCACTGTCACATCCTCTTCTCAATGAGATACACCATAGATGTTCCACATGCACAATCTGCTGATGAGAATAAGGAACTTGATCGTCGCATTCTCCAACTCCCGGCCTGTCGACCAGGTACTGTCGATGAAGATTTCTTCCGTTACTAGAATACACGTCGACCACATACTAGCCGCCTCACTGGTTTGTCTGGTAAAACTCCTCACGTTTCACTCGAACCTTCAGTCGAAGGGAAGGCGAGTCTCGGGAATTCTGCTGGACACGCGTGCTGCCGTTCAGTGCAGCTCCATTCCCGTCGTTTCCTGACGTCGTGTGTTTGTCATGGCCTTGGCCGGTATCTAAATTTACTTTTACAGGTCGTGTTTCGCAAGCTCAATCTTTTTTTTTCGCATATTTTAGTGATAATACAAGGCAGACAAATGAACGATTTGCAACTTTTCACCAGTTTTAACACAACATTATGTTAAGTCTATAATTTTGCTTCCACCGTTTTCTCCCGAAGTTCGAGGCTTTATTGTGGAAAACTTACAACAAAATTTACTACCGAAAATATTGGTTATCGGTCGCCACTACTTTCTCTCATCTTTCTGGCAACGTAAGAACCACGTGGGGGAAGAACTGGGCGTCTTTTAAGGAGAGCCATTAATTAATCAAATTTTGCACTTTGACCGTATTTGCTGATCAGCCAGCCTGTGTGTCACTGGCTGGAGAAGGTGGTAGTCAGTGTGAGCAATGTCTGAAGAATACGGTGGCTGGGGTAGGACTTCCCATTTAAATGTTCCCAAATATGTTTTGAAAGGTTCGCGACAAGAGGTCGAACACTGCCATGGTGCAAATTCACCGTTTCATGTTCATTGCTGCAATGTCACCGTTTGTGTTTCAGTGCTCGGCTGAAACACATCAGCTGCTTTCTATAACGATCTCCTGTGATTGTTTCCGTCGCTTTTAGTAGCTTCAAAAACCTTCGCTCTTCCACCGCCATGCTGGTCTTCGATGTCAAAATTACCATTCTTGTCGCGTTGAAATCATTCTCAGCACGTTCTTTCCCTAATAGGTGCCTCTCCACAGATACGTATTACGCAGAATATTACGACCAGCAACCGCAAATTTCTTGACGAAGAAAATTAAAATTTCCCGCATATGACGAGAATTGGGCTCGTAAGTTGACTTATTCAAGCGAAAATTAGTTTTAGTTTATGGTGCAGTCACAAATCTACTACTTTTTTGGTGGTGTTATGTTTACAAATGTCTTAGTTTATTGTATGACACGACCTACGAGCTGCACCACCACTTGCCGCTTCCGCCATCTACTGCAACAGGGCGGAAGCAAAGCTGTAAACCCAACATACCGTTCTATGTATGCTACAGGCCGCAACTCGTGGTCTCGCGGTAGCGTTCTTGCTTCCCGAGCACGAGGTCCCGAGTTTGATTCCCGGCGGGGTCAGATGATTGCGTTTTGTTGTGTCGCTTTCATCATCATCATCATCATCTATCTCCATTACGGTCGAAGGAAGGCAACGGCAAACCACCTGCATAAGGAGCTTGCCTAGTACGTCGGACCGGGTCTCCCGCATAGTTCCCCTACAGTCTGTGAAGAAGCATGGGACTTCATTTCCACGTATACTCGGCCGCTACGGTCGCAGGTTCGAATCCTGCCTCGGGCATGGATGTGTGTGATGTCCTTAGGTTAGTTAGGTTTAAGTAGTTCTAAGTTCTAGGGGACTGATGACCTCAGAAGTTAAGTCCCATAGTGCTCAGAGCCATTTGAACCATCCATGTACACTACAGGCGGATTTCCGAGCTGATTGAAACACACATGGTGTTTCAAAATCTTTGTCACAAACGCCTAGGGATGGTAGAGCACCTCACGTGAAACAACTTTTGTTACAGACAAAATGCTCGGCGACGTTTCCTGGCGACCCTGTCTGTCATTAATGGTTGTGCCCCCTGAGAAGCGGCAGGGCTAAGGCACCCTGCGGTGTGCGTAAGCAATGTGTGTTGCCTATAATCCAGTCATCTGCTCCTTGTGACAGGCGGTTGGCCGAGCAAAATTAAAGGTACTAATTCGCATCTAAAATACGTGTCTGAGCTTAGAGGCAATTGTTCTTAAGGTCTTCTTGTTGAAAATCACTATAAGTTTACTGGGGCAGGTACTATACAGATGCACGTACCTGGTTATTCCCAAGTCCAGTGAATACAGTAAATAGACACCTAGCATCAACGAGTAGCGTCCGCAACCATTTTGTCTCTAGCAAAAGTTGTTCTATGTGAGTTACTCTACCACCTCTAGACATTTTATGCAAAGCCTTTCAAACAGTCTGTATATTTGAGGCCGTATATGGTCTTGTTTTCCAGCAATAACTACACCGCAAGGACATTTAAATTGCACCACCATGAAGGTAGCATAAACCAGACGTCAAATTAGAATCAATCATGTACTACATGTTCGAATGTGCAAATGATTATCATCTCAGCATAACAGCACAAAGTGCGCTAAACTAACGCTGTCTCTGTTCTGTGGATAAGCAGAGATTATGCAGCCGGTTTCTCATACAGAGTTCGTATTTGAATGTTGTCTGGTTGTCAGGGAACGGGGTTGCACCTCTTGTGAGAAGCAGGAAAGTCTACAATCACGTGTCGTAAATCACCAGCAGCAGTACAACGAACGGAGGCAGATGCCACTAGTCTTACCGGCCATGCACTGTTATGTAGTACCATCAGGTACACAGCAGGATATCTGAACAGCAGCTCAAAGTTGTGGTGGACCGCCGCACTATACATCAATGGCTGAGGCAGCGCTGATATTCTTAGGGTCTGTCGAGCCAGAAGGCTCACCAGCCTCTGCACACAGGCTCTGCACTGGGGGCTGGTCGGATAGGCTCCACTCCATATCCAAATACCCTCTAACATCTTGAAGCAGGAAATAAGAGCTGAACCATAAACCACGCTCCCGTAATTTCACCGTGATCTGACAAATGCCCTGTAAAATTGTAGGAGGCGGGACCTGTCAGCTCCCCACGCCTTTCTGTTGAGATTGGTGCGGCAGCCAGGTTAATCTAGAGCCAAATAGTAGACCCAAAAAGGCGCACAGTGTCCTTAAAATGAAAAAATATTGTCATCCTTTGTGAGCTCTGGTTGGTTAAAACTCTGACGAGCACGAGTAAAATTGACACAATTCTCTGGTGAGAACCTAATACCACTTTCATTGGCCTACGCTCTGAGTCTCCTCCATGAATGTATGCATTCTGCTATCTATAATTTATCTGCCGTCCTTCCAGGTGTTGCGGTATATGCTGCTTCCGTGAGTACGTTTAAACTACGCTGCTTTCCATTACAGTTACATGTTTTGTGTAATGGCACGTGGGACGGCTCTAGGATATTCGCTAAAAGCTTATCTTCTGCAAACTGCTCTCGTTTTATTAATTATTTCTCTCGGGCATCATGACGACCATATGAAATGGGAGTTCCACGACTAGGGCGTTAGTCTGAGTGGCTGCTATCGCAGACTGCTTTGCACTGGAACTTGAAGTAACGCACTGTTTAATCAGAAGCCGAACGAAACTCAGGCTGACATTATCTACATGGGGCTGTTGAACAACGCGTTACAACGGATGTATAACAATAATTTTTTCTCTTTTCAGTAGCGTATAAATACCATCCGATCTTGCCGTCGATGACAAGTTGGAGATATTTGTATCTGAAAATAATAGGAGCCAAATTTCAAAATATGAATCTCTGGTAACAAGTTACTAGTAAATATCACTACTGAAGATTTGCAGAGGTGCTCGATTTATTGCCTGCAAATATGAGAACAGTTTAGTCATCTGATAGTCCAGAGTTGGAGTTCCTCCTCCTGCGTGAACACTCAGATGAGCAGCCCGCTATTACTACGATAACACTGTTTTGCGTCAGTTATGTGCTCTAAGTCAACTGTGTTTATTCTCAGTATTTTCTGAGAAAACAAATCATACCCTGCTCTGTAAGTGGTCTTGGCTATTTACTCTGTCTCTCTCTCTCTCTCTCTCTCTCTCTCTCTCTCTCTCTCTCTCTCTGTCCCTCTCCGCCAGCGCCCCACGGTTTGCGTTTTCTCGGTGCAATGTCCGTCTTCATAGGTAGCTACGAGCAGCCAGACAAGGATTTTTTTTCTTGGTACTATGATTAAAAGAGTGTCCTAGTGCGAAGTATGGTGTCCACCCACCCATCCTTTCTAATACATCTGGAACAGGTGGCGTTGAAACTGCGGAGACACAGTTTCACCTTAACCGATATTAACGACAGGCTGAGCGTTGTTCTGATTACGTTGCGTAACAACACGTATTCAGCACTCCAACCACAATGCTCTGCCCTTAGCTCCTTGAGAAACGGCACTACTCGTATTTTAGTATTTTTGTTTCTGAAGAACAATGCCTGGAAGACTTCTGTCGAGAATTCACGCAGCTGACGTAAAATGAGTTATGAATTTGTTTAAAGTCGTTCGACGTTCACGTAACTTGTTAAAACATATACGAAGAAAAAAGAGACTCAGAACCTGACGTTGATGGGGAGTTGGTATTTTCGTCAGAGACAGCCGGAAGATTGATGGCGCCAGACGGCTATCTCCTTACATACAAAATACATAAGCCGCCATCAGGCATGCGCAAAACGTTCAGAAAGTGTGTCTTGACTGAAGGACGCGTTTTCGGCCGTATATATTCATTATGCTGCTGACCATGGGAGCTGCAGCTGAAACTGTTCATAATTTTCTGCCAGAGATAGCTTCATTTTGGTTCAAGCAGCTCCATAAAAAATTAATTCGTGTTTGAAATGTCCGCTCTTTAGATACATACTTGCTGTAACAGAAAAAAGCTCGCTGCGAAAACAACAAAAAAAGTGTGATATGTGAAAGTAGAAACCACAAGGTATGTCTATGCTCACACATATAACCTTCAGAGAAACATACGAACCAACAAAGGTTTGTCAATAACTTTATTAACTGCCTAGGTCAAGTCATAATATCATTATTCCCACCTTCGGAAAGACAGGGCGTTCTTTCAGATCTTTACATGTCTAAGTTACGCGCGTGATTCACCAGTTTCTGCGTGCTCCATCACAAGTACCGAAATAGTCGTACTTTTGCAGTTATTGTCATAAATCTTGATGAAGCAAGTGCAATTCTTAGGTAGAAACTGACGCGCCTCAATTCTGCATATTACGAAAATTTGTAACAATATGATGTCATACTGTGCTCTATAAGGTAAATAAGGTTACTAAAACAACATGAAAAGTAATTTCGATTTGTCTCAAACAGGCATAGCGTCAGTGATGTTAAAAAGTTAGTTTGTAGTACTGCTGTTAGGGAGGAGAGATACTAGTCTACTAATATAGCAAGTACTTACTCGTATCAACTTTGGAAGTCTAACCGCAAAAGAAAAAGCCAACAGGAAACTCAGCACTGCGTGTATGTGTTAGTACAAAAGAGAATTATACGTCGATATAGTTGTTTTCTCGAGACCTTCATCTTTAGGTGGAAGTTGACTGTTTCCCTTTCTCTTTAAATTAAGAACTCTACTTTCTACTTGTACGCATCTGTGCAATGAAGCAGGAATAATAATAAGTTCTGAACGCTGGTTCACTGTTTAATGGCAGTCCTCAGATATCTAAAAATTGCATTCACCTGGAACAACTGCAGAGAAAACTAACAGTGAGGTGCGATAAGAGTAAAAGGAGTAGTGAATTTCATTGAAACTGCTTTTGCCTATACTTGTAGAGAAAGCACAGAGATACTTTACGCCAGGTAGGCAACTGGTCTTGACTTCTGTGGAACAGCCAGTACCCAGAGAGCGCGAAACACCACCCAGTGACACAGTTACTGTTATCTCCCTTTTCCTTATTGATCAATGTAGTCAGGCAAAATTTTTCCATCTTTACAAATTCAATGAACAGCGCCAAATATCTGTTCATCTCAGAGTCACGCTTATGTCCATATCTCGGAGCGATTTAACGTATAGTAGGAACAAAGCAAGTACGAAATTAAAAAAAAAAGAAGAAAGAAATATTTCCGTTTATCCACGATATTTATCACATGGAGGAAGCAAAATGCATGTCAGTATGTATAAAATAAAAAAAATAAAAACATGATCATAAGTTGGATCTTAATTAATTACTGTCTTTCGTGCCTCTTCAGTAAATCTACTGCTTTGAAGCTGTAGAGATCATTTATAGCTCTCAAAGTCACAGTCGACAGGTGACGAATAGAAATGAATACTAATGGCGACAGCTTTTGTATTTCCTACACGCAACTAAATAGCACTAACATCACCAATAGTAACGTATTCACAAAGTCAGTAATATGTCCCCAACCAGTTTATACGGTAGACACGCAAGGTTGTAATGATTAAATCTTAGGTGACTGATCATTGTGGTGAAACAGTCGCTGGTCCAGATTTTATCGAATCAAAGATGAAACATCTGGCCGTATAATACATACTTCGTTGTACTTATAGTTCCAACCATTTTGCCCCCTTCTACCGCTTTTCTCCTTCTCTGGGAATAAAAATATGAATTATATAAGGCCGTAGATACTGCGACAATGAACATCACAGTAGGCAGCTCACCTGAAGATAAAATGGAATCTCTAAAAAGGGCAATCACAAACGTTGGAGAGAAAAACATAGACACAAGGAAGTTAATTCGAAATAACCTTGGGTAACAGAACAGATACTCCGATTGACTGACGGAAGAAGGACATACAAAATTGCTTATGAAGATACTTAGAAATGAAATAAACAGGAATTTTACGAAAGCTAAAGTGAAATGGTTACAGAAAAAAAGTGAAGAAATGATCGTCAGAAGGACAGATTCTGCATATAGAAAACTCAAAATAACCTTCGGTGAAATTAAAAGCAAAGCGTCAGCATCAAGAGTGGAGGAGGAATTCCACTGCTAAACGCAGAGGAAAGAGTAGTTTAGATGACAGGAGCACATCGAAGTCCTATATGAGAGGGATGAATACTCCAATGGTGTTGGAAGAAGAAACTGAGTCGGTATAAATCACATAGGTGATCCATCATTAGAATCAGAGTTTAACAGAGTTCTGGAAAACTTGAGATCTAATAAGCAGAAGGAATAGACAACGTTCCACTGGAGTTTTAAAATCATTGGGTGAAAAGGTAACCAAACGACTATTCAAATTGGTGTCCAGAATCCATGAGAATGGACATACACTCCTGGAAATGGAAAAAAAGAACACATTGACACCGGTGTGTCAGACCCACCATACTTGCTCCGGACACTGCGAGAGGGCTGTACAAGCAATGATCACACGCACGGCACAGCGGACACACCAGGAACCGCGGTGTTGGCCGTCGAATGGCGCTAGCTGCGCAGAATTTGTGCACCGCCGCCGTCAGTGTCAGCCAGTTTGCCGTGGCATACGGACCTCCATCGCAGTCTTTAACACTGGTAGCATGCCGCGACAGCGTGGACGTGAACCGTATGTGCAGTTGACGGACTTTGAGCGAGGGCGTATAGTGGGCATGCGGGAGGCCGGGTGGACGTACCGCCGAATTGCTCAACACGTGGGGCGTGAGGTCTCCACAGTACATCGATGTTGTCGCCAGTGGTCGGCGGAAGGTGCACGTGCCCGTCGACCTGGGACCGGACCGCAGCGACGCACGGATGCACGCCAAGACCGTAGGATCCTACGCAGTGCCGTAGGGGACCGCACCGCCACTTCCCAGCAAATTAGGGACACTGTTGCTCCTGGGGTATCGGCGAGGACCATTCGCAACCGTCTCCATGAAGCTGGGCTACGGTCCCGCACACCGTTAGGCCGTCTTCCGCTCACGCCCCAACATCGTGCAGCCCGCCTCCAGTGGTGTCGCGACAGGCGTGAATGGAGGGACGAATGGAGACGTGTCGTCTTCAGCGATGAGAGTCGCTTCTGCCTTGGTGCCAATGATGGTCGTATGCGTGTTTGGCGCCGTGCAGGTGAGCGCCACAATCAGGACTGCATACGACCGAGGCACACAGGGCCAACACCCGGCATCATGGTGTGGGGAGCGATCTCCTACACTGGCCGTACACCACTGGTGATCGTCGAGGGGACACTGAATAGTGCACGGTACATCCAAACCGTCATCGAACCCATCGTTCTACCATTCCTAGACCGGCAAGGGAACTTGCTGTTCCAACAGGACAATGCACGTCCGCATGTATCCCGTGCCACCCAACGTGCTCTAGAAGGTGTAAGTCAACTACCCTGGCCAGCAAGATCTCCGGATCTGTCCCCCATTGAGCATGTTTGGGACTGGATGAAGCGTCGTCTCACGCGGTCTGCACGTCCAGCACGAACGCTGGTCCAACTGAGGCGCCAGGTGGAAATGGCATGGCAAGCCGTTCCACAGGACTACATCCAGCATCTCTACGATCGTCTCCATGGGAGAATAGCAGCATGCATTGCTGCGAAAGGTGGATATACACTGTACTAGTGCCGACATTGTGCATGCTCTGTTGCCTGTGTCTATGTGCCTGTGGTTCTGTCAGTGTGATCATGTGATGTATCTGACCCCAGGAATGTGTCAATAAAGTTTCCCCTTCCTGGGACAATGAATTCACGGTGTTCTTATTTCAATTTCCTGGAGTGTAACATCAGACTTTCGGAAAAAATATCATCTACACAGTTCTGAAGATAACAAGGGGAGATAAATGTAAAAGCTATCGTGCAGCTCACTCATCAAAATTGCTGGGAAGAATAATATGCAAAAGACATTATTAAGAGGAATCAGGACTTCGGTCACCTACAGGCATTGAAACAAATCAATGGTGAAGCTTGAAAATTTGTGCCGCACCGGGACTCAAACCTGGATGCTCCACTTCCCTAGAACTGTTGCCTTAACCGACGCGAACCTGCTACTCTTCCCTTCACAGTTTTTCGAAGTAGGGCAGCCAGTTTCAGGCCAGTGGAGCCAGGACGGGCAGCGGTCGAAACCCGAGGCTTAGTCACGATGTATCCCCCTTCCCATCCCTAAACAGCCCCTCTGATTATTATTATTATTATTATTATTATTATTTTAGCTGGAAGGAGGGTAAACAAAACATCTTTATTCTCTATGCAACTGTGCCCTTCTAGGGGTAAAGAAAATATCTAAACAACAAAAAAGCAAATTAAAGCTTAAATACAACACAAAGGCCGCCCTTCTGGCGGAACCAACATTAGACTCTACAACCGAAGGGAATCCTTCAAACCTGCCATTGGGGCCAGACGCATCTTCACGAAGAAAGATTCTGCATGGTTCTGTCATTTTTAGGGTCATTAAAATTGACATGCGCATAAGGTTAACTTTTCACACCCATTATACCCCAACTACGAGGAGGGTCCATGAAGACACTACCCAGATAATTAGCAAAGTATTGCCTGTAGAGCGGGTAGCATCAGAGATGAATGAGTGGTACCAATAGGAAGGTCCAAAAGTCGAGGAACTGCTTGTAACCATCCTGGTAAAGGTACAAGATGGTCAAACCATTGATCCATATCACTTCACACATCTTAGTAGGTCGTATCTTGGATAAGAAGAGATGTCGGTGTCACTGAAGTTGGGTCGTCAGCTGAACAAGGGCCAACATCAGTCTCGTCGTCAACCCCCACACCAGACCCATATTCCAGACGCTGTTCGTCCATATCAGGCATATGGCACTGGAGGCATAATGGAGAATCTGCCATACATATGGCATGGAGTCTCTGGCGATTCATCGATTCATATACGGTTTACCACCAAATGCCAGGCCGCTCTCGCATCCGAATCGAGGAGAGCGCCGTGCAATGAACACCAGATCACCACCCAAGTAACCGAGGACAGACTGCTTTCAATCGGACTTCAGGGATGGTGTCGCGTCATCCAACAATAAACATCGTTGCCCCACTGTAACCGCTCACACGTCAGGTCGGCGTTTGACGCAACTGAAGTCCACAAAAAAACTTCTTTAAGTGATATTGTTTTGGGGAATATGTGCCTGTGCACTTTTTGGTTCTTGAGGGGTGGGGGGTGGGGGGGGGGCAGTTCTTCGATCAATCCCCATGATCCTGAGCTTGTTATGAGCTCACATCTTCATAAGCATGGTGACATATAAAGCAGCTGCCGTAACCTGCGCTCTGGTCATTCCAAGACCTCCAATTTGTGGTAGGGAAGGTGAGCACCTCATATCGCACTTTCATTATCATGCACGACAAAGTAATGAAAGGCGGCCTGTAAACTTTGTGCTATCGTCCTTAGCATTGGGAAGGCCTTAGCGAGATGGCGAACCCTGGACGCCAGATAAACGCTGATATAAGCCACCAGCTGGACTACGTTCAAAGATTGAAGAAAGGTTCTATGGACATCCAAACATATACCTTGTAGGAGATGAGCGTAAGTAAGCCGGCCGCGGTGGCCGAGCGGTTCTAGGCGCTTCACTCCGGAATCATGCGACTGCTACGGTCGCAGGTTCGAATCCTGCTTCGGGCATGGATGTGTGTGTTGTCCTTAGGTTAGTTAGGTTTAAGTAGTTCTAAGTTCTAGGGGACTGATGACCTCCGATGTTAAGCCCCATAGTTCTCAGAGCCATTTTGAGCATATGTAAGGTACATCGTCCATGGATTGGCGTTCATGATGATGATTCCCAAACATTTGAGGATATCCTGGCTTGAGTTTGGAGCCAAGCTGCCTTCTGGGAGGCCCCTGTCGATGACCATCACCTCAGACGTCCCCAAGCTCATGCAGGTTCCAGCTGCAGAACCACATTGAGCAGTCCAGTCCAGTGATCTTTGGACTTTGTCTGCCGTATGCACTAAAATACCGGATTGTTCGTAAATATGCGGCAAATGAAGGTATGGTCTCTCAGTGTAAGCTCCTGCAGCTTGCATCATAGTCCATGTAAAAGTGGCTCCATCGCAATGGCATACATAACGACCAACATGGGGCATCCTCGTCTCAAAGAGTGGGCGACAATGATCATGGCCAGTGTATGTCCATTAATCATAACCTGTGAAGTTGTGCAACACGGAAGGCGCATGATGATGTTAATGAAAGACTGGGGGAAGTACAGCCACTGCAGCACCTTTTCAACATAGTTGTGCTGTACCCTATCGAAAGCATGGTCAAAGTCCACTGACACCAATAGTTTGTGCACGCCACATGCCTCCACCAGCCTCATAACATCGCTGAATTACCAAGCACCGTCTGGATGTTGCTGTTACCAGATAGACACGTCTGGTCTGTAGAGACGACTTAGGGCAAGACACTCGGAATGCAGGCAGCTAAAATATTCATAAAGATCTCGAAACCGCCGTTGAGCAGTGTAAGGGACCAGTTATGTTCGACTCCCCTACCAGCAGGTGGCTCGGGGCCCAATATAAGAATTCCATCAACAAAGGCAGGTGGCATCTGTACTTCAGAGTTCATCAGTTCTTGGTGCATAGTGACCCATCAGAGCATCCCAAATTCATGGAACATACGATAAAATTCTATCAGGAGACCATCTGGGCCCGGCGATTTGTTGATCGCTCCATTGGTGAGAGTGTCACCAGCATCCTCCATCGTTACAGGGTTATTGAGGGTTACCACCATGTCTCCATCGAGGACTACTTCATCCATCTCTGGAGCATAGAGGTCTTCTGTGGCGTAGAACTGCTAATAATGACCCAACAAGACGTTGGCGATATCCTTTTGGGCCGCCAGGTACCGACCATTCAGCATGGCAATCAGTGCTCTTTGACATCTGCAACAATTGCAGGTAAAATGATGCATGGCCAGTGGTTCACCCCTGATCTGATCTTGACGATGTGTGAGCACAAATGTGCCCTCAAGACATCATCGTGTAAGTGGAGACATTCTTGTTTGCAGTCACTGAACGCCAGCCTAACATCTTGGCAATGGTGGCTGGGCAGATATCTCCCGTAGTAGTATAAAATGATATTCCATGGTGTGCTTTTGCCAACACACAGCCTCCTGAACACAGTGCATCTTCACGTGCTGCAGAGCAGGTTTTGCACAATGGAGCCACCACTGTATTGTGGGATGAAATGTCCGATGCCGCTTCTCACAGTTCCTCCATGTCTCCACTATTTTCTGCTAATGGCCTGGATCCTCAAGCAACGCGATACTCATCTTCCCGAAGCTCCTGGTCCACCAGCCCTCCGTTTTAGGAGGGAGATGGAGGAGAGGTAGGCATCACGATCGGTAAAGGCTGTCAGCCATATCTCAGTGTCAGGGACTTAACGTCTTCGCCCTAAGTTCCTGGGAAATGTAGACCCATTCAAGGTGACTAGCCGAATGTCCAATAATGTATGTGTATCCCTGTTGTTGCCATGAATCCTCCTACAGGTATTGACGAGGCAAAAGTTTCGCACCAGCCACCGCAGTTTCCACACTTACTTAACTGTGGCATTTGATCTGTGATGACATGACGCAGCTGAAGTCACCCCCCTAGGATGATATGATCGTAGCATCCCTTGAATAAGCGTACGACCTCCTCCACATAAAACCTCAAATGGTGGTCTCTCCTCTTTTTTGTACTGGACGGGATGTACACATTCATAACCCTGATGCCCTGATATGTGATACCAAGTCCTCGTGGTGATGAGATGTAGGTCACACCTTCGATCATGATACGTTCCTTTACAAGAATGGACATACCACTGTCGTTGTCTGTGCATGCTGCCTCTTAAACATTGTATCCATAAACAGATGGTAACTGGACGAGACACATATCCTGTAGGAGTGTGACATCGAGATCTGCCACCCAGAACACGTCACGAAACATCTGCAGGTTGGCCTTGGAATTGATGGTATTGAGGTTGATGGTACCAATCCGTTAGACCTGGCAAGGGGAGGCGGTATTGTTTGCACCCATTCGGAGGGACAGCGGTGGGGACCTAAAGAAGGTCTCACTGTCGACAACAGGGCCCTCCACTAACTGTCGTGATATGAAGCAACTGCAACTGCTTTAGGTATGGAAGCAGTCTTCACATCCTCAATATCATGAGCCCATGCAGCCAAGCTTGTGCAGCGATCATCCCACAGAATTTATGGGATGGCTGAAGGTCGCAGCATGTCTATGATGGGAGCAGAAATGGACTCCATCTGCCGTCCATCATCCAGAAGCATGACACTGTGAGAGGTCAGCAAATCTGCGGCTGATCAAATCCCATCAGAGGAACTGACGATCCCATCTTCCTGTAAGGGATGGTCGCCACCATAGAGACTTTCGTCCTCTGTAAACATTTTCCTCGAGGTATTGAATGAAGCCAGTTGGCTTTTCATCCACTGTTTTGTAGTCCAATGTTTTTGGACATGAGTGTCGATATACGACAAGAAGTGGGGGTCGTTGCCATTGGGGACAAAAGCGACAGTTCTCACCACCACGTCTGTGGCAGCCAACCTCACCTGTGGGACCATTCCCCCTTCAATTCACAATAGCGCTCTAGCAATGCAGACTGTCCATCCATAGCGCCCTGCCGCCGCATCAAGGGCTGTTCAGGGTCGACTGGAGATGACACTTCTGTCGACAGTCGATGATCAGATGGTACAGACTGAAGGGCCCCCATGTATGTCAATCAGAGCACCACCGGATCAGGCGACATATTCACCTTCCCTGGGGGCATACACCTTGATCTGAATGCCCCTCTCACCCACATCCAAAACCTGTCTTTGGTTGATCGTCTAAAATTACCATGGCATGGCATCTGTCTATGTTCAAATAGAATGGGACATGTTTAGTAAAATCCATTTGCCCCTGGCACAACTTGTTCAGAATGGGGGATGTGGTAAAGTGTACCAATTTTCGATTGTATGGCTTATCATGATGCCATTGGGTCTCAATGCTGTGATCACTATCTCTGCTGGCATCTCAAACAGCAGAACGTACACGAAACCCCTCTCCTGGCCGAGACCTGCATGTTCCACTCCCGAGGTGTCAATGTGTCCACCCGAATGGGAAGGTCACTCATCTTACTGAGGATCCTCTGACAAGCTGCTTCATCCAAGAGTTTCATGTAGACCATGATGATGAGGTGAATCCCTTCCAGCCCATGGTAATAGATGCGTACATCATCTCATAAAATTGTCCAATTCCCAATGATTTTAGTCACACATAATTTGCCTTAAAGCTGAACTTCAATATCGATTTTCGTTGTGAAAATGTCGTGGTGTATATAAGGAAGTAAGCTGCATGGAGACGAGTAAATCACAACGAAACGATGCACGCACTAATGCAACAGAGACATAAACAAGATGTTCGTGCCGCTTCAACAGGCACGACAGATTTGTCATCAGGTACCGTCTCGGCTAGTTGGACACGCTTCCCATCTGACCCATGTTCTCAACCACCCACGCGAAAGTAACGCTCCAATTCATTAACCCCATTGCTCGTAACATTCGCTAAGTCCCGCAGGGGTTTGTAAGATATGATGCATCCGCACTGAAAGTACCTCACACACACAGACACTTTATTTATATATATATATATATGAGATGTCTGCTCTGTTAGCGATGGAACCGCGCGACCGCTACGGTCGCAGGTTCGAATCCTGCCTCGGGCATGGATGTGTGTGATGTCCTTAGGTTAGTTACGTTTAAGTAGTTCTTAGTTCTAGGGGACTGATGACCTCAGCAGTTAAGTCCCATGGTGCTCAGAGCCATTTTTTTCTGTTAGCGAATGCTGCCATTCCATCAGTGGGGCTAATGAATGGGGGCTCCACTTGCTCGTGACAGATGGAAAATTTGGATCGGATGAGAAGCGTGTCTGGCTGGCCGAGACAGTTAAGGCAACCGTTCTAGAGAGAAGTGGAGCATCCGTGATTGAGTCCTGGACAAGCAACGTTTATCATTGACTTATTTCAATGCCTGTAGGCTGCTGAAATCCCGATTTCTATTGATAATGTATTCTATATGGGTGCTGTAACACCAGTGGTGTCTGTTGCGTTGGACATGTCTGGCAAAAAAAAAAAAAAAAAAAAAAAAGAACCTAAGAGCTGAAAATGAAATTGAGGATCTGTTAAATGATGAACAGTTTGGCTTTAGGAAAGCTAAAGGTGCCAGACAACCAGTCCTGATAATGAAAGCAGGACACGTTCATGTCGTTTAGCGAACTAGAAGGAGTGTTCGACGATCTAAAATCGTGCAAGATCTTCGAAAAAATAGGTATATTTTTCACAATATGCACAAAAACCAAAAAGGGAATAATAAGAATCGAAGGGCAAGAACGAAGTGCTCGGATTAAAAAAAGGATGTAAAACAGGGATGCAGTCTTCTACCATACTGTTCAATATACACACTGAATAAGAAATCACGTAATAAAAGAAAATTTCAAGAGTAGGTAAAATTCAACGTGAAAGGATATTCGGTGATAAGATTCGCTGATGGTATTGCTAACCTCAATGGAAGCGCAGAAGAATTACAAAAAATGGTTCAAATGGCTGTGAGCACTATGGGACTTAACTGCTGAGGTCATCAGTCCCCTAGAACTAAGAACTACTTAAACCTAACTAACCTAAGGACATCACACACATCCATGCCCGAGGCAGGATTCGAACCTGCGATCGTAGCGGTCGCGCGGTTCCAGACTGTAGCGCCTAGAACCGCTCGGCCACCCCGGGCGGCAGAAGAATTACAGCATCTATTGAGCACAATGGAGATTCTAATGAGCACGAAGTACGGACTGAGAGTAAACCAAAGACGAAAATAACGAGGTGTAGGAGAAACGAGATTACCGATCAATGTTAACATGAAAACTGGTGACCACTTCAGAGATGAAGTACAGCAATTCTATTTCCTTAGTAGTAAAATAACAGAGGATGGTCGAAGAAGGAGGACATAAAACGCAGACTAGCAGAGGCAAAGAAGGGTATTCACACATTGGGCTTAAGTTGAAGAAGAAATTTCTGAGAGGTAAGTCTAGAGCACAGAATTGTATGGTAGTGAATCACGGAATGTGTGGAAATCGGAAAAGGAAAGTACCGTAGCGTGCGAGACATGGTGCTGAGGCTGGATATCGAAAATTAGGTACAGTTTGTAAGCCAGGAATGAGGGGATTCTCTCAGAATCGGCGAGCAAAGAAACATATGGAAAACACAGACAAGAAGAAGGAACAGGCTGATAGAACGCGTGTTCCGACTTTAGGTGATAACTTTCCTGCTACTAGAGGGAGTTGTAGAGATTAGAAGCTGTAGGGGGAGACAAACTTTGGAGAATATCCAACAAATAATAGAAGAAGTAGGATGAAAGTGCTAGTCTGAGAGAAAGAGCCTTGTAAAGGAGGGGAAGTGGTGGTGGGCCGAATCAAGCCAGTCATACTGTTCCTGTACTTCAGGAAGACATTCTGTGTAGCTACGCACTGTCTCCTAAGAGAATAAGAGCTTATGCACTGGACATGTTTGGCGACTAGGCTGAGGCCTTCGTAACAGATAAATCTCAGCACGTCGTTTGGGGAGACAGAAACATGTGGAAGTAACTTCGAGAGTGCCTGAAGGGAATGTTAAAGGGCAGATGATACTCACGATATATGTAAACTTTGTAACCGCAGTCAGACTGTCTGCTGCTGCTGCTGCTGCTGCTGATGATGATGATGATGCTGCTACTCTTGTATATAGGAAAGTAGCAAAGACGAGAAACAGTAGCAAACTGCAGGAAGACCTCAACGATTGATGAGGGAGAAAGAAAAAGAAAGAAAGCTCCGCCGTTACGGCCACAGACGGGCCAATCGGGTCCGGTCGACCGCCGTGTCTTCAGTCAGCCAATGGCGTCATGTGGACACGGCATGGATGAGCGCGTGGTGAGCACACCGCTCTCCCGGCCGTCCTCTGATTAAAA
The DNA here is from genome assembly GCF_023898315.1 of Schistocerca nitens. Classification (NCBI taxonomy): domain Eukaryota; kingdom Metazoa; phylum Arthropoda; class Insecta; order Orthoptera; family Acrididae; genus Schistocerca; species Schistocerca nitens. Next base: position 21,041,096 of record NC_064622.1, read on the forward strand.
AGACTTTCAGCCTTTCTTTCTCGGTCAAATAGCTCCTCAGTTGGCATACAAGACTGAATGCTCTAACTTCCAGTCCTCCCACCAATAAAAAAAAAAAAAAAATCTGGCAGTACCGGGAATCGAACCTCCGCATGGCATGCATCTGCGCAGGTCATTCAGCTACGGAGACAGACCCTAGTGTAGCGACTGACACAAATGAATCTAAGGACAGATCCGTAATCGTGCGATTACATTAATGGTGATCAGTTGCTAGATTCGATTACAATAGTGAGACATCCAGAAATGTGCGTCCATAGGCCTAAAGTAGAATGAGCATACAAAACTAGTTGCAGAAAATGCCAACACCGAGCTGATACTCATTGGAACAACCTTACCGGTAACTAAATTTTGTCCATCCACAGAAGAAATGACTCACAAAACCCTAATTCTTGAATATTGCTCAACACTTATCAGGTAGTGATTAACAGAGGACTCGGAGTGGATCCAAAGAAGAGTGAATACATTCGCCGCAGTTTACGTTTGGTAAGCACGAGATAATCACGGAGGTGCTCGTCTACATAATTTAGACGTCAGACGCTGCGAGAAAGGTGTTGCACGTCGCGGAGAGGTTTACTGTTACGTTCCGAGAACAGCCAATCACCTGTATCTCGTGAAATAATCACGGTGGTAAACTGGAAGAATTTCAGCCTCACACGGAGACTTACCCAATCAGTGTTCCCGCATAACATTCGCGCACTGAACACCAAGGGGGGCTATGACAGTGGAAGTACTTTAGAATCTAAACCATTTACCTTAAGGTGGCATGTGGAATATTGATGCTGAAGATACTGAATTTGACTGATGTTTACGGAGTGTTTCTGGAGAAAACGAAAGGAGTGCTTCTCACGGAAAGCTTTTGGAATTACAGCATTTCACCTTAGAGACAAGAAGCTAACTGTCAAGACAGGGTTCTTGCAGTGTTCTCTGTTAGTTATTTTTATCAGACTCAATGACAATACATAGGCTTTCAAGTTGTGTAACCTCCAGTAGATAACTTGTTGGAGGACACTATATCACTCATTATTTTCATGTTTGATTTAGATGCGCTGCTTTACTTAACATACTCGTCCAGTTTATTTGTACTGTGCAGATAATTAACGGCGGTAATCGAAATTGAGCTGCATGACAGTCGTTTCTTGTAGCGAGCTAATATTCGTGACGGGTTCTTGAAAGATGCAAGTTGTACTTAATTCTGCCGCAACTCGGTGATTCGGCATTTTCGCCTTGCACACATGCACATACCTCTCGCCTTCATGCAGGCACGCTCACATCATTTACACAGCTGTCAACCAGGCCTTTGATCGGACACCTCTGGCTCTTTTCGAATCATTCTTGTTTTTTGTTTAGTGCTATTATCTGCCTTGATACAGCTGTCTCCGACGGCTTTTCATGCATCCTCCAGCCAATTACAGATTAACAACGCTCCAAGAGTTAACTTCTTCACCTGTCAAGCGGTGTAATTCCTTTGTAATCCCTTACAGTATAGAAAATCTTAACCAGTTAAAACGGCGTATCGGATCGTCACTCGAACCTCCCTAGCAGCTATGGTATCCCAGCACGCCTGTCGGTTTAGTCATAACTTCGTTCAGATATTGGTGTCCGTGAGGCGTCTTAGAACTGTTCGCTTGGTGAACACGTTGTATCTAACCAAACCGTTCACTGTAGCTTATACCGTTACTCCACTTAAGAGAAAAAAAATTAACAATTTTAAGGAGTAGAAAGGATTGAAATTTACAATTACATTGGTTCTTTGTGCGAAGCTGACCGAAAATTTGATAAGAAACGAATTTCATAAATATGACCCATTTGTTATAAAGACCAAATAAGATAATGTAAGATTGTATTTTTTTTAATACATTAGTGCATTTTCGTGACACGTTTCTGAATAGGTAATGTACTATTTTGTGTAGGGTGCTATCCCGAAACAAGAGCACACAGTAAGCGACCGAATATAAAATAATGATCAGAATCTGATAAAGTACCAATGCAGTTCTATGCGATTTCACGAACGATTTCCCAGTGCGGGGAAGCCGAATTTGATGTGTATTTTGCAGTGAAACATCTACAGCTGTGATAATCTCTTCACTTGCTCTAAAAAAATTTTCCAAACGGAAAGCTCTTAGGACGTGGGACTTTTAAGTGGTAATCAGAGGATGCAGATTGTTGGAGATGAGGTGGTTACCCGAACAATGCCACCCTAGCAGGACGTTCCCTTCACCTCGAGAAGAGACTTTTTTTTTTTGTTTCATGCAAAACGGCGCACTCTCCTCAAAGCTGTGTGAAATCAAGAACGAAAGTGCTGTTACGAGAACAAGAATAATTATTGAGAACCTAAAACTGTTTCAGTGGAACTCTATAGTCGTATCTTCCGACTGCAGAGTGGAGTATCGTGGTATCGTAGGAATGAACGTATTTTCTATATGTCTGTAGAAGACCTAAAGAAGTCGTGAACTGGAAAGTTACTTAAACAGTGCTTCATTAGGAATAGACGAGATTACTCACTTAGTTGTAGGAGAGTGTAAACATAAGGCATTCATAGTTAACTGTTATACAAAGTTTTAGGATCACCCATGGATGGAAACACAGATGTTTAGGTTTGTATTCCGGCACTTACCTGCGCAGTCGTCCAGACGTGTGCTTGTGACTGTAACCAGGCATCAGGTCGCCAAATATTGGAGCGGAGTGGTATTTCTAATATAAACACGTATCATAACCGAATACGCCACAGTTTCCTTGAGACAAAAATTTCATTGTGTACATGCAAATGAGAAATAATCTGACACTGTTGCTCGAAAGGTACAGACGCATGATAGTGTGTGTTTCAGTCTCTGGATTGGCAGGATTTTGTTTAGAACCTAGAATTTATAAAGAATTCACTGTTTTGTCACTTCGTGAAGTTACGAAGGGCGTAGGCTATTTGAACATGTTTCCAGCGCAGCATTCCTGCAACAAATTTATAACTGAACACAAAATTGTTAACGCTTTCGTGTTCTCTGGCTGACAAACTGACTGTTGACTTCTGTCTTGGGTTCTTCGGCCAACGGTGGTTTGGTGATATTGCTCGGTAACTGTCTTTTCGTAAGTGCTTGCCTGTGCTGCTAGCTTGCTTGTTTGTTTGGTGCTCATTCACTAGTATGGCATTGTATTCTTATCTGTATTTCTCCGATATTGGATACTGTGGTCGAGTGTGCGTGAGAATCTCATGGCGTGATTACTGACAACGAACCTGATCTTAATTATTGACAAAATACTAGTGCACGCAAAGGATGATGCGAAACAAACACACACACAAAACCAACGCGCTCAGTAACGGGGGGTGGTAACCGCTATCATCGTTCAGGCCTACGTTCATATTCCTACTGGGTTATCGGTGGGGGGGGGGGGGAGGCTAATTGATTTGGCATTAATTTGTAAAGTAATGAGGGGGTTCTTTTATAATTATGAATTTGAGGTTGATAATAATCAACGAGGATACGAGAGGTAATTCACTGAAAATACCAACAGCAATTTAAGGTGACTGAAATTTTATTACAAATTAAGATGGCATAGTTGAACATAATGTGGAATCATCGGTCTACACTATTATCGGTCCTAACTGAGTACTGAAATACCCATTTCATCTGGCACTATTAACGTATTAGTTGTCGCACTGTAGGGAGGTGGAAGGGAATTCATTATGACACACCAGGGCACAACCTCTGCTCTCGTGCATCGCGAACCGTGTCTACTGTGACACACTCCATTTCACTCCATCAGACGGGGCGCTTCCGCACTGCCTCCTCTTCTCATCACGTCCCGGCTACTGTTCCCCAAGCCACGCTACCGAACGGCCACCCCGGCTGTTGTTTGAATTGCCACGTTCCTATTGGCTGAAAGCCAGCCTCAGCCTTCTACACTCCTCAGAGCCTATCTTCCTGAAGTCTCTCAAGCAATCCCTGTGTTAAGCTTCCTTAGTTTCTCTTTTGAGAAGCCTACTGCATCTACTGACAATCTCACCTTTCTAAGCCCAACACATTACACAACATGACCTCGTACATACTGGAAAGGTACAGAGAGGACGAGGAAGCGTAACACATTGAAAAAGCAATCGAAATAAAACAATTACCTTTGCATGTCCATTAGTCGGGCTATTGGCTTAACATGTGAGGATCATATGGTAATGCTGCAATCAGCTAATTAATTTCTGATGTCCCTCAACTGGGATATATTCAACTCAGGTATATTTTGGGTTGACGAAGTGTACTCACATTACCGCTTCAATTTTCTGACTTATCGCCATCAAGACTGGGTGGCATTGTCCAAGCTTCACCCTGCATTGCTGGTGGCAGACTGTCCGCCATCAGCAATGTAGGGTTTAGCTTGGACAGTGCCAGGCATAGTACTGGCGAACGAAACGTCAGAAAAATCATCAAACCAACGTCAGTCGAAGAACCGAGACAGAACTGAACAGGCAATTTATGACTGAATGATCGACAAACGGTTTTGATCACGGTAAAGATAAAATTGTGTGCACCTGGAAACGAAATTCTGTATTTTGTAATTGCTCTGGCTCTAGTAGAAGAGTAAATAAAGTACCCATTGCAAAGAAAGAACTTTCCACATATTCTAGATTATTAAGTTGTGGACCAGGCACCCGTCCGTCATGTAGACGCAGAAAGTCAACTACGAGGGTTGCCCCGAAAGTAATGCATCGCATTTTTTTCTCAGCCGTAAACAATGCTACGAATGCGAAACGTTACGTATGCATTATTTGAAGTGTCCTGAGTGAGTGCGCCAAGTTTCCGTCACTTCCGACAGACAGCTTAGCTGCAGTACAGTTTCAAAATGGCGTCTGTAGTTGATGTACGTTACAAGCAACGTGCAGTCATTGAATTTCTCACTGCTGAGAGGGAAACTGTGGGGAATATTCACAAACGATTGTGCGAAGACTATGGAGCATCTGCTGTCGACAGAAGTACAGTTAGCCGCTGGACTCGGAGGGTGAGGTCATCAGAGGGCGGTTCGGCGGAGCTCCACGATTTGCATCGGTCGGGGAGACCATCCACGGAAGACATTTTGAGGAGGTGATTCACACTGTGGAGCACTGTCTCCGCCACCAGGACAAGAATTGGTACTCCTTGTTTTGCGCTGGAGGAAGGCCATAGAACGGGATGGAGATTACGTGGAAAAATAGGGTGAGTAGATAAAACACCATTCTTTCGTGTGTGTAATTCCCATTATGTTCACTAAAGGATTGTCGAAGAAAAAATGCGGTGCATTACTTTCTGGGCAACTCTCGTAGATAGCCGGCATGGCTGGTAGTTCCAGGAAAGAGCTGGTGCCGTATACGCGGTAAAGCACCAGCGTGCATTGTTCGGGACGGAACCTTGAGGGACCAAACCGGGAGTGTGAGCGCTGTGGCCAGATTCCGCGCCGTGCTCCTGTCTCACGTCCAGGTCGCGTGTTCGCATCCCCGCGCTCTTTTTTTCCCCGCTGCGGATCGAGCGCTCTCGCTGAACGGGTGCGACCGCAGCAAATTGCTGCCGCAGCGGCGCCCTCTCTTTTTACCCGCTAGCTGCTGCCTCAGCCGCCAGCACCCAGAATTTCGGCCTTACGTGGACGAGCGACGCAGGAAGCACACAAACACACCGCGCTGGTGTTCGTAATACGCGATGTCGCTGTCGTTATAGTAGCCTAACGCAAAAAGCCACAAGGGAACCGATTTATTCGGTTTTAAAAGCCTTAATTTCGATTCATATTGAAATGAAGGGGAACCAAACAGCCTTGGGAATCGTTGGCTTATCTGTATTACACTGACTGTTCAATCTTGGTGTCGTCTTCATTTTTCAGAAACTCATCACATGCACTGTACACAACCTTGACTATTAAAGATGCTAAAATAGAGTTCAACATATTCCGAAAGGCAACTTATTCAGACAACATCATACCGGCCGATTCAATCCACCCCCAAGCGCATAAAATGGCGTTTTTCTATTCTAGTATCCATCGGGCGATTTCTATTCCGTTGTCAGATGTCAACCTCGAAAAAGAATTACAAATTCTTGAGAGCATTGCACAGAATAATGGCTATGATCCAAAGACAGTGAGGCAGTTATATCATAAGAACACGCGCAAAAGGACAACGCCTTTAGTAAACACAAATACTCAAACCCAAGATCAGACCAAGAAATGGTTGTAGGTTCCTCATATAGGTTATGTCTCCTACAAGATAGGGCGCCTGTTGAAAAATTCAGGTTTTGAAATTTCCTACTCGACGAGTAATAGTTTAAAGCAAAATTTGGTTCATTCCCTTGAGAAAGACGGTGGCAAGTCAGCGAAATCAGGCGTATATAAGATTATGTGTGATGATTGCCCATGTTATTACATAGGTCAAACAGGCAGAGCTATAGCAGTAAGGTTTAAAGAACATCTTCCAATAAAGGGCGTAGGAACACGGGGGTCAGCCTTTGCGGAACATCTGGTGCAAATGGCTCATACACCTAAACCTTTACGTGACAGAGCTACTACATCATGAAGTTAAGGGATATAGACTCGACACGCTTGAGGAACTACAAATTTATGCACACCTAATTACAGATGGAGGCAATTTACTGAACGATCAACTGTATCTAAAAAATAGGGCATACTTCGAAGGCTTCCAGCCTATATTAGGTTTACAAAAATTCATAATGCATTACAGTTTCTGTAATAATAGAACCTTTCCTACAGATGTTCATACGAGATTTGTTGGTCAGTTTATAAGGTTCTGTAGTAAACGTAAAACGTAGTCATGCTCCATACTGTAATTATACAATAGTAAAATATAAAATTAATTCATAGCAAAAAGGTTATCTGACGCGTGCGTAATAAGAGTTTGATTCTATACGTCTCGCGCATGCGCGCCGCCCTCTGTGAGGCAGACCGCGAAGCCCTCGCGGTCCACAGTCTCTAGGCACACGACGAGGCCCATACAACGGGCTTAAAGTGAATCTGCTACAGCTTGTTTAATAGAAGTGACAAAACCTTATGGTTATGCATCAAGTTTTATAAAGTTGTCTTAGGACATGGCCTGTTTTAGGCAAACATTTAAATAATATTTTATGTAAGTACTACATGTTGCATCCTGTAGGATGACCATATCTAATATAATTTACTAGCACATTATAATATTAACTTGTTGCAGGTTCTGAAGAAGACGTTATTACTAACGTTGAAACCTAGGTAAACGATAAAGTTAACCTGCAAATGCAGGCTGTATATTCTTATATAAACAATATCAGTTGCTGTCGCTGCATAAGAATGTTAAAAACTTTAAAAATTACTGTACACAACGTTTTCCCAGTAACAAAAAAAGTCCATAGCATAGAAATTCCATAACGACTGGCAGATTTTGGTTCTGCCTCCGAATACTGTAACTTCCGAACCGCTCAGAAAGAAGCACACGTGAAAGCGCAAATTTTGTTGATTAGTTCGTACCAGTACTCCCCACCCCCTCCATCCTTCACAGAATCGAACATTTGCGCTACGTTGTCAGAGCTGTTTGTTTAGTACGCATCTCAGTGTTCATGACGTCACATCGCCTGAAATACATGTCGCACATTGATATAACTTTGCAACTAATTCACTAGTATATATTGGCATTGTCTGCAAGATGTGTTGTGGCTCGACTTAGTAATAGAGAAGTAATAAATTAAAACATCATGCCTGATGCTGAACTTTTACTGCATCTACAGCGAAAACTTAATAAGAGATGACCTATTCCCGTTCGTTATTTTGTAGAGAGTATCAGCGAGAAAAATTTTCGAAAAAGTTTGAAATTGTGTGGAAAGTTTGTTGGAAGTCACCAAGCGCTCTGATTCTCAAATGCCAAACCAATATATAAGGGGCGCTCAAAAAAGAAACGAGCCGGAGGCATAGTGACCGCTACGGTCGCAGGTTCGAATCCTGCCTCGGGCATGGATGTTTGTGATGTCCTTAGGTTAGTTAGGTTTAACTAGTTCTAAGTTCTAGGGGACTAATGACCTCAGCAGTTGAGTCCCATAGTGCTCAGAGCCATTTGAACCATTTTTTGAACCGGAGGCATAATTACAGAAACCAGTACCTGTACGTTAGAAGTATTGACCCTGGCTGTTGAGACACTTGTCCCGCTGTGACACAAGGCAGTGAATGGCTGTCGCATAAAATTCTCGGGACTGCACGTACAGCTGGACGCCGCTGTCCACACGAGTGCAGGAAAGGTTATGCTGACGTTCTTCTTTGACCAAGATGGTCCCCTTTAGACTCACTTCCTGCAGCACGGGACAACAGTGAATGCCCAGCGTTACTCGCAAACCTTGACCACCCTTCGCCAAGCGATCAAATCTGAACGACCAGGCAATCTCACCCGTGGGGTCATTCTGCTTCACGACAACGCAAAGTCTCAGACGGCCAACACAGTCGCGGCGCTCCTGCAGAAATTCAAATGGGAGGTTCCCGACCACCCTCCATACAGTCCGGACCTCTCTATCTGTGATTATACCAATTTTGGCCCCCTTAGGAGCAAACAATTCACCTTGGACGACGACGTCGAGCTGAACGTGCGGAACTGGTCAACATCGCAGCCCCAGGAATTTTATGAGACAGCCATTCACCGCCTTGTGTCACAGTGGGACAAGTGTCTTAACAGCCAGGGTAAGTACTTCTAACATACAGGTACTGGTTTCTATAATTATGCCTCCGGCTTGTTTCTTTTTGAACTCCCCTTATAGTTTGGATAATTTGCGAGCTGTACCTTCATGTATCTAGTGGGGTGACAGAAGTCATGGGCTAGCAATACGCACATACATATAATGGATATGGTATGTGGCTACGGCCTCCCGTCGGGTAGACCGTTCGCCTGGTGCAAGTCTTTTGAGTTGACGCCACGTCGGCGACTTGCGTGTCGATGTGGATGAAATGACGATGATAAGGATAACACAACACCCAGTCCCTGAGCGGAGAAAATCTCCGACCCAGCAGGGAATCGAACCCGGGCCGTTAGGTATGACAGTCCGTCGCGCTGACCACTCAGGTACCAGGGGCGGACCGCACATATACAGGTGGTGGTACTATCACGTGCGTAAGGTATACAAGGGCAATGCACTGGCGGAGCTGTCACTTGTACTCTCGTGATTCAAAATGGTTCAAATGGCTCTGAGCACTATGGGACTCAACTGCTGTGGTCATCAGTCCCCTAGAACTTAGAACTACTTAAACCTAACTAACCTAAGGACAGCACACACATCCATGCCCGAGGCAGGATTCGAACCTGCGACCGTAGCAGTCGCACGGTTCCGGACTGCGCGCCTAGAACCGCGAGACCACCGCGGCCGGCCGTCTCTCGTGATTCATGTGAAAAGGTCTCCGATATGATTATGGCCGCACGATGGGACTTAACAGTTGGAGCTAAGACATATGGGACATTCCATTTCGGAAATCATTTGCAAATTCAATATTCTGACAGCCATAGTGTCAAGAGTCTACCGAGAATACCAAATTTCAGTCATTACAGCTCACTACGGACAACGCAGTGACAGAAGACTTTCCCTTAACGACCGAGAGCAGCGGCGTTTGCGTAGAGTTGTCAGTGCTAACAGACAAGCAACACTGTGTGAAATAATACAGAAATCAATGTGAAACGTACGACGAACTTTAATGGAAAGGGCTATGGCAGCAGACAACAGACTCGAGTGCCTTTGCTAACAGCAGGACATTGCCTGGAGCGATTCTGATCGGTCCGTGACGAAATCGGTTGGACCCCAGACGACAACCGTGGCCTGGTCATATGAGCCCGATTTCAGCTGGTAAGGGTTCGAGTGGGGCGCAGACCACACGAAGCCATGGAACCAAGTCGTTAACAACGCCTTGGGCTGTGTTTACATGGAATGGACTAGGTCCTTTGGTCCAGCTGAACCGATCGTTGATTGGAAATGGTTATGTTCGGCTACTCGGAGACCATTTGCAGCCGTTCATGGACTTTATGTTCCCAAACAACGATGGAAAGCCACAATTGTTCGCAGTTGGCTCGAAGAACATTCTGGACAGTTTAAGCGAATCATTTGGTCACCCAGAACCCAGATCGCCCGACATAAATCCCATCGAACATTTATGGCACATAATCGAGAGGTAAGTTCATACATAAAATCCTGCAGCAGCAACAGTTTCGCAATTATGGACGAATATTGAGGCAGCACGGCTCAATATTTCTGCAGGCAGTTCCAACGGCTTGTTGAGTCCACGCTACGTCGAGTTTCTGCCCTACATCGGGTAGGAGGAGGTCTTACACGATATTAGGACTTTTGTCACCTCAGTATATGCACGGTTTTGAACTTGAACACTTGTGCTAAAGCCCTACCGTAATTATACCTAATAATGAGTAATTTTTAATTTTTAAATTCGGGCGATAATACACGAAACACCGAAATCATATTTTTGGTGCACCTAGCAGACGTTAAATGGGCAACCTGCAACTATCAGGGTGGCCAGGGTTTGCCATTTACCAATCTAGATTATCTTCGCTGAGAGAGCATTTAGATACATTCAGTAATCAATAAAATGTGCGCTCCTATTTACGCAGAAGCTACGAAAATAATGTCGGTGGTTAATTTGTTTGATCTAAGTAGAGTACGTACTGTGATGATTGTGGGTGCGATGCTGTGACCGTGTGCCAGACCGGGATTCGAACTCCGATGCCTGCCTACGGCGGGACTGAGACTTTTAATCGCACCTCCTTACGACCCACTCGAAGCTCCGTGGATCTATCCTCTTGGAGGTGCTAACCTCAAAATATCGAGGAAAACCTTTATATAGTTTCGAAATGCAGCAAAAAGCCTGTGATAAGTAGAAGCTTTGAGTCGGTCTGTGAGGCATGGTGTAGTGCACTACTCCTATACCGAGGTATCCAGGTTCTGATCCCTGTCCCCCACAAAACAACTGCTAGGCCGATCGACGGTGTTGGTATTGCCTAGGAAAACAAAACTTCATAGTTTGCTTTGTATCAGCGGTGTTCCTGAACGGTTGTCAAGATGCAGTATTACTCGTTAAGAGAACCTGCAGACATGCATTTAACATGTTGCGCAGCAGGACGTTTTGCGAGAAAGCCGAGTGAATGTACAGAGGAGGATCATTCCTGAGGATGTGGCTTGTGATCGTGGGAACACGATCAACCAGTAATCACTAGTCATCGTACTTGTGAAATATACGCTTCACGCTGCTATCATTATTATTAATAATTGTATCAGAAGCATCGCATATATTCCAAAGCCTATTTCCCAACTGACTAAAAATAATAAATGAGTACAAATTCAAGTCCTTGTACTAAATAATTTTAGCGCAGGAACGGAACACATTAACTTCCTTCGGATGAGCTGATATAATTTCTTCACGGGAATACCTACAACGTCTGGTTACATTACATTGGCAGTGTCTACGAAACCCCAGGCGTATAAAGTTTCGTTGCAACGAACAACATCAAGCAGAATCCAGTTCAGAGATTTCAATTTGGTGGTAACTCTCCTTGCATCGATTTGCAAGCTTTTCTGATGGTTGGATTCAGCGGTGTTCCAGGACTTTATACACCTCTTCAGTCGGGAAGTGGCTTCACCTGTGTCTGATTCTGAGTCTGCATATATAGTCCGCAGAGCCTCTGCATAGTGCATGTTCGAGGGTACATCTCACCAACCTAAGTTATTTTCGATCCTGTTGCATTCGCGAACTGAGCGATAGACTGACAGTCGTACTGCATCTGTAGAGGATAGACAAACCTATGGAAACAGGAAAAACACATTACCATGCCTAATACGATGTACGAAAGCCCTTGGCACTCAAAGCACATTCCAGTCGTCTCGGAATGGGTAAATACAGGTCCTGCATGGTTTTGAAGGGAATCTGATACGATTCTTCCTGCAAAATAGTGGCGTGTTCAGGGAACGACGATGGAGGCGAACAGCGATCACGCACCCTCCTCTCCGAAGTAGACCACAGAAGTTCAGTTGTATTGAGATCTGCTGAGAGTGGTGGACCGGGGAGATACGACACGTCATCCTCGTGCTCACAAAACCTGTCCTGGGCGGTGCGAGCTGTGTGAACAGCGATCCTGTCATCTAGGAATATAGCTTCACTACTGAGGGACAAACATTGTACCAGGGGACGGACCTGATCAGCAGGAATGGTCGCATAACTCTTGGCAGTAATGCGCCTTTGCAGTGTAACCATGGGGCCCATGGAATACCACGACATGGCTGCCCGAGTCATCAGTGAACCTCCGCAAACTCGGCTATAGAACCTGGAAATAGTCTATAACACGAGTCATCCGATCAAATGACTTCCTTCCGTTGTCCAGGTTTTATGACCCCGGCACCACGTTTACCTATCACTGGGATTTACATCACTGGCGAGTTATTCTGAAATTCCAGTTCGCCCTGCAGTCCCCTTCGTGTTGTTCTGCTACTGACAGTGTTCACGAATCAGAAATTCACTTCTGCAGTGACTTTTGCACCTGTCGCGTTATTTTTCGTCACAATCCTGTTTAATGACCGTCCGTCACGATCGATGAACACACACAACTTCTCCTGTGTGCCGCATAAACCTCGATGTGGTGTCTGTTGAAACAGAAAACACTGCGACTACTTTCGTTGCTGAAGCAGCAGCAATTTGTCCAGGTGCGAATCCATTGAGCTCCAGCACAGTGCGCTAACTGTACAGCACGCCGTTCTGAGCTCGACTGACACTTGCAACGTACTGAAGACATTGCACAGGTGCTGTTCGTGGTCATGTACAACAGTGAAATTCGCAGTTTGGCTAGCATCTGCATTTATGTTCAAGTATGCATATCTCGAGGCGTTTCCGTATTTTTCTCCAGCTCCTGTACATGCTGGAGACTGCAATAGATCTAAGAAATATCAATTACATCCATTAACCCATTATGAATTATGTTTTCAGAGCTGCGACTGTCATGTAAAAATGGAGAAAAAATAATTCTACGCCAGTCACGAAGGTAATAAAGAAATTAAGTCAGTTGTAATAAAATTGTTTTTGAACTTGAGTTCTGGAGCAGCTGGTTGTACACATGGTTGTCACGTGCAAGTGAGAATTTCGGCTCTCTGCTTGTAGCCCATTAGTTGCCTCCTCTTTGCTGGAGATGCGGTAATGCAGTTTCCCAGCTGCGGCATTTGCTGTATTTTCCAAGAACGTTTAGCGTCGGAGACGAATGTGGCAGAAACAGAGCCTCCGCCCGCCGAAAGCCGCTGCTGTTTATGAAGTGGCTTACTTGCACGCAGCAGCTGTATAGCCTCTTGTTAGAGCCCAACAGAGTTAGGTAACAGCTACGGCTTGAATATATGACAACGCAGATTAGCAACAATTTAACAGTTATTTATTAGGAGAAAGTATACGCTACGTAACTTGAGTGTAAGGAGGGTGCATGGCTATGTTATATGCTCATTGGTCTGATGAATCTTTACACTCATGTCTAGTCCTGAATCCAGTGAACGATGAGGAGTATTGCCAGTAGAACGTACAGTTGCGCCCTTTGGGTAGCTGCTGTAGATACGTCCTGATGCTGCCTTGAGGGAGTGTATTGACAATATTCTTCTAACTGCGAATACTGTGCTGATATTCGGCGGATACTGACACGAGTAGAGCCGTCCGCCTGTTCATAGGCTCGGACTGACGACCACTTCAGAACAATTTCAGCGATGTACGGCGGAAGCGCGGTGTGTGCGTCCTCTACGGCGCCTGACCACGACTACAGCACTTTGCGCCCTGTGGAGGCCGGCCTCGGTGTGCGGCGCAACTTCTGGCTGGCACAGCAGTTGTTCGTAGGCTGCCTCTTATCAATTTGTAACTTCCGGTCGACTTCCTTGGTTTGTGGCTGATGCATACCACACTGAAAGGCGCGCGCGCTCACTGCTGAACCTGTAGTTTTCACAACCGTCAACTGGTCAGTCTCCGAGATATGGTAAAACTGATCCAAGGCAGCACAATACTCCTGTATGGTAACTCGCCGTTCAGTGCAAATTTTCAGCAGAGACGACCAGGAAGTCAGTTTCTACAAAGGCAGCGCTTCCACACTGTCAGTGAAGTCTCTCAGTCATCAACCGCAAGCTTTGCAGTCTTGGCAATTTGCCCACAACACTGTGTGAGTCCCCTGGATATCGCAACCATGTTTCGTGCATAATGTGTGCAGAATTTCTTCTTTGGAGGTGATCAGGCCTTCTGAATGAAATAAATGATGGCAGTGAAACTCCTCACATGGAACGTTCGTAACTGAGTTCAAGGAATATAATGTGGAAGGTCCTAGTGAAGCAGGAATTACATCCACAAAACAAAACAATACGTGCAAGCACTAGCGGCAAATGATTTTGAGCGCAGATTTCAGTTCTGCCAACGAGTCTTGTTGTACAAGGTGGCCAAAATGAAACTGGCCTAAAAAATATTTGGACATGACCCGTTTTCCAACTCACAGAGTCAGATTTTTTTCATGCCACGTTTACCGCGGATCTTTAACACCTGTACGTATAGTCTGGCATAAAAGGGGGTCATGTCCTATCAACAGAAGTGCTCGTTAGATGGGTATTGAGTCAGAGAAGGGCCCATGTCCAGATAACCGAGCATATAGCGGACCTGTTCCAAAAAAAAAAAGAAGAAACTAGATGATGTAAAGAAAATTTTGCAATAAATACGTGACGAGCCAGTGGCCAGCGCAGGATGGACGAGATGAAGATGACTGAAGCACAACCATCACTGTCTACCTTGCTGTATTTTGACTGTTGTTGTATTTTGGGTACATTACGAATAAACCTGTATGCTCATAACACACTCTTTTGTTGCTATATGAATATGAATAATATAAACGTACATGACAATCCTTACACTGCAGGCAGAAATATAGTTGCCTCATCGATATCATCAGGTCCGTGAAACGGTCATCTATAGTTCATTCACACTGGATTACTTAGCACACTGGATGGCTACAGTATGCTGTAGTGGTGTATATTGTTTCACCTTGAGGCCACTTGTTCACAGCAACTTTACGACAACGTGCTTAAGACCCATTGTGTAGTAACACAATTATTGTGTCCCCTGCAAAATTTACTTTCTGGGGCATGACTCCTTTTCCGACTCACAGATTATTTTATACGTGATACTGGGGTGGTATTGACCGTTGTTAATGAACAGGAGAACAGCCCATCTCAGAAAATGATGGAAATTGTGGTCGTTGGTAGTTGTCACACGTCTGTGGGTACCAATATCCCGCATTCGTCAAAGTTTGAAATTATGTGTTAGGTTTGTTAGAGGGCGATAAGCGCTCTCAGTATCAAATACTGGATGAATATGGAATGGATATTTGCACGTGGTAAGCTATGTTGCCTCAACACGTATACACTGTCTCAAGTCGTGATACTTTTCTTACTGTGTTAAACCCATAACAAAAGATTATAGCGCTTCACGAATAGATTACAATAGTATTTTAATTTTTTAAACTCGGTCAATAATTACACAAAGTGTTGGAAATCAAATTTTTATCGACGCTAGAATCCAGTAGATAGGCAACCATCAAGTGGCACCGTGCAGCGAGTTAGACGTTTAGCAAACTGAGGGACGGCTCGGCAGCTGAAGTGTCATCTCTCCTTTAGGGAAAATTGTTTCTTCACGTCCACAGAACTCGACGAACTGCACTTGAGTCAATAACGAATACGTTGCTGTACTCCGTCATAACGATACTGCTCAAGAGAAAAACGAAGAAGAGGCCTTCGAGGAGTGAATGACGGATGTACGCCACTTGCTGCACAGACGTTATGTCGGTATTTTTCGTCTAAGTTTAGCGGAGAGCCGGCAGAATGCTGAAAGGCGCAGGGTAGTTAGTAAATTAGTGCGTCAGAGCCGCGCGGCAGGGCGATTTAGCATCGCGCGGGAGACTGGCCGGCGCCCGTGCGAGGCCCCGCACCGCCTCGTTATGCAGAATTCCGGATGCGGGGTGCCAACTCCTCCGGCAATAACTCGCCCGCCATATGGAGAACTGCCAGCAGCCGTCACGTCCGGACGGCACGAATTTCAAAACAGGTGGCCGCTTCGTGCAGTACTCGCAGTCGCCTTAACGACGGGCATGAAAAATGCCCGCCAATTACGATCGTACGGCGTCAGCGCCAGCATATACGGAAACAATTATCTTCCTAACGATGCGATTGTCTATTACGGGAAAATTAATTACGGCGAGGCTGTGGTTTTCGGCATTTTCTCACCGCGGCGTGGCGGCGTCAACCGCCGCCGCCACATATCCGGGTAATAAAAGTTTCCTCTCAAAATATTACGCTTAATAAAAACCCGAACAGGTACCAGAATTTCTCGCACTACTTAGCGCGGAGTCTGTCGCGGTGATTTGCATGAAACGGCTCGTTCAGAGGAAATTTATTCCGCTGCAGTAAAAATTAAGTGAGGGAAATTAAAAGTGTTTGGCCTTGCGGCGGAGTGGCCATACAGACCCGCATAGGGTCGTACGAAAGCGGTCGTGGTAACGGTGGTGGTCGAGCGTCTGCGACAACGACTACGAGGCAGGTTGAAGAGACAGGTGGGGATCCGAAGGGGGCGAGACCCTTTACCTGACAGGCTCCTTGTGTCTAACCGTGTTTAGGCAACCGATATTATGTACTTACAGCTATGCTAATGAAGAAATATGAACACTAAGCAGAGAAGAGCGGACAGCTGCTCGTCTACATCTTGACGGTTAGAGGCGGCATAGGAGCTCAGCTGGATAGAGAAAAAGGGGGGCGGTTGGCACAACTGCTGCCTGGCTTATTAAACAAACTTGGTGTTCACCTCAAGTGATTCACTGAACTTTTATGTCATCAGTCTTTTGATTGGTTTGACGCCGACCACAAAGACTTTGTGTCCTCTGTCTGTCTCTTCACCTCAGGGTAGCACTGTCGTCAAACCTTCTCACTTATTTAGTCTATCTCGTCACTCCACAAAAGTTTCTGGTGTGAATTATTAGAGAGTATAGAAAATTAAAATGTTCTACGCAGTCTCCCACCACTTAACAATGAAGGACAGAGCGTTTTTCCAATCCTACGATAGTGTCAGTAAAGTCGTTCTTTGGGATGTTGTTCAACTCGCGCATGACGTTGGCTTCCATGCCGGTCGTGTCGTCAAAGCGACGACCTTTATTGTGAATTTCTGTACTTTGTCATTTTGTTGTAGGTTCGTTTTGAGAACCCCTCACCCGTGATCATATTTTCCAGAAAAGAACTGTCCATTTTTTGCACTCCTATCAATTTGCGGCGAGCGTTCACGGTCGTTGCTTGTATTCGGGAGTCAAGGTGTACGGGAAAAATTTTGCACTCCCTTCTCTCTTCGTGAAAACATTCTAGAGAATGTCTGGAACACTTTATTTAGTCATGTGGCTCTACTGCGCTTCGAAGCACTGCGGCCGCACGTCCACTGCTTAGCATAGCCTGCTCACGAAGGACTGGTCGAATCTGCATCTGTTTTTTTACGGTTTCAAGCAGCCGTCATAGCCATTGCGCTGACGTTGCTTATACGCGAGGTATAAAATCAGTCTCGAATTTTCCTGAGCCGGCGTGGTATATGTTTCAATCTCTATCTACCTCTACATTTTTTGCCTGCATTCAGTTTCACCTTACACTTAGTGTTTTTTACATGACACTTACAGTGCGTATATATGAGTAGTATAGCAGGAAGAATGCACGATTAGACTTATGATTTCAGTTCACACGGGGTGTCAAACTTAGTGCGACTTTCCGTATAGACGCTTTGCGCGAAAGCTGACTTCAGACCCTGAATATATATGAATAAAATAAAGTAGCCACTGGATACAAATAAACGGTAAGAGACCTTATTGGTTGGCCGGCCGAAGTGGCCGTGCGGTTAAAGGCGCTGCAGTCTGGAACCGCAAGACCGCTACGGTCGCAGGTTCGAATCCTGCCTCGGGCATGGATGTTTGTGATGTCCTTAGGTTAGTTAGGTTTAAGTAGTTCTAAGTTCTAGGGGACTAATGACCTCAGCAGTTGAGTCCCATAGTGCTCAGAACCATTTTTGAACCTTATTGGTTGTTACCCGACTACTGTTCAGTCTCTGGTAACACTCGTAAAAACCGTAAAATGCATACGTGTGTGTTTCTGAGCGACGTTGAGCGGGACAACCGCATATTGCTAAGTCTCGCATGTACTAGACCGAGACTAATCTGAAGAACCCTAAGGAAATGAAATTCATCAACGAAAGAAGTAGCTTGCAAAATCCTCGTGTGAGAGATTCTTTAGCATTTCGCATCACTCTGAAACCCTTAGAATATCCAAAGGAGAACAGCGCGTTTCGTTTAGTAATAGTGAGAGCGTCAGAGAGATGCTCATCAAACTCCCACAAGACAGTGCGCCTTCAAAGAAGAGTCACGCAACATTTTACTTCATTCCTCATATATTTTGCAAAATTACCAAGGCGATAAATCAGATGTATTCGAGCTCATACAGTCGTTCTTTCTTAATTGATTTATTGCATTCGCTGTTTGTATGCAACTTACACTGTAGCCATCACAGAGGATCTTTTGACCCTTTCGTGCAATCTGAAACTGCTTTTGTCTCATAACGTTATTACACGGTGCCCCAAAAGTCCGTTAACATTTGGAAACGTACTAATTCACGCGATAACGTAGGTGGAGAGGTAAAACTTGACACACAAGCCTGAAATGACACGGGGTTTCATTGAAACTGATAACAAGTGCAAAACCGGCCAACACATGGCGCTGGGCAGCAACACCCCAGCCATTGCCGCCTGAGAATCGTGTATTAATATGACCTGTAGTGAGAGAGGGGGTCAGATGCGCCTCCAATCGCGGCGTGTCGGCTTTACTAGGAGAGGCACTGTTAGTAAAGCTTTACTATCGAATGGAGAATCCGCTGCTGCAGCTTTATTATGCTATCGCTATAAAAAGCATATTCGAACCAGTGAAGGTCCTGTGACAAGTGTCGTCGTGAAGAAAATAATCACGAAATTCGAAGCCGCGGGGTGTTTACACGATCGGCCCCGTAGTGTGGGTCTCGACACAAGTGCTGCTGCTGCTCAGACAGTTCTGGAACAAATGGAGACCTTGGCGGGTTCACCTCCGCGTGGTGAAGTCAGCGCTCTTGAAGTTGTTATTGTTTCTGGGGGGAGGAGACCAGACAGCGAGGACATCGGTCTCATCGGATTATGGACGGACGGGGAAGGAAGTGCCCTTTCATAGGAACCATCCCGGCATTTGCTGGAGCGATTTAGGGAAATCACGGAAAACCTAAATCAGGATGGCCGGACCGGGATCGAACCGTCGTCCTCCCGAATGCGAGTCCAGTGTGCTAGCCACTGCGCCACCTCGCTCGGTGCTCGTTAAGTCGCACCGGTTTTCCGAGCAGTACTGTCACGAAAGGCCTAAGGCGTACCCTCCAATGCCATCCGTACAAAATCCAGTGCTATTGTGAACTGTTAGCTATCGACTTTCTGACGCGGAGAGCATTCGTGGCGAGCCCTTCAAACAATGGCGGAAGATGACGATTGTATAACGTACTGGTGACCGACGAAGCCCATTTCACACTCCGAACGTTTGTCAACGCCCACAGGTTCGGAATTTGGGCGACAGAAAGTCTTAGAACTGTCGTGGAAACCAATTGCATGACGAGAAAGTCACGGTGGGGTGTCGATTTACCACATCAATCGTGATCGGACAGTTTTTTCTACGAGGAAATTCGCGGTGCTGCTTTTAAAGCTGTCAGCACGCCTGGTGCGAGGTACGCCGACATGTTACAGAATCGCATCATCCATAGCCTGGCTGATAAACACGTGCTGGAAGGTACGACAGGATAGCGCCAGACCCCATACTGCTGCACGTGTGAGAGATCTGCGCAAATCGTTCGATGAGGATCGCGTGCTGCGCCGCCACTTCCGCCATGCTCTGTTCCCCAGGTACCCAGACCACAATCCATGACATTACTGGTGGTGCGGTTACCTGAAGTCTTCTGTCTACCGCGACGGACCTACCTCATTAGGGATGCTAAAAGACCGCAATTTCTCACCATACCTACTGATACGTTGTACAGCGTTGTTCACAAGATTGTCTGTCGACTACAGGTACCGTTGATGAGCAATGGCAGACGTGTTGAGCATGTGTTATAAAGATCACCTTCTTTGCTCAAAATCAGTTACGCTAATTATTGCTTTTGCATCATATGAAGCGCAGTTTGTTGATCATTCTGTGCATTTTTTTTTTTTTTTTTTTGCTTTCAATAAAACTCCATCTCATTTCAAGTATGTGTGTCAGTTGTTATCTCTCTACCTTCGTTACTCCGCGAAGTATTGAATTTTCAAACGTTAACGGACTTCGAGTCACCCTGTACATTCTGGAAGCATCCCTATTCCTCCAAAAGATGAGAAACAGTTGATGATGAATCTTCTAGGAGTGAACACTCGGGTGCAACATGTATACCTCTTCCTTCACGGCAGGTTTCCTGGGTCAAAGATCTTTTTCATGTAAATAACCACAACCACTCAAGAACCCAAGAGATACCGCTACGAGACGAATCGTGACCTACAGTGGACTTTACTTCGCTCCAGGTCGACTCGGCACGCCATTCAAATGAGAATCTCGGCGAGAAATTGGTTTCTGCTGTAGAAGGTAAAACCGGTCGGCAGCACTGCCTTGTTTTAAGATCCGGCTTATGTGCAGCCACGATCCTAGTGTGAAAGGTAGTCCGAAAGCATAGTCTTACAAGATTCCACAATACAGTAGCCTGAATGGCTAGGACAATGAAGGACCTAGGGCTCAGACCGACTTTTTTTTCAGATATAGAGGTCCACCATTGTGCCGACCGATTACGCCGTACGAGTAGCCTGAAAAGTTCGTCTTCCAGTGCCTTTCCGCGTAGTCATCGTGGCAGAAGAGTGTGGCGGAGTAGGGCTAATTAGCAGCCAAGAGGTAAGTTCTATAACGAAATGTAAGTTTGAACAAAATAACGCAGTGATCAATTGTTTAAGAAGTGAATAATCAGCTACAGAGTGAAAATGAGAGGCAATGTTCTTCGCCTTATATCCAGCATTACATGAACCGTAAAAGCAGTTGTTTACATACGTACAGCGGCCCGTTTCCACAACCACGCTGTCACCATCTGGCTGCCCATGTTTAAAGCATTAATCACTAGCATTTGGACTAAGATATCGTGTCGCTCTGTTCCATCCCGTCAAACGGCCGCTTATTCATCAGGGTGCCTCCTCTTTTTCAAAACTGCCTCGGGACCTCTCTGCTTGCTATCAAACAGCTAACGTACGGTACTACGGTTTGGTCAAATTTTATAGTTGATCTGAAGCGTGTGTTAACGAGGGCGTGCTGAAATGTAGAGTCCGAATTTATGTGAAAACTCTTAAAGCTTTAAAAAAACGTTAATAACGTTCTACGCCTTGTTGTTGTTGTTGTTGTTGTTGTGGTATTCAGTCCTGAGACTGGTTTAATGCAGCTCTCCATGCTACTATATACTGTGCAAGCTTCTTCATTTCCCAGTACTTACTGCAACCTACATCCTTCTGAATCTGCTTAGTGTATTCGTCACTTGGTCTCCCTCTACGGTTTTTACCCTCCCCGCTGCCCTCCAATGCTAAATTTGTGATCCCTTGATGCCTCAAAACATGTCCTACCAACCGGTCCCTTCTTTTTGTCAAGTTGTACCACAAACTCCTCTTCTCCCCAATTCTATTCAATACCTCCTCATTAGTTATGTGATCTACCCATCTAATCTTCAGCATTCTTCTGTAGCACCACATTTCGAAAGCTTCTATTCTCTTCTTGTCCAAACTGGTTATCGTCCATGTTTCACTTCCATACATGGCTACACTCCATACAAATACTTTCAGAAACGACTTCCTGACACTTAAATCAATACTCGATGTTAACAAATTTCTCTTCTTCAGAAACGCTCTCCTTGCCATTGCCAGTCTACATTTTATATCCTCTCTACTTCGACCATCATCAGTTATTTTGCTCCCCAAATAGCAAAACTCCTTTACTACTTTAAGTGTCTCATTTCCTAATCTAATTCCCTCAGCATCACCCGACTTAATTTGGCTACATTCCATTATCCTCGTTTTGCTTTTGTTGATGTTCATATTATATCCTCCTTTCAAGACACTGTCCATTCCGTTCAACTGCTCTTCCAAGTCCTTTCCTGTCTCTGACAAAATTACAATGTCATCGGCGAACCTCAAAGTTTTTAGTTCTTCTCCATGAATTTTAATACCTACTCCAAATTTTTCTTTTGTTTCCTTTACTGCTTGCTCAATATACAGATTGAATAACATCGGGGAGAGGCTACAACCCTGTCTCACTCCTTTCCCAACCACTGCTTCCCTTTCATGCCCCTCGACTCTTATAACTGCCATCTGGTTTCTGTACAAATTGTAAATAGCCTTTCGCTCCCTGTATTTTACCCCTGCCACCTTCAGAATTTAAAAGAGTATTCCAGTCAACATTGTCAAAAGCTTTCTACGTGTAGTTCTTCACATCTACACACTGGCAGCCCTCTGCCGCTGGAGGGCTCCGCATTGTAGCGTGTAACATGGCGGCGTGGTGTGTGAGGTGGCAATGTCGGTGCGTGAGAAACAGCGTGCTGGAGTCGAGTTTCAAATTCGGAGAGTTCGCCCGCACATAATGCAGCACCCTCTCCTCCAGTATGACAACGCACGAGCACAGCCACATCTACAACAATCCAACGCCTTGAGTTCACTGTCATCGATCGTCCTCCATAGACTCTCGACTTGGCCCCATTCGATTGTCATATGTTTCCAAAACTTAAGGAACACCTCCGAGGACTTCACTTCGATAGTGATGCGATGCGAGCAGAGGGGAGGCTGTCGCTCTATCAACAAATTCAAATATTCTACAGTGACGTTCATCAACAAATTGGTCTCCCGTTGGGAGAAATGTGTTCATCGCCAAGGGTGACAATCTTGAGAAATAAATACGTCGACACGAAGAATTAAGATGCAGAATGTTAATAAAGTTTGTTTTGTTTAAAAAGCTTCAAGAATTCTCACATAAAACGTTCGGAGGCATTTCTTTTCAGCACGCCATCATACATCAGCGATTGATGAAACTTTTTGACGCAGGTCGGGTTTACGAGGTGCATTCAAGTTCTAAGGCCTCCGATTTTTTTTCTAATTAACTACTCACCCGAAATCGATGAAACTGGCGTTACTTCTCAACGTAATCACCCTGCAGACGTACACATTTTTCACAACGCTGACGCCATGATTCCATGGCAGCGGCGAAGGCTTCTTTAGGAGTCTGTTTTGATCACTGGAAAATCGCTGAGGCAATAGCAGCACGGCTGGTGAATGTGCGGCCACAGAGAGTCTTTCATTGTTGGAAAAAGCCAAAAGTCACTAGGAGCCAGGTCAGGTGAGTAGGGAGCATGAGGAATCACTTCAAAGTTGCTATCACGAAGAAACTGTTGCGTAACGTTAGCTCTATGTGCGGGTGCGTTGTCTTGCTGAAACAGCACACGTGCAGCCCTTCCCGGACGTTTTTGTTGCAGTGCAGGAACGAATTTGTTCTTCAAAACATTTTCGTAGGATGCACCTGTTACCGTAGTGTCCTTTGGAACGCAATGGGTAAGGATTACGCCCTCGCTGTCCCAGAACATGGACACCATCATTTTTTCAGCACTGGCGGTTACCCGAAATTTTTTTGGTGGCGGTGAATCTGTGTGCTTCCATTGAGCTGACTGGCGCTTTGTTTCTGGATTGAAAAATGGCATCCACGTCTCATCCATTGTCACAACCGACGAAAAGAAAGTCCCATTCATGCTGTCGTTGCACGTCAACATTGCTTGGCAATATGCCACACGGGCAGCCGTGTGGTCGTCCGTCAGCATTCGTGGCACCCACCTGGATGACTCTTTTCGCATTTTCAGGTCGTCATGCAGGATTGTGTGCACAGAACCCACAGAAATGCCAACTCGGGAGGCGATCTGTTCAACAGTCATTCGGCGATCCCCCAAAACAATTCTCTCCACTTTCTCGATCATGTCGTCAGACCGACTTGTGCGAGCCCGAGGTTGTTTCGGTTTGTTGTCACACGATGTTCTGCCTTCATTAAACTGTCGCACCCACGAACGCACTTTCGACACATCCATAACTCCATCACCACATGTCTCCTTCAACTCTCGATGAATTTCAATTGGTTTCACACCACACAAATTCAGAAAACGAATGATTGCACGCTGTTCAAGTAAGGAAAACGTCGCTATTTTAAGTATTTAAAACAGTTCACATTCCCGCCGCTGGCGGTAAAATTCCATCTGCCGTACGGTGCTGCCACCTGTGGGACGTATTGACAATGAACGCGGCCTCATTTTAAAACAATGCGCATGTTTCTATCTCTTTCCAGTCCGGAGAAAAAAAATAGGAGGCCTTAGAACTTGAATGCACCTCGTATATCAGTATTAGAAACGTTCCAGCATCCGTTCTGGGTATCTCACCGTTTGTACATTTAGCACGTGGCCAAATCTATCTCTATGATCTGCTACTTCGACTCATTCAACTAGATCAAGTCACCTCGACCTTCTCTCTACCCCTATCACCTCTAAATCCTCTTCAGCTCTTTTCGGTGGGTGAATATTTCAGAGATGTCCTTGGATGTTGCTAAATTTCCGTAACTGTCTTTCCTAAGGGCGTCTCTGTATTCTTTGTATCCTGACGAGGATGTTATTTCTGTCCGATGTATCGCGTCACATAGTGCACTTTGCATTAAATAACGGCGATCGATTCATTAATAGCCTAGAAGAGAACGTCTTAAAAGAAGATAAATTATTAGAAACATTATTTAGACGACACCCTGAGGCTTGCATTAATAATTAAATTTGAAATGAAATTGACTGCACTGTAGAGTACTAAAGTAACGTGTTGAACGTTTAGACCTAGATGTAATAAGGAACGAAAAATAGCACGCCTTTGAAGTGTTCAGGAAGCCTTCTAGAACCGACGTTCAGCCTGCAAAGGAATTGTGCTCCTCGCGAACTTACAAAGAAGCTGGGTTCAGAAATTCAGTGCACAAGATGGACAGCGTAATTTTAGTTGAGGAGCAAAGTCAATAACAGGTATGACAGAGTTACAGTTTTGTACTTGGTGTAACATAAAGAAGAACAGATTAGTAAGCAATACTGTATCACTTTTGATCACACCTTGAGGAAACTTAACACTAAGAGAAATAGTGTAAAAGTAACTTTGTTGTATATAATCAGAAAATGTTTTTTTGAAGTAAGATATATATATATATATATATATATAGGGATATTCTTTTGTACTGCCTCAGAAGAGCGAGCTCGTCTGATCGGAGGTAAGAGAGGAGTTGAGCAGATACGACGTGCATTAAATTAGAAAAATGGTTCAAATGGCTCTGAGCACTATGCGACTTAACTTCTGAGGTCATCAGTCGCCTAGAACTTAGAACTAATTAAACCTAACTAACCTAAGGACATCACACACATCCATGCCCGAGGCAGGATTCGAACCTGCGACCGTAGCGGTCGCTCGGTTCCAGACTGCAGCGCGTAGAACCTCACGACCACTCCGGCCGGCATTAAATTAGAAACTAGGAGTAAACAAAACTAAGAAGAAAAATGATAAAGGGTAGCACAAGTTCCGGTCATCATTCCTCGATACGTTATTGCACTGCCTGTGTTATTCCGAACTACGATGCACGAAGTAAACAATCCTCAATACGTTTATGAAATATAGCCAAATTGCGTTGTAAATTATTTAATACATCAAACTTTTATCTAGAAAGGACCACAAACATTCAGGGCATTTTTTTGAAAACATTTTCCTGTACTTAGAATGCTACACAAAAAGAGTAGATGACTTACAGTTGTCACGGAGCACCGTCCCCAGAAAAAGGGCCAAGTTAGTGGAAAACCTGTTATGGCATACAAGAATAGTAAACTTCACCGAGGGATAGAGAGGAAAACTTGGTGGAAGTGGGAGAAAATTATAATATGTAAACCCAGTCATGGAACTTGGTGAATGCAGAAGGTATCTACAGATAAAGAGATTAGAGGAATTCAGAAAGAGATTGAGAACGGAATAAAACAAGACACAAGGAGATCACTTGAAAGAGGAAGACGGTAAGGTAATACAGCACAGCAAGCGTTAGATTTGGCGTGGTTCGAACCACGCACAGGACAAGGGTCCATATCCAAGTAGACTCACATTTGATTTGAGGAGAGCAACGAAATTTTTGGACATGTTCTCTTTTTAGAGGCACGAACTCTGCGATGACCATCCTGTCACACGTACAGGTCACGTTCTTTTCCTGTGTGTCTCACTTACTTTCGCCCTTCCTTATCAGCGATGTCCCATTCCTTATGGAAGGAGTACAGAAAGCGTAAGCGCTAGAGCACAGAAGCCGGAGGACCTAAGGCGGCTGCATTACCATGTCCATCCGTAAAACGTAGGTAAAATTATCTCAGTTTACCTGAGAATACACGAAATCACCACCATCTGTTAACCAGCCGAAAATACTCTAGCTGTCGCAAAAAAATAAATAAATAAAGCACCCAGAAGACATATTCGGATGTCCATGTTACCTCATACGCGTACTTGTAAATGACTGGGGTTGTGAGTGCAGAGAGAATTAGTGTTGTTTGTGTATAGTGTCGTTACCAGGCCTGGCACGGTATGTAACGGGCGTGAACAGCTCCAGCGTTGAGTGATCACCGCGAAAGACAAGGAGAGCCTGCGTACTCGTATGGGACAGCGTTATCAGCACGTGATAGAGTTTGAAAGGGGACCTCATTGTGAGACTCCACTTAACCGACTGCTCGAATCGTGCAATATCCAGATTCGTAAGGTATGCGGGTGTGACTGTGGCCCGATGTAGGCCTGTGTAGGAATGGGAGGGCCGGTATATTTGTCATCAAGGTTCCGGTCTTCCACATTTGATCACCGCAACGGAGGATCACCGTACTGCGCACTAACTCCTCAACATCTGCGCCTGCCATCAGAAAGTATGTAAAGTACTCCCTGCAGAATTCTGTGTCATCCCGCAACGTTAGTCGGAGACCAGCAGCAGCTGGACAAGGGAATTATTGTCCCTTGCGTAGACTGCAGTTAACAGCACAACACTACGGCTGAGTTTGTAGTGGTTTCGTGATCGAAAGCATGGCCTGCTGATAAATGGCGTCACGCTCTATTCAGTGATGAATCACAGATGGCATTACCCCGGACGAACATCGTCGGAGGTTATGATGGCGACCTGGGAGAGGCACAGTGGGTTCATGGTGCAGGGAGCCATCAGGTACGATTTCTGATTACGGCTGGTAGTGACTGAGGGCTCTCTGATGGCAACTGTAGAACGATGCTCCACCACTCATGGCTCGTGTCCCTATGGACTGTTTTCGTGATGCTG
The DNA here is from genome assembly GCF_023898315.1 of Schistocerca nitens. Taxonomy (NCBI): domain Eukaryota; kingdom Metazoa; phylum Arthropoda; class Insecta; order Orthoptera; family Acrididae; genus Schistocerca; species Schistocerca nitens. The sequence continues at coordinate 21,068,568 of NC_064622.1, forward strand.
CGGTACTTCTGTAGCCATCAAGATCCCCAGACCTGTTCGCGACGGAACATATGTGGAAACACCTCGGACGTAAACTCCGCCCCAGTTCCAGAATCCAGGATACTAAGGGCCAATAAGAATATTTTTGGGCCAGCTCATCAAACATGTTGTTGGATGTGGACTTGAGAAGACAACGCACCTAGTTCAATCACTCTGTGATGCACTTACCCTCTGTTTTTTCCAGGTCGGCTTGTCCAACCGGTCTTCTTAGTTACCGCTGGACAAATGCCAACCCAATCTTTGAACTTACGTCACCTGCGTCAACCGTTCAGACAGCAAGGTCAATATAATCGTTTGATCGATGTTAAACTACAGATTTTAGGAAGACAGACGTTTTACTATTCTTCTTTTTTTAAATTGTAGTCTCTTAATGATGTCAACAAATATACGAATATAAAAGGCGTACTTCCTCCCAGACTTGCACTTCAAGAAAACTATACTGAACGCCCATTTGGCAGTTTGAACAGGTGAGTGAGTTTAACATGTTCATGCATAATGTAAGAACCTATTTCGCTTTGGCAACAGTCGCACAGTGCAGAACATAAAGAACGCAATTTAATAAGCACCTAAATTTCATCACCTACGACTGTTGGAGATAATTTATCGTAGAGAAAAGGTGTAAAAATGGACACAGGTGTAATTGTGGGCAACCCTCACGAAGAGGGTATGCGAAGTGCTGCGGTCTGTCGACCAGGACTGGAAACGGTGCCTGTTATTAGTAGACAGTAGCCGTGAACAGTTGGAAGCATTGTTTCAAGCAGTGCAGTTACAGCGTGGGTTATCGTGTGAATTGGTGTTTGTTCAGGATTGCAAACGTTTGGCACGTATGTGAAATCGTTTTCTTTTTATATCCTTCTGGTTAGTTTAAAACAACTTCTCAGTGATAACCGGAATAACGGAATCGTAAGCTACTTTTAGAAACACGTTTTACGTTACACACTCTTTTAGGTTAGACGTGATAGTGGCCATGTTGCTTAAGAATAGTTTGTATAAATGTGGGACCGTTGGGTTGGTGTAAAAATGGGTCCCCTATTTAAGGAGGGTCCATAGTTACAACATCTCTTCTCTTAAACAATATGAAACATTTAAATAATTTTATGGAGATATGGTTAGTCGAATTTAGTTTAAAGTTCATATATACAACTCACACGGCAACATACAAACATATAGAATTTTCAAATTGCGATAATAGACCCTAGTGCTTGGAGAATGCTGAGAACGAAGAAGCGCTATGAATGTAAGAACCAGAGGCATCAGTGGCATAAATTTGAGATGGTACGTGACATAGCAGCTGTGAAAGCAAAGGAGGCTTGTGTGAAAAGTTCTGCAAGAACATTCGAAATGCCTCGTACCACTTTGCAGAGATTTCTTAAACTAGATAAAATCCCTGAACAAGCGGTTCAAGAGATAAAGCTTGGAAGGAAACCGATTTTAAATGCAGACACCGAAAAACAGCTAGTTTATCTCCTTTAGATGGAACAAAAATTCTTTGGGTGCACTTTGGCGGATCTGAGAAGAATGGCAATTTCACTTGCCCAGAGAAATAATCTGACCACCCCTTTGGAGGAGAAGCAGGACAAGCTTGAGCTGATCTTTTTCTTGAGAGACGCAAGGATCAGCTGTCTATTCGTAAAGCTTGTGGAACTTCATATGGCAGAGCCTTAGGCTCCAAGAAAGAGAATTTGTTGGTTTTCGTTGATTTATTGGCAGACGCTTTCAACACACACTCATATCCAGCAGACCGAGTGTATAACATGAACGAGATAGGCCTGTCCATTGTCCAAAGCAAAATTCCATAAGTGATAAGTGATGAAAGGGAAGAAATAAAGTGCGGCTCTAAAATCTGCAGAAAGATGCGCTACAATCACAGGCATAGCATGCGTGACCACTTCGGGACATTATGTCCCGCCAATGATACTTTTCCCTAGAACTAACATGTCCCAAGTTCTAATGAGAGGCTGCTCCCCTGGTGCAAATGGAAGTGCCCATCCTTCAGGATGGGTTCAAAACAATTTGTTCACCGAATGGTTCGTTTACTTCAGTGAGAAAATATGTGCGCCTGCTTAGCTTGGTGGTAACGTGCTTGCCTCTCATGCAGAGGGGACGGGTTCGATTCCCGGCCGGGTTTGAGATTATCTCCGCTCGTCGACTGGGTGTTTTGTTGTGTTGTCCTCATCATCATTTCATCCTCATTACCGGCACGCAAGTCGCCCAGTGTGGCGTCGACTGAAATAAGACTTGCACTTGGCGGCCGAACTTCCCCGGATGGGGCCCCCGGCCAACAATGCCATACGCTCATTTCATTTCAAAGCCTGTTCTCTTCATATCGGATGGTCATTATAGTCACTTTCGAAATCCGGATGTGATTAACTTGGCGAAAGAACACCACGTGACCGTCATCTCACTTCCTCCACATTGCATCCACAAACTGCAGCCTCTACATAAGACGTTCATGGGACCACTGAAAACGTACTACATCGTCCTCTCACACATTACGACGTTATGGAGGTTTTTGGCGAAGCCTACCTTCGTACCCAATCAGCTGAGATAGCAATAAATGAATTCAAAGTAACTGGGTTATACCCTATGAACCGTTACATCTACACCGACGTTGTTTTCGTAGCTGCTCAGTTGGTTGCAGGAAAAACTTGCTCCACAGTGGAACAAAGACCTGATGTTCCTGAATCGCATGGTCTTCTACTTGCTATGTCTGGGCCATCGACATCATCTGATTCTTATTCGAGTTATCCTGATGTACACTCACATCAAGCTCTAGCTACGCCACTTGATGAAGCCATTGAAACACCGGGAAGTTCTCCAGGTTCTTCAACAAATGCAGTTTCACCTTTTGGAATGTCTCCTGTCTCCAAGATTAAGAATAGAACCACAAAGCGGGGTTGAAAAGCAGCAACCGCCTGCCACATCACTAGAACGCCATACACAGATCAGTTGACAAAATCACTTCACAAAAGTGCTGTCGAGAAGAGGTCGTCGAGTTTCTCTGGCGTTAGAGGCCGCCCTGTATACAGAGATGCAAAATCCACAGGCCTTCAAGAAAAAGGTCTTCTGATTCATCATCGGACTCTTCAGGCTCCTGCAGCCCTCACCTTGTGGACAGCGATAATGAACTTGATGTGAACGATGGGGATACATCAGACTCAAGCGATGCAAGTTGCATCCTTTGCGATGAAAAGTTCTCTCAAGACAGGAGAGGAGAGGTGTGGATTAAATGTGTTATGTGCCAAATGTGGGCAAACTTAGATTGTGCTGGCGCTGAAAGAGCTACTTACGTTCGCTATTACTGTAAATAATTTCAGATTTCATGCGTAAATGTACGAAAGTTGCTTTTTGTAGACTAGTCTATCATTTTGTATTGTTTTAACCCATTTGATTAAAATATTTCAAAAGACTTCTTACACCTTTTTATGGATGCCCGTATTTGCACCACCTCTTTTTAAGTTCCATTTTACAAGCTTTTTGTAAATCTTTGTTTTAGAATAGAAATAATGGATACTAATCATTGTTTCACCTCTCATCATTTCTTACACTTGTTTTAGTTGTTAATGAAGGTATAAAATGTAGAATTTTTACAAAAGAAGGTACCTTTAAGTCAGAAACAAAAGAGGGTGTCCATACTTACACCTTTTCCTCTACTGCAGTATTGCAATAGTGTGTAGTTAACATTTACTAAATACCGTAAGTTCTCAGAAAAGCTGACGTGTCTAAAGTGATATAAAAAATCTCCTAACTGCTGTAATGTGCAGTTGCGCATGGAAAAAAAATCTTACTGTGTTCCTTTCTTGAAGCTGTGCCTCTGTAGGCGGACAAACTGTATTTTCTAATGACGAGGGGTTTCTAAGCTGAGTGATAAACTATCATTTCAAGCGCAGATCTAATACTGTGCAGTATTCAGATCTTTTCGTTAAGAGAACGTGGAGAGTATCCGCATTATAAATCTAATGCATGGCTTGGAGAATACGTGGTACTTTTTTGCGCGTCTGTCGAGTAATGGAGTTTAATAGTCAGGCAGCTATAAATGGTCACGGTACATTGATCTAGTGCGCCTATAGGACATAAATATGAGGGTAAGTCAGTTATTATCCGCAATTTAGTTATATCTTTGTATATTTTGGCAGTACTGTCGTTTTACGTTGATGACGCATGCTTTGTTTATTTGTCGTTATATCTTTGCAGTTTTCAAGCTGCTAGGTTAGATTCGTTATCGCTGCCGTGCTGTTAATCATCGCTGCTCTGCTGTCTACTTGCACCAATTAAGAGTAACTTTCAGTGGTCCGTTTTCTTTGTTGTCAGAAGGCGTATGAGGGGCCGAAATTCATCAAAGACTTTCGGTACAGTACGAGAACAGTGTTTTGCCACAATGGAGTGTCTACGAATGGATTGATAAATTCCGAAATGGTCGCACAAGTGTCACGCACGATGAAGGAGCCGGACGACCGTTTACCGCCACAAATGAAGAAACCATTGAGCGTTCACGTGAAATGATTCTCTTAGACAGACGATCAACTATTGACGAAGTGGCACATCGTCTGTAAATTAGTCACGGTTCTGCCTACGAAATCATACACAACAGACTTGGGTTTCATAAAGTTTGTGCAAGATGGGTCCCAAAACAACTCACACAGTTGACATACGCGCCTGTAAATCTGCAAAAAAACATTTGGATCGCTATGGTAACGAAGGGGACAACTTCTTAGACAGGATCATTGCTGGTGACAAAACATGGATCCATCACTACGAGCCGGAGAGTAAACGGCAGAGTATGGAATGGAAACATCCAAATTCGCCGTGCAAGAAAAAGTTCAAGACCCAGCCGTCCGCAGGAAAAATTATGCTTACGGCTTTTTGGGACGCACAAAGTCCAGTAATAGAAAATTATGGGGAAAGGGGCACAACAATAAACAGTGTACGTGACCGTGAAATGCTTACTGCTAGGCTGAAGCCTGCAATTCGAAGTAAACACCGAAGATTGCTGTCAAAATGGGCTATGTTTTTGCACGACAATGCCCACACTGCTGAAACGCTCAAGAAACTCATATTTGAAGTACTGGATCATCCTCCATATAGTCCCGATCTTGCCCCTTCTGACTATCACTTGTTTGGTCCACTCAAACAGGCATTAAGGGGCTGTATATTTGCCTCGGACGAAGCAGTGAAAGAAACTGTCTATTCCTGGCTCGCTGCTCAACCGAGAACCTTCTTTTATGAGGGCATCAGGAAGCTTGTACAACGATGGACCAAGTGCGTTGAAACGCAAGGACACTAAGTGGAAAAGCGATGTTCTTGTAAGTTTCCTATTTGATTACAATAAAATTCTGTAATACTTTACGGATACTAATTGAGTTACCCTAGTATCGGACATGAGGCTGTACTAGTCGCCACATTAATCACGCGATCAACTATTTCCCACTGCTCCACAAAAACGGCAAAGTCAGTAGCATTTAACAGGCATGACAGTTCCCTGAAACACAAAATTATTGTGAACCTAAATACAAAAAAATACACGTTGTGTGGTAGTACTCGCCTCCGTAGCCTCTGTCGCTCACGTTCTCTTGTGCAGTGGCAGAGGTATCTGTTTTGAATACTGACAGTGGAAGAAATTTCCGTCGCGAGCATGTTGCCAGCAAGACGTGGAGTTCCTGATTGTTAGAATATGTACCAGTGTTCTGGTTTATGGTCTAAATGTTCGTGGAAAATCTCGTGGAGTAAGAGTAATTTGACAATACCATGCTTTGAGGAGAGGAGTGTTGGCTCAAGGTTGACGTGAATATGGTTTCTATCTCCGACAAAAAGGTCATTAATGTTGTTACACGGAAAGAAAACAAATGTGTCAATTTGACATAAAGGTTTTTAGAGTATAGCATCACCTCATAATGTAAATTAAAAAAAAAACACTATACTGGGGAAACCAACGTTTTGGCCATCTTAACAGTGGCCTTCTTTACCAGTAGACTCAGAGGACGACACTATAACCGTGGCTGAAACTTCGTTTCTCCAATATAGTTTTTTTCTTCCTTTCTTTTCCATTATAACGCGGTGCCACACACAGAAAACATTTTATGACAACTGATTTTGGCCATTGAACCCTATGCAATTATATGTGTAAATCTGTCTGCTTATCGAGTAAATTATGTCCTACGTGATTTTTTTGGTTTTAACTGTTTTATTTTGTATTTCCGATATGGGAAAGATGAAAACGACCTGCATTTGCTTAGTGGTGCTGACCGGTGTTCCATACCAGACCAGACTAGCAGCCGTTAATCTAGTGGACGGATAACTGGCAGATTTCATTCACCTCCTCGTCTAGCAAGTTGAGAGCTCTACGTACTACGCAGAACAACTTGACGAGATATGGAATAATGTGCTTAGTGTTCATTTATTCGCGCACAGTGTTCTGCAAATCTCTGACTTACAAAAATGAGAATTTTCAGGGGCGTTGAAGAGTCAATTTATATACCAACAGGCAGAAGCGGTGATTCCACGCTATTTCGGTAAAGTATACTAAGCCCCATTTGCGACTAATGCTGTTCTAGTCACATTGATAACTATGGAAATTTCTTCTACATTACTTTTCTTTAGTAGAACTGCAGTGAAGCCGGTCGAAGTGGCCGTGCGGTTAAAGGCGCTGCAGTCTGGAACCGCAAGACCGCTACGGTCGCAGGTTCGAATCCTGCCTCGGGCATGGATGTTTGTGATGTCCTTAGGTTAGTTAGGTTTAACTAGCAGTTGAGTCCCATAGTGCTCAGAGCCATTTTAGAACTGCAGTGATGTTTTATACACGGCGTAAAAAAAAGATATGGCCAAACTTTTGGGAAAAATTCCTCACAGAGAGAGGAATAAAATGTGTTACATGAACATGGCTCCAAAAACCATTTATTTTCATGTTAAAACTTGTTTTCTGCTTCATCACCTAAATCACCGGAAACACGACTGATCTGAATCGTACTCAACAAACAGAATGCAGACAGTTGTGCTAAATAATTCAAACAATGTTGGAAACAGAAAAAAATTTGGTGACGAGGGAGAAATCAGGAGGGGGGTTCCACGAAGTTCAATTTTGGGTCTAGTCTTCTCTTCAAAGCATAGTATTGTCAAATTGCTCTTACTCCACGAGATTTTGCACACGCAGTTGGAGCATAAACCACGACTCTGGCAGATATTCTAACAATCAGGAACTTCACGTCTTGGTGGCGACATGCTTGCGACGGAAATTTCTTCCGCTGTCAGGATTCGAAACAGGTACCTCCGCCACTGAACAAGTGAACGTGAGCGACATAGGCTGCGGAGGCGAGTACTACCACACGATTAAAAACATGTCAACGTATATTTTTTTTAATTAGGTTCACAAGCTGTCGAAAATCGTGAAGAAAATGTGCGATTTTCTCTCTACGTTTGGACCGGCATTGTTAGTGACTGTCTGTTAGGGCCTCATGTTCTTCCACCGAGGCTCAACGGAGAAACTTACGCTGTCTTAGAGACTTGTTCTGCTAGAAAATGTTCCTTTACGACTACGACATAACATGTACTTCACGCACGACGAAGCTCCTCCTCATTTCAGTGCTAATGTTCGGACGCTTCTAAATAGCATATTCCGTCACAGATGGATAGGTAAAGGTGCACCAATTCCTCAGCCTCCACGTTCTCTTTCATTTAGCAAAGTGTTTCGTAATGTGCTGATACACTCCCTTCCTGTGTGTTTCGCGTTATTAATGCGTTTGAAGTGTAGAAACTCAGTTCTAACATGGAAAAAAAAAGCGTTTCGCGGCCGATGTCCATATAACATATACTCTTCCCCCACAAGTGAGGCATGTTTATTGAGTTTCTGTTACAACTCTTACTTCATACTAAACATTTATGCAACTCAAATGATTCGAGAGAACGCTATCAGCTTCATGTACTCGTAAAGTTAATATGTGCTTGATATGAACAGCGTGCTAACCAGAACTTGAATCGTCAAGTCTAAATATGCTGATAAACTACAGAAGGAGTAGGTTAAGAGATGCACTTCAACTTTAATTCTGAATACTACAAACAAGAAAACAACAGAACCGTTGTGCACTTAGCTGCAGAGTGAAACTAATTATGAGAAATCAGTCTTGGTAACAATAAACTTCTTCCAGCTTGTGAGATAATTCGTAAAGGAATAATAGTAGTTTACTGTTTTATTTCGACCGTCAGGTATGACATGACATAAAAGGGATATAAATGATTGGTACTGACTTCACTCAGAAGTACACTTACATTAAGGTCAACTAGCATTATTATTCCAAAGAAAACAGAACGATTTTAATGTACTATTATAGATAGAAAATAATGAGGCAGTATTTGATAAACGGTTTTAAAGGTGGGACAATAAATTTTTGCTTTGCGAAACAGTGTCAGCATGTCTTGGTGGGTAGCAACTGATGAAGAATCTTGTTAGTATCAGAATAAGCAAAGTCTGTAATTGCTTTTTTGTGAAACGTTGTTTGGAACGATTCTGAACGGAAAGTACATGCGTTGCGTTCTGTTATACTGTGAGTGAGTAGTCCATCAGAAATCACTACATACATCAATGACAGACTGTGGAGTCAGCACTACACTCCGACAGAAGGATACACTCCGACAGAATGATCTGGTGCTTTTCTTTATCCAAATCATAGGGAGAGGTTGTTGAGGTGCCTCATACTTCGTTAAGGAACCATACATACACTTTGAAGTGGCTTCTTACACTGAGGCCCCTGGATGATAGGCAGCTCAAAACACACATGTGTTGGCTGGGTTGCGCAAAACAGGTTTGCGTTACGTCCTTGTCACGCTGCCACCTCCACTGCGTGTGTCGATTTCTAATGATGTCTTTGCTGTTGATTTCTAATGATGTCTTTGCTGTTTATTTTATGTTGTCAGAAAATGCTGAATACATTTTCGGGAGTTTTTTGTTATCTTGTATTACAGATTAGACAGTCTTGTGAACGTTTGCCATCTCTTACGTAACTAAGTGATTAAGAATCTTGGATATTTGGTCATAATCCACTTAGTTTAGAAAAATTGAAGGCAGGAAAATTAAAGTTTAATGTAGCCTCATCGAAACAGAGAATAAGATCGGATCGGATGGGGAAGGAATAGGGACGGAAATTGTCCTTGTTTTCAGGGGAACCACGTCGCCAATTTTCGATAACCGATTTAGGGAAGTCAGGAAGAACCTAAACCCGCATAGCCAGTCGAAGATCTGAACCGTTCAACGTCATAATAGGTCTTCCCGTATTCCTCCTTTTAACTGCCTTCAGCAGACTGGTGACTCCCATCTCCTTAGAAAGCACGACGTGAAGTGCTGCGGCGGTTAACATACTGACTTCAGGTAAGTGGTGAGATGCTTCCTCCAACAGACCACGGCCATTTCAGTTTCAGTTCCGAGTCCATTTTGAGTTAATATTCCATCTACAAAGGCCTTTAAGTCGACAGGACCTTAAACTCTATATTTCCAACTTTTCTAGTCCAAACCTGCTCTCCCCTTTTTTCTGATGCCTTTTGCTTTTGCCCTCCCGCTCGTTGTCAATTTATTATTCATCACGTATTTCACTTCACAGCTTCAAAAACATATCACTGTTCTTTGTGTATGCAGCGATCTTTCACAGCCTTCGCGTCTCTTTTACGACATTGATTTTTTTTCTCCAGAGCATCATGTATTTTTATATTATGGCATCTAATAACATTCTTGTCGATTTGTCTTCATGTACGACACCGTAAATTTAAACGCGAAATTTTGCCCAGAGCATTTCTTTGCTATGATACTTATGGACATAACGGGCGTACTTTTTGGGATGTAGTGATTCTGTTTGGTCGGGGGGTATTTTTATTTTATTTTAAGTGAATTACTGTCAGGTAGTAAAGTTTCTGAAAAAATTCTAGAAATTTCGTTAGTAAAGACGCAGGCTTCATGAGATCTGGAACTTAATAGTGTCGCATCAGCTTCCTCTTGCCACCCACAAATACAAGCTCTACTGGAACTGTTAAGAGGAAATCCATTAGGAATCGTTCCTTGAAAGCCACGTACACTGTTGATAAGATAACTCGTTATTGTCAGAAATATCAGCCAATATGGAAGCTAGTAAATATGACATGCCATAGCTACCATTCTTGACGTTTTCAGTTGCTTTACCCATTAATGTTCCATATGTGATTCTGAGAAGACTTTCGGTGACGAGAGTAGCGAATCTACAAAAATCGATTATTCTTGACATGTACTGTGTTATTTCCGGTCGCTACCAACGTCAGCTGGGAGACAACAAGGTGTTTAACTTGCACAGTATGCCAATAATAAGATTATTTCCAATTCGTTTAGATGAAGATTTCAACGAGTATCAACTCCGCACATCACTTGTGTCTTCGCAGAGAGAGAGAGAGAGTGTTACGCCTGATAGCTAATGTTGGGAGTCGGCAGAAGTCAGTGAAATACCAGTCACTGTGGTATGATTTGTGTGGAATCAGCTGCGCGCATCACCGCGAGTCTTCTTCGACATCGTTCACGTCTGACATGTTGATGGCACAGGGCTGGAGGGAGCACACTAAATTAGATTACAGGGGCTCTAGCAGGAAAGCTGAGGAGATGAACGAACATACTGATGCAGTCATCGACTAAGGTCTACTGAGAAATGACACCAAAGTCGAAACCGGCGTAGCCAACAACAGCATAAGTGAGCAGTGGCTATTAACTTGTGTAGTGTTTATTGGACTTGCTACACGCCACTTGTCTGTCAAGGCCAGGCAGGCGGCACCCAGAGGAAGTCAGACAACAGACGCACAGCAGCCCCTTCCCACCCAGGGTCACGTGAGCGGGCGGAAGCCGCCAGGCTGTGTTGTGCGCCAGCCGCCACCAGTTGTATGGCCCCGGGCGAGGCAGCCGTGTTCGCCAGCCGCGCTTCGCCTACTGCTTCCGTTCCGCTCGCCACCTCCCAACACAAAGACGTTCGTGTACAGACGGACCCCTTTTTGTGTTGCTATAGTTTCATCCTCCTGCCCTACGGGTGGTGGGTGGGCTGGCATCGGTACAACACCCGCTCATCCAAACGTTTTAAAATATACGTAAAGGCTAAACAAAACCGGCTAGAAGGTAAAAAATTCACAAATGTTTTAAAAATCTGTAAGAAGACGAATTTTTATGGTAGTTGCATAAAGGTAAAACTGCTGATTACTTCATTTCTTAATTATATCAGAAAGACTTAAAAGGTTAAAAACAAAAATATATATCTGAGACACTGCAGAAACGGTGACGTTCTTTGAAAAGTATCTCTGCGCTTTCCTTCAATTGCTGAAGGACCTGCACTAGGGAAAAATTGTTTTGGGGAAGGAAACATTAGGTGTCCTGTACAGTTGAAGAGTGTTGGCATAAATGCAGGAGTCCGCTTGGAGATGAAGGCAAGTTTTTTATGTGCGAAGATAGAGAGGAAGGAGAAGTTTGGTGTTTGGGCACAGCCGCTGTCTGAAGCGGAGGGGATGGAGGGGATGTAGGGGAGGAGCTGGAGGAGGAGGAGATTAGTGTTTAACGTCCCATCGACAACGAGGTCATTAGAGACGGAGCACAAGCTCGGATTAGGGAAGGGTGGGGGATGAAATCGGCTGAAGTGATCTAGGGAAATCACGGAAAACCTAAATCAGGATGGCCGGACGCGGGATTGAACCGTCGTCCTCCCGAATGCTAACACAGGGAAGGATGTGAGTCGTGGCCTCTAACCTCTACGGCACGTGTTGACAACCCAGTCTGGTTTATGGTTTAACACGTCGCATGTCAACGGAGCAGATGTCTATGTTGAAATATCTGCTGTTACAAGCTTTTCTTAAGACAAAAATGTAGAATGTAAACTAGTTACGGTGTGGTGAAGCATCCATTCAAAATGTGTGGTTAGTCAGTGATGCTTCCGAAAATAAAAACGGTGTTTTCAAGCCACCGTGGATTGGTTTTGTTGGAGACGAATTTGAAAGGTAGGCAAACAAGATAGAAATGCAATGCACGAATAGTGTATTTCGTAATGTATTGCTTGCTATATCGAGGTACCTATGTTCCTGTCCTCGGCAGGCAAAAAATTTTAACTTTTACTTACACGAGTGTTTTCCTTGGTCAAATCTGTTATCTAACACGAAATTGCGTGTTTTAGAGCTTCTTTCAAACATGTTAAGCATCCTTGAATCCACTGATGACTCCACGAAGTGTTTTCGGAAATTATCTCCACCGATTATCGACAGTTAACGTGTCTATTTCACACATGTACATTTTCAAAAATAAAATCTGTGCTGTTGATGCCAGATGTGCCTTCGATTTGTTCTCTAGACGCATCACGTTAGCGAACAAGTCCCATGTTATCGGTTCTGATCACTCACCAAACATACAGGAAACCACGCGCCTTTCCAGTTTCACGTTAGCACTCACGTTTCACGTATGGAAGGCTTTACATGCATTTTGTGGGAATGCCTGCCTTTACCGCCGCACATCTGCGCGTCCAATTTTACAGGAAAGAATGCGTGACGGCACTAGCGCGTTTGTTCCTCACATAACGGTACAAGCGCCGCCGCGGGTGAAATTGTGACACAGGATCTGAATGAAATCGTGGGCTGTACAAAGGCCGACAGTTCCACCAAAATCATTAATTGGAACCCACATGGCGTCAAAACTTCATTTTAGTTATTCAGATGATGTCATTGAAAGAAAGTACATGTTTTAACGAATCCCAATACCAATGATGTTATCGTGTGAAGAAAAAAAAAACAAAACCACACAGCGTTTGAATGGATACTTTATTGTGGTTTCAGACAACAAGTGTCGTTTCCACTTCCCTTGTTGGCGCACGTGTTGCCGTATACTCCTGCTTTACAAACAAGCGAATGTGGCCGCATACATTACGTACATACATGCTTCTGTCTACTGCAATAACTCAGTTTCAGCGAGTAGGTTACGGATCGTCTGGTGCATTGGGAATTCAAAAGGAAGTGATCGACGGAAAATCGAACAAGGTGGCGTGGGTATTTTCTGCTGGTGGCTGCCGATGTGAGAGACCCCACAGGACCACGCAAATCAGTTGTTCAAAAGGGGTTGCGAATGATCAGACGTCCTGCAACGGGACATCCGATTTCTTCGAACAAAAGACCTCATACAAAGTTTAAACGATATTAATTCACCTACAAGTGTTTCTTATAATACGCTGCACGTGTTTTGTATTTAACAGCACTTGGAAAACTAATTTTCAAAGGCGGATGTTAGAGAATTTTGCCTTTAGTACATTAGGAAATTATTGAGCTTCAAATTCTGTAAGCATGGAGCAAATCAAAGAGGGCCAGTTATTGTTAGTGTAGCGGCTTATCAAATGCTGGAGTGCTCACACGATGAGACGTATCAGGGATAACACAGTTATCACAGCTTGTGAATTTTCTCGCCATTCCGAAAATCCTCTGGCCAGTAGTAGCCTAAGGGTGGTGCCTTCGAAGTTTCGTATAAGAGCAAAACTTGTTCGCCAAACCCAGAAAATTGTTACTGACGATTTCAGTCAGGTGACTTTACGGTAAAGAGTACGAAGTGGTAGAATTGCTGAAGGAGAGAGAAACAGTATCGGGAGAGTTGAGAGGGACATTGCAGCTTCTACTTTCACACCGTTACTAGAGGAGATGTAATGTGATTAAGAAAGTGTACGCTGACTCACTGACGAAGTTGGACGTTCTGGCGCACTTACTAACGCCACCCCCCAACTATGGAAACTTTCTCTCCAGCCTGCAGCCGAATAAAACAGTATAAATATCTAGTACTATATCCCTCCCTACGCTAGAATGGTTCAGTATTTTCCAACTAACCACAAACGTCCAGTACAGATAATATTTTATGTCTCCAGACAGCTTAATTTATATTTTTCTTATTTATGGTTTCGTTTTGGCTGTTGCCATTATCAGATCTTTAATTAATATTAAAGGAGCGTGAGAGGTTTTTGCTATGCGTTAGAAGACCACAAAAAAATGTACAATTAAAAAGGTAAAAATTTGTTAAAGATCACCCACCAAAGCAAAGAACATCTAAAACTAAAACCAGGAGATCCTGAGGAAGATCCCAGCAGGGGGGTCGAAACGTCGATTAGTAGGTGGTTCGCAGCCGTCAGTGTGTCTTAGATTACTACCACAGGTCCCACGCAAGTGCAGGAGAATGCTTCCCACTGCACTCTACTGCTCTCACGAGCCTGCGTCCGTGGCGCGCTGCATGTTCCGAGCCGTCGTTCACATCGATGACGGCGACTGTGGAGACGACCATCGACCTGTTGTAGCAAAACTGTGATTCATCCGAAGATTCCAATGATCGACAATCGAATCACGGTGGTCCCGTGCGCACTGCAAAGTGAGGATGTCGTTGGGTCAACATGTGAACACCTGGGAGTGATCTGTTGCGGAGCTCCATGTTCAACAATATACGATGAACGGTGTGCTTCAAAAACAGTTTTGCGTGCACCAGCATTGTATTATTTCGGCATAAATGTCACAAAATGGTTCAAACGGCTCTGAGCACTATGGGACTTAACTTCTGAGGTCATCAGTCCCGTAGAACTTAGAACTACTTAAACCTAACTAACCTAAGGACATCACACACATCTATGCCCGAGGCAGGATTCGAACCTGCGACCGTAGCGGCCTCGCGGTTCCAGACTGTAGCGCCTAGAACCGCTCGGCCACCCCGGCCGGCTAAATGCCACTACAGACCAGACAAGCCACCGTACGCCACGTCCTGTGGACGTCCAACCATTTAGCGCCTAGTGGTAGTTTCAATCTCCTAACCCTTCCCGTAAAAGCTCAAGACGGTATTGCAGCTCGTATCTTTTCCAGAGTGATTCCCGAGGTGTCTGCTCCGCTTATATACATTTGTCACTCGGTCACTTGCCCGGAACGCCAGCAGGTGGGATCCAACGTCACGCTGGACAGTTGTCATACTTTTGAACGCATTACGGGAACAGCAGTGATCAATGTCTTATAAATATTTACTATTAAAAACAGTCTTGATCACGATTTATTTATCAAGGTGACCGGTTTCGACCACTACTGTGGTCATCTTCAGACCATTGAGTAGGAACCTCTCTCTGTTGGAGAATCACTACTGAACCTCTTTCTGTTCTCCAACAGAAAGAGGTTCCTACTCAATGGTCTGAAGATGACCACAGTAGTGGTCGAAACCGGTCACCTTGATAAATAAATCGTGATCAAGACTGTTTTTAATAGTAAATAGTTGTCATACTGTTTTGGCTTCTCAGGGAATGATCGCTGTAGAATGACTGTGCGCTTATGGATACAGTGTGATTGTGCCGAAGCGAATGTAAAAACGAATATGTTATGTGTGTCTGTTCCTTTGGTCTTACTGTTACATTTCAATTCTTGTGATGATGTGATTCTTTAAATTCTCCGACGCACCTCAGGACGAATTAGTTGAGGGATGAACGGCTTGATATCAGTGTCGAACGGACACAATATGTAGTCAAGCGATGAGTTTGACCAGAGCTCCTGATGATGGCAAGGTGGTCGTTTGCCGAAATACTGTGTCCGTTGCACACTGACATCCGCCCTTTGGCCCATGGACTATGCTGTAATACTGCTGCGTCGTGCGTAAATCGGTGTTGCAGGGACTTGCGCTCACTGAAATCACATTTTTAGGCAATAATAGGATTTTTCGATACTCATGGTGGAAATACCTCAGGGCACATTAATTTTCAGGCAGTTCAGCGTTATTTTGACACGACCCTTCTATTGTTACGCTAACTACGGTTTTAGGCAATTTTCAATTTCAATTCCCGTAATACCGTATACAACGTTTGAAAGCTACCCCCCACGACATAGGCTCTTTTGATACTGACACTGAACGTAGTTTTAGATGTTCTTGGCTTTGGTGGGTAATCTTTTAAAAATTTTTAATTTTTTAATTATACAATTTTTGCAGTCTTATGATGATGAGGTCCCATACTCTGAAGAGCGTAGGGGACGATGCGGAAGACCCGCACCTCTGTACTAGGCAAGGTCCTAGTGGAGGTGATGATGATGATGATGAAGACGACACAACAACACCCAGTCATCTCGAGGCGAGAAAAATCCCTGACGCCTCCGGGAATCGAACCCGGGACCCCGTGCGCGGAAGCGAGAACGCTACCGCAAGACCACGAGCTGCGGACTGGAGTCTTGTACGGTGTGCTTTACTGTTTGCCGAGCTTGTCTGTTGAGGATTTCGGCGCATTTTTTGATGCTACACTCTGATTTCAGAGACTTAGGGACTGAGACAGGTTAATAGCCTATGTCTCACGTGGTTTGAAGTTAAAGCGACGCTGACGACAGCAATACACCACCTATGAGAGATGGAAAAACCCTTAGTAGGGGCAGTTAGTGCCGTCTCTAGGGGGAATGCAGTGTTGTTTCCAAAGAATGTGGCTGGGAGAAAATACGTATGATAGTCACCGCTTTTAATCACTCCTTTTTTGTAACATGTTTTGGGGTCAGGGTCAGTGGAGATCAAGTTTTGCGGTTCGGCGTTTTTCCACAACTGGCAGCATTGTCCGAAAACTCGGACGAAATTATCCAGAAAGGCGTAAATATATGCGTCTGTTGGAGCTTAGTTTTCAGCATCTGAAGCATTGGTGAGATCGTGATGTTACCTCAAGCATACAATTACGTCCAAGTAGTGTAAATTGGCAGCTGAAGATTTGGGGTTCAGCTCACGTCCTGTTTAGAAGTTTATCTTCCTGTTCCGTGATGTCAAAACCGCTACCGCCGCTCCACTTTACAGTTCTTAGCTTATGTGAAAAATTCCATCTCTTACCTTAACTGGGCTTCTACGTTAAACTGTACATCCCGCTATAGAAGCCTGGGTAAGACAATGCAAAGGCCGGAATAAGGCAACGGCACACCTGCAATGTAGCTCTTACATACAAAGCAAATTTCTGTCCTGACTAACGCCTCAACTGCCAACTCCTGTTTTGTTTGATCCACCAGCTACGAACAGCTATACCGAATTTACGCTTTCAGTGGTGAGATACGAGGTGTGGCTAGGAAAAAACCGGACTAGTACTGGTCAAACAATAAAACGAATGCAATAAGGCTGAAAGTCGCGTGGCCTGTCACGTGACTCTCGCTCCGCCTACTGCTCGAGTTTCATCTGCTTCCTGCACTCAGTCTGCCCGTGGCGTCTGTTTTAAGTAGTCGACGTTTTGTCTGTGCGTCGGAAAATGTTGAGTGTACAGAAAGAACAGCGTGTTAACATCAAATTTTGTTTCAAACTAGGAAAATCTGCAAGTGAAACGTTTGTAATGTTACAACAAGTGTACGGCGATGATTGTTTGTCGCGAACACAAGTGTTTGAGTGGTTTAAACGATTTAAAGATGGCCGCGAAGACACCAGTGATGACACTCGCACTGGCAGACCATTGTCAGCAAAAACTGACATCAAAGGGATTGTGCACATTGATTGGGTACCAGAGGGACAAACAGTGAATGAGCATTACTACATTAGCGTCCTGGCTACCCTACGTGAGCGAGTACGGAGAAAACGGAACGATTTGTGGAGAAAAAAGTCATGGATCCTTCACCAAGGCAATGCCCCAGCTCACAGTGCGTTGTCAGTGAAGACGTTTTTGGCAAAACACAACATTCCCATCTTAGATCATCCACCCTACTCACCTGATTTGGCCCCCTGTGACTTTTTTCTTTTCCCTAAAGTCAAGTCAGCTTTGAAAGGAACTAGATTTGAGACTGTTGAAGCAGTAAAAGAAAAAGCGACGGAAGTAATGTATGGACTTACCGAAAATGATCTGCAGCATTGCTATGAACAGTGGAAAATTCGTATGGAGCGATGTAGAGACCGAGGAGGAGAGTACATTGAAGGAGATAACATGAAATTGTAAATAATTGTAAATAAATGTTTTTTCCAGCATCAGTCCGGTTTTTTTCTAGCCGCACCTCGTATTGCCTGTGACTACGAGCTGTAAGTCACGTGAGGTTTTATTTGATGCAGTAGAACAGAGTTCCACAGGGAATCCTTTCTTAATTAAGACCCCGCAATGGCTGCTACATTCTCCACTGACCTGAATAGGATAAGTGATGGTGGCCGGGTCAGCTTTGCAAAAGACTTCTCGATCGACGCGATTCTAAAGCACATAAAATTGGCCTGTCTACCGCGACTAGAAAGGCGTTCATTTGTATTCCGTCCTGGCTACTTGCTGTTACGTACAAGTTCACCACAACCAACCAGCATATAATTTTGCTCATAACCTAGCACAGACTGCGCACATAAATTCATTGTAACTGGCAGTGGTACAATAATGACTTTGCTCAAAGCGGGGAAGGTGTCTATCACAGATAATACGGCGGCGTGACGCACGCTAGAAACTTGTGCGCCCGTACGTTACTGGTGGGGGTCTCGCGCACTAGGTAAGCCACTTGCGCAAGCTGGCTAGTCTAGCCTCAGCTGCGTTGCAGTGCGCCGAGTAGTCTAGTCTTGGGCTTGATGCGGTGAACATTTGAAAGCGAGCAGTGTTTTAATTCGCTTGTATACGTTCAATGATTATGTATCATCATTTATTTTCCGTACTGAGTTTCTGTGACATCAGCACACAAGGAAGATTCTTGATGCGTCTTATTACATCCATGGTAGAAATTTGTGGCCCAATGAAGTGGAGCTAGAAGTAAGTACATAAAGGAGTGAAAGAGTTCTCAAGTATTGCGACATATTGATGTAGGGTGAATTTTGAAGCTCCTTTGCTCTTCACTCTAACGTTTCTGCTTTCTTACTGCTAACGGATTGAGCAAATGAAACGTAGACTATTTCTGTATCGGATAAGCTACCGTTCCTGGATAGGTTTAATCCTATTATAAATATGTCAGTGGATCCGCATTACCCAAAACAAAATTTCTCAAATATACTTATACTCACGCAAATTCGGGCGTTAAAAGCTAGATTATGCAAATGAAACAACTGTTGAGTGCCATTCGCAGACTGATTTCTATTTAACCACCGACATTCTTTTAATTTGACTCGTCTCTGGCTTCGCAGATAACCCTGGTTTTGTTTGTTGAAAATACAAGGCAATGTGGGCCCTCACAGACGAGGTTTTAACTGGCGCAGGCGCGTGTGCGCTCAGTACCATGTCCGATGCGGCTGTGGTTAGGCCTGCAGCTCTACACTGTTCTACCAGTACCTGGCAAGAGAGGCGTTGGAGTCCATACAAGATTTAATTCTTTCATGATTTTAAGAAATTATTTACCGAAAGTCGGGACAGTTCCTTCAGCGGAGCCGACTAATTCGCCAGTTATCACCACGGACAAGTCTTTAAGGCCTTCCACATGACGATACGTCGATTTACCCCGCCCCCCCCCCCCCCTTCTCTCTCTCCCTCCCCCCCCCCTCTCTCAGTTCGTAGGTAAAGCACCGAAAATCAGTAATTTATGTACAAAGATCCACGTGAAAATCAGATAAGTGTGTTTCGGAACGGGTTGTATCGAACGAAGTGGGAGGAAGCTTACGGTGAGAAGCTGCGATGTGACTTGTTTCCTCCGCTCAACAGCGTCGGATCTCGCTCTTTATTTTCAATTTCTAAGTAATATCTTTTCACTTTCGACCCATGGCGGACACCGAAGAGAGTCCAGGATCAAGAGATCTTATTTTGTTACTCTTATGGATCAGAATAACAGTGGCTTTACAGGACAGCTATCACAGCAACAAAAAATCAGAAATAAGCTCTGTCTCGCCATGCGTTCTTTCTACACATGTCTTGTGGCATAACGCCTGGGTCTTTGACAGCTTACAGATTTCCGAGCGTTGTTAACTACCAAACATTTCGTCTGGCTTACTGTACTGACGGTAGCTGAGTAGTTTTGTAATTTCGAAGTCGATGGTTCCAAGCTGGGTACTAGTCACATTTTTTGTCTTTCATTTAAATTCTTCCTCTTACTGCTTGTGTCAGATGTATGCCTGTTACGCCCTCTCAGTTAAAATAATTAACCTTTCCATCTTTTCTTCCATCTTCATAGAGATCTTTTGCCCGCTCGGCAATAATTAACTGTAGTATTCTCCCGTCTTCTTCTTGTGACATAGTTCTTACATTAGTTTCTGCATTCATTAATCAGCTCATATAAGCTTTCCACTATCAGCTATTCTCTGATGTCAGCATTCCTCCTCCAGTTACTCTTCTCAGCAATCGCACCTCCAATGCTTGTATTCTTTGTTCATTTCCTTTGGTTATAGTCCAAGACACAATTCCACACTGCATGTCATGATTGGTGCCATGTTCTGTAGAATTTAGTTTCATTATTTCTGAGGGTTTTGTAATTGTTCAATTAATGTAATTAAACCTTCTTACTTTTTGTATGTATATGTTCGTCATTTATTAAGAAAGGGAACGGTTAGTACGCAAATAATGAATCATGATGTTCCAATGAAAGTAAGGTTTCATTTTTAGCTACTAGTCGTATGAAGACCTTAAAATTTGACATATATATGCGAAATCACCTTTTGTTGTACAAAAAAAGATCATAAAAATTACATCAACAACATTTTTCATTCTTTAGAAATTAAAAAAGTATTTCATTTTCTGTCTGCTGACTCGCATAAGTCTTTTTATCAACTTTTAATTTACTTTGAGCACTCGTATTTTGATACGAACACTAATTAAAATTAAAATGTTACTTTTATTAAAAAATAACGTTAAATATTTCTTAACATTTACACTTGTTAATACGTTAGGAATTTAAGTATTAGAGCCCGCCAGAGTGGCCGAGCGGTTCTAGGCGCTACAGTCTGGAACCGCGCGACCGCTACGGTCGCAGGTTCGAATCCTGCCTAGGGCATGTATGTGTGTGATGTCCTTAGGTTAGTTAGGTTTAAGTAGTTCTAAGTTCTAGGGGACTGATGACCTCAGATGTTAAGTCCCATAGTGCTCAGAGCCATTTGAACCATAAGTATTAGAAAGAAATACCGGTAGCGAGGTTCGAATTAGCAACTATACGATTAATAACTCGTAATTGGATTTGGTCTTCCGAAACTGTTTCACCATGGACGATCGTAATATGTCCTTCCTTTCAATCATCGTACGAACGTCGAAATGGCAGATATTGAGATAACAGATAGCGCAATCCAAATGCAACTACAATCGCTTAGTAGTGGAACGGCTGAAAATGCACAGGTCATTCCCGTTTTCAAGAAGGGTTATAGAACCTATCGGTCTATATCGTTGACGTCAATTTCTGTAGAATTATGGAACGTATTTTATGTTCAAGAATTATGACGTTTTTGGAGAGCTAAAATTTCTTCTATAAAATCAACATGCGTTCCTCGAACACAGACCTTGAGGAACTCAACTCGCTCTGTTCCTCCACGAGATCCACTGTGCTGTAGACGACGACACTCAGGTTGACTCTGTGTCCCTTGAGGAACGCATTTGACATCGTCTCGCATTACTGTTTAATGAAAAAATTAATAGCGTACCGAGTGTCGGCCCACATTGGCGACTGGATTCAAGACTTCTGTGTGGACGGGATTCAACACTTCGCTCTTGGAGGAGAAAAAATCGACAGATGTAAAAGTAATTTCCGGAGTACTCCAAGGAAGTGTGATAGGACCGTTGCCGTTTACAGATGATGCGGTTGTTTATAAGAAAGTAACAACGCCAGAAGACAGTATCGACTTGCAGAATTACTTGCGGAGGGTTGATAAACGGTATAGTCTCTGCAGATGACCATGAACGTAAATAAATGTAACATATTGCATATACACAGGGGAAAAAAAAGACTACTGAACAGCTACACTATTCATGCAAATTGGTGGAACAGTATTCACCGTAAAATATCTATGAGTGGCTAACCAGAGCGACCGTAAGTGGAATGACCTTATAAAGGAAAAAGTAGGAGAAACAGGGGTGACACAGAGATTCACAGGAAGAATTTTAAGGAAATGTATCTCATTCACGAAGGAAGTGGCATACAAGACGCTTATTCGACCGATTCTTAAGTATTGTTTATCTGCCAGGTATGAGTGGTAGAAGAGATGCAGGAGATCCAACGAATAGGGGCGCGTTTCGTCAGGGGACAGTTTAGTCGGCGCGAGAGCGTTACAGAGATGATCAACAAACTCCAGTGGCTGGCGCCACAGGAAAGATGTGCATCACGAAGAATCTTACTATTGAAGTTTCGAGAGAGTACTTTTTGGGAAGAATCTGATACGTTACTTACACATACATCTCGTGAAATGAGCACGATGGGAAAATTCGAGAAATTAGAGTTAATACAGAGGCTTACCAACAATCATTCCTCCCACGCGCCATTCGCGACTGGAACAAGGAAGCTAACACTCGAAGGCGAATTTTTCGAAGTACTCGTATTTTTCGAGAATTGTGTCGTACTGCTTGAGGAAATTGATGTCGGGACACAGACTTTCAAGATCCTGGAAGTACGGAGAGAAGTGAATTAGACCAGTAAGTAAGGAGCGTAAGTTTCCAGCAAAGAAATGATACCGTTGTTGGCCCTGCAACCGAATCGGTTCGGTTTGTTGCGGTTCTCCATAGCCGTTGCTTACCAGCTATAACTTCATTTCAGCATAATTGTCTCATACTACGACCACTGTACGGTATTCCCATACATATGCTTGTCTCCACTATGCCTACCCTTCTTTTCCATCCCCTCTAGTCCAGTTTTCAGCAATGACTGATATGGTAATGTGTCCCCATCCATTCTATTTCGATCCACAGAGTCCCTTATTCGGTATTTTTTCCCACTTACTCGAAGTAGGACTTGTTCGTCCTGGGGTCTAAAGGAATTTAGTGCTGCATGTTTACAGTGAGTGGGGGAACGCATTCAGTATGCAACCGCAATCTGGATCCGCAATCTCCGCTTCCATGGTCAACTGCAGTACACTTTCTTATTATGATCCACCTTGAGCGTTCGGTATTCTTACTCCTGCCTCCCATACTTATCAGAAAATTTGATGGTTACCGTGCGTGTGCTAGAGGAAAGTGGCACCCACGCAAAAAGGAACATGAAAGTAGTGATATTCGGACGTCGCGGCTCTAGCTATCTACATATTTTTTCGCTTTGTAAAAAATTAGTCGCTTCAGATACACGTATTCTTTGCCTCAGTAATCAGAGACATCTCTTGACTGTTTTACAAACTTATTTTGTATAAAAAGTTTGGTTGATAATTTGCTATAATTATTCGATTTGTTTGTAGAGGGTGAGTTGCTAAGTATTGCCACCTAGAATAACTCCGAAAGTATGATAGTAGCTGAAAACTTTGTGGGACAGATGTTGCATGGGACAACGGAAGCCATAGCATGACGACGGTGTTCCGTTGCTAGGTGGGGTCGCGTCACAGATATGAAGGTCAACTTTGTTTTTTTTAAATGGGCTGCTGATAGCGGCTACCGAGACGAATCCAATGATGTGTAACAGTAAGGTGTTTGAAGGTCAACGAAGGTTGAAAAGGTGGCATGAATGTCCATTTACAGAAGGTGTTCGAAGTGATGACCATTGGTATCAATACAGTGCTGCAATATTCTTATCATGGATTGAATGGTATTCCTTATCACATCGGCACTTATCGAAGCACATGCTCTGATAATTCTCTCTCGCACATCTTCAGATGTAGTTGGAACGTCTTTATAAACAATGTCTTTTACGAATATCGACAAGAAAAAAATTCAGAGGCGTCAAGTCTGGCGAACGAGCCGGCCACGACACGTCTTCTCCGTGTCCAATCCAACGATTTGGGGATTATCTCTGCATCTCATTTCTAGCCATCAGCGAAAAATGTGCCGGACACCCATCGTGTTGATACCATATTCTGTTCCTTGTTCCTAAAGGTATTTTTTCCAATAACAGACCTAAAGTTTCTTGCAGGGTGATGTACTTCCTACCATTAAGATTTCCTTCGATGAAATACAGACCTATAATTCTGTCCTCCAGAATCCCACACCATACATTCACCGAACACGGTTTTTGGTGTGCAACTTGCCGCAACCAACATGGATTTTCAGTTGCCCAATAATGCATGTTATGCAAATTAACATTTACATGGTTCGTGAATGTAGCCTCGTCAGTAAATAAAATCAAATTTATAAATGTGTCATCCCTCTTAATCTGAAGTTGAGCCCATCGGCAGAATTCAGCGCGATGCATAAAATCTATACCAGTTGATTGTTGCTGGAGAGTGATACGGTAAGGATGATATTTATGGCGATGCATAAACACGAACAACACTAATCTGGCTCATGCCAGATTCTCTTGCGATTTGACGCAAACTAACACAAGGATCTCGAACCACAGTGTCAAGAGTACCAATTTCCGTTTCCTCGTTAATAACCTTCCTTTGCCGGATATGTTTCCGATGGGTTATAAAGATCCAGTTGTTCTCAGTTTATCATACACACATTTAAATGTACGACGTGTAGGGTGAGTATGTTGAGGATATCTTTCAGTGTATAAGCCTCTAGCTGTCACTGAATTTCTTCAGCACTCTCTGTAAATGAGAAGCATATCGACTTGTCCTTCGAAGGAATACATCATTCACATTCGCTTGATTCGACGATACTCTAGTCTTACCGTTCCTATTAGCGTTGTATTGCGAAACCGTCGAATGGTGTTTACATGTCAATGGCACGTTAGATGGATACGCCGTATTCGGCAAATATCTACTACTTGCACGATATACGAGAGAGAATTGTCAGAGCATGTGCTTCGATAAGTGCTGATGTGATAAGGAATACCACTCAATACATGATAAGAAGATTGTAGCACTGCATTGATACCAATGGTCATCACTTCGAATACCTTCTGTAAATGGACGTTCATGTCACCTTTGTGACCTTCGTTAACCTTCAAAGACCTTACTGTTACACAGCATTGGATTCGTCTCGATAGCCGCTATCAGAAAATAAGTACCAAAATATAGCATTCCATTAAAAAAAAACCAAGTTGACCTTCATATCTCTGACGCGACCTCACCTAGCAACAAAACACCAACGTCATATTATGGCCCCGTGGTCCCATGCAACATTTGTCCCACAAACTTTTCAGCTCCTATGACACTTTCGGAGTTATTCTAGGTGGCAAAAGTTAGTGACTCACCCAGTATATTCACAACGTACAACGCTGTGAAATGCGCTTGCTTGAAAGAGGTGGCCAGGAAGGCACTCTCGCGGTCTCCACGCTCTGACTGCTGCTGCACACGCCGGCACTGGGAGACAAAAACAAAGCAGACAAATTTACTCAACAAGAACAGACGTGCGCTCCACTGATTTATTGTTTCTTGTTCCATTTTGTGTCAAAGTGTTTCTGTGATTCTAAATTATTTCGTAGTATTGGAGGGGAATTATTTCATATTTCATTATGTTCAGTTAATTAATGTCCTGTAGAAGGAACTGCCAGTATGACTCGGCCGTAAACAATTCGGCTGCATTTAAAACAGAATATTACGCCTATTTAGCTGTGAGGTTCAGTCCATCGTGTGCGCCTGCTCTGCTTAATTTATTTTATAGACACTCTAGTGATCACAACGCGTTTTCGCATTACTGTCCGCCGTGGACTTAAATTTTATTCTGCAGCTTTTGACTTCTCCTGCCTTTCTTGTCTCGTCCTTCTTTCTGATAATCTTATTATGTGTGAATATCTGCTGTACAAACACCCTCAATAATCTCTTTTCAAACTGTTATTTTTGGTAAGGAAAATAATCGCTTTGTACCGAAACCGCGAAACTGGTTATTATAAAATACAGTGTTGCTATCAATGTCTGACCATAAACCGCCGTTTTGCATAAAACAACGTGTACCTGTATATGCATTAAGGATCCCACACACGATGGATGGATCGCAGCGATCCGTCTATTTGGTCGCTTCGCAGATAGCACGTGTGTGGGCAAATCGCAGCGATCGGTCGCTCAGCGCATGGGAATCGCAGGCAATGTGATGGTTCGCATGCGATTCGTGCACGCAATATGGCTGCCTGATTCTTTAAAAAAAATTGTTGTAAGGTATTATGGGACCAAACTACTGAGGTCATCGGTCCCTAAACTTACGCACTACTAAATCTAACTTAAACTAACTTACGCTAAGGACAACACACACACACCCATGCCCGAGGGAGGACTCGAACCTCCGACGGGGGGAGCCGCGCGGACAGTGCAAGACGCCTCAGACCGCGCGGCGATCCCGCCCGGTTCCTGGCTGGTTAACAGTGATGTATTGCAATATGAACGGGACTCGTTTCCTAAGCAAGGTTGTGCATTTTTGTTTCGTTTCACCTTTTCAACATCGAGTAAGAAATTAACGTTAGAATTAATAATTATCCAAGAACCATGAACCACTCGAAGAAGTGCCAGAGTTGCCATTTGTATTAAGAAATAAAACAGAATATACACACTGGTTTTGCACTGATTATCATTTTGAAGCTTGTGCTACACAAGTAGAATTGATGGGAGGTTCATTTTAATGGTCGCGATACAATGGCCTCAATTGATGATTTTGAGTTATTTATGAAATAATTATACGCATTATTAAAACTTTTAACTCCTAAAGATAATGACATACCATCATACAGATGTACTCAAGACGCGTGTCATTTAAAATAGTAATCAGTACTGAGGCTATTGTCAACATTTCTACAGATACATCGACACTAAAAAACGAATTATGCAAATCATTGAAAAACTATGAGATTAATGAAAGAAAGAGAAATTGAGAACTAATCAAAGAGAGATGAACTGTATTAGCACGCTGGCAAGATGTGCACAATCCATTCTGCGTCACTAAAAACGCAATATAGTCTGGAAAATAACATATAGTTCCCAAGTAAAGCGCTTCAGAAGAAGTTTAATAAATTACAACTCCTGGTCACCTTTTTTTGCATGTATTCATGGGGATAAGGAAATCAAGTGCGACAGCTGCTGAAGATAGCAGATCCTTTTCCAACTAGAACTTCTCCACAGAGTGACGTTCGTAATACTGTTTAAAGCTCCTTGGCAAATGGCTGGCGTGTGACGATGTGGAGGCGAGCGGGTGCATCGGTATAACATGCGAGGGGTGGCTGCGACCCGTCGCTCACATGTGATACCTTTTAAATTTTTTATGACAATTCCACTTTGTGGTAACGGCTAGCTTCGCTGATATTCTTCCGTGTGTATATTCTTTGTCCTAAAAACACTGTTCAGATTTTACAGTATTTTCAGGACACTGTATAACGTGCTAGGTTTATTCAGCGTGGCAGGAAAGAGTCTGGAAAGCTTCCAAGGGTGTTGTTGCCACCACGCGGGGTGGCCGCGCGGTCTGTCTGGCCTTGCCACGGTTCGCGTGGCTCTCCTCGTCGGAGGTTCCAGTCCTCCCTCGGGCGCGTGTGTGTGTGTGTGTGTGTGTGTGTGTGTGTGTGTGTGTGTGTGTGTGTGTGCTGTTGTTGTTGTTGTTGTTGTTGTTGTTGTTGTTGTTGTTGTCAGCGTTAGTTTAAGTTAGATTAAGTAGTGTGTAAGCCTAAGGACCGACGACCTCAGCAGTTTAGTCCCATAGGAACTTACCAAAAATTTCCAAATTTCCAAAGGGGTTGCAGGGTAGGTTGTGCTGAGAAAATAATTGTTAAGACAAATTCGATACTTTGCGCCATTTGAGAGATATTTAGCACTGAAATTAGCCATTCAGGCCGTTGCTCGCGCAAATTCAAGCAGCCCGCCAGATAGAATTACTGTCCGATCAACGAACGATGGCGGTTGGCGCAATGTCGAGAAACGGCCAGGGATTGCGTTGTTGTCGATTCCAAGCGAGAGTTGCGGTACGTGCATAGACGTGTTTTGTGTTTGATTTAAGCGTGTATCCTGCAAATTATACCTCTCACTTGCTTGTCTAGATTTTGTCGGTTAACACCACCATCATCCATGAAACTCGCAACAAACGGAACAAAAGATCACTAAATAACTCAACCGGTCAACGTTTAATGCTCGCATAGGCTCGACATTCACCCCAGCGCGCTCAAAACGCTACTGAACGCTCACTGGCTGTCGGAGAATTTCGTGACGTAGGGGGCAGAACGAGCCGAATCTCGGCGGCCGTCATTTGTGACAGACTATAGTGTCAGTTGTTACTATTATAGCGCAGATGACAGAGCACGAGACTGCTCAGCCTTTGCCTCAGGTTCGATCTTTACTACCGCCCCGTGTCCAGTTTTTGAATCACTCTCTTGTTCGGTTTTAGGAAACCAAACGAGGAACACATTCGGCGACAGCGTCTCTGGCGGGCCACTCGAATATGCGTGCGCAACAGGTGGACTGCGTAACTTCAGTGGTAATTAACTCGGATGTAGCGCAACTCGTCGACTTTACTTTCTCGGCACAACATAACTTGCAACACTCTAACAAACTTTTCAGACTGTTTCTGACCACCCAGTACATTCTTCGTCGAATATCGTGTTGGTGAACCAATCAGCGACAAACCACTAATATTCCTTTCCTTCCCTGACGTATGTCATCATTTTCGCGGAACTGCTTGTATACTTGTACACTATTTGGTTGTAAGAATAGTTGAATACTGACAATTAAATAAAAGTTTAACAAAAGAGTATAGATTTTATGAAACCGAAACGTAAATATTTTGATTACTAAATAAACCCGTTTAGGGAGAGTTCTGCCATATTCGCTATGCATTTTTTCCCATGACGTAGGAAATTTTGTATTGACACAAGGATGTCTGTATGTCATTACGCTATTTATGTCTTCTTGCTGCAATGGTAGAACCGATTGTGTTAAAACAAGCGTTCAGTGCATAGTGCTGTGGAATGTGGAAAAAAGCGCTCATTGGCGTTCATAAGAAGAAGAACAACACCAAAAATGCAACAGGAGCGTAATATGTAAGAAATTGTCCACGCAACCTGCCACTGATGATGCCTTGCAGAAAATAAAGGCGAAACGCGTATGGCACTAAAATTGTGTTTTATTCAGTTGCTGTCAGACGGTCCATAAGTAAAAATTATCAATATACCGTAATATTACACGCAACTGAGGAAGACAGGGCTACAAAAGTTGAAGATGTCAATACTTCTAACAAATTTTAAGCATAATTTCAAACGTTTTCTCACTCACGTGAATAACACCAAATATTTAATGCACTGATCCATTTGTAAAGCAATCACACATTTGAAGCTGTTTTATACGTGCGAGCTCGATTCCTTAATGAATCTGGGGTGGGTGGTTAACTGATACGGATCTGACCATATCTCTCCATTTACAAAAACTGAAGCGTGTTTCAACTAAACAGACGAAATTCTTTCCTCCTCTGCGTTTTCTGTGAGCGCTAAGGAGGGAAGGCAGCCACTGGCCTGTGCCCGTTTCACAAATCGCCGTCGTTTTGCGCTGCGGGAGACAAACGGCCAGGGGCGGCTGCGAGCGCTGCTGCTCCGGACGCGTCCGTAACGACAGCAGAAAACCTGAGTACAGTCAGCCGCCACGCGACGTCAGTTAGTGCCGCCCGTCGTCGTAAGAGCACGCACGCACGCACACACACACACACACACACACACACACACACACACACACACACACCTCCTGGGCTTTCTTTATGTACAGTAAAAAGGCCTCTATCTGCTGTCTACATTGTCAGGCCAACACCACCGTGTTTTGTGTACGCTTTTGTTGGGTACTGCCTAAAAGCCCGCAGCTTTCATCTGTTTACTCGGTCGTTTCCTTCCTACTTGGTGCCAGAAGCCTTAGAGATACGCAACATCTTTACATCTTAGTGCTAGTTACAAAGTGAGGCCGAAGCGGAAACAATTGGACATAAAAACAACCGAGAGACTGTCTCACACATGTCCAAAGTGACGTTCATGACAAAGGTCTCAGAACCATCCGAAATCAAGACAAGATTGAGACTGGGAGATGGTCTGTCCCCCATTCTGTTTACTCATTTTTAGAGAAGATAATCAGGACATGGAACAAAAGGGGGAAAGGTGGCTGGAGATAGGGAAAGAACCATCAACATAAAATGTCTGGCCTTTGCTGACGACATTTTGATCATACCAAATAAAACAAATGAAGCCAATGAATTTCCAGAATGAGATTTTCACTTTGCAGCGGAGTGTGCGCTGATGTGAAACTTGCTGGCAGATTAAAACTGTGTGCCGGACGGAGATTCGAACTCGGGACCTTTGCCTTTCAAGGGCAAGTGCTCTACCAACTGACCTACCCAAGCACGATGAAGTTCTAGATACACTACACGAAACCTCAGCGAAAACAGAACTACAAATCTCATATACAAAAATACAGTATATAGGCACAAAATCCACAGATCGCGCCACTGTAAACTAAGTATGGAAAGATAACAAAAGTATAAGGTATCAGATACCTGGAAGAGATTATACAGTAAACAGCACTGCACTCCAAAACAGACGAGGAAAGGATCACAAAATTACAGAAAGCATACAAACTTACATGGAACCACTACAACAAAAGAAGTGTGTCCACCAGTCACTATAATAAGTTAGTGTTACCAGAAGCCTTGTACGCCTCAGAAACAACAATAATCAAGGTAAGAACAAAAATCGAGTAGACACAAGAACAAGAGGAAAGTGGTGGGAAAGTTCTGTGGGTCAGGTCCGAAAAAGGGGATTTGGATAAAGAGACTGACGAAAAAAACTGTAGGAACAGACAGAGATAATTACAAACATCAGAAGAAGGAGGGCAAAGTTCCACGGGCACTAAAGAGAATGGACGAAAATAGACTGCCCAAGGTGGTTTTATAACACGACAAATACACTGAAAAGCAACTGGGTAAAGGAAACCATCAAAGGACTCAAGAAACAGGACGTCTCCACAGATGACAGGACAGACAGGAAAAAGTACAGAGAGAGAGAAAAAAACGAATGTGGAAAAAAGCGGAAAGACGTGGGCAGAAGAGGATAAGAAGAGGAGAAGAAGAGACACAGTGAATACATGAGAAGTATATATATATATATATATATATATATATATATATATATATATATATATATATATATATATAACATCAAGAAGGATATGGAATTCATCAATGCCACCTATGAAGATGCCCTATGATGATGTTGTTGTTGTGGTCTTCAGTCCTGAGACTGGTTTGATGCAGCTCTCCATGCTACTCTATCCTGTGCAAGCTTCTTCATCTCCCAGTACCTACTGCAACCTACATCCTTCTGAATCTGCTTAGTGTATTCATCTCTTGGTCTCCCTCTACGATTTTTACCCTCCACGCTGCCCTCCAATGCTAAATTTGTGATCCCTCGATGCCTCAAAACATGTCCTACCAACCGATCCCTTCTTCTAGTCAAGTTGTGCCACAAACTTCTCTTCTCCCCAATCCTATTCAACACCTCCTCATTAGTTATGTGATCTACCCATCTAATCTTCAGCATTCTTCTGTAGCACCACATTT
Organism: Schistocerca nitens; assembly: GCF_023898315.1. NCBI lineage: Eukaryota > Metazoa > Arthropoda > Insecta > Orthoptera > Acrididae > Schistocerca > Schistocerca nitens. Next base: position 21,100,025 of record NC_064622.1, read on the forward strand.
CGAAAGCTTCTATTCTCTTCTTGTCCAAACTGGTTATCGTCCATGTTTCACTTCCATACATGGCTACACTCCATACAAATACTTTCAGAAACTACTTCCTGACACTTTAGTCTATACTCGACGTTAACAATTTTCTCTTCTTCAGAAACGATTTCCTTGCCATTGCCAGTCTACATTTTATATCCTCTCTACTTCGACCATCATCAGTTATTTTGCTCCCCAAATAGCAAAACTCCTTTACTACTTTAAGTGTCTCATTTCCTAATCTAATTCCTTCAGCATCACCCGACTTAATTCGACTACATTCCATTATCCTCGTTTTGCTTTTATTTATGTTCATCTTATATCCTCCTTTCAAGACACTGTCCATTCCGTTCAACTGCTCTTCCAAGTCCTTTGCTGTCTCTGACAGAATTACAATGTCATCGGCGAACCTCAAAGTTTTTACTTCTTCTCCATGAATTTTAATACCTACTCCGAATTTTTCTTTTGCTTCCTTTACTGCTTGCTCAATACACAGATTGAATAACATCGGGGAGAGGCTACAACCCTGTCTCACTCCTTTCCCAACCACTGCTTCCCTTTCATGCCCCTCGACTCTTATAACTGCCATCTGGTTTCTGTACAAATTGTAAATAGCCTTTCGCTCCCTGTGTTTTACCCCTACCACCTTCAGAATTTGAAAGAGAGTATTCCAGTTAACATTGTCAAAAGCTTTCTCTAAGTCTACAAATGCTAGAAACGTAGATTTGCCTTTTCTTAATCTTTCTTCTAAGATACGTCGTAAGGTTAGTATTGCCTCACGTGTTCCAACATTTCTACGGAATACAAACTGATCTTCCCCGAGGTCCGCTTCTACCAGTTTTTCCATTCGTCTGTAAAGAATTCGTGTTAGTATTTTGCAGCTGTGACTTATTAAACTGATAGTTCGGTAATTTTCACATCTGTCAACACCTGATTTCTTTGGGATTGGAATTATTATAGTCTTCTTGAAGTCTGAGGGTAATTCGCTTGTCTCATACATCTTGCTCACCAGATGGTAGAGTTTTGTCATGAATGGCTCTCCCAAGGCCGTCAGTAGTTCTAATGGAATGTTGTCTACTCCCGGGGCCTTGTTTCGACTCAGGTCTTTCAGTGCTCTGTCAAACTGTTCACGCAGTATCTTATCTCCCATTTCGTCTTCATCTACATCCTCTTCCATTTCCATAATATTGTCCTTAAGCACATCGCCCTTGTATAGACCCTCTATATACTCCTTCCACCTTTCTGCCTTCCCTTCTTTGTTTAGAACCGGGTTTCCATCTGAGTTCTTGATATTCATACAAGTGGTCCTCTTCTCTCCAAAGGTCTCTTTAATTTTCCTGTAGGCAGTATCTATCTTACCCCTAGTGAGACAAGCCTCTACATCCTTACATTTGTCCTCTAGCCATCCCTGCTTAGCCATTTTGCACTTCCTGTCGATCTTATTTTTGAGACGTTTGTATTCCTTTTTGCCTGCTTCATTTACTGCATTTTTATATTTTCTCCTTTCATCAATTAAATTCAATATTTCTTCTGTTACCCAAGGATTTCTATTAGCCCTCGTCGTTTTACCTACTTGATCGTCTGCTGTCTTCACTACTTCATCCCGCAGAGCTACCCATTCTTCTTCTACTGTATTTCTTTCCCCCATTCCTGTCAATTGTTCCCTTATGCTCTCCCTGAATCTCTGTACAACCTCTGGTTCTTTCAGTTTATCCAGGTCCCAACTCCTTAAATTCCCACCTTTTTGCAGTTTCTTCAGTTTCAATCTGCAGTTCATAACCAATAGATTGTGGTCAGAATCCACATCTGCCCCTGGAAATGTCTTACAATTTAAAACCTGGTTCCTAAATCTCTGTCTTACCATTATATAATCTGATACCTTTTAGTATCTCCAGGATTCTTCCAGGTATACAACCTTCTTTTATGATCCTTGAACCAAGTGTTAGCTATGATTAAGTCATGCTCTGTGCAAAATTTCTACATGGCGGCTTCCTCTTTCATTTCTTCCCCCCAATCCGTATTCTCCTATGTTTCCTTCTCTCCCTTTTCCTACTGACGAATTCCAGTCACCCATGACTATTAAATTTTCGTCTCCCATCACTACCTGAATAATTTCTTTTATCTCGTCATACATTTCATGTATTTCTTCATCATCTGCAGAGCTAGTTGGCATATAAACTTGTACTACTGTAGTAGGCATGGGCTTTGTGTCTATCTTGGCCACAATAATGCGTTCACTATGCTGTTTGTAGTAGCTAACACGCACTCCTATTTTTTTATTCATTGTTAAACCTACTCCTGCATTACCCCTATTTGATTTTGTATTTATAACCCTGTATTCACCTGACCAAAAGTCTTGTTCCTCGTGCCACCGAACTTCACTAATTCCCACTATATCTAACTTTAACCTATCCATTTCCCTTTTTAAATTTTCTAATCTACCTGCCCGATTAAGGGATCTGACATTCCACGCTCCGATCCGTAGAACGCCAGTTTTCTTTCTCCTGATAACGACGTCCTCTTGAGTAGTCCCCGCCCGGAGATCCGAATGGGGGACTATTTTACCTCCGGAATATTTTACCCAAGAGGACGCCATCATCATTTAATCATACAGTAAAGCTGCATTTCCTCGGGAAAAATTACGGCTGTAGTTTCCCCTTGCTTTCAGCCGTTCGCAGTACCAGCACAGCAAGGCCGATTTGGTTAATGTTACAAGGCCAGATCAGTCCATCATCCAGACTGTTGCCCCTGCAACTACTGAAAAGGCTGCTGCATATTACATTTATTTCTTCATTTTGGCTTTGGGTTATAAGGATCATACAACCAATAACGGATATAAAGTGCCAAAGAAACATAAACGCAAAACAGCAGAATAGCACAAAATTACCAAGTTACCAGATAAACACATTCTTAAAGTAAAATAAAAGCACAACTAGACAAAGACTAGACAGCCAACGAAAGTGATGACAATGGAACTGCAGCACAATTACAAACAGCACTTCACAGCAACATATGCTGTTACAGAAAAGGCAAAACATTAAAGGACAAACACCTTACATCATACAATACGTACAACGATAGCTGAAGAAAAGAATTGCAAATAACACCGTACAGCAACGTGAGAATTGCAGCATACAGACAGACGTACTTAAAATGAAAGAAAAACCAAAATGACAAACAACACAACCAAAGGGATGTAGAATAGTGCCAGTAGAACAGTCGCATAAAATGCATAAGGCAGCAATAATGAAAATGTAATGTACAAGAACAACAGAGGTACGTACGCAAGTTAAAACAGTAATTACAAATCTGATTACGAAACGGTCTGATGCCATTTGAAAATGAATATCTCGGCAAATCAAATTAAATTTTGATCCTGGTGGCTTTCAAAGTCTGTGAGCAAGTTATATTTATCAAAACGGTGGAGTAAAACAGGAACTACTAGGGAGGCGGAAATCTCTCGCAACCAATTTCTTATACACGTCTGATTGCGCAGTCGTGAACTTGGAACATGCCAATATGACGAGGTTAAGATCAGCTACTGCCGTTGTGTCCTTGTAGCAGAACGGAAGATGAGTAGAATATTTAACAGAAAAATCAGCTATCACACTGCTCACAACCGCAGATCGATTCAGTAAAATATTTATTTCAAAGTAACGACTTACACGTTCAAGCCATCATGTTACGTGACTGGTCGAGGTAGCTCCGAGGAAAAAATCTGCGTACATGAAGCTCTGTTCATCGTGTTCAAAGTGCTCAACACATTCGGAAGACTAAAATTACGAGTCTTGTACCGAAACTAAACCTCTGTTCGAAATGTGTAAAGTATGGACGTAATTTTTATGTGACGAAAGGTTCTGGATATTTCCAAAAGTGAAGAACTTGAAATACACGTATCCGAGGAGGTGGGCTGGCGTGTTGCCATTACTTCAAAATAGGCCGCTTCTCCTTTATTTTTGTTTACGATCTCGGAGCCAAAGGACGCCTACATTAAGTGCTCCAGCTGCCCGGTAGCTGTGCTACCTGTCTTACCCAATAGCAAAACGTATAATGTAATCTCTGCAGGCATCTAGAAATCTTCAGACTGATTTACAGTTCATAATAAGATGGGCACAGTGTTTAGTAACCGAGTTTGTTAAAAGCAGCTTTTCGAATAAGAAGCGTCAACCGTTTTAGAGGTTTTACACTGCAGAGAAACTGCTGACACGCTAGAAACAGGGTATTTATCATCTGATGACGGCTGTCATGATCTTCTGCGGTTCGGACGACGTAACAAATAAGGAGCTACGTAATTGCTACTCGCGTATCACAGTTTTTTCGAAAACAGAAAAACTCCGTGTCAAAACGACGTTAATTGAAACCGATCGTGCGAAACTCGGGTCGCTCTTTACATTGTTGAGACAAGTTAATTTCTTCTTTGTAGGCTTCTGGAAAGTCAAATATGGAAAAACACTGGCTTGCGGGATATAAGAATTGCCTAGGTATTCTGCCCGCTTAGAACAGAATGACGACAGTTCTTGGACCTTCGGCTTAGGGTGTCTCACGAGCTACAATTTGTAGCTAGCGGCACTAAGCTGGTGTAGTTGACAGCGGGCGACCACTGCGAGACGGAAGTTCCAACGTTTCGGCTCCCGGCGTACAGTTTCAATGTTCGTGTACCGCAATTCGGCGGCCTACTTCTAGTGCCGACATCACTTTCTGCCGTAAAGTGACAGTGCACGTACGGACTAAACTCGAAATGACCCGTCGAGGTATACTGACAGACTGACCAACGGTGGTAAGCCGCAGTATCTCGTTCACTCTTGGAGGAGTCACTGTGCGCTCCGCTGAACTGCACCGAGAGTGCTGGCTTAAATTTATCACCATTACGCAGGTGGGTGTCCGTAGCGAATTCCAATAGTCAAAAGACTAATGACCAAGAAGGTATCCGCCGGCCGAAGTAGCCGTGCGCTTCTAGGCGCTACAGTCTGGAACCGCGTGACTGCTACGGTCGCAGGTTCGAATCCTGCCTTGGGCATGGATGTGTGTGATGTCGGTAGGTTAGTTAGGTTTAATTACTTCTAAGTTCTAGGGGACTGATGACCTCAGAAGTTAAGTCCCACAGTGCTCAGAGCCAAGAAGGTATCCGATTTTTTTAAAAGCATGTTTGTTGTTGTTGTGGTCTTCAGTCCTGAGACTGGTTTGATGCAGCTCTCCATGCTACTCTATCCTGTGCAAGATTCTTCATCTCCCAGTACCTACTGCAACCTACATCCTTCTGAATCTGCTTAGTTCATTCATCTCTTGGTCTCCCCCTACGATTTTTACCCTCCACGATGCCCTCCAATACTAAATTGGTGATCCCTTGATGCCTCAAAACATGTCCTACCAACCGATCCCTTCTTCTAGTCAAGTTGTGCCACAAACTTCTCTTCTCCCCAATCCTATTCAGTACCACCTCACTAGTTATGTGATCTACCCATCTAATCTTCAGCATTCTTCTGTAGCACCACATTTCGAAAGCTTCTATTCTCTTCCTGTCCAAACTATTTACCGTCCATGTTTCACTTCCATACATGGCTACACTCCACACAAATACTTTCAGAAATGACTTCCTGACACTTAAATCTATACTCGATGTTAACAAATTTCTCTTCTTCAGAAACGCTTTCCTTGCCATTGCCAGTCTACATTTTATATCCTCTCTACTTCGACCATCATCGGTTATTTCGCTCCACAAATAGCAAAACTCCTTTACTACTTTAAGTGTCTCATTTCCTAATCTAATTCCTTCAGCATCACCCGACTTAATTCGACTACATTCCATTATCCTCGTTTTGCTTTTGTTGATGTTCATCTTATATCCTCCCTTCTTAGACACCATCCATTCCGTTCAACTGCTCTTCCAAGTCCTTTGCTGTCTCTGACAGAATTACAATATCATCGGCGAACCTCAAAGATTTTATTTCTTCTCCATGGATTTTAATAGCTACTCCGAATTTTTCTTTTGTTTCCTTTACTGCTTGCTCAATATACAGATCGAATAACATCGGGGAGAAGCTACAACCCTGTCTTACTCCCTTCCCAACCGCTGCTTGCCTTTCATGTCGCTCGACTCTTATAACTGCCATCTGGTTTCTGTAAATAGCCTTTCGCTACCTGTATTTTACCCCTGCCACCTTTAGAATTTGAAAGAGTATTCCAGTCAACATTGTCAAAAGCTTTCTCTAAGTCTACAAATGCTAGAAACGTAGGTTTGCCTTTCCTTAATCTTTCTTCTAAGGTAAGTCGTAAGGTCAGTATTGCCTCACGTGTTCCAGTATTTCTACGGAATCCAAACTGATCTTCCCCGAGGCCGGCTTCTACTAGTTTTTCCATTCGTCTGTAAAGAATTCGTGTTAGTATTTTGCAGCTGTGGCATATTAAACTGATTGTCCGATAATTTTCACATCTGTCAACACCTGATTTCTTTGGGATTGGAATTATTATATTCTTCTTGAAGTCTGAGGGTATTTCGCCTGTTTCATACATCTTGCTCACCAGATGGTAGAGTTTTGTCAGGACTGGCTCTCCCAAGGCCGTCAGTATTTCCAATGGAATGTTGTCTACTCCGGGGGGATGATCAGTCAACCATCCAGACTGTTGCCCCTGCAACTACTGAAAAGGCTGCTGCCCTTCTTCAGGAACCACATGTTTGTCTGGCCTCTCAACAGATACCCCTCCGTTGTGGTTGCACCTACGGTACGGCGATCTGTATCGCTGAGGCACGCAAGCCTCCCCACCAACGGCAAGGTCCATGGTTCATGCATATAAACTGCCAAATCATGAAGGAGGCGGAAAATTTTCTTGAGCAGCTTACTACCGCAGGGATGCTGGTGGGTCGCTACTCTAGGAGAGTGGGTAATCGAGTTCATTCACCGGGATTATGATGACAGTACAAACCTGTCATACACAATGAAGAGCTCAAACATTACCACCACTTGCTTAGCAGCTTGGTGGCCCATCTCTGGAACACAATGAAGCAGCTCTTCTGAATAGCACAAATTCTTCAAGTCGTTGGCAAGTAGCCCGACGTACCCGGTACCAGATATCTACACACACGTCCCGTAATCACAGGCCAGTGGTTTGTGAGCGCGGAGCTGGCGCCCGATAGCTTCCCAGACGCGTTCCATCGAGTTCAGATCAGGCGAATATCGTGGCCGAGAAAGCGATGTGATATCGCTTTCATGTTCCTCAGACCACTGTAGCACGGTTCTGGCCTCGTGACACGGACAGTTATCCTGCTGGAGTATGCACAGCCGTCGGGGAAGACATTCAGCATAAGGTGATGCAGGTGGCCCGCCATAACGAGCACGTGGTCCACAGCTGTCACGGTGCTTTCGATTACAGCCACAGGTCCCGTGGCAGCCCAGGTGAATGCCCTCCGTAGCATAAAGTTACGCCCACCAACCTGCATCCGTGGCGTAGTGCATATCTGGAGCAACCTTTCTACTGCATGACGAAGTATCCGTACCTATCATCAACGTGATGTAACGAGAAACGCGATTCATCCAGTCGTGCCACACGTTTCCATTGGTTCACGGTCCAATCTCTGTGACCCTGTGCGCAATGTCATCGTAACTGACTGTGTCGTTACTTCAGCGACGCCACATGCTACCGATCTCCACCGTCAAGAACGTGCGCTGCGAAGCACCAGCATTCTAATCTGCCGTCCGATCTGCCACAGTCGCTTTACAGAGTAGGCAAGCCTCCGACCTCCACGTTCTCCTGTGAGGCGGGGACGTCGCCTACTCGTGGTTTCGCCGTCCTTCAACCACTGTCCACAGATTCCTCAACAGCAGCACGTGAACAGCCGACCAGCTTAGTCGTTTCCGAGGGGCTAGTTCCCAGGCGCCGGGCCATAACAGTCTGCCGCTTGTCAGAATCGCATAAGTCACTGGATCTCCCTCAGTCACGGCCCGTATTGTCCTCAGAAGGGGGATTAGTCTCTGCTTCGCTCGCATGTTCTCCTTACGGCGTCACGTGCCCGCAACCTCAGCACGTGGCGCAAAACCTCGCGTTGGGAGCCACTCCTAGTGCTTCTTCTCATCACTGTACGGGCCATCGGGAAGTACTAACAAATTCCCAAGAGACCAGTACAGCGAAACCCTACTGAGCAGTTTTAAACGACACTGAAGATCAGAACCGATTTCCCCTCGTGAAATGAAATTAGAAGTTCGGCTGAAAAGGGTTGCAAATTTATATACAAGAAGATCGTGTAGTTGAATTACAAATTCCTGTTTACAGTCATTTTTCTTAATGATTGTCATTTATATTTTTACAAATACAAGTAAATACACAGCCTGATTCAAAGTTCCTATTACAGACTTCTAGGGGCTGTCGAGGGGCTTAGTAGGTGAAGTTTTGATAAGGAACCCATACCCGGAAATGTACCGTTTGGATGTAAAATAAGTTTGAAGATCCGCTCATTTTCGAGGATCCCGCTTCACATACGCACACAAGCTGACGAGAGGGCGCCATCTTGAGTCCCGGTTGTAATTACGACAAGAGGTGACGCCTTCGTGCGACTTCAACGGCGGCTGCAAGAAACTCGTACGTTGACAATCAGGGGGTTGACAGTGCTCCTCCACGGACACGCTGCACTCTCCACTCTAAAGAAGACGTCCTTCTTCACGTAACATGTCGAAGCACATCCTCTCTGCTGTACGCGTACCGTGGAGCGGAAATTTGAAAATTACCCGATCCTCAAACTGACTTTCCACGCAAGCGGAACATTTGCCGACAACGTTTCCTTATCAAAACTTCGTCTGTTAAGTTCCCTCTACAACCCCTAGAAGCCTGTAACGAGAATTTTGAATGGCGCTGTATGAATACAAAAGCGATACGTGCGTACCAATCCCAACAACAACAACCTCTGCCACGCACAAAAAATAAATTAATTTCCGTCCCAAATGAGACGAATACTTTGGACACGGCGTGTGGCGGTGCTCTGGCCAGAGCTGGCGTAAATCCAGACATGTGGCGGCTCACTGCGAGCTGTGACCACTGCGTTCAGACGGCACATCCAGCAGGACGAGACACAAGAGGGCAGGCATCTCGCAGTTCTCCAGCGGAAAGATTCACGGCTGGCTCATAGAGGGCAGATTTATTTGTAACGAGTTTGTTTACACTACAGGGGAGTGCCTCTCGCATGCTGAGCGGTCGTAAAAGGAGCCGTTAGTCTACAGGCAGCAGCAGGTGGGTGGCACGTAAAGCAGACGCTGCGGGTTCTGGTCCCATCTCGGACAGGGCTTTCGCCTTTAAATACGGCGCTGCTTTAAAGCTAACGAAGCATTTCAAATAACCTGTATGTCAGCCACAGCAGTATTATTCTGGTTGATTTTCGTATTACCTAAAGGCTACTACATTATTAGCGTCAAAATAATGCACACGTTATAGGAACGTAAATTATTTTGACATAAGGAGCCAATGGTGAGTGTGCCGTGAGAATCACCAGTTACCGAAGGGGAGGGGGGGGGGGGCGCTACAGTTTGGTCTACGAATCATGATTAAATGGTTCAAATGGCTCTGAGCACTATGGGACTCAACATCTTAGGTTATAAGTCCCCTAGAACTTAGAACTAGTTAAACCTAACTAACCTAAGGACATCACACACACCCATGCCGGAGGCAGGATTCGAACCTGCGACCGTAGCAGTCCCGCGGTTCCGGACTGCAGCGCCAGAACCGCTAGACCACCGCGGCCGGCGAATCATGATTAAGCTCGGCATATTTCACACTAGAAACATTGTCGTAATAAGTGACAGATGAATGTCTTAAGACTGACCCGGGATCGAACTAGAGACCTTGGGGTCCTTGGTCTAGTACTTGATCACCAACCAACCTAGAAGACAAAATTAATAGTAATCTCGGAATTTTTGCAGATGATGCAGTTATTTATAATGAAATACTGTCTGAAAAAAGCTGCACAATTATTTAGTAAGACCTTCAAAAACATAAGACTAATGCAAAGATTGCTAAATTTGTTTTAAATATTTAGAAATTTTAAATTGTGGACTTAACAGAACACAGAAATGTAGTGCCATATGACTGCAAAAATCAACGAGTCTTATTTGGAATGAGGCAACTCATAAATACCTGAGTAACAATTTCTGACGATATAAAATTGAGTGATCACACAGTAGTAGGTAAAGCAGGTAGCAGCCTTAGGTTCATTGGTAGGACACTCGTAAAATGAAATCAACCTACAAAGGAGTCTGTCTACAAAATACTCAGGTGATCCATGCTGTAATGCTGCTGTAGTGTATGGGTCCCTAGCAAATAGGACTAATCCTGTATAATGCGTGTATAGAAACCAGGACAATACAGCTGGCCACAGATTCGTTTCACCCATAGGAGAACATTATAGCCTCACTGAAAAAGTATGGGACTTCTGAAGATATATGTCAACATCTCATGGCAGCCTACTTACACAGTTCGAAGAACCAGTACTAAGCGATACATTTAAAAATTTACTGCAGCGCCTACATATCGCTCCCTCAGGGACAGCGTAGAAGAGATTATACTAGTCACAGCACGAACAGACGCCTTTAAACAGTCGTTCTGCCTAAACTCCATAAGGGAATGGAAAGGGTAGCAACCATAAAGGGTCCGCCGCACAGCTCAGAGTTGTTTTACGGAATGTGGGTATAGATGTAGATGTAGTTTTGGTATGTAATGTTCGCTGACGCTGGGGATACCTTATAACGTACACCCATAAAAATTACTTTTTTTTTATTGGCGCTGAAACAATTTTTCGGCTATCTGACTTCGTTTTGCTTATGACGTTGACTCTGATTGAATAATGTAACACATGCTTATTCAAAAGCGAAAGTTACGCGCTGCAGAAAAGCGCATTCTATGTAGTTATCTGGCACTCCTTGTTCCAGCTACACCAAGAGTCGCAAGCGCCGGTACAGTCTATGCGCGCCGCCGTCCTCCCCCCCCCCCCCCCGCCACCCCCTCCCCTCTCGGCCACCAACCTCACCGCTTTCACTTTTAGTGTTCCTCGTATTTGGACGTAGCGGATGAAACTGGTACGTCGCAAAATAAAACTTATTACAGTCATGCCACTACATTGTTATATTAATAATTTAGATTCTTGTGTGGTTCAGAATGGTTCAAAAATTTAAGTTATTTTTTCTGCCTAAAATAAAACATTTGTAATTTATTCAGTAATAAATACAGCATGATTAAACATCGTCTATGTTCGAAATTACCTCTGAGGTTCTCAACAATGACAGGCTTTTGTCTGATCTTAATGACGCTCGCCCCAGCACAATCTCTGTCTGCTGTGTAAAAGACTCAAATGCGTACATCTGTTTACCCTTGAACAGTTTTGTGCCGTATCTGACAACTTAAAAAAAAAATCGAAATATCTTCGTTTATATACTCTGCAAGCCAGTGTATACGGTGCACGGTGGAGGGTACCCTGTATACACTGCTAGTCATTTCCTATCTCGTTCCACTCGCAAATAGAGCGAGGGAAAAATGACTGGCTATATGCCTCCGCGAAATGTACATTTGCGGCAGTAGAATCGTTGTGCAGTTACCTCCAAGTGCTGTTTCTCTAAATTTTCTCAGTGGTGTTTAGCGAAAAGAACGTCTTGGTCTCTCCAACCCCTCCCATTTGATTTCACGAAGCATCTCCGGAATACTTGCCTGCTAATTGGACCTACCGGTAACAAGTCTAGCTCAAATTTTTGAATTACTTTGATGTCTTTCTGTAATCCGAAATGGTAGGGCTCCCACAAACTCTGCCAGTCCTCAAGAACGGGTCGCACCAGTTTTCTGTAAGCTGCCACCTTTATAAATGAGCTACAGTGTTCCAAAATTCTCCCAATAAACCAAAGTGGACCATTTACCGTCTCGCCTGCTGTCCTTATGTGCTTATTCCATTTCGCGTCACTCTGCATAGATATTTAATCGACTTGACTGTGTCAAACGGCGCACTAGTAATGATGTATTCGAACATTACGGGTTTGTTTTAGCTACCCATCCACATTTAGAACTAGCTGCCACTCATCACACACCCAGAAATTTGTCTGAGTCATCTTGTATCTTCCTACAGTCAGTCAACGAGGACGCACGAAAGTAGCATACCGTCGTGAGCAAACAACCGCAGACTGCTGCCCGCCCTGTCCGCCACATAATTTATGTTTACAGAGAGTGACAGCGGTTCTACCACACTTCCCTGGGTCACTCCTGACCATACCCTCGTCTCCGATGAACACTCGCCGTCGAACGCAACGTACTGGATTCTAATACTTAGGAAGTCCTCGAGGCACTCACATATCTAGGAACCTACTCCGTTAACAGTTTGCAATGGGGCATCGTGAAAGTGCTTTCCGGTAATCTAGAAATATGGACTCTGCTTCTTGCCCTTCATCCATAGTTCGCAGTATATCATGTAAGAAAAGGGAAAGCTGACTTTCGCATGACCGATGCTTTCTAAAACCCAGCTGATTCGTGGACTTCGGCTTCTCGGTATCAACAAAATATATTCGAACTGAAGATTTGTTGAAGGCTTCTGCAGCAAACCGATGTTTTGGATATTGGTCCGTTTTTTGGCCCTTCTTATATAAGGGAGTCAGCTGTGCCTTTTTACCAGTCGCTTGGGACTTTGCGCTGGGCGAGAGGTTCGCGATAAATGCAGGCTAAATAAGGGGCCACTTTCCTTACGTGTCCTTCCGCAGATCTGGCTCGTGTTCCGCCTCTGGTGATCTCCTCCCCCCTTCCTTCGGCGCCTAACGATCACGAATGGAGTTAACGGTGGCGCTGGTGCTTCAGGAAGCATCCCGGCCCAGCTCCAGCTAGGGACGGCAGGTTCCTCCGGAGCGCCGCCATTGGCCACGGCTGCTGCGCGCTGCTCTCTTCCCCGCCCGATGGGCCGCGCTCATCGTTTTGTTTCCGCACCGCCGGCTGCTCGTGGCAGCCACTTCCAGTTCCAGCTCCAGTGCCGGCCAGCCGTCCGTCGCTGCGCGCCCCAGCACCAGGTGAGTGCAGCGCAGCACAGCACGGCACGGCTTCCTCGCCGCTCTGCTGGACCGCCCTACCGACAGCCCTAGACTGTTCTGGCATTCCTCGACTTCAGTGCCTGATATGACGTCGCTGTAGCAGTTACCACGTAGGTAGAAATGAATGAAGGTTAGAGTTTAACACGTTGTCAGTATCAAAGTAACTAGACACTGGCCACCAATTTGGATAACGACAAGGACGGGGAACGAATCGACTGTGACCTTATTCACGGAATCATTCTCTGATTCGTCTGAAGCGATTTAGAAAAAATATGGAAAACTTAAGTCCGAATCTCACGACTATCTGCCCACTCTCTTTCCAATACAGTCACAAAGAAATATGTCAAAAATTAATAATGGTATTCCACAAGAACGAAGCAAAAATTATTTGTTACTGTAACCTATACAGTCAGAGATTACTATTATTATTGTCTTCTAGGTTGGTTGGTGGTCAAGTACTAGACCAAGGACCCCAAGGTCTCGAGTTCGATCCCCGGTCAGTCTTAAGACATTCATCTGTCACTTATTACTTTTTTCGCTTCTGACAATGTTTTTAGTGTGAAATATGCCGATAAAACTTCTAGGAATTTTAGAGGTAAGTTATTACATAACATTTTGAATAGAAACCCACGTCCGGAAACGTACCGTTTCCGTTCTGCGACGGTTTCATTTCAGAAGTTTAACTCATCCACTTCTGCCGGAGGAACTGAATTAGGCGTGACCCAGTTCAGTTATTACGTAACAATTCGAAAGGACACACAACGAAACATCCATTTATCATTTAAGCACATTTGTTTCTTTTTAACACTTAAACATTACGCGTTTACATTATTCCAAAACGTAAAAGAATCCAGCATACTGTACGTACAGAATAGTACTGCAGTACAAAAGCGGCTCGATGTGTCGACCACCAACGTGTGAGGCATGTTCTGGCACACACTCTCCATACCGCCTCGTGTCTCTTCAGTTTCTAGCGCGGCAACCAGAACTCGTGCCAACAGATCTTGCTCTGTCTCTACAGGAGAGGGTTAAGTGGCGTCAGGTGACCGGCTGACGCAGTACACGTCACCCTGTCTAACCTGCTGCATACCGGGACAAGCAACTCTGACACTTTTCTTTTTGGCTCAGCAGAGGTGGACGCGTTATACATCGGAACTGAAACCGTCGTACAACGAAAACGGTACGCTTCAGGACATGGGTTCCTATTCAAAGTACTACGTACTCACTCCCCTTTACAAGACCTGGAAGTTTATAATGGGAACTTCCGAACACACTGTTTTTGAATTATTTTAAATGCATTGTTAACTAAAGCCATTAAAATGACAAATTTTTGAAATAATTATCAAATTATAACTACAAAATATTTTTGAATACTAGGAATAACGATTTAACTTATCTAAAAGATATTACATTTTCACACTTTCCGGAGCAGGACGAGTTAAACAGCGAAGGAGAAGTAAAAATAAATGGAGCCACAGCTTGCCACTGAAGAAATCATAAGTTTTCCAAAGCTAAACGATGAGGAAATATCTTTTCTTTATTTTTGTCCCCCCCCCCCCCCCCCCCCAAATTACGGCAAGTGAAACCTGATCTCGAGAAAATTGACGTCTCAGGGACCAAGAAATCATGTATATACGAACAAGCCTGGGAATTACAACAGATGATTTGCAAACTAAGTGGAGAGTCCTCCTTGACTGCAAGCGACAAGCGGTAACCGATTTAGATTACTTATTATTGCGTTTTTGCGGTGTGCGGACTCTGAATGATTTCTTGTTAGCTACGACCTCTCTCGCACGTTTTCCGTGACTGTTTGCCAGGCAGGTAATAATGGACTTTCGAATGTCACGTATATTTAACGGAACGTGTAAAAATTAACACTGAAGGACAGAAATTTCGTAAAGAGAAACTTGAAGCATAACGCAGGTGTTTGAATATTATGCCACTTTCAGTGCTATATTTAGTAATGAAATGAATAGGTAGTTAAGGGTATTGCTTGAAATATCAAAATGCGCTGCCACGCGGCCACGTATTTTTACTACACTGCACCTTTTACTAATAACTTGAATCTTAGCTTAGCTATTAAATACACAAGAATCACATAAAGACGCATGGTTCGCCTTCACAGCAAATGCTCGATACTTTAGAGGTTGGATCACAGTTCAACTCGTTAATTCATTCATCGAAGAACTGATTTATGTACGGAATTTTTTATTAACATCCGGAACGGTTATATCAGTCTAAAATAATTGTTCAGTCACAAATGATTTAAGTTATTTTTTTTTTCAAACGACATACTGTAATTCGCCCGTAATTGTTTTTGTGGAGCTGCGAATGATTAAGCCTACAAATAACGTCAGTTGTCTGTTTAGTTACTGCTTTACGTGTTTGCGGGCCATATCCTCGTCAGAGTAATTTCGCCTTGTTACACAAAATTGGACTGCGATTGTGATGTGTTTTTAACAGCCAGTGATGCGACGAGGTGCCTCCTTGCATTAGTGGCAAAGTATTTAGGGGAAAAAGAACTGAAGCTGAAAATCGATATCGTTTGTGCACAAATTTTCACACATTTAGCAGTAGCTGGGATGAGAAGGAAAATCTTGTAAGGTAAAATAGACGATGGAGCTTTCGAAATAGAACTTTTCCATCTACGACTGGAGACAAAAGTCCGAAGGAACAGCGTCCCGTATTGTAGGAACCAACACGGATCCTTAAAAGAATGATCGTGCGAAACCCAGCTCGCTCTGTTCGTCCACGAGACCCGGGAGTCAGTAGATAAAGGCGCCCAGGTAGATGCCGCGTTCCTTCACTTCTGGCAAACATTCGATACAGTTCCGCAGTGCCGCCGAACGATCAAAATACGAGCATATGGAATATCAGACCAACTGTGTGACTGAATTGAAAATTTTGTAGCAAACAGAACACAGCATGTTAGCCTGAACGGAGAGAAGTCTTCAGATGTGAAAGTAACTTCGGCCGTGTTCCAGGGGAGTGCCTTATGACTATTACCTCTCACAATAGATATACATGACCTATTAGCTAACGTCGGACGTTCCACGAGGCTTTTCGCGGATGACGCTGTTGAATACACAGAAGTCGCGACATAGGAAGACCTGCAGAGGATCTGCGTTTGGAGAGGGAGTGGTAATTGATTCTCAAGATAAACAAATGTAACGTGTTGCGAATATATACACAGAAAGAGAACAATCACCGTCAACACTTACTTCTATAAAATATCAAGAAGTACGCGTACGGAGCGATTTGAAGTGAAAAGTTCACATAAAATTAATCGCGAGTAAGGCAGCTGCCAGACAGATTCATTGAAAGAAGCCTCAGGAAATGTAGTCCATCAAGTAGCTTGCAAAAAACACTCGTTCGACCAATACTTGAATACTGCTCGTCAGTATGGGATGCGTACCAGGTGGAGATTCGAAGAAGAGCATCATGTTTCGTTACAGATATAGGTGCGTAAGTGCGTAGCCTTTTTGTTTTGGATGTTGTTACTCCGGTGGCTACGGGTTTATTTATCGACTGCCTTTTTTAGATGCGTGACAGCAGCGGAGGCGGCCAGGAACATTTGCACCGTGTAAGGGGCTAATTCCATCGAACAGTGTATGGCCAGGAAATGGTTTTCTCGTTCTAAGGAAGATCGTTTTCAAATTAGTGACTCTTCGTGTCTAGGAAGACGTTCTGGGTTTGATGTAGATCTTTTAAACGCATTAATCCACAATGATTGACGTTAGTGAACTCGAGAACTGGCAAATGTGATCACTCCACCGTCGTGCGACATTTGCGTGCAAAGGGAAGGTTGAAAGATCGAGTGCATGCTCTAAGCCAAAATCACAAAAATGAGACGGTGCCCGTGTGTGCACTTCTACTTCCTCGTCATCAACTGGCTCGTGGACGACACCGACCACTCCTATCCTATATCGTTACTGGTGACGGCAAATGGCATCTCTATAAGAACACAACGAAAAGAAAGCCAAACAAATCAGCAATTCCCCGTACAAAGACCTGCACGTATGAGCAAAAGGCCGTGTAATGCACCTGGTCGAACAAGGACTGTGTGGACTACTACCAATTTCTTCTCCGAGGTGTGAACATAACTGCTGACATTTATTTGTGAACAACTGAGACGTCTTGCAGACAGTCCAAGAACAACGACCAGCAAGACTGCGTAAAGTGTTGCTACTCCACGATAACGGCCGCCCGCATTCTGCTAGGCTAGCAGAAATCACTACACAGGGGTTGGTTTGGGAAGTCATTCCGTACCCATCTTATTCGCTCAGATTTTCACCTTTTCCGCTCTCTATAAAACAAGCTTCGAGGAACACGCTGCTTCCCGGCGGATTAGTGTCGAGGTCTGGTGTGTCGGCCAGCCTGTGAATGGTTTGTAAGCGATTTTCCATCTACCTCGGTGAATGCGGGCTGGTTCCCCTTATTCCGCCTCAGTTACACTGTGTTGGCAATTGCTGCGCAAACATTGTCTCCCCGTATGCGTACACCATAATTACTCTACCATGCAAACGTTTGGGGTTACACTCGTCTGGTATGAGAAGTTCCCGGTGGGGGGAGGGACTCGGGGCCGAACCGCACAATAACCCTGGCTTCGGTGTGGGCCGGCGGTGGGGTGGGTGGACTGCAGTGGCCTGTTGGGCTGTGAATCACTGAGGGCTACGGCGGGACGAAGCCTCTCCGTCGTTTCTAGGTCCCCGGTTTAATACAACACAACACAATGAATCTTATGCCACTTAAATCGGACGTGTTTAATGATCAATGTTAAACGTTTGTCGACAAATTATGTTTTTGCCTACTTTGATTGACTTGTTTGTTAAAGATAAGGCAGTAAAAGCAATTTGAAAAATGTTTTAAAAATTGCTTGTTACTGTGCAAGTATAAGGAATAGCCCGGGGTTGCAAATGAGAAAACTGGAATGGACTCATCCTCTGGAAATGGCAACTGTGAAGAGGAGAAATAACCTGGAAGCTAATTCCATTCAGAGGAGTTGCGCGCGGCGCTAGTTAGGTGCAGTCCTCTCTAGCGGGCCCAGGCTGTCTGCCAGCCCGTGAGAGGGCTCAGGCAGTGGACTAGCATTCCAGAGAACGGCGGTTCAAATCCCAGTCTGGCCACCCTGAGTTTGGTTTTCCGTGGTTTCCCTAAATCATTTGGGGCGAATTGCCGCGTGGTCCCTATGGGAGTCGATGTGATGGTTGATTTCTTTTCCCTAAGATACCTGAAGATCTGCGTGGTCAGTCTGTTTTGATAAATTTCAGGATTACTTCTCAATTTTCTAAATGCTCCTTTTTTCTGAGGACCTAATATTTTCCGTATAATTATTCTTTCTAATACCTTAATTTATCAAGCTAATAATTCGATACTAGACGTTCTTCAGCATCCAGACATTCTGGTTTCACCACTGTGTTGCTGTGCTGCTTCAGATAAACATTATTTGCTGTACGTGTTCTTAGTTATAACATACTCTTTTTCCATCTGTGTATACTTTCCTCTAAAGCAGATTTTTCTGAATTGTTTTCTTGAATACTCTCCGGCAAATTTTGAATTTTCTTGTAAGTATATTACTTTTTTTTTTTGTGTGTGTGTGTGTGTGTAGTTATGTCTATCTTCTTTAAGAGGTTTCTGCAAGATGACCGGATCCTGAACGGAACCATGGCTCCTTTTAATCTGTATTTCGTGGCCCTGGACCCAGCTTAAGGAAAAGCATGTTTTTAAGGTGATATTCGGTTTTGGATGAAGTCTGTTGCGAAGCGAAATTGGCGAGCACCATGTACAAACCGTGTGTTGGTAGCGTGTATTTTGTCACACAACTGTTAATTAAGAACGTGGAAAAAGCGGCCCTGGCTACCGGCTGCTACTCAGAGGTGCCGCAGAGAGGACGATGTGTGAGTGGAAATGGCAGTAGTAAGGTGGAGCGGGAGGGGGGGGGGGCGGTGCTGTCGCTGCTAGCACACGCCACACTGCGTCATTTGCATACGACGAGATGGGGGACAGTCACAGCTGCACAGGCCGCGTGTGCTGTTTCACGGCTGGTCAGTTAGCGAACAAGGCTGCATGCTGCGTTCACGACGTTACTCGCTCCCAGACTATACCATTATTAAGAAGCCATCGCTGGCTTATGAGAATAAATCGGCAGTACTTTAAAAAATCTCTGTCCTCACTCTCAGTAAAATAGGATTAACAACAATTTAGTTTCCCGCAAATCACAGAGAGAAAACAGTTGCTGGAATATTTTTTCGTAACTTCTGCACTTTGGTATTTGGGTCATCGTCAGTGATACAGAATTCTGTTTTACATATCGTCTCAAGTTGCAGGATAAATTTTTATACGTATTAAATTTCATGAAAAGCTGTCCTCGTTTCTATTGCAGGTCGTTTGACTCAGAAGTGGTTCTAAATTCAAAGACAATTTAGAACCACTTTCGTGTCTAACGACCTGTAATAGAAATGCAAGAGGGAAAGTCTTTACGACTAGCAATGAATATATTTAAAAACTGCCTACTGCGGCTGGAGGCGATACGTACACAAAATTACGTCTTTGGCTACGGCCCAAACCCCAAAATGTAGAGGTTACAAAGAATGTGTTTACAAGAAATGTTTTCTGCTTTTATGATGTGGGGTAAGCTTAATTCTAGAAACTTAACTAAAATGTGTGATGAGGTCCTCAAGACCACGCGGTGTCGACGAAATCAGCTTGATACTAGTTGTCCCCTATGTTTTACGAAGGTTCAAATGGTTCAAAGGGCTCAGAGCACTATGGGACTTAACTTCATCAGTCCCCTAGAACTTAGAACTACTTAAACCTAACTAACCTAAGGACATCACACACATCCATGCCAAAGGCAGGATTCGAACCTGCGACCGTAGCGGTCGCGCTTCCAGACTGTAGCGCCTAGAACCGCTCGGCCACTCCGGCCGCCTTTTGCTAAGGGAGGGACACGATTATTGTTCGTATTGCAACCAACGTTATATGTAATAGGAGTGTTTAGTGAAACATAGTGAGTAAAATGACATGGAAACAGACCTCTACTTTCGAAACGATGAATATACGAGTTCTGGGTATCTTAGAACGTTACACAAACATGAAGAGGGAACTTGCTCCCTGACGTCCAGCAGAAGGTGCCAAATTAATGCTAAGTGCTCCAGAGTCCCTACACGTCTATAGTCACACATTTCTGAGTGTCGTTTCGCACTCTTAAACATGTATTGCGGGAAGGGGCCATTATACTGAGGTGCACCGCTCCGAGACAGTTTCAACTGTAATCTTTCCCTGATGCCAGCGAATACGTGGTGAACTCTTCTGGGGTCATCAGCTCGTGATCCAGTGCTTAGCGTCGCTGCCTCTATATCACGGGGCCCCGTGTTCGATTCCCTGGCCGGCTCTGAGCACACACACATCCATGCCCGAGGCAGGATTCGAACCTGCGACCGTAGCGGTAGCGCGGTTCCAGACTGAATCGCCGAGAATCGCTCGGCCACAACGGCCGGCATCTCGTCATCTCCATCGCAGAGACGCGCAAGGCGCCGAAATGGCGTCAAACAGAAAGACTTGCATCAGGCGGCCGCACAGACCTAGAAGCGGTCTCCCCGCCAATAATGCCAGGCCACCATTCATTCATTCATTCATTAAAATCTTCTAGCTTTTTTAATTTCATGCCATCACACTGCCATTCATTTACCTTGTATAGATTTGGTCTACGTTCGTCCGCTATTTTGGGACATGTAATGTCTTCAGCCGGCGTAGTCCTGAAAGCCGGAGTGAGTCTAGACACGCACATATTTAACTTGTTGGCAGCGCCGCCCTGCCTTTGTCGCTGGCTACTTGTTTCTGCGTCAGGCCGTGTTGGTCGAGTGGCAGCTTGGTATAACAAAGAGCTAAAACTTCGAACACCCTCGACTCTCTTAGGCATAGACAAGGTGAATGAAAGCTGTGGACATTGACACGGTTGTTTCAAAGGAAGAAATTCACTTACGCTTAGTTACTGAATGACCTAGGACACGACGATTTCCGAAATTTTTTAACAATGGACGAGAAACACTCTTTTGCTGTGAAAGATCGCTGAGCCTCATTTGACGAGAAATAATGCCGATAGTGTGATGTGATGAGATTCGCTGTAAGCTATGTTAAGGTTACTAACCATTTGCAGACTTCTAATTCACTGCAGATTATCTGTACAGTTACTATGTAAAATTACTCCTGAAACTTACAGCGTCATTTACAGCTGCCTGAAGAAATAAATCATGGTAAAGGAAAAGAAATAAAGCAAATTATGTTAATCTAAACTTTAGGTGTTTATTTATTTATATATTTAGTAAAAAATGTCACTATAAGTTTAAGAAAAGGATTTCAAATTCGATGCAGAAAGACTACAAATCGTCGTGGAGCACATAATGTAATAAATGCAGCAACAGATGAACAAGAAATGAAGCATTTAGCAACCGTTAGAGCAGAGAAGAAAACAAGAACAAGAAGTACAAAAGTTCAGGTTTACACTTTACTTTTCACAGCAGAGGACGCAGTGTTAGGCCGGACTAACACTTATTTGAATGAAACAAGTTTTTTTTTATGGTTAAAAGTTCGTAGACTGTGTGCAAAACATAAAAATCAAAGTACAGTCAGTCCACGGTCTACTATTTCTAAAATGTACCTTTCACTGGCGCTGTATGTTACATAAAAATCAGTACGTTACATTTATTGCATCTCTGTTCCCATATTTCTCGCACGACGTGTCGCACATATGCAGTCTTTTAAATTCCTCCATAAATTCTGTCATCAAAGTTCCGTCCGCCTCGCACTGCTCCCGTACGCGGTTCGAAAACTAACTTCTATCTGGCGAAATTACAATGAAATGAACACCCTTAGCTGCTTACAGGCGTTGACATACGTCAACGGGGACAGATGAAAATGTGTGCGCCGACCGGGACTCGAACCCGGGATCTCCTGCTTACATGGCAGACGCTCTATCCATCTGAGCCACCGAGGACACAGAGGATAGCGCGACTGCAGGGATTTATCTCTGGCACGCCTACCGCGAAACCCACATTCTCAACGTATTGTTCCGCACTACATTCGTAGTGCCCCCGCCCATTATACTCATTACTCGCGGCGCGTTGCCGATTCCCGTAAGAGTTCGGGCACTGTTTGTGCATTCGCAGAGAAGAAGAAGAACAGATACCATCTTAGTATATATATATATATATATATATATATATATATATATATATATATATATATATATATATATATATATATATATATATATCTGGCGATTGGCACGACAGCCCCACATACGGCAGAATTTGTTGGGGGGGATTAACTATCGGTGGTCAGATCCAACCGTCCCACCGCTCGATAAACAAACTGTCTGTCGGTCGCCCAACAAGCCCACGCACGTGTAATTTGTTGGTCGGTCGCCGACAAATCAGAATGTGTTTGGGGCTCTTCAGCGCTCGTCTCAGTATTCTGCATTAGTTTTTCAGTCACAATCAATGTGCCCATACGTGTGCTCCTTGGCTCACTACTACAATGAAGATTCGGTAGTATTTTGCAATCTGCATTGCTGTGCATTATTTTGACTGCCTTCGGGCGAAAGTATGCTTATATTTGTCAATTTGTAAACCTAGGTTCTTGCATACAGTATTTCTTTTTATTAAAGGAGACATCTTCAGGGGCAGATAGCACGAATTTAGGACGTTTACTGTCCTTAAAAAGTGAATACTTTAAACACCGTACTGATCCAGCTGACCAGTACAGCTGATCCGTTTATTCACAGAGGCCCAGCGGCCATCTTCTCGTGATGTCATCCGAACACTGGCAGAGTATCGTAGAATCGTGACTTAGACCCCGTTAGGCGGATGGCTTAACGTTCTTTGATCTTATTAACACTAAGGATCACAGGTTGTCTAATTCCTTTTCCGTTTAAGTTCTCCTGTTTGTGAATTTATGTGGCCTTTCACGTTGTATCACAGTGATTACTGCACTTGTTGCAAGCTTATGAAAATCATATTTGGTGGTTTCTTAAGCTGCTGCTGCCGATGCATCTATCACCCCGCAGCCAATTTGTCTCGTGTTTTTTCATCTGACTGTTAACAATTCTTCTCGCGTTTCCAAAGGAGCGAAAGCAGATATTTTCTAAAATTCAGGTATTTCTGCTGCTTTCTTTTATATTTGAATACTGTCAGTAGACTTGACTTGTTTGTTTTCACGAACGGAAGGGAAAAATGTATTTTAGAACGTGGGCTTTCACGGCTGGTATTTACGTTGTTGCTGACTTTTGTTTTCTGGGCTTCAGGCCGTGGTCAAAGGCATATTTCTCTGCCTAGCGTTTCGTCTTCCAATGCTGTGGCAATCTCAAATAAGGTCAGCAAACTCAACTGTTTATACGTAAGATCTCATCATTCCTATGCTAGGATATACAGAGAGACTACAGAAATTCAAAACCACACAAATACTTTGACAGAAGAGGAGGAGGATTGACATCATACAAGTACTAAATAAAACGAACAGCAAGAATAGACAAGACGAGATGCTGACGCAACTGCTTGGATCTGATGATGATCTTGAGCGATCAAAACATGTAACCTAATATACAAAATAATGTCCAACTGAGACGGAATAAAACATATGCCGGCGCGACAACGCAGCGTTCTGATGCGTGCAAACAATCCGGATAGATGAGCTTGTATAAGATAGTAACTGCTTCTTGAATTTATAGCCTCTTATGATGTCTTCAGCACTAGAAGAATAAACGTCAGGGAGGGAATTATGCCTTGGACTATGCCCTAATGCTCTCAAAACAAAAATTACCAACAATGAAAAAAATGTAGCCACTGTCCTGACAGAAGTTCTGACTTTTCAGAATGTTGTGCTCCATTTCTCTGTGACAGAGAAACCATTCCATTTGAAAATTTAGTCGTTTCTCAAGGTATTCAATAGCCTCTAAAGATGTCTCTCTTTAATCTGAACACTGATGCACATGGTGCGATTTTAATCTTTGCTGTATAGACACAGAGTTGACGATGGCCAGTGAAAAGAAAACAAGCCACGTCTCATTACCTGTTAAGGTACTGTCTGCCTTTGTGACACAGTCCAGATGTGTCACAGCAGGGTCCGTTGTTTTTCTATTGTTCTGAATATCAGTGTCTTCAGCACTCATTTGGTACCCAGTTTCCTTAATCGCGGAGGCTTTATGGTAGTCTCTCATAAGAAAGATAGCGATATTTGGGGGAAACTGCTGGCGGCTTTCTACGGTCGCAGGTTCGAATCCTGCCTCGGGCACGGATGTGAGTGATGTCCTTAGGTTAGTTAGGTTTAATTAGTTCTAAGTTCTAGGCGACTGATGACCTCAGAAGTTAAGTCGCATAGTGCTCAGAGCCATTTTGAACCATGCCCGAGGGAGGAATCGAACCTCCGCCGGGACCAGCCGCACAGTCCGCGTTATTTTACATTTCTGAACGTTTAAGGTAAGTTTCCAATCTCTGCACCACTTCCAAATCTGATCTGCTAATATTTGTGAAGCTCTTTTCAGATACCGGTAGATTTAAGATAACTGCATTATCTAGAAATTGCACAATACTTTCTCGTCTCAGGGATTAATTCATCTAATGGTGATCTGTTTACCTCCATACCACCTAAAATAATACGTAACTTTTCACTTTCGCATAATCGGTGGCGATTAATACAGCCATTAAATGACGAGACCATCCAGTATTTCAGTACTTACGTATGCTCGTCAACAAATGCACTGTATTGTAACTTCTAGATGAGAAGGTAAGATCGTTGGGTCTTTAAAATCCGACACACAGAAATACTCGAACCTCGCACAAAATGTATTTATTTAATGTTATTTCGCAGACGAGGCAGAAAATTGGATCACTCGTGTAAACTGGCGTGAGCAGTCTTCCTTTCCGTGTGTTCCAATCGAGATACCCTGTCAAGTTTATTTCCACCGTTGCATCACCAATCTTATAATCTTGTTGTGACGAAAATTTTTTGTAGAATGTTTAACGTGCCTCACCATTCCTTCAGTAACAGTTACAATAAAACAATATCAGTTGCGTAAACGTGAAATTTTGGACTACAAATAACGTCGGGAGATTAACTGAATATCTGCTGTGGTGCACGTAGAACGCCGTGTATGTCAAATTGAACTTCAGAAAAAAACTTCGTAGGCTTACAGGGAGCGAGATTTGAGCTGAAAGCTTAAACTAGGTAACGCGTTGTATTGAAGACAAGACACCGTACAAGAGACAGCGAAAGTGAATGTAAGTATACAGATAAAACCGAGCGCTTCTCTGCGACGCCGAAACGTTCTAGACCAGACCACTAAAGTAATTTAGTGTGAAGTAACCCGGGAAAATGCCCTATTGATAGAATTTAGAAACAACTATAGTGTGCGGCTAGTTCGGTTTCCGCGAACGCCACAACCCACGGAACAGTACTATGAAAGTTACGTTGTGCTCTTCATTCTGAGAATGTTGTCCACTTCGAAACGTCTTCAGAAATATCAGAGCAAGTGGTCCTCTACAAGCGGGACTGTCCATGCCTCTCCACTACACAGTCACAAGTGCGTCATTCCGAGCCCGTAACTTATAGGTTAGCAGTACTTTTGATGGTAATAATATGCAGTCATAATTTTTAATCTATCTGTTTGAATCCAATATGTCTCGGCGGTACACATCTATTTTCAAAAACTATGCTTATGATTTTCAGGAGTTACAACTGTTGCAGTTTACTACCTAGCAGTAAATAAGTGACATATCACACGAGATAAAAAAATGACGTATTATTAATGGATACCTTCATTTAGCCACGAGATGTTCACCTTCTAAATAGGTGAAAGACTTCGACATCTGCATTTACACTTCAAATAATATAACGTGCTTATGGCTGTATCACATTATTAACATCGCAAACTTTAATTTGATTCTGGGATGTATTAAGGAAGCGAAGGTTACGTTATTATTGTATACACAAACAGATGAAATAAAATTTAAAAGTTCACAGTAACAGTAATCACAGTAGTTACGAAATTATTTTTATTTTCGTGCCTTTACTGCACATTATGTACGCGATAATAATACGACTTCTTCTTTAGAAGATCACAGAATTACAAATTAAATTATTCATGCAGTACTGTTATAAACATGTTGGATTATTTGGAGTGTTAAGCGCAAACGTGGAACATTAAATTTTGATGGTCAAATGAAGGTAACTTGACAACACTTAATTCATTTATCTCATCAGAGGTGGATTTCATGAAAAACTAAGACTTTGTCGTTTACTTACTGGTAAATGATAGGACATAAATTGAAGCACATGTAACCCTCAAAAACAACGATGTAGTCATAGAAAATGCAACTCCGAAACGTGCTGCACTAAGTTAAGGAAAAACTGAGGGCAACACGTTGAAAGAAAAATAATCTTAACCTATAGTAGATAAGTCTGCTTGGACTAGTGAAGGCACGTCTGGATGCCTTCCTCGTAAACTAGTGTGATGTATCGCATACAACCACAAACAGAGTCCCTGCACTGAATAAAAGTTCATCGATATGCACACGTAACCTATTGCACACTTTTCCGCCGTCGTCTCGCAACCTGTAGCTATAACCGTTCTAAATAAACATTTGAGTAATTTTCTGTTACATAAATAAACTCTTTTATGATCCCTGACTTCCAGGTTCCTACTGGAACAAACTGCAAAAGCAATTTCATATCCACAGATAATTTCCACAAACTTCCGAGCCACACACACCTTGCTCAGTCAGAAAATTTGCGTATCCGAATTTATAAGAAATTTTAACGCGATATTAATTTAAAATCTGTGGCGCCACGCTAGTGGGTTTATATTGTCAACTGCCGTGGCTGCATGACGTTTCAGATAAACGATCAGTAATCATAATTAATATTCTGCTCTGCAGAGAAACGTGCGCCATTTTGAAATTTAAAACTGTGTCAGACCGGGACTCGAATAGTCGGTGTTTCCACGTATCTGCAAAAGGAAAGAGTGGGGATTAGGATGTAACATTCCGTCGATAATGAGGCTATTACAGACGTACGACTAGTTCCGACAGAAGATGCACGAGAACAGTTACTTTCCCGAAAGAACCACAGCGGCTTTTGTTTTGGGGGAGCCACGGAATACCTAAATCAGGATGGCCGGATGGGAATGTAGCTCGCTGTCCCCAGAACTGCAGCCCCAGTGTGAAGGCTCGACAGGTGGATAACAAGGTACCTAACTCGGGAAAAATATCGTTCAACTTCTGCAATGAAATTTTCCTTAAGAGTTCCACAGAAGTCTAGCGTTAGCCAACACATCGCGATAGGTAATCCCGGAGGTTAAACTGTGTTTTCAATGGGGCTAGATTTTCCACATCTACTTAATGCTCTCATATTACAGCGAACGCTACTTAAACTGTAACGTTTGCGTCCTCGTAACTAGCACACTATATGTTTTAACTCTCCCGCGGCTATCAATTCTCCCCCCCCCCCTTCCCCGCACACACACTTCTGTACATCCGGTGCTATCGCCATAATTATTGGCTGGTGTGTGGGCCTGACCCTGAGGAAGTGGCCGTAACTACAGGGTCGCTAAAGTGTTGGTTCAGACACTCTCTCCACTTCTCCAATCACCGCTCAGTTCGCTACTTCTTGCCCAACAGGCAAATTAAACCCTGACCTCTTCTGAGAGCCTCATATCGTTTTCCGATCTCTGCATTTAATCTCATCGCAAGCCATTTGAATAATGGGAGGTCGGCAGCTCCACGACTTTTGCCTGCCCGCCAGATGCTGCATATAACCACCGCCTTCTCCATGTTCCGTCACAGTAAGTCCGTGAATGTGAACTACCTGTCCTCGAGACGCCTGAACAATAGAACGTTTGTGAACCGGAGTGCTTGTTTCCTAATATCCACTTAGTTATTCTAGTAGGAGTTTCATCTGAGAAAAAAGTTGGCGGCATTGTGTTCCTCTGTTTAATAGCCCCTTGTTCCTGACGTAAACAAAATATTCGGTACTGCTATGTTTGTAACTTTGTTAGTCACGTAAGGGTCCTATAGTGGACTTCAGATATAAGCCAAAGCATTGCGGAAAAAAATCCATTTAGGACTCCATCAAAGAACTGTCGCAGCATTGGACTGAATTTGTGCAGTTCGCTAATGGTGACGGATGACGTCGAAGAAATTCAGATCTACATCTGCATCTATACTCGTACCCTGCAAAGATTCATGACGTAGGACAGCCTATCTTGTACCACTCTAGTGATTCGCTTGCCTGTTCCACTTGCTAATGGAACGAGAGGGAAAAGAGACTTTACATCCTTCCGTACGAGCTCTGATTTCTTTTACTATGCCTTCACCGTTCTTACACTGTGTTCGTTGGCAGCGGTAGAATTTTTCTGTAGTCTGTCGCAGAATGATTCTATTTCCACATCAATGGGCATCGTAAAATTACAGTCCATATGAGAAACGTTCCGCAGTCGATAGAAATCGTTTGACTCCGTTGCTGAAAGGATAGGGTACTTAGTGTAGTTAAGACGACTGGAATTTAGCTGCAGAACTGAGCAAAACGTAGAATGGAATAGTAGTTTGAGCATCGGAGCTCCCTGGAGCGGGTGGCTCCTACCTCCCTGCTTAGAGTGACAACCAGGACCTCAAAATTGTCTTTGCAAATGTGGGCAGACAGCTCTGGTAAGGGGGCGAGTCGACGGAAGCAGGAGGTCTTATTCGACACCTGGTTCACTCTTCGCTCTCTTTTTTTGTTTTATTCTCCTCCGGCAGTCTTTCACACATTCGCAATCACGTTATACCAGTTTTTTGTGCTGAGTTTTGATGGCTCAAATGGTTCAAATGGCTCTGAGCACTATGGGACATAACATCTGAGGTCATCAGTCCCCTAGAAATTAGAACTACTTAAACCTAACTAACCTAAGGACATCACACACATCCATACCCGAGGCAGGATTCGAAGCTGCGACCCTAGCGGTTGCGCGGTTTCAGACTGAAGCGCCTAGAACCACTCGGCCACATCGGCCAGCTGTTCGTTGGTGGAAAATATACATGAGCGTGTCTGCTTTTGTCATTACAGAGCGCAGTACTTCCCTGAATAACATGTATGAGGGGCATTTTGTCGCTTGAAATAGGCTGACAATACCGTTTTTTTTTTTTTTTTTTTTTTTTTTTTTTTTTTTTTTTTTTTTAAATCGGAAACTATACAGTTCGCGACCCAAAACAGACATGACATTCATCACTGACGATTGTCTTTTATACATTGAAGGTCGTCTTTTATCAATTGAGGAGGTGTGAAAGCTATACCTAGTCACGCCAGTTGTTACTCTGCGGCATTCTTTAACCTATGAAATAGCGTTATATTTACACCAGAAGATGCAACTTAAAAGTCTGTAAGTGACCTGAACAAATACAGCTACAGCCGACCACTGATCATTTCAACCAGTTTCATTTTAATAGTTTTAACACTTTTATTTTAAAAAACTGTTCATTGTATGAACTGTCAAGCAATCATGTGAAATAATTTCCTCGTCACAAGCCGTTTCCTCGCACTTATCAATCCTGTAACTCACAGTTACAGAGCCGGTGCCAACCAGTAAATACGGTAATGTAGGACATTGTATACGAGCCAAAATCAAAAGCGATACAGTAACTCAAGTAGCAACCTGTACGATGGCGGTTCGCGCATGTCGAGGCTCGGACGGGGATTGCATTGTTTGCGATTCCAAGCAACAGTTGCGGTACGCGCATGAAGCGTGCTTTTCGCTTGAAGACAGCGTATATCCTGCAAATTATGTCTCTCGCTTGCGTATGCAGAATTTATTACTTACCACCGCTATAAGTGATGACAACTCGCAACAAATGGAATAGAAATTCAGTAAACAACTCGCTACGATCATTTTAATCGCATTAGCTACTGCATTCACACTAGTGTCTTCAGAACACTTCTGAACGCTCATTGTCTGTCTGAGAATGCGTGACGTAGATGCGCAGAATGAGCCTAAACTCGACCTCCATCGTTCTTGACTCCAACTATAGTGAACAGTTTTCCACTAGGTTCAAAGTAATTGGCAACTTATTTTCGGTGGCAGCATGTCTCTTAAAGTAAACAATTTGCAGTTCAGTCTATCACGACAATTTCGTGAACTGAAGTTCCGATAATTGAAGCGAAGCGCTGGTAAGCCGAAAGGAGAAAGGCGGTAGTTTTTTCTTACCTCTGGAGTCATCTCGCGCGAGGGGTTCAGCTGAAGCGGCCCGGGTGACGAGGGGAGGGACTGTCAGCACGCCGTGCCCCCAGCACAGCTTTTATACTCCGATTAATGCGGCCTACCAGGCCCCTACCTACCGTGTCCGCAAAGCCAGGCGGGGCACCAAAAAAGTAAAACGAAGCCGCCCCGCAAAGGAGGGAAAAATAGAAGGACGTGACGGGACGGGACGGTAGCGGCCGACGAGACGCGAGCGGCTCCCCACCCGCGAGCCTGGACACGTGGCCACTCCCGGTATTGCGCAAGCAAGCGCGCCCCATAGGTCAGGTCCGGCGAGCAAGGCGGGGTCCGCCGCGGGGTCAGGGGTCGCGGCCACGCGCGAGCGGCCAATCTCCTGCCCGGTAGGCAACCCAACCGACGCCCGCGTGACTCAGCGCACCACCACTCGGCCAGTAGGCGTCCAGGGCCCGCAGCTGACGTCCTCGGCTAGGAGGCCGTGTCGATCTCTAAAGCAGAGACTTGCAAATACACCGAGTATCCACGTCGCAGGCAGACACTGTGGATGGGAATCGGTTACCGTCTGCCCAATCTTGTGCAGCTCATTTGTCTCCATACAGTTTGGTAGAAAAGGGCTCTTGGCGCCGCACTTTCAAATGGACGCCGATCTGACTCACAGAGAACCATTCACCCCGTATGGTTCTACGGACGCGACGTGACGTCCGTTCGTCACGCAATTTTCGTCGGCTTCGCTGTGATACGCACGTTGTTACGTGAACATGTGTTTGCGTACCGTGCACACACTTCACTCCGCTACTTATGTAAAAGCATAACTGTATTATATTTGTTATGCATGTATCAGTCTGTGGTTAATCAGTGGCTCACAGGCAGCGATCGCAGATAATATTTTCTTTAGAAACTCATTAGCTGGTTCAGTGATATGAAGACGGCAATACTTCTGAAATATGCAGCGTATCAGGCGTAAGAACAAAATTAAACTCGGAAGTCCAATTGCATAAGAGTTAGAGATACAAAAGACTCAATGTAGGAGTTCCACGGAGTCAGAGTTACTACTGTCTCGCATTCAACTTTATTTACTCGACGTGAATGGCTGCATGTAAATGAAAACTGGTGAGTAAGTAGCTTCTTAGATTCTACATTAAACAGTAGATCCTCTACAACAGACTGATTGCCCTGACCCTCAGACAAACTAGTACATAACATTCAAGCGGAAAATCTCGTTCTATTTTCCTCAGCGCCTTTAAAAATTTCCCAAAAATTTCACACACTTCCTGTGCATAGCCATCTTGGAATCAGCGGCTCGGTATTGGTACGAAAAAATAGTATAAATCCTCATTTTGGTATTTCTAAGGAAATGCCCGCGACCTAAGCCCCGTCAGCCCCACCGCAAGCCACATCAAATGTAAAAGGAATCGACCGATTTGCTCCTTTTGCATGAGCAGGAGGAAGTGTGTAATATTCATCCATCGACCCCGTACATTGGATACTGACACTAAGGTGATACTTCTGTTGGATATACAAATTGTCTCTAGCCAAAGGGCTATCCAAAACACTTGACCCTACCATTCTGTCACCAACAGAACCCGAGGTATGAGCACCGCTAGAATCTCGTTTTTATGCATGGTGTTTTGGAACATATTAGGTAAGCGCGCTGTCCACGCGTGCCGATAGCACTACCTTAACCAGCAATAAAATGTGTTTTTGAACTTTTTAAGCATTCCGTGCTGGCGTACCGTACCGAAAGAAATGCACATTATATAAATATCACAGTTAAGCTGCCCTTAAAACTTGTGCTGAATCTCGGTACATACAAATATCTGCTTTCGGTAAAAGACAATTTCGTGGCTCTTGTGTTCGTCCTTACATGTTTACGTAATTTTAAGTCATCAGAGGTTTGTCGTTTTCGTACTGTAAAATGTAAATCAATAAAGAATTAAATTTCATGTATGTTGGTATTATACCCATCAGATTCACCGAAATGTTTCACCTTAATGTACTTATTCTGGTAATGGTGTAACATCGACGAAACATCTACGGGAAAACAGAAAAAAACCAAGAAATTATGTTTTCCTCGAAGCAGAATCCTATGTACAACAGATATCAAAATTGTGAGTCTCCTGATGAACTACCTCAAAATGAATATCTCAAGGCCTCGAAGGCACAAAGAGGTAGATGTATGCCACGAAGTAATGAACTGAAAGGTACGTTGTTTAGACATTACAGAAAGTGGTTAATGTGATATACGACTAATATACACGGTATATTTCGCGGCTCATAGTATAGTAAAATGAACATGTTATCCTCTTCCTGTTCCATTCGCGGATTCCTTGGAAGGAGCGACTGAAAGTGCCCTTTTGCGTCGGCCCCATTCTCTCTGTTTTACCATTGCTGTCATCATGTGACACGTATATTGGAGGAAGCAATATGTTTCTTCACCGGCTATCGGAATTTGAAAATTAAGACTGTTCTCCATGCAGTGCACCTTCCTTGGAGGGTCTACCGTTGGGGTTTGACGAGCACTTCAGTTCTGTGACGCTCTTGCCGTGACTATATACACCCGTGGAGACCAGAGGAACCCTCGATAAAGACGAACATTCCTGTAGCAAATGAGAGTTTTATAAGCGATCTGTATTGTGGTTAAATTTTTTTCTTGTGTGACGAGTCGAATGGACATGTCTTCCCTTAACTGGTCGATCCACCTAAAATTACTCCGGACATAATACACTGCTAGGTACTTGACGACTGAACGATTGCGTTGACTGCTCACCGATCGTGTGGTCAAACTGTACCGGGTTTCCTCGTCTATTGTCAAGCATGTAATTATGATGAGCTTCAGCTGTCCCACTTCTGCACCAAGCACTCGCTATCCGCAAATCTGCCTTTTGCAACATTTTTCTACACCACCTCCCTTATGCGACTCTGCCGCCAGTTAACACTGGTTGTCGCACTTCGCTACTCTGAGGATCGCCAGACACTCCACTCACTTTCGGAAAATCCCATTTGTAAAGACCTTCTGAGTTCTGTCTGCTAGAAAGTCTTTGATCCAATCAAATGTACGTTCAGACGTTAGGTACGCATGCGTTAGTTACAAGGCGATGGTGCGGAACCCTAACAGAGGCTTTCAGGAAGAGAAACGCACCATCAACTTGTGTGCTGCCACCTTCCATCTTACAGATCTCCAAAGTGAACCGAGCAAGCTAGATTCTACTCTATCGACGATTGTGGAAAACATATTTACACAGGCAAAAGATATGTTCTAGAATTTCTTATCACATTGACGTTAATGAGATTGACCTATACTCCTGCGTACTTACATTCGCTTGGCACCCTTCATTGTTCCACAAACCTAGGACAAACTCTACCTAGAAGTTTATTCCGTATATTCGATATGGAACCTAACGTGCATTTCATCAGGACCCGTTCTTTACGTGTGCTCTTTCCTTTATCGAGAGACTACTCGATTTTCATTCCGCACTCATTTATTTCTATGTGTGACATTTTTACATCTGTGTAGCCGTCGAACGTCGGAACTCCGATGTGACTTCGTTCAAGCAATTTCGGTGGAGAGAATTTAGTATTTCGGTCTTCGTTTTATCGCCAAGATGATCCGGACACATCACTGTTTCGCAAATTAAAAATGGGACAAAAACATTTCAGTTTGTTTTACAACTCGACAGGTTAGATCTGACTACTGTTTTTAAGCAGGGATGAATATGAGACACGGGTTTGTTTGCTCTAGTAGTAGCTTTCTAATACTGTTATTCAACCATGGTGCTCTCCCTCATTCCTCACAAACTACTCCGTAACAATCTAGACAGTTTCTGCATGTTTTGTGAACAGTTCGGAAATAGTAATGCGGCGAAATGTATTTTATGAATATCTGACGGTTGGAACTGAACATTACTGCAGTCTGAGATACGCTAACAAAGTGTTGGAGCATTTTCAAGCAATGGCTGATACGTATTTAAATGTCTACTTGATTTAGGAAAAGCTATATAATTGCGTATTAAACCATTAGGATTATATTAATATGAACTTTGAGATCCACTAAACCGTCTATAGCAGCGGAAGAACAGGTCGAAAATAAAGTTTGGTTTAATTTCCCAGTAAAACAGGCGAACTTCAGCTTCAGAAAAGGGCAGCCGGCTTACATGAGGTGGCGCCGAACAGAGATCGATAACTGGGAGAAAGGGTGGTTGTCGAAACCCACGCACGCTGCAGGCGTCCCACAGGCAGGGGACTTCCGTAAACTGCAGAGAGGTTGCTGAGGAACTCAAGTGGCGTAATGATGAATACGATAACTCTGCTCATTGATCTCCACAAGATGGCTCTGTCAGTCTACAGGTCGTTCCGCTACGAAAGGGGAGCGAAGGGGAGAATGAAACAAGCAAATACTCGTAATAAACTACGTCCGGAAACCAATGGTTTCCCTGATACGACGTATGCACGCCAGTGCTACAACACTGTTAACGTCTGAGGCGCAGATAATGCTGCTGATGTTCCTTACGTTGAATTGGTACATAAGTGATGACGCACCAACACACTTTCTTGTGGCTAATGGGGAATAGGTAGCACAAATTTTCGACAAGTGTACTCGACGCGGCTCGACAATACAACAGCCTCCCACGTCCCCGACTTGAATCCGTTTAATTTTCTTATGTGTGGTTATTTAAAGGCTTTGGTGTGTTCCGACGCTGTTTACAGGATCAATGAACACCTGGACCGCTATATGGATCGTTATCAACGCTTTGGGAACACGCTTTGGATTTTTGATCGTGTACGAACGTCGATGAGGAGACGTGATAAAACATGCCTTTTCGTGAACTGTGACAATCTGAAAACCTGTTGTACTGTGTTTGTCCTCAAGTGCATATCTGTGGTTTGGATCATCGATCGGGGACTCGGTTGTAAGATGTTCACGTACTCAGTAGTAATAAGCTGCATCGATAAAACCATTTCCTTTCGTTTGTTCCTATAATAGTCAAACGATGTGCATATTACGTCTAGATACCACAGATTAATGTGAGTTGGCTTTTTAGCTGTTTCGATTTAACAAAGAGATTTCTCTGCTACTTCACCACACTTTGCGGCTTTACTGCTTGTGATCATCAAAAAAACGAAACGTACAATAAAACTTATGAAGAAAGCTACAACCCCACATCACAAGAATCAGAGCAGATCCGCCAGAAAATAAACGTTATGCAGCATTCAGTACTGGCTGGAGACGGACACATGGTTTTTTATGCATAATCTGAGGAATAAATAAATGTCTACTCACGATGTCGCAACTGAGACTTAGATAAAGAGAAACAAAGCTGTGTTCTGCTAGAAAGCCGTTACCATATCTACAAGAACTTTTCGAACACGACTGTAGTTAAAAGCAGGTTTAGACAGAAGCAGCGCAATGGTCTGTAATTTTATTGAGTCGAAAGAGTTACGGTTTACAATGTGACACACTATTTCTGCAATTTTCCGAAACATTCAGTTGTAGACAGTTTTCATATTTTATAATTTATGAATTAACAACCAACTTGTATGGACAGTATGTTGTCGTCTTCTTCTTCAGTCCGAACACTAGTTTGATGCAGCTCTCCATGCTACTCTACCCTGTGCAAGCTTCTTCATCTCCCAGTACCTACTGCAGCCTACATCCTTCTGAATCTGCTTCGTCTATTCATCTCTTGGTCTCCCTCTACGATTTTTACCCTCCACACTGCCCTCCAATACTAAAGTGGTGATCCCTTGATGCCTCAGAACGTGTCCTACCAACCGATCCCTTCTTCTAGTCAAGTTGTGCCACAAATTTCCCTTCTCCCCAATTCTATTCAGTACCTCCTCATTAGTTACGTGATCTACCCACCTTAACTTCAGCATTCTTCTGTAGCACCACATTTCGAAAGCTTCTATTCTCTTCTTGTCCAAACTAGTTATCGTCCATGTCTCACTTCCATACATGGCTACACTCCATACAAATACTTTCAGAAACGACTTCCTGACACCTAAATCTATACTCGATGTTAACAAATTTCTCTTCTTCAGAAACACTTTCCTTGCCATTGCCAGTCTACATTTTATATCCTCTCTACTTCGACCATCATCAGTTATTTTACTCCCTAAATAGCAAAACTCCTTTACTACTTTAAGTGTCTCATTTCCTAATCTAATCCCCTCAGCATCACCCGATTTAATCTGACTACATTCCATTATCCTCGTTTTTCTTTTGTTGATGTTCATCTTATATCCTCCTTTCAAGACACTGTCCATTCCGTTCAGCTGCTCTTCCAGGTCCTTTGCTGTGTCTGATAGAATTACAATGTCATCAGTGAACATCAAAGTTTTTATTTCTTCTCCCTGGATTTTAATTCCTACTCCGAATTTCTCTTTTGTTTACTTTACTGTTTGCTCAATATACAGATTGAATAGCATCGGGGAGAGGCTACAACCCTGTCTCACTCCCTTCCCAACCACTGCTTCCCTTTCATGCCCCTCGACTCTTATAACTGCCATCTGGTTTCTGTACAAATTGTAAATAGCCTTTCGCTCCCTGTATTTTACCCCTCCCACGCTTAGAATTTTAAAGACAGTATTCCAGTCAACACAGTCAAAAGCTTTCTCTAAGTCTACAAATGCTAGAAACGTAGGTTTGCCTTTCCTTGAACTATCTTCTATGAGACGTCATAGTCATTATTGCCTTGCAAGTTCCTACGTTTTTCCGGAACCTGACCGACCTTCCCCGACGTCGGCTTCTATCAGTTAAGCCGGCCGGTGTGGCCGTGCGGTTCTAGGCGCTTCAGTTTGGAACCGCGTGACCGCTACGGTCGCAGGTTCGAATCCTGCCTCGGGCATGGATGTGTGTGATGTCCTTAGGTTAGTTAGGTTTAAGTAGTTCTAAGTTCTAGGGGACTGATGACCTCAGCTGTTGAGTCCCATAGTGCTCAGAGCCATTTGAACCATTTTTTCTATTAGTTTTTCCTTTCTAGATTTTAAACATGGCTGCAGCAGCAACTGTTAAAATTGTTCAGAATAAAAGGATGACAGCCAAAAACAGTTGCAGGATAAAAATTTTTTATTAAAATTCTTGACCTGGTTTCGGTACATATAAATATATCTTCATCAGAAGTAAACTTCCTGTTTTCAGGACTTTAAATGAGATGTCCATGTATTTCGAAACAGCCTTTGAAACCTGGGCAGGTACAAATTTAAAGATTTTAAACATGGCTGCAGCAGCAACTGTTAAAATTCTTCAGAATAAAAGGATGACAGCCAAAAACAGTTGCAGGATAAAATTTTTTTATTAAAATTCTTGACCTGGTTTCGGTACATATAAATATATCTTCATCAGAAGTAAACTTCCTGTTTTCAGGACTGTAAATGAGATGTCCATGTATTTCGAAACAGCCTTTGAAACCTGGGCAGGTACAAATTTAAAGATTTTAAACATGGCTGCAGCAGCAACTGTTAAAATTCTTCAGAATAAAAGGATGACAGCCAAAAACAGTTGCAGGATAAAATTTTTTTATTAAAATTCTTGACCTGGTTTCGGTACATATAAATATATCTTCATCAGAAGTAAACTTCCTGTTTTCAGGATTTTAAATGAGATGTCCATGTATTTCGAAACAGCCTTTGAAACCTGGGCAGGTACAAATTTCAAGATTTTAAACATGGCTGCAGCAGCAACTGTTAAAATTCTTCAGAATAAAAAAATTTTATCCTGCAACTGTTTTTGGCTGTCATCCTTTTATTCTGAAGTTTTTCCTTTCCTCTGTGAAGAATTCGTGTTAGTATTTTGCAACCATGACTTATTAAACTGATGGTTCGGTGGTTAGTTAGTTATGTTTTGCAGTGATCAATCTCACGGAATCCGTAATGATGTGGAACGTGTCAAATGCATAAGAAATGCACCATGAATGAAGGTTTTTTTTTTTTTTTTTTTTTTTTTTTTTTTTTTTAGCTTGAAATATTTATTACCTGCCCCATTCCCTTAAATGTCACAAATGCATATATTATACCTACAGATTTATTTATTTCTATTCAAGAATTCATTTATGGTATGAAGGAGTTGTCGTGGAGATACGAGTTCAATTTATTTTTGAAACTATTACTGCTGTCTGTCAGACATTTTATTTCATCTGGTAATTTATCGAAAAGTTTTACAGCAGCATTTTTACCCCTTCTGTGCCAAAGATAGGTTAAGTAGAGGATACTGTAACTCTTTCTTTCTTCTGGTATTATAATCATAAATGGCACTGTTGTTTTTAAACTGGTCCATGTTGATGAGAACAACTTTCATTACTGAGTATATAACTGTGAGGCTGTTGCAAGAATTCATAACCTTTTTAAACGGATGCCTACAAGAAGTGCGACTATGAACCCCAAACATTATATTAACCACTTTCTTTTTCGAGCAGTGAATACTTTTTGTCTCTATTCCGAATGACATCATGGAGTGAAAGCATGCAAAGTATGTTACCTTGCTAATTTCTATATCCTCAAGATTGCCAATTACTCTGATTGCAAAAGTTGAAGTTAGTCGCTTTAGGAGATTCAAAATATGAATGACGGCCGGAGTGAGGGCGAGCGGTTGTAGGCGCTTCAGTCTGGAACCGCGCGACCGCTACAGTTGCAGGTTCGAATCCTGCCTCGGGCATGGATGTGTGTGATGTCCTCAGGTTAGTTAGGTTTAAGTAGTTCTAAGTTCTAGGGGACTGATGACCTCAAAAGTTACGTCCCATAGTGCTCAGAGCCATTTGAACCATTTTGAACCAAAATATGAATTTTCCAATTAAGATTCTCATCTATATGTACACCCAAAAACTTAGTATTCTCTACCCTGTCTACTGTCTTCTGTTGATGTGTTGTATTTATTGAAGGAACTGTACTCTTCGCAGTAGAAAATTGGATGTACTGTGTTTTTCAAAGTTCAGAGCAAGCCCATTCGCAGAAAACCAATCAATAACTTTTCCAAAGACATTATTTGTATCGTTTTCTATTGGAGTTTCTTTTACTGGATTAATGATGATGTTTGTGTTATCAGCACACTGTGTCCGTTTAGCTTCTTGTTTCAGATAAAAAAGGAGGTTATTTACATATATCAAGAACAGAAGGGGACCCATGAACGCACCCTGTGGGACACGTAATGTAATTTCACCCCAGTTAGATCAAATGGGAAACTTCCTTAAATCACTTAAACCATGTGAAGAAACTTTTTGCTTCCTGTTGTGTAGATATGACTTAAAACACTCATATGCTGTTCCTTTTGTACCACAGAATTGTAATTTCTGTAACATGATGTTATTCATACCTGCCAGCTCCTGCTTTCTTTGAAATTGGAATTATTACATTCTTCTTTAAGTAAGAGGGAATTTTGTGCGTGTCACAGATATTGCACACCAGAGGGAAGAGATCTGTCACGTCTGGCTCTCCTAAGGCTATCAGTAGTTCTAACGGAATGTTGTCTACTCTGTGGGCCTTGTTTCGACTCCCAGGGCCTTGTTTCGACTCACGTATTTCAGTGCTTGTCAAATTCTTCAAGCATTGTCATAGCTCGCAGCTTATCTTCTCTTCCATTTCTATAATATTACCTTTAGTTCATTTCCCTTATGTAGACCCTCTATATATATATTCCCTCCATCTTTCAGCGTTCCCTTCTTAGATTAAGACTGGTTTTCCATCTGAGGTCTTTATATTCATACAGCTGCTTCTTCCCACCAAAAGTCTCTTAATTTCCCTGTAGTCGGTATCTATTTGTCCCCTACTGAAATATGTTTCTAAATCCTTTCATTTGTCCTCTAGTGTATGATCTCGTAAAATTTGTAACTTATCATGGATTCGTTATCAGGGGTCATTCAACGTAAATCAGAACGCGCTATATTCTAAGGGCATACAGGCGTAACAACATTTAGCGTCGTTTCTTCTCCATAGACGAATGAACCATACTTTTATTCACGACGTATACACAAACAAGATTGTTTCAAAAACGCTTATGTAGTGGCACATGAAAGGAAACAAGATTAGATTAGTTTCTGTGCGAGTTAATTATGGATCATGTTTGGATAGTAAAAGGTTTGCTTGTACTGAAAACCTTACGATACTTTGCTGTTATGGTGTGTGAAGCAGTTTAGGTCACTTCATCTAGAAGAACACAAATCGTAGAGAGTTCTGTCAGTTGTTCGTGGGTAGAACGGAAGACTAAGAGACTCGGGACAGACGTTTGTCAGTTCACAGAACTTCGCACCTAGCGCTACTGTTACTGCGCTCTGTGTTTATTTCGTTGTGTTTCTGGGTCAATTAACCTGCCCTGATTTTTTCAGCTAAGCCGACAGAGCAGCAAAAACTGTGCACTCCTTATATAAGCGACTTTTACAGCAGACTTTCACCTCGGGGAGGAGCATGTTCTGCTGCTGAAGGTCAGGCGAAACAAGTCTTCCCTTCCGGTGACATATCCGTAGATACGCGAAGGTAGGGTTTGCTGCTATACCAAACAATATTTAGAGAAGCGTTATATAAGACTGAATGCTGTGAGGCCGTTTTGCCTTCGTGCAGGAATTTATACATAAACACTACAGTAATCGTGTCGACGAACCTGATGCTTGGTTCTATAAGACATTATTTTGCTACTTCTCGGTGTTGTGGAATACTATGTACTGCGCTCAAAAGAACATGCTGGACTCACTCATGAGCGTTCCATCAATAATGATACTGGAAGTGTGTTTAGTGGAACACTAGTAACCCGAAAGCCCCACATCACATTCGTTGGAAACCGAACTTACATGTATATAGTTGCAAATTGAGTAGCAAACGGAGTTAATTGTAAAGAAAATATAAACTGAAAAGTTATGCGTGATGCGGAAGCTCTGTCACATGAATGAGGAAGCGATGAACTGTTTTCCTTTGATTGTGTGGTGATAAGCGAGGAAAAGTTTAGGTAAAGTTTGAAATTATGTTTAAAGTTTGTTTGAAGTCGCTAAGTGCTGTCATTGTCAAATGCTGGATGAATATACACTACTTTGAAGCAGACATTGTCACGATGGTGCTTTTAGTATAATTATAACGTACAAATTGTTGACGGCGTACAGCGGCAACGAGCCGCAAATTTGTCTCTGTTTACCATCCGAAAAGGTGCCGTTACCGTTATCGTTCTGAAACAATCCCTCATAAGACGGCACGCATGGTTTCGTCGAAACACGTTATGATGTTTTAGAGGTGAGTTGCACTAGGATAAACAATAATTCTCTGATTCAAAAGCGTAACAATGATGGCTGCGGTACAGACTTGTGTTAGAATGGAACTCACGTTAAATGTCCGCTTGGGAAATTTGTTTTTAAAATTCTTCTGCAAATGTTCTAGGCGGATGCAACAAGACTACCGGAAGGCGAGGATCCGCCGGACCGTCAGCAGGATGCAGAGGCAGCGTGGCGCAGTCGGCTGCTCAAACAGCGGGCAGCCAGTGTAGTGGCGTGCTGAGCCGACCA
The DNA here is from genome assembly GCF_023898315.1 of Schistocerca nitens. Taxonomy (NCBI): domain Eukaryota; kingdom Metazoa; phylum Arthropoda; class Insecta; order Orthoptera; family Acrididae; genus Schistocerca; species Schistocerca nitens. The sequence continues at coordinate 21,141,796 of NC_064622.1, forward strand.
CCAGTTATTACTTGTTGTGTAGTATTCACAGTTTCTTGATCGCTCTTATGTATGTATTGTTTGAATATTCTGGGATTTTCAATGTTTGCACTGATAGCTGTACCCTCCGTCTGGCAGACCAGTTCCGTTGGTATCGGTAAGAGACGTGCTTTCAATGTCGAGTGTTGCTCTTCGCTGACGGACGTGGCTTCGCATTTGTACTTGCCAGTGCTTTCAACGTGACAATACTAATCTCCACTAACTGCAATCAGAATTCTTTTGATCACACGGTGTATGTGGTACGAAGTCCTACGCTTTACAGCGTGATTCGCAGTGCACAGTTGTAAATTCAAACTACGCTTTCCTTCAGCCGTCGGCACACGGACCGTACATTCGAAAGTTGAGCGTGCCGAGATTCTGCCGTCAAAGCGTGCGAGAAGCACGTTGGGGAGTCTTTCCGAACGTGCAGAGCAATATCTAACACGGGAGAGATCCTGAACGTGCGTTTAAACATTGACCAGTGAGGTGGAAGAACGCAATCTACGTCACACGCGCGCCATCTCTTTCAGTACAGAATGGCGGGACGCCTTATTGGCTTTCAATTGAAGCCCATATTTACATATGCCGTATCCAAAAGTCAGCAAATTGAGGACTTCTCGAAAAGCCGTTGTTAATTTATGATTTGTTGTAATAAAACGTCATATTGGTCATTGAAGAACCTGCGTACTATGAAAATATGCCGTTTCAAGGCAACGCACACTGAGGATCTCTGAAGTCTGGTTTACACGACGACATTGGGTTGCGCCACTCGGTGCGTGGAATGAGTTGTACGCAGATGGTTTTATATTTGACTGTAGGCACGGCGAAACCAGTACACACTTCAGTTTTGTCGTTCTGTGGGTTCCCGAGTCCTGTCTGAAATGAAAGTTTTGGAAGCTGTACGTCGCACGAGTTGTGTTGGAGCTAAAGCTTGTTGCGTGGATCGCTGCATCAGAAAAAAATAAGATCATGTTTCGATTCCTGACTGGATGAAGAAAAGACGTCAGTTCGATTGCTCAGCATCCTTGCTGAAATAATTTGTAATGGAAGACCCAAGAAGTTCTTTTAATTATCTTAGAATGACACCAGAACTGTTAACGTTTCTTCTAATACTTAATTATGCGATAAGGAATAAAGATATTGTAATGTATGAAGCACTGTCGCCAGAACTGAAATTACATATGACATTGCATGCATTACATTAGAGAACACTCAGCATGCTATAAGATGCGGCTTTAGAGGTGATGACGCTTTTTCATTATTAACAGCAATAATTATTAACAGTAATAATTATTAACATTAACAGCAGTAATTATTCGAACCAGGCCGCATTAAGAAGAGAATGGTTTCCAAAATACTCTCTTGAAGATAGATCTGTACAGTGGTAGTATTTAAAGTTCAAACATATGTGAATGTGGAGCACTGCTGTGACGTTTTAAATAGATGAATATTAAGTAAAGAATAGAGTTTCTTGAATCGTGCAGCCTTCCCTCCTGTCAACAATATTCCTTACATATAAAAAAAAAGGTCGGCCAACTCGAACGATGGGATTTTAGTCTTGTAGACAAGAGCATTTCTACAGCTAGAATTACATGTGCTTGTATTTTTGTTAATTCAGTTGTGTATGTGCTCCTAATCAAATAAATTTTGCCCTGCAGCTCAGATATTGTCAAACTATGTTCTGATGGCACGTGACCGTATCAGAAGCAGCAATATTTTGCTTATTTTTGTAAACAGCATCAATCAAATTCCACAAACACCTATGCAAAGCGTAGATATCCAAAAAGCGAATATTATTCTCCGTTCCCCATTTCATATTTCAGTTTGTCTACACTCTACAAACACACACAACCTCAAAACTCATGCAACTAGTTTTGTATACCGTCTGGATAGGCAGTGCGTTGGTCTGATCCTGTAAACTGAAGGGTAGGCCGAATGTAGGAAGCGAATAGGAGCAAGTGAGGTAATTTTTTTTTCTTTATTGATTTTCAATTCCCCCCGAAGGGGGCGGGCTGGCAGCAGCTTAGTACGCTGCTCTACAGCCTACAGACTTTTTTTAAAAAAAGGAAGAAGAAAGAAACAAGGAAAAACAGGCGATAAAATGGTGACTTAAAGTGTAAAATGGCGTAAAAATGCGGAAAGCAAAAGGGGTTGGCAATGTTGATAAAATACACAGGAATCAGACAAGTAACATAGTAGACACATAATTAAAAAACATGGTGACAGTCTGATTTCTGTTTGCAAGAGATAAAAAATCACACCCAGCGACACTACACTTCCCAAAAGACACAACACGGAACACTCACTGGAAAAACACACACTGTAAAACACTGCACGAAAATGGCGGCACAAATATGGCACTCCAGAGCCAAAGGCAGATGGGGGAGGGGGGACCTGGAGGAGGGGGAAAAACAAGGAGAGAGGAGAGGAAAAAACGAAAAGGGGGGGGGAACCAAGGAGGGAGAGGACTCAAAGGGGGGGAGGGGCAGGGCAGACGCGAGAGGGAATGAGAAGAGGCAGAGGAGGGAAATGCAAAGGGACTCGGGGGAGAGAAGGGGGCAGAGAGGGGGGAGGTGGGGAAAAAAAGAGGAGGGAAGGGGGTGGAGAGAGAGTCCGGGAAAAGGACAGAGGAAAGGAGGGGGAGTGAGGATCAGAGTTGATAGGAGGGATAAATGGAGGGAGAGAGGGCATCATCCGGGAGGGGGAGTTGATGGAAGCCACCTTGGGAAAGGAGATGAAGGGTGTAGAGATGGAGGGTAGGGGGGACACAACAGTGAAGACGTGGCAGGGGGGCGGGGATGGGAGAGGAGCAACCAGGGGGTGGTGAGGTAAAAATCTCGGTACTGCTTTTAAAGTAAAAGATGTTTACTCTAGGTAAGACAATAAATACGTAGGTGTGAAGCCGGATGTATCAAAGCTAACACATGCAAAATCTGTAGTGGCTCGCCCACTATGAAAATGAAACAGTGTTGGTTGGTCGTCTGTTCGGAATCAAATGGGCAGAATCTGGAGCGGCGCTCGTAGAGCTGCACAGCGCCGGCTAGAGGGCGCTGTCGTCGATGTCGGTGTCGTACTGCCATCCTACGAACTTGCACCTACGCCGTGGCATCGTAGCCATAGGTACCACAACAAGTCAAGTGTCGCCTAAGTTGGAACACGCCGAAAGTGTTTAGTTTACCGACCAGTTGTGCAAACGCGCGGCGCGCATGCACAGTGGCCGGTTGCGCAGTTACCTGCAAACTAGTGTCGTCGTGTAAACTAGGCTTAAGAAACGCAATTTGTTCTCGGTACGGTATGTTACAATTAAGTGTCAGTTAATAGCACATCTTCGACTGAAGCCTTCAGTTAATAACAAATCTACGATTAAAGCTTTCAGGAGACAGAAAGAAGCAAAGTATAGTCACATAAGCCACGGTCGGAAGAGCACAATGAGTGGAACTGTCGAATTGCAAGATATCGGCTGATCTGTTGCTGGTTCGCCTCTCAATGCATTCAAAAGCCGCGCGGGATTAGCCGAGCGGTCAAGGGCGCTGCAGTCATGGACTGTGCGGCTGGTCCCGGCGGAGGTTCGAGTCCTCCCTCGGGAATGGGTATGTGTGTTTGTCCTTAGGATGATTTAGGTTAAGCGGTGTGTTAGCTTAGGGACTGATGACGTTAGCAGTTAAGTACAATAAGATTTCACACACATTTGAACATGTTTATTGCATTCAAAATTTTTTCTTACGAGCCTTCTGATTTTCTGATAGATTCTGATACTTTCTTATTAGTTTAATAAAAGTTTATTCTATTATGTTCGATGTTATGTAAACGTTAGTGCGCTCTTTCTGTGGAGTGAGTTTGTTCGATTGGCTTAATCTACAGGACAGCTTTCACTACTTGTCGTAAGATATTTTGCATTTTCTTGTTTTATGTTTTGTTGTAAAGATTCGCTGCTGAGTAAGAACGGTGATTAACTAATAATGGCCTTAGGATTTTGCTAGTAAGAACGATGATCGAGTAACAATGATCTTAGGATTTTGATAAAAAGTGAGAATGATGAAATAATTTGTGTGTTATGTGAAGAACCATTGTAAATTTTTATCGCGCTATTTGTAATGCAACCTTTATAATCCGATGTCCTTATTGACTGGACACGGTACTTCCCTTTTTTCCTCTTAACATGTTCACGAATACTGAAGTTTTTATTTATGTACACTACAGAGAGAACAGCATGACTATCGTGTGGACCGTGGAAGAAATGTGAGTTGTAATAGAGCTAGCGCAGGAATTTGACGTCCGCCCACTTCGTAAACACATTTGCGAGGCAGAGACAGCCGACGACTGCCGCTGGAGTCCGCTGCGGCCGCGTACATCGCGTTACGGCACGCGTATCGTGTCCGCATGTCGCGTCGTTTCTGAACTGGGCACGCTCCACGCTGACTGACGTTCGGCAGCAGCGTCGCTCCTGCAGCGGCGGCGGCGGCCGCGCCCGCCCTTGACCTGGGGTCAGCCGGGATCCGGCGGCGCGGTCGCGGTCACGCGGTCGCGCGCGCGCCGGTAGCTCGCCGCCCACGCGTGGGCCGCGCCCAGCTGAGCCCGCCTGCTCTCTGCGGGGCGACAACCGCCGGCGTGGGCGGCGAGGCGGGCGGCGCCACTAAATCCCGGCTCGGCCGGCGTGCGTCACGCGGCGCCGCCGACACACCTCGTCGTCGTCGTCGTCGTCCTCGTCCCCCCCCCCCCCCCAGGCCGGCGGTGCATCAAAGCCGACCGTGACCGTGACGAGACCAGGCGTCGGTCGTCCAGCCATTTCTTGACAGCACCCCTTTAAATTGTAATCTCCGTCTGCCTTCCTACCCTCCATAAACTCACCCAAACTTGCTTCTAACACACCCATTTCTTCCAGTAACTTACCGACTTACTGTAAGTAACAAACATTAATACAAACCTATTTCTAGCAACATCATTCATTTGAAGATTCCCGTGGTTTCATCTTCTCGAGGTAAGAAATATCAAGTGTCACATTGAAACACGCTGAAGTCCATTTACTTTTTCTCTTGTTAACGTGAGTCAATCGTTCATGTTTTGCAAACTTTCATTGAATCTTCGCTGGGTCAAACAGAGACACATGGTAAGCACGCACTACTCGTGGGAAGCTGGGCCAAGCTTTGTAAAAGTACTGCCGTTAAACATATAATAGTGGGGTTGTAGCGTTTTCCAGTGAACTGAACACGAGTCACGTAGTGCACATCCAAAAACGTTAAATTTTAAAATTCGGAACAAAAACACAGGGAGATTTCGTCACAGAGTTACACATCACTGCAGCATACAAAAAAGTAATATAAAACGAAGCCCCAGCAAGAAAGCAAAGAAACCTGTAACAACCGTATGCAGATGGAGTTTTAAGAAATCTAAAACAAGTCGTGCTTTGATTAAACTAAACTTTTTAAACAACAGTTGCGACTAGTTGCTGTTTAAATTATGAACCTTAGGCCAAAACACTTTTTTCCATCGAAAAAGTTTTATTTGTTAAACTTTCTAATTTTATTGAACTTCATATCATTTCCGCCTGACGTTGCATACCTCCCTGCAGAATTTAAAGTGGAACGTTATCGTAAACGCCTGAGCCAATATGGCTACTTACTTTATTTAATTGGTGAAATACAGGGTAACAAAACGTTAACTGCCGGCCGCGGTGGCCAAGCGGTTCTAGGCGCTTCAGTCTGGAACCGCGCGACCGCTATGGTCGCAGGTTCGAATCCTGCCTCGGGCATGGATGTGTGTGATGTCCTTAGGTTAATTAGGTTTAACTAGTTCTAAGTTCTAGTTCTCAGCTGTTAAGTCCCATAGTGCTCAGAGCCATTTCAAACGTTAGCTAAAAGACGAACAGAAACCAAACTACAGTTCTAAGAACTGAAAGACGTGAAACGGTAATGGAGAACGGAGTGAGGCAGCTCCGTAGCCTATACCCATCTTTATTCAATCACTATGCAAAGGAAGCAGTGAAAGAAAGGAAGGAGAAGTCAGTAAAGGACTTTGAAGACAGTTAAATGGAATGGATAGTGTCTTTGAAGTTGAACATCGTCAGTAAAAGTAAGAACAAGGGTAACTGAGTGTAGGTGATACGTGACGAACTATTTTACGAGATAAAACGCTAAAAGTGGTAGACCAGTATTGCTATTTGAGTAACGAAGTGCTTGACGACAGCAGAAGTAAATAAAATACAAAATTCAGCGGAAACGTCGATGTTACCGTTCGGGTCAAGGTTCGTTACAGGTCACTTCTCAATCCCTCGAGTTTACTGTCTCCTCTCAGCAACTATCAACACACTATTACATCTTGCTCTTGCAAACAAAAGCAGAGGCCTTTCATAACGTACCTCACACCGATTTGTAGCCGATTAACGGTGTTATTCTGTTGGGTGTTCCTTAACAACGAGTCCATTCTCAGACCGCTTCCGTACTTCTACCTAGTAATATCCCGTGCAGTTATGATACATCTACATCTACATCCATACTCGGCAAGCCACCTGACGGTGTGTGGCGGAGGGTATCCTGAGTACCTCTATCGGTTCTCCCTTCTATTCCAGTCTCGTATTGTTCGTGGAAAGGATTGTCGGTATGCTTCTAAAAAATGGTTCAAATGGCCCTGAGCACTATGGGACTCAACTGCTGTGGTCATCAGTCCCCTAGAACTTAGAACTACTTAAACCTAACTAGCCTAAGGACATCACACACATCCATGCCCGAGGCAGGATTCGAACCTGCGACCGTAGCAGTCGCACGGTTCCTGACTGCGCGCCTAGAACCGCGAGACCACCGCGGCCGGCGGTATGCTTCTGTGTGGGCTCTAATCTCTCTGATTTTATCCTCATGGTCTCTTTGTAACAACAACAACTGTACATATAATAATTTTTTCTTCTGATTTTCGATAAATTAGTGTAAGCAATGTTTTGATTTCATTTCTTTTTCTTTTCGTGTCATTATGTTAAAGAAACTATAAGCAACTTTCGATGTGAATATTAATATTTATGTCAAATTTCAAGCAATGCTATAACAGAATTGAAGTGTAACCCATGTTGAATCTATTGTAAAATGTTTAAAATTGTAATTGTGCGCCTGGTCCATACGTAGGCAATGTATTAGGATATGTGGAATGCAAAACCTTTGGTGAATACCCTGTCTGTAGGGGAGCGGTAAAAGGTGGATGGCAGGCGAGCGCGGGAAAATGCACACGGGCGCGGCACGGCATAACGGGTCAGCAATAGTCGGAGTTGGGCATCGGTCTGAGAAACACGCTCTGGATCGAGGAGGCTCTCTTGGAAAACGTGATTTCATTGAGCCTCGGATGTGCCGTTTCCGACGACTATACAGCATGGCTATATTCTATAGGCACTAAATTGAAAAGGAATGCGACGCTAAGAAGAAGCAAAGTGCCGATACATCAAGAGCCATAGCTGTGATTGTATGTGTGCTGTGCGCCTCGCCATCTCGCCGCCCGCCAACCGCCGCATCGACACGAACAGGTTGAATCTTTAGAATTGTATTCGTGTGGACCAGTGTTAATTTTGTTCCTGACTGTTCAATAACAACTTAACTTTTACCAGAATTGTCCTATCAATTAATTATCCTCATCACTAACCTAAACAGGGTCCTTTCCACATGTTGTGCAATCCGAGTGTCCCGAAATGAAGATTTAAAGTTTATGTTAATAAGAATTACCTGCAGACCTATCTATGCTAGAAAGATGTTTAAGGAGCTTTATTGTTAATGAAAGTATAAACAAAGAACAAAGGTCTGACAAAGTTGGAAGATAATTTTGGAATTGGGTTAGTAGTGAAGTTTAATTAATTTGAGACAAAAATAATGATAGTTAAATGAGGAATTAATTAGACAAAAAGAGTAGTAACTCATCTATTGTAAATCTTGAGTGCTTAATGCTTCCAATAGTTAATAGTTTCTACACAGTGATCATAACAGTTTCAGGGTCCCCCCTCCACTCTTTTCTTTTCTATTCATTTAAATTCTGGAGTGTACTGAACTGATTCGACCAGCAAAGTTAAAGTCAATATAAAACCTAAATTTATCAGTGTTTTACCCTTATTAAAATTGACATTGTATGTGTGTTTCAAAAGTGCTATTTCTAGGGTAACCTATGCCCGATTTCAGTCGGATCAATAGACAAAACATAGTTTGTAGTAATCATTATAGTGTAATGTTGCGTTTTTATAGTTTGTCCAAATTAGTACAGAAAGGGAAAATATTAGTTCAGTAGATTTTTCTGGTTCTAAAATTTACCATATAATGCAGTATTACTACGTGTTGTTATGCTTGTACGTACATCCACTTGTACAAGGAAAAAACTCACTTAATGCCTAATTAGGCTGGCGACCGTATTATTAACAATTGGTAGCATCTGCTGTGTATGTTTCTTGCCCGTCCTAACGTGTAGTTGCACTTTAGACTTGCTTGACGCATCATTGTTGTTACTGAGTGGGTGTAAGTCTGATTTTGCCTCCATTCAGGTACACGCGGTCAACATATTTACTAAAATCCTTTCTTATAAGGTGAAGCCCGTCAACTTACCATAGTACAGGCTTTAAAGAGTTAACGTACGCCCGAGCGTAGACGTTACATCTTCGCGAGTTATATGTACGAGGGAGCAATATACTGCTTGACTCTTCGGTGAAGGTATGTTCTCGAAACTTTAACAAAAGCCCGTACCGAGCTACTGAGCGTCTCTCCTGCAGAGTCTTCCACTGGAGTTTATCTATCATCTCCGTAACGCTTTCGCGATTACTAAATGATCCTGTAACGAAGCGCGCTGCTCTCCGTTGGATCTTCCCTATCTCTTCTGGTGACTGAAACGTGTAACCAATGGCACCGGTGAGCAGTATTCATGCAATAGGCGAACAAGTGTTTTCGGATTGCATTTCCTTGGGATTCTTCCAACGAATCTCAGTGTGGCATCTGCTTTACCGACGATCAACTTTATATGATCATTCCATTTTAAATCACTCCTAATGCGTACTCCCAGATAATTTATGGAATTAACTGCTTCCAGTTGCTGACCTGCTATTTTGTAGCTAAATGATAAGGGATCTATCTTTCTATGTATTCGCAGCACATTAGCACATTACACTTGTCTACATTGAGATTCAATTGACATTCCCTACACCATGCGTCTATTCGCTGCAGATCCTCCTGCATTTCAGTACAATTTTCCATTGTTACAACCACTCGATACACCACAGCATCATCTGCAAAAAGCCTCAGTGAACTTCCGATGTCATCCACAAGGTCATTTATGTATATTGCGAATAGCAACGGTCCTATGACGCTCCCCTGCGGCACACCTGAAATCACTCTTACTTCGGAAGACTTCTCTCCATTGGGAATGGTACTTCGTTCATATTTACCATTGGAACAGCAATTTAACGGAGAGGTAACGAAACTGCATCTCATCTGACGCCTGTTCTATCCGCTACAGATTATGCTAAACAACTGTGCCTTTCCAACAACAGTTTATCATATGTCTCCGCAGGAAAAATGCGTCCAAATTGATGAAACTGGAACATGCCTATGAGTGACATCTAACAGAAGAGAAAACTGTAGTCCGCAGCTCGTGGTCGTGTGGTAGCGTTCTCGCTTCCCGCGCCCGGGTTCGATTCCCGGCGGGGTCAGGGATTTTCTCTGCCTCGTGATGACTGGGTGTTGTGTGCTGACCTTAGGTTAGTTAGGTTTAAGTAGTTCTAAGTTCTAGGGGACTGATGACCATAGACGTTAAGTCCCATAATGCTCACAGCCATTTGAACCAAGAAAACTGTTTGCCTATCACTGACGCCAGTCTGGCGCAGAATAACATGACGCTTTTTCTTGCAGTTCACCTCCTCGGCGTGAATCAGTATGGATTCCATAACAGGTGGCCACGTGAAGCCGTCGACTGCTGCCCCCAGTCGATACCGCGTTCTTTCACTTAAGGCAGGCAATCGGTACAGCCCCGCACCGTCGCCTAGGTAACGAAGTATGAGCTTACTGTGTAGTCGGCGAGCTCTGAATTGGGTTCAGGACTTGGTAACAGATACAGCGTAACACGGTCTTGACGGGGCGAAACCGTCAAATGTAAATGTAATTTCGGTGATACCCAGAGGGAGTTGCATCGGACCGTTGCTGTTTACAATATCGATGGATGACGTACTCGCTAACTTACAGACGCTCTTTGTGGCTGCTCTCGGACGATGATGCGTTTAGACGAGTTGAAAGCCGTTAATTTGAAAACGTCTTCCATTTTCTGTATCTTTTGCAACTTGTTAGTCGCTGGGGATGTGCACAGACACTCTAAGCACGGGTTTCGCCTGCTAGGAACGCCACCGTCTTTCACGGTAGCGTGAAAACACATCTATACACTACACTTTGGAGACGCTCCCTGTCTGACCAGTTCTGTGTCAGCGCGTTACAATGTTGAGTTAACACGTGCCCGTGTGGACTGAGAGATAGATACTCGTTGTCCCCTACTGCTTGGGTTAGACGCATAACGTGGACTCGCGTCTCCACTTTTCATGGCTTACCGCTACGACTTATCTAATGTTTCATTTCAGTGGACATTTCAACACTGCAATACATGGGAAATTATGGTGAGAATGTTGCTAACAAGCGCGCTATGGCGTAATATCTCATTAGCAGAATTTTCAGGTTTACAGACCTACTTTCTTTGTGATTAACGTTAAATCCATTATTCAAAGCGTGACACTTTGTTCCATGTTCGAGGATCAATATCGTTCTTTCGTTTATTGATAAGTGAATATAGGTCATGGCATATCTGCCTATCCTACTCATTTAGCATTATTACGCATATTAGAAATTATATGGGGTTTTAGTTTTGTTCTGATTTTGCTCCTCCCCGGTCTTCTGAACCACCTGGTCCGTTGCAGGACATAGGTAGCGTTTCTACTGCATTTTCCTACTCTTTTATTCATTAATAATACGAAATGCTTCCAAATTTCTCTTTTCCCACCTTGAAGCAATTTATACTTTATTACGTTTTTCCTGGGTTATTACCGTGAGCTCAATTATGCTAATTTGAATGAACAGTTGATGCGAGGGCAATTTATAAAGGCCGAGATCAGAGACGATCAGCCTTCAGCGGATTCGTTACTCAGGCACGCTGCCATCCGCACGGATATATTTACTTTCTTTGCATGCATATTACAGCAAGTATACGGTAGGTTTGTGCCGATGCGAAATTCGTAAATTCCTGCTGATTCTGAATATATTCCGAGTGAATATTGTGAATCATGTTTATTGCGAATAGGTATTAGCCTATACAATGTCGGTTTTACATCCCCATCGCACATTTGTCTCTGTGACGGAGGATGCAAATTTACTTTCAGATCGTGCTAGAAGATTTTAGTGTGTTGATAACTTTGCATTCACTTAAGATGATGTTCACGATCCCCTTATACTTTCCGTTGCGCCATAAACGCCCACTCTGCTCTTGACTGTATCAACTGAAGCTAGAGAGCGTTATTAATCATGGGTTAAAATTTTGTATTAAAAAGGGAAATATTTACAGAGCATTTACAACGAAGTCATACTAATTATGTACTTGGCTTAGGATGAAAAAAGGGGAGTATTTCAAAGACGCGACGCAGAAATTAGCGTGTTAGGTACAATTATATGCAAAGATCCATTACTGTTTGATTACATGAAAGACGATCAGTCACCGGAAAGAGCAACACCCATCAAGTTGGAAAGTAGTATCCGATCGAAGCGACATAAAAGTAGAACAACTAGATAAAACTGATTGTAGGATAACCAGTTCGCAGACAGGTACACTGGGAAAAACTAACGTAAATATAACTGACCTACGAAAGTGAAGGACTACACAAACCCTCGTTCGACTGATTCTTGAGTATTGCTCTTCACTCTCGAACCTTAACTACACAGGAATACTAGTGCACACCGAGAAAAGATGAAGAAAGAGCAGACTAGTTTCGCGCACACGACAGCGTCACGGAGACGTCGCACGAACTGCGTTACAAGGCCGCGATGGGACTCCATTGAAATTCCGGGAGCGGATGTCCAAAGAACAGTAAGGAGAAAAACTTGAGCTCTTACCGAGACTCTCTCGCCGTACACTGCTCACGACAGGAGCGAGGTGAGTGGTCGGCGCGGAAGGTTTGGTGTAAAAGAGGGGGAAAGGGACCAAACTACGAGGTCATCGGTCCCTTGTTCCTAATAAAACAATGCCACGAAGGAAAGGCAACGAACACTAGAAGGAACAAAAGAGAACAAGAAAACAACAGAGTTGCAAGAAACAGTTAGAAGAGAGTAAAACAAGGAAGCAGATTACAGTGGCTGGCCAACCACGAAAATAAAAAGGAAAAGCCAGCCACCCTGCAACACATTAAAAACTCCACCCTAAAAGCACCAGGGTGGAGGACAGAGGGACAAAGAACATGCGCTAAAATTTAGATCAAATGATAAAACCCACCCTCACGAATAAAACGTAAAACTAAATCAGCCGATGAGGCGTTGTCTCCTAAAATCAATGATGAGTCCGGCATCCGAAGATGAAGTCGTAGGGCAGCCAAAGAACGACAGAGGAGAAGAATATGGGCCACTGTCAACCGTCGCGGCACAGACACTGAGGTGGGTCTTCACGGCGCAGGACGTAGCCGTGGGTCGCCCAGGCATGACCAATGCGGAGCCGGCAGAGAACCACGGAGTCCCTGCGAGACGCCGTCATCGAGGACTTCCACACATTCGTGGTCCCCTTAATGGCTCGCAGTTTGTTGTGCGTACTGAGATTTTGCCATTCTGTCTCCCAAAGCTGAAAAACCTTGCAGCATAATAACGAAAGCAGGTCAGTTGTGGGGATGCCGATCTCTAGAAGCGGTTTCCGTGTAGGCTGTTTGGCCAGCCTGTCAGCAAGTTCATTTCCTGGGATTCCGACGTGACAAGGGGACCAGACGAACACCACTGAACGACTGGACTGTTCCAGGGCATAGATGGACTCCTGGATGGACGCTATCAAACGATGACGAGGGTAGCACTGGTAGGCAGTTTTCAGGCTACTCAAGAAGTCAGTACATAAAAGAAGAAACTGCAGCTATCGGGTAAGGAATGCTGTTCAATATGGCCGCCCTGAACGTAGGCAAAGCCAAAGCGACCGTCAGCCATCTAGCCGTCGGTGTAAACCTCTTCAGAGCCCTGGAACACGTCAAGAATCGAGAGGAAGTGACAGCGGAGAGCCGTGGGGTTAACGAAGTCCTTAAGGCCACGTGAAAGGTCCAGACGAAGCTGCGGCCGAGGCGTACATCAAGGAGGCGTACGTGAACGGACCGCAAGTAGAGGTGGTAAAGGGAAGGACTCCAGTTCGGAGAGAAGGGACCGCAAGTGAACCGCAGTCGTTAGCCCTGACCTGGGCCGCCGATGCGGGAGATGGACTGCCGCGGACGGGAAAAGGAGACGGTAATTCGGATGCTCAGGAGAACTACCGAGCGAGGTGGCGCAGTGGTTAGCACACTGGACTCGCATTCGGGAGGACGACGGTTCAATCCCGTCTCCGGCCATCCTGATTTAGGTTTTCCGTGATTTCCCTAAATCGCTTCAGGCAAATGCCGGGATGGTTCCTTTGAAAGGGCACGGCCGATTTCCTTCCCCATCCTTCCCTCACCCGAGCTTGCGCTCCGTCTCTAATGACCTCGTTGTCGACGGGACGTTAAACACTAATCTCCTCCTCCTCCTCCTCAGGAGAACTACGAATGCATGCTGCGTAACTGGCGAGCAGTTGTGCACGTCTGATCTGCAATGGAGGGACCCCAGCCTCCACCAGTACGCTGGTCACCGGACTCGTCCTAAAAGCTCCTGTCGCTAGCCGAACCCCGAAGTGGTACAGAGTCGAGTAAATGCAACGCTGAGAGCGCTGCCGAACCATAAACCGGACTCCCACAGTCAATTCTGGATTGGACAAAGGCTCTGTAGAGCCCCAGCAGCGTGGCGCGATCTGAACCCCAATTGGTGTTGCTCAGGCAACAGAAGGCGTTGTGGTGCTGCCAACGCTTCTGCTTAAGCTGACGAAGATGAGGAAGCCAAGTTAATCGAGCGTCGAAAACCAGTCCAAGAATCGGTATGTCTTCACTACAGTGAGTGGATCGTAATGAAGGTAAAGTTCTGGGACCAGATGAACGGTACGACGCCGACAGAAGTGCATGACACACGACGTTGCGGCTGACAGCTGGAAGCCGTGGGTTAGAGCCCATGACTGCGCCTTGCGGATGGCTTCCTGTCGGCGACGCTTAGCAACACCAGTACTGGAGCAGCAGTACGAAATGCAGAAGTCGTCTGCATACAGAGAAGGTGAGAATGAGGGCCCGACAGCTTCTGCTAGACCGTTAATGACCATTAAAAATAGACACTCTCAATACAGAGCCTGCGAGACTCCATTATCCTGGATATGGATAGAACTATGGCAGGCACCAGCTTGGACACGGGAAGTATGGAGCGACATGAAGTTTTGGATAAAAATCGGGAGCGGGCCCCGAAGACCCCACTCATACAATATGGCGAGGATATGGTGCCGCCAGGTCGTGTCGCCTGGAAAAGGCTGTTCGGATGGCAGACTCGAGGGACACAAGATTGTCAGTGGTAGAGCGACCCTGGGGAAAGCCGCCCTGACATGGAGCCAGTAGGCCACGTGACTCCAGGACCCAACCCAACCGCCGACATACCATATGTTCAAGCAGCTTACAAAGAACTTTGGTGAGGCTGATGGGCCGATAGCTATCCAAATCAAGCGGGTTTTTACCGGGTTTGAGCACCGGAATGATGGTTCTCTCCCGCCACTGCGATGGAAAGACGCCATCTTACCAGATCCGGTTGAAGATGACGAGGAGACGTCGCTTGTAGTCAGATGAGAAATGTTTAACAATCTGACTGCGGATCCGATCAGGCTCAGGAGCTGTGTCGCGGCAATGAGCAAGGGCACTGAGGAGCTCCCACTCTGTAAATGGGGTGTTACAGGTTTCACTGAGGCGTGTATTGAATGTGAGGAGATTCCCTTCCAGCTGCAGTTTGAGAGTGCGAGAGGCTGGAGGGTAATCTCCGACGCAGAGGCTCGAGTGCTCAGAAAAGTGCTCGGCAGTCGCATTTGCATCGGTAGATACACGCCATTTATGGTAATACCGGGAACTCCTGTTGGGGTGTGGTACCCGAAAACATGTTTGATCTTTGCCCAGACTTGGGAAGGTGACGTATGGCACCCAATGGTCGGCGCGGAAGGGCTTAGGGCGGAAAATGGCAGGGCTACGCGACGTAACCTCTACCACACACGACTAGGTGACCTGAGAAACAAATGTGGGAGCGGATTCCCTTTGTTCTCCATTGCTTCGAAAGTGGACAACACCATGTAAAATACGGTTTTCTTCTTGTACCATTCTCAGATTGTCATCAGGTCGTTCCTCCTGCTATGTAGGAGCACTTTCTTTATATTCTCTATGAACAGGTCAAAAAGATGCAGATGCAGTTGAGCCGTGCGTGGCTCTTGTTCCCGCCATCATGTATTTTACACCCTGTTTTTAACGTACTTCCCCCTCACTACATTAATTTAAATTACCACTGTCACTGAGTTGCTATTTGCCAGAACGTAAGCGGCGTTAGCAGCGCGTATCGATATATACCCCCTCTATCTTTGACTGCTATTACTTCCCGGTCGGTGTCTGTCGTAGGGCAGTTCGTCGGGAGTTTGGGTTGTGAGCTCGGGTCTCCCAGTCAGTTGGAACGCGTCTGGAGCGCAGTCCGGACCTGCCAGTCGGGGAATTGCAATGCGGCACTGGTGCAGTCGGGTTGGAGCAGCAGTGAGGTCTGCGTCGACATGGCTCGCCCGACCATTGCCACCACGCATCACTTGAGCCGGGCCACGGCCTTGGTGGATCGTCGGTCGGTCGTCCTATCAGACGACGCGTTTTGGTTCGCCGATCGTTCATGAGGCGCGCGCGCGCGCCCGCCTGTGTGTGTGTGTGTGTGTGTGTGTGTGTGTGTGTGTGTGTGTGTGTGTGTGTGTGCGTGCGCGCATCGACTCCCGATTTCACTTCGTGCGTGCTTAGTTGCTGTTTTATCGTTCAGGTATTCGTGCGAGTGTTTGTCAGGTTGTGTGTCTAGTTGACGTTAGTTCCACTGACGATTATTTTAAATGTTGTCGGCGTACTGGCTCTGGGAGGTCGGTCGTCTCATCGGGCGACCTGTAACTGGTTCTCCGAGCAATTCTGGGCCCCTTCAGTTACCTCGGGTCGGTCCTTTCCTGGTGCAGGGATGTCGCTTAGCCAGTGGGCGTGTTTCCTCTGCATGGTTGGGTCCGACCCAGTATTTCCGCCAACGTGTGTCTGGAAGTGAGTGGGAGACGCACCAGCAGTGCAGTCGCGACGGAGCAGCAGTCGCGGACGGACCAGCAGGCAATCGGTCGGTTGCTGCAGACCAGGGAAGATCTCCACATGGTGCAGTCGCTGGGTCCGCTACCGGTCCCTGCGCAGTGTCGGAGCGTGTGTGGAGCTGTCCGATCGCTGCAAGCTTCGTGGTTCACCGACGCAGGACGTCAAAGTTGAGTGGTGTTTTAAGTACCCGAGCCTCGTCCATTCATGTTGTGGTTCGTTTCGGTGGTTCGCTTTTGGGGAGGTTTTCCTGTGAGCAACACTGAGTGTTTGTACATATTTAAATGTCGATTATCACGTTTCAAACTATTTCTGTTTGAGTTCTCATGTACTGATTGACGGGAAGCAAGTCGTGTCGGTCGGTACGTGGCTGTCCCCTGGTTGGGTTCCGACGGATCGAGTGTAGTTGGGCTCACCACCTGTCTCGGCTAAGTGAACGAGGGCAGACCGACCTCTCTGGAGGCTGCTGGGTGTCACCGGTGTTGAATTATCTATTTTCAGCTACTTAAAAGAAAAATAACCATAAGCCTTAAATTTATTCTTAAAAATTTTGCAAAATTAATTCTTAAATTTATCTTTCAAGCTTAAACATTGCGTCATTCTGCCTTTAAAAGATTATGGTAATATATTTTAAAAGTTTGAAACTTAATTGTTGCCTTCAGTCATGGTATTGCACCTTGCATATGTTTGTTCTATTTGCATTGCCTTGAGGCTTTCCACTTAGCCATCAAATGTTTTTTTATTTTATTTGCCTCTGTAATTGCATTTTTATCTTGTTGATTTGTAAGATCTCTTCTTTTTAAACGTTCTGGCCTTCTGCCTTTAAAAGTCTATGGTAATATATTCCGAAATTATGAAATTTAATTGTGGCACCCCAGCGGTCTAAGGCGCTGCAGTCATGGACTGTGCGGCTGGTCCCGGCGGAGGTTAGAGTCCTCCCTCGGGCATATGCGTGTGCGTTTGTCCTTAGGATAATTTAGGTTACGTAGTGTGTAAGCTTAGGGACTGATGACCTTAGCAGTTAAGTCCCATAAGATTTCACACACATTTGAACATTTTTTTTTTTAATTGTGGCCTTCAGCCATTTGTATTGTGCCTTGCATATGTTTGTTCTATCTACTTTGCTGTGATGTTTTTTAATTATTTTATTGCTATCTTAATTGGATTTTTATCTTGTTGATTTGTTAAGATTTCTTGTTTGGAGGTCTTCAGCTGTGAAAGAGTTGCATTCGGTAAAGGTCCGACTATGTGCCGCTTCGGTTGTAAAAGTTATTAAATTACAATAAACTACAAGTAGAAGGTGAAACTGACCTCAACCTATTTGGCCATTTCTACAATCCTATTACCTGTTTTGCCTATCGGGTTTAGCGGGCGTATCAGCGATTTTTCAGCAATACGTGGCGTGAACAAAAACATGCTATTCTAGTAGCAGCCTCCGCACTTGATTCGCAGTTGTGGACTGTTACAAGATGTAATTATATACGTTAGCAGTTCTGAAAATTTTTCTTTCTTAGTTCACACGAGAATTGAGAATGAATTCCATAATAGCTGTACTTGAGAGAGACTGATGCTAAACCAAAGTTACAGTAATTTTAAATTTCCAGTGGAACGTAATATAACATCTAAATTCGTAATCAAAGACAAGCTAAGGTAAGGTAATGAACAGGGTACAGACCGTATTTTCAGTAAGAATGCTAACAGTCTCCTGGCAGCCGGAAAGAAGAGGCTGCCGTTTACTTTTTATCGACTTGTTCGCTGCTGCAAAGTGCAGTTGAGTGCTATTTTAGGAACGATAATGTTGCCTTAGCGATATTCCTTCCACAAGAGACTAGTAAAAAAGCTCAGATACTAACACGCTAGTCATAGATAGGGGAACGATTTGGTCTGCACCCTACTTGGTAAGCACGACGAAGCTGTGCGCTCGATAGCGTCGCCTCGCCATTGCAACGTCAGATAGGACATCGCTAATCATGTCCCCATTGCGATACAGTGACTGTAGGCGTCTTGTGGTAGGCACTCTTTCATTCACAAACGTCTTGACGAAGTTAGATATATTACAGTTGATGGCACCTTCATGTGTTACATCCGTGACAAGGTGTATTTTTATTTTTCTCTTTAGCTTGCACTTTATAATCGGTATGCATGCGAGAGAATGAGTACCTAATATGATTGAAAACGCCGGGCATACAAACGGGATTTTCGCGTGCTCATACCTCGGGTTCTACTGGCGACAAAAAGGTAGGGCCAGGTGTTTTGGACAGTACTTGGGCTGGGGACCATTTGTATATCCAACGGAAGTGTAGTCTTAGTGTCAGGACCCTACAGTACAGGGTCGAAGTATGAATATTACACAGTTCCTCGCAGTTCAACAAATCGGTTGGTTCTTCTTGTATTTGATATGATCTACAGTGAGCTTTGTCAGACTATGGAAGCACCATTAGTTCATGGGCGGTTCCTTGGAAAACGCTACAAAAAGGATTTTTGCTGTATTTTCGCCGTCACCAGCTGACCAAAATCCAGTCGAGGATTCCAAGACACATACGGACACAAATGGCTTAAATTTTTACGATGTGTTCCTAAGATCCAAATCTCTAACACCGTTGAAAATTTTCTTGATAAATTTATCTGTTTCCAGGATACAGAGGTTCAAAGATATTCTACTTCCAGACGTAAAATACGGTGTGAGGCGAAATCCAAACAATACGAGGTGTGGCTAGAAAAAAACCGGACTAGTACTGGTGAAACAATAAAACGAATGCAATAAGGCTGAAAGTCGCGTGGCCTGTCACGTGACTCTCGCTCCGCCTACTGCTCGAGTTTCATCTGCCTCCTGCACTCAGTCTGCCCGTGGCGTCTGTTTTAAGTAGTTGACGTTTTGTCTGTGCGTCGGAAAATGTTGAGTGTACAGAAAGAACAGCGTGTTAACATCAAATTTTGTTTCAAACTAGGAAAATCTGCAAGTGAAACGTTTGTAATGTTACAACAAGTGTACGGCGATGATTGTTTATCGCGAACACAAGTGTTTGAGAGGTTTAAACGATTTAAAGATGGCCGCGAAGACACCAGTGATGACACTCGCACTGGCAGACCATTGTCAGGAAAAACTGATGCAAACATTGAAAAAATCGGTAAACTTGTTCGACACTTTCCTTGTCAACTCCTGTTAACTCAGACACTGCTCTGATTGTTAAACGGCGATCTTGTCGAACAAGTTTACCGATTTTTTCAATGTTTGCATCAGTTTTTCCTGACAATGGTCTGCCAGTGCGAGTGTCATCACTGGTGTCTTCGCGGCCATCTTTAAATCGTTTAAACCACTCAAACACTTGTGTTCGCGATAAACAATCATCGCCGTACACTTGTAACATTACAAACGTTTCACTTGCAGATTTTCCTAGTTTGAAACAAAATTTGATGTTAACACGCTGTTCTTTCTGTACACTCAACATTTTCCGACGCACAGACAAAACGTCAACTACTTAAAACAGACGCCACGGGCAGACTGAGTGCAGGAGGCAGATGAAACTCGAGCAGTAGGCGGAGCGAGAGTCACGTGACAGGCCACGCGACTTTCAGCCTTATTGCATTCGTTTTATTGTTTCACCAGTACTAGTCCGGTTTTTTTCTAGCCACACCTCGTACATAACCGCATCAAAATTCAAAGGCATTTATTACGCAAGTCATCTCCCGGTTTTCAAAAATCTTGATCCGTTATCGGGAAACACCTAACAAATTGATACCAAAACCGAGCCGCGGATTCCGAGATGGATATGCATAACAAACGGCTGTAATTTGACCAATGTATTCCTAAGATACCGATCTTGAATTACCTTGAGAATTTCCTCATATTTTTATCTCTTTCTAAGATACAGAGGTTCAAAGTTATCCTACTCGTAAACGTAAAATACGCACGTAAAATCCGGCATGAGCGAAAACGTAGTTTATAAAGTAACGTAGCAAAGAGAAATATGCTGTAAAATATTTCCTTTGTCATGACGGTTTTGGGAACCCCATGCCGTAGTACTGAAGCACATCTAAAATTCTTTTGCACGTAAAATCCGGTATGAGGTGTAAATTAGGTTTGTTTTATATCAATTTCGCATAAGTATACTATATATATTTCAGTGACCAATATATCCTCTTCGTACGAGTTACATGCCCTGCTGCAGCATGGAAAAGAAGGGAAGCAGTGGAAAAATGCTTATATCGGAGCACAGAAAATGCGAATATGTTCCTGTTTATTTAAAATACTCTGACAAGTGGCGTACCATAGCTACCTCATTCTACTTTCCTCAGCAACTTCAAAAGTTTTCCCCAAAAATTTTGGTATGCAAACTTATTCGTGCTTTCTATGCTGAGACAGAAGGAGGCAGTGGCAGTGGCAAACAGACAGAACAGTAATAAATACTGGAAGATAGTAGACAGTGGTTTTGTTATAGAAAGAGCGAAGGAGGCAATGGCAGTGTGAGAGAAAGAGAGGAATACAGTGGCACTGCAACACAGTTGACGGTGACAGAATACTGCTAAGAAAAGAGTGAACTAGACAGTGCCAGAGAGGGAGGAATAAAGAGAAAGAGAAAATGGAAGTGGGTGAGAGCCAGTGATAATGAGAGGCAGAGTGTATGACAATGACAACGAGAAAGAGAGACATAGTGACAGCGAAAGAGACAGCAGCATTAGGAAGGAAAGAATGAGACATTAGCAGTAAGAGACAGCAAGGAGGAGACGGTGGCAGTGAGAAGAGACAGCAGAAGTAGGACGGACCGAAGGAGACAGTAGCTGTGCCACAGGACAAAGTGACGGAGAGGCAAAAAAGGATTATGACAATGTGTTGGGCTGAATGTGTGAGAGAGAACAACTGGGAGTGGATGGGTATGAGTGACTTACAGCGATGGACTCGTGGCTTTGAGCCAGTTACGGTTAGGGCAGTTCGTAGGAGTTTGAGGTGACTTGCAAGTTAACAACAGGGTCCGCAGCTCGTGGTCGTGCGGTAGCGTTCTCGCTTCCCACGCCCGGGTTTCCGGGATCGATTCCCGGCGGGGTCAGGGATTTTCTCTGCCTCGTGATGACTGGGTGTTGTGTGCTGTCCTTAGGTTAGTTAGGTTTAAGGAGTTCTAAGTTCTAGGGGACTGATGACCATAGGAGCCATTTGAACCATTTTTAACAAAAGGGCTAGTTTGTTCGCATGTCAAAAATTTGTGGGAAAACATTTAAAGGTGCTAAGGAAAGTAGAATGAGGCAGCTGATACCTCACTCTTCAGTCAGTCTTTTGAATAAACAGGAACGTGTACGCCTTTTTGTGCTCACATAGAAGCATTTTTACTATGGTACTTTTATAACTGTTGCTGTTTAGAAGTAATTTTTCATTTCTTTTCTAGATTTTTAATTCCGATTTGGACCCATTACGACAGAAACTGGTGAACTGAAATCTATCAGTCAAATGCGATCAAGACATTCTCGAAAAAAAAAAAAAAAATAGTAGTTCAAATACATTATTTGCTCCAGAATGACAGTGCAAACTTTCTGATGGTTGGCTTTGCTTCAATTAACATGCTCCTAGTAACACATTCACAAATGCTTATACTCGTATTTTTAGGATCTGTAACGCTGCCGACGCGGACACTGATACAAGGGGCTGCTGGTACCACTGATTAATCTCCTCCTCCCTATCCCACCCGCAAATGGCGCACGGCGCGTTGGAAGAATTTTTGTCGGTAGACCTCTCTGTTAGCTCTAATTTCTCGAATTTTCGTCTCGTGGTCATTTCGTGAGATGTATGTGGAAGGGAGTAATTTGTTATCTAACTCTTCCCGGAAAGTGCTCCCTCGAAAATTCAATATACGATAAATACCGGTACTTCATTATTTTTAATAAATTCATTTCGACTCTTTAGCAGTATAAACATTTCACGCTTTCTTCTCACTCTATACAATCGCTGAAATGCTCAGTTGATTTCCGACGTACTTTAACTCGCCAGTCGGTGGATCTCCCATCAATCTGAATCCATCGAATCGTTAACTTGTCTTCTTGTGTGAGGCTATTCGTGTGTGTCCGCTTGTTAATCGAGTCAACGTGATGTGCTGCGTGTTAACTGTTTGTTTGCCGCTGACGAAACGATATAGTATCTTTCATTGAGTTGTTACTGAGTGGTGTAAGTTGCTAAGCAAGAAACATGGATCTTAAATGTGATGTGAAGTGTCACTTTATGAAACCAGCAGAAATGATGTTAAAAGTAACACTTGTGCCAAAGTGATGCTACAGGGGACCGATCCTTTAGATACGTGGTAGCATCACAAGTCGATAGGACTGAACACAAACTAAGAGAATGGGAGCGCGTTTGTCCCATGCTACAATCCTGACTCAGCAAAAATATCCCTCCACTTGTGAACACTTGTAATCGTCAATAACAGAGCTAATCCTTTAGAGATATGTGAAAATTTCAAGCGTGTTTGCCAGACAGTGTATAGTTCAACAAGGCAGTACTCGAGTGTTTTGACTCCTGGTTCACCTGACGGGCTATTTTCGAGGACTGACAACAGCTTCACTGAAGAAAGAAAGAGTGCGGCGGTCTCTTGCCAATGATGCACATTGCCAACTATTAGAACTATTTTCTCTCTAATTCCTGTTATCGTTAATATTATAGTATGCAACAATTACATGAGTAAATTCAATGCATCTTTAAACAAAAAAATACACTTGTGCAACTATTTATACCATATAAACATTAAATGGCCCAGACCACACACGAATGTCAGAAGACTCCAATCCGGTGGTGTGCCCCCTTCCCTTCACGTAGACTCTTGACTCCACCAGGAAAACGTCTGGTAGAACATTCATTTACAGGTTGGTTCATTGTTCGATGATCAACACAGTCACACATACAGTCAGTTAAACTGCCCCGCTTGTCCATGTTGTGTCTAAACTTACCTTCTCCACTCCGCTACTTCGTAAGTACCTAAGAGACCCTAGGATGATGAAAGCCTGAAAATTTAACACCTGGGTTTTCAGTAAGTTCATGGTTTCGTGTTTCCGTGGCTTCCCACTCACATTTTCATTCGGCGCCTCTGTTGAAGCTATTGGAGAGCATTTGCTCTCCTCCTCCATAGGCTTGTCTTCTGGATTTAAGGCGTTTTCTAGGCGCCGAGAGTAAATCTTCGTGATGAGGAACTGACTGATATCTGGAAACTTGCTGGCAAAGGTTGTAGACAGCTGCCTTTCGACAAAGGTTAGCTTGACAGATTTTGACAGTATTATAGGTGTAGATCCATTCAAACGAATGTGAGCGCTGCGGAAGCGGACTGGTGCGCAAAATTCTGCTGCAGAGTATTCGACCAACGAATGCTTCTGTATTAACATACGTTTAGGATAAGTGCCCCCTACGAATTTTCTTCATTTCAGAAGCAATGAAACTTAATAATTCCATAAATATTTTGTATATTTCGTAAAAACTTTTATTTAAAACAACAATGGCGGAAGTATCATACAAGGAATATAAATAATAATTTCCTCTTTCAAACTTAAAAACTTTTAGAAATAAGATAGCCTCTCATTCAGACATTAAAATACGTTAAACGGAAAATATTGATATTGTACATTCGGTATAGGACTTTGACGATTTATCTGAAAAGATGATAAACCGATACCTCGCAAAATTCTTCCATGTCGACAGATACGTGCTTCAGATTTGCGAGTGTTCTAGCTTACCAAGGTGAGTGCCTACGATTCTAAATTCCCTCCAAAACCAATTTGATGGGCCCAATTGTAAGAAAGAGGTCCCTTCGATCCGTTTTTCTGTGGTTTTAAATAATTCTTTTCTTTTGTGTGTACCGCCATTTCTAAGACATGTCGTACGCTATTCACAAATGGAGCGGGGAGAAAATGATTAAGTGCATGCTTCCACAGACAGCCTTATCTGATTCTCGTAATCCTACGCGTTACATGCGATGGAGACGACAGAATGTGTGTAGTCTACGTCAAGTATCCGGTCTCTAAGTCAGACACCAGACTTTCGAGAGATCTGCGTCACCTTTCACCCAAAAAGCCACATGTAAGTTTCCTGATCGTCTTCGTTACACTAGCGTCTTGGTTATACTGACATAATCATAGCAGTGTGTATTTGAATTTCTTCCAGTCGGTCTTTGCGCTTGCTCGATAGAGACTCAAGCCGCTGCAGCAGTGCTCTAGAATTGCTCACTTAATAAGTCTGATGTGAGGTAGCGCTGCGCTGTCCCACAAAGTCCCCAGCATATTTGTCTTCCGTACTGTTGTTTCAATAGACTTGCTTTTTCACTTCTAGTTATACAGTGTAAGGGAGGGGACACACTGCGTATTCTATCACTAATGCTGTGATCGGGCAAAATTGATTCGTTTCCCTTGTTTACTGGCGTTGCCTTGCATATATTCACATTTATCGAGAGTTACCACTCAATACATCAAGTGGAAATACTGTCTTAATCGTTCTGAATTTCCTTACGTTTATACGGTGAAGACAGCATTCTGAAGAGAACAGATAGGCGAGATTGTAGCACGCACGATGGATCTGGCAAGACATCCGTACAGTGTTCAGTACTCATTCCTCGCTCTCTGAGAATTGCCTCAGTCACATTTCTCACAAAAAAAACTACGAAGGATTACTGAGATAAAAAGCTAAATCAACAAAACACATTTGGTTTAACAAACAGTGTTTGCAACGCAAAATTACGCCAAAATACGTCTCCATAAAGTCAAGAGGAACATCCGCCGCTGCAAAGAAAGCCGTTGACGTCGCAAGATACACTTGGATAAAGGAAGAAATGGTATCGTGTTCGTGACAACGTGTGTACACATCTAAAAGTGGTACATATGGCAATCACATCTAAGTTACACCCGTGTGAGTTTGATGTTTTCGATCGGGAAGTTCGTCAAAGTGTAAGTGATCTTATTCACGACGTATTTTTGCGGGAGAACAAGAAATTATCTGCGATTAGGAAGGTGAGTGAACCTCTAACCTCAAACTGTAAACAAAATTTTTCGCAACGTGTAATTAACTTATCGAACTTGGTTCTGTCTCCAAACGAAACAAAAAGTGCTTGTGAAAGGTTTTAAATATGCTCCTCCCCAACCTCCATCAGAAAAACAACTGGATGTTATGAAAGTTGATATTGAATATGCCTTAACGAAAGACACCACTGCAAAATATATTGTTGCCAATGCACTAAAGAACGAAACCAAGTTCTTGTGTAACATCCCACGGTCTATTGACCTTCACACCCTCAAGTCCTTAAAACAGAAATTACAACACCAAGGTATCGTTGCCACAAAATTTGATAAAGGCAACAGTATTGTGCTTTTGAACAAATGTGATTATGTGGATGAAGTTAATGATTTTCTGAAAAATACAGGCTTCCGTCCTTCCTAAATACCCTACTAAATTGTTAAAAGAAGATGTTAAATATGCAATCACTTCATGCAAAAGCATATTCTCTGAATTTGAAGCAAAACTGTTAACTAATATGAACCCAGTGCCTCCTAGAATGTATGGGCTTCCTAAACTGCATAAACAAGATGTTCCTATTCGTCCAGTTGTATCATCATTCACTGCTCCATCTTACAAACTAGCCAGTCAACTGGATGTCCTAATTAAGAGCAAGACTAAATTCAAACCAAAGCATGGTATTTCAAACTCTGTGGACCTAGTAAACAAGTTAAAAGGTATATCTGTCTCACACAGTGATAATTTAGTATCCTTTGATGTCAGCAGTTTGTTTTCTAACATACCAGTAGTAGAATGCATTGATATTCTGACAGAGCTGATGCACAAGTCTAATGTCAATCTTGTGGAATTGAATGACTTGAGACTAGCCACACAGACATGCCTTGCACAGAACTATTTCCAGTTCCAAGGGACTCTTTATAAACAATTAGATGGTGTAGCTATGGGCTCCCCTCTTAGTCCACTGTTGGCTGAAATATTTATGGAACATTTTTAACAAAATTTTCTAAAAACAGAACCTTTGAGTGCAAACATCAAATACTGGTTTAGATATGTAGATGATGTCCTGTGTTATTCGACTGGTAGTACAAGACAACTCATCACATTCTTGAAAAACCTAAACAGTCAACATAAAAATATCCAGTTCACTATGGAAATTGGCAACAAATCCATAAACGTCTTAGATCTCACCATTGACATCAGTACACACACACATTGTTTCAAAATTTACAGAAAAGCAACAACTACAGACACAGTAATACCTTCTTGCTCACAACACCCCATAGCTCACAAACATGCAACTTTCCACTCAATGGTACACCGTCTCATATCTATCCCCATGTCCAGAGATGATTTTAAAGCAGAGTTAGATACAATAAAATTTATTGCCACGACCAATGGCTACAATCGAGTTCTTATTGACCACATCTTGCACAAGAAACAAAAACGGAAAATTACACCCCTCCCCTATGCCCCACCTGCTTCCCCACCCATAGTCTGCAAGAAATGGTGAACACTACCATTTCTAGGTCAGGTATCACAGATTGTAGCCAAAGCACTGAAATCCTGTAAGTATAGGGTTTCCTACTATGCCAGGAACACGACAGCCCAGTGTGTTTTTAATAGCAAAGACAAGATCCAGTTATTAGCCAAAATCACCTGTTCTAATTGTGACAAATTTTACATTGGTCAGTCAGGCAGAGACATATCAATTAGGCTGGCTGAACATGAACGCAGCTGGAGGTTGCAGAATTCAGGCTCTGGCTGGTAGTTGTGACCCTCACTCAGTACATGCTCAGCAAATGCAGTGTCCCATGTACTTCACTTAGCAAACAATGGCCATAAACTCAACCTGCTGGAAGCCCTGGAAATTAACGAACATCTTGCTCACAGTCCAGATCTCATCCTAAATGACCAGACACAACTCAACACTTCCCTCTCCTAAACTTCATATAATCATCTTTGTTGTTCATTACTTCCCACACTCTCTCTTCCTACATATTCCCATTTTCCTGTATTCATTAAGTTGTTTTATTTGTTGCAGTTGTCTTTGTATTCCACATAGGCTGTAGTTTCAATAGTTAAGGGTTTCCTTTTAACTTGTACTCGTATTACTGTCCGTGTTTAACTCCCCTTATAGTTGTCTCATCAAATACTGTTAATATTTTACTTTGCTCGTTTATTTAATGAAAACTGGTACACAGCCACTGCTTTGATTATAATGTTAATGTTAAAATGCAGTACCAGCACACTCTCAAACTGTAGGTTCCCTCAAACACCTCCATTTTCCTGCATTTATTAATTTCTGTTTATCTTATTGATATAGCTTAAGTTCCTTATGTATTGTGTATTTACATTGACAACTGTCTCTTTTTTTTAATTGCTTGTGTATCACTCTCCATGTTTCATACCTCTTGATGCAGCCTTGTCTAGTACTAATTTTATCTTATTTTATTAGTTTTGTTTATTAATAGAAACTTATGTAGGCATGCTATTCCTATTTTGTGCTAAAGGTTTTCCTGTCAACTCCACTGTTATTTATGTACTGTTCAGTTTTTACTATTTCATTGCAAAGATGTTACTTACTGTATGGTGTTATCATGAATCAAATGGTTCAAATGACTCTGAGCACTATGGGACTTAACATCTATGGTCATCAGTCCCCTAGAACTTAGAACTACTTAAACCTAACTAACCTAAGGACAGCACACAACACCCAGCCATCACGAGGCAGAGAAAATCCCTGACCCCGCCGGGAATCGAACCCGGGAACCCGGGCGTGGGAAGCGAGAACGCTACCGCACGACCACGAGATGCGGGCTATCATGAATCCAACGGCCCCCAAATTAAGATCACAGGTGAAGACACATAAAGATCTGCATCCGGTTAGTCCGATTGTTAACGGTCGAAATAGTCCAGCATATAAAATAACGAAATTGTTGAACCAAATTCTGAAAAAGACTTACGTGTATAAAAATAACTATTCGGTGCGTGGTAGTATGACCATGGTAGGTGAAATTAAAGATACGCCAATCACTGACACTTCCAGTTTGGTTTCGTTGGATGTTAAGAACTTATACTCCAGTGTTCCGGTTAACAAAACTATAGAAATCATTAAGAGAAATTTCCTTAAATACGGTAAAATTTCAATGCAAGAGAATTGAATTTATTGAACTCCTACAGCTCATTACAAGTTTTAATTATTTTACGTTTAATAACAAATTTTATATTCAGGACGATGGGTTAGCCACGGGGTCCAGTATTTCAGGAACTATGGCGGACATTTTCATCAACGACCTTGAAGATAAAGTTCTCAATTCTGACGATAACACTATGGATAAAACTGTTTATTACAAACGTTATGTTGACGACACTCTGTTACTTGTCGATGGTTCCCGTGAGGACATTGAGGAAATAGTAAAAAAGTTCAACGACGCACACAATAAAATAGAATTTACCGTGGAATATGAAACTGACAATTGTTTACAGTTCCTGGACCTGAATATAAAAAGCAGGGCAACAAACATACGTTCTCCGTTTATAGAAAACAAACTACGACTGATGCCGTGATCCCGAATGATTCATGCCATCCGCAGGCTTATAAAGAAGCTGCTTTCCGTAGTCCCGTGCGTAGGGCAGTCAATATACCTATGAGCGAAAAAGATAGGGAGACTGAAATTAATACCGTTAAAAGAATAGCGATGAATAACGGTTACAAAATAGATATGGTTAAAAAACTGTTACGGAAAAGTAATAAGCGCAAAAAGAAAAAACCTGATGGAGAGAAAGCGAGAATTATCACGATGCCATACTACGGAACAGTCTCACAAAAGATAGCAAATATTTTTAAGCCATACGATGTTAAAATAGCTTTTCAGACTAATAACCTAGTGAGGTATAGCCTTAAGCACGATATTGGCGAGAAGAGAAATAAGTTTGAAAGATCGGGAGTTTATAAGATTCAGTACAGAGCTTGTGATGCAAAATATATAGGGCAGACAGGAAGATCATTCGCGATCCGGTATAAAGAACAAAGATGCGTTCAGGTTAGGAAATTATCACAAATCAGCTGTTGCGAACCATATATATGAAACAGGCCATCCCCTTAATAGCATAGAATATAACGTAGAAATATTGCATGTGGAAAAGAAAGGGAGGAAACTTTATTTACTAGAGAAATTCGAGATAGTTATCCATGAAAAGAAACAAAGCAATATTCTAAATGCACAAGATAATTTTAAAGAAATGAGATTTTTAGCGGGTTTTCAGAATTATTTTAGGGTAGGTAAGCGACTTTAAACTTGTAGCATGTCACTGACGGAGTTGCGAGAGGCTAACGATGGCAGACCAATGCAATAAGGAAATACGGCGCCCAATAGCATAGCATAGCGTTACCGTCAAGCACACGGCTGTAACCACGCCACAACACCTAGGCACGTCAGTCCACAACAGCTCCCGAGCCGGCACAGTGCGACAGCATACTTGGTAGCTATGGGACGGCCATCGACTTGTGTCAACAACTTCAATGTAAGACGAGGACCCACAGTCCAATATACTTTTAATTCTGTTTACTCTATGGACTTCCCAACTATTTGTGATGGTATTTTGTCCTTTTAGTCCATTTAATTTCATGACAGACTTTACAACCTGATGATGAGAGCATGGTCTCTTGAAACGCGTTGTTAAAAAATATGTATAAGAATCGCGGTTGAATGCTAACAGTGATAACCAGTATAACGACAACTGCTACCTCGACTCCATAATGGATTATATTTTAAAAAATTACTTACTGTATGTTTCTACTTCAGTCTAGATGTGTTACTTCTCTTCCAATGTTGTCTGCTAACATTTAACTACTTTGGTGATAATACTCAGTAAATGTCTGAAGATGGCCTTGTAAGCCGAAAACCGGTTAGCAATAAGAGTAATATTGTAGAACAAAAGCAAACTGGTGCTTTTCATTTATTACGATGGAAAAGCTTAAAATTCTTCTTCAGTTGTTCATGTTAAAGTAAAACGGAAACAGTTGGTTTGGGAATAGTAACTGTCTTGGAACACTGGTGTATACTACGCAAAGTCGTGCGTAGCACGCAGAACAAACATCTACGCTGGTGGGCGGGCAGAGTACCTACTTGGTTATTGTGATAGGCGTCTGTGTTTGTAACTGACATAAAAATGACAGGAAACGAAGGCTAACGAAAAATCAACAGTGGAGCAGCTGTGTACCGAACTATCGGCAAGTGCTGGTTACCGCCTCGCGCTCACAGAGTGGCCAGCTATTTCGGTCTCGTACACAATAATTTATTAAGACGTCGGTGCTTATTACGATCTCTATCGAAGCGGCTGGCAGACTGGAGATTGCAGCCATTAGGCTGCGAGGACCTTGGCGAGAGCTGTGCGCGTCGGCAGGTGCAGGGGCGTGCGGCTGCCACCCCCCACGCCCCCCGGAGTTAGGCAGTTCTGGCTACCGCGCACGCTTCGAGCTGTTCCAGTTAACGCTACACGCCCCACACCATTTCCTTGCTGGCCGAGTGGAACCGCCAATCTACCACCGGAACTAATACTACTGCAACCCTACACGCAACTATCGGCAGTAACAACTTAGAGATTCATGGCCATAATGTTACGGACGCATCTTATGTGTTTCATAATCTGAGACCCTCAACCTATACGTCCAAAAAGGGAGAAGGAACGAAGATTAGAATTTAGCGTCCCATCAACAGCGCGATCATTAGAGACGGAGCACAAACTCTGATTACGAGAAGATGGGGAAGGAAATCGGCTGTGCCGTTTTGAAAGGAGTCATTCAGGCATTTGCCTCGAGCGGTTTAGGGAAATCACGGAAAATCTAGATGTGGATGATCGGGCGAGAATCTGAACCGTCGCCTCCCCGAATGCGAGTGCAGTGTGCTAACTACAGGACCATCTCGCTCAGTCTTCAACATCCACTTTCGTTACTATCTCGAAAACGGGGAGACTTGCACGCAACTGTTAACGATAGAGTAGCTTTCCAGGCATGTATGTCGATTACACTAGTCAACAGCCATTTTGCATCTGGGATGTGATACATCAACTAGTATGTATTTTGGTGTGTCGAATGCGAATATACCTTTCAAAATGTTCTAGCACGTACCATATTGAGTTTTTAAAGTTTTTTTTTTTAAATTTTGTATTCAGTATTTAGCTTTTTCCTGTTCTCTTGTTTTCATGTTTAATTGTTTGTTTTCGATTTGCAGAGGAGAGCTAGAAGATCTGCAAATCAAGTGGTGTGAAAGAGATCCTCAGCGAGTGTTTCCTGTGAAAGATAGTGCAAACTTTTTGTGTTTAAAACTAACACTAAGAAACATGGTAACTAGTAAATCTCGTTGCTGTCTAAACCACTTCGACAACTTTTGTTATGTGTGTGGCAAATTCACTCCAAAAGCCCAAAGGAAACCAATCACTGATTTGGTTAAGATGGCATATAAATTTTGGTTGTCCTGTTGATGCTCAAGATAATTTTGCACCTCATACTGCCTGCATAACCGAATGGTTGAAGGGAAAACGCCGAGCCATGCCATTCGCTGTACCGGTGGTGTGGTGTGAGCGTAATGACCATTATTCAGACTGTTACTTCAGTCTTACAACTATTTCGGGACATGAAATAAAGTATCCAAATGTATCTTCAGTGCATTTTCCTGTGCCCCATGATGAGGGGTTGCCTGTTCCTATCTCTAACTTGAAAGACACGGAACCAGACACCATGCCAAGTGAATCAGGAAGTATTCAACATAAAGAAGAGTGCTGTATGACACTTCGCCCTAGGCCCTTAGTCAAAATGAATTGAACTATCTGGTTCGCGATCTACAGCTTTCGAAACAGCAAGCTGAACTCTTCGGGGTCGAGACTGCAACAACGGAACCTTCTAGCTTCAGGGACAAAAATTTCCTGTTTTAAATCAAGAGGTGCTTCCTTCGCTCAGTATTTCGATATGCAGATTTAAATGTGTGTATGTAGAGATGTCAATGGTCTGATGATGCAGCTAGGTGTACAACATACTCCAGAGGAGTGGCGACTGTTTACTGACTCCAGTAAAACCATCTTGAAAGCAGTACTACTGCATAAAGTAGACATGAAAGAAACTTATGAAACCATGGGATTGCTGCTAGAGGCAATCAAATATAAGGATCATGAATGGTAGCTTTGCTGTGATTTAAAAGTTGTTGCACTCCTTACAGGTCTACAGGCTGGATACACGAAATACTGCTGTTTTTTGTGCCTTTGGGAATGCCGTGACACCAAGAACCACTACACAGTCAAGGAATGGACTATAAGGAAGTCCTATGTTCCTGGAAACGTAAATGTTAACAATACCCCATTGGTTGATCCCGATAAAATTATTTTGCCTCCCTTCATATCAAGTTGGGCCTTATCAAGAACTTTGCAAAAGCTCTGGGTAAAGTAGGTGAGGCCTTCACTCACTTATAAGGAAAGTTTCCCAAATTAAGTGAGGCAAAGCTGAAAGAGGGTATATTTGTTGGACCACAAATAAGAAAATTGCTGAAAGATCCAACCTTTGATACCAAACTCACAGATATCCAATGAGCTGCTTGGTCTTCTTCTAAAGCAACTGTGAAGGGCTTTTTGGGTAACAGAAAAGACTAAAACTATGTTACCATTGTAAATTATTTGTTGGATAACTATAAGAACATGGGGTGTAGAATGTCGCTTAAAATTCACTTTTTACTTTCTCATCTTGATTTCTCGCCGGAAAGTTTGGGAGCCGTAAGCGATGAGCGTGGTGAACTCTTCCACCGAGACATTATTACCGTGGAACGCCGTTACCAAGGCCATTGGAACCCTTCGATGATGGGTGACTACTGGTGGGATCTTGTTAGGGAGAATGATGAAACGGCAAACAAAAGATGAGCTCCGTCGTCGCATTTTTCAAAAACCAAAGACGATTAAACGCAAAAATATCTTCTGAACTAATTTGGACCTTTTATTGGCATCATGCCCATATATACATACAAAATAGTGTTTATTTCAAACGTTCTGAATGTACGTTCTGAATGTGTATTTTGGTTTGACTTAATTGTGTCAACTTTCGCTATTACCACTTTTTATTCTGCTGTGTATATAGGAAATGTGATGTCATAGAGAAAAACCGATTTTACCAGTGCATTCAGCGCCCCAAAATTAGGTAAATACACCCATTTATAAACCAGATGCAGGAAAAAAGCTTAAATTTGTTAACTAGTGTTATCACCTCTGAAGAGTTATAAAAGCCTGGTCGTGCATCCGTGAACAATCTCCTGTCGACCAAAGTGAAGCGTATTTTTTTGCTACACGAATATTGCAGAAGCCCTGGCGTACACATCAGTGGCGACGGCAGAGCACCTATATAAACAGTGTGGTCCCTGATTGGCTGAGAACTCTTGTTCCTTAGCTGTCTTCTATTTCCTTCGGCTAGTACTGTGTGCACTGACGTTGCAGAATGCATTAAAGTTGCAAATACAGATTACACGGTACGCCGTTTGTAGAGAATGTAATAATTCCAATTGCTAAGATGCCAGGTGCTGACAGTTGTCAACACTACCCAGTCATCAGTTTAAGAGTCATGGTTGTAAAATACTGACACGAATTATTTACTGAAGAGTGGAAAAACTGGTATACGCCAACGTTTGGGGAGAACAGTGGGTTCCGTAGAAATGCAGAAACGCGCGTGGCAACGCTGTTCCTGCGACTTTTCTAAGGAGATTGGTTGGAAAACATTTGTAGATTTAGAAAAAGCATTTTGACAATACAGTGTAACGTTCTTCTTAAAAAATGAATATAACAAATTTTACGATTACGTTGACTGAAGTCTGTACTGTGGAATGGATGCAGAACTCTAATTGTCGTGTTGCGTGTTGTGCAAGTGGTGTGCTTACTCTGCCTTATTGTTAGCAAAACTTTACACGAATCGATTGGGCAATGCAACTCCCAGTACCAATAAAGAAATATAGTCACTGCAAAATACGTTCAGCCCCTTAAGCACTGAATCCTAAGGCCTGTTCACATAACAAATAAAGTGAGCTGTCTTACCTCTAAAGCAGCAACGGAGTACGCGATATATTCTGGTCTCTCATAAAAAATACGAATATGCTAACCACAGGCTCAGCAGTGTGCAATGCTGGTCATAATACTTGAAATGCCCTTGAAATTCTTTTGGCTGATAAACGAGAACATTTAAGAAAATTCAACTTCCTTAAAAAAAAATATATATGACCTGGACTGGGAGACCGTACTGATTACGGTGAAATACAAACATGCATTTTTTTAGCAGAGTTATATTGCAAGTTAAGTTTGTCTTTCCAAAAACATTTGACAATTGAAGTTACGTCTGACAATTGAAGTTACATTACTCACAATTGATTCACAAACAATGAGATTTAAACAGAAAGTACTAGCTAACTTCATTAATCCAACATAAATGCAGATCATCAAATTACACAGAGCTCTGTTAACAAAACTTAAAAGCATTATAAAAATGAAATATCTAATTAGCTTTTTATCAAAACCGTTTACGTACATTCTGGGGTTATTTAACAATTACAAATTATCAGCCAACTCATCTATACTAACAGGCTGGCAAAAACAGAAATCATAATTATTTACATCTTTACCTTATTCGCCTGAAGACTTCTGCTTCCATGTTCTACAATACTGACATACCTACATTATTCTAACTCTTGGTGGCTTCACACAGCACAACACAGAGAATGCCTGCTCATTCACTGTTAATAGTACACTAGTTTCATTTTAATTTATTAATATTCTTATCTTATTCTGGTGCCACACAAAGTGTGTCCCAGTATACTCCTTTCAACAGAATGAACTACACTCTTTGACATTCTGAAGGTAGTATATGCAAAATGTAGGGACCGAAAACAACTCTTACAGAAACCAGACAGCAGTTATAAGAGTCAAAGGGCATGAAAGAGAAGCAGTTGTTGAAAAGGGAGTGACACAGTATCGTAGCCTGTCCCCAATATTACTGAATTCAACAAGCTGTAAATGAAATCAAGGATTAATTTGAAAAGAGAATTAAAGTTCGGGAAGAAGAAATAAAAGAACTGAGGTTTGCCGATAACATTGTAATTCTGTCGGATACGGCTAAGGACGTGGAAGAGCAGTTGAACGGAATGTACAATGTCTTGGTAAGTGGTTATAAAATGAGCATCAGTAAATCAAAACATTGCAAATGGAATACAGCTGACTTAAATCAAGCTATGCTGAGGCAAACTGATTAAGACGTGAGACGCTAAAAGTAGTAGAGGTGTTTTGCTATCTGGGCAGTAAAGTGACTGATGAGGGAAGAAGAGAGGATACAAAATGCAGACTGGCTACAACAAGCAAAGCATTTCTGAAAAACCGAAAATCGTTAATATCTATACATATTACTGAAGTCCCTCGCCACGTTTTTCTGTGTCTATGTGGAGGCTAATCTCACGAACTACTGTCGGGATCTTGATACGGTTTTCACTGATAGACAACAGACTGATCCATGAGGAAGGTTTGGGCATATAATTCGTTACCATTACGCCAGCCATGTCATCCGGCCTTAGACACTTCGTATTATACATGCGAGTCAGTCACTAGTCCAATATAAATTCATGAGCTAGGAAGTCTTTTAATTGTCTTGAGTGCAGCATTGTGCGGATGCGAATCGTGAACTACCACTAGTTCAGGTAAGAAGAGAGTAGAAGCTTTTGAAATGTGGCGGTACAGAAGAACGCTGAAGATTAGGTGGTTAGATCGAGTACCTGCTAAGGAGCTACTGAATCGAACTGGGGAAAAGAGAAGTTCGTGGAACAGCTCGATGAAAAGAAAAGACCAGCTGACAGATCACATCCTGAGGACA
The DNA here is from genome assembly GCF_023898315.1 of Schistocerca nitens. Classification (NCBI taxonomy): domain Eukaryota; kingdom Metazoa; phylum Arthropoda; class Insecta; order Orthoptera; family Acrididae; genus Schistocerca; species Schistocerca nitens. Next base: position 21,178,072 of record NC_064622.1, read on the forward strand.
CGTCAGTTTGGTAATGGAGGAAAGTGCAGTTTGGTGGTCTTGGGGTGTAAGAATTATAGCGGGAGACCAAGGCATTAATACAGTAAGTAGGTTCAAATATATGTAGGTTGACGTATTTACTTGGAGACGAAAGGAGCAGCGTGGAGAGCTGCATCAAAGAGACACAACAGCTTTGTTTGCGTACGGAAATATGGGTACGTCTCGCCGTACAGCTGTTCGTCTTTTCTCGTTCTATTCTACGTGATTCAGCATCGATAAACACTTGTGCTATAAGTTTTATCTACGGCGATAGTTTGCGAATTTGCCTTTCACAGCAGTTTTTATGGCCTATTTAAACAAGCAATTTGCTGACTAGAACTGGTACGACCCAGATAATTATGAGCGAGATTCTAATGACCTGCCGGTTTGTTCCGCTATTTGCTACAAAAGTAGAAATGGAGATGACTTCATGAGCCTATATTTCCAGAAAAAAAAGTGGATGCAGTGGACAATGGTGTTTAATCTGGACGATAGAAGTCAATGCTGGAGTATGGAAACGACAAAGAATTCCTTTCTGTATAAGGTATAAATACCTTGCATTGTGATAGGACATTAGTAATGCTCAGCCAATAATATTTCTGTGTATCTATTGTTGAAAAACCTGCTACTGCTGCAACGAGCAATTTTTATGTCGTTAATGGAATAACAATAATTTGATATTTTCATCGCCAAACAGTCGATATCCTGTAATCTTAGTGGTGCAATCCCCTTTGAAATCGTTTCCATTTATATGCACAATGGACTGCAGGCATAGATAGATAATGCTGTGTTACATTATAAAGATCTACCGAACCATGTTTCAACCTTTCTTAATGGTTCAACAATTTTGAAAAGGATAGAATGCTACTCAACGTACAGATGAGGCGCTGAGTTGCAGACAGGCTCAACGAAAAGACTGTTGCAGACCAAGCTTTCGGTCAAAGCCTTTTTCGGAAAATTAACACACTATATATATATATATATATATATATATATATATGGGGGGGGGGAAGAGAGAGAGAGAGAGAGAGAGAGAGAGAGAGAGAGAGAGAGAGAGAGAGAGAGAGAGAGAGAGACCGACCGACCTTTTGATACTTGTTGATATTGCAACAGAGACTTCTTTATTGGTTCCGTTGAGATAATGACAAATGTTTAAATTTGCCTCATCTATATTATTTTTCGTTTTGTCTCCTTTGAGATGTATCTGAGTAAAAAAAAAAACATCTTTGACTCTTTCCACATCCCAGAGACTCCTCTCCAAGGGATCCGTGGAAAACGATAAATGTAATGTAATAAGTGCGCTTAGACTATGCGCATTATCTTACGTCGTTTCGTTTCTCCAGGTCGGTGCTTTTCCGCTGATGACCCAATAGTCGCAGTATAGCTCATTCAGTGAATGCGTAATACTCTGCTTACTTTATCAAAGTGTGAGTGAAACATGAAATGGTCGGTGAAGTGTTATGATAACTGTATTTGACCCACGCGGTGAAGAAAGTAACTTTACAGAATGTTACGCGTACGAGCAAGATTAAGTCCGCATTCTCTGTAAAGATGAAGTTTTACTGGGTTCCACAACTTCATCCTGCATACGCAGGGAGGACGTATTCTTCGTTTTCTGTGGGGGCTCTTTGTGTTACTGTACAGAACACAGACTACGTCAATGTGCTACTACCACACGTCAAGCAAGACGTTTAGAGGCGACTTTGTTTCCATAAAATATGCTTGCACCAACATTTGGTTATGCTCTTGCTTGTATGCCGCAACACTCCCCATCTCTGCCCTAAACACACTGTGGCGTTTTGACGTCAAACAACTGTGACCAGACAAACTGGCTGTCTGGGAGTGTTCTGGTAATCAGGTAGGTTCACAGGATGGCGTAGTGCATCACTAACCAAGCAATCAAAATTAATGTCACGGGGAAGTTCCCTGATAAGATCCACTGGACCATAGACAGCAGCTGTGTACTTAACTGTAGGCCGTACTACAGTAAGCGCAACGTACCACCTTACAACTGTCGACAGTGCGAAGGACAAACTGTTCGACAGCATGAAGAACTAAAGTTGTCTACTAGGCGCTTTGCAAAACTTTCCACTGCCTACTGTTTCAACAGATTGTTGCAGATGCTAGGAATATATAAATCATTTTATTCGCTAATCTACAAAAAAGCTGAACTGATTTTCTAGGTGAATCCACCTTCAGTCTAGGTACAGGCATCCAGAACGCCAAGCGACTGAGCGATTCGCTGTATTGTTCTGATTTCTGGACGACTTGCAACAGCTGCATCCTGACGAGAAATTCTCCTCTTTGTTTCAGTCGGTCCGCTCTTCGCCGTCTGTGGAGGCGGTAGCGGGCTAACCTAACGAGGCGCCAGATAGCATCTGACACCGCATTTGCATCCACACCTCGCCGTGCCGGGCCAAGCAGGGTCGTCGCACCACGTCCAGTGCGCTCACTCCTTACAAGTACTTCGTGTCCCGACAGACAGGACTGGCTCTGCACAAACAGTTCAGCTCACTCTCTCTGTTTTGTACCATCATCTGGTCTTCCACCCTAATTGCTACAGCAGTCGATTTTTACAAATACTTAATCTGTCCATACCGACCGCAAATGGTTCAATTACCTGTATCATACCACCCCAAGTACCTCTCGCCCCACCTCCAAATGTTACTCCCAGCCCATTGTCAGTTACCTGATATTGGATGAAGAACGGCATCCTTCGCTCTACAACAATGTGTCCCTTGAATGAACGCTGTTGACAGACCGCAACTTGAGACACTTCTCTCGGGTTCGGGTTGGGCAGGATTACAAATCCCTGCGTGACCATCCTGCTTAAATAATTTCGTGGCCGTCTGTACGCATTTTATCACATCTCAAAAACAGTTTCGGCAAATTCAGTAACGCAAAAACGGACTCAGATCATTCCACTACGTCCATTTCCACCGTTGCCGCCTAACAGCTACTGCAAATACCGTTTACTAGATGTCTGGCACGCCCCATGTACCCGACACAGGGAAGGTGTGCTATCGTCCGAAGATAGCGGCGCCACACCAAAGTCGGCAACGCACATCGGTAGCTTGACATTAGCGATGTCTCCCTGCAATCTGCAACGACGAATGGGAGAGACTGAAGAAGATACGCCCTCTCCCAGCACAGCAACAACTTCACACGGAGGTCGATATAGAGCCGAGCTAGGAAGTTCTCATCGAGTAGAACTAAAGAGTTCTTCGAGTCTCAAATAGAAATGTTCTTTAGTAAATGATGAACAATTTACTTCAGAGTAGACTTCGTCACTTAATGCAAGTGATGCCTTAATAGTCAATGACAGCTGTAAATAATCAAGCACACCTGAGGCAAAGGCTTGTATCAAGTCAAGTAAATCTTTGTATCATTTGTGTAATAAAATGAATTAATACCTCATGTTTTAGTTCAGATGAGCCATTTTCCAGAGCAATCAAAGAACCCACGGTTATGACCGGAACTGCTGGAACATCCTAACAGATCATTACATACTTCTCTTCGGATCCACCAAACCCTAGATGCAAGTAATCTGCGACTGGGAAACCTATTTACTCTCCGGCTGAATGGCTCTAGGCGCGTCTGTCTGGAACCGCGCAACCGCTACGGTCGCATGTTCGAATCCTGCCTCGGGCATGGATGTGTGTGATGTCCTTAGGTTAGTTAGGTTTAAGTAGTTCTAAGTTCTAGGGGACTGATGACCTCAGATGTTAAGTCCCATAGTGCTCAGAGCCATTTGAACCTATTTAGTCGAGTGTGAGGCTCTGGCAGCCAGCGATGGATATGTTGGCAATCTTCCGGTAAAAAGTTGCTTTATTATCCTGAAAGGGGACCATGCCGCAAGATAAGCGCGCTCTTTACTTAACAGACGCTGCATTTCTCTGTCATGTTGACGTCCACATCGCGCCTGACACGTTAACTGCACTGTCGGCTTCTGACACTCCAACGATGGGGAAAGACGACAAATTTTATCCCATCAACATATTGTAGAATGTGGTTGACCTATGAAGGTGTGCAATGTCAGCTACCTTTGTGTGCCAACATATCAAGACAGCCCAGGAAATGAGTAACTAGACTTCTTCAGAAAGGACGCACAGCACAACGTTCAGTTACTTATTTCCGATTTCAACGCATCCGACCTTAAGTGAGGGCATGTAAAGCGCGGAAAGAAGAGTGGGAAGAAATACGACGGGTCAACAGTACGGTGATGTACGAACTGTGCCTTCCAGAAGATCGTGGTCTGTAGATTGGACATGCCGCACACTTTTTCAGTAAATCATTAGTCATTTATTTTAAAATAGTATATAAAATCATCAATTGGTTCAAAAATGGCTCTGAGCACTATGGGACTTAACTTCTTAGGTCATCAGTCCCCTAGAACTTAGAACTACTTAAACCTAACTAACCTAAGGACATCACACACATCCATGCCCGAGGCAGGATTCGAACCTGCGACCGTAGCGGTCGCGCGGTTCCAGACTGAAGCGCCTAGAACCGCTCGGCCACACCGGCCGGCAATCACCAACTGGTGTCTCGATTTCAAGTCACTACCTGGAATGAAGAGGAAATTATTACACGCTGTTCTATTCAACTCGTGGTGTAGATAAATACAATTGTACGAAAAGAAAATTTCTATCCTTTATCTGTTGAGAAAAAAGGCGTGTAGTTTGATTTTTCCTGCCGGCATAACATAATGAAAAGCTGGAAAAGATGGTAGATATTGGCTACAACCAACTCATCTGGAAGTCATCGCCAGAACAAAATTCCGAAATGTCGCATTTGCTTTAACATATGTGACAGCGTTCAGAGATATCATTAGCTGGTCGTAGAGAAACTGATACTGGCACACAGCCAACATGCTTTAGCACCGTCCGCTGGAGCACAGCATTCCAGACAGCAATAAATATGTGCACAGCCTGTAAAATATTCAGTGTCATTACATACTTTCATTTGAAGTATGAAGATAATCTCTGCACAATAGACATGCTGTGCTTAGTGTTGACACGATGAATTATGCACATGTCTAGAATCTGCAAGTGACCTGTACAGTTAGCAGGAAGAAACGCCAACGTTCTTTGAGTACCTTTCGATAGTCTCCAGCATAGTTTGCCTGAAACTTGTCGATGAAGCAGCGTGCTAACGACTTCTTCGCCGTTCCACCGATGGATATCGTTTCCACCATTCGGACGGCAACGTGGGTGTAGTGACTGTCGACCGTGCAAACCTCTGCGTTCGGAACATACGAATCTTCGAGCTGCCGTTTGAAGTTTCGGCCACGCTTGTGGCGAACGCGCTGCGGCCTTACGGGGAAGTACTAACTCACGTGGAAGAAAAGTGGCAAACGTTCGAGACATATCCTGTACTGAATGGAGTGCGTCAGGTGCGAATCGAACTGTGTAAGCACATCCCATCGTACGTGACCGTTGGTGAGTGTCCCTATCAGGTCGGATTGAGGGAGGACATAGAAGCAATTCAGAGGCGCGCTGCTAGATTTGTTAGTGGTAGGTTTGATCACCACGCGAGTGTTACGGAAATGCTTCAGGAACGCGGGTGGGAGTCTCTGGAGGAAAGGAGGCGTTCTTTTCGTGAATCGCTACTGAGGAAATTTAGAGAACCAGCATTTGAGGCTGACTGCAGTACAATTTTACTGCCGCCAACTTACATTTCGCGGAAAGACCACAAAGATAAGATAAGAGAGATTAGGGCTCGTACAGAGGCATATAGGCAGTCATTTCTGTTTGGGAGTGGAACAGGGAGAGAAGATGCTAGTTGTGGTACGAGGAACCCTCCGCCACGCACCGTATGGTGGATTGCGGAGTATGTATGTAGATGTAGATGTAGATCGTCATTTATGACTGTCAACTGCGGACTTATTCAGGGTGCGGGCAGGAAGGGCTGTGGACCACACATCAACGGTTCCCGGTTCGCTGCTGGCAACGTCTGCCCAAGGACAAAGCCTAGTTGACGATGCTCAGCTCACCGACGAGCCCCCTGGTGGTTTTGCCGCTAAGACATCGGATGAACGTCATGCGTCGCCCAACGTACCACACTTCCAGCTTGGTGATTGGGCGTCCGAGATGGAAAGAATGATACCAGACTCGGGCGACAACCAGATGCCCGCGGCCGGCGGATCGTCGGACGAACATCTTGTCTCAGCCGATCAATAATATATACGGTGCGGGTGACAGGGAAGGTCGGTCGGACGACGAGCCGCGGCTTAAACGACTGCAGTGAAATGCCATGCTTAACCCGCAGGACAGGACAGATAAATTGTGGAAATGGGCCAAAATAGGGGCTGTCAGTTACACTCGAACATACAACTGTATTATTTGATCAAACATTACAAGCGCCCAAAAACAAAATTTTAAACACACAGCTTTAATTTTTGGGTCTTAATTACCGGGTGAAAGCCACTTTAATTTAAAACGGCTGAAGGCCAATAACTTAAAACGCAAGCATAATCAGTAATTTAAAAGGCAAGCCGTATCTTAAAACAGTTCTTCAGTCGGGCCAACCATTCACGATCCGACGACAACCCAACCGACCGACAGTCAGCGGACCCACCGACAAGGTAACTTCCACTTCACCCGACCATGGCATAACAGGGGGTTCAAAGGAACGACGTAGAAGATATTGGCGCCCACAACCGATCATACACGGAGCTGTCAAACTACACACTGTGCTGGACAGTAACAACACGACGAGGAAACCACACTGCTTGAAATATACGTCAACGCCCAGGGCAGGTAACCGGAACGTTAACGGCCACAAGGCAGAAGATTACGCTGATGCACTTCAATTCAAATAACCAAATACAGTGAAACTCCACCGGAGGGTGGCTAGAATTTTCCAACTTGAAAACCACGTTGTTGCTCGCAGGAATATCCCAACAGCCGACAACAAACTCCAAACGACACAATGTGAACAGTCTTGACCTGTTGGTAGGTTAAATCAAAACTCAACTTTTTTGTCCAGGGTCGGTGAGCCACGGACCTCGTAGCAATGGGAACAGCGCCACACACTCCGACACAGCGTAGAGACCGCCTGCGGGCCCCGGCCAGACTACGCCCCGCCGAGAATTCCTCGCTGCTCCACGCCAACCGACCGACTCCTCGCACACCGCCCAGCCGGAAACTATAAACGCCAGGTCCAAGATAGTCCAAGGTGCGAATATCGACACACACCGCTGCTGCCACCCGCGGAAGGAGATAACAGCATAACCGAGAAAAGCACGAGAGACTAAAGACAGAATCGCAACGAAGGTTTAATCCAGCGCATAGCATCAGGCAGCCACGGCTCATGCAGGATACGTCGTCTTACTATCAAATGACCCAGGTGTACCGGATACGTACAGTCAATGTCAACGGCATTAGTTCCACGATGAAAACTCAGTTGTTAAAGGACAGGCGGCGGACATTGATATCGTGTTTCTTCAAGAGGTACGGCCTGGTCTGTGCCTGGATGTTAGTAGATACGCGTCTTACGTAAACTCAACTTCCGACGGGGGTGGTGGTGGTGGTGGTGGTCGTGGTGGTGGTGGTGGTGGTGGGGCCATACTACTACGCGAAGGCATCTAACAGCCGTGTACCGCAAGTCTCTAGAGGAACGGAAGGTTCCAAATGATTGGAAATGAGCACAGGTAGTTCCAGTTTTCAAGAAGAGTCGTCGAGCAGATGCGCAAAGCTATAGGCCTATATCTCTGACATCGATCTGTTGTAGAATTTTAGAACATGTTTTTTGCTCGCGTATCATATCATTTCTGGAAACCCAGAATCTACTCTGTAGGAATCAACATGGATTCAGGAAACAGCGATCGTGTGAGACCCAACTCGCTTTATTTGTTCATGAGACCCAGAAAATATTAGATACAGGCTCCCAGGTACATGCCATTTTCCTTGACTTCCGAAGGCGTTCGATACAGTTCCGCACCGTCGCCTGATGAAGTAAGAGCCTACGGAATATCAGACCAGCGCTGTGGCTGAATTGAAGAGTTTTTAGCGAACAGAACACAGCATGTTGTTCTCAATGGAGAGACGTCTACAGACGTTAGAGTAACATCTGGCGAGCGACAGGGGAGTGTGTATGGGACCATTGCTTTTCACAATATATATAAATGACCTGGTAGATAGTGTCGGAAGTTCCGTGCGGCTTTTCGCGGATGATGCTGTAGTATACAGAGAAGTTGCAGCATTAGAAAATTGCAGCGAAATGCAGGAAGATCTGCAGCGGATAGGCACTTGGTGCAGGGAGTGGCAACTGACCCTTAACATAGACAAACGTAATGTATTGCGAATACATAGAAAGAAGGATCCTTTATTGTATGATTATATGATAGCGGAACAAACACTGGTAGCAGTTACTTCTGTAAAATATCTGGGAGTATGCGTACGGAACGATCTGAAGTGGAATGATAAAATTAATTGTTGTTAAGGCGGGTACCAGGTTGAGATTCATTGGGAGAGTCCTTAGAAAACGTAGTCCATCACAATGAAGGTAGCTCACAAAACACTCGTTCGACCTATACTTGAGTATTGTTCATCTGTGTGGGATCCGTACCAGTTCGGGTTGAGAGGGGAGATAGAGAAGATCCAAAGAAGAGCGGCGCGTTTCGTCACAGGGTTATTCGGTGAGCGTGATAGCGTTACGGAGATGTTTAGCAAACTCAAGTGGCAGACTCTGCAAGAGAGGTGCTGTGCATCGCGGTGTAGCTTGCTGTCCAGGTTTCGAGAGGGTGCGTTTCTGGATGAGGTATCGAATACATTGCTTGCCCCTACTTATACCTCCCGAGGAGATCACGAATGTAAAATTAGAGAGATTCGAGCGCGCACGGAGGCTTTCCGGCAGTCTTTCTTCCAGCGAACCATACGCGATTGGAACAGGAAATGGAGGTAATGACAGTGGCACGTAAAGTGCCCTCCGCCACACACCGTTAGGTGGCTTGCGGAGTATAAATGTAGATGTAGATTTTCAGTTTTTGCCATCAGCGAGAGGCATTGCGGTCACCATCGGCGCAGTCCGCCTTGTAAATCTGTATGTCCCGTTTGGTACTGCGAAGCGTCGAGATCGAACCATCTATTACTCCACTGAGGTAGCTCCATTGTTTCAAGGCGATACAGAGTGTCCAGCCCTTCAATCTATGGTCAGAGATCTCGCTTTGCATGATACATGGACGCTAATCCACGGTGACCGACGCGGATATGCACACTTCACCAGCCACTTGGCCAGCAGGTTGGACAGGATATGTCTCCCGAGGTCTTCGGGCAGCAACTGCCGGTGCTGAGCTGTGGCCCACTGCATTCACCGACCATCAGGCCGCCATCTGCGCCGTGACGCTGCCACGACAACAGACGAGCCGTAGTAGAGGACCTTGCACTCTTAACGTTAACATTCTCCGGGAAGAGGCTTGCTCTGTAGCCGTCACTGATACCTGACACAAATGTGAGCGACGGCGTCATACCTAGGATTCCACGACACGATGGTGGACATACTGCGCCAAACCAGCTCTTCGACGCACGCTCGTGGCGTATGGACGAGTCAGGGCGCTTTGGCTCCGATCCACCTCCGAGTTTCACTACACGGTCTTGCGGGAACTAGCATCCCACGAACCTCCGCCAGAGCGCCAAATGGCCGTCCACCGGACACAGGCACGGCTTCTGCAGATCACAGCTGACAGATTGGACGGCACGCGGGTTCGATCGAGACTGCAAGAAACATGCCTCTCTTTATCACATCGTCAGAGAACGGAGGCACCGTAAGAGACGGCTGATCGCGGCAGTTATTTCTGCGGACGGGCAACGCGCAGGGACACACAACGACGTCTCCCGTGCCCTCCCAGATTATTACCGCACTCTCCATCTAGCAGATCAACGGAGTGACAATGACATTGAGGACGTCCTGCACGACCTGCCACCATCGGGTAGGGCGCAAGGCGGGCCGCGGGGCACGAGAAACAAATCACCTGGACCTGATGCTCTTCCGCTTGAATTTTATAGCACCATTTCTGACCTGATGGGGGAAGTTTTGGGGCAGATGTGCTGCGCTCTCCTGGACCCGGACTTCCGCGCGCGTGTGTGTGTGTGTGTGTGTGTGTGTGTGTGTGTGTGTGTGTGTGTGTGTGTGTGTGTGTGTGTGTGTGTCGCCCGTTTTTTTTGGAGGGCATGATCATCCTTGTGCCAAAACCAAACGTCTGGGAGGTGGCAGTAACATACACACGGCGTTACGCTCTTGGAGAGATGTGGTGACGCTCATGTCGGCATGCCGCTTAGAAGGCGCCCTCGTGGCGGTTGACCTAGATCACGCAATTCACGGAGTTGAGCACCATTTCTTGAAGGCTATCGTAGAGAAGATGGGACTGTCCTCAATATCGGCAGGTGTGGTTCTCCGTTTCATCCACGGAGTCCCTTCCACAGTTTGGTCAATGGCCACCGCTCACCACTCTTCTCTATTGAGCGCTCAGTGCGACAAGGATGTTCCCTGTCAGCCTCTCTCGTCGCCGTCGCCCTCGAGTCTGCACTTCATGGTCTTCGACAGCTTTGGAGGGCATTCGCCTCCGCCATGTGCATTTTAAATGTTGTACCTATGCGGACGATGTCGTATTCTTGGCGAGGTCGGCAGAAGATATATGTACAGCGATCGTGTGGCTTCAGCAATACGGAGAGGTGGCCGGGAGCCGTATCAACCTGCGAAAGTCGCTCTACATGGACGTGGGCAGAGGACTGCAAACGAGTACGCCAGTGCCCATTACCAAAGTCCCGGCGATGAAGTGTTTGGGAGTGACCTTCCATGGGAACGTGCAGCGTACAGCAGCAGCTACTTATCGCAGACTACTGAATGTGATCCGCACGCAAGTTCGTCTCCATAACATTCGAATACTTGACTTGATCGTGAGGGTACATTTTGTCAACGTCTACCTCGTTCCGAAAATAATCATTACACCGACGTTCTCTCGATGGCCGGTACGGTAGCTGGCAAGTTCCAGGCGGCCTTCGGTCATTTCGTCAGCGAGGGTAGGGTGTTCAAGAACCGTTGCGAGACGCTAACGTTGCCCACACATGCAGGCGGCACTGGAATGATAAACGTGCACAGCAGGGCGCGCGCGCTCTCTTCCTGCGGACGATGCATCGCCTACGTACTTCGGACAAGGCTACCCTCCCTGGTACACTGATTCAGGAGGTGGTGCCTCTCTCCCTCCGACATATCACGCCACATATCACTGTGTCACATTCGCACCTATCTGATCGACGAGAGTTATCTGTTGGATGTCTTGCCGACCACGCGGGAACGTAGCACCAAGGACTTCTACCGCTACCTTCAACGGACGCTGCCTGCTAATGTGGTTGAACGCCGATATCCGGCGGTTGGCTGGAGGCGGGTGTGGAGTGACGTACACTCGCCTTTCCTTCCCACTACAGTCAGGGAGCTGTGGTACGTGATAACGACTAAAACATTCCCCACCCGACAACGTTTACACGTGATACATCTTGCCGAGAGCCCTCTCTGCCCCAGATGCGCCGCTGTCGACACTGACACGCACCGTTTCATTTGTGGTACGGCTGCCGACTGCTGGCTGCTGGCTCCTCACACGCCACATGTTGGCATTGTTGCTGCGACGGACGCCTGAGTCCGTAGAGCCCACAGAACTGATCCATCCCGACGTCACTTACTTACCTGCTACTTGCAGGTTTTTTCGATTACTGGCAGTATTTAACGAGTAACTATACGATTTTACGGTGCAAAGCGTCGTATGGTACGCTCTTTGCTAATTACTTGGTGTGTACTGGGTGTGAGAAGAGACTGAGATATCGCACGTGATGGACTGACGAGAGACATCAATGGTAATTATGGGGTGTTTCACCCTCGATGAACGATAAGACGACCAGGACATCCCGCCGTCTGGCTGCTGTGGACACTTCCGAGAACAAAAATGGAACAAAAAAATTACCAATAAAGCATAAGAACGAAATGAACAACAAATAAAATATAATAAAGTATTAAACGCCTTCCTTTATCCTTTTCTTTTTTGTAATAAAATGTACAAGAGGCATATTTAATTTTTGTGTGTGGGCAGAGCCTGAACTGGTGGCGCACGACCGTCCTAGTTAGCTTTAGAGTGAAAGTTGCGGTGGCATTAGCTTTGTTTTTGTTTTTAAGTTAGATAGGTTTTTGGGGGTAGTATGGGTGATAGGGGCCAATGCCTGAAGTGAAAGAGGTCTGAACACTACCAAAAAAATAAAATAAAATAGTCAGCGCAACAGAATGTCATACCTAACGGCCCGGGTTCGATTTCCGTCTGGGTCGGAGATTTTATCCATTCAGCGACTGGGTGTTGTGTTGTCCTTATCATCATTTCATCCCAATCGACACGCAAGTCGCCGAAGTGGCGTCAACTCTAAAGACTTGCACCAGGCGAACGGTCTACCGGACGGGAGGCCCTAGACACACGGCATTTCCATTTCTCCTCCCTGAACATTCATTAGTTTGCAAAATGCAGACTGAATAACATCGGGGAGAGAGATGAACACCGTGCCATTCCCTTCTCAACTGTGCTTTCACTCCCTCCATTTTATCCCTCCCTAACACTTTCAGAATTTCGAATGTGTACTCCAGTCGACACGGTTAAAAGCTTTCTCAAAAACTACTAATGCTATAAAAGTAGGTTGTGTTTCTTCAATCTATCTTCTAAAACGAGTCGTAGGGTCAGTACAGCTTCGCGCGTTTGCACATATCTCCGGAATTCAAACTGATACTCCCCGAGGTCTGCTTGTATCATTTTTCCATTCTTTTGTAAACAACCGCGTCAGTATTTTGCAGACGTGGGGTTTTAAACTGACGGTTCGGTAATATTGGCAGCAGTCAATATCTGGGGAATTGAAATTGCTCTCGAAATCTGATGGTATTTCGCGTGTCTCGTATCTTTCATAGCAGACGGAACAGCTTTGCCACGTTCTCCTGGCTTGCTACGTACACAAACCTCCGCTGCACCCCTCCTCGGACGCAGATGGAGACATTACAAGAAACACGCGGCCGCAGAGGCCGTCATAAATCGCGACGCCCGCCGCCTCCCAGTTCTCCCTTACTGGGAGCGCCTGCGGCGGCAGCCGACGGGGCCACGGCCGGCGCGGCCCGCATTAACATCTCCGGCACGGAGCGGAGACGTACCGCCGGCCATTAACTACCTGCGCGCTCGCCATTCTCTTGCGCCCGAGTGGAATCGTTTTCCAAGGAAATGCGCGTTTTGTAGCTGGTTAACTTGATGCGGGCGCCTTCCACTTCCATCGTGCTGTTTTTCCTCCTTTTTGTCCTTTTTCCGAACGTCCTCCGTGGATTTTATTCTGCTTTTTCGTCTGAAGTCATTTATGTACCTTGAAAATGTAAATGAAGTTCACAATTTACACTCTAGTCAAATTAATTCCGTCCTCAACGTTTAATTTTCGTAACAAACTTTCTGCACCCGACACTGCAAACCAGTTTCGTTTATGTTTATATCCAGGTACATCATCTCCACGACTGACCTTTTTTACTTACAGCAGAATGAAACTCGTGTAAACAGTCCATCGTTGCCTTAGAATAGCTGTTACTTAGAGTTAATTTTTTTTAACATTACCTTCTTTTTCAACTATTCTTTCTCCAACCGGGCATTATGGTTGGTACGCTTAGAACCAGTACACATCGAGTAGTAACTGTTTCTGGGCGTGTCGCCGTGCACGATGTGCGTCGATAAAGCTTTTAAGCACTGTCACTAACTTTAGAACGATTGAGAATTAAGAACAGTTTAAATGTCGGGATGTCACAAGAAGCACTTCCTCAATTATAGATGATATGATGCAAATTAAATTAAGAGAAACTACACACACACACACACACACACACACACACACACACACACACACACACACACACCAGTGTGGGTGATTTAGAATAGTGTTGCAACAATAGGTTTAGAAGTAGGTGTCGTTGGAGTTTTAGTTAGTCAGCAAACCTCGAGCTCTTCCGAGGCTGCCAGTAAAAAAAAATGGCTCTGAGCACTATGGGACTTAACATTTGAGGCCATCAGTCCCCTAGAACTTAGAACTACTTAAACCTAACTAACCTAAGGACATCACACACATCCATGCCTGAGGCAGGATTCGAACCTGCGACCGTAGCGGCAGCGCGGTTCCAGACTGAAGCGCCTAGAGCCGCTCGGCCACACCGGCCGGCGCTGCCAGTAACATATCTAGTAATGTAAGATGCAAGTTATTCAATTGGAACTCGAGTTAATACCGTTTATTTTACTTTTTAAACTGATTCTTATTTTTCAAATGTTAAGTTTTATTTCTACATTAATATACCAATGGTTGTAGTTAACATGATTTACTGCTACGTACATAAAGCATAGCATGTCACCATGATTAACGAATATGTACGACCTGTTTAGAGTTTCCAGGTAACAGATCTAAAATTCGTAGCAATAAATTCAATTAGACTGAAGAAGAATTAAATAAGTTAGATTGCCGAGTGAAAGACTATGAGCCAGTGAATGAAATGCAAGGTGGTGCCCAGGGATATTTTTGCAGAACGCGACGGGATAGAGCCGTGGGAGATACTCCAACTGTGTGACAGTTTTGCTCCGATGCTTGACGTCAGAGACTCCCAACTACTCGCGTAAGATCACTCACGGTTTTAGTCATGAGCGTGAGCGCTGACCACCAGCCAGGTCACTGCTGGTGAGCGCAGAGCCCATGCGAGGTGCCGGGGCTAGTAGTGTATTTATCACTAAATTCTACTAGAATCCACATGTGTAAATCATGCTCTAAGCCCCCCCTATTCTAACTCCGACTTTTGCTGTTGCACAAGGATAAAAAAAATACGCGAACTGACTCTAATCAACCCTGCTAGTGGAGTAGAAGAGAGTTTGGCACCTGCAATAATTTAATTTGATACATAAGTTAAATAAACAAAGGTTTCATTAGCATAGTGAGGAATGATAGGGTTGCTCTATCGATTAACAGAATGAAAGTTCTGTTCAAAATAACAATATGATTTATTAAGCTTAAACACAGAATAGTAAAAGAAACACAGGAAATTTATAAATCATCAAATTGGCTAAAATTGGAGATTCATACAAACACTATAAAGGTGAAGTTGTCCCTAACTTAGATCCTGAGGTTTAAGACGAAGTGGTATGTGGAGCCAATTCCTTTCCACTCAAATCTCAAGAGAGACACACAGCTAACCCAATAGTAATTGCTGTTACTCGAAACTGAACACAGTTAGAAAAGGATGAACAGGCGCGCTCTGCTGAGCTCTGATTATCACCTAGGAAAAATCCCTATCTGCCGGTGCTGCGGACGTACATTACCAACAGTCTTCTTATCTCCCAGAACACGATCTGGCGTACCGCAGGCGAGGGCTGGCTGCTTCGACGTCCTCGACCGAAAGGCGACTGCCGACTACTCAGAGCACCCGTACAGGCCGAACACCGAACATTCCCGCCCCCACGACAGTGGCCGTGGTTACGTTCCAATCAGCAACTCGAAAACCGGCGGAAATTCCACTCCATTGCCGGAGCACTACCATTCCACCAATGGAGATTCTTGGCGCCAATTTCTGTGCTGATTTTGCAGAAAGTGCGGGAATTTTCCCGCCACAACTGCGTGGGTACACAAGTCATTCCCACGCCTCGCTGGTAGCCCGCCAGAAAGTGTTTTCGCAAAGTTTCTCTGAAGTAACGGAACCTCTAGCCCAGCCGCTACTTCACACCCCAGCGGGCGTGTCTCTTGACAATGTCGGCGTCTGAAAAGCATTCACTCGACTGCCTCACACACGTCGGCTTAACTCTCTCCAGTTCCACCGAGCCCGCCTGTCACCGGCCCACCCGGGTGACGAGAGACGCTGCGTGGGAAGTACGCGTGTTAAGGAAAAGCAACCCTCCACCGCATGCAACTAGAGAGGAGAATCGTAAGATAGAAATATGAGAGGGGGCTCATGCCACCTCTCATTGCCCCTACGCCATTTTAGATTGTAATTGGTGAGCGGTTGGCTCACTTAGGAGCAAGGTAGTGAGTCAATCGCCCAAGAACAATCTTACAAAGTGACTCCACATACCGCACTCTATAAAAAAGATCATTGCAACTGAAAAATGCAACTCATAGAGGGAGGATTATTTATGATGTAGCCAACTTCACCTTCTTAATATGGAACACTAACACTCACATCACACATCCATACCCAGGGAGCCCCTTCCAAACACCGATTCACGCAGACATTCACGCTCTAAACATGGCCCGGGCATCTGAGCCAAATATGGAGCAGTTTATTCTTTACAATCAGAGTTGGAGTGCTCCGCAATTAAATGCCCAAGATGTTACAACAATTTTAATCATTAAACTAACCTGACCTCACTCACACATGATAATATTTAAGTTAACAATCTCTTTGTGAGTTTTCAGAATCTAGTTACAACCTCCGATTCATTCTGTCTCCCTGCAGCAAGAATAACCTTTACAAAATGTTCCCTGAACTGATGGTCCATTCACAATGACAGTGGTGGTATCTGCTTCAGTTTATGGGGACTTCAGGCACACTGTTAGCATACACACAACAATAAACACAAAATACAAAAAAAACATGATGTGGAGAACAATACAGTAATCTGTAATAAGAATTACAGTGTAAAACACAAACGCATACAAGGTATAACATACATTACAGAAACAACATAAGAGAAAGAAATTTAAGAAAAACAAAAAAAACAAGGTTCATGGGGCATCAAATTGTGCGTGCACATTGCACAAAGTTCACGACTGTGCTGAGAATGAGGCACTAAATCACATTGTTAGAAATATCCGTGGCACTTCACTGATTCCACTGTACTGACATCACATAAGGCTAAACGTCGGTTGTAGTTGCTACGTTGTGGCAACAGCAATAGGGAGTTCTGGAGTGTCTGCAGTACGCTGTTGAGATTGTAGTCAGACCCACGCATATGATCACGGCCGTATGGTAGGAAGACACAGTGATAGGCTCTCCTCACGTCGATTAATTGTCTCTGAGGTCTACTCGTTGGGATACATCACTAGTCTAGGTCTCTTCTCTCGCTGGACAGAACTTTATGTTTCCCAATATTGCAGTTCGACGAGGGATGATGGCACGTGGAGTGACTCCACAAGTGTGTGAGGTCATCCATACAGGATCGAACTAGGAGCGACTATTGTTAAAAACTGCTCTCTAATAGAGAGGAGAAGTAAGACATGAGACCATACATTTGTTAGTGTGGCACGATACTGCTTTGTGTATGCAGATCGGCCAATGCTAGTGAGTTGTAAAAACCCAAACAGGTGAGTATAGAGCGTCCCTTTCTGTCCTGAGGCACATGAGGCGCAGGTTCTGACACGATATGTGATCTTCTTCGTGTACTCACGACAACGTGGTCTGCCGCAGGGAATCCCTCCAAGCGGCTGCCGCGTCCGGAGAGCTAGCAGGCTGTCGCGTGTCAGGGTCAACGGCCAGCCCCACTTTCGCTTGTGGCGGGGCAAGGGTCCCGTGTAATCCCTCAGGTAGGCAGCCGGGTGACTGTCAGCGTGTAGGACGGGACGCTCGCCCTCTAGCAGGTAGCCGAAGACCTCTTGTTTTTGCGCTGGCTGGCCTCTGCATTGCCACGTTCCTCGTCATCTGTACAATTCTTACAAAAGTCTTATGCCTAACTTTTTCCCATGACCTTCTATGTTATAATAAATTTACCTAATGAAACATTGATGGTCTGTCATTTCAGACACTCTTATTTTACTTTTATAGTTATTAATCTATGGCAATCATTATAACATCTAATCTAGACATGGAAATAATTTATTTTGATATACGTGTAGAGACCGATCTCAGTAAGTACATGGTGTGTGATAACTGATGCTTTGTAGTGGATGAACAACTAAATGTGCGGGCCCGCACTAATATTACTATTAATTATATAGATCGACAGTAGACATGCTTCAAGAATTAACTACCATATCCCAACGATCTACATTCTACGTCTTTTAATTAAATTATGTTGTTATGCAGGTCTAAGTTTTACTGTGCTATAAAGAACATGCA
Organism: Schistocerca nitens; assembly: GCF_023898315.1. Lineage (NCBI taxonomy): Eukaryota > Metazoa > Arthropoda > Insecta > Orthoptera > Acrididae > Schistocerca > Schistocerca nitens. Next base: position 21,196,174 of record NC_064622.1, read on the forward strand.
ACTACGCTACTTTCGCTCGCCCGTCGTCCCTCCATCTCGGGTCTGTGGTTTGGTGACCTGAAAAATAGCAACTCAACAGGCGCGCGCCACACTTGTGGTAGAAAACCCCCACAATATTAATCTAGTTATTGTTAAATCCTACAGTTTAACTTATCCTAGTATCGTACTTTCCCTTTTATTTATTTATTTATTTATTTTATTTTATTTATTTATTTATTTATTTTTTTATTTACCTTATACAATACCCTTACATAGTTCCTGTTACGCTGAGATGTCTTGCTGCTCGCCGCTATTGACGACAGTGATGTGCGCGCCGTACGACATGACCTCCGAGTTTTCATTACGCCTCACTGAAACTCCAGAGACTGGGTTAGCCATGGCTATACACGACAATAAATTTATAGTTGCAACTTCCTTCTCTATGTGAAGCGGTTTTCGCGATCGAAGTACACCTTTCCAGAAGCAATGTAATATGACCAAGCCAGGACTGGTTCCTGTTGAGGATTCAGACACCCAACACACGCCAGCTACACAGTATGTCACGAATATCCAAGTACAATTCCTTGGTGATTCATCTGTGACAAAAACGAGCAGCACGCTAAATCCCCAACCAGCACATTAGCATGGTAGGCTTTTATGCCCTCATTTCTCTCGTCTAGGGCACCATTAGAGTCAAATGCTCACAGGTTCACCCCGACTTGCAAGACAACGATACCGGCGCAGCTCTGCAAAAACTATACTGCCCATATTCACCCTCGAAATCGCGCAATATACCACAATCGTGCAGTGCACTGACGCGTGCCTGCAAGCATTGGTATGAACGTCTCACGAACTGGTTGTGGCCGCTATGGAGCGTATCACGACCTCTCAGAACGCTTCTAAGAGCACGTTCTTGTATGCGCCCGTTTGTGCGACGTCTCGTCACTCATCCTTATCCCTTAACATGGACACCAGATAGGAAAGGACAAAAACATTGCTCATGAAAAGGTAGTGTCTCCTACTCCATCGACATTGGAGATCGCAAACATAAACAAAAAGAGGATAGCAGCAGTAAATTCTTATGCAAGACAACGCAGCGTGTTAATACTTTAGCAATCTTAATCTATTAATGTAACGATTATTGTTCCCCGAACAAAGGTTCATATATTTGCCTATTCTACTATGTACATTTCTTACACTACTACTATTCTACGAACTCCTTTATGTGAGATATGTGGTGGAGTCCTATGGACTTCTTTCCTTTCAGCGTCTCCAATTCATAAGCATTGTGGTGAGCTGCTCTCCTTATACGGTACGGGCCGTTGTAAACAGAATAGAATTTTTGGCATTTCATTTTTTGTTTGTTCGAAAGTCGGAAAGACTTAACGAGCACCTTTTGTCCAATTTGGAAGTGTCGTAGACGAGCTCCCCTGTCGGCACGTCTCTTCCTGACCTCTGCTGCAGCCCGTATCCTCTTGAGAGCCAAATCCACTATGGCTTGGTGCTGCGTTCGCGCCCTTGGTGGGAAGTTTACGACCTTGGTTATCAAGTCCTTAGGAATCCGGTTTTTCAGTACTGTAATGGGTGCCAATTTTGTTATCCCATGGGGTGCCTCATTGATCACCTCCTGGAAGTCTTTAAGGAAAACGTCCCATGTCGTGTGCTGTTTGTTACAGTACAACCGGCACAAGTTTCCGAGTTCTTTGATAACCCGTTCTGCAGCATTCGAGCTCGGATGGTGTGAAGATATAAAAATGGGATCAATTTTACATCGACGCAACATCTCCTTCCATGTTTTTTACTTAAACTGTGGCCCGTTATCAGAAATGATTCTACTCACATGACCAACCTGTGGTAGGAAATCCCGGATGAGGGCTCGTGATACAGTTCGTCCTGTCGCCCTCTTCAGTGGCGTAAAGGTAACGTATTTGGACGTTAGTTCAACAAACACTAATACGTAAGTATATCCTCTTCTTGTTCTTGGCAAAGGTCCCATCAAATCTGTTGCTGCTAATTGTCTTAATTTGGTCGGTACGATTGGGTATAATGGTGCCTGCATGCTCACAGTAGTGTGCTTAGCCTTTTGGCAGTCTTTACACACCGACAGTACCCTCCGAATTCGACGCTCCATGTTTCGAAAGTAACACATGGTCCTTAGCTTGAGATTGCACTTGCGTGGTCCGAAGTGTCCATAGCTGAGGTGAGTATGCCATATAACCTTGTTTATTAGGTGTTCAGGGATGCATACCCCCCATTCAGTGTCATTGGTATAATTTCGGTGGAAAATTATGCCTTTCCGCAAGAGGTAGAACTGCCTGATGGTGGCGTGTCTTCTGTCTATCCATTTCTGTTTCAATAACACTAGGGCAGGGTCCTTGTCTTGCTCCTCCTTGATGTCCTGCATACTACAGGTAATAAAATTTTCAAAGGCTACTTTCTGCATATAGTAAAGGCAGTAGTGATTTTCCTCCAGATCTTCTTCCATGTTGTGCTCAAATCCGATCGGTGACCGTGATAAGGCGTCTGCAATGATGTTCTGACTGCCGGGGATATATTCTATCGAAAAATTGTACTGCTGTAGATACGATGCCCACCTAATGAGCCGCCTGTGATTAAGCTTTGCAGTCATCAAGAACTCGAGTGCCTTGTGGTCTGTGTAGACCCTCGTCTTGCGACCAAACAGAAGGTATCTGAATTTTTCAAACGCCCATACAATAGCCAGCGCCTCTAACTCGGTTACTGAGTAATTCCTCTCACTCTTGGCTAGTACTCTGCTAGCAAACGCAATTGTCTTCCACACCCTGTTTCCTTCATGTACATAGTCTTGGAACACCATGACACCCAGACCGGAGTATGAACTGTCCGTTACTATGCAAAGCTCTTCAGCTAAATTAGGGTGTGATAGGATGGGTGCTTGTAATAATGCGAATTTTAATGTTTTCCATTCGGATTCGGCCGCCTCATCCCATTCCCAAGGAATCTTCTTTCCTGTAAGTTGATGCAACCGAGGACTGCTCTGAGTTTTGACATGTATAAAGCGGTTGTAAAAATTTATGATCCCCAAGAACCCCCTTAACTGCTTCTTTGTCGTAGGAATGGGAAACTTTTCAATCGCTTCGATCTTTTCGGGATTTGGCGCAATGCCCTCACCCGTGATGATATGTCCTAGAAATTTCACAGAGGACGTCCCAAAATTCGATTTTTCGATATTGATAGTCACACCGTATTCCTTGAATGTCGCTAGGAGTTCACCGAGGACCGCATTGTGCTCTCCCCAAGATTTCTCCGCGATCAGCAAATCGTCCACATAGCTGGTGACATGACGTTTCAAATTATCGCTTAGTATGCCGTCCAGCCCCCGAATGAATGCGGCAGATGAAACGTTCAAACCAAATGGTAGACGACGAAACCGGTAACATCTTCCAAATGCTAAAAAGGCTGTGTACTGTCTGCAATTTGGATGGAGCTCGATCTGCCAGAAACTCGATTTTAGATCAACTGATGAGAAGATTGATATTCCATGGAAGTTTTGTAAGAGTTCCTCTAATCGTTCCGGTCTGTCTGTTTCGGGTTCTATTATGGTATTAATTTGTCGCGAGTCCAAGACTAAACGAATACTACCATCTGCCTTCTCGACTACTCTTAACGGGTTATTATAGGCTGAAGCCGTAGGTTCTATTATTCCTTCACTCAGCATTCGCGTAATTTCAGCTGCTACTTTCTGTCGATATGCCAAGGGGATTGGATAGGGTGGCACACGAAACTGGTTGTGCGGACGTACACGAAATTCATATTGGAAGTTCTTTATTGATCCTGTCTTGGGAAGGAAGACCTCCGCATGTTCTACTAGTAATTTATGAAGTTCTTTGCGGTGTTCGCCCCTTATATTCTTTATTGCTTCCACTTTTTCTCCTATTTTCTCCTTTATTTCTCCCATTATTCCGACTTCATTCTCATCCGTGTCCTCTCCCCTATCCGCAACGTCGTCCTGTTCTTCCTTTCTGTCTTTCAGACACGCATAGTTTATCCGAACACAGTTAGACGGTAGTTGAGCTGGGATCAGCTGATCGTCGAACTTAATGTGGACGGGATTCCCTTTCCTCAAAACCACTTCACCTCGTCCTAGATCAACTATCGCTTCATGTTCATTTAGGAAGTCCGTTCCTATTATCATGTCGATCGCCAGATTTGGCACGATCCAGAAGTTAGACTCTATTTTGTGTCCTTGGCAGGAGAATTCCAGTCTTGTTTGTTGGGTGACCTCCGTACATTTACCCGCTAATGCCCCTTTTATTTTGGTTTTCTTAACCGATAGGACAGGCCAGTCCATCTCCTGAGAGCACCTCTTGTATGCTGCCTCAGATATTGCTGTTATGTAGCTTCCACTATCTATTATCGCATTCAGACTCTTTTCAGCTATTGCTACTGTGATAAGAGGCTGCCGATCATGTCGAGGAGTTGCTTTATGTTCCTCGAGCAGGATTTCTGATAAATCTTCGTAATGTATCATCCGTAGTTGGCCAGGTCCGAGATTACGTGCGAAATTCCGGCGGCCTGTGTTCGCACTAGTCTGGCGTCAATCCCTAGTTAGGCTCCCCCTCCTCTGACGTGCATTAGGATTTGCGGGTCTGGTTTCAATCTCCTGGTTCCACCGTTGTCCTTGGTTTCGCTCTCTCCAATTACGGTCGCTTTGCCGTTCGTTATTCCTTCTATCCCAGATTCCTTGTCTAGATTGACCCTGCTCCCTGACGTTCTGGTTTCCGTGTCTTTGGTTTCCATAACCTTGAATAGCGTAACCTTGACTTCCGTAACCCTGGTTTCCTAACTGACCAGTGCGATTATGCAATCTGCTGTCGTCTTCTGTTCCTGGCCGGTGGTATTTGTTACTTTGCCCCTTCTTCCTGTCCTTTGCGTCTTGTTTATCAAAGACTACTTCGAGTTCGCGCAATAGAATCTTGAATGCTTCTATGTCAGCTCCACACTTGCCGACAAGTGTCTGTTGGTACCTAACTGGCAATTTGGAAAAGCAAAATTTAATGATTTCTCCGTTACTATATGGACTATCTAAAAATTGATTCTTCTTGAGTAAATCATCAAGAAATTTGGTTGCGCTCCTATGCCCGGACACTTCCAGTTCAGGACAAAATATTATTTCCTCTTTAATCCTATCTTGCGTTTCCTTTGACCAGTAGGTCCGCAGGAATGCACCAACAAATTCCTGATAAGTCCGACACGTCGCTGCCACGCCCCGCATCTTTTCCGCGGCTTGGCCTTCGATGTGTCCACACATGAATTCTAATTTTGCCTGGGTTGGCCATGATGCCGGTAATGAATTTGTAAACTGCATCACCCAGCTCTTCGGATGCATCGACCCTCCATTTTCTTTGAACTTCTGGAATTTGAGTATCGACAGGAAGTGATTGTGATCAAAATTCTGTCCGATCCTCGCACTGGTGTTGTCAGACGTTTCCGATACTTGCACGTCTGCGGAGTGTCCTGATCTATCTTGCTGATAACTGTGATGTGCTACGTCTGTATCACAGTGGAAGTGGCATTCAGCATTCACTCTTCTAAGTGGGCTGCAATTATTGGAGCTATTACTCGCTGTTTCTGCGTGTGCATTGTTTGTTCCGCACGCTGTCACTGGGCTAGAGCACGGCGGGCTTTTCCTCGGAGACACAATCCTGTGTGCTCCATCATTGGTATCCGAACGCGCAGTGCTCGTGTGCCCATTTCGCTCTAGTTTTGCTATCCGACTCTCTACTTCTTTCATTCGTTTCGTGATGTTCGTAACCGCAATATTACCTTGAGTCTTTAAGGCCGCTAGGGATTTCGAGTGGACTTGTGTCGCACGTCGCAAGCGCCCTGCGAGTTTAAGAGTTACTCTTGCGATTTTCATTGCCCCTGTTGCTGCAGTTTTGGCTAGGCCTGCTACTTTTTGTGCTACCATTGACATTTGTTTTGCTTCTCCACATTCTTTCTTTATTGTTAATAATTCCCCACGAATTTCCCCTATATGCGAAATTATTGCCTCCGTGTCCTTCTTACGCTGTTCGTCAGCTTCTTCCTTCTCCTTCTTACGTTGTTTCTCCTCTTCTTCCTTCTCCTTCTTACGTTGTTTCTCCTCTTCTTCCTTCTCCTTCTTACGCTGTTCGTCAGCTTCTTCCTTCTCCTTCTTACGTGGTTTCTCCTCTTCTTCCTTCTCCCTCTTACGCTGTTCGTCAGCTTCTTCCTTCTCCTTCTTACGTTGTTTCTCCTCTTCTTCCTTCTCCCTCTTACGCTGTTCGTCAGCTTCTTCCTTCTCCTTCTTACGTTGTTTCTCCTCTTCTTCCTTCTCCCTCTTACGCTGTTCGTCAGCTTCTTCTTTCATTGATCGTAGGAAGCTCAGTATTGGGTTTACGTCATCTTCTTGATCCTCTTCAAACATGGGCGATGTAACTCTGGACACCTGGGCGCTAGAGCTCTGACGTGACCGAGCTGGCCTCTGTCTGCACTCGTTCGTTTGACTATAAACTTCTGCTACCGTCTCGACCTGTGTGCCTGTCTCTGTTTCATCCTCTACTTCACTATCATAATCACGGCCGCAACGCTGCTCTGAGATCGCGTCCAAATCACCTTCCTCATCAATGCCCCTGGCGTCCTGTCCTGCTAAAAATGTGCCCATCTCATCTCCGAACCTATTCCCGTCAGTAAACTGCCCCTTATCCATTATGCTATCCTCTTTTGTTTTAGCTTCGCCCGATAATAGTCGTGCCTTACTTCTCGTTATCATTCATAAAAACAAATTCATCTAAAATGCACAATAAAATTAATCTACTCCATATATTTTTTACACATAAACATAAAATTTCAACAACGCTGTTCCAACGCTGTAATCACAAACACAATATGATGTGGTACAGAAACCACACACAAATCCGACAAAGTGCGATGCGGTACAGACACCACATCAGCGAAACACAAAAAAAACAATGAACAAAAAATATATACACTGAAAACAAAAACTGTAGTCATGCGCCGCTACTTAAAACTAAACGCGGAACTACCAAAACAAAAAAAACTTGGGTATTAATCATTAAAAAAAATAGAGAGAAAAAAAATTGAATGTTCCTACTAAGAATCCTGTTTGTTTATCAGAGATTCACAGGAAAGATCCGAGGCCAAGGGTCGCCATATTATGCGAGGTCCCGGGGCTAGTAGTGTATTTATCACTAAATTCTACTAGAATCCACATGTGTAAATCATGCTCTAAGCCCCCCCTATTCTAACTCCGACTTTTGCTGTTGCACAAGGATAAAAAAAATACGCGAACTGACTCTAATCAACCCTGCTAGTGGAGTAGAAGAGAGTTTGGCACCTGCAATAATTTAATTTGATACATAAGTTAAATAAACAAAGGTTTCATTAGCATAGTGAGGAATGATAGGGTTGCTCTATCGATTAACAGAATGAAAGTTCTGTTCAAAATAACAATATGATTTATTAAGCTTAAACACAGAATAGTAAAAGAAACACAGGAAATTTATAAATCATCAAATTGGCTAAAATTGGAGATTCATACAAACACTATAAAGGTGAAGTTGTCCCTAACTTAGATCCTGAGGTTTAAGACGAAGTGGTATGTGGAGCCAATTCCTTTCCACTCAAATCTCAAGAGAGACACACAGCTAACCCAATAGTAATTGCTGTTACTCGAAACTGAACACAGTTAGAAAAGGATGAACAGGCGCGCTCTGCTGAGCTCTGATTATCACCTAGGAAAAATCCCTATCTGCCGGTGCTGCGGACGTACATTACCAACAGTCTTCTTATCTCCCAGAACACGATCTGGCGTACCGCAGGCGAGGGCTGGCTGCTTCGACGTCCTCGACCGAAAGGCGACTGCCGACTACTCAGAGCACCCGTACAGGCCGAACACCGAACATTCCCGCCCCCACGACAGTGGCCGTGGTTACGTTCCAATCAGCAACTCGAAAACCGGCGGAAATTCCACTCCATTGCCGGAGCACTACCATTCCACCAATGGAGATTCTTGGCGCCAATTTCTGTGCTGATTTTGCAGAAAGTGCGGGAATTTTCCCGCCACAACTGCGTGGGTACACAAGTCATTCCCACGCCTCGCTGGTAGCCCGCCAGAAAGTGTTTTCGCAAAGTTTCTCTGAAGTAACGGAACCTCTAGCCCAGCCGCTACTTCACACCCCAGCGGGCGTGTCTCTTGACAATGTCGGCGTCTGAAAAGCATTCACTCGACTGCCTCACACACGTCGGCTTAACTCTCTCCAGTTCCACCGAGCCCGCCTGTCACCGGCCCACCCGGGTGACGAGAGACGCTGCGTGGGAAGTACGCGTGTTAAGGAAAAGCAACCCTCCACCGCATGCAACTAGAGAGGAGAATCGTAAGATAGAAATATGAGAGGGGGCTCATGCCACCTCTCACCCACACTGGCTGCTGTGATGTCTGTCACACGGATATGCCGTCCGACACGCTCAGTCGGTAGCCGTTGTCAGGTTGGCCAAACACTGATGACAGTAAAGGCATGTAACTCGCGTCTAGGAAAGTGCCCCTGAGTGTGCGTATTATTGCTTTATTCTGTGATTTTAGTGTCTGATATTATTTATTAGTTTCGTGAAGGGTGACAACAAGTAATTTAGCCACTGCCGATGAGAGAGAATTTTTGGGGAAATAAAAGCAATTATTTTGTACTGTAATTACATTCTTGCAGTTGGTGCGCGTAATATAATTATTTGTATTGATTTCAAATGCTGCAATCAAGTGCATATTTAAAATCATCAAGAAATGAAATTAATGTGAAACGTCCCCTTATAAAAATTATACATGACTGTGTTTAAACTGACACACTATATTTTTAGCGCAACGCAATCTGACTTTCAATCATCCCTACAAAAGAATGGCCTTGACTAACATTAACCTATTCCTTTCACAAATCACTTACCTCACAAAAACCTTCGTTACTCGAACTACTGCAATACAGCGAGCGCCACTACTGCCAGCTAAATAAAAGATTCAAACTACCGAAGGCACTAACTACTGATAGGCATAGTTAGCAAATGAAAGATTCTGATAGAGAACAAACAATGTATTTACGTTAATAGTGTTCCAAAGTCGTAATATCTATAGCAGTTCATGACATCCAGTCTTACAAATTTACTGTCTCTGATAGACACACGTCCACATCATCCGCTCTCAAAACTCCGCCATTTCTCTCCCCACATCCACCACTGCTGGCGACTCACCTCCAACTGTGAAACGCTACGCGCTGTTAACATCCAGCTGCCGCTGCCCAACACTACAATGGCAGACAACAATGCAAACTAACCAGAGACTGCACACAGCACAGCCAGTGATTTTCATACAGAGCGCTACGTAACGTTGCCAATAAGAAAACAAACAGCCTACTTACATAGCCCCCATGCTCCCCACAAAAAATTTTACAAATTGTGTCAGGCAGTGACCAATAATGATTTGATAAAATTTTTCATAATTACAATAACAAAGGAATCAAATGCACACTTATTGATCCAATGTTGGTCAAAAGCAAAAATTTTCTCACAGTCCATAAAGACAGTCCTGATCATTCATCACAGTAAAATTGCAGTGTTTTTTTTTTTTTTTTTCCTCAAAGACTGAGCAGTAAAGGAAGATGCACATGTAAGTAGTGGATTTCCATGCAGTCTTGAAGAAGTAGTGTTGTCCTTCCAACGGAAAGACAGTGCTGACTCTTGACATGCAGACAGGAATGGGCCACAACAGAGCAATCCCACAGCAGAGTCAGTCGAAGTTTTGAAGAATATTGGTAGGTAGGTCATCACAGAGCAGACCCACTGTAGTCCTGGTAGAGAGTATGGTACTGGTGGGCCACCAGAGGTGCAGACCCACTGCAGTCCTTGTAGAAATAATGGTATTGATGGGCCATCAAAGGTGCATACTCACTTCAGTACTTCTAGAGATGGCCAGCAGCCATCTGTTGCGACTGTGCAGGTGCACAATCACCATCGAAGAGTCTTGTGGAGAATATAGCAAGTCCATAAACCACCACTTGTGCACTCACAAAGTTTTTGGAATTGTCCTTAGAACCAGCAATGCTGTTAACCAGTCCCTTGCTGAATTATTAACACACATGCAAACACTATCAGTCCCTACTTCTCACATATTGTCCATATGCTAGGACCAACAGAAATGTGTGCAGTGAAATGTAACTTACAAGTTACTTAATTTGATGAACTGGTGACAATTACAATTTTATAACATGAGAATACAATTACAAAGATACAGAAAACATTATTAAAAAACATAATAATACAGATAACATTTGTAGTAATACAGGCTTTACAAAAGAATAGAAATAAACATGTACATCAGTGTTACAGGAATTATGACATAAGTAAATAAATAAAATAATGAGAATAGTTTTTGAAACATTAATTTCACATATGAGCATTGAAACAGAACAGAATTAATAATGTCTAAACATCTTTACAAAGTAAATAACATATTATTAATGCAAATTATATTTGAGGATAACAGTATTCCTCATCATAGTGAATGTAGCTGAGTATTAGAAAAATTCTACAACATAAATCTTATTAGCTAAACACATAAAGACAGGAAAAAAAAAACAAATTCACATAGTGTAATAACACAAAAATACAGGACAGGGTTTGTTTTCAGTGTGACATTTGGTACTGCAGTCCAACCCAAAACTTCATTCTGTAGATCTTTCCTCTTATTTCAACTTTTGTTTCCACCAAAAGAATCCTATCCAAGCATGCTTTCTGTATTTATATGTTCACATATTTCTTACCTCATTATTTATTTTCCATTGTCTTACCTCATCATTTATTTCCAAGAAAATCCTACCTAAACCTGTTGTCCCTAAACCATACTTTTTTGTTCATATCCTCTTTCAAAATACTTTTTTGGCCAAACCATTTTCTTATAGCTTCTCAATGCATTTCTTCCAATTCATCGCAACTCGTTCTCTTGTATAGCCTACACCATCTTAAGCTAACTTAAATCTACTGAGCTCAGATGCATAAACTAAGGGATGAGGCAATGCAGCAGCACAAAACAATTAACACAAACAGCAATAACAAAAAATACAAATTGGCAAAGCTACCAGCAGTGAAACTAAATTGGCAAAGCAATTGCAATATTGCAACTAATATAAGGCACTGTGCAGCAAACAAGAAAAATAAATCAGTAGTAAAACTGGCTTAACAGAGAAATACAAAGTGACATTCAGTAGCACTATGCCTGGCAAACAGCAGCAGCAAACGCTATAACTTATACCTAAACATGACAAAGTTCAAGCAGAAAAAATATTACACTAAAGATAACAATGCAGATAAGGGAAATGTCTATTCATATCTTAATGTCTATGTAACTAAAGTGGTGCACCACAACTTATTCTACAAAAGGAATTACGAAGTACTTGAAAAGAAAATTCTGTATGCAATTCCTGTGAAGGGAAATGTCTTTGTGCAACTTCGTTTTTTTCTTTTTTTTTTTTTTCAAGTACATCATAAAGTTATTATTTACTGGATCTGTAGGCATAAAATATTTATATTAGTACATCTATAAAATTTTATTTTAACCAATGCTGCAGTGGAGCTAGATATTAAACAAAATAGGCAAAGCAAGGCGTGAAATGTCATTCACTAGCCATATGGCATTCCATAATGCAGTAAAACATCTTTCAACTAGCAAGACAATAGACGTGAAATGTTTCTCATCATTTCATTTCAGTAAATATCATAGATTAAGAGCTCTACAGTGTAATCATGTTTTCAAGTTTGAGCGTGTCGTATTTGCGATGCTTTCTACAAAGAAATGTCAATAGCGAGGATAATGGCCTCCTTTTTTCTCCACCTGTGCCTCTGAAAGGCACACACTAATGGCTTTAATTTTGTTTTTCTTTTTTTTCTTTTTTCAGGTGACCATCGCGCAGCTGGGTGCTTACAGTGACCTACATTCCTTACTGAAATATTTACGACATCAGTTTCCGCTACAGTGATAGTTTGATACAAATAAAATTTCACAGGTCGAAATATTTGCGTTACAAATCCGTAGAAACAAGATCCTATAAATATAACAGTGTCCAACAAATTTTCACCGGCATTGTGATACATTCACGCATTTACACACATTTCATAACTCTTAAAGTACGATTCTTGGTTTCCAACATCCTTTTTCACAAATCAGAGTCCCTAACCACTACTCATTATTCCTTACCTTATTACAAATATACATATTCGTCGACACTTCAATATTACATCATAACAGATATGTAGCATAATCAAATCTCAAAAACGTCATAGCTTTCTGCAATAATTTCAAAACCTAAAGAAAATTCTCTGCTCATTTCAATAGTGTAATCTACCTCAAACGTACTATAAAAATCATGCTCCCTTACCAAATATGACATTCAAAGCCCTCATAGTATCACAATGGTTCCTAAAAAATATTAACAGTGCACCCAGTGCAGACAAAATACAATTTCATAAGTGTGAAGTTATCCAACTGTGTAATTGCATGAACATGTGTCACTGACATAGTAAAAAAAAAATGTTTGTCTCTCTCAGTTAAATAATCAGATAGCTGTGTAATTATGTGTTAGAGAAATATGGTACCGATGTGAAAAGTTGTGTAAGCAAATACCATATTAGCTAGGGCTCCCTGTGCTTGCCAAACACATGGTACACAAAGTAAACGTGTACCCCCCTGAGGATTAATGTAATTATACCCTCAGGTGTTACAGATTACAGCAATCGAATGAAATGTATCACCGAAAACTTTCTTTGTATCTTTGTGATTTCAAAAATCTTTAAAAATAAATGTTTTAAGTACAAAATTAATCACTCAAATGCGTGTCCTGTAGCGCTAAATGTGCTTCTTGCTGTAAGATAATTCTGTGGAACTGCCGTAGATATTGTCCACTGTAAGCAAAGTTCTGCTGAAGTCAATGTACTTACGCTGTCTCATTGTAGCTATACCACAAAAGTTACTGCTAATACATGTTTTACTTTCCAGAAGAATTCAGAAAAATTGTGCAGATATAAAACAGATACAGCGCAAAAGCAATAATATAAATTGTGTCACTCATTAGCACCGTCATGATATAATCGTGTAGCTGTCAAATAAACTAACCACTGTGTCATTTGGTATCTCTCAGAAAGAACTTTAAATCCAGAATGTATTTTCAAGTAAACCAAAATGTTGCATTAAAATCTCATTAGCTGTACCAGTACATGTTCTAAGTATGTCAGCCTATAGTCGTTATGTAATCGTGCAACCAACAAGCAAGATTGTACACACACAATAACACTGTGTCGTCTGTTCACTATAACAATGCACTCGTAAATATTGTCTAAATATGTTCCCTAGGTCTAGACTAGATAGTGAACTTCAAAACATTGTTGCATGTTAACAGTTTCTAATCTGAGAAAGCATACTAGAAATGTAAAGTGAAAAGTTTTATGGCAAAAACAATGTTAAAAAGCAGATTATCTCTCAATAAATGGTTTTACACGTGAAATTTGTTGTAAACCTCTACTCTTCCTAGTATGCAGAGTTTCAGTTTCAACGCAATAATCATGCAGTATACGTCGGTAAAGAATACTGGAATGTTTCTCAAGGATAGCGACTATGTTATTTTTCTCTGAGGCAGCCGGCGCACGTGGCTGCCTGCGGTGTGAGTCATTGCCTGTCTCTTTGTTGGTGCGCGTTGTTATTAGGATTAGGAGACCTAATTTCTACAAATTCACCTTGGCGAGAAAACCCTGCCCTGTTTGAATCTCGCCAGTTCTGACGAAATTCAGGTCTGTCGTTACGATTATATCGTCTGTCGTCATGCCGGTAGATTCCATAGTTTCTTTCTTGCCCGTCAGGTGGTGAGGAATTTCTTCCGGAATCGTAACTGCGCGGTGGACCGTTGCGTCTGAACTTGTTCTGTCTCACTTGATAATAATAGTTCTTGTTGCCTTGTTGTCTGTTTCTATGATTGTCTCTGTCATATTCATTACTACGGAAATGCGATCTTTCTCTGTAACTATTACTCTGCCAGTGGTTGTCATATGGTTGTGTCTGTTTTGTTCACGATTTGCGTTGTAAGAATAGCCTTGTCGTGTCCAGTTATTATTTCTTTCATCGCAGAATTGTGACGGATGTTACCTGTAATTGTTGTGTTCCTGTTTTCGCGTCCCGCGAGTGTCAGTGTCGATTTCCAATTCTTGTAAGAGTCCCTGAAAAGCTTCAATGTCGTCTTTGCAACGTCCTGCCAAAATAATATGTCGTAAATGTTCAGGCAATTTGATTAAGCAAATGCGGATGAGTTCTGAGGGGCTGTAAGGGTTTGACAGATACCGATTCTTATGTAACATGTCTTCGAAATATTTGACAAGACTGGAAAATTCAGATTGTTCAAAGTGTTTCATCATTATGATGCTATGTTTTACTCGGTCTTGTGTAGCTTGAGACCAATATGCTGAGAGGAAGGCATGATAGAATTCTCCTACACTGTGGCAATCGTGAATGACCGATCGCATTCTTACAGCTGGTTCAATCTCTAAATAGCCACACATAAATCCTAATCTGTACTCTAATGACCAGTTGGGAGGAAAACAATGAGAGAATTGATGGAGCCACGCTTGTGGATGAATGTCGTTGCCAGAATTCTTAAATGTTTTGAATTTACGTGTAGTAATAAACAGCTTATAGTCAAAATCATCATGTCGGCGAGTCGCATGTCGGTCATTGTTACGTCGTTTCGGCGGTTCCATCTCAAAATTCGGTGTACCTTGCCAATTTCTTTCATAATTTCCGAAGTGCCCTGTGTTATTATTTTGTGGCTGTTCCGTATTTCTATGTCCCTCTTCCCGTATTGGAGCGAGAGTGTCCTCTGAAATACGCATTTCTTGTATTACGTGTGTCAACTGATCTTGTACTTCCCGGATTTCTCTTTGGTGTTGCGTATTAATTTGATTCTGATTTTGTTTGAATTTCCTAATTTGTTCGTACTCTTCTGTGTCATTAAAGACTACCGGTCTTGCGTCATTCAGATTATCATCTACCTTCGTAGAGAAAATATTTAGCTGATCCGAAATTTCGACTACTTTCTCTGATAATGAACTAATTTCCTCCATCTGTCTTTCTGAACCAATTTTCCGAGTATCTACTGTGTCCTTTAAGTTTTCCTGAGTTTTTGCAAGTAGCGTAACCGAATCGGTAGATGCAACAGATTCAATTTTAGCCCGCAAGGTCTCATGATTTTCATGAAGAATAGTTTGCAGTTCTTTTATGGCTGCTTCGTGATTCTGTAATGCATTTTCATGCCGCGAAAAAATAGGTTGAAAATGCTCACAAATTTGTGTTTTTACGTCATTACAGACTTTTTGACATTTCGATTCAATGTTATGTAACTCAGTAGTTAAATCTTCACGTGTTTGTTCAAGCGTGGTGTCTAACTTTTGAATGTTTTTGTTCCATTGTGTCTAACTTCCGAAGATTTTGTTCCATTGTGCCTAACTTTTGAAGCTTTTGCTGTGTTTGTCTCTGATTTTGTTCCACTGTGTCTAACTGTTGCTGTGTTTGTCTCTGATTTTGTTTCATTTGTTGCATTAATTGCAATAATAATGTATTAGTGTCTGGAATCTGTTCATCTATGCTTTTCGGCAGTGCATTTGCACCGGCAACATTCACATTTTGACAAGCAGAAAATGTGTCTTGACTTATTTGAGAAAACGGTGAGGACGCAAAACCTGAATCTACAGTATTTGCAAGATTGTGTCCTGTCATTTCGGATTCCTGAGGCGAGCTGTTGCCGACCGATCGATAATGCTTCCCTGTTCACTAATTGTTTCACTGTCTACGCCATTATTTGCCGCCCGCTCCATTTCCCTATGCACAATTACCAAATTACCACTTTGAATCTAGCGGTTCTAGGCGCTCAGTCAGGAACCGCGCGACTGCTACGGTCGCAGGTTCGAATCCTGCCTCGGGCATGGATGTGTGTGATGTCCTTAGGTTAGTTAGGTTTAAGTAGTTCTAAGTTCTAGGGGACTTATGACCACAGATGTTGAGTTCCATAGTGCTGAGAGCCATTTGAACCATTTGAACCACTTTGAATGTCTGTTAATTCATTACACAGTGGCGCTGATAAGCTACGCTCTTCGTCACTATTATTTCTCAGTTTACTTTGGAGCCTAGTGTTAGGTTTTTCACACGCCATTATTGTCACAATATTTCACACGATAACACAGATAAGCACAATTTGAAGAGCAAAATAAGAAAACACATTAACATAGCATTGAAAATAACATTTCGTTTTGCAAGCGCAGCTGCGAAATACTTGGTGCAAATCTACATGCATGCCACAACTGTTTTACTGTACAAGAATGAAAAACTACAACTACATAGGAAATTCTCTCTACAATTACGCGCTAGCAATAAACAATAGCTACACTAATTACACAAACTACAAGAAAAATCACAAGATTCCAGTGAGGTATCCTCGGCTAAGGGTCGCCATATGAAACGTCCCCTTAGAAAACTTTAATGAATTACTGTGCTGATAAACCTCTTACATTATTTGATTTTCAAACTGCTGAGCAGAACTGAACGTACTCAGACATTTCGCTGTTTACCTATTCTGATCACTAAACTGACACACAATATTTTCAGCGCAACGCAATCTGACTTTCAATCATCCCTACAAAAGAATGGCCCTGAATAACATTAACCTATTCCTTTCACAAACTACCTCACAAAAATCTTCGTTACTCGAACTACTGCAATACAGCGAGCGGCACTACTGCCAGCTAAATAAAAGATTCAAACTACCGAAGGCACTAACTACTGACAGGCATAGTTAGCAAATGAAAGATTTTGATAGAGAACAAACAATGTATTTACCTTAATAGTGTTCAAAAGTCAAAAAATGGTTCAAATGGCTCTGAGCACTATGGGACTTAACAGCTATGGTCATCATTCCCCCAGAACTTAGAACTACTTAAACCTAACTAACCTAAGGACAGCACACAACACCCAGCCATCACGAGGCAGAGAAAATCCCTAACCCCGCCGGGAATCGAACCCGGGCGTGGGAAGCGAGAACGCTACCGCACGACCACGAGACGCGGGCTTCAAAAGTCATATCTATAGCAGTTCATGACATCCAGTCTTACAAATTTACTGTCTCTGATGGACACACGTCCAGATCATTCGCTCTCAAAACTCCGCCATTTTTCTCCCCACATCCACCACTGCTGGCGACTCACCTCCAACTGCGCAGCGCTACGCGCTGTTAACATCCAGCTGCCCTACACTACAATAGCGAACAACAATGCAAACCAGCCACAGACTGCACACAGCACAGTCAGTGATTTTCATACAGAGCGCTTCGTGGCGTTACCAATAAAAAAACCTAAACAGCCTACTTACAAATGTACTTCTATACAGCATGGACAGAAAAAGTCTGAGAAGCTTGTAAGAGTGTTGTAGGGAAGATTGTGCTCCGAAATAACTGTTAAGAACTAATTTGATACGTTGCGCCGTTTCAGAGGTATTTGGCATTGAAGTCAGCCAGTCAGGTTACCAAACAGCCTGCCAGAGGTCATGTCGCCAAACGTGAAAAAAAAGAGGCACATTTTGGACTGGTAATGAGCATCTGAAGAAGTGGTAACTCACGGACCCAGACATGTCATTTTAGAGCGTGCAGCTGCTTGAATCTGTGCTCGCGACGACCCGATTGGCTAACTTCAATGCTAAATAACTCTGAAACGGAGGAACTTTTACAATTTTTGTGTGTGTGTGTGTGTGTGTGTGTGTGTGTGTGTGTGTGTGTGTGTGTGTCAGAATGTGAATATCAAGAAACTATTTTATTTGCAGCAATAATCGTAACAACTTTATCAACTATCATTAGTTTCCGCAATTACGTTACCTTCAGAATGCGAGACATTCGTGTTTTGTAACTCTAATCCATCCGGGAATGCAATCTTTCGCAAGCTGAAAATGCAATTGTTGGTCAACCTGATCTTAAATATACGTAAGTATTGCCTTTGCTGTTAAAATGTGATTGGAGGAGGGGTCATAGATGGGCACTTCGGAAGAGGAAGAGGAAGTGGAAGAGGAGGAAGCAAGGAGGAAGAGGGAAAGGGGGGAGGGGTGGGGGGGAGGAGGAGGAGGAGGAGGAAAGGTGACGTGCACTTTCACGCATCGCTGCCTGTCATTGCATGGTGTATCCGAGAAACGGGAAGTTTCTAAAAATCGCAAAACTGGACAGGATAGACTTGAAACTTCCTGGCAGATTAAAACTGTGTGCCGGACCGAGACTCGAACTGGGGACCTTTGCCTTTCGCGGGCAAGTGCTCTACCAACTGAGCTACCCAAGCACGACTCACGCCCCGTCCTCACAGCTTTACTTCTGCCAGTACCTCGTCTCCTACCTCCCAAACTTTACAGAAGCTCTCCTGCGAACCTTGCAGAGGTCCCCAGTTCGAGTCTCGGTCCGGCACACAGTTTTAATCTGCCAGGAAGTTTCATATCAGCGCACACTCCGCTGCAGAGTGAAAATCTCATGCAGAATAGACTTGTTTTGCCCTTTCCATTTGGCGGTTAAGGGAGCATATTTCGTATGCCAGATACACTTCTGCTACCTGAGGTGTTCATATGTCGCGACAGTGAAGTACACAGAGTGAGTGGCCCGCGTGTCCAGCTGACACAGGCAGCGAGGCTCGAGGCCTGTTGCGCTGCAGGCGAAGCAGGCAGTGTTCAGCCTCTTGCGGTCTCCATGTCGAACCGGAGCCGGGGAACTAAAGACAATGTCCTCTTCGTGGTGGAATTTAATTCTTTTATTTTAAAAATAATTCAGAATTCCTGGCCGCCGAATACAGAAGGGCATTGTTATTACGTCTCCTGAGTTCCATACCTCGTGCATGAACGAACATTATGTTGTTGAAAAACACTACCCACATTTTTAAGTATGAATAAAAATTCATAATGGTTCCTATGGCTCTGAGCACTATGGGACTTAACATCTGAGGTCATCAGTCCCCTAGAACTTAGAACTACTTAAACCTAAGGACATCACACACATCCATGCCCGAGGCAGGAGTCGAACCTGCGACCGTAGCAGTCGCGCGGTTCCAAACTGAAGCACCCAGAACCGATCGGCTACACCGGCCGGCTAGCAATAAAAACTAATTTCGATACAAAGAGAGGCTCCGATCCTCCACATGCTCAGAAGCAGTACAGAAGCGGCGACCAGGTTGGTGCCGTGTTATTTAATTTCAGGAAGGCGTTCGATGTAGTCCCGCAGAGACGTGTTATGAACAAATTACGTGAGTACTGAACGTAAATGGCTTTGTGACTGAAATAGAGCTCAGCAAGTCATCGTTTACAGAGATGAATCGCTAGATGCAAAAGTAACTCGCAGCGTACAGAAAGTTAGTGTTACAGTACAATTACTTTTCACAATACATACCGTATTGCTGGGAAACGTAGCAAGCTCTATGACGCTGATCGTGGGTGACGCTGTTGTATACAGAAAAGTCGCACCGCTAAAATGCTGTAGCGAAATGCAGGAAGACCTGTAGAGAATCAACGCGTGGTAGTTGACCCTTAACACACGCTTACCTAACGTACTGCCGTCATTGTATGATTACACGATTACCGAAGAGTCACTGGAAGTCGTCATATCAGTTCAGTATACGGAGCGATTTAAAGTGGAACGGCCACGCGAAACTAATCCAAAAGTATATGCCACACTGAGATTTATTAAAACAATCCTCAAGAAGTGTAGTCCACCCACGAAGGAGATAGGCTGCACTGCCTTCAATATTGTCTACCAGCTAGGGCTGATAGAGCAAACAGGGAAGGGTTCACTGCAAGTTCGCTTAGTACGCTCGAAAGCGTCACGGGGATGTTCATGCAGCTCCAATGGTACACGCTACAAGAGAGGCGTGTTGTTTACTGTTAAAATACGCAGCGCATGCGTAAACAGAAGAATCGACCACATACTGCTACTTGCCACCTATAGCTCGCGTAAAGACCATGGAGGTATAATGAGATTCGAGCTCACCAGCAATAAGTCTTCCCGCACACGATTCCGAATGCAGCAGGAAACAGGGGAAGCGACTGTGTTACACGACGTATCCTCCGCCATACACCACGTGGAGTACAGATGTAGAGGCAGATATGATTCCGCAGAGTTGGAAGGCGTCGCAACAACTTTCCCCCAAACAGATTTTGCAAGGGAATCATTGAGCAGTCAATGAACACCCGCATCCTTTGCAAACATGAAGAGTATGTCGTACTGAAGAAACTATTTCGTACACAATGTAACGAGAATGTTATCTAATCAATACTCCACAATATTCCAGAATCACATGTTTTGTCTCAGTTGTTAAGTATTTCACAACTGTGTGATGTTGCTTCAATCCCGGCAAGGTTCAAATGGCTCTGAGCACTTCGGGACTTAACTTCTGAGATCATCAGTCTCCTAGAACACACACATCCATGCCCGAGGCAGGATTCGAACCTGCGACTGTAGCGGTCGCGCGGCTCCAGACTGTAGCGCCTAGAACCGCTCGGCCACCCCGGCAAGGATTTCAAGCGCTAGTCAGAGCGATATCAAATGTATTTCGAAGCGACTGGAAGCATCTAAAGCCTGTTTACTCCAACACGACCAGTTCAGATTTCGCGAGCACGCCATGTTCTTGAATGTTGGGCATTCTATCCTGTGGCACAAGTAAGTGGCACTACAAACGTACTATTTACTCTATCCTCATCTGCATTTTATATAAATAAATTAGCTGTAGGTCTAATTACAATAATCTTCCTTTCTTCGTGCCTGTGCCGCTCAGGCAAATTAGCTTTATGAGAGGACACTTCCTTCTGAGAACTCATTCTCTCGAATACATTCACTTCTCCTTAACTTCCGTATCTGATGACCGATAATACGGTACCTAAGTATCCATTTTTATGCTTAGTACCGATTTGCGTCCCGAGTTAACTTAGCGAATACGTAATAAGAGCTTGCGAAGGAAGGTCGTTCTTATGAATAATATTATCGATTGGTTAATGTCAGCAAATGACCACTATTGCAATACTCTCCTGCTCTAAAAGCTCAGTTCCACGCCAGAGACAAACAGGCATAAATGTATCTGATAATATAGTAATGGGAGGCGATGATTATAATAAACGTGAGAACGTCAGGTTATATAAACGTTTTGATACAAATTCTAACTTTTTTCCAAAGTGAACCGAGATATTTACAATTAAACTACATATGTAATTAAACATTTATAATTTCGGCAGTGTCTCTTTCCAGAAGAAAACACTCTCACTGCAAGTATTAAACACTATAAATCTGTGGTACATAAAGTACGCTTCTCCACACACCGTAAAGTGACTTGAGAGAGATAAATGCAGATGTGTAACAATTTTGTCACCTGATTTCTCTATGGTATCCCCGCGACGTTTCCAGCTTTTTTCTCATGGTGCAGTATGACCTCCGCTTGCATACTCATGTGAGTGCAGACAGTTCAATCGTAGAGGGGTCGTGTGAAGTAATTCACACTTACTACCAAATATTTCCTAACAACGTGACAGTGACTTAACATTAATGTCTTAACACGCAGAAAAAGTTGTTAGTATCTTATATATTTCTGCATTCAGAAGATCTTGAACAGACAGCTGAACGCGAAACATAGCAGAGCGTGCATGGTAACAACGGAACGCAACAGGACATCAAAGGCTAAAATACTAGGAAAATAATCGAAAGTTCCCGTGTAGTAATACATTACTCCTCCTTAAACACTGCCTGACTCCAAAATGCGAGGAGCCATCTGGCGAGACGTTCTCGTAACAGGCCCGTTGACTCGCGGCTTGCGACACGCGGCCTGCGTAACCAATTCTGCCCGAAGACAGGTGCGGCCGCGAATCGGTAAGTCGGTCCACAGTGCATGGCAGAACTGCACGGCAGGAGTGGCGAATACAGAAGGACCGCGCCTGCGACGACGTGTTTGACATTTACAGCGATTCTACGAAATGCAAGGGATGTGTAGTAAATTGAAAAGATGCTACGCCCAGTTTCAAAAAATCGCCGCTGCGTGGGATCTAAAATCAGCTCAGAAGCAGTTGGGAAGCGCAATCTGCATTACCGAATCCCACATGGTTATGTGGAATTCAGTTTTTAGTGGTTGTTTCTAAGATTTCGAGAAGCCTTTCTCGGGGGATGAGAACAAGAGTAGAGATTTAGGCTATAAATAAGAAAAGTGTGAAATAATGAAAAGTGTGAACTCATCCACATGAGTACTCAAAGGAACCCGCTAAATTTCTGTTACAGGGTAAACACACAAATGTAAAGGCTGTTAATTCAACTAAATACTAAGTGATTACAATTACGAACAACTTAAGTTGAAAATAACAAATTGTTGTGGGGAAAGCAAAACAAAGGCTGCGATTTTTTACCAGGACACTTATAAAATGCAATAGGTCCACTAAAGAGATTTCTTACACTACACTTGTCCACCCTCTTCTGGAGTATTGCTGTGCGGTGTGGGACCCGCAAGAGATAGAATCGACGGAGGACATTGGGAAAGTTCCAAGAAGGGAAGCTCGTTTTTACTATCGCGAAATAGAGAGTGCCACGGATATGATACGTGACTTTGGGTGGCAATCATTAAAACAACGGCGTTTTTCGTTGCGACAGGATCTTCTCATGAAATCTCAGTCACCAATTTTTCTTCAGAATGTGCAAATATTTTGTTGGCGCCCATCAGCATAGGAAGAAACGATCATCATAATAAAGTTAGAGAAATCAGAGGTCGCACGGAAAAGTTTAACTGCTCGTTTTTTCCGCGCGCTGTTCGAGGGTGGAACGGTAGAGAACCAGCCTGAAGGTGGCTGAATTACAGAGTACTCATTTAGATGTGTAGACGTGTTGATTCTTCGCATGACTGTAACTTAATCAAGCTAGATGGCTTCTTGAAATGAGACAATGAAAGACATCGTAGTTCAGAATATTTCTTAAAAGATGATTGTATACCATCACACCAGCGGAAAAATAGGAGCACAAAACGGTGAAACCACTGACGTAGAGAGCCAGCTGCCTCAATCCTCATTCCACATTCGTCACCAAAAACGTTGGAATGCGAACATATTCGCGCTCTTTTAACACAAAAGGTACTAAATCATTTTACCCAGTCTCTCTCTGTAGTTACCGTTCATAATGAGCATCTCCCACTCACTGTCACTGTCTACGTATCTCTCTCTCTCTCTCTCTCTCTCTCTCTCTCTCTCTCTCATTGCCTCCATTTTCTCCCAATGATTTCGAGTACATCCCACTGCCACTGTCTCCTCTCTCACTCACAATGTCTTCTTTTGTCTTTCTTTCCCACTGTCACTGTCTCCACAATACTTTGGCAGCTCAAAAGTTCTGGTGGGTCCAACTTAGCCACGTGTTTTAAATTTCGGTCGAAATGCTGCCCCCCCCCCTATACCTTTGTGTTAAAGTTCGGCGGTCTGGTAGAGTCCAGATCCCCAAGCCTATGTATGGTCTCCACTCATCTGTATTTCTCATTCCAACCGTCTCCCTTTGCTCCCCGTTCATCCATCACTCCTCCTCTTTTACTGTAATTGTCCCTTACTGACCATCAATAACTCCTCTCTCTTTGGCTCTCACTGCTACTCTCTTCATCTCCCTTTCTCTTCCTCTACCACTTTCTCTCCCCCACCACCACTGTCTGCTTCCTCTCTCTCCCACTGGCTCTATCTCATCTCTCTTCCACAGTCACTGTGTCTGTCCTACTCTTTTTCAGCACAAAAAAGTGCTATTACGTTCGCTTTCCAAAATTTTTGGTGAGCAAGGCGGAATTAGGTTTCAGGCAGCTGGTTCTCCACTTTTCCATGAGCCATTTAAAGACCAACATATTGGCCTTTTTTGTGCTCAGAGGGGATCATTTTACCGCTAGTTCTGTATGTCCCCTGCCACAGCAGGATTGCTGCTTATGCGAGAGCCGTTCAGTAAGTAATGCAACACTTTTTTTTCTTGTCCTTCTTCGGTTGGAAAAAAATGCAGAATTTGTTGTGCGACATCGTGGAATAGTCCTGCTTCAGCCCCTGCAGTATCATGAAGTTCCGGCAGGTGGAGGTGCTACACGTAGCCTTCAAAATGACGCCTGTAACGGAGGTGCATTCCACGCAGAGCGTTGTCATAGTTTTCTTTCGACGGAAAACCAGACCATCGCTAACATCCACAGGCGCTTGCAGAATGTCGATGGAAACCTGGCAATCAGCAAGAGCTCGGTAAGTGGTTGGGCGAGGCGTCGTTGATTATCGCAAGAAAGTCGCGCAAACCTGTCCGGTCTCCTGTAAGCCGGCCGGCTCCACACAGCTGGGACTACTCCAGTGCTGGAACGTGCGGACACTCTCATTCGAGGTTATCGACGGATCATACTCCAACACCTCGATGTTCAGTTGAACGTCTCTGTTGGCAGTGCTGACACGTTCGTCCACAAGTTGGCGTACTCAAAGGTATGTGCCTGCTATGTTCCTTGCCGCGGAACGGAATACCATAAAGAGCAACGAAGGCTCATGCGTGCGGAATTGCTTGGGGGTTATGAGGCTGATCGTGACAATTTTTTGTGACAATGAGTTCATCACTTCGAACCGGAAACAAAACGGCAATCCATGGAGTGGCGACACACAACTTCTCCTCCAAAGAAAATGATCCAAGTCGTGCTCCCAGCCGGTAAAGCCGTTGCGACGGCCTTCTGGGACTCTGAAAGGGTTATTCTGTTTCATAATGTCGCTCATGCTGCAACGATAAACTCGGACGTGTACTGTGCTACTCTCGGGAAACTGAAGAAACGACTTCCACATGTTTGTGTCGACATAAATGAAATGGACTTCGACTTCTTCTTCTTCTCCCTGACAACGCGAGGCGTAATCCAAGTCTGCGCACCCAAGAGGAGCAAACAAAACTTCACTGGGCTGTTCCTCATCCATACTACAAGCTGGATCTCGCACCTTCCGACCTCCATCTGTTTGGTTCAATGGAGGATGCACTTCTTAGCAGCTTTTGCAATTCCCTCATTCCACCATGGAGTACCTTTCTGTCTGACGTTTGTTGATGCCCTTCCACATGTTTCTTCCGCTGCCTTGACTAGCGCCTGTTTGAACCTCCCCCATTTCTCCACTACATCCTTCCTCTGAACTTGAGGAAACTGTGTCTTAACCTTCTCTTTGTATACCTCTAGGGTTTCTCTATCTTTCATTTTCCAGCACCTGATTTTTACTTATCTTTCTCCCACGTATGTATCTTTCCTGAATTTCTTCAGTGTCCCGGTCGACAGTCTGTGGCCTCTATCGAGATTAATGCTTCGCATCACTTCCACTTCTGTCAGACATCTTCGAATTTCTTCAGTTATTATAATATAATGCGTTATGGATTTTTTTTCTATATTGCAACTGTATCTGGTAAACTTGTGACTCTATTCTGATACTACCATTACCAATAACCCATTTATTACTCAGATACGTGCCTAGTTAACCTCACCTTCCTCATTTTTGATCTTTTCCGTGGCATCCTATGACTTTTTTGTATCCTCCTCTACCATTCGCAACCCTAGCGTTTCCCGCGTCCGGCCATCCTGATTTAGGTTTTCCGTGATTTCCCTAAGTCACTTTAGGCAAATGCCGGGATGGTTCCTCTGAAAGGGCACGGCCGACTTCCTTCCCCATCCTTCCCTAATCCGATGAGACCAATGACCACGCTGTCTGGTCTCCTTCCCCAAAAACAACCAACCAACCCTAGCGTTAAAGTCTCCTATAATCACAGCCTTGTGCGACGTTACAGCATCTTTAACTTTAGTGATAAATTCTTCCTTTACATATGTTTCGCATTCTGTTTGAGGAGCATACACTCTGACTACATCAAGAAAATTTCCTTGCATCATTATCTTAAGTTTTATTATTCTGTCGCTTACGTTTTCCACGTTAAGTACTTTGTTCGCCAGTTCTTTAGCTACTATTATTGCGACGCAATTCTTCTTTTGTCTCTCCCTGACCATCACATCTTATACACTTTCTCCAGCATCTTACTATCATTCCCTTTCTTTCATACTTCGCTTGTTCACATCGTCGGTATCTTTCCTTCTGTCATTATCCGTATGATTTCCTATATTCTTGCACCCTTTTGTAAGTATACAACATTAATAATTCCAATTGTTATATATTTATTATAAATTTCCTGTTTCATATAATTGCTGAGCTAATTTAGACATTTAAAATGCTGTCATAAATTACTCATTAAGAGATATAATGTCATCTTAAATGTTTAATATAGTAAGATAAGTAATACAGACACGAACTTTGTACTCGTAAATGTCTTGCGGCAGTTACAGGTCACAGCCCGTAAATTATCCACACTATATTCGTCCAGTATTTGAGAACGAGAACACTTAGCCACTTTAAACAAATTTTACCCATTATTTCAAACCTTTTCGAAACTTTTCCTCGCTGATAGAACACAAAAAATAATGGGAGGAAAAATGTTTGTCGCTTAGCACTTTTTCCTGTTCATGCAGTAAAACTTGAACAGAAGGCATGACATTTTAATTTGTTACTTCTTTACTACTAATGCTATTCGCAAAACAACTTTGCAGACAGTGTTCACATATACCAATAAATGAACCTGAAAAATTGTGTCCTTATAAGCCACATAGATCACAAGATATCACGCCACAAACTCTTTACCTGGACTACAAGCTGTCTTATATATAGCAGCTAGATTCCTTAAGAACCGGGGTTGGGATTACTACTTTTCCATATTTGACAGACGTACAGATCGGTGTTCCAAGTACTCTTGTAACGAAGCTATTTCCACTCTTCGGGTTTACAATTTTGTAATTATTTATATCTCTGCTACCTGAAGTTCAGAACTCAAATATCAATAACCCAAAGCTGTTCGATGCAACTCTAAAAAAATTAAGGACATAATTGACTTTGAAGTTTTCCGAGCATCTCTGATACTCTGAACTAACGCTTTTTTTTCGGTGAGCGCTATGGCTCTATGGTAGAATGCTTGCCTCCCTCGTAAGTGGCATGGGTTCGATTACCAGCCACTGCAAATCTTTAAACAAGCGTGTATGTTCCTTGAGCATATCTGTAAAGCGTAAAATACGTGAAGACGGGAAAAAAGCTTCGGTCTTTAATTTTTTCGTGTGTTTCCGTTCAGTTCGAATACCACCTCGTTCAAATATTTCTTATTTCTATCAATATTTCTTATTTCTGATTGCGTATCGCAAAAAACCACACAGATTTCATCGCAAATCTAAACTGCTAATTACTGATCTTTTATGAAAGATTGTTAATAAATAAATTTAAAAAACGTTAAAAATTAACTTTGTTCATCTTTATGTATTTTACTCTTAACAGAAATGCTTGTAGGCACGCAATTTCGATTAAAAAGTTAGCGTCGGTAGGAAATGAACCCACGGCAGCCACCTGGCAGACGAGCACTCTGCCACACAGCTCGTCGATGAAACGATGTTACTTTAGTGCATTAAAGACTTTAAAGTCAGTTTCCTTGTGAACGTTTTACCGCTGCTTCGAACTGCTTTGGGTGACTGATATTTGACTTCTGAACACCACGTACCAAAAATATAACTCTTTAGTAACAGTTTCGCCTGACGGACACCCTTTGGTGTAGTACAATACTTGCTGCTACATCATTCTTACATCTTCCTTCCCTATTTATACTACTTCTGGGATAGCGAGATTCGTTCACCGTTTCAAGACTCCTGTCCTTGTTCAAGATTCATCCACCCAACGTGTTCACCATATACCGTCGAGATTAACCTAGTTTTCTTTTTATTTACGCACATGCTATAGCTCTTGGCTGGCGCACGTTCCATTTTACTGAGCCCCCGACTCAGTGGCACCACACTATCTGCAAACGCTGGTATGTTATTCACGAGAAGCACCACTGACGAACAACTCGCACGTGAGTACTTCCTCCATTTCTCTCCTCTGCAGACGAATTATCAGTGGTGAGAATAATCAATCCTGCCTTACACATTTGTTGAATTTGGTCCCTGGTTTCATTCCGTCAGACTTCGCTATACCGGTCTGCTTCGCATGAGGAGGATGGATACCTAACTAAAAATTTGAAAAAAGCAATATAATTTATTTCTTATTATCAGATTCTTCTCGAAATCTAGGAAATGCAACATGTGTTACTCTTTTCATTTTTAACTGTCTGCTCTTTGTTACTAACAACTGCTATAAAATTGTTTCCCCTGTGCGCCCCCATCTAATTTCAGTTTTACTTTCCATTCTTCGATAACGTACTCTTGTGAGTATTTTTAACGCACATGTCACTAGGCTAATTGTGTGATAATTTTCACGTCCACCCACTCCTGTTTTCTTGGGTACTGTGATAATAATATTCTTTTCAGAACCTGACAAATTACATTCACGAACTAGTATAGTTCTTGCTATGATCTTTGACCTAATGACTAAGATATACCAATAACTGAGCATTTGTTTCCTCCAAGCTCATACGAAGCTTTTTAAAATTTGAAAAGAGTGTTGTATCTTGTCAGTCATCTTTTAGAATCATGTGCTCATTTTCTGTAGTCTTAGTTCCTTCAGATCAGGTACAAAGTTTCTAAAAATATTATTTACGTTTCCTCTCAGTTTGCCGGGAACAAATTGACCAGTTATTGTGCGTTCCCTACTGTCATTGGCAGCTGCATTTCTTTCGCTAACTGAACAAGTCCTCATTCGTTTTGACATATTTTACGATTTCTTCAAATATTATACACTTCAGTATCAGTCATCTGCATTTGTACGATCACAATGTCTGCAGATAACCCTTCATTTTACTGACAGATTCTCTATTTATCACCACCACCACCACCATCATTTCTGTAACTCCTGCTCTATCATTACCCGACAATATGCTGCCAAATTATCAGTTACAGCAACCGGTAGCAACTCTGAGTTTTCCTTCTTTTGGGCATCAGTTCGTGTTCCTGTATCTATGTGCCACCTTCCGCTGATCTCTGCTTACGTCTCAATGTACGCCTTTAACGCTCTATCATACTGACGATGATGAAGTCCCATACTCCGTAACAGTGCGTAGGGGACGATGCGGGAGACCCGCACCGCCGTACTAGGCAAGGTCCTAGTGGAGGTGGTTTGCCATTGCCTTCCTCCGACCGTGATGGGGATGAATGATGATGATGAAGACGACACAACAACACCCAGTCATCTAGAGGCAGGTGAAAATCCATGAGCCCGCCGGGAATCGAACCCGGGACCCCGTGTTCGGCAAGCGAGAACGCTACCACGAGACCACCACACTAGATAAGTTTTTCTGGATGTTAACTCTACGACTTACGGTCAGAAACAGCACTGTATAACACTCACTTTCTGATGAGAATACATTATTACAGTTTCATGGAATTACAAAAAAGTATCACTCAGCAGAGGAAAGCGACTACAATCATACAAATCGTATAAGGCAGACAATACTTAGGCCAAAAATAATGTTGAATGATACCGAATCACAGTTCTTGTGAATGTTAAGAACAATGAACTAGCGATTAGAAAATAACATGTAGAATTTGTAACTGCTTGAGAAACTTCAAAATAGTTCATAGTTAACGACAATTACGCTGATACTGCGTCACAGTAAAGACTAACGAAGAGTAAAACATTTACTGTCAGCTAATAGACGTGGGAATAATTTTCTAATTTCTGTTGTAGCGGATATAAATTTCAGTTTTCTACGCAGAGCTTTCACGGGAATTACACTCCTGGAAATTGAAATAAGAACACCGTGAATTCATTGTCCCAGGAAGGGGAAACTTTATTGACACATTCCTGGGGTCAGATACATCACATGATCACACTGACAGAACCACAGGCACATAGACACAGGCAACAGAGCATGCACAATGTCGGCACTAGTACAGTGTATATCCACCTTTCGCAGCAATGCAGGCTGCTATTCTCCCATGGAGACGATCGTAGAGATGCTGGATGTAGTCCTGTGGAACGGCTTGCCATGCCATTTCCACCTGGCGCCTCAGTTGGACCAGCGTTCGTGCTGGACGTGCAGACAGCGTGAGACGACGCTTCATCCAGTCCCAAACATGCTCAATGGGGGACAGATCCGGAGATCTTGCTGGCCAGGGTAGTTGACTTACACCTTCTAGAGCACGTTGGGTGGCACGGGATACATGCGGACGTGCATTGTCCTGTTGGAACAGCAAGTTCCCTTGCCGGTCTAGGAATGGTAGAACGATGGGTTCGATGACGGTTTGGATGTACCGTGCACTATTCAGTGTCCCCTCGACGATCACCAGTGGTGTACGGCCAGTGTAGGAGATCGCTCCCCACACCGTGATGCCGGGTGTTGGCCCTGTGTGCCTCGGTCGTATGCAGTCCTGATTGTGGCGCTCACCTGCACGGCGCCAAACACGCATACGACCATCATTGGCACCAAGGCAGAAGCGACTCTCATCGCTGAAGACGACACGTCTCCATTCGTCCCTCCATTCACGCCTGTCGCGACACCACTGGAGGCGGGCTGCACGATGTTGGGGCGTGAGCGGAAGACGGCCTAACGGTGTGCGGGACCGTAGCCCAGCTTCATGGAGACGGTTGCGAATGGTCCTCGCCGATACCCCAGGAGCAACAGTGTCCCTAATTTGCTGGGAAGTGGCGGTGCGGTCCCCTACGGCACTGCGTAGGATCCTACGGTCTTGGCGTGCATCAGTGCGTCGCTGCGGTCCGGTCCCAGGTCGACGGGCACGTGCACCTTCCGCCGACCACTGGCGACAACATCGATGTACTGTGGAGACCTCACGCCCCACGTGTTGAGCAATTCGGCGGTACGTCCACCCGGCCTCCCGCATGCCCACTATACGCCCTCGCTCAAAGTCCGTCAACTGCACATACGGTTCACGTCCACGCTGTCGCGGCATGCTACCAGTGTTAAAGACTGCGATGGAGCTCCGTATGCCACGGCAAACTGGCTGACACTGACGGCGGCGGTGCACAAATGCTGCGCAGCTAGCGCCATTCGACGGCCAACACCGCGGGTCCTGGTGTGTCCGCTGTGCCGTGCGTGTGATCATTGCTTGTACAGCCCTCTCGCAGTGTCCGGAGCAAGTATGGTGGGTCTGACACACCGGTGTCAATGTGTCCTTTTTTCCATTTCCAGGAGTGTATAAGGCAAAAGTCCTTGAGTTTTCGACCGTGTTCCAGCGGTAGGAGTGTTGAAGGATTTTTAAATCCTTAAATTTGCAGAAGAGTAGGTTCACGAACACACATCATTCCTGAAACGATACGTCGAGAAATAGATGGAAGATTAGGTTTTAATACTGGCAATGAGAGATGTTAAAGTGTACGAACTGTTGAAACAAAGAGTATATATCAAATCACACAATATTCGGAATATGAGTAACAGTAATTAATCCAGAAATACTCTACAAATACAAACGCACAAAACAACCTGCACAAGAAAGGGAATTTCCAGTCCCACAACAATAATGTCTTTCTAAGACAGTGAGGACAGAGGAAGAGATGCATGCAGTTGGCCAACGCCTGATGCTGGTCTGGGAAGAAAAGGACTTGGATTGTCCGCAGATAACAAGGTTTTTAATTAAAACGTTCTGTGAATGTCGGTTTTAGTGTGTATACATATACTGTATAATGACGGAAAAAATCGCAACACCAAGAAGGAGTTGTGCGACATAAAAGAAAGTTGGTAGACGTATTTCTACATCTGCAAGACGATATCTGCTCCAATTTCGCGCCAATCGCATAAGACAGGCGCTAGTAGTGCCATTAGGAGGATGCGATTCAGGTTTGCTTTAAAGACACGGTGTAACGGTACTGAGCGTTACTTGCCTCTGAGATTGGACGCAATGAGTTGATGTTAGACCACAATGCCTTCAAAGCAACAAAAAGGACGCTATTATCAACACCTCACTGAGCTTGAACGAGATCGTGTAATAGGGCTACGAGAAACTAGATGTTCCTTCTGCGATCCTGTAGAGAAACTTCGCAGGCACGTAGCCACTGTACATTATTGCTGGCAGTGGTCGTCACGGGAGCGTACGGGTTCAGGAAGTCCGTACCCAGAACGGCCACGTGGTACCACCGAGAGGGAAGAGCATTGTGTTCGGCGTTTGGCTCTGGCGCATCGTACATCATCTGCAGCTGCAGTATGAACAGCAGTTGGCACCGTAGTGAGACAAGGAACTGTTACAAACAGCTCCGAGTGTGATGCCCTGAACCTGACCCCAGACCACCGCCATTTGTGTCTTCAGTGATGTCACGCGAGAGCTCATTGGAGGGCAGGGTGGAGGTCTGTTGTGTATTCTGATGAAAAATGGTTGTGTCTCGGTGCCAGTGATGGCCGAGTGTTGGCTACAAGGAGGCCAGCTGAGGACCTGCAAGCAACCTGCTTGACATACTGGACTGACACATAGAGTTATGGTCGGGTGTGCGATTTCGTATCACAGCAGGAGCACTCTGATTGCGGATTTGTAGGTCAGTCTGGTGATTCGACCTGTTGTGCTGGCATTCATGAACGGCATTCCAGGAGATGTTATCCGACAGGATAATGCTCACCCACATACCACTGTTGTAACCTAACGTGGTCTACAGAATGTTGACATGTTGGCTTGGCCTACTCGATCATCAGGTCTCTCTCCAATCCAGGATATATGTGACATCATCGGACGACAATTCCAGCATCATCCACAAACAGCATTAACCATCCCTGTATTGACCTATCAAATGCAACAAGCATCCCACAAACTGATATCTGGCACAATGCATGCTTACATTTGCACGCTTGCATTCAACATTCTGGCGGTTACACTAGTTTTTAATGTACCAGCGTTTCACATTTGCAATGAATTATCTCGCCCTTACGTTAACCTGGGATCCTGCGATGTTAATCACTTAAATATCTTACCTACACAAATGTATTCACGGTATTTCGTTACTCTACATTAATTATTTTTCTGTTTGCTATTTTCTTCCGTCAGTGTATAAATCTGAAAAAACTCCCGTCGCTATTTGGTCTACCTGGAGGGTGATATAACTCTTCTCAGGTTGCACACTTATTTTACTGCAAAGGGTGTAATGTGAAATTGTCTCATAACAAGTAAATCCCTGTAATTAATGCTTCTGCTCATTTCAGTATTAGTCATGTCTGGACCAGCTATTTCAATGCCATTTCTTCTTTCCCTTGCGCCTGGACTTCTAACTTTACGCCGGTATTCCCGTATTCGTTGCCTATGCTGTTCCTTCCTCGCTTAAATTCATGTTTAGTCAGATTTTAGTTTTACCTTTTGTTGGTAACCATGGTACTCTTTGAGTTTATTCGTGAGCGTTATATCTTCCAGCGTTATCGCCACTTCTGACAGGTGTTTTTCTGTCTTGGTGAACCACACCTTCTAGGTACTCTTGTTGAGAAAATAACGAATGATCTGATCAGTCAACCTTGTGGGACTCATACGCGCAATGTGGCCGTAGAAAACAACACTCCCCCTACGAATGTGTATAGAGTGTGACGTTATGGTATCTCCTGAATTCACCATTTGCTTTGATCTGGCATAGAATTTTTCACAATATCTCTCTGTCCTCTGTAATGAATATCACTAAAAATTATGCGTCAAAGTTTTTGCACTTTCTTGCAAAAGAAAACTAGCTAAACACATTTCAAATACAATGAGTGTCGTTTACGCAGAGCTTTACTCGAAAGAATAACTACATTTATTCACAGTTAAGCGTCTTGCAGGTGCAACGAATTTGTTAAATACACGTAACGCTATCACTCTGGTGGTGAAGATCGAGGCGACGAGTCTCCTCCTTGACCTGCCACTGAACGCTGGGATAACGACGCAATACTGTGTAGCGACTTAGTAGAAGTATGAAGGCACGTGTCGCAGCATTTCATATCAACGTAAAAAGGTTGCCATATTTCCCGAGGACTGAGATCGGCGACGAGGGGAACTCACAGTGACGGGAAATGGTGAGGCCTGTAATTCTTTGTCGCCAGCAGAAAGCTGTCGGGGCTAGCTACGCAGCAACCTGACAGGCCCGCATGGCCGTTACGGAGGCCGTAGTTGAGGCCGTAGTCATTAATCTCGGCTGCGTCTTCTCGGAAAACTTGGGTGGGTGTGCGGGGAGTTTTCGCCGCTGTGTCCTCGTGGTGCGGCGCTCCTTTCTGTAGAACACGGCGAAGGCCGAAAAAGCATACGCTATCTCCCTCTCCTTCTAGAAAGAAACTTTGTGTGTCTTGATGTAACCGATGAACGTAAAATTACATCACACCAGTAACTGAACAATGACTGTGTAACAAGTTAAAACTGTGCGTTGGACCTGTATTCGAATCTGGACCGCTCACAATTACGTCATCTGAGCAGAAGATCACCCTCCAGCAAGCTGAAGCTTTGGGTTGGTCCGGGAAGCGTGTTAGAATGGCCTAAGTGGTAGCACTGTGTCTGCCTGTCTGTCAGATGTACGGTTTTAACTTGTCACATACAAGCAACATTGCACACAGTCCACAGAGAGGATGAGAATTTACTCGTAATTTAATGTCTGCGCAGCTACGTTCCTCAGTGACAACGGGTAACCATTTCATTAATAAACTGGCGCTGAAAAGAGCAATCGCTGTTAAGACCATTTTGCCACAAGCTTCAGTCACAGATCATTATCAGACACAGAAACCACCAGTTCAGTTACGCTAATAGTCATCACGTCGGAGATAGACTGTGCTATGACGAATGAGTTACTTAATGGTGATTATACTTGATAGCAACATTTGTAATTAAACAGAAGTTGAGATTATGTCATGGATGTCATTCTTAAGTAGCGATTTTAGAGAGCAACTAAACTCGCTAAAACGAGACTCCATAGCCCGTTGGATTTCCTGTAAACTTCTGTAGACAATATCCCACGGATCTGATTCCACTCTGGACCACAATTCACCGTAGATAAATTCAGCAGATGTTCCCACTGATGAGAAAATACAGATCGCACTCATTAAAAAAAAAAATTAAAGATAACAAGAATCATCCAGATGCTGAGACTCATAGTGACCATACTCTAATGCTTATGAGATATCAGTTGATGTTAAAAAGAAAAAAGATAAAATATTGGAAGATAGATAAGTTGAAAGAAACCACTTCATGGACTTACTGCTGTGAAGAACCAATGAAACGACCATACAATATGTGATGCCAATACAAGTGACAAAGTGCTAGAACAGAAAAAAGCAAACAAAGAGTCGTGGGTAGCAGACGAATTATTGGCAAAAATAATGAAACAGCGAAAATGTAAAATTACACAAAATCAGCAGCAACAAAACAGATCACTCAGAAATGAAATTTTCTCGAAACGTAAGAGGTGGATGGATGAAAGATATCAAGACATAGATACAAAACTGAAATAGGAGATCATATATGCTTTCGAAATGTGGTGCTAAGGAAGAATGCTGAAGATAAGGTGGGTAGATCACGTAACTAATGAGGTGGTATTGAATAGGATTGGGGAGAAGAGAAGTTTGTGGCACAACTTGACTAGAAGAAGGGATCGGTTGGTAGGACATGTTTTGAGACATCAAGGGATCACAAATTTAGAATTGGAGGGCAGCGTGGAGGGTAAAAATCGTAGAGGGAGACCAAGAGATCAATACACTAAGCAGATTCAGAAGGATGTAGGTTGCAGTAGGTACTGGGAGATGAAGAAGCTTGCACAGGATAGAGAAGCATGGAGAGCTGCATCAAACCAGTCTCAGGACTGAAGACAACAACAACAACAACATATGCGCGCGCGCGCGCACACACACACACACACACACACACACACACACACACACACACACACACACACACACACCAAAACGTGAAAATTACTGCACAATCAGGGTAGTGTCATACGCAACAAAATCCACACGGATATATATCTAGATTTCCAGAAAGCATTTGACACGGTGCCCACGGCAGACTGTTAACGAAGCTACTAATATATCGAATTGGTTCCCAGATATGAGAGTGGCTCAAAGACGTCTTCGCTAATAGAACGCATTTTGTCGTCCTCGATGGGAGTGTTCAGAGACAAGGGTATAGTGCACTCAAAATGCCATGGCCACTAGACGGCAGTCGGCTGAGGGAGTGTGGGGAGAGCAGCAGTGTTGGGGGTTCGCTCAGAGCGCTGGAGGGGAAGTGCCGTTCTAAACTGGAGCCTACACTCACATTCCTGGTAAATATTAAGCGGAGCCCCTCCACGCTCACACTTGCATGGTCACCATTCAAAAAGGTCTGTCGCATCTTCTTTCGTCAGTATCTAAAAATAATTGTAGCAAAAATTTAGCTATTTATTTTCGCCTGGTTTTTAATCATTTGTAACTTCCACCAAAGAGTCAAGAGTGGGGAATTTTGAGTGAAATCTACACATTCCTCTTGTTGCCATGTTGAAATTTTCTTCTTTTGCCAAAACTCAGCGGAGATTACACTGTCTCACCTCACTAACATGTTATGCAGATACAATTGCGAGAGAATTCTGAAACGGTGATTTATTAAGTTTATTAAGTGAGGAACTGAGGAAAAGTAAGGTCAGCATCTTATGAAAAAGCACGTTCTTGGTACAAAATAAACGTGTTCCGTTTTCACATGTGTTATTATAAAACCTATAGCATTTCTCATTTCAACAGCTACCGATGGCCCTTAAAAATTACATTCTTTCATCAGAAAAGTCTGTAGTTAGTGGAATAACAGGGTGAATAAAGAAGTTTTGCATTATAACAATATAGAAAAATACTCTCCTCTTCGTGTGCTATCATTTCTCAAACCATTTATGAAATATAATTCATCACTGGCCCGGTGCGATCGCAAATGAGAGCTACGCCAGATCAATTTTTTCGAGATAGGCGACAGAGACATCTAACCAAGTCTAAATAAAAATTCAATAACTCAGCTAAATTTCGTACGCAGCAACCTATTATGGAATATGCACCAGGCGCAAAATCATAGCGACCCCTATTTCTCATTGCAAACCCCTATTTCTCATTGCAAACTTGTTCGAATTTTGCGCAGTGTCTTACTTCCACGTAAATATTCCAATAACTATCACGATTAACGAAATTATGGGTATATCATAATGAGCTTGGCACATAAAGCTACAAGCAAAGCAAAAATGCATTTTTTTACCAAATAGATTCTGTAAAATCGTTTGAGAAAGGTTGCACGGCGTGCGCGTTGATTCTGTCGTCGCTGACCGGCCGAACAGTGGCGAACACTTGTTGGCCTCCCCTTCTGAACAGACGAATGAACTCGCCCAATTCTTTGGACGAAAATTGGTCACTACACGACGATTGGTTGGTTTGTGGGGGTTAAAGGGACCAGACTGCGATGGTCATCGGTCCCTTTTTCCAAAAAACTAAAATCACCCACAGAGAATAGAAAAACGAACAACAGATAAGACGGCAGACGACACAGGACAAGAGAGACGCAGACAGAGATCAGACTAAACAAATTAAAATCACAGAGTGTGACGGTGGTTGGCCGACCATAGAGATAAAAAAGGAAAAGCCAACCACCGAGAAAACATTAAAAACTCAGTTTAAAATCGTAGGCCAAAGGCCAGAATCAACACAAAAAAGAAATAAACACTCAGATTAAATGATAAAAAACCCCTGCCCGAATAAAACGCAAAACTAAGTCCACCATGGCAGAGTCATCTGTTTAAAGGGCAGGGAGTGTGTCAGGCAGCGCAAATGTCTGCCTGACCACAGCTAAGAGTGGACAGGCCAACAAAATGTGGGCCACTGTCAAAGCCGCCCCGCAGCGACATAGAGGAGGGTCCTCCCGACGCAGTAAATAACTGTGCGTCAGCCGGGAGTGGCCAATGCGGAGCTGACAAAGGACGACTGAGTCCCTGCGAGTGGCTTGCAGGGATGACCGCCACACAGTCGTCGTCTCCTTGACGGCACGGAGTTTGTTAGGGGTGGTCAGACCGCGCCATTCAGCGTCCCATATCGCGAAAACTTTGCGGCGTAAGACTACTCGCAAATCAGTCTCCGGGAGGCCAATGTCCAGGGTTGGTTCACTGGTGGCCTGTTTGGCCAGGCGGCCAACATGTTCATTGCCCGGGATACAGACATGACCGGGGGTCCACACAAAGACCACAGAGCGGCCGCAACAGGCAAGAGTATGCAGGAACTCCTGGATAGCCATCACCAGACGAGAACGAGGGAAACACTGGTCGATAGCTCGTAAACCGCTCAGGGAATCGCTACAGATAACGAAGGACTCACCTGAGCAGGAGCGGATATACTCTAGGGCACGAAAGATGGCGACCAGCTCAGCAGTATAAACGCTGCAGCCAGCCGGCAAGGATCGTTGTTCGTAATGGTCCCCTAGAGTTAGAGCATAACCGACCCGACCAGCAACACTCGAACCGTCAGTGTAAAACACGCCAGAGCCCTGATACGTGGCTAGGATGGAATAAAAGCGGCGGCGGAAGGCCTCCGGAGGGACTGAGTCCTTCGGGCCCTGTGCCACTTCGAGCCGAAGGCAAGGGCGAGGAATACACCACGGGGGTGTACGCAAAGGGGCCTGGAAAGGAGGTGGAACAGGGAAAATCCCAAGTCTGGAGAGAAGCTCTATGACGCAGACCGCGATCGTACAACCCGACCGGGGCCGACGTTCTGGCAGATGGACGACCGATTGCGGGAACAGAAGACGATAATTTGGATGCCCGGGCAAGCTACAAACATGGGCAGCATAAGTGGCCAGTAAATGTTGGCGCCGTAACCGCAGTGGAGGGACACCTGCCTCCACAAGTATGCTGTACACGGGGCTGGTCCGGAAGGCACCAGTGGCAAGTCGTATCCCGCTGTGTAGTATTGGTTCCAGCACCCGCAACGCAGATGGGGATGCTGAGCCATAAGCCAGACTCCCATAATCCAGACGGGACTGGATTAACGCCTGGTAGAGCCGTAAGAGGGTAGATCGGTCGGCGCCCCAGCTGGTGTGGCTCAAGCATCGCAGAGCATTTAGATGCCTCCAACACATTCGTTTAAGCTGCCTAATATGAGGCAGCCAAGTCAACCGGGCATCAAAACCACACCCAAAAACCTACGTGTCTCCACCACAGCGAGAAGTTCGCCGGCAAGATAAAGCCGCGGCTCAGGGTGGACCGTTCGTCGCCGGCAGAAATGCATAACGCAGGTCTTGGCAGCCGAAAACTGGAAACCATGCCCAACAGCCCAAGACTGCGCCTTGCGGATAGCGCCCTGCAGCTGACGTTCAGCAGCTGCAATGCCAATAGAGCTGTAGTAAAGGCAGAAGTCGTCAGCATACAGGGAAGCGGAGACAGAATTTCCCACGGCCGCAGCGAGCCCGTTAATGGCTATTAAAAACAGGCAGACACTTAAAACAGAACCCTGCGGCACGCCGTTCTCCTGGACGTGGGAGGAATTATAGGAGGCTGCGATACGACAGGAAATTGCGGATAAAAATCGGCAGAGGGCCCCGAAGACCCCATCCATGAAGCGTAGAAAGGATGTGATGACGCCATATCGTATCGTACGCCTTCCGCATGTCGAAAAAGACAGCGACCAGGTGCTGACGGCGGGCAAAGGCAGTACGGATGGCTGACTCCAGGCTCACCAGATTGTCGGCGGCAGAGCGGCCTTTACGGAACCCACCCTGAGACGGAACCAGGAGGCCCTGTGACTCGAGTACCCAACTCAATCGCCAGCTCACCATCCGTTCGAGCAACTTGCAAAGAATGTTGGTGAGGCTAATGGGGCGGTAGCTGTCCGCCCCCTAATGGTTCTTGCCAAGTTTCAAAACGGGGATAACAATGCTTTCCCGCCACTGCGACGCAAACTCACCCTCGACCCAGAGATGGTTGTAAAGGTCGAGGAGCCGTCGCTGGCTGTCCACTGAAAGGTGTTTCAGTATCTGACAGTGGATGCGATCTGGCCCAGGAGCGGTATCAGGGCAAGCGGCTAGGGCACTATGAAATTCCCACTCACTGAATGGAACATTGTAGGATTCAGGATGGTGTGTGCGACATGAAAGGCTCCGACGTTCCATCCGCTCTTTAATGGAGCGGAAGGCCAGTGGGTAATTCGCAGAAGCGGAACTCAGAGCAAAATGCTCTGCCAAGCGGTTGGCAATTACGTCGGAGTCAGTACAAACTGCTCCATTCAGTGAGAGCGGAGGGACGCTGAAAGCGGTCCGATAGCCATAGACGCGTCGAATCTTGGCCCAGACCTGCGATGGAGTGTCATGGAGGCCAATGGTGGACACATACCGCTCCCAGCACTCAGGCTTGCGTTGGCGGATAAGGCGGCGGGCTCGCGCACGCAGCCGTTTGAAGGCGATGAGGTGTTCTATGGAGGGATGTCGCTTGTGACGCTGGAGCGCCCGCCGGCGATCTTTAATCGCTTCAGCAATCTCAGGCGACCACCAAGGCACAGTTCTCCACCGAGGGGACCCAGAAGTACGGGGAATGGCAGATTCTGCGGCAGTAACGATGCTGGTGGTGACTGAGTGAACTACCGCATCAATGGCTTCATGAGAAACAGGGTCAATAGCGGCAGTGGAGGAAAACAAGTCCCAGTCAGCCTTATTCATAGCCCACCTGCAAGGGCGCCCAGAAGAGTGACGTGGCAGTGACAGAAGGATCGGAAAGTGGTCACTGCCACACAGGTCGTCATGCACACTCCATTGGACA
Source organism: Schistocerca nitens (assembly GCF_023898315.1). Lineage (NCBI taxonomy): Eukaryota > Metazoa > Arthropoda > Insecta > Orthoptera > Acrididae > Schistocerca > Schistocerca nitens. The sequence continues at coordinate 21,236,951 of NC_064622.1, forward strand.
GAAGGTAAGAGGCTAAGGCTGCTGATCGAAAGGTCGATGGCGGAATACGTGCCGTGTGCCACACTGAGATGTGTGGAGGCACCATCATTTAAAATCGAAAGGTGTAGCTGTGTCAATACATTCTCAACGGTGGCGCCTCGACCTGTTGCCATTGACCCACCCCACAGAGGGTTATGGGCGTTGAAGTCGCCCAGGAACAGGAAAGGCGGCGGCAGTTCCGCTATCAGCGCAGCCAGGACATGCTGTGGGTCATCACCATCTGGTGGAAGGTAAAGACTGCAGACGGTAACAGCCTGTGGCGTCCACGCCCTAACAGCGACAGCCTCTAAAGGTGTTTGCAGAGGGACAGACTCACTGTGAAGGGAGTGAAGGACGTAGATGCAGACGCCACCAGACACCCTTTCATAAGCTGCCCGGTTCTTATAATAACCCCGATAGCCACGGAGGGCGGGGGTTCGCATCGCTGGAAACCAAGTTTCCTGAAGAGCAATGCAGAAGAAAGGGTGAAGGTTGATAAGTTGTCGGAGATCAGCTAGATGGTGGAAGAAGCCGCTGCAGTTCCACTGGAGGATGATATTATCCATGGCTGAGAAAGGCGTGAAGTGACTGGGGAGGCAGATTACGCCGCTGGGTCACCTGCTGCCTCCGATTGAGCACCTGTGGAAGTGCTATCCATTGCGTCTGAGGGACCGGCGAGATCGAGGTCCTCAGCAGACGCAAGAACCTCCACCTCATCCTCAGAAGCAGAGCTTGTAGGTAGCGGTGGAGTAGGTGCCACCGCAGGTGCCTTGGTCTTATGGGTCTTCAATGTCGTTTTCTCTCGCTGTTCCTTTGGTTGCCATTGCTGAGAGGGCTTATTGGAGTCAGTCTCTGGGACTGAAGACGATCGCGAAGCTCGACGACCAGCGACCTGTGGCTTCTTCAGCCACTGGTTGGTATCTGCTGTGCTGCTGGTAGGAACTTGGGAAGGGAGTGACCCAAGGGATCCCTTCCGAGCGAGAGAAGCCGAAGAAGACTTACGCTTCTCCGGCTTAGAAGTGGGGACTGGTGTCCCCGGTGGTTGAGAGGGTGCTGCTCCCAAGGTAGGTGGTGTGGGAGCAACAGCGAGAGAAGTGGCCCCCATCGTCAAGGGGGCAGGTGAGGTCCTCTGACTCACAGCTGACTGTATGTGGTGCAGCTGATGGAGCTGGAGAAGGAGTGACAGTGGAGGCATAAGAGGACATCATGCGCACGGTATGTAGCCGTTCAAATTTCCGCTTAGCCTCAGTGTAGGTCAGTCAGTCCAGGGTCTTGATTTTGCGTTCTTTTTGTAAGATCCCGCAGTCTGGCGAGCAAGGTGAATGAGGCTCTCCACAGTTTACACAGATGGGAGGCCAGGCACATGGAGTATCGGAATGAGATGGGCGTCTGCAACCTCGACATGTGAGGCTGGAAGTACAGTGGGAAGACATGGCCGAACTTCCAGCACTTAAAGCACCGCATCGGGGGAGGGATATAGGGCTTGACGTCACAATGGTAGACCGTCACCTTGACCTTCTCCGGTAATGTATCACCCTCGAAGGCCAAGATAAGGCACCAGTAGCACCCTGATTGTCCCTCGGACCCCGATGAACGCGCCGGACAAAATGAACACCTCTATGCTCTAAGTTGGCGCGCAGCTCGTCATCAGACTGCAAAAGCAGGTCCCTATGGAAAATAATACCCTGGACCATATTTAAACTCTTATGTGGAGTGATGGTAACGTTAACATCCCCTAACTTGTCACAAGCGGGACTGGGTGGAGGATGCCGTTTTTATCAAAACTGGCCCAGAGCGCATTTTGGACAAGCCCTCCAGCTCCCCAAACTTGTCCTCTAAATGCTCTACAAAGAACTGAGGCTTCACGGATACAAAGGATTCCCCATCAGCTCTGGTACAGACGAGATACCTGGGCGAATACATGTCACTGTCATTCATTGCCTTTCGTTCCTCCCATGGTGTGGCCAGGGATGGGAGCGATTTGGGGTCATAAACGTTAGCTTTAAAATGAGCCCTCGAACGCTTACAGACTGCTGGTGGCTGACCACCAGCGAGAGATGATGTGCCACGCTTCATTGCTTGTCATCCACCCTGATGCCACCTACTCCGACCAAGGGCCCTCCCCATGGGCGCCACCCAGCCACAGCAAGGGCCACCTGGCAGGATGGCCATTGCCGCGAGTCCTGATGCCCCAGGGAGATGGGCATCTACTCCTTGGCATACATGGGGAGTAAACGGCGCAGGCATCAGTAGAGCCATCCCTGTGTTGTCAGGGAGCTACAACCAACAGGGTACATGGCGGCCCCACCACAACGGACTGGCTACCGTGCTGGATCTTAGGTGCAAAAACGTCCAAGGTCGTCGTCGCAGTTAAAAGCAACACTGCAGAGTGCAGCGTGGTAATCGCACCCAGGGACGTATCCTCGCCCAAGAGATGGAAAACGAGCGGGACACCATTGCAACGACGAAAAAGCCGGCTAAAGGACTCAATGCACGACGGATACAGTGCACCATGTAAGGCGTCCTTCCCCAATTAGCTCGCTCTTCGGAAGAATTTAGAAAGATGGAGGTCAAACCCGAGAAGGGACCATCACATAAGGCCGAAACATTTGAGACTCCTTTTAGTCGCCTCTTACGACAGGCAGGAATACAGCGGGCCTATTCTTACCCCCGAACCCGCAGGGGGGACTACACGTCGACCACCGTATCCTGCGCGATCTATAGCGTCAGGATTCCTCCAGGGTTGCGTGATAGGACCACTAATATTTTCTATATACATAAATCATGCGGCAGACAAGGTAGGTTGCATTCTGCGGTTGTTTTCTGATGATTTTACGGTATACGGGAAGGTGTCGAGGCTGAGTGATTGTAGGAGGATACAAGATGACTCAGACGAAACATCCAGTGGGAGTGATGAATAGCAACTAGCTCCGAATGTAGAAAAATGTAAGTTGATGCAGATGATGAGGGAAACAAACTCTTAATGTTCGGATACAGAATTAGTAATGCCCTGCTTGACACAGTCAGGTCGTTTAAATAGCTGGGAGTAACGTTGCAAAGCGATATGAAATGGTTCGAGTATGAAAGGATTGTGGCAGGAAAGGCGAGTCATCGACTTAGATTTATTGGAAGAATTTTGGGAAAGCGAGTTTCATCTATGTGAGAAGTGCGTTTCATCTGTAAAGGAGACAGCATCTAGGACGCTAGTGCGACCTAGTGTTGAGTACTGCTCGAGTATTTGTGATTGAACCAGATCGGATTAAAGAAATACGTCGTAGCACTTCAGATACGGGCTACTTGATTTGTTGTCGATAGGTAGGAACATTACGTAAGTGTTACAGAGATGCTTCAGGATTTTAAATGGTAATCCCTGGAGGAAAGGCAAAGTTATCGTCGAGGAACGCTATTGAGAAAATTTAGAAAACCGGCATTTGAAGCTGACTGCAGAACGATTCTACTGAAGCCAACAGACATTTCGCGTAAGGATCACGAAGATAAAACACTAGAAATTAGGGCACATACTGAGGCACAGAGTTTTTCCCTCGCTCTGTTTGAGAGTGGAACTTGAAAGGAAATGACTAGTATCGGTAGAGGATACCCTCCACCACGCACCGTGTAGTGGCTTGCAGAGTACGTCAACTGAAGATGACGATTGGGTGGGATATCGAAATATCGTGCAGAAAAATGGAATCAACTTTGTTGATCACCCCAAATCATTTAACCTGCAGCTCAGATCAGTTCGAACAACACGAACTGTTGCCGGCCGGTGTGGCCGAGAGGTTCTAGGCGCTTCAGTCTGAAACCGCGCGACGGCTTCGGTCGCAGGTTCGAATCCTGCCTCGGGCATGGATGTATGTGATGTCCTTGGGTTAGTTAGGTTTAAGTAGTTCTAAGTTCTAGGGGACTGATGACCTCAGATGTTTAAGTCCCATAGAGCTCAGACCCATTTGAGCCATTTTTTTGAACACGAACAGTTGTTATTGTAGAGATTGGTACTCGAGATGACAGCAGAAAAGTTATGGAAAAAAGAAGGAATGGGGACCATCGTATGTGAAGGTCCCACAAACCGAAAGCCTGTAACTATCGTCCACAGAGTCCCTGGCACAATCACTGACAATAAATTTCTCGAGAGTCTCTATGAACAGAATACAAGCAACGAAACGAGAAAGACGTGAAAATTCGCTTCAAAACGGGTCCCAAAGGGCGTGGCTACAACGATCAGGTTCTTGAGGTGACACCAAAACCTTATTAGAACTTCCTTAAAAAAAAAAAAGGATCTATATTGACTTCGAGTTACCTAATGTGAAAGACCACCGTCGTGAGTCAATATTATAAGTCTGGCGACTATGGTCACTCCGCCAAAACACGTAGAAACCACGACGCTACATGCGCCAAATGTGGCCTAGCCGTCTACAAAAAGTTCGAATCCAGGAAAAGACAATGGAATAAGTCAAAAGGAGGAGAGTATCAGACATACAGACAGTTACGAGACAGGCTCATAGACAGTCTTGAGTATTGTAATTAATGAATATACAGTGAATAACATTGAGAATAATAAAATACGCGACACTGCTGCAAGAAAGCACAAACCTATTCTCCCTCCACCATAAGCAGAAACGTCCAGCGTGCCATCTCATCGGGCCGACAACTGGATCTACTACCGTTACATGCGACACTAGCGGAGAGTTACACAAATACAATGGAGTATATTGATAACATGACCTTAAATAGATCGATACTTAACGAGGTAACAAAACTAATAAAGGAACACATGTTCTACCGAATTAAATTTCAGACTTCGTTAATCCAAAGAATAGAGGAATTAGAGGGCGAGTTAATAAATGATCCAGAACATTCAAATCCCGGCGAAAACTGCACCGCCGTATCAACAACCACCTCGAGAATAGACAATCCAAGCACTAGATCCAACACATAACACACAAGTGTCGAAAACCAAACACAACTAGAAATAACAAGTAAGAAGGGAAGTAAATACGATAAAAATAAGTGTGAGCGCTACATAAAACTTATGGCCTTTGTATCAGTAGGACTGTAGAACCCGGGCACAAGATCACCAAGCACTCTGACCAAACTACATATTACAGAATGCAACAACAAAAGCGGCGAGAAAAAGACGATAGACAAAGGAGGCACACAGAAAGCATCCTCGCATGAAACCCTACCGACACAAAAATCGCAATCGGAGACTGTGAGTACACAAAATATAATACATTATGAAAACAAAGGTGGTGACGATGAAAACGTAAATGTTTAAAATTACAGGCCCCCAATTGATACTTGTGACATACATAATCAAACGCACCAACAGATGGAACAACCACAACAATAACCGGTGCTCCCCTGGTAGGACAATATGCCACTTCACAATGCAACAATGCCACGAAAAAATAAGGCAATAAACCCTCACTAACATTCAATTCTCAGTCTTACAACAACAAACCGAATTAGAAGAAACCTACTCACAGTGTAACAGCTGGTATCGTAACATCAGTAAAACACAAAAAGAGTCTTCTGCAGGCGGCACAAAGTATTTTTAGATCTTTGCGTGTGACAAAAGAGCTGATTAATGCGTGTGACGTAGTGAAGGTAATGCAAGACCAAGATACACAGCACTCGCCACAAAACGCCGACCTCGGTCGCTTCTACGTTCAAGAGTGCCGCTACGAGGTCCGACGCGCCCATTACCAACGACGCCATTGCAAAAACAACCACCTCAATCCCAGAGATGCCAGCAACCGGCACCAACCCGATGGCATCCAGTATCACAAAGTCAGCGCTCATTGCAACCAACAATAGCTTCAGCTATAGTGGCTTGGAACTTAACATTAAACTAAGTAAATTAGAAAGAAAGGAAATCTCATATACAGCTCAAAGAATGCTGCTTAGGCAGCTGCATCCGAAGGATGACTGTTTCCCAACTACAGAGCAAACAGACAGAATCACCCTTAAAAAGAGAAACGTACTAACTGACTCCGATCGGTTCTCAGACTCAGTGCTGCAAGAAGAGAAGAAAGGTTTGACATGGATAAAATTTATGCCGACCATATCAGGGCACACCAATGGACATAAATCGACTAATATCAAACTGGTAGAAAATGCTAACAAGGGAACCTCCCCATCGCACCCCCCTCAGACTTAGTTGTAAGATGGCATAGTGGATAGGCCTTGAAAAACTGAACACAGATCAATCGAGAAAACAGGAAAAAGTTGTGTGGAACTATGAAAAAATAAGCAAAATATACAAACTCAGTAGTCAATGCGCAAGATATGTCACACCAAGGGTAATGTGAGCTCGGGAGCGCGGTGGTCCCGTGGTTAGCGTGAGCAGCTGCGGAACGAGAGGTCCTTGGTTCAAGTCTTCCCTCGAGTAAAAACTTTAATTTTTTATTTTCAGTTTATGTGACAAACTTTTTTGTTTTCATCACTTTTTGGGAGTGATTATCACATCCACAAGAAAACCTAAATCGGGCAAGATAGAAGAATCTTTTTACCCATCCGCCAAGTGTATAAGTTTGGTGGGTCGACAACATATTCCTGTCATGTGACGCACATGCCGTCACCAGTGTCGTATAGAATATATCAGACGTGTTTTCCTGTGGAGGAATCGGTTGACCTATGACCTTGCGATCAAATTTTTCGGTTCCCATTGGAGAGGCACGTCCTTTCGTCTACTAATCGCACGGTTTTGCGGTGCGGTCGCAAAACACAGACACAAAACTTATTACAGTGAACAGAGACGCCAATGAACGAACGGACAGTTCATAACTTTGCGAAAATAAAGAAAGTGAACTTTTCACTCGGCGAAAGACTTGAACCAAGGACCTCGTGTTTCGCAGCTCCTCGCGCTAACCACGGGACCACGGCGCTCCCGAGCTCACATTATCCGTGATGTCACATATCTTGCGCATGGACTACTGAGTTTGTATATTTTGCTTATTTTTTCATAGTTCCACACAACCTTTTCCTGTTTTCTCGATTGATCTGTGTTCAGTTTTTCAAGGCCTATCCACTGTGCCAACTTATAACTAAATCTGAGGGGGGTGCGATTGGGAGGTTCCCTTGTAAGTACACGTTAAACACCAATAGCATCACTAACGAATATTCCTAAACTGAATGCAATGAGGAGCAAGAAAGTTAGTATTGAACTCCCCAAAACAGTTAAAGACCTAAACAAGGATATACTTTGCCTACAAGAGCCATACAGCAACTAAGGCAAAATGACGAGCTTTCCGACAAATATAACAACATAACCGGCAGTCAAGACAGCAATTTTCATATTAAATACACACTTGGTAACAAGTGAACTTTAGTACCAAGGAAATATGTGGATAACTGCTTCATTGTATGCCCAATGCAGCCATTTCACAGCGTTCTACGTAAATTATATAAAGTTAGTAGCAGAATACGCACAAGGTAAGAAGGTACTCATGTACTCAGACAAACGCCAGGCCCGCCCTGTGGAATTCCAACACAACAGACGACAGAGGACGCATAATAAATGGCGTTACACAGGAAACGCGGCTACACGTATTTAACATAGAAGGGAACATACCGACACACAGTGGGCATGACGGATCGAAAAGTAATATAGAAATCACGCTCGTAAGTAACGCTGCCACAGGACGCATAATGGACTAGTAGGTCCAAGACCACATTACTGTCAGTGACCACAATGCAATCACTTTCAGACTAACAATACAAAACAAAACATCCAACACAGTACACACCTGACATTTAGTATTCCACAATCTGACTGGGAGAGACTAAGAGGAATAATAGGAATAGTACAAGACGGAAACGTCGAAACCATCGAGGGAAGCACTGAGTTCAAGGCACACATGCTTACCGATCTCATCACAAAAGCACAAAATACATCTATACCAAAAATACATAACACAAAACGCACACAAATACCATCGACAAATGAACTGACTGGGCTAAAACAAGAAATCCGAAGAGCGAGACGACTATACCAACGGTCAATAGCAGACAGTAATAGACGAAGAAGACTAGAAGCATAGACGCTCGTTAAAGACCAATACAAAAAATAATCGTTCAAAACACGTAAACACTGGGACAGACATATGGCATTGCAAATACAGACAAACATATAGGAGGAACCATACCAAATAACTACTGAAAACAAAGAGCCCAGTAGTTCTGGGAAGGCTAAGACAGGACGACGACGCGATGACCAAAGGATGAAGAGGAACAGCACAATTCCTGCTGCACAAGCTCCTACTTGCTGATATCGTCAACACTGACATCCACCAACAAGGAACGCTGCGAGAAGAGCTAAACGCACCACATAACACTGCCACAGTCACCTGTCCTTTTGAGCAAGAGGAGGTGGCGATAGCTATCTCGGGGCTCAAAAACAAGAAAGTGGTTGGATTAGACGCAATTCATTCAGAAATGTTAAAACAGATAATGGCTCAGATCTCCCCATTCCTTACAAATCTGCTAAACGACGCTCTAGGGCTGGGTCGTGTACCTACAGTTTCGAAGGTCTCCAAGGCAGTCATAATACACAATACAATTGTTATATACATACACCATGTTTTGGTCGTGGTGTCTGCTAACAAGAAAGAGCAAACGGAACACTTAAAACAATGACAAAATGGTGTCATAACAAAAAGACTCAAGATAGCCTACAACAAAACTACGTATACTTCACTGAGAGGGTCTCTCCAGAGAAACCATAGTGTTAGAATATGGGACACAAGCATTAAACAAGCAGTCACCACATGCTATCTTGGGGTACGCAAAGACGAAAAGCAAAATTTCCATGAACACATGCGCATTGTCACAAACAAACAAAAAAAAATACTATGCAAACTGGCAAGACCATATTCAGAACAATTTAAACTCCCCTAGTCAGTTACACGGACATACTATTGTGCTCTCTTCGAGTCGGTACCTAACTTCGCGGCCAGCACATGGGCTCACAGGTTAAGCCTACCAAGAAACCGGACCCTCGTCAGACGAGGACAAAGGAGCGGCTTACTTAGACTGTCGGGAGTTTTCGACACGACCTCAGTGGAATCACTTTGTGTGGTGCTCGGAATCTGCCATGTACACATTACGATAAGATATACATGTACTGCCTTAAGGTGGCAAGACACGATCAGATTCGAAAGAGCATTGGAGTACCAATTGACACGAAAAGCCAATCAAAAAATTGAAAGATAAATACCTGGCCAGTTGAGTGAGACACAAATGATAACGACAGCAGGCTACACTATTTCTTTCCCAGTGTAGCCGGCCGAAGTGGCCAGCGGTTCTAGGCGCTACAGTCCGGAACCACGCTGCTGCTACGGTCGCAGGTTCGAATCCTGCCTCGGGCATGGATGTGTGTGATGTCCTTAGGTTAGTTAGGTTTAAGTAGTTCTAAGTTCTAGGGGACTGATGACCTCAGCAGTTAAGTCCCATAGTGCTCAGAGCCATTTGAACCATTTTTTTCCGATGTAAGGGAAAACAGTTTTTTTGTTACAAGCTCCCAATTTTTAGATCAAAATTCATCTATGGAATACATTTCTCTTAAGGACCACGGAGATAAAATGCGGGAAGTTAGGCTTCATACGGAGGCATATACAGGGTGTTAGAAAAAGGTACGGCCGAACTTTCAGGAAAAATTCCTCACACACAAATAAAGAAGAGATGTTATGTGGACACGTGTCCGGAAACGCTTAATTTCCATGTTAGAGCTCATTTTAGTTTCGTCAGTATGTACTGTACTTCCTCGATTCACCGCCATGATTTCATACGGGATACTCTACCTGTGCTGCTAGAACATGTGCCTTTACAAGTAGGACACAACATGTGGTTCATGCACGATGGAGCTCCTCCACATTTCAGTCGAAGTGTTCGTACGCTTCTCAACAACAGATTCGGTGACCGATGGATTTGTAGAGGCGGACCAATTCCATGGCCTCCACGCTCTCCTGACCTCAACCCGCTTGACTTTCGTTTATGGGGGCATTTGAAAGCTTTTGTCTACAATACGCCATTCTCCAGGGCTGCATTAGCGCATCAGGGATTCCATGCGACGGAGGGTGGATGCATGTATCCTCGCTAACGGAGGCCATTTTGAACATTTCCTGTAACGAAGTGTTTGAAGTCACGCTGGTACGTTCTGTTGCTGTGTGTTTCCATTCCATGATTAATGTGATTTGAAGAGCAGTAATCAAATGAGCTCTAACATGGAAAGTAAGCGTTCCCGGATACATGTCCACATAACATATTTTCTTCCTTTGTGTGTGAGGAATGTTTCCTGAAAGTTTGGCCGTACCTTTTTGTAACACCCTGTATACATAATTTTCTTTTGGAGCCTGTTCAATGACTGACACGATTTTCCATGTCTACAACAAAAACGAAATGACTAGTAGTAGTAGTAGTTAGTAGTAGTAGTAGTAGTAGTAGTCGTAGTCGTACAGAGTAACCTCCGCCATGCACCATGCGGTGACTTGTGGAACATGTATGTAGATGTAGATTAAATAATCAGTTGTTTAAACTTACATTGCTATCTGTCCAATAGTTTGAGTTGTTAGAAAAAAGTTTTTGTTAATGCATTTTGCTTTGAGCCACTGGCAGCTTTAACAATGGGTAATAAAGGTTACTGTTTTTTCCATTGTTGCGGGTATAGACATCATTGTTCTTCTCAAAATGTGATGAATTTTTGATTACTAGTTTCATTAGCAAATATTGTTACGTCGGATGTCTACGCAAGAGTGCGGCAACCCCTCGTGCACATATGACATGCTTGTAGCCTACACGGCCCCTGTACGCCTCAGCATCGCGAGCTCTCCATGTCGCAGACATCACTGGGCACCAGGCGGAGGTGCCAACGCTGGCAGAGGCCACCACTTCCGAGGGACCTATTCGCGTTCGCACAACACTTGACAAGATTGACACGATTATTCCTCCACCATTAGTTAAAAAGGCCGGCGCATCGACTACAGGAGCCAGTTGTTCTGGCTTGGAGAGCCTCTCGTGGCCTCTGGACGGTGCTACTCACCTCATCGTCTCAGAACGCTGTCTAAGCCCATCGTAGGGATCAACGCCGCTGTTCTCAGCTTCCTTCGTTGTTTCTTTTGTGGTATTAAGCTGCATTAAGGATAGAATTTCTGTGGCTCTGTTGGACCTAATCAGCACGACACTGTCGGACCTTGTATTATTTGCCTGCATGTGGTGTTACTACAAACTAGAAACAGTCAGGCGACTTAAAAGCAGTTTGTCAAGCCACTGTACCACTACCTAGTGTGACGTATGTTTTGCCTTTCGTTCTTACCACCGAAGCGGACTTATTTTGTTCTAAAACTTTCTGAAACTCGGTAACTGTTTTCTCGTGTCCCATTGAGGTACACTTCAGATATGTATATTATTAACATGCAGTTAAAATGACTGACTTCTAGAAGAGGTACCTACAAGATGACTGCTTGCGATCACCACAATTATTCTTTCAAATGGTTCAAATGGCTCTGAGCACTATGGGACTCAACTGCTGAGGTCATTAGTCCCCTAGAACTTAGAACTAGTTAAACCTAACTAACCTAAGGACATCACAAACATCCATGCCCGAGGCAGGATTCGAACCTGCGACCGTAGCGGTCTTGCGGTTCCAGACTGCAGCGCCTTTAACCGCACGGCCACTTCGGCCGGCCAATTATTCTTTCGGCACGCTTTTGTCCAACCAGTTCTTTGTTTCTAAGTGACAAGTTACCCCAGAAAATTACCCCACAAGACATTACTGAGTGGAATGATGAAAAATATATTAGGAGGTTTTTTTTTTTTTCAAAACTAGCAATTATACACAGAGCAAAGCTAGCTGAAATTAACTGTTTGACCATTTCAGTAATATACACTGTTTTTAACAGTATATACAAACCCAAAAACTTGAAACGCTCTATCCTATTTATTGTCGACTGTTCATATGCTACATAGATGGTATGTATGAGTATTTGTTGTCCAGAAATGAATATAGCGTGTTTTCTCAAAATTAAGGGAGAGTCCACTTTTCAGAGACTCACTTAACAATTCTTTGAAAATAATGATTAACAATCCCCACTGTTCTTTTCTCTCTAACGGGATTTATTACAACACTAAGAAAAAGTACCAATTCTGCCTGTTGAATATTAAATGGTAGGCTATTCATATTGACAAGGAATAGGAGTGGATCAAAAATTACAGCCTGTGGGACACTCTTCGTGATTTCTACCCAGTCACATAGTGTTTCTATCCTTCCAAAGTTGCCTGAATTATACAGCCCAACTTTTTGCATTCAGATTGCTAAGTATGATTCCAATCAGTTATTTATGAATCCATAAATTGCGTAGCACAAATTTTTCCAAACGAGTATCATAATGTAAACAATCAAACGCTTTCCGGAGATCTCAAAAAATATCAACTCCCAATATTTCACTATTCAAGACTTGTAATGTTTGGTGAGTGAATTTATAGCATGCTCAGTTGAGCAACCCTTCTACAATCCAAACTGTGATGTGCTAAGCAAATTGTTTCTACTTAAATGTGAGACTACTCTTGAGTAAATACTGCTTCGAATATTTTGGAATACATCTTTAAGAAATTTGGACTATAATTATTTATGTCTTTCTTGTTACGTTTCTTCTGAACGGGTTTGTCAATTGCATACTTAAATCTGTCTGGGAAAATTCTCTGTGCAGGGATACGTTACTTGTATCACTAAGGGTAACACTGACTGTGAGTCAGAACAACTTTCCAAAATTCTATTTGAAATTCCATTAAACCTTATGAGCTTAAGGATGTCGGTGCTATTTGTAGTTGCTAAGAATTCTGTGGAATGCCATTGTAACATATTATCCTACCTGTTTGAACTGAGCCATTAAATCCTGTTTTAGTTGCTAGATATAGACAGTATTGTTAAAAACACGCACAACTTGTGAATTACCAATAAGAACCTTGTCATTCAACTTAAATGCGATGCTACCTTGTGCTTGACTAGTTGCCCTGTCTTCACTTTCACAGTGTGCTATCTAGTTTTATTATCTGTTTATTAATTTCTGTTAGAATGTGCATATTTGTGGACATTTTAATGACCTTACTTAAAGTATTACCATACTTTTTATAGAATGCAAGTAACATGTACCTTGATCAGCTAGTCCATAAACAACTGGGTACACATTAACTGTTTCAGCCTGAGCATTGTCTATAAAACCATGACTAAAAAGGGTCCTGGTATTTTACACCATCGAAATCAGATTGAAGCAGCCAAATAATGATTCCAGTTCATGTTTCCTATTAGACTGTTAAGGAATCAGCATTGACATCTTCACAAACTATGAACTGTTTCTTTTTGTCTGACAAGTAGCTCAATAATGAATCTAGATTTCTTATAAATAGCTGAAAGTTTCCTATAGGGTGTGTATAGAATGTTACATGCACAAGAGAAGTATTTTGCAGTAATAATCGACAAGCACAAGTTCTGATACACAGAAAGCTGCTTGTTTCAATATTTTCGACTTTGTGTCCACTTTAAAACATGTTGGCATGCCTCCTTTTTCCATGTTAACTCTACCCGAAAATAATGCAAGTCTATAATCCGTAACATTTAACTCCTCTATCAAAATGCTTACGTGCTGTTCGGAGAGGCACAGAACATGTATCACTTCATAATTTTCCTCATCTTCTAGGCGTACAATAAGCTCATCTATCTTGCTTTTCAACCTTGCAATAAAAAAAATGAATTTCATTTTTCTGTAAACTGTCACATGTTATGGTCCTGTTCTGCTCTAATTTCTTTCAATGATCTCTGTCTGTATCTTGATTCTAACGTAAAAAATGTGCCCCTTTGATTCCAGTAACGACAGGGATTTTGTCATTTATCTTTCTGACCCCCTTTATATTTTCTGCAAGGTGCTGAGGTAATCTTTCCTTCCCCCTCCTATTCAGATGCAGGCCATGATAAGTGTATCGCCCTCTCCCAATCGCAGCAACAAGCACGGACAGATATGAGACTTCGTTTCAGCGTAAAGCAAATCGCTTAGCTCTTTCTTCACACGGCTAACGGTCGTTTTAACACATGGTTGGTCATATCGGTTGCGAAACGATCGCCTTTAATGGTATATTATAAGATCCTAGCCAGGCTCTCTTACCCGTTTCTCCTACCGCGCGACCGCTACGGTCACAGGTTCGAATCCTGCCTCGGGCATGGATGTGTGTGATGTCCTTAGGTTAGTTAGTTAGTTAGTTAGTTAGTTAGACCCATAGTGCTCAGAGCCATTTGAACCTTTTGTTGTTGGTACCTTACTCCTTACTCACATCCTCTGTTGAGCAGGATGGCGAAGCGGCTAAGACGTCAGATGGATGATGGGGGGACGACGGTTCACGCTTTAGTTCCGCTACCCTGGGTGTCTACAATCGTGCACTGCGGCGTAGTGCGATACGCTGTCTCCGCGTCCACCATCAGCATAACAGACGCGGATTTCAGCTGCTCAACCAGGGACCAACAGGCAAGTATCTCGACCTAAAGTCGCAACATCTTTCAGCTCAGCCCACTCGGGTCTTCGACTCTGACTAAGCTTTCTATGGTGATATTATGTAGCTCGTTCAGGAGGAAGTGAGGAAACAATACAAGGATTCAAACTGATTCCGTCCGAACCAAGACAAAAGAAAAAAGGTGATTTCCGTAATAAAACTGACAGGGCAGATCGAATTATTACAAATGGACATTACGCGGCTAAGCGGTGAACTGCAGGCATCTAACACCTCAGCATTAGTAAGCGAAATTGATAAGCTCAAGGCGAATCCCCACACCAACTGCTGCAGGTGTTTTGTGGCTGTTTTCGTGGAACACAGAAGTCGAGCATAGCCCCTTTAATTCAGAAAAAAGTTAGAAGAAAATACAATCTTTGTGAAATCAATAGAAAACAAAGACACTGTTGCTGTCGTCTTCAATCCTGAGACTGGTTTGATGCAGCTCTCCATGATACTCTATCCTGTGCCAGCTACTTCATCTCCCAGTACCTACTGCAACCTACATCCTTCTGAATGTGCTTAGTGTATTCATCTCTTGGTCTCCCTCTACGATTTTTACCCTCCACGCTGCCCTCCAATACTAAACTGGTGATCCCTTGATGCCTCAGAACATGTCCTACCAACCGATCCCTTCTTCTAGTCAAGTTGTGCCACAAACTTCTCTTCTCCCCAATCCTATTCAATACTTCCTCATTAGTTATGTGATCTACCCATCTAATCTTCAGCATTCTTCTGTAGCACCACATTTCGAAAGCTCTATTCTCTTCTTGTCCAAACTATTTATCGTCCATGTTTCACTTCCATACATAGCTATACTCCATACAAATACTTTCAGAAACGACTTCCTGACACTTAAATCTACACTCGATATTAACAAATTTCTCTTCTTTAGAAACGATTTCCTTGCCATTGCCAGTCTACATTTTATATCCTCTCTACTTCGACCATCATCAGTTATTTTGCTCCACAAATAGCAAAACTCCTTTACTACTTTAATTGTCTCATTTCCTAATCTAATTCCCTCAGCATCACCTGACTTAATTCGACTACATTCCATTATCCTCGTTTTGCTTTTGTTGATGTTCATCTTATATCCTCCTTTCAAGACACTGTCCAATCCGTTCAACTGCTCTTCCAAGTCCTTTGCTTTCTCTGGCTGAATTACAATGCCATCGGAGAACCTCAAAGTTTTTATTTCTTCTCCATGGATTTTAATACCTACTCCGAATATTTCTTTTGTTTCCTTTACTGCTTGCTCAATATACAGATTGAACAACATCGGAGAGAGGCTACAGCCCTGTCTCACTCCCTTCCCAACCACTGCTTCCCTTTCATGTCCCTCAACTCTTCTAACTGCCATCTGGTTTCTACAAAGTCACTACAACACTCAAAAGCATATGACAGGTGCAATTAACCCTAGGACGAATGGTTTAAAATTAACTTCACAAGAATAACAAAAATAACAACCACCATTGCTGTATTCGTAACAGATGAATCCCTGCAAGCCTGCCAGAGGTTGGAACAAAATACCTGTAAAATTCCACACATTGTGGATCGACACTAAAAATAGGACCACGCATATTTATGTATGACTCAACAGAATGTGCTCGTACATCTTAGAAACGAAGACAACCAGAAGAAGGCTAGACTGCACTTTAAAGATGAGCCGGGATGTGAAGACGCTGTTCTCCAAGTGTTGGAAGTAGGTCCCAGAGTAGGCAATTTATTGTTACCCCTTAACAAAGATAGTATATTGGCTTCACACCGCAGAATGTGAAAAATTCTGTGTCTTCGGTCACACAACCAAGTGATCTGAAACAAAATGGATGTGTTCCCACTGTGCTGACCACGCTAACAAAAAGAAAGTCTGCAACAAGACGGCTGAAAAAGCGATGTACATCCCGTACCTTAAAAGTGACCTACAATGGCTTTGACAGATTATTAATGTGTGCAGAACCACGAATACTTTTGAATGTGTGCAGTTGAGATGGGAAAAACCGATAGGTTAAAAGAGATACTGGTATTTTATTCCTGAACAGTCGGTCTTTTCTTGTATTTGTTTGGTCTCGATAACAACAGGTGTTTTCTTTTTACTAATAACCGAGTAAAAAACCAAAATATGAATTAGCTATAGCAGAAATGCTAAAATTTTTCATTTTTAAATTATACTTTTAAAAAAAAACTGGTAGAAGCTGCCCTCGGGGAAGATCAGTTTGGATTCCGTAGAAATGTTGGAACACGTGAGGCAATACTGACCCTACGACTTATCTTAGAAGCTAGATTAAGGAAAGGCAAACCTACGTTTCTAGCATTTGTAGACTTAGAGAAAGCTTTTGACAATGTTGACTGGAATACTCTCTTTCAAATTCTGAAGGTGGCGGGGTAAAATACAGGGAGCGAAAGGCTATTTACAATTTGTACAGAAACGAGATGGCAGTTATAAGAGTCGAGGGACATGAAAGAGAAGCAGTGGTTGGGAAGGGACTGAGACAGGGTTGTAGCCTCTCCCCGATGTTATTCAATCTGTATATTGAGCAAGCAGTGAAGGAATCAAAAGAAAAATTCGGATTAGGTATTAAAATCCATGGAGAAGAAATAAAAACTTTGAGGTTCGCCGATGACATTGTAATTCTGTCAGAGACAGCAAAGGACTTGGAAGAGCAGTTGAACGGAATGGACAGTGTCATGAAAGGAGGGTATAAGATGAACATCAACAAAAGCAAAACGAGGATAATGGAATGTAGTCGAATTAAGTCGGGTGATGCTGAGGGAATTAGATTAGGAAATGAGACACTTAAAGTAGTAAAGGAGTTTTGCTATTTGGGGAGCAAAATAACTGATGATGGTCGAAGTAGGGAGGATATAAAATGTAGACTGGCAATGGCAAGGAAAGCGTTTCTGAAGAAGAGAAATTTGTTAACATCGAGTATAGATTTAAGTGTCAGGAAGTCGTTTCTGAAAGTATTTATATGGAGTGTAGCCATGTATGGAAGTGAAACATGGACGATAACTGGTTCAGACAAGAAGAGAATAGAAGCTTTCGAAAAGTGGTGCTACAGGAGATTGCTGAAGATTAGATGGGTAGATCACGTAACTAATGAGGAGGTATTGAATAGGATTGGGGAGAAGAGAAGTTTGTGGCACAACTTGACTAGAAGAAGGGACCGGTTGTTAGGACATGTTCTGAGGCATCAAGGGATCACCAATTTAGTATTGGAGGGCAGCGTGGAGGGTTAAAAATTGTAGAGGGAGACCAAGAGATGAATACACTAAACAGATTCAGAAGGATGTAGGTTGCAGTAGGTACTGGGAGATGAAGAAGCTTGCACAGGATAGAGTAGCATGGAGAGCTGCATCAAACCAGTCTCAGGACTGAAGACCACAACAGCAACACATAAAAAAAAAAAGTAATTTTTATTCGTAAAATTTACATTGGTCTGAAACCGGTCGTGACAGTAAATAGGAAATGCAATCAGTGCTATTTTAGTAACAGTGCCTATAGAAACGAGCAACAATCTCGTGAAATAAGAACTGGTAAACAGACAATATTGCCCTTGTTAGAAAATGAAACTCCTACAGCCGTCCTCATGGTCTTCCAGTCTCGGCGCTTCAATGCGCCATCTTCGGGCCTCAGTTGATGCTGAAGAGTTATCACGACCCATATATTCGCTGCATCATTAGTGGCCAACAGTCTGCGTAAATCAATTATATCTATAACTGTGATGTCAGCACTCCAACCATCAACTACAGCAGTTCATAGTTTGAATAAACCAGTTATGTTGGCCACTGATGCAGTGTATATATGGATCGTGGTAAGAATTTTTCAACTTCAGTTTTTAATTTTTTCACTGACTATTCGTAATGCCCAAACAGTGGTATGGTCCCAGATTACGACACGAATTTTGAGCACAGTTTCAAAAAATTAGAATCAGTATGAGAGTGGTGGTGGTTTTTTTTGTAGTATTCAGCCACTTATCGCGTTTCGAGAAAAGCAGCAAACGGCCGACGGAGTAAGTTTTCTTTTATTTCTCTATTTAATTAATACTTTGATTCTATGTTTCTTGTAACAGAGTGAAAAATTTTCAATCTTTGTTCCATTTCCATGTTGTTTACAGGATATAACACGAATGAAAAATCGAAAATCGGTTATTTCAGACACCCGTTATTTTGAGCGGATTTAACAGTCAGGTTAAAGTGGTGTGGAAAAAAATCCGATATTACTGAAAATCGGATGTTTTAGCGGTAACCGTCACCCCTAGTACGGAGACGAAAGTCAGCTCGGGCGGTTACCGTAAAGAACGGCTTCGATAAAAAAAAAAAAAAAAACTCAGAACCAAAGACCCACAGACCTGCAGGTTTCACCCCTTTGCCTACCCGCTGTCGCGCGACTGCTCGGGCTATGGTAGGTAAGAAGGTTGGTCGCGCGTCGAGCCACTGAGATGTTTCGCGGTGAGCTCGAACCTGCGCAAAATGTTGCGTCGTATGAAGAGTTTATTTCGGCACAACGTAAGGAACTGCGAAGTAATAAACAACGTTTGGGCACAATTCATAATTTTTAAGATGTATGGAAAGTAACCAGTGGACAAAGATGATTTACTATTTGCATGTGTGTAATGTAATGTACAAGTAAGGAATTGTAAATTAATACTTAGTTGAAATTAGTTGTATTTGGGGAACACATCTGCATCATACTTTGCAAGCCATCTGACGGTGTGTGGCGGAGGGTACCTCTTATACTGATAACTGATCATTTCTTTCCTGTTCCACTTGCGAAAGGCGCGTGGGAAGAACTACTGTCAGCAAACCTCCCCATTATCTGTAATTTCTCGAAATTTTTCGTTGTGGTCATTTCGCGCGATATATGTGGAAGGAAATAACATGTTCTCCGACCTTTTCCGAAATTAGTCTCTCAAAATTTCAATAGTAAACCTCTCTGTGATACGGAACGACTCCCTTGCGGCGTCTGCCTCTGGAGTTTGTTGAGCACCTCTGTAACGTTCTCGCGCCGACTGAACGATGCCACGACGAAACGCGCCGCTCTTCGTTGGATCGTCTCCGTCTCTTCTAAGAGTCCTACCTGGTGAGGGTCCCAGGCTCATGAACAATACTCAAGAGTCGGTCGAACAAGCGCCTTGTAAGCCACTTCTGTAGTGGATGAATTATGTTTCATGAATATTCTTCCTATGAATCTGTCTCGCATCAGCTTTTCCTTCTATTGTTTTACATGGTCATTCCACTTATGGTCGCTGCTCCTACATATTTTACGGCAGATACTATTTCATGCAAATCGTCTTCAATACCGTAGTTGTACAGCAGTTCTTTTCCTATATAAGTGTAATATGTTATCAATCCTCTGTAGTTCATTCTGCAAACGATTCTGTCTTCTTGCGCTGCTACCTTCTTAGACAACCGCATCAGCTGAGAACAGTCGCTTTCTACTAGATCATTTATATACCTAATGGACCCATCACACTTCCTGTGGTAGTCCCGAAATTCCCTTTACATGTGTCAATTTTGTTCTTTTAAGAGCAAGGAAGTCTTAAATCCATTCGCAAATCTGGTTCAATTGGCTCTGAGCACTATGGGACTTAACTTCTGAGGTCATCAGTCCCCTAGAACTTAGAGCTACGTAAACCTAACTAACCTAAAGACATCACACACATCCATGCCCGAGGCAGGATTCGAACCTGCGACCGTAGCGGTCGCGCGGTTCCAGACTGTAGCGCCTAGAATCGCTCGGCCACACTGGCCGACGGTACGACTACAAATCAACAAGTAGCGTAGAAACACCATGAGGTCAGTTGAGCGTTGTGTGTTTTGTACAAAAGCCCTCCACAACAGTAGCATATGCATTTTTAACGCAGTTAAATACAAATACGTTCTACGGAGTTCTGGCTCGAAGTTATAAAACCGCAAGACATGGCTGTAATGTAATCCATGCCTCCACTATTACGCTCTTCTACTCCTCGTCCTCTTCTCTCCGCCTCAAACCATCCCCTCTCCGCAAATATATTTATATCGCTCTATTCCTCACCCCCGACCTCTCCCTCTCCCCTTCACCCCTCTCCCATTCCATTTATACTTCTCCCCCCGTGTGCTTCCCCTCTACCCCTCCCTCTCTTTCCCAAAGCAGAAAATTTACAATTCCGTAGAGTGGAGGGATTTTAGTTCTTATGATAGAGGGCAAATGCAGGAAGACGAATTTCCAGTGAAGGCAGGTTCATGACATGGACCAGCGCGAAACACCGTCATAGGGCAGCTACGAGAGATGCAGATTCTGGGACTCGCCAGGATATTTGCAGCAGGAGACTCATGGAATTCAGGGGTCCGATTAAAACCATTTATTTGCGATCAGACTAACTACTACCCTGAAAGCTAATTCTAAACACTATAAAAAGCAAAGTAGGCAGTTGGTTGCACAACAGAAGTCAGTGTTCGAAGCCATGGGGCCTATGCTAACAAAGTAGCGAATAATAGCAGCACGTTAAGTATAAATTCGAGAGCAACATTCCAAGTGAGGAAAACAGGCATATCGGAGCTTACCGAGGCTGGCCCCAGCGATCTGACAGAACTTCCTGAATACAACACGTGTTTTAAAGAATCGTGGCAGCGCGCCATTTCTCCCTTCCTATAGTCGACCCACCAGTCCATCGTTACTTAACGAGCTTCAGCCAATCTGGCGAGTCGTTCTGCACTTCCAGGGCGCCTCCGGCCAACCACATTTAGATTCTTCCCATACTCTTACTCGATAGGCAAGAATACTTCTGGATTTTACATTAACAGACTCCAAGTTTGGTATCAATACCGTTCAACTAAAAGCCAAACGTCTCTGCCACTCCTATTATGGCCAGCAACAGCAGTGTTTCACGTCACTTTACCCCGCCCTCAGCACTTCTGTGGGAGGGGACTGCTGTAGCAGCACTCTAACCAGCGTAAACCCACTGACGTTGCAGTTCTCAGGAGCAAGTATCGAGCTTGCTGCCTCTGCTAATATGTGCCTTTTCGTGGCCATCTTCTACAACGACGCGTTACGACAGTGTCTGGACGGTGGACGGAGTTACCAGTTGATTCTCTGAAGTGAATCTTCTCCCCTGGGACAGCTTCACAGAGCGTCTGCAATTTGCACACCCTAGTGTTACTATTTATCTCCGGTAACCTAAGCGCTGCCTCATTTGCCTGCACTGTGCACTGTGGCTCTGATTTCCTACCTTTTAGTGCCCTTGATGGCTCCAAATAGCCTTAAGCGTTACAGTGTAGAAGTCATTATGTCATCAATATATGACACTAACATTAGTGATATTTGAAGTACATAATTCGTTCACAATTGAAATTCCGTCAATGATTAAAAAATTTACTAGTTAATGTACAATTAACCAAACATCCGAGATTTTATTACAAAATATGACTACGTTAGACTCTACATTGAAGCTTACGAAATAAATGGATGAACGTATGAGTGTCTGACTGAATAACTCCAATATTCACTCTACAGATGACTTTAAGGAGTAGAATACTGATAAAACCCGCCCATTCAGATATATTTAACCACCCAGATACATTTACCTGTTTGTATTTTACCACACGCAATTTCTCTTTCTGAACCTGTGGTCCCAGTTGTTTTAATACGTGTATATCTGTACATTCTGAGTTTTGACATGAAGCTTTTCCCAATACTCTCAATGATTTAGTTATACTGCCGGGCTGGAAGTTGAACCGCAGCCCTTCAGAATAGGAGCAGAGTGTGGTAAGCACTGCACCACCCCACTCGCTGAGCTCCTGAATGTCTACTTGTTTTAGACACATTTGGCATTCTCAGTACCTGAGGAAGTGTCAACACACTTTTCCGCGTCACGACATGTGTCTCAGCCGGTGTGTGTGTAGCTGGGCGTGGCCTGTCTCCTTTTCTGAGAGAGCGCCGCTGCAACAGACAAAGGCGGCTCTAGCCACAAGCCCCCTTGTAGTCTCCATTGTCTGCACAGCCAATTACCTGCATGAACCGCTGCACAGGCGAGTAAAATTACGGGCTCGAGGGCCGAGCTGTGCAGAATGCAGTTCAGATGCAGGATGTTAGCCCGAGAGCTGGAAAAAACAAAAGCCTGCGTACTGTCTTCCATTTTCCATGATCTTCACAGTCGACGTGCTTGTCAGCAACGAGATCGTTGGATTCAGCCAAGATCCTGATCTCGACAATATATTGATTTCGTTTAGATGTCTCTTGTTACCCATTTTCGCGGTACACAAGGAATTTAGCGTGCTGGAGATTCTCAGGCGTACGTTTCGTGTGAAAGCCCTATAATGACACTCATTAGAAGTGAAATGTGCGTGTGGAAATTTTGGCCGGGAGTTTTCATTCGACGAAATTTCTGCGATTTGCGCGTCGATGAGATGAAATGATGAGGACAACACAAACACACAGTTCCGAGAGGAGAAAATTCCCGATCCGGCCGAGAATTGAAGCCAGGGTCCCTCGGTCGAAACCCAGCAACGCCAACCACGAGCTGCTGACACGCTCTGAGAGTCTGGTGTAGAAGATCATTCACACAGAAATCACAGTAGCACTATCATCCAGTTAATGAAATCGTTATGTTTAAAATTTTAGTTAGGATAGAAATCTATCGATATTGCCCTCTAGTGCTTCTACAACACCAACTACTCACTCTTACTCTGACGTAACAGTACACCTGCTTCACATCGGGTTCCCATTGACAAGATATATCTGCTTAAAGGTAAGATTGTAACGCCGGAAATGCATATCCTCCTATTTCCATCTAATGTACTATTAATTTTTTCCTTATTTTATTACCTGAAGATATGACATTACTGTGTCTTCATATATTGTATTTGTTTCACTATATATATATATATACGCATTTATGTTGATGTATAATTGGTTTGTTTTGTAAGTATTATTTGTATTTTTACGCTGGGTCTTGCCTAGGGAAACTATGCTATCGAACGATTACATCGATAGGTCGTGTGGAGAACCAAAGTGTTTACGATCTTTGAGAGTGTTAACTCTGCCGCGTGGAGCGCGGGCAGAAAGGGTCTGGCTGGAATAGGGCGGTGGAGCAGGTGTGTTGTGTGACGCTCCCGCGAGCTGCCGCGCTTTCGGGGTTTGGTAGCATGTAATTGCGTTCGACTTGCTATGATACACTCCTGGAAATTGAAATAAGAACACCGTGAATTCATTGTCCCAGGAAGGGGAAACTTTATTGACACATTCCTGGGGTCAGATACATCACATGATCACACTGACAGAACCACAGGCACATAGACACAGGCAACAGAGCATGCACAATGTCGGCACTAGTACAGTGTATATCCACCTTTCGCAGCAATGCAGGCTGCTACTGTCCCATGGAGACGATCGTAGAGATGCTGGATGTAGTCCTGTGGAACGGCTTGCCATGCCATTTCCACCTGCCACCTCAGTTGGACCAGCGTTCGTGCTGGACGTGCAGACCGCGTGAGACGACGCTTCATTCAGTCCCAAACATGCTCAATGGGAGACATATCCGGAGATCTTGCTGGCCAGGGTAGTTGACTTACACCTTCTAGAGCACGTTGGGTGGCACGGGATACATGCGGACGTGCATTGTCCTGTTGGAACAGCAAGTTCCCTTGCCGGTCTAGGAATGGTAGAACGATGGGTTCGATGACGGTTTGGATGTACCGTGCACTATTCAGTGTCCCCTCGACGATCACCAGTGGTGTACGGCCAGTGTAGGAGATCGCTCCCCACACCATGATGCCGGGTGTTGGCCCTGTGTGCCTCGGTCGTATGCAGTCCTGATTGTGGCGCTCACCTGCACGGCGCCAAACACGCATACGACCATCATTGGCACCAAGGCAGAAGCGACTCTCATCGCTGAAGACGACACGTCTCCATTCGTCCCTCCATTCACGCCTGTCGCGACACCACTGGAGGCGGGCTGCACGATGTTGGGGCGTGAGCGGAAAACGGCCTAACGGTGTGCGGGACCGTAGCCCAGCTTCATGGAGACGGTTGCGAATGGTCCTCGCCGATACCCCAGGAGCAACAGTGTCCCTAATTTGCTGGGAAGTGGCGGTGCGGTCCCCTACGGCACTGCGTAGGATCCTACGGTCTTGGCGTGCATCCGTGCGTCGCTGCGGTCCGGTCCCAGGTCGACGGGCACGTGCACCTTCCGCCGACCACTGGCGACAACATCGATGTACTGTGGAGACCTCACGCCCCACGTGTTGAGCAATTCGGCGGTACGTCCACCCGGCCTCCCGCATGCCCACTATACGCCCTCGCTCAAAGTCCGTCAACTGCACATACGGTTCACGTCCACGCTGTCGCGGCATGCTACCAATGTTAAAGACTGCGATGGAGCTCCGTATGCCACGGCAAACTGGCTGGCACTGACTGCGGCGGTGCACAAATGCTGCGCAGCTAGCGCCATTCGACGGCCAACACCGCGGCTCCTGGTGTGTCCGCTGTGCCGTGCGTGTGATCATTGCTTGTACAGCCCTCTCGCAGTGTCCGGAGCAAGTATGGTGGGTCTGACACACCGGTGTCAATGTGTTCTTTTTTCCATTTCCAGGAGTGTAGTTTCTGACACGGTGTCGCGGACGGGAAGCATTAGCTGGCACACATCAAGAGCCCGTTTCGCCTGGTGACCGTGTCGAGAAGAAGGCGCGCCAACATCCAGCTTCTGACGACCGACAATGAGTGACTGACGCCACCTCCTCGATCGACGACTTCAAACCTTCAATCAACCAACAAGGAAGACTAAAAGCACGTAAAGTTTTAGAACTGTATGGCAGACCTCAGCTTCTCAAACTGTAGCATTAGCAAATTACAGCAACTTAGCATGAACCTGTGTTGCTCATTGTCCCAATTGCATTACCAAGCAGGGTCCCTTCCTTTTCCGGAATGAACACGAGTGTCGTTGAAATTAAAACGCCAGCATTAAAGTAATATCATTCGATTTCACTGCTTTAATTTCAAAGTTCAGTTAAGGTATTCATAGCTGGCTACAATATTTAGATTACACAAGCACAAATTAAGAGTGCGAGTTTTGTTACCGTATTTTAGCTTGCCTGTGACTGCAGCTCAGCTTGGTACGTACTAAATTTTACTATTGTTAATTGTTCAGAATCATTTAATTCAAGTTCAAAGTTAAATCTCTTATTTCTAAATTGCGCAGATTCAAGTAGCTTTTGAAATTATTGTTGAGGTAGCCCAAGACTAACCTTATATTATTGAATTTCGTAGTGCTTCGGAAACAAAGTTCACTATTAACTTCAGTCACTAAATTAACTTTCAATTTTCCGGTTTTATTAATTCTTTTGCTAAATTAAGTCGGAGTGTAGCGAAATTTATTACTTCTGACAAACACACAACACGTGGCAACCTTCAAGTTGCCACGCTTTTAGTGATAATTATATGTGCAATAACCTTTCTTTTTCAGTTATTATAGTAGTTGTCCATAGGAGCGGCGACCGTAATTTTCCGCAAATCTCAAATATCTAATTAACGCCAGTTAATTGTTAACGTAACGGCCGCACATTTACTTTCTTTATTAACTTAACTCCTTTTCAAAATTAATTTCCACCAGTTTCATTTGCATTTTTCCTTTCATTTAGATGTAACCCTTTCCTCCCTCTTTACCGACAGATTAACTTCGGTGACGATTGATTTTCCCAAATTTCCATTAGGTGCACGCGGTTTAATTTTTCACTGTCATTAAGGTCGATAAGTGAGGGGGGAGGTTACAAGTTCTCGAACGTAAGGCAGAGGAAGCGCAAGTATGTACCCTGTATTTTCTAACATTCAGATAAATATGCCGTTTTTATACCATACATTATGAACAGTGCTTCGGAAGGGTAATGCATGGTCAGTGAGAATTTGAACATATTCAACCCTTAGTCAAAGATCTCTTTTTCGCTTGGCAAACTGTGATATACGTGTTTTCTTTTTATGTGTACCGTACTCTCATGTAACTGACATCATCATTAGTGTTACTTGGATGATGGAAATTTAACGAAAATTGTTCTTTTCAAGAGAACTCAGGATTGTGTATATGTCCTCAGTTAGGTTATGCGAAATAATTCTAGACAAATGCCGCAATTGTTCCTTACCATGGCTGCTTGATTCCCAGTTTTCTGCTAATTACACGTAATTTTGAGTCAATATCCAGTTAAGATTACCACCACCACCACCACCACCACCACCACCACCACTGTCACTAGTAAATATGTTTAAGCTAGTACTCGCTGCACACGTAGTGATATGTTGTAATACTGAGAAAATCTAGCAAAACACTGAAGAACTTATATTCCTTATTAATTGTAAATTAGGTCCCACTGTGTCACTAAAAATCAGATACGAAAGTTCTAAGGCGTTCAGTAAGTATTAATTGCTGTAAACATCAGTCAAGGAACTGGCTCTAGCATTCCCATTACTGTAGTGTATCGTCCTCACAGTTACTGCCTACAGAAATGACTCGCTGAAAAATGAAAACGCCATGCTCTTCTAACAATCTTCTTCATATGATCTTACGTGTAGACATTGTGCCTCGCGGTATCACCCATGATCCGTATCGTAATTTGATTGTCCATGTAAGAATATGAAGTGGAAGCACAAAATTTTGTTCTCTTCATCTATTCTTTTCTCTTATGTCACACACCACGTTTATCACACGCTAAGAAATAACAATTTCACATAATCTCAGCTGCTTGTAAACAATGAATATGAAGACGTTTCCATTACACACTTCGACAGTTCCATGTCACGTGAGAGGGAATTTCAGTTGCTTAACGTCGATAGGTTTTCTTCCTTAATTTCCAGTCCACATAGGGCCTCTGGCCGTTACAAAACCATCGGTATTTTTCAACCAAATTTTTGTGAACCGTAATCTGGGGAAAGGCATAAACTAGAAATATTTGGGAAGGGACTACCAATTACCTGACAATTAAGGGAACCTACTGAAAGCTTTTGTTGGAATAGAGAGATCTGGGGGTTTCTGAAATGTATTACTGTGGTAAGATGAAATTATTATTTTTAACTGCACAAATAAATAAATCTCGATATCTGTAATCTTGAGCCACTGACTTTCTGTACCTATGAAAGAAACTAAAGAGGCAAGGACATCGGTTATACACCGTTGTAATGACATATTTTCTAGAAAAAATATGAGTAAATACGCAATCTAGGACAAGAGCAATCTGCCTCTTAATATGAAAGGTATGATTCCCAGGTTTCATCTTCTCCCTTACCTCTCATTCTCATCACCAATACAAACACGATACTTTACATGTCTTTATTACAGTCACCAACACTAGTGAAGTTTACTTAAGATACAATATTCACACCTCGGGAAAGAAGAAAAGGTGCCACTGTGCAAGAAGAATGAAAACTGTTGTGAATGTAGTAATTGAATGCTACTATCAGTTAAACCCAAACATCCATGGTAGCAGACATGTGTTTCCCTGCTATAGTTCCTCAAAGTTGATTGATATTTGCTAATGAAACGCCTGTTTGACAGAGCGGTACTATAATGGAAATAGGGCAACACAGCGAGATATAATATATGACATTTAATAAGAGTGTATAACAAAATGTTGCTTAACTCTGCCACAATTGCACCTGTGGCACTTGATGCGCTAAACCTAATACAATGAGAGCTAAATAATTTTTGGTATCTTGTCAGTATACGCCGCTGTCACTACAATTGATAGTGGTGATTACAGACACTCTTGAAACTCCATAAACAGCGACTGCTAAGTGGAAAGATAGTCTTCAGATACCTGCCTTAGCTGACTGCAGGCACTGGACTGAACTCTCTAACTGTTGGGGTGCTCGCAGCAAGTCGCGTTTTCGTGTAGCCCACATTGCACAGCGTTCGGTATGGTGGCTGTCCACACTCTCGGAGGACGTTTACGATACGCTGAGGGAAGTGGTGCACATACAAGAAGAGGTCCGCTTTTGTGAGCGGCTTCTGGAGGATGCGGTACAGGGTTGAGACACACAGGACGCGACGTGAGACACAGGAAGTGGGTCACTGATTCAGAAAATGCGGGATGTCTGTATTCGCGTGTGCCCATGTGCTAAGGACTGCTTACTTTCCGATACAGACTCTGGACCTGGCAATGTTCAGACCACAGTGAAAGCTCCTGGACACCAAAAAATACAAGGCACAGAGGCTACAAAACTTTTAAGAATGTACTTATAATGGCTCACAGTCTACCATTCAGGCTTAAATAAAAATGGAAGATCAATTTTATCAAAAAGACTTTTTTTTAAAAATCGCTTATCTTCGTCTTTCACAGCCTAAAATGAATGAAGATTAAAGCCACATTGCCTTCCACGACTGTATGAACCGATATGTTCAAGCAGACTAAAACTACGTGTGGTTCTGGCGGCGTCATAGAGGAGTGTAGTTATAAACTGAAGGTGCAGAGTTCAAAGCTACAAGCTTCAATTTCTTTTTATCATTTCTACAAAATCACCAGAAAGAGAAGACGACGAAATTTCGGACAATGTGCACCCAAATTATGAAATCGAGTGTGAGGGT
Source organism: Schistocerca nitens (assembly GCF_023898315.1). Classification (NCBI taxonomy): domain Eukaryota; kingdom Metazoa; phylum Arthropoda; class Insecta; order Orthoptera; family Acrididae; genus Schistocerca; species Schistocerca nitens. The sequence continues at coordinate 21,266,047 of NC_064622.1, forward strand.
AACGACACAGCTGGCCTCACGGCATATCGGCTTCTGTGTAATTCAAATATTTTTCTACGTGTCCCTGTGGCTAAGCCATGTCTCCGCAATATCTTTCTTCCAAGAGTGCTAGTCCTGAAAGTTTGCAGGAGAACTTTGTGGTACTTGGCAGGTAGGAGATGAGATACTGGCGGAAGTAAGGCTCTGGTGACGGTTGCTCGGATAGCTCAGGCGCAGCCTGACCTCAGTAGGCGAGCGGTGCGGATATCCCGTATTTCCGCCCACGGAGCGCGAAAACTTTTTTGTTTACCTTCTGCAGCCGTTACTTGCACGCCGCGTTGTACTCCAAATGAACAGTGAAGAATTTCTGTAAAACAACATTCCGTTTCACGTTCCGCAATGACTACGCAAGACCAAAGGCATTCGAGTTACAGTGCTTTCTTGGTTATGTAGCCAAAATCCCGGTGAATGACACGATGGGCATCCTCTCATTTGTACAGAACAGCACGATGTATGTTAGTCAGCGACGACGCGACTTGTGATAAGATCTTCGGAATACACAGGAGGAACTCCGTTCCTGCCACGCCGATAGTAAGGTCGGAACCGACTGTGGAGAAGTCCTGCGGGCACCGTGGCCGCGGTTCATTACGACCCCTGCCCTCGGACTCCACCGGTGGATGGACGTATACCCCCCATTGTTCTCCTCTCCCCTCCTCCCCTTATAAAGTACATATACTGTAACTAAGTTTCTCTGCTGTTCATGGTGGTTTTGCACTTGCCCACGAGAGGCAAAGGTTCCGAGTTAAGAGTCCGCGTCCGGCACACAGTTTTAATCGGCCAGGTAGTTTCATATCAGCGCACAGTGTGCTGCACAGTGAAAAATCCATTTCTGTCTGCCCATGTAAGGCTGAACAGTTATTTGTGTAACTACGTAATAAAGCCCCACACTGTTCAATCAAAATCGTGGAACTCGTGACCTACATCTTTGTTTCAGTGACGCAGACAAGACCGAATTCTTTCCAAACAAAAGGCAAGGAGACGTTGCCATACAATGCTATCCCCAGCGTGTTTCATCTTTCTTTGTTGCATAACCGTCAGGTAAGATCAGACTGCATCAATTAACAATGTCACGCTTTGCAGGGAGGTATGGAAATATTTCAACCTCGCTCACTCGCGTCTCAGCCTGCCTTTTGCATACCGGCCGTGACTGACACACTGTCAAATACAGACCAAGACCGTACAAAGGTCGAGGCTGTAAGAGACCTTGATATTTACGAGTCTGACATTTGCCTGGAAAAAGGATCATACATCGCCAAGTAATATATTTTAATCTAATTAAAGGTAATCAGATATATCAGCGTTTTATTAAGTGTAATGACAATGATCGTCAAAGCTGTAAATTCATGTAATCCATTGACTTCTTTAACTTTATGGCAATAGGCTAACTAGTGGGTCATTGAGGATTCAAACTTGCATTGATATTTACAAATGCTCCTTGCTTGTAGTTAGAAGCTGTACAGTAACCGTACAATTAATTTACAGAAATTATACTGAGGTTAACAAGTGAAGAAAGGAATGTTTATACAGGGTGCGGCGAGAGAATTTTCTTATATTAAAAAAATCATAAATCAGTAAGTATTAGTGACATCAATTCAATTCTTTTTTCTTTAGAAAGAGTAACATCTACAGTTTGGTTCCATTACGTTTTAAAAATGACATCTTGAAGTCGGCCTCCCTTCTGCTGAATGAATTTGGAGAGCCTGAATCGGATGTTTCGGTCCGCTTTATCCAACATGTCTCTGTCGATTTTGGCAACAGCAACACGAATATTGTTCCGTAGCTCAGCCAGGGTCTGCGGACGATTGGTGTACACTAAGAATTTGAGACAGCTCCAAAAGAAAAAGTCGCATGGCGCTAAATCTGGCGAGCGTGCTGGCCACTGGAGATCGCCCCTCAAAGAGATCAGACTATCGGGGAAGTGTTCGCGCAACGAGGTCATCGATGGTTGTGCCGTGTGAGCTGTGGCGCTATCTTGTCGGAACCAGACATCACCCACATCCATTTCTTCCAGTTCTGGAAGAAAAAACTGTTCAGTCATCTGAACGCAACGCTCAGAAGTGACCCTCACTGCCTCATCGTTCTCTTCGAAAAACCGTGGGCCAATCATGCCAACTTTAGATAGTGCACACCAAGCAGTCACACGTTCTGTATGCAGGGGCTGCTCGTGAAGTTCTCAGGAGTTCGTGCCACTCCAATATCGCAGTTTTTGTTTATTCACGCAGACAGACAAATGAAAAGGTGTCTCTTCGTTGAAGAACACTAAGGCCTCATGAGGCAGCTCATCGATCAAGGCTTCACACGCATTTTATTTCGTGAAACAAAATCATGTGGATGAATTGTGTGCACCACTGACAGTTTATACGGGTGAAATTTCAACCCTTCGTGAAGAATTCGTCTCACTGCGCTTTCAGAAATTGCAAGGGCAGCTGCATGTTTGCGTACAGATAGCTTGGGGGAATTCCAAATCGACATCCTTACCCTCTCGATGTTTTCATGCGTTCTGGTGGTTCTTGAACGTCCTGGTTTCTTTTTCTGCACACTTCCAGTATCCATAAAGGTGTATACCCTCACAAAAATTGATTTCCCATAAGGAACACGACCTGCAGGTGCGATGTTGAACTGTTTCGTGAATACACGCTGAGTTCTGATGACCGAACGTCCATTTCAAAACGAGGCCGCAACGGCGAACGCGCGCTCTTCTCCTGCCAACTGCATGATCACTACTAAACTAACCTTAAAAAAGTTAAGTCTCGTATTTTTGATTGCACTGAAGCCCACACAACAGTGAGTAACAATCCCTGCGTGCCGCGCGTTTCAAATAAGGAATTTCCCGCGCCGCACCCTCTACGAACACCCTACGGGCAGCGAAGTCCCTTACGGGTGGATCACTTAAGTAGTGTGGATGAATACCAGAAAGGGAAATTCACAACGTTAGAGACTGCCAGAATCGCGATAATGTCGGCTTCATCTGCCGTGTTCGTTTCGGAGTGTGGGTTGAACATCGGCTGATGGGTTTCGTCGTACGATGCGTATGACAATGGTATTATCGTAGTGTTTATTAATGGGGATAGCAAGAGCATATAGTAAGTACTGTATTATCACAGAATACCATTGCTGTCACTACTTTCTGTCTACACGTTTGAAGAAAGTGTCATGAATAAAAACTGAGTATACTCTACGTGGAGTATGCTTCTTTGTTACCACTTATCAAATCAGATGCAAATCTAAGCATCTGGTTCGGCACTAAGAGGGAGCAACAGAAAGCTGAAGGATATCTCAGTGAATTCTATGTTCCTCCCGGTATCAAACGCATCGATCGGCCGCGTTCTTACATACACATTTCTCTAGCGTAGTTTGATAAGGGGAGAACAGAAACCGCTGGGACGATCTCAATTTAGAGAACCGTCGATTACAAAGAGATTGGAGCTGGAAGAAAGTAATCACCTATGGACTTATTTAAGTGTAACGGTTATGATATATTACCACACTATTTTTCCCTGTATTATCTAATGTGTCGCGATGCAGCATTCACCACCTGGAGATGGACATCTTTGTGACTTTACAGCAGTAGGCTAAATCGAAACAGATAGGGCCGAATGTATCTAAGAATAGAAAAGGAGCCTGTCATTGGTGGAGAGTAGGAGACGCAAGTTGTGTTTGCGCCTTTCAGTACCGTAACTACTGTAGATTTAGTCTGATGTACTTGCATTCGAAACGCAATTATGTTTTATCTTTGAACATAACGTACGTCACACGCTAAATTAATTAAAATAATACACCACCTATAGCTGTCTTCCACTACGGCGAGGCTCCGTCTTTTCCGCAATTCCCAGCAGGCTGGTCGGTTGGTTCTTTAGGACACAAAACTGCTATAAGTGCCCGTATCACAATGTAAGGAAAAAAAGGAACAAGTAGTAAATGAAAAGCTAAGGCGAAAAAGTCAAACTCCCAATCGAGCAACTATAAAGGAGCAGCTATGGACAAGGACGTCCTAGGGAAAATTTCTCAAAACATCGTTGAGATGGCGGAGGTCCCCGTGGGGGGGATCAAATTTGTTTTTCCATGCCGCTGCGGCAAATAAAATGTAACATGCGATTGACAGAACGAGTGTCATCCGCTAAAACATCTGAGAAAGTAGACGGCAAACACAAACGTAAATAGTTGAAAAATGGGCACCGAATCAGGGTTGAGAGCAATAGGCACAGAGTGGAGCAGGGTCGCCGCTTAACAAATGGCGGTGACTAAAACGACAACGTACTATATACAACAGGGCTAAAATAACCTCCTCGCGACGTGAGGGCCGAGAGGAAGTCGACCATGCTGCTCGGCGAGATTTAATGTCCCGAAGTTTGTTCCCCTGGAGAGAAGACCATTGTGCACTGCATATTGATACTCGACGCAGACAGCGACACGAAGATCATCAGAGGGAACAGCATGACCAGCAGACCGAGGGGGGAGAGCTGCCCCTTTGCAGCCTCGTTCCCTGTCACGCAGGCGGGACCAGGAACCCACAGGAACACCACGTTGGCTCCCCCCACAGTAAGTGAGTCGAGGCATTCTTGGATCTGTTGTACTAAAGGGTGGACTGAGTACAGCGCACGAAAGCTCTGAAGAACACCGAGAGAATCTGAACAGATGACACCATTTGGAAACCCGTCCGCCGGAAGTAGTGCGTGGCCTGATAAAGGGCGTAGAGCTCCGCGGTAAAAATCGACCACTGGCCAAAAAGCCGATATTAAAAAGGATAATCGCCAAGAACAAATGCACACTCCTCACCATGGTCAGTCTTGGAAAAGTCTGTATAGATGAAGATACTGCCCCCGAGCCGCGTGCGAAATGCAAGAAACCCACTACGATACACCAGGCCATGAGTAGTGTCCTTAAAAGCGATGGGATCCGAAAGGAACACGTACCTCAGCACGAAGCTAGGGCGGTGAAGTAAACGAAAGCGAACTGCAGGACGCAACAGAGAAGACTGGCGCAGCCCATACTGACGGCGAAGGAAAGAGTCAGAAGGGAGCACAGGATGGGTGACCGAGCACAGGATGGGTGACCGAGCACAGACGACAGACGACTCGCGTGGAGACAACCGGCGGTAGGGCAACGGTAAGTCAGCAACCTTAGCATAAAGACTCTCACCGGGACTAGCATAGAAGGCACCAGTGGCTAAACGTATTCTGCACTGGTGGATGGTCTCAACACGAAGTAAGATAGAAGGACATGCGGATGAATATGCAATACATCCAAAATCCGGTTTCGTACGGACAAGGGACCGGTATAAATGGAGGACGCTGGTCCAATCTGCTCCCCAAGAGGTGCCGTATAAAACAGTAGAAAATTGAGAGAGCGTGTACAACGAGCTGCCAGATAAGAGACGTGGGAAGACCAACAGAGTTTCCTATCAAATGTGAGTCCCAAGAATTTCGTTGTCTTAACGAACGGAAGAAGCAATGGGCCGAGACGTACGGATGGGGGGAAGGAACTCCCGGCGCCACCAGAAGTTCATACAGACACCCTTTTCTGCGGAAAGGCGGAAGCCATTGTTGATGCTCTACGAGTAAAGATAATCAAGAGGTCGCAGGAGACGCCGCTCAAGTAGACAGGTTCTTTGACAGCTGCAATACATCGCGAACTCATCGACTGAAAGAGAACCTGAGAGACCTGGCAGGAGACAATCCACAATAGGGTTAATGGCTATGGCGAATAAGACTACGCCGAGCACAGAACCCTAAGGCACCCCATTCTCTTGAATAAAAGTGTCCGACAAAGCAGACCCCAAACGTACCCACGGTCATTTAAAAATTTCCTGATAAAAAGGGGCAGGAAGTCCCGTACATAATGCGGAGGATACCCGTCCTCCAGCAGGTGTCATACGTATTCTCCAAATCAAAATACACATCCACAGTTTGGTACTCCTGCAAAAAATTGTTTATAATGTGAGTTGACAAGGCGACGAGATGAGCAACTGCAGGGCCTTGCCTACGAAATCAACATTTGGCGTTAGTGAGGAAATTCCGGGACTTCAGCCACCACACTAGCAGACCACTAATCGTATGTTCCATCACCTTGCAGAAGCTACTGGTGAGGGAAACTGGGCGGTAGCTGGAAGGAAGGTATTTGTCTTTACCACGCTTAGGTATGGGAGAGACAATGGCCTCAAGCCAATGACTGGGAAATGTACCATCTGTCCAAACGCGGTTTATATATGGTGCAGAAAGCATAGGCCCTAAGGAGATAGGTGTTGCAACATCAGAATGTGAACGCCGTCCTGTCCTGGAGTGGATGACAGAGGAAGACCGTGAATGTAAGCTCCCTCATAGTAAAAGCCTCATTGTAATATTCGCGATTCTGGGAGGAGAAAGATATTGTCCTTTGTCTCCGCCGCCCGTTTCAGAGAGGAAGGCAGGATAGTAGAGTGTGGAACTCTAAATGTCTGCGCAATATCTGACCAAGGTGTTGGAGATATCAAGGGGGCCTACAATGACACTGTTCCCTATGGTCAGACCAGGAGCCGGGGAATGAACCGCAGTTTCTCAAAGCCGACGGAAATTACCCTAAACAACAGGAGAGGGAGTAAAAGTGTTGAAATAGGTTTGAAAAGAAAGCCAACTAGCTTTCTTGCTATCCCTGAAAACGCGACGACAATGCGCACGCAGCTTTTTATAACAGATACAGTTCGCCGTCGTGAGTTGGCGTTTAAAACGCAGAGAGCTCGTCTCCGCCCGCGGATTGCGTCGCGCCATGCCTCAGTCCACCAGGGGACGGGAGCACGTCGCGGCGAGGAAGAGGTGCGACGTATGGGACATTCCGCGGCACTAAGGCATTCTACCTGGTCATCAATGCAGGAGAAATGCTGTTCATCTAAAAAACCCAGTGAGGAGTAGAGCTGCGAGTCAGCTTTGGAAAGGTACCAGAACGAATGACACAGGGGAAATGGTCACTCGAGAGCGTGTCAGAGAGAACGGACCACTGGAGACGACGAGCAAGCTTAGAAGTACAGATCGAAAGGTCCAAGTGGGATAAGGAATGGGTGGAATCTGAAAGAAATGTGGGAGTAACCGTGTTCAAAAGGATGTGATTGAGCTGGTTGAAAATATCTACTAGGAGAGAGCTTCTGGGACAGGGGCGTGGAGTGCTCCAATGGAGATGGTGTGCACTGAAGTCGCCGAGCAGCAAAAATGGAGGAGGAAGTTGAGCAATAAGTTGCAAAATGTCTGCCCTGGTGACAGCGTTAGACGAGGGTGAGTAGAAGCTTTAAAGAGAGAAGGTGAAACCAGGAAGGGAAAGATGGACAGCAACAGCGTGAAGCTGAATGTGCGAGGAAATTGTGTGACTACAAGTGTTGTCTCGAATGAGCAACATGATTCCCCATGAGCCAGAGTCCCCACCGCTGGGGGAAGGTCAGAACGGACTGAAGCGAAGCTGGGAGATGAAAGCGATCGTGACGGCGTGATTTTGTTTCCCAGAGGCAGAAAATAACTGGACAGTATGATCGCAAGAGGAGCTGTAATTCAACCTTTTTGGATCTGTTGCCGTGAATATTCCATTGGAGAAAAACCGTATCTGATGATAGACAAGAGATTGGTCAAATTAGGGGTCAGTCATTGACCGTGGCTGCCGACTGCGAGAAATAGACCAGGTTCAGAAGCTCGAGGATCCTGGTCCATTAGTTCGCGATCTCTTGGCCAGCAGACTGGTTGTTGGCGATCCGTGCCAGTGAAATACAGGTTGTTTGTTGAGGGTATCACGTGGGGACACCGTTTAAGAAGAATGCTGAGGTGTAGTAGGGGAAGATCGTTTGCCTTTGTTTGACTGCTTAGAACCTTGGCGTTTATCACTTGCAGACCTAGACATTGGTTGGCTAGATGTGTGCAGAAAGTTATCGTGGGTTTACTGCTTTTTGTATTTCCGTACTTATGTTTGTGAGGCATGCGATTTTGCTGCCGCAGGCGAAGGTTTGTTGGTATGGTGTGCACCCATAGCAAGGGAAGATGAGGGTGTGTGACCTTTGAGCTGGGCGATTTCACAGCCGCGGCATTAAATTGGAAGTAAAGTCTGCATAGGCATGTCCTTTGTAGGTAGGGGTGGAGCGAGAGGACTGGCACTAATTCTTTATCAGCCCTTTTCATGACGTGGTGAACTGCAGTCACACCACCCTAGTCAGTGAGATAGGCTTTTACAGCCTCGGTCAGGCCATGAAGCAGCTGTGTGTGTATGACACCATGGGAGGAATTCAGAGTGCAGTGGACCTCTACTTCAACAGGATAGCTGTGGAAAAGAGTTGCATTGAGCAGCTTCTGTGCTTGAGAAGCACTATCCGTCTCCAAAAGCAAGGTCCCATTATGCAGACGAGAGCAGGACTTCACAAGGGGCGGCAATGGCAACTACGCCCTTCTGAATAACAAATGGATTAACTGTCGTGAAACTGTGATCATCTTCCGCGCTTGACACCGCGAGGTATCATGGTGCAGCCTGAGAGACGGTGTCGATTCTTTCATCTCAACCCATTTACACTGAAGGGCTAAAGAAAATGGTACACCTGTCTAATATCGTGTATGGCTCCCGCGAGCACGCAGAAGTGCCGTAACACGACGTGGCATGGACTCGACTAATGTCTGAAGTAGTGCTGGAGGGAACTGACACCGTGAATCCTGCAGACCCGTCCATAAATTCGGGAGAATACGAAGGGGTGGAGATGTCTTCTAAACAGCACGTTACAAGGCATCCCAAATATGCACAATATGCTCAATAATCTTCATCTATTGGGAGTTTGGTGGCCAGCGGGAGTGTTTAAACTCACCCGAGTGTTCATGGAGCCACTCTGTAGCAACTCTGGGTGAGCGGGGTGTCGCATTGTCCTTCTGGAATTGCCCAAGTCCGTCGGAATGGACATGAATGGATGCAGGTGTTCAGACAGGATGCTTACGTACGTGTCACCTGTCAGAGTCATATCTAGACGAATCAGGGGTCCCATATCAATCCCGTTTTACACGTCCCACACCACTACAGAGCCTCCACCAGCTTGAACAGTCCCTGCTGACATGCAGGGTTCACGGATTCATGAGGTTGTCTCCATACCCGTACACGTCCACCCGCTCGATATAATTTGAAACGAGACTCGTCCGACCAGGCAACATGTTCCAATCATCAACAGTCCTATGTCGGTGTTGACGGGCCCAGGTGAGGAGTAAAGCTTTGTGTCGTGCAATCGGCTCCGAAAGCCCATATAGATGAGGTTTCGTTGACTGGTTCGCACACTGACACGAGTTGATGGCCTAACATTGATATCTACAGCAATTTGCGGAAAGGTTACACTTCTGTCACGTTGAACGATTCTCTTCAGTCGTCGTTGCTCCCGTTCTTCCAGGATCTTTTTCCGGCCGCAGAGATGTCAGAGATGTGATGTTTTACGGGATTCCTGATATTCACGGTACATTCGTGAAATGGTCGTACAGGAAAATCCAAACTTCATCGCTACCTCGGAGATGCTGTGTCCCATCGCTTGTGCGCCGCCTGTAACACCACGTTCAAACTCACTTTATCTTGATAACCTGCGATTGTAGCAGCAGTAACCTATCTGACAACTGGGCCACACTGTTGTTGTCTTAAATAGGCGTTCTCGACCGCAACGCCATATTCTGCCTGTTTATATATCTCTGTATTTGAATACTGTGATGGGACACCCTCCACTAATACTACCTTTTTTATAGAAATAACCGATACCATTTATACTATCAATTCTTGTATAGGTGAACATTTTCTCAGTTGTTTCACTGAAAAAATTTCATTTGATTTTGTATAGGATGTATTATATTTCAGACTAAAATGTATAAAAAAAATTAATTTGTTACACTCTGTATGTTCAGTTAAAATTATTCTTCTTTTAGAAATATTTGAAATTATGAAATTTGTGGTGTACTTAAAATTCATATTATTAATTGCACAATCTAACGCTAATTATTAAATTTATTTCTGGAGTCATTTATAAAATAATGTTATATCTTTGTGGTGATTCTTCTTTTTTTTTGGGTGGGGTTTAAGGGCGCTCAACTACTGAGGTCATTAGCGCCCAGTCACTGTTGTTAGAGCACAGGGAATCTAGTAAAACTCAAGGGGAGGCGGGGACACCAGAAAGACCTTACAAAGATGTAGATAAAATAAGTAAAAAGGTTAGATGTCTTTCGACAAGCCAGTCAAAGTTATAAAACGCAGAACACGAGCAATTGCTCGAGCGTCATCAGCTAAAATATCCGGTAAAGTAGATGGCAGGGACAGGACAACACGAGATTGACTAAAGCGGGGACACGACAATAAAACATGGCGCACTGTTAATGCCTGACCACAAGGGCACTGCGGGGCTGGGTCACCGGAGAGCAGGTAGCGGTGGCTAAACCGGCAATGCCCAATCCGCAACCTGGTCAGAAGGACCTCCTCTCGCCGAGATGGTCGGGAGGAGGTTGTCCAAGCAGTCGGGAGCGGTTTTACTGCCCGGAGCTTGTTTCCTTGGAGGGATGACCAAGCATCCCACCACAACGACACAAGCCTCTTACAAACATCCCCACGAACGTCAGATGACGGGACACAATGGGAGGCTGGCCGAGGCAGGAGGACTGCAGCCTTGGCTGCAGCATCCGCAGCCTCATTCCCAGGCACTCCTACATGTCCGGGAACCCACAGAAAGCTGACAGGAGAACCATTACCAGCGAAAGAATGGAGGGACTGCTGTATCCGTTGAGCCAAGGGATGGACCGGATAGGGAGCTCCATGGCTCTGAAGAGCACTGAGTGAGTCAGAGCAGAGTACATACGATGAATGGCGGTGGCGGCGGGCATACTGAACGGCCTGATGGAGAGCAAAAACCTCGGTCGTAAAGCTTGAACATTGGTCGAGGAGCCGGTATTTAAAGGTGGCGGCCCCGACGACAAAGGCACAGCCGATACCATCGTCAGTTTTGGAGCCATCGGTGTAAATAAAGGTGTGACCGGCAAGTCGAGCACGAAGTTCGACAAACCGTGAGCATACACTGCAGCCGGAGTACCCTCCTTCGGGAGTGAGCTGAGGTCGAGATAAATATGAACCGGAGCCTAGGTGGTGTCGGGCTCTCACCCTCTCTGAAGGTAGTAGGGAGGGCAAAATCCAATTGTCGAAGCAGGCGACGGAAGCGGACTCCGCGGGGCAGCAGGGCAGACACATACAACCCGTACTGACGGTCGAGAGAATCGGCGAAGAAGGACTGGTAAGAGGGGTGCTCGGGCATAGACAACAGCCGGCAGGCATACCGACACAGCAGTACGTCGCGCCGGTAGGTCAATGGTAATTCGGCAGCTTCAGCATAAAGACTCTCGACAGGACTAGTGTAGAAGGCTCCGGTCGCAAGACGTAACCCCCGATGGTGGATGGAGTTGAGACGGCGTAAGAGGGATGGCCGAGCAGACGAGTAGACGAAGCTCCCATAATCCAGCTTCGATCGGACTATGGACCGATACAAGCGACGCAGGGCAGTGCGATCCGCTCCCCAAGATGAACCACTAAGAACTCTGAGGACATTAAGGGAACGTGTACAACGGGCAGCCAAATAAGAGACGTGCGGAGACCAACAAAGTTTCCTGTCCAGTGTGAGCCCTAGAAACTTAGTTGTTTCCACGAATGTGAGAACAACGGGACCGAGATGTAAGGATGGCGGAAGGAACGCTTTATATCGCCAAGAGTTGATACAAACCGTCTTCTCTTCAGAGAACCGGAAGCCATTTGCCACGCTCCATGAGTATAAGCTGTCTAGACAACGCTGAAGGCAGCGCTCCAGGAGGCATGTTCTCTGGTCACTGCAGTAGATCGCGAAGTCATCGACAAAGAGAGAGCCGGAGACATTAGGTGGAATGCAATCCATAATTGGATTGATCGCGATGGCAAAAAGGGCTACGCTCAAGACGGAGCCCTGAGGCACTCCGTTCTCCTGGAGGAAGACGTCGGACAATACGAAACCCACACGTACCCTAAACTTTCGATCCGTTAAAAAGGAATCAATAAAAAGGGGCAGGCGACCGCGTAGGCCCCACCTGTGCATAGTGCGGAGGATACCTCCTCTCCAACAGGTATCATAAGCCTTCTCCAAATCGAAGAACACGGCTACCGTTTGGCGCCTTCGCAAAAAGTTGCTCATGATGAATGTCGACAAGGTCACAAGGTGGTCAACAGCGGAGCGGCGGCGACGAAAACCGCATTGGACATTGGTAAGTAGCCGTCGAGATTCAAGAATCCAAACTAACCGAGCATTAACCATGCGCTCCATCACCTTACAGACACAGCTTGTAAGAGAAATGGGGCGGTAACTAGAAGGAAGGTGTCTATCCTTCCCGGGTTTGGGTATAGGAATAACGACAGCGTCACGCCAACGCATGGGGACCTGACCTTCGGTCCAGACGCGATTGTAGGTACGAAGAAGGAAGCTTTTGCCCGCCGGAGAAAGGTGTGCCAGCATCTGAACGTGAATGGCATCTGGCCCCGGAGCAGAGGACCGGGACAGTGCAAGCGCACGTTCGAGTTCCCGCATAGTAAAGGGGGCATTATAAGTTTCCAGATTCAGCGAGTGGAAGGAAGGTCGCCGAGCCTCTTCTGCCTCTTTCCTGGGAAGGAAGGCAGGGTGGTAATGAGCGGAGCTGGAAACCTCCGCGAAAAACCGGCCGAAGGCGTTGGAGACAGCCACAGGATCAACGAGGACCTCATTACCTGAGGTCAGGCCAGGTACCGAGGAGTGGGCCTTAATGCCAGACAGCCGGCGCAGGCCACCCCATAAGACAGAAGAAGGAGTAAAACTGTTAAAGGAGCTGGTGAAAGAGGCCCAACAAGCTTTTTTGCTGTCGTTGATGACTCTACGGCATTGCGCTCGGAGTCGTTTGTATCCAATACAATTCGCCAACGTAGGATGGCGGCGAAAGGTGCGTAAAGCACGTCGTCGAGCACGGATAGCGTCTCTACAATCCTCGTTCCACCAGGGGACGGAAATACGACGTGAAGAAGAGGTAGTACGAGGAATGGAACGTTCGGCAGCATTGATGATAACAGCCGTGAGGTATTCGACCTGACTGTCACAACTGAGAAAATCGTGGTCCGGAAAGGTCGCCAGGGAGGAGTAAAGTCCCCAGTCAGCTTTCGGTATGTTCCAGCTCGAAGGACGTGGGGATGGGGTGTGGTGCAGGGGACGAACAACACAGGGGAAGTGGTCGCTCGAATAGGTGTCAGAAAGGACATACCACTCGAACCGACGGGCAAGAGTGGTAGAACAGATCGAAAGGTCCAAGTGAGAGTAGGTATGAGTAGAGTCCGAGAGGAAAGTCGGGGCGCCAGTATTGAGGCAGACAAGATTGAGATGGTTGAAGACATCCGCCAAGAGTGAGCCTCTTTGACAGGATGCAGGAGAGCCCCAAAGGGGATGATGGGCATTGAAGTCGCCAAACAATAAAAACGGCGGGGGAAGCTGAACGATCAGGTGCATCATGTCATCCCGACTAACAGCAGATGACGATGGAGTGTAGATGGTACAAACTGAAAAAGTAAAAGCAGAAAGAGTAATACGGACAGCTATTGCTTGGAGTGGGGTGGTCAATGGGATGGGATGGTAATAGACATCGTCCCGAACGAGCAACATGACCCCACCATGAGCTGGGATACCGTCCACAGGGGTGAGGTCATACCGCTCCGAGGTATAGTGGGGAAAGGCAATACAGTCAGTCGGGCGCAACTTGGTTTCCTGGAGACCAAGGACGAGCGGACAGAGCAGGCGGAGGAGCAGTTGTAATTCCTCCCGATTAGATCGAATACCTCTTATGTTCCAATGTAACAAGGCCATCGCTAGTCAAAAAAGAGGGGGAACGAGGCGGGGGAAGAGCTGGTCACCTCCACGGCCGCGGAGGGTCAGGTTTAGAGGGAACAACGCTACAACCGGCGGGAGGCGGATCCTGTTCCATCGAGTCGTCGCCAGCTGCGGCCGCTGTCCCTGGTGGTGAAGGAGGGGCAGCATCATTTGCCGACGAGAGGCCAGCTGAGCGCCTGGCAGCAGAGCGTCCTGGCGAAACTGAGGATGGCCAGGAGCAGCGACTCACGGATGGAGCGTCAGACGAAACGCGCCGGGGTGGAGAGGGGGATAGAGACTTCTTCTTGGAGGCCTTCTTGGAAGTCCGAGAAGGCGCAGGGATGGTGGGCTGGACTCGAGGAAGGTCCTCACGCGCGGGGTCCGTTTTGGAACGCCGGACCTCGGAAGCTGGAGTCCAGAACGTTTCCCCGATGGACGCCTGGGAAGAGGATCGCTTCTCAGGCGGCGGGGGGGGGGGGGAGGAGGAGGAGGAGGAAGGGTGGCCCCTGGGGCAGAGGGGGCGGGGGCCACGGGGGAGGAGGATTTGGAAGGGAGGGATTTGGGAGGCGGAGGCAGAGACCCCGGATGGGGGGAGGAGGTGGAGGGGGGACAGGATAGGGGTGAGGATACCGCAGAAGGAGTGGACACAACTGAGGCAAACGAAGTGGTCAACGGCACGGGATGGAGGCGGTCATACTTCTTCCTGGCCTCAGAATAAGAGAGACGATCCAAAGTTTTGAGTTCTTGTATCTTCTTCTCCTTCTGATATGCGGGGCAGTCTGAGGATCTAGGCGAGTGGATGCCAGGACAATTAACGCACCGAGGTGGTGGGGTGCATGTATGTTCCTCACGAAGAGGACGTCCACAATCGCCACAAAGGGGCTCAGCCTCACACCGTGACGACATGTGCCCAAAGCGCAAACACCTAAAACAGCGCATAGGAGGCGGGACGTAAGGTCGCACGTCACACTGGTAGCACATCACCTTTACCTTCTCCGGGAGAACGTCCCCCTCGAAGGCGAGGATAAAGGCCCCGGTGTCGATGCGACGGTCTTTGGGGCCGCGCTGGACTCGCCGGACGAAATGCACGCCCAGGCGCTCCAGGTTGGCCCTGAGCTCCTCATCAGATTGCAGCAGGAGGTCCCGATGAAAAATAACCCCCTGCGTCCTATTTAGTGCCAGATGCGGGACAATGGACACTGGGATGTCCCCTAGGTGGTCGCACGCCTGGAGCGCCGCCGACTGTGTGGCGGAGGTGGTCTTTATAAGAACGGACCCTGAACGCATCTTACTGAGAGCATCGATTTCCCCGAAGATGTCCTCAATGTGCTGAACAAAGAACATGGGCTTGGAGGTGGCGAACGTCCCCCCATTGGTTCGAGAACAGACCAAATAGCGGGGGAAGTACTTCACCCCAAGCCGGCGGGCCTGTCCCTCCTCCCAGGGAGTGGCCAAGGGGGAAAGGGCAGGAGAACCAGAACTAGAACTAGAAACAGTACCTTTCCTTTTGAAAGACTCGGCCGCAGAGCGACCTGATACGTGTTGACGTTTCATTTGCGAAACGTCCGCCCCGATACCACCCACTCCGACCAGGGGCTCTCCCCACGGGCGCCACCCAGCCTCAGCAAGGGCCACCTGGCAGGATGACCGTTGCCGGGAGTCCTGATGCCCCAAGGAGACGGGCATCTACTCCTTGGCCGACGTGGGGAGGGTGCAGCTCAGGTATCGGCAGTACGATCCCTGTGTGGTCAGGGGGCTACAACCTAGAGGGTACATGACGACCCCACCACAACGGGCTGGCTACCGTGCTGGATTTCTGGTGGCATGGAAAGTCCATCATGATCGTAGGTGCAGATGGGGACGCACTATGGGCGTAACGTGTACAACCCATCAGGCGTTTAGGCCCAATTTGAGGAATAATGGGTATGGTTACAACGCCGGTACAATGCTGAGTGCCAAGGTCTTAGTGCACTGAGGACCAGTGGTACACCACGTAAGGCGTCCTTCCCCAAAAGGCTCGTACTTCTGTAGAATTTTGAAAAATGGAGGTCAAACCCCAAGGGGGACCATCACATGGAAGGCCGAAACGGTTGAAACTCCTTTTAGTCGCCTCTTACGACAGGCAGGAATACCGCGGGCCTATTCTAACCCCCGAACCCGCAGGGGGGGGAGGGGTGATTCTTCTTTGTCAAAAATGTTTGTAAACTCTTTAAAATATAATGTAAGTAGTAGTGGGCATGCCTCTGATGGAATAAGACGTGTTTTTGATTGTGTCATTAATAATGTAATTTGGAATATCAAGTGGAAATTGTAAACACGGTATGATATTTAATAATATGGCAAAGAAAATTCAAGGAATATACAGGCAAATCTTCATCAGTTATTTGGTCATCAGGAACCCACAACGTTAAATCAAAATTTCAGCCCCAAGAATATACCGGTAGACACAAGAAGTGGAGCCACAACAAGAACAGAAAATGAAATAAAAGGTTTCTATTTTGTATATCTTACGCCTCTCGAAGCTTTTGAAAATAATGAAGGTAAGAGAATTTTAATAGTGATGTGTGGGAAGGTAAGATTACAATACGCATGCCTATACCAGTTTCTTTGGCGCTTCAAAAATGGTTCAAATGGCTCTAAGCACTATGGGACTCAACGTTCTGAGGTCATCAGTCCCCTAGAACTTAGAACTACTTAAACCTAACTAACCTAAGAACAGCACACACATCCATGCCCGAGGCAGGATTCGAACCTGCGACCGTAGCAGTCGCGCGGTTCCAGACTGAAGCGCCTAGAACCGCTCGGCCACAGCGGCCGGGTTGGCGGTTCAGTGTGTGTTTTTGGGATGAGGAACTCATCGAGGAGAAATCTCCAATGACTGCCAGCATCTCTGATGGGACGCTCCAGTCGGCCACTGTGACCAAGTGGTTCTAGGCGCTTCAGTCTGGAACCGCGCGACCGCTACGGTCGTAGGTTCGAATCCTGCCTCGGGCATGGATGTGTGTGATGTCCTTAGGTTAGTTAGGTTTAAGTTGTTCTAAGTCCAGGGGACAGATAGATGTTAAGTCCCATAGTGCTCAGAGCCATTTGAACCATTTGGAACGCTCCTTCCTGCTGGAGGGCCCTCCTCAGGGGGGCTTACCCACCTTAGGTGATTGTCCACACCTCAGGACACACCTCCCGGACTCCTGACAGAGGGACAAATGGCATAGAGGACGGTACCAGCTTAGGCAGTCACTCCTCCCTGGGCCTGGCCTTTTTCAAGGGGTACGTATGAGTCCTACTTGTCGCCTGGGGCTGGGAATTACGCGTTACCCAGTCACCTTTTACGTGTAAAACGCGCGGTGCGGCCTTCAGGAACGCACAGGGAGGAAGACGAAAAGGAAAAAGATACCTCAAACGCCAAAGCCGAGTAAGGGTAAGAAAAGGAAGGCCTAGGAAAGAAAGATGCGTAGACAGGCCAAATCAGTACACAGTTTTACCAAGAACTTCAGTTTCCAGAAGAAGGCATGTGGCTCGGTCCCAAAAGGAGAGGAAACGAATAGCAGGAGGATAGACATGCAGCATGGAAAGGGAAGTAGCGCTGCACGGGTGGGGACCCGTTGTAGCCATGCACGTACTCACCAAAGAGTGGTGAGCCCCCTGGATGGTGCAGTTCCCAGCAGGGAGGCCTACGCCACCGAGTTCGCTGCTGGCAGTAATCTGCTCCACGCCGTAGAATACAGGTTTCCCACGGGAGAACGTAGAATGCAGAACCCGGCGCCACAGGTGGTCTCGCTCTTCTCACCGCTGTTCTCCTTCCACTGCCGGTCCACGTGGGATTAATTAAGAGGAAAAGAAAGCTAAAGTTACTGCTTGTAACAAAATGTAAAGTAATGTTCCCGCACACACGTCCCGTGTAATTACAGGATACTAGGACATTAATTAATCTCCTTACTAATAGCCAACAGAAACAGGCTGATATCCTCTGCGAGATTTTTCTCTTCTGGTACCTGAAACACCCCCGATTAAATTCCTTCAATGGATTTTGTGTAATTTATCGTAGCCGCCAAACAGTTAATTATTATGATTATATGACCGTGTGCTTAATGGATGAAAGGCTATCGGTTTTTATGCTGTGGTTTCGGGGGCATTTCAACCGAGTGCGGCTGTTTTGCAACTGAATAGTGGAATGATTGAAAGTTTGTCTATTATTAAGGACCAGAAAGGTTGCAATGTACAAACTGTATTGTATTTTCTACGAACACACAAATTTTGAGGCAGTTGCCACCTTCGCCTTAGACGTCTAATAACGGTTATATGTTTTTATTGATGGCTGATTTTCAGTGCTTCGTCACAAGCAATGCTGATGATTAACATTCACAACAATCCTCACTGCAATCCATGGTTGTAGCTGGCCGACGCGGTTGAAGCGAAACACGTAATTCGGCACTTGTCACTTTTGGTTTCATATCACTCGCGAATCTGTATCTATGAGGGTCCACCACACGACGATCAGGGGGACGCGCTCACTCGTCATACTCCGGTAAATTTACTCGACCACCATTCTTGCCTGTCTCACGAGCACTACTTGTCACTCGACACTCTCCAGTACTACTCCGCACTCGACTCTCGTCTCACTGCCTCCTGCAGCACTTGACAATCTACTCCTGTCTACTATCGACCTGGGCGTCGGATACTAGCATCTATGTTTGTGGGATCACGGATCCCTTACATACCGCAGTTCATTATTGTCTTCGGTTCTTTTAAAGACTGTTAAACTTGTCGTGCCGTTTACCGCCACAACACTTACTTTCCTTTACTTTCTTGTAGTCTGGGTCCACAACTTCTATAATTTTTTTAAAATGGTGTCTCTTACTTTCGGTTGTTAGTGTTTTATTTTGCGAGTGCAATTTCGGCATTAAGCCACTTTAAGCATCTACAAAACATAATATAACGTAAAGACAACAATGTAAAGTGGGATGAACAGTACACTGTGATCAAAAGTATCTGGACACCCCAAAAACATACTTTTTCATATTAGGTGCATTGTGCTGCCACATACTGCCAGGTGCTCCAAATCAGCGACCTCAGCAGTCATTAGACATCGTGAGAGGGCGGAATGGGGCGCTCCGCGGAACTCACGGACTTCGAACGTGGTCAAGTGATTGGGTGTTACTTGTATCATACGTCTGTACACGAGATTTCCACACTCCTAAACATTCCCCATCCCTAGGTCTACTGTTTCCGAAGTGATAGTGAAGTGGAAACGTGAAGGGGCAGGTACAGCACAAAAGCGTACAGGCTGACCTTGTCTGTCGGCTGACAGAGACCGCCGACAGTTCAAAATAGTCGTAATGTGTGATAGGCAGACATCTATCCAGACCATTACACAAGAATTCCAATGTGCATCAAGATCCACTGCAAGTACTATCACAGTTAGGCGAGAGGTAAGGAAACTTCGATTTCATGGTCGAACAGCTGCTCACAAGCCACATATTATGTCGGTAAATGCCAAACGACGCCTTGCTTGACGTAAGGAGCTTAAACATTGGACGACTGAACAGTGAAAAAACGTTGAGTGAAGTGACGAATCACGATACACAATGCGGCCAACCGATGGCAGGGTGTGGGTATGGTGAATGCCCAGTGAACGTCATCTGCCAACGTGTGTTGAGCTAACAGTAAAATTCGGAGTCGGTGGTGTTATGGTGTGGTCGTGTTTTTCATGCAGGGGGCTTGCACCCCTTTCTGTTTTGCCTAGCACTATCACAGCACAGGCCTACATTGATGTTTTAAGCACCTTCTTGCTTCTCACTGTTGAAGTGCAATTCGGGGATGGCGATTGCATTTTCCAACACGATCGAGCACCTGTTCATAATGCACGGCCTGTGGCGGAGTGGTTACACGACAATAACATCCCTGTAATGGACTGGCCTGCACAGAGTCCTGACCCGAATCCTATAGAACACTTTTGGGATATTTTGGAAAACCGACTTCGTGCCAGGCCTCACCGACCGACATCGATACCTCTCCTCAGTGCAGCACTCCGTGAAGAATGGGCTGCCATTCCCCAAGAAACCGTCCAGTACCTGATTGAACGTATGCCTGCGAGAGTGGAAGCTGCCATCAGCGGTAAAGGTGAGCCAACACCATACTGAATTCCAACATTACCGATGGAGGGCGCCACGAACTTTCAAGTCATTTTCTGCCAGGTGTCCGGATACTTTTAATCATATAGTGTAAGTACAAGCAATTTTTTAGTTTGTTGACTTTCATATACTTACACGATTTTGACATGTAGGTCCACGTTAGTCAGGGATAACAACGTAGGATGCAAATCAAGGAGCAACTAGTCAGTGACAGTAGTCAACATTTCATTTTCATGTGAAAGCAGGGTTCAGAACGTCTCCCCATTAATGCCCACACTCGTTCAGAAATCTTAGGTCTGTTCCTAAAGCACTGACAATCATTCCCGGCGTTTGTCGACACTATCCACAAGGCGGGAACGTAATCAAGGTTTTAAATATCCTCACACCAAAAAATTCAACGGATTCAAGTCAGAAGGCCTAGGCGGCCACAGTATAGGCGAAACGCGACTGAGACATTTACTGTCGAAACTCATTTACCGTAAGCTGTGGCTGCTTATACTGCTCAGTAAACAACAGCCTCAGAATCTGTCTACGTAGATATTAGAGTCCTGTTGTGACGTGTGTTATCACAAGCTTGAGTCTATAAGAGTCGGTTTCAACGGTACGTTATCTAGCGTGTTGCCACTGCTGTTGTTCAAAATTGTTCAAATGTGTGTGAATTCCTAAGGGACCAAACTGCTTAGACGATCGGTCCATAGACTTACACACTACTTAAACTAACGTAAACTAACTTGTGCTAAGAACAACACACACTCCCATGCCCGAGGGAAGACTAACCTCCGCCGGGAGGACTGCTGTTGTACAATGTCTTTAGGTTACATTTTTCGGTTATTGATTCCTATATACTTCTTATATTTGTTAGCACTGAGAATAGCTATTGAATAGCTGAAGTCTAGATCTGCAGTAACATACAGCTTCTATAGCGACTGATTGCTGAATTCCTTTTCCCTTTTTAAAATATACATCAGTGGCTGGGCACATCTGCTCTGATAGAATCCAACTTGGTCATTTACCAGCACTTAGGTATCCGAAATGATGATTATTAAACGGGGCCAGTTTATCAGTTCTTAATTTACGCCTCACTTGCGGTGTATCGAAATGAACGCAGCCTCAGATATTAACAGTGTTGTTAGCATGACTGCACTTCTGCATGCTTCATATAGGAGAAACTATGAGTTTCCACACCCTTGTTTGCTGGGATATTTCTTTGTTTCATTGTCCACTACTCGCCCATTTCGTTTGAACCTACAAAAGTCAAACTCTATACCGGGTGTCCCTTTTAAGAACCGTCAGACATTTTTGCGCTGGTGTTTCGGCAGATATTTGCAATTTTGTTTTTGCGGTATGAAGCTGGAGTCAGCCCAGACGAACACTGCTCATCACGTCTATCGTGAGACATCCAGTGTCGACGGTAAGCTTGGGATTGATGCCCTTGAGAAGGAAAATGATTTTTAAAGTGGAATTTTACGCGCCCATTCGATACAGAGGTCCCAGATTAGTATACTGTGATATTTGTTTTATCGGAATATATTAACAGGGGCCGGCCGGTGTGGCCGAGCGGTTCTAGGCGCTACAGTTTGGAACCGCGCGACCGCTACGGTCGCAGGTTCGAATCCTGCCTCGGGCATGTGTGTGTGTGATGTCCTTAGGTTAGGTAGGTTTAAGTAGTTCTAAGTTCTAGGGGACTGATGACCTCAGAAGTTAAGTCCCATAGTGCTCATAGCCATTTGAACCATTTGATTTGTTGGCAGGGGCAGTAAAGCGCGATGAAAAACCAGTACTCCAACAGCGAATGAGCAGCGCTCCTGCGTGGTGGTAACCTTAAAGTTAAGGCCCATACTGCTCATAGCCATTTGAACCATTTGATTTGTTGGCAGGGGCAGTAAAGCGCGATGAAAAACCAATTCTCCAGCAGCGATTCGCATCCCTTGTGGCTCGCGCTCACTGCTACCACCACGCAGGAGCGCTGCTCATTCGCTGTTGGAGTACTGGTTTTTCATCGCGCTTTACTGCCCCTGCCAACAAATCAAATGGTTCAAATGGCTATGAGCAGTATGGGCCTTAACTTTAAGGTCATCAGTCCCCTAGAACTTAGAACTACTTAAACCTAACTAACCTAAGGACATCACACACACACATGCCCGAGGCAGGATTCGAACCTGCGACCGTAGCGGTCGCGCGGTTCCAGACTGTAGCGCCTAGAACCGCTCGGCCACACCGGCCGGCTGGCCTGGTCAGGTGAGTCCCGATTTCAGTTGGTAAGAGCTGACGGCAGGATTCGAGTGTGGCGCAGACACCACGAAGCCATGGCGCCAATGTCAAGGTAGCACTTTGGTAAGTAGTGGTGGCGCCATACTGGTGTGGGCTGCGTTTACATTCTACGGATTGGTTCCTCTGGTCCAAATGCACCGAACATTGACTGGAGATGGTTGTGTTAGGCTACTCAGATTATTCATATTGTGGATGACAATGGGCCATGTCACCGGCTACAACTGATGGCGACTGGTTTGAAGACTGGACAATCAAAGCGAATGATTTGTCCACCCAGGTCGCCTGACACGAATCTCATCGAAAATTTAGGAGACGTAATCGAGGTGTCTGTTCAGCCACAGAATCCTGCAAGTAATGAACGGCTATAGAGGCAGCATGGGACCTCCACCGACTAGTCGACTCCACGCCACGTCGAGCTGCTGCGCTACGCCGGGCAAAAGGAGGTCCGACACGATATTAGGAGACGTCCCGTGACTACTCGCGGGCAGTCTTCCCTGCGTTGTATCCGGCGTTACAGCGACTGGCCACCATTGTGTTATCAATGTAGCCACCGCCGACGACACTCGCTTGTAGGGCGTAGTCCTGGGAACAGCGCGGAGAAGGCTGTCCGCCGGCCGACAGCACGTAATTGAATTAATCCGTGCCATTTATCGACGTCGCAGCCGCCGCAGAATACAATCGCCAATTACCGTCCCGGCTGCCGGCGGCTTCCCCCGCGCACAGCTCTGTTCCGCTCTCGCCGCCGACACTGCCGAGGCCCGCTTAAACTTCCTTCCCACCACAGTTCTCTCACAATTTGCTAATAATTACAGATCTGATAATGCGTAGACGACTCCTAACAGATATACAGAATAGTCTCTCCAACTTTTTTTTTTTTTTTTTTTTTTTTTTTTTGTGAAGGAGGATCCATACAACTGGAGTCTTGGGAAAGACATTCAGGTACAGGACAACAACTTTAAAAGTGTAAATTACACTCCGAACCGGTTACACGCTTAAGAAAGCATGTAGAGATTCATCGCAAATGAACACCGCTACACAAAAAGTAGTGTCGAAGCAAAAAAATCGATATGTTTTATAACTTTTTCCGAAGGGTTGTTAAGGATCATTAAACCAGATTTTTTTTGTTGGAAATTAGGCTTGTAAAACAGCTTATAATGGTAACTACGAACTGTCTTAGACAAGATTCTTTTCGGAAATATACGTAAATTAACAGGTCTGCGTTTTGGGATTCTAATTTTGTTCGTGTCCTATAAATGTAATCTGTTTTGCATTTCTGTTACGAAAGCAAAACCATGAATACTGTGTGTAAAATAAATATACGAAGTGCGAGTGGTCAGTCAGAACCACGGTAGTCATGTGCACGAAAGCACTGTTACTGCAGCTAGCAACCACAATACAGTGTGGGAGTGCTATACGCTCCTGGATCGAGGTTGGAAGAAACGAGAGGCCACGCGTCCACTGATTGAAGTTACTGCTTCCAAGATGGTAGCACCTCCTAGTTGCCCCTGAGACATTGCATTCATTCAAATAAAATCATTTGGTACGATATGTTAGATATATTCAGGTACGAACAGCACTAATGGTTACAAAATTAATCACACAATTAATTATCCATTTATTGCCTTCCAAATCTAACTTTCCCAGTTTATATTAGCAATATCTGAGTGAACTGTAACATCTGAAATGCTTTTTAACCAACGCTGTTTGCCGGCCGGTGTGGCCGAGCTGTTCTAGGCGCTACAGTCTGGAACCGCGCGACCGCTACGGTGGCAGGTTCTAATCCTGCCTCGGGCGTGGATGTCTGATGTCCTTAGGTTAGTTAGGTTTAAGTAGTCCTAAGTTCTAGGGGACTGATGACCTCAGCAGCTAAGTCCCATAGTGCTCAGAGCCGTTTGAACCAGCCAACGCAGCTTAGAATCATCAAGCGCACCAGACAAAGCATTATTCACTCCCTAAAATGGGACACCCGTCGCTTTGTTGTAGAAGTCGTCTGTCACGTGACCCCCCACCGCTGACGTCATGGCAGTGAAGTGCCAGCTGACTGTACAGAACTGATTCAGCACAAAGAAAAAATCGTGTTCATGACTCCGTGAACAAAGCTGCCCAATTTGTTGGTTTATCAACAGCGAGTGTCAAACGTGTCAACAAAGAACGGTTATCTCTCGCAGCTCTGTAACACAGCATAAGAATGGTGACCGTCGAGATCGTAATCGAAGCGAGAGTCACGCCTTGTCAAATCACAATCGGTTTCACATCAGACACGGATTGCTGCTGTTAGTGAACGCAGACCCATCTCAACCAGTTTCCGAACGAACGTTGCGAAGGGAACTGCATGCAATGGACGTGTCACTTCGCCATTACTAAGACTAGCACATTTCACCTCTTTTCGCCGTAGAGTGCGCCGACGACCGAAACAGGCGTTTAAACTGTGTGGACGATGGAAGTGGTTCTGCGTTGTTTTGTACCACGAAGCACGATTTTTGTTTGAATATTGCAGGTCAGCAAGTGTTCTCTTTTCTCCATCATCACGATGAGCGTGTTGTGGACACTCCCTGCTGCCAACATGATTACAGCAGCGTTCACAGGGCTGCAAGTACAGCTTCCTGGTTTGGCGTACACTCAGGCACACATGGCACCTCGACTGACGCGCTAATTCACCAGATCCCATAGGAGTATGTGGTTACTTGGAGAGGCAATTGAAACGTAGCATCCAAAATCCCCCAAATTTGGTAGCTCTGCTAGATCTAGTAATGAGTGGCTTCAACTAAGTGAGACACGCCCGAAGAAACTTGTGTACACACTATCGCCGAATAACTGAGGCGGTACTACAACGTATTGCTCATATCTGTTGGTGAGGTGGAGGGGATGGAGGAGGAGAGGGAGGGGAGAGTAATTTTTGGTTCACGGTTCTAACGCAGGACAAGTTACTGTAGCTGCACTTAACAAAGCAGCCATTTACAGTAATTTTGGACCGCTGTGCCGATGACACTGGACCACGCAGTCGAATCTATGGTCGGTGCTGCAATTCCTGGACTGTTTTATTAATTACTGTATCTTCAACGTTTCTTTATTTTGAGTTTTTGTCCTCCCGACTGAAATGAAACAACCCTTCGCGAAAGTGATTACTTTCTTTGCATCATTCTTGAACTGTTTAATCTGTGATCACGACCTTATCCAAACTGATAGGACATTCATGCATTAGATTAAATTAATGGGACATGGTCTGAACTTTGACCGATCGCTGTTGCAAAGCCTATGTGGGCAGACGAATTAAGTTACGAGAACCATGTGTTAACAATTTTTGTCAACTGATATGAGCATCGAAGGATAGTCCTAGCTCTTACCACATACGATTGCAATCTGTTTGAAATGAAGCAGTATCAGGACGATCACTTGAAAGTTGGTGGATGAGAGCTGCAGTTACCGGGTGAGTTAACAGAATTGACTGCGACAATACTGCATTTTAACCTAACCAAGCACCTGGTGTAATGTTCACAGGTTCTGAACAAACCACGAAACACGTAAGTGATGTGAAGTTCGTGTGCGCTGGTCGACATGTGAGTGCAGCCCGAGTATAAAGTTTTGAACGGCCCAAGGGGCCTGTGTTAGTGTGACACATGAGAGTGGACGCCTGACATGCAAATAAGTTGACAAAGACAGTCGTTAGTGTCTTCGCCGCCGGTGGCCCCGAAGAGAAACAAGTAGCCAGACATACCGGTACAGGAGGTAGAGCTCGAGATTACGCACTCAATCACACGTTTTACGCCGCTAAAGAACTGTAATTTCTGTCCGTATGGCTTTCGTAGCTAATACTGTGTTTCACATAATCCGGGTGCCCTGGAGATCAGATAAAAGTAAAAGTCTGTCTTAATAATTGTCCTACGTCTTTGTTATGTCCGGAGGCTTCTTATTGGGAAAGGCAAATCGGTATTTAACGACCCCTCTTTGCTACGACCGAAGGCTTCTCACTGGGAAAGGTACATCAGAGCTTAATGTCCGTCGACGATGCGATCATTAGAGCACAAGCTCGGATTCGGGAAGGGAGATCAAGGCAAACGATTGCGCTCTTTCAGAGGAACCATCACGGCATTTGCCTTACGCGAATTATGGTAAAAACGCAAATCTAGATGGCCTCGTGGGGATCTGAACCACCGCCCTCCAGAATGAGAGTCCAGTGCCTGCCTGATCATCAGCCAACTCATTTGGCTGTTTTCTGCAGGGTTTGACAACGGCAGCTCAACATGGCGAAGTCAGTTTTCCAGACTGTTTTAAAATTGACATTCAACTCCAAAATCCGAAAAAAACGAGCCATATACTCCATGAAAGTGGCAACTAAACATAACAACCGTCAGTTTCAAGGGGGGACAGTGCTTACCTATAAACACAAGCAAATTACACAAAATAGTTAACTATCTCTAGGACACTGTCCATTACTACGACAAACCTAGTCTCAAAAGCATTAATAAGAAGTAGCAAACACACAACACTATCCCATTAGCATCAAATAAGAGGAACACGGAGCTAACGTAAACAGACACTAGCAAATTAATAAAAATATCCATTTCGCGAAAGAATAGTCATGATCACACAATGTAAGCTTTCATTACCGGTACTTACATTCTTGGTGATTTTAGTTCTATGAAACTTAGGCGTAGACCTAACTAAGCCAAATTTTGTCTGCTGATGCTGGAGACGTCCCCAGAGACTATAGAGATTTCAAGTTGTTGAGCTTATTTGGGTTCAAAAAGCAAATGCTAAGTAGTAAGAGACCAAAAAATAGGCCTATAAACGTGCCTTTTACCAGGGTCTAACGTCCATACAACTAAAATAACTAGTAACTGCATGACATTTTTGAAGACACGAAATTTATAATTCTAGAAATACTTATAAAACTTCTGAAGAAATGCATCAAAAAGCAATTTCTGTTAACAGATCAACCTATCGTAACATGACTGGCACAGACCGCCTCACGATTCCGCTTCAGTTCAGTTACATTTATTTCATGTTCTGTGGGTATTTTTTGTGCCACAACGTCGGTCCGCTCATTCCATTGACCAGGATCTTTACGTCAATGTCCTTCTCTTTCCTCTACGTTCATACTGATGTGGACATTTCAGTTTTCAAAGATGTCGACAGATGTGAACATTTTCCACGTCTGACCAACACTCAGGCATCCTGCTGCACCTCGACCGTTTGAATTAGTGGATGAAATGAAGCAATCAGAATCACTGCAGTTCGGTAGCTGTGCCTCTGCTACTCATTCCCTTTCCTGTTCCACTCGCAAATGAAGTGAGGAAAATGTTACTGCCCGTATGTCTTTGTACGAGCCTAATGTTCCTCATTTTTGCCATTACGGCCCCTACGCTACATGAGCGTTGGAGACGGCAGAATTGTTCTGCAGTTTGTCGAAAGTGGTGGATCTCTAAGCTTCAAGAGCGTTTGGCGGGTAGCTTGTCTTCTCCCCGCAAAGGGTTCCCACGGGACGTTTCCGTAGCACTCTTGTCCTCGTAAAACTGAGCAGTATACGCACGCTAACAGGTCAACTAAATTTTCATTTTTCTCTTCTTTCTTCGCCGACTGTGTTATGTACGTAGCAAACACCGGGGTAAACAAAAGGCCTTCTTGCGTGGTAGTTGCAGCAGCCATTTCCTCCTGCACTTCTGCGTATTTTTTGTGCCCGAGCCTTGAGATACCACGCCCACGACGCAAGGTGAGGGCATTGCGTGCGCGTCAGCTGTTCCGCGGAGCCGCCGTCTTCGGCAGGTGTGGCGATCACTGTCCGGGCAACCGGACGGCGGGGCCGTATTTTAACAGAACGGAATCTTGCGCCCGCCAGGCGGTCGGCCTTTACCCATATACCGGTGCCCCACTAGAAGCAGAATAACAACAGGCATACGCCACCACCAGCACATCAGGTTGGGGAATAAGTTCGTAACGTTTTTCCGTAAGTTTAATAAACACGACAGATGCACAAAATAGACTTCAGTCGTCAATTAGCCAGTCTCTTTCACTATTTACAACAGTCTGCCAACGCTGCGGCACTTTCCATTCCGCGGCTGTACAAATCACGTGCTTTTCGGGTGAAGAACTCGTTCGGAGGGCACTTTCATCCACAAAGGAAGTTCCATAGAAAGCGGAAAAGTCGAAAATCCGAGGGCGCAAGATCAGGTGCATAACATGGTGCAGAATGGCTACCCAGCCCCTCTCCTGAGTAGTGTTTTCTTTTGTCTGTATAGAAAAATGCAGACGGGCGTTATCGTGGAACAGCGGCACTTCGCACAGTCTTCTTGGACTGCGTCTGCACGGTGTCTCAGTTGTTGGCAAATCTCAGCAGTGATGGTCACCCCTTGGGGAAGCAGTTCATAATACACCAAACCGTCGGTGTTCCAAGAGATGCATAACATTACCTTTTGTGGGTATGTGCAGATCTCTGTGCGGTGAGCTGCTGCTTTGTTAGGGTTCAGCAATTTCTTTCTTTTCCTTATGTTAGCATAAAGACGCCATTTCTCGTCACCAGTAACTATACAGGACAGAAATGGTCGGTGTCCTTCACGAGCCAATGGATGACGAGCAGGCACAGATGCACATATGGCCCCCCGCTGATTTTTAGAGCATGTGCTACCCACACATCCGATTTTTGAACCTTCCTCATTGTATGCAAATGTCACGTGATTATGGAATGATCACAGTTGATCACATTTTCCAGTTCTCGAGTACAGTGACGTAGATAGTTGTGGATTAAAGCTTTTACGAGGGCAGTTCAATAAGTAATGCAACACATTTTTTTTCTGAAACAGGGGTTGTTTTATTCAGCATTGAAATACACCAGGTTATTCCCCAATCTTTTAGCTACACAACACTATTTTTCAACGTAATCTCCATTCAATGCTACGGCCTTACGCCACCTTGAAATGAGGGCCTCTATGCCTGCACGGTACCATTCCACTGGTCGATGTCGGAGCCAACGTCGTACTGCATCAATAACTTCATCATCCGCGTAGTGCCTCCCACGGATTGCGTCCTTCGTTGGGCCAAACATATGGAAATCCGACGGTGCGAGATCGGGGCTGTAGGGTGCATGTGGAAGAACAGTCCACTGAAGTTTTGTGAGCTCCTCTCGGGTGCGAAGACTTGTGTGAGGTCTTGCGTTGTCATGAAGAAGGAGAAGTTCGTTCAGATTTTTGTGCCTACGAACACGCTGAAGTCGTTTCTTCAATTTCTGAAGAGTAGCACAATACACTTCAGAGTTGATCGTTTGACCGTGGGGAAGGACATCGAACAGAATAACCCCTTCAGCGTCCCAGAAGACTGTAACCGTGACTTTGCCGGCTGAGGGTATGGCTTTACACTTTTTCTTGGTAGGGGAGTGGGTGTGGCGCCACTCCATTGATTGCCGTTTTGTTTCAGTTTCGAAGTGATGAACCCATGTTTCATCGCCTGTAACAATCTTTGACAAGAAATTGTCACCCTCAGCCACATGACGAGCAAGCAATTCCGCACAGATGGTTCTCCTTTGCTCTTTATGGTGTTCGGTTAGACAACGAGGGACCCAGCGGGAACAAACCTTTGAATATCCCAACTGGTGAACAATCGTGACAGCACTACCAACAGAGATGTCAAGTTGAGCACTGAGTTGTTTGATGGTGATCCGTCGATCATCTCGAACGAGTGTGTTCGCACGTTCCGCCATTGCAGGAGTCACAGCTGTGCACGGCCGGCCCGCACGCGGGAGATCAGACAGTCTTGCTTGACCTTGCGGCGATGATGACACACGCTTTGCCCAACGACTCACCGTGCTTTTGTCCATTGCCAGATCACCGTAGACATTCTGCAAGCGCCTATGAATATCTGAGATGCCCTGGTTTTCCGCCAAAAGAAACTCGATCACTGCCCATTGTTTGCAACGCACATCCGTTACAGACGCCATTTTAACAGCTCCGTACAGCGCTGCCACCTGTCGGAAGTCAATGATACTATACGAGACGAAGCGGGAATGTTTGAAAATATTCCACAAGAAATTTCCGGTTTTTTCAACCAAAATTGGCCGAGAAAAAAAATGTGTTGCATTACTTATTGAACTGCCCTCGTAAATGATCTTCAACAGAATCCGAACCGCCACGAATACCTCTCCTGTGCCAACCTCTTCATTTCATAATAAAACTCGTAACCTACGTCGTCAATTATTTCTTGGTTGTATTCCAGTCTATTTTTCTCAACGGTTTTCACCCTCTACAGGTCCCTCTAGTACCATGGAAGTCATTGTCCGACGTCTTAACAGATATCCCATCATCCTGTCCCTTCCCCTTGTCAGTGTTTTCCATGTGTTCCTTTCCTCTCCTATTCTGCGCAGAACCTCCTCATTTCTTACCTTATCAGTCCAGGAATATTCAACATTCTTCTGTAGCATCGCATCTCAAAAGCTTCGATTCTTTTCTGTTCCGGTTTTCCCACAGTCCGTGTTTCACTACCATACAATGTACATTCTCAGAAATTCCTCAAATTAAGTCTAATGTTTGATACTACTAGACTTCTGTTGGCTAGGAATGCCCTTTTTGCCAGGGATGGTCTGCTTCTGATGCCCTCCTTGCTCCGCCCGTCATTGGTTATTTTGCTCCCTAGGTAAAAAAAAAAAAAATGGTTCAAATGGCTCTGAGCACTATGGGACTCAACTGCTGAGGTCATTAGTCCCCTAGAACTTAGAACTAGTTAAACCTAACTAACCTAAGGATATCACAAACATCCATGCCCGAGGCAGGATTCGAACCTGCGACCGTAGCGGTCTTGCGGTTCCAGACTGCAGCGCCTTTAACCGCACGGCCACTTCGTCCGGCGCTCCCTAGGTAAAACAACTCCTTAACTTCATCTACTTCGTTGCTATCAATGCTGACAAGTTTCTCGCTGTTCTCATTTCTGCTACTTCTCATTACTTTCTTCTTTCTTCGATTCACTCACAATACATATTCTGTAGTGAGACTGTACATTCCATTCGGCAGATCATGCAACTCTTCACTTTCACTCAGGACAGCAATGTCACAAGCGAATAGTATCATTCATATCCTTTCACCTTCAATTTTAATTCCAGTCCTGAAGCTTTCTTTTATTGCCATCACTGCTTCTTCGATGTACAGATTGAACAGTAGTGGCGAAAGACTACATCCCTTTCTTACTCCATTTTTAACCCGACCACTACGTTCTTTGTGTCCATTCTTACTGTTCCCTCTTGGCTCATGTACATATTGTGTATTACCCGTCTCTCCCTATAGATTACACCTATTTGTCTCACAATTTTGAACATCTTGAACCATTTCACGGTGTATAACGCTTCTTCCAGGTCGACAAATCCTATGATCATGTCTTGATTTTTCTTTAATCTTGCTTCCATTATCAACCGCAACGTCAGAATCGCTTCTCTGGTGCCTTTCCCTTTCCTAAAACCAAACTGATGTAATCCTACACATCCTCAGTTTTCTTTTTCACTCTTCTGTATATCATTCTTGCCAGCAATTTAGATGCATGAGCCGTTAAGCTGATTGTGAGATAATTCTCGCACTTGTCTGCTCTTGCAATCTTCGGAATTGTGTCGTTGATATTTTTCCGAAAGTCAGTTGGTACGCCGCCAGACTCATTCATTCTACACACCAATGTGAAAAGTCGGTTTTGTTGCCACTTCCCCAATGATTTTAGAAGTTCTGACGAAATGTTATCTACCCTCCTTAAAACGAGAAAACCAACCATTTTCTCATTGTGCTCTGTCCAGCGGCATTACTCATACACGGCGCAAATGTTTCTGGCTGCCTCCGCTGCTGTCGCCTTTCTATTCATATCGAATAGAAGAATATGTCGGAAATGTTTTGATTTCTCCACGTGGCACTCAATTTTCTAGCATCCAAAGCTCCACTCCCTATCTCGAAATGACAGAATGACTATATAAACTCAAATAACTGTGAATTACAAATAAAAAATGACAATCGATAAACAAACCGATAGCAGCCGGAATACCAACATGTAAGGCAAAAACGCTACAAACTTGTGCACGAACCTAATAGAAACACCAACTGTTTAATCTTAAAATCTACTTCATAGAAACTATATCCAGCAGAGTTATTCGCATACGTGTCAATATTGCGTGTTGTGGATTACTTAGAGTCCAGATATTGTCATCTAGCGAAATTAGGCTAACTGTCAACGTAATGTGGGAGCTGCAACGAGAAAATGACGTGCTTGTTGTTAACTACACTACAATCTGTAGTATCTCTCACCACGTAATATACGAAGGAAAGGAGGTCAGGGTAAACGTCCCGTCGACGAACAAGTTATTAAAAGGCAGAGCGGAAGTTCGGATTTGGGAACGCTGCTGATGAAAATCGGCAGTGTTGTTTTCCCAAGCAACCATCCCGACATTTGCCTTGGGCGATTAAGAGAAACCACACAAAACCTAATTCTGAGTGGACGGACGGGGATGCGAGTCGCCATCCTCCGGAATGAGAGTCCAGTGCCTGCTCGAGCATTCTTTTTCTAGATTCCTCGGTCAATGGTTGGTTGGTTGGTTGCGTAAAAGGGGGGGAGGGGGGGGGATCAAACTGCTAGGTCATCGGTCACTTGTTCCGAACAAAACAATGCCACAACGGTGAGAATAAAACAAGCGAGACTGACAACAAAAAGCGGAGAGAAAGGAAAAACTACAAGTACGACGAAAGGGCAACAAACACTTAAATCGACAAAAGGGGAGAGGAAAACCACAGAAATGCAACAAAAAGGCAGAAGAGATTAAAACGAGAAAACATTATCATGGCTGGCTGACCATGAGAATAAAAAAGGAGAAGCCAGCCACTCTGCAACGCATTAAAACATCCACCCTAAAAGTCATAGGGTGAAGGACACAGAGGGACAAACGACATGCGCTAAAACTTAGATCAAATGATCAAATCCACCCTTACGAATAAAACGCAAAACTAAAGTCAGCCGATGAGGTGTTGTCAGATAAAACTGGCGGCAACGAGACCGGTAACCTAAGATTTCGTCGCAGGCCAGTCAGAGTTGGGCAGTGCACGAGAATATCGGCCACTGTCAACCGGCCGCCGCATCGACACTGAGGCGGGTCTTCACGGCGCAGGAGGTGGGCGTGGGTCGCCCAAGCGTGGCCAATGAGGAGCCGGCAGAGAACCTCAGAGTCCCTGCGAGAGGCCGGAGTGGAGGACTGCCAAACATTCGTAGTCTCCTTAATGGTACACAGTTTGTTGTCAGTACTGAGACTATGCCATTCCGTCTCCCAAAGCCGAAAAACCTGGCTGCGTAGAAACGAACGGAGGTCAGTTATTGAAATGCCAATCCCCATAAGCGGTTACCTTGTAGCCTGTTTGGCCAGCCTGTCAGCAAGTTCGTTGCCTGGGATTCCGACGTGTCCTGGGGTCCACACAAACACCGCTAAGCGACTGGACAGTTCCAGGGCATAGATGGACTACTAGATGGTCGCTACCAAAAGACGAGGGTAGCACTGGTCGATAGCTTGTAGGCTACTCAATGAGTCAGTACAGAGAAGAAACGACTCCCCAGGGCATGAACGGATGTGCTCAAGAACACGAGATACAGCCACCAGCTCTGCAGTGAAAACACTGCAGCCATCGCGCAAGGAATGCTGTTCAATATGTCCACCATGGACATACGCGAAACCGACGTGACCGTCAGCCAGCGAGCCGTCGGTGCAAACCACTTCATGGCTTCGGTACATGTCAAGAATCGAGCGGAAGTGACAGCGGAGAGCAGCGGGGTGAACTGGATGCCCTGGCTCATGTGAAAGGTCCAGGTGAAGCCACGGCCTAGATGTACACCATGGAGGTGTACGCCAATGGACCTCTAATATAGGTGGTAAAGGCAAGGACTCCAGTTCAGATACAAGGGATCGAACGCGAACTGCAATTGTAAGCCGTGACCTGGGCCGCCAATTCGGGTGATGAACCGCCGTGGATGGGGAAAGGAGACGGTACTTCGGATGCGCAGGAGAACTACGAACGTTTGCAGCTTAAGTGGTGAGCAGTTGCGCACGCCTGACCTCCAATGGAGGGACCCCAGCATCTGCCGGGACGCTGGTCACCGGACTCGTTCTAAAAGCTCCCGTCGCTAGGCGAACGCCACAGTGGTGCACGGGGTCGAGTAAACGCAACGCTGAGGGCGCCGCCGAACCATAAAGCAGACTCCCATAGTCAAGGTGGGATTGAACAAGGGCATTGTGGAGCTGCAGCAGCGTAGAGCGATCTGCACCCCAGTTGGTGTTGCTCAGGCAGCGGAGGGCATTCAGGTGCTGTGCACTTCAGCTCGAGCTCACGAAGGTGAGGAAGCCAAGTCCATCAAGCGTCGAAAACCAGTCCTAAGAATCGATATGTCTCCACTACAATAAGGGGATCGTCGTAAGGTAAAGTTCTGGGTCCGGATGAACGGTACGACGCCGACAGAAGTGCGTAACACACGACTTTGCGGCCGTAAACTGGAAGCCGTGGGCTAGAGCCCATGACTGCGCCCTGTGAATGGCTCCCTATAGGCGCCACTTAGCAACACCAGAACTGGTGGAGCAGTACCAAATGCAAGAGTCGTCTACATCTACATCCATACTCCCCAAGCTACCTGACGGTGTGTGGCGGAGAGTACCTTAAGTACCTCCATCGGTTCTCCCTTCTATTCCAGTCTCGTATTGTTCGTGGTAAGAAAGATTGTCGGTATGCCTGTGTGTGGGCTCTAATCTCTCTGATTTTATCCTCATGGCCCCTTCGCGAGATATACGTAGTACGGAGAAATATACTGCTTGACTCCTCGGTGAAGGTATGTTCTCGAAACTTCAACAAAAGCCCGTACCGAGCTACTGAGCGTCTCCCCTGCAGAGTCTTCCACTGCAGTTTACCTATCATCTCCGTAACGCTTTCGCGATTACTAAATGATCCTGTAACGAAGCGCGCCGCTCTCCGTTGGATCTTCTCTACCTCTTCTATCAACCCTATCTGGTACGGATCCCACACTGGTGAGCAGTATTCAAACAGTAGGCGAACAAGTGTACTGTAACCTACTTCCTTTGTTTTCGGATTGCATTTCCTTAGGATTCTTCCAATTAATCTCAGTCTGGCATCTGCTTTACCGACGATCAACTTTCCATGATCATTCCATTTTAAATCACTCCTAATGCCTACTCCCAGATAATTTATGGAATTAACTGCTTCCAGTTGCTGACCTGCTATTTTGTAGCTAAATGATATGGGATCTTTCTTTCTATGTATTCGCAGCACATTACACTTGTCTACATTGAGATTCAATTGCCATTCCCTGCACCATGCGTCAATTCGTTGCAGATCCTCCTGCATTTCAGTACAATTTTCCATTGTTACAACCTCTCGATATACTACAGCATCATCCGCAAAAACCCTCAGTGAACTTCCGATGTCATCCAGAAGGTAATTTATGTATATTGTGAATAGCAACGGTCCTACGACACTCCCCTGCGGCACACCTGAAATCACTCTTACTTCGCAAGACTTCTCTCCATTGAGTATGACATGCTGCCTTCTGTTATCTAGGAACCCTTCAATCCAATCACACAATTGGTCTGATTGTCCATATGCTCTTACTTTGTTCATTAAACGACTGAGGGGAACTGTATCAAACGCCTTGCGGAAGTCAAGAAACACGGCTTCTACCTGGGAACCCGTGTCTATGGCCCTCTGTCTCATGGACGAATAGTGCGAGCTGGGTTTCACACGATCGTCTCTATCGAAACCCATGCTTATTCCTGCAGAGTAGATTTCTAGTCTCCAGAAAAGTCATTATACTCGAACATAATTCGTGTTCCAAAATTCTACAACTGATGGACGTTAGAGATATAGGTCTATAGTTCTGCACATCTGTTCGACGTCCCTTCTTGAAAACAGGGATGACCTGTGCCCTTTCCCAATCTTTTGGAACACTACGCTCTTCTACCGCTGCAAGAAGGAGGGCAAGTTCCTTCGTGTACTCTGTGTAAAATAGAACTGGTATCCAATCAGGTCCAGCTGCCTTTCCTCGTTTGAGCGATTTTTAAGTTTTTCTATCCCTCTGTCACCTATTTCGATATATACCATTTTGTCACCTGTGCGACAATCTAGAGAAGGAACTACAGTGAAATCTTCCTCTGTGAAACACCTTTGGAAAAAGACATTTAGTATTTCGGGCTGTAGTCTGTCATCCTCTCTTTCAGTACCATTTTGGCCACAGAGTGTCTGGACATTTTGTTTTGATCCACCTACTGCTTTGACATAAGACCAAAATTTCTTAGGATTTTCTGCCAAGTCAGTACATAGAACTTTACTTTCGAATTCATTGAACGCCTCTCGCATAGCCCTCCTCACACAACATTTCGCTTCGCGTAATTTTTGTTTGTCTGCAAGGCTTTGGCTATGTTTATGTTTGCAGTTTTCTAACTCGGTTGTTGTACCACGGTGGCTCTTTTCCATCTCTTACGATCATGCTTGGCACATACTCATCTAACGCATATTGTACGATGGTTTTGACCTTAGTCCACTGATCCTCAACACTATCTGTACTTGAGATAAAACTTTTGTGTTGAGCTGACAAGTACTCTGAAATCTGCTTTTTGTCTCTTTTGCTAAACAGAAAAATCTTCCTACGTTTT
Source organism: Schistocerca nitens (assembly GCF_023898315.1). Lineage (NCBI taxonomy): Eukaryota > Metazoa > Arthropoda > Insecta > Orthoptera > Acrididae > Schistocerca > Schistocerca nitens. The sequence goes on from NC_064622.1 coordinate 21,302,987, forward strand.
TTAATATTTCTAGTTACGGCTGAAATCATCGATGCAGTAACCGCTTTATGATCCCTAATTCCCTGTTCTGCGTTAACTGTTTCAAATAGTTCGGGTCTGTTTGTCACCAGAAGGTCTAATATGTTATCGCCACGAGTCGGTTCTCTGTTTAACTGCAAGGCAGTTTTCAGATAAAGCACTTAAAAAAATTTCACTGGATTCTTTGTCCCTGCCACCCGTTATAAACTTTATGTCTCCCAGTCTATATCTGGTAAATTAAAATCTACACCCAAAACAATAACATGGTCGGGAAATCTACTCTAATATTTTCCTAATTTTCCTTTAGGTGCTCTGCCACAACAGCTGGTGACCCAGGGGGCCTATAGAGACATCCAGTTACCATGTTTGAGCCTGCTTTAACCGTGACCTTCACCCAAATTATTTCACATTTCGGATCTCCGTCAATTTCCTTCGATACTACTGTACTTTTTATCGCTATAAACACTCCTCCCCCTTCACTGTCCAGCCTGTCTCTGCGGTATACATTCCAATCTGAGTTTACAATGTCATTACTGTTTACATCTGGTTTCAGCCAACTTTCCGTCCCTAGTAGTATCTGGGCATTGTGACCGTTTATTAATGAGAACAGTTCTGGGACCTTTCTATAGACGCTCCTTCAGTTTACTATTACCACATTAATATTGTCATTCCCTGTTGCGTTTTGCCTGCTGCTATATTGTCGCGTCTCAGGAAACGTCTTGTCAAGCCTAGGGAGGGAAATCTCTAACCTAAAAATCCCCCATGTGCACTCCACACGTACTCCACTACCCTTGTAGCCGCTTCCTGCGTGTAGTGCACGCCTGACCTATTCAGGGGGCTCTACATTTCTACACCCGGTAGCGGAGGTCGATAAATTTGCACCCCAGATCTCCGCAGAATCGTCTGAGCCTCTGGTTTAAGCCTTCCACTCGGCTCCAAACCAGAGGACCGCGATCGGTTCTGGGAACGATACTACAAATAGTTAGCTCTGATTCCACCCCGCGAGCGAGGCTTTCCGCCTTCACCAACTCCGCCAACAGGCTGTAAGAACTGTGGATGACCTCTGAACCCAGACGGCAGGGGTCATTGGTGCCGACATGAGCAACAAGTCGCAGTTGCGTGCACCCAGTGCTCTCTATCGCCACCGGCAGGGCCTCCTCCATATCTCGGATGAGACCCCCCGACAACCAGACAGAGTGAACACTGGCCTTCTTCCCCGACCTTTCCGCTATTTCCCTAAGGGACTCCATAACCCGCCTAACATTGGAGCTCCCAATCACTAATAAACCCCTCCCCCCGTGTGCCTGCTCGGACCTTGCTGAGGGAGCGGCCAGATGGCGATGCCATACGTCCAGCCTCCACAGTAGCCCACCGCCCCGTGCGACACGAACGCCGCTGAACCCGCCACTCCCCTTGGGGAGAGGGTGGCCCAACCGCGCCCGGTACCCGCGAAGATGTCTCGACATCAGGGACCGTGAGTGAAGCATGTAACACCTGGGGTGTACCATGCGACACACCAGACTCCCCACTGCCGCTACACTCCGAGGCAGCAGCCTGAAAACGGCTGACCGCGGCCATCAGCACGTTCAGCTGTTCGCGAACAGTGGCTAGCTCCTCCTGCGTCCGTACACAGCAGTCACACATCCTATCCATCCTAAGAAAACAATTTACTGTAGAGTTAATCAACTTTTAACTAGACTGCTAATTCACTAAAGGCGGCCGATAGCTGACTAAACTGTGGTTACTAGACACTTCTTGTAGGAAACAATGAAAATAAGCACTACCCATCTCTGGGAGATCTATGGAACACTTACTAGTACTCGAAAATTAAAGCTTCCTAAAAGCAAAAACACACGGAAAAAGAAGTGACAAGTAAGAAAAATACAGTTAATACTTAAATTTACGTAGCTTGCTGCACAGCAGATGTGAAGCAGACGGCGTTTACGACGACACTAGCACTACTGGCACTACAGCATACAGAGAGGGTGAGACGGACGGCCCTACAGCTGCTGCTAGACCGTTAATGGCCACTAAAAAGAGAGAGACACTCAATACAGAGCCCTGTGGGACCCCATTCTCCTGGATATGGGGGGAGCTATGGGAAGCACCAACTTGGACACAGAAAGTACGGAGCGACAGGAAATTCTGGATAAACATCGGGAGCAGCCTCGAAGAGCCCATTCGTATAATGTGGCAAGGATATGATGTCGCCAGGTTGTGTCCTACGCTTTTCGTAAATCAAAAAAGACGGCAATCAGGTGTTGGCATCTGGAAAAAGCTGTTTGGATGGCAGACTCGAGGGACACAAGATTATCAGTGGTAGAGCGACCCAGGCGGAAACTGCCTGGCATGGAGCAAGTAGGGCACGTGACTCCAGGACCCAACCCAACCGCCAACACACCATACGTTCCAGCAGCTTAGAATGAACGTGGTGAGACTGATGGGCCGATAGCTATCCACATAAAACGGGTTTTTGCCGCGTTTGAGCACTGGTTTCATGGTGCTCTCCCGCCATTGCGATGGAAAGACGCCGTTGCACCAGATCCGGTTGAAAATCTCGCGCAGATGTCGCTTGTAGTCAGACGAGAGATGTTTAGTCATCTGACTGCGGGTCCGATCTGGCCCAGGAGCTGTTTCAGGGAATATGCAAGGGCAATGAGGAGCTCCCACTATGTAAATGGGGCATTATAGGGTTCACTGTGGCGTGTAGTGAACGAGAGGACTTTCCCTTCCATCCGCCGTTAGAGAGTGCGAAAAGCTGGTGGGTATTCCTCCGATGCACAGGCGCGAGTATAGTGCTCAGCAAAGTGCTCGACAATCGCGTTTGCGTCAGTAGATAACACACCATTTATGTCAACACTGGAAGCACCTGTTGGGATCTGGTACCCAAAACTCTTTCGACTTGGCAAGGTGACCTACGGCACCCAATGGTCGAGATGTACCTCTCCCAACCCTCCTGTTTCCATCATTTTAAGCTGGCGAACGCGTGCACGGAGCCGTTTAAAGGCTATGAGGTGCTCCAGGGAAGAGTGCCCGTTAAGCCACTGTAGATCTCCCCGAAGGTCCTCAATTGCCTCAGCGACTTCCGGCGATCACCAATGGACAGTATTTCGCCAGGGGCACCCTAAAGAACGAGAGATCGCGTTTTCCGCCGCAGAAACCGATCGATGTTACCATGTTGGGAAGATTCAACGGTGACAGCAGAGGTGAAAGCGTCCCAGTCTGCCTTGTTTTAAGGCCATCTGGGTAGGCGTCCGTGGGCCTGACGCCAGGGCAGTGACAGTAAGATGGGGAAGTGGGCACTACTACACAGGTCGTCATGTGCTCTCCAGTGGATAGATGGGAGAAGGCCAGGACTGCAAACCGAGAGATCAATGGCCGAATATGTGCTGTGTGCCACACTGATGTGTTTGGGGGCACCTGTATAGTTAAGAGGCAGAGGTCTAAATGAGAAAGTAAGGTTTCTACGTCTCTGCCTCGGCCAGTAAGAATGGAGCCACCCCAAAAGGGGTTTTGAGCGTTAAAATTCTCCAAAAGTAGGAAAGGTTTACAGAGTTGATCAATCAGTGCAGCCAATGCGTCCAGGGGAACTGCACCATCTAGAGGAAGATATACAGTGCAGACAGTTATTTCCTGCATCGTCATTACCCCTAAAACCCACAGCTTCAAGACGGTTTGGAAGGCACAGGTTCACTGTATACTGAGTTCAGGACATACACGTAAACTCCACCTGACACTCTATTATTGTCGCTACGGTTCCTGTAATATCCCTTATAGCTTTGGACGCCATGGGTCCGCATTTCTGGGTACCAGGTTTCCTGAAGGGCAATGCAGAAGAGGAGGTGAAAAGCTTAAGAGTTGCCATAGCTCAGCCAGGTGGTGGAAAAAAAACCGCAATTCCACTGGAGAATGACGTTATCGTGAGGCTGGGAAGGCATGTAGCGCACAAGGAGGCAGTTTATGCCTCATGGCCACCTGCTGCCACCGACTGAGTATTTGTAGCCATTTCTATGGTGGATGAGGCATCAGTGAGAGCCAGATTCGCAGGGAACGCTAAGATCTCCACCACATCCCCAGATGCAAAATTGATAAGGAGTGATGGTGTTGGGGCCACCAGAGGGGTCCTGTTTCTTAGCAAACTAGTTCTTAGTTTGCTTGCTCTCTCGCTTCTCTTTAGGGGATTGCTGGGAAGATTTCTCTGAAGTAGCTTCAGGCACGGAGGAAGACCACGAAGCTCTTCGTCCAGCAGCTTTTGGCTCCTTGAGCCACTGGCGAGTGTCCGCCATGGCATTAGTGGAGACCTTAGGAGAGAGGACCCCAGGGAACCCACTCCACATGAGAGGACCCGGATGAGGCTCTTGCTTCTCCAGCAGGGGGAGGGGACCGATGTTCCCTGCTTTTGGGGGGGGGGGGGGGGCATGCTCCCGAAGTAGGTGCTTAGGGAGCAACAGAGGAAGATTTGCTCCCTACCACCAAGGGGGCGGATGTATCCTGGTGGTCCAGAGGGCCCACTGTTCATGGCACAGACTGAGGATCCACTGGCACTTGGGACGGCGATGAAGACGTAGCTGCAGCGTATGTCGACGTCAACCAAATCGGGTGTAATCTTTCAAATTTACGTTTAGCCTCTGTGTAAGTCAACTGGTCCAGTGTCTTGTACTCCATGATTTTCCGCTCCTTTTGGAGTACTGGGCATACTGGCGAGTAGGGGGGAGTGGTGCTCTCCACAGTTGATGCAAGGTGGTGCTCTCCACAGTTGATGCAAGAGGGTGGAGGCACACCTGGAGTATCTGGGTACAGTGGACGTCCACAGTCTCGACATGTGACGCTGAAAGTGCAGCGGGAAGACATGTGCCCGAACTTCCAGCATACGGAGAGGGACGTATGGTTTTACGTCACAACGCTAAACCATCACCTTGACCTTTTCAGGCAACGAATCACCCTCAAAGGCCAAGATGAAGGCACTGGTAGCTACCCTGTTGTCTTTGGGTCCCCTGTAAACACGCCGGATGAAATGCACCCCCCACTGTTCTAAATTGGCGCAGAGCCCGTCGTCAGACTGAAAGAGGAGATCGTGATGGAAATTGATCGCCTGGACCATGTTGAGGCTTTTATGGGGAGTGACGGAAACAGGAATATCACCCAGCTTGTCACAGGCGAGTAACGCTCGGGATTGGGCTGGGGATGCTGTCTGAATCAAGACTGCGCCGTTTCGCATCTTGGGCAGCGCTGTCACTTCTCCCAGCTTACCCTCAAGGTGTTAGCGAAAAACTGAGGCTTCGTAGGTAGAAAGGAGTCCCTATTAGTTCTGCTACAGACTAAAAACCGAGGCGAATATGGCTCTCCGTTCTGTAGCCCGACGCTCCTCCCATGGTGTAGCGAGGGAGGGAGACGATTTAGCGTCATACCTGTCGGCATTGTATTCGATCTTGCCCTTCTTAGAGACTGCTGGTGCCGTACAGTCACCGGTAAGATATGACTTAGTCCGCTTCATTGCGGGTCATCCGCCCTGATGCCACCTACTCCGATCAGGGGCTCTTCCCACAATCGCCATCCAGCCACAGCAAAGGCCAACTGGAATTATGGCCATTGCCGGGAGTCCTGATGCCCCAGTCAGACAGGCATTTACTCCTTGGCATGCGTGGAGAGTTTACAGCTCAGTCATCAGCAGTGTGATACCTGTGTTGTCAGGGGGCTACCACCAAATAGGTACATGACGGCCCCACCACAACGGAATGGCTACCGTGCTGGATATTGGTCTCAGAGAAATTCAGTATTGTCATGGTGGGAAAGAGGACAGGAAACAACGGAGGAAGGTGACATCCTCTGGAAAGTGTCCTCGCCCAAACAGTTGAATTGCAGTTGGAGATGTAAAGCCATGACAAGAGATTCAGGAGATCGAATTTAAGGGCATTATGGATAACTCGTGCACCACGTAAGGCGTCCTTCCCCATATGGCCCGCACTTCTGCAGAATTTTGAAAGTGGCTGGTCAAACCATAGAATGGGACCTGAGCTCAAACGGTCGAAAAGTGTGAGACTCCTTTTAGTCGCCTCTTTAGGCAGGCAGAAATACCTCGGGCCTATTCTAACCCCCGTACGCGCAGGACGGGGGGGGGGGGGGGGGTAACTCCTCGGTCGGCAGGGTATTACATTATCACGCTATCATGAGAAACAGGTACCATATATTATGGATAAAAGCTCAAAATCAAATAACTTGATTTTCTGGTCAATATTAATTCTGAAACTGAAACTTCCTGGCAGATTAAAACTGTGTGCCGGACCGACACTCTAACTCGGCACCTTCGCCTTTCGCCGGCAAGTGCTCTACCAACTGAGCTACCCAAGCACGACTCACGTCCCGTCCTCACAGCTTTACTTCTGCCAGTACCTCGTCTCCTACCTTCCAAACTTTACAGAAGCTCTCCTGTGAACCTTGCAGAACTAGCACTCCTGAAAGAAAAGGTATTGCGGAGACATGGCTTAGCCACAGCCTGGGGGATGTTTCTAGAATGAAATTTTCACTCTACAGCCGAGTGTGCGCTGATATGAAACGTCCTCGCAGATTAAAACTCTGTGCCGGACCGAGACTCGAACTCGGGACCTTTGCCCGCGACAGGCAAAGGTCCCGAGTCGAGTCTCGGTCCGGCACACAGTTTTAATTTGCCAGGACGTTTCATATCAGCGCACACTCCGCTGTAGAGTGAAAATTTCATTCTAGAATTCTGAAACTCATTATTTACCTCACTCATCATTTCCCTCACAGAAACGAACACTTAACCGTTGACGTGATTTGGCTTAGCGATGAACTCATTTAACTTCGTTTTAAGTGATTCGAATGCATAAAATATTCATATCCAACGCTGGAAAAATGGAAGTAGCAAACTCAATATTACCTGTCTTAGAGGTGCGTACATGATGAGAAGATGAATCACCAGCTGCTACATATTTTCTCGCACTTTTCGTAAAGCAAGGGTGACTGCAGGTGTTCCCGGTAGCAGACTTCCTTCAATTTCTGGGTACACAGCTCTGAAATGGTGATATTTCTCTCTTAAAGTTCACCGTAACAGGCGCTGCGAGATCCTATTAACATAAGTTGCCTTGTCTGTTTTATGTTGTTATAACGCCGTAAAACAGCAGCCTTTTACAAACAAGGCCCATCGAATTTATTGGCAAATACGAGGCAGCAAAGAAAGCCGTTAGAGTAATTCAGACCGCCGGACGCACAAGATTTCCCAGTAGGTCAGATTTATTAGTTTGGCGCGGATATTACCAGACCACGAAGGCCGGAACATAACGCTTACACGTGTACCGGCGCAGACGTGAAAGGCTTTCCAGTTACACGAATCCATTTAAAGGCTGGAACACGGTCTCAGCTCTGCGCCAAGCCGTCCCTCTTCTACCTCCATCCGTTACCGCGAACTGTGACATCAACTGCCTTCCTTACATGCTATACACAGCTAAGCACTCTGTTCGTACGTTCACTATCTAAAGCGTGCCGTTTATCCTACATTCTTCCTCTTGCACTAACTACTAAACGTTACACTGTTGTCACATATATCGCCCTCAAATGGAGAAGTGCGCACTTCCCTGGAGGAAAATGTATACGGAAATGTTCACGATCGTTACTACTTAAGAATGGACTGTTCTCGACGTTCTAACAAGATATCCTCAGCAATACAAATATACGATTATCTCAGCACCTTACTTTTCATCCCTTTGGGTCGACAGTAGCGTGTAATATAAATACACTGGTTGACAAAGTATCCATCTAATGGTGGACTTTAATATTGGCCGCCTTCAGCCTTCGCCTTTACTCTGCTGAAGACTATTCCTGTGAGATGGCTGAACGTCTGTAGAGGAATGCCAGGCTATTCACCCTTAACAGTCGAACCAGAAAACGTAGTGATGCTGGGGGCTGGGGTCTGGAGCAAAGTCTACGCTCTACGTCATTCCGAAAGTGTCGGACTCTGGGCAGGCTAGTTGTTACTGTTCACTGCTCATTGTCTTACAAACGCTGCTTTGTGACAGTGTGCTTTGTCAAGTCGATAGCGGTAGTCGTCGTCTCCGAACTGTTCTTCTACTGTACGCAACACACAGTACTGTAAAATGTGTCCATATCCTTCCAAACTGAGTGTTTTCTTGAGTGCAATTATGGAGCCACACCGTAACCTCGAAAAAACACCGCCATACTGTAAGACCACAGACTCTCTGTCGGCATTACACATGCCGTCATGTAACGTTCCCCAGACGCCCGTCAAACCCAAATTATTTTGTCGGGCTGCCACAGGATATAGCGACACACGTGTCCAGATCACTCGTCCCAGTCATTCACCGTCCAGTAGCATCGCAATTTGACACCACCTGAACCGTCTCTTAGAATTGACTACAAAGATGTGTGGCTTACGAGAAGCGATTCGACCACTACACCCCATTCTCTTTAACTACTTACGCACAGTAATCGTGTTAGCTGGACTGCTACGGTACCGACGAGTGATTTCAGGCGATTTCTTACAACCACGTCCCTATGAGTCAGCACATGAGGACTGCTTAGCCTTGGTTTGATTATGTTTGATTTTTCGCGTTGCCACTTGGATGTGGATTTGTTACTGAGGTCACATCCGGTGAGTAGTCTACGTTCGACGTCACTAAGCTCTCCTACCGACCCATTCTGCTGTTGCTGGTCCTGTAGTGGTGACAATACTCCTCGTATCCTTTTATACTGGTTGCTGATTGGTCCATTTCTAGTGATATATAGTGGTCTGTTCCGCATTAAAAACGGACGGGGGGGGGGGGGGGGGGGGGGAATCCGCGTACTTTTTACTGGATAGTCTAACTTCCATCTTCCATCCCATTTCCAACGATGTCATTGATACGATTTTTGTCCTTAATAAGAGTAACATTTACTCCTTTATATTTCCTCCAGTTTCGGTTCCGGGGAGCTGCTTGAAGAAGCGGCTCCATGCTCTGCAAAGCCGGCAACGCCCGGAAGAGCGCTGTGATGTCTCCGCGCCCCTCCACACCACATGCGAATAACGCCCTGTGGCAGACTGCCGCCGGAAGGCATCACGTGGTCCTCTGGGTCTCATTGCGGAGTCTCCTCTGTCTCACATGATATGTAAAACTGACAATTCTATTATTCTCGGGTAGTGCGATGAAAGATTTCAACATTGGAGGCACCCTTCAGGACTTCTAGTTCACCCACGAAGAAGGGACTTTACAAAATCCTCTTCCGGTTAATGAATACTGCTCCTCAGTATAGGACTCATACAGGAAACAGAAAGTAGTATGCCTGGCAGTTTACCTATCAATCTACGCCGAAATACCGACAAATTTTTTCGCCACAGATTTCGACTCGACTTTGAGGGCCAATCACTCATCAACAAAAGGGCCTGATATTTTGCAGCTGTATGTAGGGAGCACCATAATAGGTTATGCTGAACTGGCAATGTTGTCTCAATATGTCCAGAGACATGCCAAACGAAATTTGTCCAAAAACATTATGAGCGTGAAACTTCCCAGTTTTCGGGGCGAAATGTCTCAACACGTGTCACTCCCAAATTAATTTTAATTGGTACCATTAGAAAGAGGTTTTTCTCGTACAAGTATATTTTCTATTTACACTGGGATCTGAGTTTCTAGCATGGCTGCAGGACTCCAAAGATGAGAGATTTTTGCGGTTAAAAAAAATTTAAAAAAGTTAGCATCTTCCACCCGATTCGTTATTAGCTGACTAGGACTGTGTGCAAAATGTAATCCAAGCTGATGTGCAAAATTAGAAACTTCATCAGTGAGAATATTTTTGAGAGAAGTTCAGAATTCGTATGTCAGTGAGTTGTCATTATTGTTTAAGTTTTTTGCGTTACATATATGCCATTGTGAGACTGTAAATACATCATGCTGTTTATTAGTATTATAGGACTGTAAAAATTCACGTTTCACTGATTAGAAATCTTTATGGGACAATTCAGAGTTATCGTGTTTTCATTATAAATATCATTTTTTTTAAATTAATGTCTTGCGCAATTGTCTGCGTCTTTGTGGTATTTTACGCATGGTACGTAGGTCAGACATTGCTTTATATCTAAATATGTATACCCCCCTTTACTATCTTAAGTATTCATAATACATTTCAATGGATGAGAAACTTTCCGACCTGCTGCCCTCTGCTGCTGGTGGTCGTCAGCACGACGGTTCTGACTGCCACCTGACGACCTAAACTTCCAGAAAAGGCTTTAACTTTTTCAAGGAGTACAGTGGAGAACATCAAAAAGTGATATCATGACGAAGTAAACTAAACTCAGCTGACGAATCACGGACATCTGTTCATCATGAAGCCTTCCTATTGCCAAATTTGAATTTTTGCAGGAAAGTTGTTGTAATCTCTGCAGAAAGGAGTGTCATGGAAAAACAAAAGATTTGTGACCAATTACAATGACTGCTGCAGAGATGATGCATCTGCTGAGAATTAGTGTTAAGCCGGCCGAGGTGGCCGAGCGGTTCTAGGCGCTTCAGTCTGGAACCGAGCGACCGCTGCGGTCGCAGGTTCGAATCCTGCCTCGGGCATGGATGTGTGTGCTGTCCTTAGGTTAGTTAGGTTTAAGTAGTTCTAAGTTGTAGGGGATTGATGACCTCAGATGTTAAGTCCCATAGTGCTCAGAGCCATTTTTTTTGTGCGAACAAAGTTGGGGGCAATTTTGGCGTGGATTAATGGCTGAACGGCCAGGTTTACAACGTTTTTGATTCTAACACTACATTCTACGCTAAAAGTTGTCACAGGGTCCAAATTTCACTCCTATCTGGCAACTAGAACTGATTTGACAGAGGGTCAAAATTGGCTTTTTTTTTTTTTTTTTTTTTTTTTTAACATTGCGTATTCGCGTATTAACTAGATGACAGCCCATTAAACATGGGCCTATAACTTTTTAACCAGACAAAATTCAGCCCTTAAATTTTGCACAATTTCGTTTGTGGTCTGCGGCTAGTATGCTGCGAAATTTAATGAAATTTAGAGAAGGTCGAGTGGGAGGCCTATGTCGGTTCGACGTGGAATGACCCGTATGTAAATAGAAAGTAGTAATCAGCTATTTATAATCCACCAAAATATGATCAACAATGCCATGAGTATTCGGATTACGCGAGACACCTAACATCGTGTAAACCCGACGAGCTCAATATAAAAGGTGAGTGGGTCGTGAAGACGAGGATAAAGGCTTTTAAAACAAAGAAGCAACTGGAAAGAGTGCATAATAGCACGAATGTGTCTTAAGATTTAAAAGCAATACCGATGAAATCTATTTTTAAAAATCTATGCACTCTTGATACACAATGCTCTTACTATCATAGTAACGAACCTGAATTCAAGTGCATATCTTACATAGAACTCATGTCTCGGAGAATACATCACCGAGAAGTCTACACGGTAGTGGTCACCGTTGGTTAAACCTTGTTTCTTAGCGAAGTAGTCAAGTGTGACACGACGAGGTTAATTTTGCTCTGTGTACGCCCTTATATCTTCACAACATTCACATAGCCAATGGGGTTATAATTTCCAAGAAAACATGACCGCGTGGTACCACTCTACCGGTCGACGTCGGAGCGAACGTCTTGCTGCATCAGTAACGTACGCATCATCCAAATACTGTTTCCCGCGGAGTCCGTCCTTCATTGGATCAAGTTCGTTGCTCTTTCTGTTAGGCGGCGAGGACCCCAGCGGGCACACAGCTTTGAGTACCTCAACTGCTGGACGAGAGTGTCAACTCTACCAGCAGAGACCTGCTGTTCTGCCTCGAGGTGTTATCGATCCGTCGATCACCTCGAATGAGAGCGTCCGTACGTTCCAACATTCCAGGAGTCACAGCTGTGTGCAGCCGGCCGCCACGCGAGAGGTTTGTGCGACCTTGTTGTGACGGTGACAGACGCCTCGCCCAATAACTTTTGTTCATTGCCAAGTCTCCGTAAACATTCTGCAAGCGCCTACGAATACCCGCGAACCTCCGGTTTTCCAGCAAAAGAAACTTAATGACAACCTGCCTCCTTCGAACCCACTTTCGTTACCAGACGACATTTTGAAGGGTACGTGAAGCGCCGCCAGCTATCAAATCTTAGCGAAACTGTACGAGCTGAAGTGGGAGTATTCCTCGATGATCCACAAGAAATTCCGCATTTTTTTTTTATCGAAACTGGCCGAGAATAAACGTGTTGCATTCCTCATTGAACGCCCCCACGTGCTTTCTTGCTGCATTGTATCTCCGATCGTCGTTCTTTATTCGGTGATGATTTCTGCTTCTGCTGTTCCACTAGCAAATGAAAACATCGGTATACTTTCCGTAGAGGTACCCTGTGAGAGAGCAGACTTTCTACCGGCGTATACGACGCTGAAAACTTACGGGAATGCATCCGGAAGACGTCGTCGACAACCGCCGATATTAGGACAGCAGCACAGACTGCCATTTTCAGGGCAAAATTGCGCCAAATAAGCGCTGTCCTAGAGAATTTAAAATCTCGGCTTGCAGAGTAATTCCGGAAAGAGATACACACTGTAAACGTTAGCGCCAACAAGCGAAGAAAGATGACCGACATCAGAAGTATCGATAATGAAAATTAATAATAAGCGGGTGAAGTAGCATTAACTGTGTGACTTTTTTAACGAGGGAGAGAGCAGGATTCCTCGAAAATTTAAACAAAAATCTCCATCTGCATTTATAAGGCTACTTGCTAATTTATTTTCAACCGTTTCCTTAGTAAGACTGTCCGGATGGAAGCGCATGCCAGAGTCTCCGTTTTGTTGTATTCCACAGGATGACCAGTGCCAAAGCAATACTTTGCAGCAGCCGATTCGCTCGACTGTCGTAAGCTTGTGTGACGATTCACTACTCCTCCACAGTCCTGGTCATCAGACCAATAATTGACATGCCACAACTGCAAGGAATACGGTGGACAGCCGCCTTACCCAAAACAAAATAATTCTTTACGGAACCTGGGAGAACATTAATATTAGATGGTGGTCGGAAAATACATATTTCCGCAAAATACGCCAATACTGTTGGAAATGGTCCCTGCCTAAAGCGAAAGGGTCGTAGACTTTGGTGCCACCTCGATAACATCATTACTCACCCGGTGCAAGAGACGGCAACCACCCTTTTCCATCTTCATCGTGAACAAATATTCGGTCGGACTGAATTTAGGTGATGTAAACAGTCGTTCAAATTCTCACTGTCATGGGGAAAAACAGAAGTAACCTTTACACAACTGAAAAAAAAATAACGCAGGCTTAAAAGCCGCCGACTCCAAGGCACTTTCCTCGGAGGCTTTTTAGAACACCTGAATTCAATCCACCCGAATATTTGTTTCACGACGGAAGTGGAAAAGGATGGGTGTCTTCCCTTCCTCGATGTGCTGGTTAGGAGGAAGGTTGATGGTACGTTTGGACATGACGTTTATGGGAAGCCTACTTATACTGACTTGTATCCATGGGCTAATAGTTGTTACTTTGTACCTTGGTTCATACTGCCCACGTCGTCTCAGACCCTGAGAGTTTTTCAGCGGAGTTAACCCATCTTGAGTTCACCTTTCGTCAAAATGGTTGTAGTGAAAGACAGATCAGACGTGTATTGCGCTGTGGACCAACGGTGCATCGCGTGAGTTATGGTAATACCGAGGTGGCACCAGAGTCTAAGGTCTTTCTGCCTTATGCAGGGAGAATTTCCGAAGGGGATTAGCGTATTTTGTGGAAATATGAAGATAAATGTGTTTCTCGATTATCATGGTTTCGAAACACACACACACACACACAAACACACACACACACACACACACACACACACAAAGCCTCGCAAATCGGCTACTGCAAAAATATTGTTTTGTAATCGATCGTCTTACGGAATATAACACGGAGATTCTGGCATTCACTTCCAGCCATTGGAATAGTGTTGTTACTAGCACAGTGGTTATTTGCTAAAGTTTTTCTTGAAAATGACACGTTGTGCTCCTCTAAAAATATCGGCGGTCGTCTACGACGTCACCAGGCTGTTTTGGAACAGCAGTGCGCTACTTGGTGCATCCTGTCTGCATTCCAATGGGAACAGCAATTATTCTCAAATCGCAACAGACAAGCCACATCCACTCGCTACAGTGTACACATTCGGGAAGTAATAACACGTCTTTGTGTGTCTTTTACAGGTGGACGGTAAATCCAACCGCTGCCCATGCTGTTTCCGTTGCGCTATAGTATTGCCTTCAAACTTATGCTAGATGAAATCGATGAACAGTTGCCATGTTTCATGGCTGTGTTCCGAATGGAGCATGACATAAGACTTCTTCTGACGATAATTAAACTTGAAAATCTTTCGTTGTATACAAAAATCGTGTGTAAGGACAATTTCCTTGACGTTCCAGCCAGGGCAATTTTATGGTTAGATGAAAAATTGATAACAAAGATTGGAAGCATTTTCCTATTGTTAATATGTTCCAAACGTGACGAGACACAGCAAGATGGCTTTCAGAACTGAAAGCAGCATGAAAAAACGTGGATTAAGAGAAATAAAAGTCATGTCAGATATCTACAGCTTGTTTACCAGTGTAGTTAAAAAAATATTCCATCTCAATGTCAGAGGTGGAACTTCCTGTATGCCGAACTGGGACTCTTAGAATCTGTGCCTTTCGCTTGCGAATCCTCTACGAACTTGCGTGTAATCACATGACTCAAGATCCGCCCTCACAGCCTAACCACCTCAAGTACCCTTCTCTCACCTTCCGAACTTCACAGAAATTCTCCCGCATAGTCTACTGGATTAACAGTCTTGGAAAAAAGGATATTACGGAGAAATGGTTTAGTCACAGCCTAGGGGGATTGTTTCTGGCATATGTTTCCGTTGTGTAGTGGTTTGTATGCCGATTTGATACTTCCTGGCAGATTAGAACTGTGCCTTGATAGCTCAGTAGGTAGTGTATTGCCAGCGAATGGCAAAATTTGTTCTGGTCCCAAAGTTCTGCATGTAGTTATTCGAAGAGGAGATAAGATTGAGGTTGAACACCTCGTCACAACGAGTTCATTGGAGGCGAAGCACTAATTCAGTTGGGTAAGGATGATGAAGGAAATTGGCTGCGATAGTTTTGAAGGAACCATACCAGTATGTGCATGCAGGTCTTATAAAGCAACCACGGAAAATCTCAGATGGCAGATGGTTGGATGCGGATCTGTACTTCGCACCTACCCTGCTCTAGCTACCCACTAAACATAGCTTGGTCGTTATGTAAATGGTTTTGATGGCGGGTAGAAATCAAAAATAATGCCAACCAGCTGATAAATATACTCTGGTCATATTGTAACACCGAAAATGCAGGATGCATGGCACCTGCTACCGATATATATTTTTTTCTGAATTGTATGTAAATATTTGTAATTTAAATGCTTTCTTTTAATAAGGACATTGCTTCGCTGTACGCGAAAATTTAGGTAGAAGTCTGTTGACGTTTCATTGTATTTATCTGTGTCTTACTGTGAAACTTATAAGTTCTGGGAAATACCCAGAGGAATTGTTATTTGCATCGTCTAGCAACGATAATAGCAGTGCTTGTGCTTTGTAAAATCTTTGGGTAGGGAGCTGTTACGTAGAGCGCTTGGAGAGAGCGAGAGACGGGTTCCAGCGCTTGTAGTGTGCGGAAGTGTGGTTGGTGTCAACACTCTCGCAGTAGAGAGTCCCATTGTCGGCGGCATCACGTACGAGCGCCGGCCAGATGTCTAGTAGCAGGAGTACGGGCAGTGGACGGGCGGAAGAGGCAGCATTAATTGCGATTGCCTGTTCCTGTAATTAGCCGTGGCTCCACAAGATGCTACCGTCTTCCCCTACAGTAGCAGTTCCAGCAACACAGTTTCGTCGTCGGCTCCGAGTTTCGTCGTATGCACAGCACTGAAGTAAGGCTGTTCACTGGTAGAAAGTATTAATGGCTAACACAGGAGCACAAATGAATGTGATTTGATTGATAAAATTTATTTAAATAATAATCAGTTAAACCGAGGGTGATTGTGTCCTCGTTGACCACAGACATTGTTACCAGGCAGGATCCTTGTTCCTTTTTTTCCCCTTTTATGCTAACTGAGTGTCATAAGAAACAAACTGAATAGCTACAGATAGTTTATTAATGAATAATTTCACTTTTAAGAATTTTAGCCTCAGTCTACTGTCAATTAACTGTTGTACAACAGATGTTTCAGTATATGACTAAAGTAAAGCAATTTCATTTTTCAAGTTTGAGAATCAATCACTGGAAAAAATACAAATCTAAATAAATTCACAAATTAAGAGTGTGGAAGTTTTATTTATTTTACATATAGCTTGGAGCACATGGCTGTTTGATTTGCTACGTATTCTAGTTTTTAATTCTGTTCAAGTCAGTAAAAAAAGGCTCACTTGTTCAGACAATAATATGAAATCCAATTTGCAAAATAAATAACGGCAAAGTAAAAAGTGCTTGCTTTTCTTTTCTAAATTTCTTTGATGACGTTATGTTGAGGCCACTGAAAGTCATTGTTCACATAACGAAGTTCAATACTAACATACAGTTTAATTACATATTTTCAAATCATTACTCAATTGCCTTTTTCAAAATTTAATGCCAAACATAACGCAAGAGTGAATTCTCAGTTTTCTTTATCATTACATACTTACACAAAATTAGTGTCAAAAAAAATGACAACCTTCAGTTGCCACGTCAGTGTTTAATAAGACATGTTTTTCTATTCCATCATCTTGTACAGGATTTTGGATGTAAATTGTCCTAGTGGGATGGCGACCGTTAATTATTTCCCTTTCGTTCATTAGTATAACTTTTGTATTCATGATCAGTGGTACCCCTTTTCTGTCCAGTGTTGTTCGTGAGTGAATGCACAAAATAACTTCCATGTTCCAAATTATAGCCCTGTTCGGTTTAATTACTTTTTATTTTTAGTAGACTTTCGATCAGAAGGGTCGGTTGCACGCTTTCCTCCTACTTACCGGTATCACTTCTTCGGGAAAGTCTTATCCAATTAGAAAAAATCGATTAGGCATACACGCGATCCACGGTCATATTTTATATCGCAAGCAGGATAGGTCGATTAGTAACGGGGAGATTATAAGATGATGTGAGCTTTTCACTTAAGTTGTAAATACATGCATATAACTCACTGACTGTTAAGTCAAAAATTCATTTGAAGAATGTGAACATTAAATAGAAATTTAAACTCCATAGCTATCTGTTCCACAGAGATCGCCAAGTAAAATCAGACTAATAGCAGCTCCATAAGAGTAAAAGTGTCGTCACTGTCACATTCATCCATGAATGTAATGGGACTGATACTAATGTACTCTGTGTCATCCACAATATACTGATGTGATCAGTATCTACATCTACGTCGATACTCTGCAAATCACATTTACGTGCCTGGCAGAGGGCGCATCGTACCACCTTCATAATTCTCTCTCGTATAGAGCGCCGAAATAACGAACACCTATATCTTTCCGTACGAGCTCTGATTTCCCTTATTTTACCATGGTGATCGTTTCTCCCTATGTAGATCTGTGTCAACAAAATATTTTCGCATTCTGAGGAGATGCTTGGTGATTGGAATTTCACGAAAAACGCCTTTGTTATAATGATGTCCACCCACAATCTTGTATCATTTTAGGGACATTCTCTCTTATCTCGCAATAATACACGTGTTGCCCATCTTTCAACTTTTTCGATATATTCCATTAATCATATCTGGTAAGGATCCAACACCACGCAGCAGTATTCTAGAAGATGACGGACAAGCGTAGTGTAGGCAGTCTCCTTAGTAGATCTGTTACAGTAGTGTAGGCAGTCTCCTTAGTAGATCTGTTACATTTTCTAAGCGTCTTGCCAATAAAACGCAGTCTTCGGTTCGCCTTACCCACATTCCTTCAAGTTTAAGTTGTTCGTAATTGTAATTCCTAGGTATTTAGTTGAATTTACGGCCTTTAGATTTGAAGTTTAAAGGATCCCTTTTAGCACTCATGCCGATGACATCACACTTTTCGTTATTTAGGGTCAACTGCCCATTTTCGCAATATTTTACTAAATCGTTTTGCAATTTGTTTTGATCTTCTGGTGACTTTACTAGTCGATAAACGACAGCGTAATCTGCGAACAACCTAAGACGGCTGCTCAGATTGTCTCCCAAATCGTTTGTACAGATAAGGAACAGCAAATGGCCTTTAACACTACCCTGGGGAATGCCAGAAATCACTTCTGTTTTACTCGATAACTTTCCGTCAGTTACTACGAATTGTGACCTCTTGACAGGAAATCACGAATCTAGTCACATAACTGAGACTATATGCCATAAGCACGCAATTTCACTAAAAGCCACGTGGAGGTACAGTGTCAAAAGCCTTCCGGAAATCCAGAAGTACGGAATCAATCTTAAATCCCTTGTCAGTAGCACTTAACACTTCATGCGAATAAAGAGCTAGTTGAGTTTCACGAGAACGATTTTTCTAAACCCATGTCGACTGTGTGTCAATAGATCGTTTTCTTCGAGGTAAGTCATAATATTCGAACACAATATATGTTCCAAAATCCTGCTGCATTTCGACGTTAATGACATAGGCCTGTAATTTAGTGGATTACTCCTACTACCTTTCTTGAATATTGGTGTGACCTGTGCAACTTTCCAGTCTTTGGGTACGGATCCGAGCGAACGGTTGTATATGATTGTTACGTTCGGAGCTAATGCACCAGCATACTCCGAAAGGAACCTAATTGGTATACTGTCTGGATCAGAAGACTTGCTTTTATTAAGTGATTTAAGTTGCTTCACTACTCCGAGGATATTTACTTCTACGTTACTCATGTTGGAAGCTGTTCTGGATTCGAATTCTGGAATATTTACTTCGTCTTCTTTTGTGAAGGCATTTCGGAAGGCTGTGTTTAGTAAATCTGCTTTGGCACCACTGTCTTCGATATTACCTCCATTGCTATCGCGCAGAGAAGGCATTGATTGTTTCTTGCTACTGACATACTTCACATACGACCAGAATCTCTTTGGATTTTCTGCCAGGTTTCGAGACAAAGTTTCGTTGTGGAAACTGTAATAAGCATCTCGCATTGAAGTCCGCGCTAAATTTCGAGCTTCTGTAAAAGATCGCCAATTTGGGGATCTTGCTTCTGTTTAAATTTGGCATGTTTGTTTCGTTGCTTCTACAACAGTGTTCTATCTAACCAGTTTTGTGTACCAAGGAGAATTAGCTTCGCCGTTTGTTAATTTATTTGGTATAAATCTCTTAATTGTTGCCGTTACTATTTCTTTGAATTCAAGCCACATCTGGTCTACACTTATGTTGTTGATTTGGGATGAGTGGAGATTGTCTCGCAGGAAGGCGTCAAGTGAATTTTTATCTCCTTTTTTGAATAGGTACATTTGTGATTTATTGGTTAGTTCAAAAGGGGGAAAGAGATCAAACTGCGAGATCATCGGTCTTCACAACGCAGGAGATGGCCGTGGGTCACCCAAGTGTGGCCAATGAGGAGCCGGCAGAGAACCTCAGTCCCTGCGAGAGGCCGCCATAGAAGAGTGCCACATATTCGTAGTCTCCTTAATGGCACGCAGTTTGTTGTGCGTACTGAGACTATGCCATTTCTTCTCCCAAAGCCGAAAAACCTGGCAGCGTAAAAACGAACGCAGGTCAGTTATTGGAATGCCGATCTCCATAAGCGGTTACTGTGTAGCCTGTTTGGCCAGCCTATCAGCAAGTTCGTTGCCTGGGATTCCGACGTGTCCTGCGGTCCACACAAACACCGCTGAGCGACCGGACAGTTCCAGGGCATAGATGGACTACTAGATGGCCGCTACCAAAGGATGACGAGGGTAGCACTGGTCGATAGCTTGTAGGCTGCTCAAGGAGTCAATACAGAGAAGGAGCGACTCCTCAGGGCATGAACGGATGTGCTCAAGAGCACGAGATAGAGCCACCAGCTCTGCAGTAAAAATACCGCAGCCATCGGGCAAGGAATGCTGTTCAATATGTCTACCATGGGCATACGCGAAGCCGACGTGACCGTCAGCCAGCGAGCCGTCGGTGCAAACCACTTCATGGCTTCGGTACAGGTCAAGAATCGAGAGGAAGTGACAGCGGAGAGCAGCGGGATGAATTGGAACCCTTGGGTCATGTGAAAGGTCCAGGCGATCGGACGCGAACTGCAATTGTAGGCCCCTGACCTGCGCCGCCGATTCGAGAGATCAACCGCCGTGCGTGGGAAATAGAGACGGTATTTCGAATGCGCAGGAGAACTACGAACGTGTGCGTCGTAACTGGTGCGCAGTTGCGCACGCCTGACCTCCAATGGAGGGACCCCAGCCTCCGCCGGGACGCTGGTCACCGGACTCGTTCTAAAAGCTCCCGTTGCAAGTCGAACGCCACAGTGGTGCACTGGGTCGAGTAAATGCAACGCTGGGGATGCCGCCGAACCTTAAAGCAGACTCCCATAGTCAAGGTGGGATTGAACAAGGGCATTGAAGAGCTGCAGCAGCGTAGAGCGATCTGCACTCCAGTTGGTGTTTCTCAGGCAGCGGAGGGCATTCAGGTGCTGCCAGCACTTCCGCTTAACCTGACGAAGGTGAGGTAGCCAAGTCAATAGGGCGTCGAAAACCAGTCCTAGTAACTGATACGTCTCCACTACAGTGAGAGAACCGTCATTACGGTAAAGTTCAGTTTGTGGTGACCGGTACGATGCCAATAGATGTGCATGACACACGATGATGGTTCAGATGGCTCTGAGCACTATGGGACTCAACTGCTGAGGTCATTAGTCCCCTAGAACTTAGAACTAGTTAAACCTAACTAACCTAAGGACATCACACACATCCATGCCCGAGGCAGGATTCGAACCTGCGACCGTAGCGATGACACACGACTTCGTGGCTGAAAACTGGAAGCGTCAGGTTAGAGCCCAAGACTCAGCCTTGTGAATGGCTTCATGTAGGCGCCACTCAGCAACACCAGTACTGGTGGAGCAATACGAAATGCAGAAGTCATCCGTATACAGAGTAGGGGAGACCAACGGCCCTACAGCTACTACTAGGAAGTCGACAGGAAGTTTCGGATAAAAATCGAGATCGGGCCCTGGAGCCCCCACTCATACAATGTGGCAAGGATATCATGTCGCCAGGTCGTGTCGTATGCTTTATGTAAGTCACAACCAGCATCTGGAAAAGGCTGTTCGGATGACAGACTCGAGGGACACAAGATTCAGTGGTAGAGCAACCCTGGCGGAAGCCGCCCTGACATGGAGCCAGTACACCACGTGAGTCGAGGACCCGACCCAACCACCGACACACCATACGTTCCACCAGCTTACAGAGAACATTTGCGACGCTGATGGGCTGGTAGCTATCCACATCAACGGGATTTTTGGCAGGTTTTAGCACCGGAATTACGGTGCTCTGCCGCCCTTGCGATGGAAAGTCCCCATCGCATCAGATCCGGTTGAAGATGACGAGGAGGTATCACTTTTAGTCAGATGAGAGATGTTTAATCAACTGACTGTGGATTCGATCCGGCTTAGGAGCAGTGTCAGGGCAATGTGCAAGGGCGCTGAGGAGTTCCCACTCGGTAAAGGGGGCGTTATACTGTTCACTGTGGCTTATAGTGAACGAGAGGACTTTCCTTTCCACCCGCCATTTGAGGGTGCGAAAGGCTGGGGGCGGGGGGGGGGGGTAGTTGTCCGACGAGAGGCTCGTGCATACTGCTCAGCAAAGCGTTCGGCAATCGCGTCTGCGTCGGTAGAGAGCACGCTATTCATGTTAATACCAGGGACACCTGGTGAGGTCTGGTACCCAAAAAGACGTCTGCGGGAAAACGGCTAGATGGAAGCATCAGGAATCGGGGATACAATCTTTCATTTTCAGTCGAGGCAACGTTCTACTGTATTCCTGTTGAGGAAATAGTGACATCCGCGAGTTGACTGCTGTCTTTGATGCTTTCCTGGAAAAAAGAGAACCATCTGCCTCTAAGCTTACTTGCATATGCGTTAAAGGATGACAGAGAGGATGGTGTGATAGGGTGAGATGGAGCTGTAACGTGGTAGAATTTAATGGTAGACTGATGAAGCAGTCTAGAGAGAGGGGGACACGTTGCTGCAGGTCATTTGACCATTTCTTTTCGTTGCTGTGTCGGGATGCATCAGTTGTGTGCCATTATCTGCGTTCAAGTCGCATACAACTGCGTGCCCTGAGTGTGACGTAGAGCACTGTCTACTTGCAATCGCTAACAACAAACCTTTCGGTCATCAGAGGACTTCTATCCAGTTTCGACACATTCCTGAACACGAACGGATATTTATGCAACGTACTACATTCCCCTGGCGCATCTTAGGCATAAAATAGAGTCTTCAGTTTCATAACTACGGTGATTCTAAGTTAGCGACAGGTGTTTGTGAGGTACTACAATTTCTGTGTATACATTTGCTTGACAGATGTCCTGTTTACGGAGCTAGTGGCGGAATTGCGTGTAATTTCACGTGTCAAACACCGCTGTTATGCGTTTGTCCCTTTCTTTGTAAGAGGCATTCCCCGTTACTACCGACCATTTTATATTGGATTGATGCGAGCATAGTATAATTTCTGAACCATGATCTGTTTTGAATAGTGGGTGCTGTACACCTCTGGAAACCTATATTGTACGTGTATCACAAGCAATAGATGTTTTAAGGAAGTAGTTTTTCATTTTACAGTTTATCGCCATTGTTGATCATAGAGAAACCTGCAAGGAGAATGTATGTTATGCCCTGGAAATATATTTCTTACATTGCGATAGGAACAGCGTTGCATTCTACACGACTAATAGGTCAGAAACCGCAACGACCAGACATTATAGCGTGTTTTAAGTGCAGAGCATTGTAGCCTTAGGAGTGCATGTGTTCATGTTCTCTCTTACCAATACCTTCTTGGTAATGACTTCAGAGACTAGAACAATATTTTAGAATTGTTAGCGCAGTTGATTTACGTAAAACGCAGCAAACTCCGTCCGTGTGGAGCTCCATCATGCGTAACAACCACCTGTTTCGTGTTCTTAACCGTCTATTACATCATCACAGCAGTTTCATATCTACTGTACACCGATAAGGGGTGCTAACCTCCTCGACATTCGCCGTGCTCTTAGATGGGTGCGGGGCAGAAGTTACAGCCTCGGTTCACACTGTTCCTACAAGAAACGTGGAATGTAGCGGTCTACTTCTGGTCAGCTTCAGGGAGCGTTGGTCAAACACAATGCGAGGAGATCTTTCGGTCTCTAACTCTATACTAAGAATGTGAGAATGCCCTGTGACTCCCATCCACATAGAGAAATATCTTAAGTTACACACTATGATCGAAATGCTAGAGATATGTAGGTCGATGTGTGATATATTTTGATGTATATGATCGAGAATTAACAATGAATGGACATACTGCACAGTCATCTACTTACATTCGCGATGGTGGTCGCAAAGTAGTGGAGGGGCTGTTTAGCGATGATACAGAAGTTGGTAAGCATGCTGCCGCGTTATTCGTCGGTGTTGAAATTACGATAAAATTGCTAATATTGGTCGCACTATCAACTATGATGCGTATTATTACAGTACACTGACGGTGTCTTTTCTATCCCAAAAGTCCAGGTACGCTGTTAGTTCGTTGCTTGTTCCATTGATCAATCCCACGGTGCGGTAGCCGTTATGATGTGGAACGTGTGAAGTGCACAAGAAATGCACATATGAAACAATTTTTTTAATATATATATATATATATATATATATATATATATATATATATATATATATATATATATATAAAACTACACACCACAACGGACTGGCTACCGTGCTGGATATGAGGTGCAGAGAAGTCCATGGTCATTGTCGGCACAGCGGCACAGGAAGTGACACTGCATAGTGCATGGTGGAAAACGCACCCAGGAAGGTGTCCTCGCCCAAGAGATGGAGAATGAACTGGACTACAATGCGACGACGAGAATGTGGGCTAAAGATCTCAATGCACGATGGACACTATGCACCATGTAAGGCGCCCTTCCCCAATTGGCTCGCTCTTCGGGAAAATTTTGAAAAATGGTGGTCAAACCGTACAGGGGACCATCACATAAAGGCCGAACGTGTGAGACTCATTTTAGTTGGCTCTTACGACAGGCAGGAATACTTCGGACCTACTCTAACTCCCGGATCCGCAAGGTGGTGTCCAAGAATTAAATATTTTGTTACTGTGTGACAAAAGTAATTGCACATGACTTGTTTATCACTTGACCACTGAAAACAACAGTTGATACATTATATGTAAAATAAGAAACGGAATAGCTGTGATGTCTTTCTAGAATAGACCCCAAACTTTCACTTTCATTAATTCATGCATTGTAGGTACGTGACAGCAGCTTCTCTGATGATTTTTGTTACGATCCACATCTTATATTAGCTGCCTTACAGGGCCAGGGTCATATTTATTTAGAATGTCTGACACCCTGGGCTTGAGAAGACAGTTCAGATGTTTTTTTTTTCCATTTGCGCGCTAAGTGGTAAACTAAGTTTTGCACACATTAGTACACTCGTTGTGCAGATATAAAGGTCGGACATGCAACACAACTTATCGAACTGGTTTGCGGAGAGCAAAGTTTGTGGAATGCGGCTGACGCCGAGTGGAAAAAACAAAGGAAAAAATGACAATTTGGTCAGAAATCTGAAGAAAAATGAATAAAACTATTCGCGAGTGAAACAGGTTCAAATGGCTCTGAGCACTATGGGACTTAGGTTCTAGGTCATTAGTCCCCTAGAACTTAGAACTACTTAAACCTAACTAACCTAAGGACATCACACACATCCATGTCCGAGGAAGGGTTCGAACCTGCGACCGTAGCGGTCGCGCAGTTCCAGACTGTAGCGTCTAGAACCGCTCGGCCACTCCAGCCGGCAGTGAAAGAGGGTTGGAGGGATCATATAGTGGTACCGAAAGTACCCTCCGCCACACACGATTAGGTGGCTTGCTGAGTATGACGTAGATGTCTTATCGTGTTCAATGTAATACATTTTGCCACTCGGTTACAGGAGTTACTTCTCAGTTTGTCTTCAACTAACGAAGAAAAATAATGAAACTGGTTGAGTGAGTGTCTGAAAAACGCTATAAACTTCTCCACACCATCGAGCAAATGCTCTGGAACTAAATTTTATATGCTACTTCTTCACGATGCAACAACATTCGTCTGACTGGACTGTGGATCCTGAGTACTCTTTCCAGTAACATACAGTCCTTCTCTCCCCTAACCTCCATGTACGTTCGGAGTGCCAAAATTAACAGTTTTTAGCTCGAGCACTGCGCTGGATGTTTGTTGGCCTTCGCTGTCTCCGCTGCTACTGTCGCGCATCACTGCCCTGGGCCCAGCAGAGAGCTCTTCGCAGGGCGCAGGAAATAGCGTCGCGCCAACGAACCGCACGAAACTGCTCTCGTCTAGGAGAAACTAAAGCACCCACCGACTTCCAACAAACTGTAAAAATTATTTCAAACCTTTCCGAAACCTTATCTCTCTCCTTAAGTCTCCTCGTCCCCCCCCCCCCCCCCCCCCCCAACATACACACACACACACAAAATGTAACGGGTTTTGTCGCTTACTACAGTTTGGACGTTGGTTTGGTAAAAGTTCCGCATCAGACGTTACATTTTAATTTATTAATTCACCATTACTGACTATTGGCGAGAACTTTTGCAGACGTTATCGACATATACTAGTGAAGGCAACTGCCGGCCGCTGGTGGCCGAGCGGTTCTGGCGCTACAGTCTGGAACCGCGCGACCGCTACGGTCGCAGGTTCGAATCCTGCCTCGGGCATGGATGTGTGTGTTGTCCTTAGGGTAGTTAGGTTTAACTAGTTCTAAGTTCTAGGGGACTGATGACCTAAGATGTTAAGTCCCATAGTGCTCAGAGCCATTTGAACCATTTTTAAAACGACCCATATCTCAGCAAGTATTTGTTTTCGGTCATTTTGCTCCTGTAAAACTGTGGCACATTTTTTTAACGTTTTGTGTTCAAATGACACGGCAAACAACGTCCAAGATCCTATATTCGTATACGACTCACGAAACTATCACATTCTTGATGGCGTAGTTCACGTGAAGACTACGAGGAGAGAATGACAGATTCGAGTTTCACAATTAACAAAATATTCTGGGCTCTTGTGCCGTGCTCGAGTGGATTTCACATTTAAGCTTAATGTTTCGTCCCCATCCGCGAAGGACGTTTTCAAGGGGGATCGTAGCGTCTTGTAGTGTCCGATTCACAGCCTGACTCGTTAGTGGCTACGGCAAAATTCCGTTTACGCGTGCCCCCGTGCAGTGGCGGGCGTCACATGTTTTGAATACCCGAGCGTGATTGGCCACTGTCGATTCAATCGCCCGCTGTTGACGTCAGCCCCTGCCAACTGCGCTCCAGTATTCAAAAGATACGGCGTCACGCTAATGCGCGGGAGCACGCGTAAACTGAATTTTCCTGCAGTCAGTCAAGACCCAGCGCATGAATCGGACTTAGCAAGAAGCTAGATCCTCTGAAAATATCTTCCTCAAATGGGTACGCAACGTTGGGTTTAAATATGAAATCCATTCGATCACGGCATAAAAGTCCGGAACATTTTATTTATTGTGCTATTTCCGGCCGTGAAAGTTTACATTTTACAATTGCATTTGAGCTTACACCGAGGGTACCAATAATCTTGCCAACAACTCCCGTGCGGCAACCGCGAATGGAGCGGGAAGCACGTAATATCTCCAGTTACTGAACAGTGGCTTGTGGAACACGTGTACTGATTTACTGAAGAGCAAAAGAGCCAGTTTCAATCTCTATAAACTTGATTTCTCTGAAGAGGGAAAGAATGTTCGACATCGTGCACTTATAACAGTAATATTCGTCACGAACTGAACATACATAACCTAAAAAATTACAAACCAACACGAGAGAAGAAATTTTAATGGCTTAATTTCAAAAATAAGTAGTGTTAGATAAGGTTCCAAAATGAAGTTACAATCTACACCTGCGAAGTCTGGGCAATCAATGAAAGTGAGGAGCACTTTAACAGCTACATGCCTGCAATTTGAATTGAAAATGATACAATAAGTGCACTAGGGTTATTAGAGTCCATTACAAACAAACTATAATGGCGTTAAGTGATGGTTGGTTGGCTGGTTAGAAGAGTAACGGACTAAACTACAAGGTCATCAGTCCCTGCGTTAAGTGTCCTGTAGTATATCTTTTTCAGCGAAGATAATATTATTCCAATGCATTTTGATGCGAGTGGGAGTAAGTTACGAATTTAAAAAGTTAAACAGTATAAAACAAATACAAGTGTTTTCAAACCTAATTAAAATTTCCTTTGTGTTTGCACATACGACAATAGACGACACAGAGCCGCTGAAACAGAGTGAGTTGATGCAGGTGCGCTCTGTGAACATTTTAAAAGGAACAAACTCATCGGAAACCAATGAAATTTTTCGCCAGTGTTACAGAAGACAGTACCTTTGATTAACATAATGGAAGCGGAATTTTAAATAACTTTTCTTCGCCGCGAGAATCTAATAAGAACGTTTCTCCGTAATTCACAGGTCATGAGAGTAGAGTATGCCATAGAATAAGTTAAGTAAGGACTGTGGAACAATTGTATTATCGACACTGTAATTTCAAATACTGTTTTAACTTATATCTGAAGCAGACTAATGAAAACGTGGAAAATTATATATGTGGACAGAGGCGGCTACTGTGTAAGAGCACGTGAACACCCTAACTTCCGACACCTTGCGGATTTACTGGTTATTTTTCTTTGAATGCTGTTAAACGTAACAGATGATGCACCTGAAAGATACGGCACTTAAATCTCTACACTCCGTGATTTGGCATTAGAGTCGCGAACGCACCTATAGTTGTGCACGTTCTAAGGAGCTTTTGCGTGACGCATCTGCCTTACGGGCCAAATACCTACGGATTTGATACACAACGTGCGCGGCTCACGACCACACTGCGGCAGGCGTTTATCCCCGTTCGCTCGGCATAAACTCTGCTACCTGATAGCACACTCTTCAGATACGCTTTTCACTCACTATACAGTAAAATTAGACAGTACCTCATTATATGTTAAAGTTGTATTGACTGTAAACCTATTTTGTGGATTTCTGAATGAGTTATAGAATATTAAGCTAAGAATTTTATCATACGTAATCTATTTGAGGCGGTGAGGATCATAAGCGCCAAAAGCACATCAACGTGGATTGTGAGATTGTAGCATTTATTCATGCTTCTGAAATCTGTTAATCTTAATGGTGAGGCAGGTTTATCTGTGCTGTAGGACCACTATGTATATATGAAAATTCACGAAAAGCTGTATCATTGGTTTCCCTGATATTCACTTAAATGTGGGATCGAAATGGGGGTGCTTTAGGCCCTTATAGACCTCAGCGCCTCATTTGTATTCTAGTCAAGTGACCATGTTGGTAGACATTACTACTTGAGTTTAACCATTTCCACAAACGCCAGTTTGTGTTTGGGGTTGGTTGTTTATTCTGCGGAAATATGCTTTCGCGTGCAGTTTAAACATGAACAGTGTTGAATCTATTTTAAATGCTAACAGAAAAGTAAAGCTGTGAACAGGACCGTGAGTCATGCTTGGGTAGTTCACTCACAAGGGGAGGCCGCCAATTGTGAAATTCAGATTCGATTCATACTGCGCATAATAAAAGCTCATGGCTAGAGGTGTAATGTGGCAAAGCACCAAGATGCACTTCTCAGCCGTTGTCGAGAAAATCTACAGTTAAAAGAAACCGTTGCGGTGAAATACTCTCTACGATTAATGATTTTCTACAGCGTCGTGGCGCAGCGGTAAGCGCTCGGGTTCGTAATCCGAAGGTCGCCGGATCGAATCTCACGCCATGCAACTTTTTTTTTATTATTTGTTTTGTGTAATTCAAATGTATATACACACACACACACACACTATAATATATATATATATATATATATATATATATATATATAATTCCCGGCAATCAGTTGCAACAATTATGCATATAATAAGTTGTTGAAAGTCGTTTGTCGTGGAAAAACTGGCGACTTCCAACATCATTATGTTTTCCGCAAACAAAGTTGTATTTCACATATGTTATTAATTGTCTTCATAATGTTTACCGCGTATAGTTAACGGAAGACGTAGAAACGATATTCCGAATCGAATACGTATAGTGTAAGTCAAGCGTTCGAATTAGAATAGAGACCCCACGAACACAAATTTGCTGTGGCAGGTATGAAATATAAACTCCGTTACTCGCTCGTTACACTTGAAGGACAGATGTTGAATGGGCCGAAACGAGCCGCCGCATAACAGCGTAGTTGCCTGCTAACTTCGAAAGGAGGTAGATGCGGTCCCTAGCGCAACTTATAACATCGTCGAAAATCAGTGCGGACGTGAGAGCTTTGGTACACCCTGTTAAACAAACGGAAAAATGGAGGCGGTACAATTGGAGAGCGATCCGGGCCCATGAAAGTGATGTGATCGAAAAAAGATTCTATACACAGTGAAGTGGCGAAACAACAATTGAAAGATGCGTTGGTGTATTTTGAAAGCGTCCATCGTAACAGTAATCGCATCGCAGCAGAACCGTCATCATCAATCTACGAAGAAGCCATGGTAATTGGGGAAGAAATGTTCCAGAATACGCTGCAAATGCTCGCCGAAAAAACCCTCGTTCATGATGAGGAACTGATAGACATTAATGAAATCGACGATAATAATGCCTACGAAGACGTTGAAACGAGTCCCACTGCCAAAGAATCATCAGACGAATACGAGCCGGACGAGAAGAAAAAAAAGGGTACTACTATATTTCTGTGGATTACAAAATTAGAGCTGTCAATCTGGCCAAAGAACATCCAGGCTGGAGTCTCAAAACTCTACAATAAAAGGGGTGCTCTCGTTTGACAAATATGGGCTATTTAACCAGGTGGGAAGAGCGAATCAAAAGTGGCGCTAGCAAATTTGATAAATATTGTACCATCGATTCATGGGCGCATGATCGCTTCGTAGAAGCTCGACAAAACTTCCAGCAAGTTACTACCAGAAACCTGCAGCAGTGGGCCTTGGGCGCTGCATGTCAGTTCCCAGATTTCAACTTCAAAGCTTCAAAAACATGGGTCACCGAATTTAAAAAGAAGCATGGGATTCGGCAACGGAAAATCACAAAATTTGTTTCCAGGAAAGAGACGGCTACCCAAGACGAAATTCTGGCCGCAGCGGACACATTTCGGATCCAGACGCGAACGTTGATAACTAACTTCGACAAATTTCATAATTAATACTGATCAAACAGGTACGTAAAGAGCTGTTCACAAATGTCATATGACATGGTGATAGAGTATGATAATCTGATATATGATAGACAAGACTGATTTCGTACATTTCTTATACAAACGATATTTTTATATTTTGTTTGTCAGGGTGCCAGTACCAGTCCACGTTCAACAGAACTCTCGCCGAAAAAGGGTCAAAGGCTGTCCTGGTAACCCGACACGACATGAACAAGGTGACGCATTCGTATACGGCACAATATTCAATCACGATATCTGGACGAGTCTTGCCTCTTGTTTTCGTATGCCTCCAAGAGCCCAGGGCGCTGATGACCTCGATGTTGAGCGCCCATAAACCCCAACACACACACTCCAAGAGCCCACAGGTACGTTTGGACCCAGAGTACAGAAGACAGTCGACGAGTACGCCAAGAAGTATACCAACGTTGTTATTTCATCCTCCAAATCCGGTAAACTAACAACGGGTTTGTTCATGGACTTCTTGCGTAATGCTTTGCAACCATACGTACAAAAGAAAGAATTTCTCCTTCTGGTCGACTCTTGGGGTGGGCAAACGAACCCAGCGTTATACGATGAGATGTTCCAGGACGATAAGAAGCTACCAACGTGCACTATAAAAGTCATTCCTCCAAAGTGCACTCCTCTCGTCCAACCGTGTGACGTGTATTTTTTACCGGCAGGTAAAAAATTTGATCAAGTGCCTTCAAAATTGTGCTTTTTTTATCGAAACCGTGACAACTCCAGAGACGATTGTATAAAAATTCAATCCATCGTCCACCACCAATTGTCTTCTCCGATTTTGCCGATATGATACGATACGCGTGGTATGCATCAAACCTGACGAACGATAGAACAATTTTTCAAAATGTCAATCAGGTGTGTTTCCCAACAGATAATTTAAAAAACAATTGTTCTTGTAAAAACGCATCGTTTATCAGATGTGCTCGATGTCGTGCTGTTTTCTGCTTTCCATGCTTCTATGCTAACTATCACTCTGGTTCGTGCGATACTCCAGCTACTTCTGGTCACTAATTGTTAATTATGGGCGAGTATATACCGAACTTTTCAATAAATTGTATCCACTTGAATATTATTTGTGATATTGTGTTTTATTTCAAGTGTTATTTTTCCACGACATACGACTTTCAACAACTTATTATATGCATAATTGTTGCAACTGATTGCCGGGAATTTATATATATATATATATATATATATATATATATATATATATATATATATATATATATATGTGTGTGTGTGTGTGTGTGTGTGTGTGTGTGTGTGTGTGTGTGTGTGTGTACATTTGAATTACACAAAACAAATAATAAAAAAAAGTTGCATGGCGCAAGATTCGATCCGGCGACCTTCGGATTACGAACCCGAGCGCTTACTGCTGCGCCACGACGCTGTAGAAAATCATTAATCGTAGAGAGTATTTCACCGCAACGGTTTCTTTTAACTGTAGATTTTCTCGACAACGGCTGAGAAGTGCATCTTGGTGCTTTGCCACATTACACTTCTTGCCATGAGCTTTTATTATGCGCAGTATGAATCGAATCTGAATTTCACAATTGGCGGCCTCCCCTTGTCAGTAGAGCACTTGCCCGTGAAAGGCAAAGTTCCCGAGTTAGAGTGTCGGTCCTGCACACAGCTTTAATCTGTCAGGAAGTTTTATGTTACGGCACACTCCACTGCAGAGTCAAAATCTCATTCTAGGAACATAAAAGTAAATTATCAGGTAAAATTAGCCGCAAAGGAACTAGGTCCCTGAGAACATATCCTTTGATTGAGAGAGTGACGCAATCAAATAAGCGTGACTGCAAGTGTACATTTAACAAGGGAAGTGTACAATTAGCACAAGTTGTGCAGTATAAGAATTTCTTATTCTCAGCCCGGAAGTAAATTCGTGAACTAATACATCTATTAGGGATCTTTTACTTTGTCCATAAATTTTTTTAAAAAAGCACGAAAACTCCCACCTACACATGACTGAAATGGCGAATTGCGAAAGCTTACACATTATTTCGTTATTGCCCTAAACTGCACTTCATTATGTACAAAACAACGAAATTCCACAAAACAAATTCTTTCGTTTCTCAGATAAGTTACGCATTATTATTATTATTATTATTATTACTATTATTACTGGCAGTGGCTGTAGTCGTATTAACTTTTTGATAAGCATACCTGTTTTACAGCAGAGGCTATTAATTTCACACTCCCAAATTTAACTGAATCTAAATATTTGTGAACACCCAGAATGTACACTCACGAGCCGCCAACGAATGTGGACAAAATAATGGCTGAAAGGTACTCGAGTAAAACTTTAGCAGACGTCTCAAGCCGACGTCTGAAAACTTCCCATACCGTAAGCTGAAAATGAGGAAATATGCGAAATAAGGGATAGAATATAGTAACGAGAGATGTTGACTGATTACGTAAGATAGCGGAGCCCATGACAGAACTATATTTGATAAACGTTATCGTCAGGTTACCTGCAGGAATACAGAAGGCGATACAATGAAAAAACATCTAATTATGATATAGGGCGTAATGTACAAATATACTTTAGCTATGCTCTTACGTCACAACCTAACCACCTCACCGAAAATCTGCACAGATTCCGAGAGAGAAAAAATGTATGCCATGCAGCCTTATAATGTCTCACTGCAGGGCATATCAAAGTTACTGCATTTTGTTAAGAAATATCCCTACAAATCCCCTTTAGTTCATATATTTTCCTCAAGAGGCGCTACATCAGCGACAATTAAAATGTAATTAGTGGATTATCCATAACAGGCGCTACAGTAATTCTTGTTTATCGTAGCCAACATCCTTCCCACTAAAACGACTCTGTTAATGCTAAACATTCTATAAGCCAACAGCATTAATTTTCAATCCGAAACTTTTTTTACTTCAGATTTAAGTAACTAATTTCACTATGTTTGCCGGCTGAGGTGGCCGAGCGGTTCTAGGCGCTACAGTCTGGAACCATGCGACCGCTACGGTCACAGATTCGAATCCTGCCTCGGGCATGGATGTGTGTGATGTCCTTAGGTTAGTTAGGTTTAAGTAGTTCTAAGTTCTAGGGGACTGATGACCCATAGTGCTCAGAGCCATTTGAACTATTTTTTTTTTCACTCTGTATAAGAGTAACAGACTGGCTCTACTAAATGAATTGCTAATTAAATGTGAAGTCATGCACGTAATTCTAAATATTTTTCACAACAGAAAAACTATGTTCAGTTTTGTTATTTAGAATGGAAGAAACCTTAAAATTGTATTCGCGTTCAAATTTTTGTCTGAGTAAGGAGTATTGATGTGTTGTCTATTGAAATTCAATGCTGGAAGTAAGATTTCAAGGTGAAAGTATATCAGTTTCTTTAGCAGATTACTTCGACGTGAGTATATATGGTTCAAATGGGTCTGAGCACTATGGGACTTAACATCTGAGATCATCAATCCCCTAGAACTTAGGTTAGTTAACCTAAGGACATCACACACATCCATGCCCGAGGCAGGATTCGAACCTGCGACCGTAGCGGTCCCGTGCTTAGAACCGCTCGGTCACTACGGCCGGCCATGAGTATACAGTTCGGTTGTGTGGAACAAGTGGTAAATGGTTTGATCACAGTGGACATTCTGATCAGAGGTACAGCAAAAAGCAGTACGTATCAGTTCGACTGAAATTATTATGACACCACAAATACTATCAGAGAGCAAAACAGTTTTGTCTCTTGTTTAAAAAAAACATCATTACTGGTGGTGTGGAATTGTTCTGCTACAGCTTTAATAATAATTCCTATGAACAACAAGATTCAGAAGGATGTAGGTTGCAGTAGGTACTGGGAGATGAAGCTTGCACAGGATAGACTAGCATGGAGAGCTGCATCAAACCAGTCTCAGGACTGAAGACCACAACAACATGAACAACAACAATTTAAATCCTGTATTGAATACCCAACAACCACAGCAAAGAACCAATATTTGGTGCGATTATTTCCTCTCCAATACTACAACAGAGCGTGGTCTAGGGGGCCTTGTAATAGTTCGCCCCCCCCCCCCCCCGGTCGGAGATTCGAGTCCTCCCTGGGGCGCGCGCGCGTGCGTGTGTGTGTGTGTTAGATATATACGTCATACGCAGCATAAAGGAAAGAGTTGGCTTGGTTTCATTATTTAGCCACTACACATCACGAGTTTTGAATATCGCAGCACACGAATCGGCGAGTTCAATTATTTTGTCTACTTAGGTGTGACAGTCAGGTTCACTAGATAACAGTTACATATCTGCATCACGATAAAACGATACACGCCAACAAACCTTGGAAACAGCGAAAAGTTCAGAATCACAAAAGTTCAAGAAGGCTCAAATTATCCTCACTTACACCACGGGTAATGACAACAATCGATTTCATACGGAGGTGTACATGTCATCATTCTCGCAGTACTTTCACTATAATTTACAAGCTACCGGGGAGTTACATGTCCTCCACTTCAAAGATTTTAGAGCTTCAGCAAGAAATAATCGTACGTTAAACGTTGACATTTATACAAAACTACATCCTCAATCGCTTTCGAGACAAGGCCATTAGAAATTACGTTTGTTGTGTTATCCATTCGCAAGTGCGCGCGCGCGAGAGAGAGAGAGAGAGAGAGAGAGAGAGAGAGAGAGAGAGAGAGAGAGAGAGAGATGGCTCTGAGCACTATGGGACTGAGGTCATCAGTCCCCTAGAACTCTAGAACTTAGAACTACCTAAACCTAACTAACGTAAGGACATCACACACATCCATGCCCGAGGCAGGATTCGAACCTGCGACCGTTGCGGTCGCGCGGTTCCAGACTGAAGCGCCTAGAACCGCAGAGAGAGAGATAATTGGTTTTAAGTGACAAATGAGAGAACTGTTTTATAGCAACTACATTTACACGACTTCACTACAATAAACCATTAAGTGCCTGGCAGAGGGTTCATCGAACCACATGCAAGCTACTTCTCTACCGTTCCGCTCGCCACTGGCGCGCGTGAAAACGAACACACAAATCTTTCTGTGCCAATTCTCATTTCTCTTATTTTATGTCATCCTCATTACTCCCTATGTAGGTGGGCACCAAAAATTATTTTAGAATTCGGAGTAGAATGTTACTGATTGAAATTTCATGAGAAGATCTTATTTTGATAATTGCCACCCCAATTCGTGTATCATATCCGTGGCACTTTGAATTTTTTCAACGTCGTTCCTCAGTCGTACGTGATGCGGATTCCACACCGCACAGCAATACTCCAGAAGAGGACGGGCAAGCGTATTGTAGGCAGTCTAGAGACCCGTAAAATTTAAGGGTTATGCCAATAAAACGCAGTCTTTGGCTTGCCATCCCACAATATTATCTACGTGATCATCCCAAGTTACATTATTTATAATTGTAACATCTACGTATTAAGTAGTTCATAGCATTTATATTTGTGTGATTTGACATGTAACCGAAATTTAACGGATTGCTTATCCGGATCTCTTTGGTGTTGTGTTTTAATCATAAATCCCAGGTCTGCCTCTGTGTTTCAAGATACAGCAACAGCTGACCGAAATGGCCGTGCGGTTCTAGGCGCTGCAGTCTGGAACCACGAGACGCTACGGTCGCAGGTTCGAATCCTGTCTCGGGCATGGATGTGTGTGGTGTCCTTAGGTTAGTTAGGTTTAAGTAGTTCTAAGTTCTAGGGGACTAATGACCTCAGAAGTTGAGTCCCATAGTGCTCAGAGCCATTTGAACCATACAGCAACAAACAAACCAAATGCTTGTAACACATCATGTAGGTAGTGGCATACGTGTGCATCAAATTACCGTTATACTCATACAACCGAATGAGATGGCTGAAGTTTAATACAAAGGACTTACATTCGAGAGAGTAGCACTTTAAAAACATGTCCGGCCATCCAGATTAAGATTTCACGCATTTTGCCTAATTCACTTAAAAAAATTAAATGCTGAGACAGTTCCTTAGAAAACAACACGATTGGTATCCCTCTCCACCTGACCCTGTTCGTGCCCTTGTTCTATCTCTTTCGGCCTCATAGTCGGTGATACGTTAAGCGTTAAGTCTAGCTTCGTTCCTATGCACAATACTATTCCAACACCATACGGCCATTCTCTCGCAGAAGTTCGCGTCTCTTCAGTGGCAAATGTGTAACGGATAAATCCATCACTGTGCTAAACTCACCGTCACGTCTTTGTAACATGACAATAGCGCAGCGACTCATCAGTCTGTTTTTTTTTCTGCCCCATTCGAACGAACCACGCAGACACAAACAACAAGCTTCGGTCAGCTTCGGGACTCAACGGACCGCCGTCGGGTTACCGATTGCCTGCCTAGATCGTACTGCGATTCGCTCTAATTCTAGGGCGGTTGGAATTTTTCCGTAGGACGCGAATAAATATTGAGCGTGAAAATTGTTGAGTGATACTGATTACTTGGCCTTGAAATGTAGATGCATAGGCTAAAACAGATCTACAAACGGAAAATTTCGAATGCTCGGAGTTTGATTTCCTGCGCCAACAAGACTAGAAATGAATTACAAACACTGCAGTACATTACGTACAATTACATATGATTGTTACTTCTGTGGCCGTTCTTCGGTCCGATCGCACATTTCAATTTCCTGAGAAACGATTCGCTTGGCATTATCCCCTAAATCCTGAAGCACTTTGTATAAGTGTGAAAATTTCAACGCGTTAACGACAGATTAGTAACCACAAAGCAAAGTGCTTATTGATATATCTTATTCGTAAAATAGGAGAATGAGTAAGGTCTAATGCACAGCATTAATTGTACTATACTTGAGGTGAGTGTAAAGATATGCTTTAACATGCACATGACAATGCAGCAAGTTCTGTGACAAAAGCTAAAAATATTGGATTAAAATAACTGCATGGCAACACTTTTACAAGATCATGCAGATACATGCAATACTGTCATTTCCTATTGCTCGATTACATTCTCTACAGGAAGTTCGTGTAATAATAATAATAATAATAATAATAACAATAATAATAATAAATTATCAAAGCTAATCGCCACACATTTAATAATATTTTGATTAAGTGCGCCACTGGTTCGCTTACAGCATATAATTTAAATGTCGCAAGTCGACCGAAAACCATACAACTACACGAATTACTCAACGGCCACGAACATACCATGAGCAACGTCTACGAAATATTTTATGTGGTGGTAGAGCTTACCTTTCGCTGGGAGGAGTCTCCGTTGACGATATAGCGACCATGTCGAAAAAGGAAGAAGTGTCGAACGTAATATCGCGCAAAATAGTAGCTCCAAACCGTACACTCCGAACATAAACCGTAAACTGCGCCATCTTGAACGCATTCGCCAGACCAATAAGCTAGCATCGTTTGCAATTCCAAAGAAACACTGCAGTAGCCAAGGAAGTATAACAGTTATATTAAACCTCCATGGCAGTAGCTGCATATCCATATCGCTGGAACTCTAGGCAGCGTAATCACCAGCAATCGGTCGCTCGGTTCTATCCCGCCACACATGAGTGATTTACCATGCGATTTCAACAAGAATTAAGAAAGCTACTGACTCGTGAATTTCTGCTATGGAAAATGAGCTGCTATGTTTAGCAGCGCTCGTAAGAAGTTAAAGTGGTCGTAGTTCAACCGCCAAGAGCTGCTAATAATTGCTTCATGATTCATAACCAGTTTCCAGCTTCGTCTTAGTGAGTATCTTACATAGCAATATTAAAACTATGGCGTCAAATAACATAAAATATATCCTACTTCACTACCGTCAAGTAATAAAATATATTACTTTGTCAATAATAAAATGTACCAACATTGTTAATCTTCGTCTGTATATCACAGTCAGGATCCAACATTTCGTGTGCAGGCCCTCGATCTACTGGCATACTGTTCCACAACAATATTGTCAATAAGAGCGCTACTGCTTTCCACAGCTCGAGTTGTACGAAGGGTGTTCATTAAGTAATGCAACACATTGTTTCCTAGGCCAGTTTCGGTTGAAAAAATACGGAATTTGTTGTGGGACATCGTGGAATATTCCCACTACAGTCCCTGTTGTTTCATGAATTCCCAATACGTGGCAGCACTGTACGTAGCCTTCAAAGTGACGTCTGCAACGGAGCTGCATTCCAAGCAGAGATCTGTCATTGAGTTACTTTTGGCGCAAAACCAGAGCATCACAGATATTTACAGGAGGTTTCAGGACGTCTAAGGAGACTTGGCTGTGAACAAAAGCTCGGTGAACAGCTGGGTGAGGCGTCCGTCGTCATCGCAATAACGTCGCGCCAACCTGTCAAATCTCCCGCGCGCCGGCCGGCCGCACACGTCTGTGACTCCTGCACTATTGTAACGTGCGGATGCTCTCAATCGAGGTGATCGAAGGATCACGAACAGCTCGCTGCTCAACTGGGCGTATCTGTCGCTAGTGCTGACATATTCAAAGGTGTGTGCCCGCTAACAGAAGACCGTGAAAAGCAACGAAGGGCGATCTGTGCGGAATTGTTTGCGCGTGTCCGACCCCGTTAGCTGAGTGGTGTCGGCACGGTAGCTCAGCGTGTTCGGTCAGAGGGATAGCTGCCCTCTGTAATAAAAAAACTGAGTTAATGGATCAACAAGGAATTGAAACGGGTGTCTTTCGACGTCCGCCCAGAGCAGATACAACGAACGAAAACGAACAAAATGAGATTAAAAAAAAAGAAGTGGTCAGCGCGGCGGAATGCCAAGCCAAGGGGCGCGGGTTCGATTCCCGGCTGGGGCAGGAGATTTTTCTCCGCTCAGGGACTGGGCGTTGTGTTGTTGTCATCATCATTTCATCCCCATTTCCGACGAGCAAGTCGCCCAATGTGGCGTCGGATGTAATAAGTGCTTTCCCTCGGCGGCCGAACTTCCCCGAATGGGGGACTCCCGGCCCACAATGCCGTACGCTCATTTCCATTTGGTTGCGCGACATGAGGCTGATCGTGACAATTTTTCATCGTACATCGTCACAGGCAATGAAACATGGGCTCATCACTTGGAAGTGGAAACACAATGGCAGTCCACACCATATCATCTCTGAAGAAAAAGTTCAAAGCCGCAGATTCAGTTGGTAAAGTTATGTGCGACGGTCTTGTGATACTCTGAAAGGCATATTCTGTTTCTTGCTCTTCCTCAGGCTGCAAAGATCAATTCTGAAGTGTATCTTGCTACCGCCAGGAAATTGAAGAAACGACTTCAGCGTGTTCATCGCCGCAAAAATGCAACCGGACTTCTCCTTCTCCATGACAACGCCTCTCCAGAAGGCTTCACACATGTCTGCACACCCGACAGGAGTTCATAAGACTTCATTGGATTGTTCTTCCTCATCTAGCCTACAGCCCGGATCTCGCACCTGCCGATTTCCATGTTTGGCCCAGTGAAGGTGCGAGAAGTAGAGATGGGCAATCTCGTTCATCCTTGGGAAATAGTTCACTGGTGATCGCTCTTTTTTGGGAACCGTCCATTTTTATTCGTTCACCGTTCATTTGTGCTTGGTATAGGGTTCTTATGAAAAACTGAAAATTAGTAGCATAGGTGATTGAAGATGGAAGGTGCCAAGAGGGGGCACATGCCTCCGCCCTGGAGTACAGAGTTTTCATTCATTACAGAATTCTCACACACTTGTAGACGTAGTTTTCGTGATTGTGCTGAACCTCTCGTTTAGTCAACTGTAGCGTTATGTGGCTAATCGCAGTGAAAGAGTATAAGGTGGCGCACGAAAAACCGGCCCCTAGTACAGACTGCTCGTCAATTACGCACGATTCGTTGACCGCTACGATCAGAATAGATAAACATGTAATAATTAGGTAGTAAAGAAATAACAAATAACCTAATGCAAACAACAACTTCGAAACAATAGATGACGATTTGTAGGCGAGAATGAGCAGCCTAGTACTCGGGGCCGATTTTTCGTGCGCCATCCTGCACCACAAAAATAATATTGTAGAAGTTATCATATTCTCTTTACGAAGTCGGTCTGCCTTCCATAACAATGAACACGCTTTTTTACCCTGGATCAAAAAAAGACGGAAAATGGCCACTCCTGTGTGCCGTGCCGACTTCCTTTGCTTGTGTAATAACAAAAAATCTTGCCGTTTAATAAGAATTTCTTCTGCTGTTTATCGAAATAGTGAAGTAAGCATATAAGCCGTTTTGTTACCTGAAAAGATGTATATATTACATACTACGTAATTTTGTGTAATTTGGATAATTATAAAATACATTTTAACCACCGGTCATGGACTCTGAATAGAATACGAAAAGAACCAGAAGTTCAGAGCTCAAAAAAATTTGAAACAGATCTAGAATAGGCGTGCGCAGCGGACGAAACGAAAAATTCGATACTGAACTATGAGCAGTCGGCAGTGGAACTGCGACGAGTGGCCACGCGAAGGAGGACGAGTCCGGACGAGCGAGGCCGAGACAGACGGGAACGAGACCGAGGCCGGAACGAGACCGACCGTTCCCCATTCCCGGGAACTACACTACTGGCCATTAAAGTTGCTGCACCACGAAGATGACGTGCTACAGACGCGAAATTTAACCGACAGGAAGAAGATGCTGTGATATGCAAATGATTAGCTTTTCAGAGCATTCACACAAGGTTGGCGCCGGTGGCGACACCTGCAACGTGCTGACAGGAGGAAAGATTCCAACCGATTTCTCATACACAAACAGCAGTTGACCAGCGTTGCCTGGTGAAACTTTGTTGTGATGCCTCGTGTAAGGAGCATAAATGCGTACCATCACGTTTCCGACTTTGATAAGGGTCGGATTGTAGCCTATAGCGATTTCGGTTTATCGTATCGCGACATTGCTGCTCGCGTTGGTCGAGAGCCAATGAGTGTTAGCAGAATATGGAATCGGTGGGTTCAGGAGGGTAATACGGAACGCCGTGCTAGATCCCAACGGCCTCGTATCTCTAGCAGTCGAGATGACAGGCATTTTATCCACACGGCTGTAACGGATCGTACAGCCACGTCTCGACCCCTGAGTCAACAGATAGGGACGATTGCAAGACAACAACCAACTGCACGAACAGTTCGACGACGTTTTCAGCAGCATGGACTATCAGCTCGGAGACCACGGCTGCGGTTACCCTTGACGCTGCATCAGAGACAGGAGCGCCTGCGATGGTGTACTCAACGACGAACCTGGGTGCACGAATGGAAAAACGTCATTTTTTCGGATGAATCCAGGTTCTGTTTCAGCATCGTGATGGTCGCATCCGTGTTTGGCGGCATCGCGGTGAACGCGCATTGGAAGCGTGTATGCGTCATTGCCATACTGGCGTATCACACGGCGTGATGGTATGGGGTGCCATTGGTTACACGTCTCGGTCACCTCTTGTTCGCACTGACGGCACTTTGAACAGTGGACGTTACATTTCAGATCTGTTACGACTCGTGGCTTTACCCCTCATTCGATTCCTGCGAAACCCTACATTTCAGCAGAATAATGCACAACCGCATGTTCCAGGTCCTGTACGGGTCTTTGTGGGTACAGAAAATGTTCGACTGTTGCCCTGGCCAGCACATTCTCCAGATCTCTCACCAATCGAAAACGTCTGGTCAATGGTGGCCGAGCAAGTCGCTCATCACAATACGCCAGTCACTACTCTTGACGAACTGTGGTATCGTGTTGAAGCTGCATGGGCAGCTGTACCTGTTCACACCATCCAAGCTCTGTTTGACTCAATGCTCAGGCGTATCAAGGCCGTTATTACGGCCAGAGGTCGTCATTCTGGGTACTGATTTCTCAGGATCTGTGCACACAAATTGCGTGAAAATGTAATCACGTCAGCCCTAGTATAATATATTTGTCGAATGAATACCCGTTTATCATCTGCATTTCTTCTTGGTGTAGCAATTTTAATGGCCAGTAGTGTAAACCTGAAGTTCGCGAACGACCCATCTCTTGAGGGAAGCAGTACGTGGGTGATTGGGAGGTTATTGATGCAGCAAGAAGTTGCCTTCGACGTCGACCAGTAGAGTGGTACAATGCGGTGATACGGGCCCTCCCAGTAAGGTGGCGTAAGGCCGTCGCATTGAGCGGAGATTACGTTGAAAAACAGGGTTTTGCAGGCAAGAGAATGGAGAATAACATCATGTATTGGAATCGTTAATAAACCAACCTGCTTTCAGAAAAAAACATACGTTGCGTTACTTATTGGAACCCCTCGTAAATTGCATACGCAAAATACAGATTAAATCAAATGGCAAGACGCTTAAAAGTCTGCCTCTAGAATACGACTGATATATAAGTTAAAATTAGAATTTCCACTTAAAATTATCTAATTCTGTTTAAAAGCGAAAAAGTGTGGAAAAGCGCCAAATTGTTTCATCAATACCTAAAAGTCACTAGGTGGAACCCTGTAAAAATTGTTCAAATGGCTCTGAGCACTATGCGACTTAACTTCTGAGGTCATCAGTCGCCTAGAACTTAGAACTAATTAAACCTAACTAACCTAAGGACATAACACACACCCATGCCCGAGGCAGGATTCGAACCTGCGACCGTAGCGGTCGCTCGGCTCCAAACTGTAGCGCCTAGAACCGCACGGCCACTCCGGCCGGCCGTGGAACCCTGTAGGTTGTGCTTATTATCCTTAACTTTACTTGAAGTTCTGCTTCTACGGCCCAGGGCACAAAAAGCTGTACGCTGCAAAATATGAGGATATAAATCGTTTTATGTTTATATCCGTCCTTAATGTAAGTGGAAACTTTTGTTTCGATTTCAGTTTTCAAAGTGATTCGTGCTTCCTCAATAATTACATTTTTATGCACGTCGGCATAGTGAATTGACGCACAGTTTCGCTTAACAGCCAGACGAAATGATCGCAGCCAGTCAGCCAAACTGCCACACATATCGCCGGCGATTCGTCGGATAGCTCAGAGATTACGAGGAAATGGTCGCTGCGATCTGCGATTTGCACAGACACCCTACTGCC
The DNA here is from genome assembly GCF_023898315.1 of Schistocerca nitens. Taxonomy (NCBI): domain Eukaryota; kingdom Metazoa; phylum Arthropoda; class Insecta; order Orthoptera; family Acrididae; genus Schistocerca; species Schistocerca nitens. The sequence continues at coordinate 21,346,384 of NC_064622.1, forward strand.
ACAATCGATTCGCGGGATCGCTCAGGAATGAAAGGAGTCGATCGCTGCGGTTTGCGGCCACACGTGCGATCTTCGGACAGATGGCGCCACGTGGCGACGACTGGCTGCGATCCGTCGGTCGTGTATGGGGGCCCTTTACGTTGCCGTAACACGGAATACGGACACAAACTACACACCAAGCTTTTCAAGGAACTTTCAGTGTTTCGTTTACAGTGCTTATTATTTATGGTATATTGATTTCTATTGTAAGTAGGCTGTTTAGGTTTTTATATTGGTAACGCCACGTAGCGCTCTATATGAAAACCACTGACTGTGCTGTGTGCAGTCTGAGGCTGGTCGGCATTGTTGCAATAATCGCTATTGTAGTGGTCGGCAGCTGGATGTTAACAGCTCGTAGCGTTGCGCAGTTGGAGGTGAGCCGCCAGCAGTGGTGGATGTGGGGAGAGAGATGGCGGAGTTTTGAGAGCGGATGATCTGGACAGAGACAGTAAATTTGTAAGACTGGATGTCATGAACTGATATATATATATATATATATATATATATATATATATATATATATATATATTATGACTTTTGAACACTGTTAAGGTAAATACATTGTTTGTTCTTTTTCAAAATTTTTCATTTGCTAACTATGCCTATCAGTAGTTAGTGCCTTCAGTAGTTTGAATCTTTTATTTAGCTGGCGGTAGTGGCGCTCGCTGTATTGCAGTAGTTCGAGTAACGAAGATTTTTGTGAGGTAAGTGATTCATGAAAGGTATAGGTTACTGTTAGTCAGGGCCATTCTTTTGTAGCGATTACTGAAAGTCAGATTGCGTTGCGCTAAAAATATTGTGTGTCAGGTTAAGCACAGTCTCGTGCATAATTGTTCAAAGGGGACGTTTCATATGTCGACCCTTAGCCTAGGATACCTCACTGGAATCTTCTGATTTTTTCTTGTAGTTTGTGTAATTAGTGTAGCTATTGCTTATTGCTAGCGCGTAATTATAGAGAGAATTTCCTTTGTAGTTGTAGTTTTTCATTGTTGTACAGTAAAACAGTTGTGGCATGCATATAGATTTCCACCAAGTATTTCGCAGCTGCGCTTGCAATTAACGAGATATTATTTTCAATGCTATGTTAATGTGTTTTCTTATTTTTGCTCTTCAAATTGTGCTTTTCTGTGTTAACGTGTGAAATGTTGTGACAATTATGGCGTGTGAAAAACGTAATAGTAGGCTCCAAAGTAAACTAAGAAATGACAGTAAAGACGAAAGCAGCGTGTTAGCGCCTCTACTGCAAGCCAAATAAAAGATTCTAACTACTGAAGGGACTAACTACTGATAGGCGTAGTTAGCAAAATGAAAGATTTTGATAAAGAACAAACAATGTATTTACCTTAACAGTGTTCAAAAGTCATATATATATATATATCAGTTCATGACATCCAGTCTTACAAATTTACTGTTTCTGTCCAGATCGTCCGCTCTCAAAACTCCGCCATCTCACTCCCCACATCCACCACTGCTGGCGGCTCACCTCCAACTGCGCAACGCTACGTGCTGTTAACATCCAGCTGCCCAACACTACAATAGCGATTATTGCATCAATGCCGACCAACCTCAGACTGCACACAGCACAGTCAGTGGTTTTCATATAGAGCGCTACGTGGCGTTACCAATATAAAAACCTAAACATCCTACTTACAATATTAAAAAGTGTCTATTCTTTAAGTAGGAATGATAGTTTTTTTGAGACATAACCCGATCTCGCAGGCACCCCAGATCTCCAATCGTACCGTCATCATTGGAGGAGATTTGAATCCTCCAACCTTGTATTATAATAATTAGAGTTTCGAAACAGAAGGCCATAACAAGAGAGACTGTGAAACAATGATAAGGACTCTCCCCGAAAAGTGCTCAGAACAGGTAGTTCGCAAGTCCACAGATGACAGAAGTACATTACATATAATGGTAGCACGTAGTCATCAGGAAAAACAAAACTGATAGTCTATGGGTGGGAGAGTGGAATATTACGTTAGATTGCTTAAACGGGCATGCTGTTACCTCAGATGGAGCGCCATCGTCAGATGCAGCTGTAGCTTCGGATGTGCCCCAGGGAACTGTGTTGGCACCCTTGCTGTTCGCGTCGTGTATTAATGACGTCGCGGACAATACAAATACAGTGTGTTCAACTTAAAAGATAGCCCATCTTTCAGTAGTTTCTACTAAATGAATATTGTTGTCGAAATACATGTACTGGTGTGAGATGGTCGGAATAATGTTTACACTGTTGGTACGACTGCAACTAGAGTGGGAGCGCTGTTTGTTGCCTGCACACTTGAGTTGTGCAGGTCAGTGCAGAGCACTGGCGTCTGAACAAGGTCCAGTAATCGTGTCTTGTTTGGTGGAATGCACTTAGTTGTTGATTGAAACTTATTTTGTAGTGAAACCTCACGATGTGTGTCGGCAAAAGTTCACGGAGAAATTTGAAAAGGAAGCACCAGTGAAAAGTGTTATTCAGAAGTTAGTTACAAAAATTTCGCGAAACAGGAACAGAGTTAGATAAGAAACGTGCCATAGAAAGGTCACTTTTAACGACGGTGAACATTTAGGATATTAAAGCAGCAGTTGCAACGTCTACCCATAAATCTGTGCAGATTAAGCCAGGAAAAGAATAGTTCACTTGGTTCACTCCAAACTGCTGTGAAAGAATACTGAAATGTTACCGGTACTGCTTGCAGGTTTCCCATGAGTTGAATAATGCTTGTTATGTCAGACCGGTTCACTACTGTCCACGTTTCGAGACCGTCATCAGACGCAACATTCGGATTTTAGATCAAGTTTTTTTTTTCCACAGATGAAGTTTGGTTTCATGTTGGTGGGTATACTAATAGCCAGGATTAACGGACATGAGGTACTGACAACACCCATGCTTTCACTGAGTTTGCCGAGCGGGGTGGCCGGGAGATTCGAGGCGCCATGTCACGCGGCCCTTCTCGCCGGAGGTTCGAGTCCTCCCTCGGGTACTGGTGTTTGTGGTGTTCTTAGCATAAGTTAGTTTAAATAGTGTGTAAGTCTAGGAACCGATGACCTCAGCAGGTTGGTCCCTTAGGAATTCACACACATCTCAACATTTTTTTCACTGAGTTTGTCCTACACCCACCAGAAATTGGCGTACGGTGTGCGGTTTCATGGCGACGAATAATAAGACCTTTGTTTTTATGAAACAGCTGTGGATGCTGCCGTCTAAAAAGACATTATCCATCAGTTAATACTGCCCTACTGCTAGAGGATCAGAGCGAATGCCGGTAGCAACAGGACAACGCCACATACCGTACAGCTCGCCCTACAATGGAGAAGATACAGTATTTTTTTTTTCATGAAAGAATCATTTCGACAGGATTGTGGCCACTACTATCCCCTGTTGTTAGTAGTTCAGACTTCTTTCTGAGGGGCTACGTAGCAGATATTGCTTACTGGAGCAATCCACATGCCTTGCAGGAACTGAAGACAAACATTACGAAAGCCATCAACGAAATAGGCAGTGTAAAGCTGACAAGAGTAGCCAGGAACTTGGTCAAACGTGCCGACATTTGCATAGAAATGGATGGGCAATATTTCGAACACCTGCTCTAATTTATAACAACTTATGGTCTAAGTTTGCCAATAAAATATTGCTTATAGGATAAACTATGTGATGGTGCCTCTTCCAAGCTGAACACCCTTTTTTGCAGATGATGCAGTTATGTATAATGAAGCTGCATAAATATTCAGTCAGATCTTGTTAAGATTTCAAATTGGTGCAAATATCTACAATTTGCTTTGAATGCTGAGAAATGCAAAATTGTGCTCTTCACAAAAAAAAAAAAAAAAAATGTAGTATCCGATGACTATAATATCAGTCATTCACAGTTAAAATTGGCGAACTCAAGCAAATACTTGGGTGTATAACTTCGTTGGGATATGAAATGGAATGATTACATAGGCTCAGTTGTGGGTAAAACTGGTGGTAGAATTCAGTTTATTGGTAGAATACCACGGAACTGCAAACAATCTACAAAGGAGATTGTTTACAAGTCATTCGTGCGACACACTCTAGAATATTGCTCCAGTGTGTGGAAACCGTAACAAATAGTTTCAACATGGGATACTGAACAAGGGCAACACGAATGGTCACAGGTTTATTTGACCCATGCGAGAGCTTCACAGAGATTCTGAAGAAACGGAATTGGCAAACTGTTGAAAATAGATGTAAACTATCCCGAGAAAGCATACTTAACGAAGTTTCAAGAACCGGCTTCAAATGGCGACTCTCGGAATATACTACAACCCCCCTGCGTACCGCTTACGTAGGGATCCTGAGAAGAAGATTAGAATAATTACAGAACATACAAACTCATTTAAACAATCGTTCTTCCCTCCCTTCATACGTCAATGGGGCGGGAAGCAACCCTAATAACTGGTACAACAGGACATACGCTTTTTCATAGACTTCACAGTGGTTCACAAAGTATGGACTTAAATGTAAATAGGCTAGAGAACTTGAAAAAGTAAATTGATAAATTCTCAAGGTCACAGGGGTAAAGTACAGCGAGAGAAAGGCTATTTACATTTTGTACAGAAAGCAGATGCCAGTAATAAGAGTCGAGGGGCACGGAAGGAAAGCAGTCGTTGAGAAGGGAATGAGACAGGGTTGTAGCTATCCCCGATGTTATTCAATCTGTAGACTGAGCAAGCAATAAAGGAAACAAAATAAAAATTTGGAGTAGGAATTAAAATTCAGGGAGAAGAAATAAAAACTTTGAGGTTTGCGGATGACATTGCAGTTATCCCAGAGACAGCAAAGGACTTGGAAGAGCAATTCAACGGAATGGACACTAAGTATAAAGGAGGATATAAGATGAACATCAACAAAAGCAAAACGAGGGTAATGGAATGTAGTTGAATTAAATCAGATGATAAACTGCCTATTGGCTTCTGTCTCGGGTTCTTCGGCCGACGTTCATCTAATGATTTTTCTGACGTTTCGCCAGCACGAGTGGCTGGCATTGTCAAAGCTTCACCCTCCATTGCCGGTGGTGAACTGGAGTGAAGCTTTGACAATGCCAGCCACTCGTGCTGGCGAAACGTCAGAAAAATCATTAGATGAACGTCGGCCGAAGAACCCGAGACAGAAGCCAATAGGCAGTTTGTCAACAAGTGGCCACGAAAGCCTCAACAAATCAGATGATGTTGGGGGAATTGGATTAGGAAATGAGACACTTAAAGTAGATGAATTTTGCTATTTGGGGTGCAAAATAACTGATGATGGTCGAAGTAGAGAGGATATAAAATGTAGACTGGCAATGGCAAGGAAAGCTTTTCTGAAGAAGAGAAATTTGTTAACATCGAATATAAATTTAAGTGTCGGGAAGTGTTTTCTGAAAGTATTTGTATGGAGTGTAGCCATGTATGGAAGTGAAACATGGACAATAAATACTTTGGACAAGAAGAGAATAGAAGCTTTTGAAATGTGGTGCAATAGAACAATGCTTGAGATTAGATGGGTAGATCATTTAACTAATTAGATGGGTAGATCACTTAACTAACGAGGAGGTACTGAATAGAATTGGGGAGAAGAGAAATTTGTGGTACAACCTGACCAAAATAAAGGATCGGTTGCTAGAACACAGTCTGAGGCCTCAAGGGATCACCAATTTAGTACTGGAGGGAAGCTTGTGGGCTAAAAATTGTAGAGGGAGAGCAAGAGATGAATGCACTAAGCAGATTCAGGAGGATGTAGGTTGAAGTAGGTACTGGGAGATGAAGAGGCTTGCACAGGATAGAGTAGCATGGAGAACTGCATCAAACCAGTCTTTCGACTGAAGACCACAACAACAACAAATTGATACGCTGAAGTTAGATATCATGCCAATCACAGAAGTGAGAGGAAAATAAGAACAGGAAAGCAGGAAGATGAGGATTAACGTACGGTAGACGTCGAACTCGTTAGAGACGGAGCACAAGCTGGGATTAAGGAAGGATAGGGAAGGAAATCTGCCGTGCCTTTCAAAGGAACCATCCCGGCATTTACCTGGGGCAATTTAGGGGAATCACGGAAAAGCTTAACCCTGATAGCAGGAGGCGGGTTTGAACCATCGTCCTCCCGAATGCGAGACTAGTGTGCTGACCAACGCGCCACCTCGATCGGTAACAAGAACAGTTGTTTTGGTTAGGTCAGTTCTGGGTCAGCAACACACCATCAGACAGGGGTAATGAATAAGTTCATGGAGATGCGGGTAAGCTTCTACGAACGGACTGTCGTAGGCAAGACACCTACGAAGCCGAGACCCACCTCAATTGTACAACTTCATACGCCAACTAGCTCTGAAGATGAAGCGGAGATCCAAAGAATGTATGATGAGGTAGAGGAAATTATTAAGATAGTTAAGCGAGACTAAAATTCGGCAGCAGGAAGACAAGGAAAAATAGGAAGAAGATGTGGACTGCGGGAGAGGAATGAATGACGAAGCCGCCTGCTAGAATTTTACATAGAGCGTAGTGTGCAAGTCTAGGGACCGATGACCTCTGCGGTTTGGTCCCTTAGGAATTCACACACATTTCAGCTTTTTTTTTTTTCATTTTAAGCTATTTCCATTCTCAATCAAGGTGTCGTTCGCAATACCAATCAAGGAGGCTCAATGTTAAAGAGGGGTGGGAATAGGAGGTCGACAGAGAGGGGGGTGGGAGGAAATGGAGAGAAGAGGTGGGAGGAGGAGGCGGAGAGAGAGAGGGAGGGGGGGGGAGATGAAGTTTAGGACGTTCACCCAATTTCCACAGATATTTAGCAACTGTCGGGTTCGCTAGTTTACTACATTTTGGCAGTTTCATTTTGCTCTCTTTGGGCTGCATATCGAGCCGTGAGGCATCCATCGATAGCCGTCGTTCTTCGGAACGGGTCGAAACATTCGAATCCGAAACTCTTCGTCGGCAGCACCCTTGAGGAGAAGACGCGTTGAGAGACCTGCAACATAATTGCGCCTCTCCTGCGATTTTATTTGGTGTAATTACCGACGTTACATTTACAGTACAGCTAAACTTTTAGTGTGAAGCAGTGCACGGTGGGTTGCTTCATAAGGAACTTTCCTGAATCAAATGGTTGTTTGAAAATTTTGTGCAGAGGATAATTGTGACTAAGCACATACTTGTGCTTAAATACAGCTTTTATTACTTACATCAGTATCCGATTCTTAAGGAAGTCGTAAATCATCATTGATCTAAGTTAATACATTTTATCAATTAATTAGTTACGAACGGCCGGGCCGCGCGGGATTAGCCGAGCGGTCTTAGGCGCTGCAGTCATGGACTGTGCGGCTTCTCCAGTCGGAGGTTCGAGTCGTCCCTCGGGCATCGGTGTGTGTGTTTGTCCTTAGGATAATTTAGATTAGGTAGTGTGTAAGCTTAGGGACTGATGACCTTAGCAGTTAAGTCCCATGAGATTTCACACACATTTGAACATTTGAACGAAAGGCCGGTCCGGAAAGAATAAGCGAGAAACGGAGAGGCAAAGAAAAAAAGAAAAGTAGTATCGTCGCGAACATCGAGCGGGGTTCTTACAGGCTACTCTGCTGATCTAGAGAATGGATCGCAAACACTGATAAGACGAGACGTGATGGCCACCGCCGACCGCGAAACCGAAAGCGGCGGGCTGGCGTCGAGGGCGCGCGACGCGGCAAGAAAAGTTCTGCACATAAGCGGAAAAGAGGCGAACGGGGAATCGTTATGGGGAAAATACGCGCCGCAAACGGGGAAGTCTACCGACATCACGGATTATGAGAAACGTCGTTTTGTGGTCTGGCGCCTGGGAACGGCCACCTCGGAAACGGTGAGGCTGATCCTCTTCGCGTCCTTACAGTCGTGAGCATCTCTGGAAAGTCTCCGTCCATAACAATACACGCACCACGAAGGAATTATCCGAACTGGATGGAAATCACTAGATTTGATATACATGTACGGACCAACAAGTGATTACGGTTTAGTAAAAAGTGGGTGATTTATGTAAGAGGATGAACTGCACACACTGAGCAAGTCAATAACTCGTTGGTCCAGTTCTGAGGCTTATTTATTCTTTGCCAAACTATAGAACTGTCACGTGATGTTCTAAAAGAGGAAGTAGATCTTATAATTTTCGTTTTCTATCTTTTTGCAGTTTTCTTTTCTTTTGTTTTGTCTACATTTACAAAGAATAATACTTTTCAAAATAACAATAATTTAAGGTTGAAATGTAAATAAAATTTTGTTGTGTTTTAAGAAGAATATAAAAAAGATGATAGGATAGGGGAGAGATTTGTTAGTACCATCACCGACTGTGACTGACGGCGAATACCTCGGAATGGTTTCCTCGAGCCGTTGACCGCCAGTCACACACACTCTCACACACACACAAATAGTACGGCTTATCCTACTTATTAACAATCTGGCGTTTATGCAAACAATTATTCTGGTTGGCAGTCATTGTCACAATTGGTGGATGTGTTTCAGGGCGACATGGTGTCAGGTTCTGTCCAATGGCCAAGTTCGATCGGAAAAATCCCCAGCTGGTTGGAGGGCCGCGCCCGTAATTGTGCAAACATTCTCAGTTCGGGAGAGACCCAGCGACGTTGCTAGCCAAAGTAGGGTTTGACTCATATCGAAGCAGGACTCACCACTGAAGAAAATTCTTCTTCAGTCAGTGAGATTCCAGGTCAGAGATGTGTCTGCAGACGCTCCGGACAGTGGAGAGTACACTGACTGTCGGCCTCCACACTGCCCGACAACCGGGAGTGGTGGTCGAGGGTGACATTTCATTTTGAAGCAGGAGCCATTTGTTTGTCAACCGTGGCAGCCTTACAGAGCAGCGGTACGTCTACGATATCCTACTTCGCGCTTTGTTGCACTTCGTGGTAAGCCATCATGGGCTTGCATTTCAGCAAGATAATGCCCGCCCGCACCCGGGCGAGAGTTTCTGCCCCTTGTCTTCGTCCTCGCCAAACCGTACCTCGACCAGCAAGGTCGCTGGAGAACGTTTGGAGCGTTACGGGCAGGGCCCTCGAACCAGCTGGAGATTTTGACGACCTCTACGTGCCCATTGGACAGAATGTGGCACGATATCGCTCAGCAGGACATCCGAGAACTCGCTTAACCATTTGCAACTCATAACTGCTCGCATAAGGGCCAGAGGTGCACCAACGCGTTACTGACTTGCTCAATTTGTGAAGGTCATTCTCTCGAATAAATCGTCAAATTGTTCTGAAATTTTAACTTTCTTTTCTTAGAGCGTATCTTATTCAGGGTGTTCGGAAATTTTCGTTACATAATTCTAGGACTTGTTTAGGGAATTGAGTAAATAATATTTTGAATGGGAGTGTATGTACAGAAACGTACGATGGTTTCAATTCAGACGTGCAACCAGTCGATGTCTGCTACGCGTAAGCCAAGTCTAAGAGTTTGTTTGTCCTGGTATGCAAAGGGTAGAGAGGATGACGTATACGATGTCTGCAACAACATCAGTGGTCGCCAAATACAGCTGCTGTTGTAACGTATTGTAAGTAGGCTGTTTAGGTTTTTATGTTGGTAACGTAACGTAGCGCTCTGTATGAAAATCACCGGCTGTGCTGTGTGCAGTCTGTGGCTGGTTGGCATTGTTGGAATATCCGCTATTGTAGTGTTGGGCAGTTGGATGTGAACAGCGCGTAGCGTTGTGCAGTTGGAGGTGAGCCGCCAGCAATGGTGGATGTGGGGAGAGAGATGGCAGAGTTTTGAGAGCGGACGATCTGGACGTGTGTCCGTCAGAAAACGATATTTGTAAGACTGGATGTCATGAACTGATTTTATATATATATATATATATATATATATATATATATATATATATATATATATATATATATACAGGGTCTTACAGAAAGGTACGGCCAAACTTTCAGGAAACATTCCTCACACACAAATAAAGAAAAGATGTTATGTGGACATGTGTCCGGAAACGCTTAATTTCCATGCTAGAGCTCATTTTAGTTTCTTCCATCTACGCTCAATGGAGCACGTTATCATGATTTCATACGGGATACTCTACCTGTGCTGCTAGAACATGTGCCTTTACAAGTACGACACAACATGTGGTTCATGCACTATGGAGCGCCTGCACATTTCAGTCGAAGTGTTCGTACGCTTCTCAACAACAGATTCGGTGACCGATGGATTGGTAGAGGCGGACCAATTCCATGGCCTCCACGCTCTCATGACCTCAACCCTCTTGACTTTCATTTATGGGGGCATTTGAAAGCTCTTGTCTACGCAAGCCCGGTACCAAATGTAGAGACTCTTCGTGCTCGTATTCTGGACGGCTGTGATACAATACGCCATTAGCACACTGGACTCGCATTCGGGAGGACGACGGTTCAATCCCGTCTCCGGCCATCCTGATTTAGGTTTTCCGTGATTTCCCTAAATTGCTTCAGGCAAATGCCGGGATGGTTCCCTTGAAAGGGCACGGCCGATTTCCTTCGCCATCCTTCCCTCACCCGAGCTTGCGCTCCGTCTCTTATGACCTCGTTGTCGACGGGACGTTAAACACTAATCTCCTCCTCCTACTCCTCCTCCACAATACGCCATTCTCCAGGGCTGCATCAGCGCATCAGGGATTCAATGCGACGGAGGGTGGATGCTTGTATCCTCGCTAACAGAGGACATTTTGAACATTTCATGTAACAAAGTGTTTGAAGTCACGCTGGTACGTTCTGTTGCTCTGTGTTTCCATTCCATGATTAAAGTGATTTGAAGAGAAGTAATAAAATGAGCTCTAACATGGAAAGTAAGCGTTTCCGGACACATGTCCACATAACATATTTTCTTTCTTTGTGTGTGAGGAATGTTTCCTGAAAGTTTGGCCACATCTTTTTGTAACACCCTGTATATATATGATGACTTTTGAACATTATTAAGGTAAATACATTGTCTGTTCGCTATCAAAATCTTTCATTTGTTAACTATGCCTTCAGTAGTTAGAATCTTTTATTTAGCTGGCAGTATTGGCGCTCGCTGTATTGCAGTAGTGTGAGTAACGAAGATTTTTGTGAAGTAAGTGATTCATGAAAGGCATAGCTTATTGTTAGTCATGGCCATTCTGTAGGGATTATTGAAAGACTGCGTTGCGCTAAGAATATTGTGTGTCAGTGTAGTGTTGATCAGAAGAAGTAAAGAGGGAAATGTCTGAGTACGTTCAGTTCTGCTCAGCTGTATGAAAATCAAATAACGTAAGGCGTTTTCCAGCACAGTGATTCATAAATTTTTCTAAGGGGATGTGTCAGTATCAGTACTATTGTGTACGTACAGTGTGCTGGGTTCTTTTTTGTTTTGGAATAATGTAAACAAGTAACGTTAAACTGTTAGTAGAATCACATGTGCTTAATTGAGATATGGGTGTTTGGTTATGTTCATTACGAATTGTTACTTAATAACTGTACTGCGTCACGTCTAACTCAATTCCTCAAGCAGAAGTGAATGACTGACATTTGAATTGAAACCGTCGTAGAACGGAGACGGTGCGTTTCCCGGCATGGGTTCATGTGCAAAGTATTATGTACTCGCTCATCAGTACTAGTTCTACAAGTCCCCAAAGGGAATTTGCGAACACGCTGCAAGTAGTAAGCGTAACATCGCCGACTGTGTTTACTGGTTTTATGCATACGCAACCGGTTTCGGTATTACAGTACACCATCTTCAGTCTCCTCTACGACTCTGGGTGATCCCGTTCGTATCGGGAATCACGTATACGTAATAAGGTTCTTTAATTTACGTCTATGGTCAGAATGGTTTTTGTTTAACAGATTACCGGTTTCGGTCTTTAATGACCATCATCAGATCTGTTTCATAAAAACAAAGTCCTAATGTTTTTATGAAACAGATCTGATGATGGTCATTAAAGACCGAAACCGGTAATCTGTTAAACAAAAAAGATTGTGACCATAGATGTAAATTAAAGAACCTTATTACATATACGGTTCATTGTGTGTTTTTTCGCGACAATGTCTCACCTTGTGAAATCACGTATACCTTCTGTTGAAGGTCGAAAACATCGGCGTCCGCTAAACTGAAGCTTCTTAGCGCCTATGGTGTGTGCGATAGCAATAAATCAGTGCAGCTATGCAAAGTGGTCGACGGACGGTGGAACCAAAACAGGCGATGAACTATGCAATGTGGTTGACGGACGGTGGAACCAAAACAGGCGATCAACGATGCAAAGTGGTTGACAGACGGTGGAACCAAAACAGGCAATCAACTATGCAAAGTGGTTGACGGACGGTGGAACCAAAACAGGCGATGAACTATGCAAAGTGGTTGACGGACGGTGGAACCAAAACAGGCGATCAACTATACGAAGTGGTTGACAGACAGTGGAACCAAAACAGGCAATCAACTATGCAAAGTGGTTGACGGACGGTGGAACCAAAACAGGCGATGAACTATGCAAAGTGGTTGACGGACGGTGGAACCAAAACAGGCAATCAACGATGCAAAGTGGTTGACAGACGGTGGAACAAAAACAGGCGATCAACTATGCAAAGTGGTTGACGGACGGTGGAACCAAAACAGGCGATGAACTATGCAAAGTGGTTGACGGACGGTGGAACCAAAACAGGCGATCAACTATGCAAAGTGGTTGACGGACGGTGGAACCAAAACAGGCGATGAACTATGCAAAGTGGTTGACGGACGGTGGAACCAAAACAGGCAATCAACTATGCAAAGTGGTTGACGGACGGTGGAACCAAAACAGGCGATGAACTATGCAAAGTGGTTGACGGACGGTGGAACCAAAACAGGCGGCTAGACGATAGAGCACAGTGCCGGTGCAGGCCAGAATATTTTAGAGCGCACCGTGCAGCGCACGTTGTCGAATGTGAGGTTCTGCGGCAAACGACCCCTGCGTCTTCACAAGTTGACGTTACGACGTAGTCAATTGCGACAGCAGTGGACAAGGTATCACCGAGATTGGACCGTGGACCATTGTAAATGTGTCGCCTGGCCGGATGACTCATGTTTCTTGTCACACCAGGTCGATGGTCGTTTCGGGACACGCCGTCAACCAGGCCGACAACTTCTCAAACGGTGCACCGCGTGTTGGATGTTGTGAGAACATTCACCCGAATCTTCACGGGACCCGCGGCGGTAATGCAAGGCATCGCGACAGCTGTGGACTGAGAGAGCATTACTGCGAACCGCCTGCATCGCTTCACGCGTGATGCCTCCCGGACGTCGATGGAATTCTACAGAGGTTTGAGTTTCAGGAGCCTGACAGCGAACTCACGCTGACGTCTTGGCCACCAGATTCGCCTGATCTGAACCTGACGGAACTTACCTGGGATGGTACCGGACCCTAGCTCCGCGCCCACATGCGACTGGCCCACAACTGACGGGAACTGCGAACGTTGTGCGTAGACGTCTTGCGTCATGAACTTCCGGAAATTTACCATGCACTTGTGGAATCCATACCATGCAGGATCACTTCCATATTGCGTTCCCAAGATGGGCCTACGAGATTCTTAGTAGATGGCCATAATGGTTTGGATGTCCGACGTACGTGGGCGACTATGGGATCGGGTTGGTGGAACAAAACTGAGAAAAGTCTATATCATTTTGAGTCTGTAAATACACTACTGGCCATTAAAATTGCTACACGAAGAAGAAATGTAGATGATAAACGGGTATTCATTGGACAAATATATTATACTAGAACTGACATGTGATTATATTTCCACGCAATTTGGGTGTATAGATCCTGAGAAATTAGTACCCAGAACAACCACCTCTGGCCGTAATAACGGCCTTGATACTCCTGCGCATTGAGTCAAACAGAGCTTGGATGGCGTGTACAGGTACAGCCGCCCATGCCGCTTCAACACGATACTACAGTTTATCAAGAGTAGTGACTGGCGTATTGTGACGAGCCAGTTGCTCTGCCACCATTGACCAGACGTTTTCAATTGGTGAGAGATCTGGAGAATGTGCTGGACAGGGCAGCAGTCGAACATTTTCTGTATCCAGAAAGTCCCGTACAGGACCTGCAATATGCGGTCGTGCATTATCCTGCTGAAATGTAGGATTTCGCAGGGATCGAATGAAGAGTAGAGCCACGGGTAGTAACACATCTGAAACGTAACGTCCACTGTTCAAAGTGCCGTCAATGCGAACAAGAGGTGACCGAGACGTGTAAGCAATGGCACCCCATACCATCACGCCGGGTGATACGCCAGTAGAACTGTTCGAGCAGATGGTTGTTGTCTTGCAAACGTCCCCATCTATTGACTCTGGGATCGAGACGTGGCTGCACGATCCGTTACAGCCGTGCGGATAAGATGCCTGTCATCTCGACTGCTAGTGATACGAGGCCGTTGGGATCCAGCACTGCGTTCCGTATTACCCTCCTGAACCCACCGATTCCATATTCTGCTAACAGTCATTGGATTTCGACCAACGCGAGCAGCAATGTCGCGATAGGCTAAAATCCGACCTTTATCAAAGTCGGAAACGTGATGGTACGCATTTCTCCTCCTTACACGAGGCATCACAACAACGTTTCACCAGGCAACGCCGGTCAACTGCTGTTTGTGTATGAGAAATCGGTTGGAAACTTTCCTCATGTGAGCACGTTGTAGGTGTCGCAACCGGCGCCAACCTTGTGTGAATGCTCCGAAAAGCTAATCATTTGCATATCACATCATCTTCTTCCTGTCGGTTAAATTTCGCGTCTGTAGCACGTCGTCTTCATGGTGTAGTAATTTTAATGGCCAGTAGTGTATTTAGATTACAAGTGACGTCGGGCCTCATGCCAAGTGTTACGCTAACCAAACTTACAGGAAGTACGAGCGTTTCCCACTGAATACATGACTGGTGCAGTTTGTCACCGGATATACTCGATGGATACTATGGCGCCCCTACATTGTGTGTGTCAGGGCGCATCTTTATGTCCTGAGTCTTTTCACTGGAAATGTGTCTGCAGACATAAGCACATTGAACTTTTTGCCCCTGGTATATATTAACAGGACAGTTTACGTAAAAGCTATGACAATGTCTCGAGTTGTGGAAACACATCATGTCAGTTGGACGATTCCGCCTAAATTGGTTGGAATACTTCCGACAAACAGAAGAAAGCTTCATATTTACATCTTCTTCCGTTTCTTTGTATTACGTTGTCATAACTGAAATCTTACTTGGGAAACATTACCAGTCTAATTCTCAGATTTGTGCCAGCAAAAACTGCTTGTGGGTGTGTCAGTGCGTCGTGGACGACATCAAGGCCAGCGAACATACGCTCCTCCTAAGACAGCCATTCTAAATGACGAGCTCTCAGCCCCTCAGATACAGACCAATTTACTATCGTTTCGTTGCACTACAACGATTAAAAACGTCACCGTAAGGAACTGGCAACGGAGAATTGCAGCATGTACGGAAAAGGGCAGCAGGTACGGTAAGAGTATTTAACCACTACACGGGAGGGATTCACCAAATACTTGATAAGAGAGTCTTTTAAATGCAATTAGCAGTTTCTCAGGAGATCTCGAAAGAATGTTGCAACGTCCAAAATATTACTCCACCAGGTGTCGTAATCCCAAGAATACATGTTAACAGGTCGCCCAGAGTCATCTCATCAGTCATTCGCCGTAAATTACGTATAAATTGAAAGCGATGTTCAGGCGGTGTGTGGAGAAATCCTTGTCCTTTCACAGACCAAGTCGGAAATATTTCGCTCAACTTACCGGGTTGCGGCTGCCAGGAGGGAATGCTAACCGTAAATCAATGCCACGTAGTCGATAAAAAAATAACAGAGCAGCCAAAAATCAACAGTCGTTTGAGTCCTTTAAAATTAATTAAAATTCAAGGCTGAAAGAAAGAACGACGCAAATGTTAATTATGTCGCGCAGAGCTAACGTTAATTACTTTTAATAGTCTACAGAAACCGGTGTGTAATCCATGCTTGGGCACCAATGAAAGGAAAAACGTGGAAAAAATATAGAAACCAAGAAAAACCACGCCGACGTATGTTGTAATGCGTCATTATGGCTGACTTGTTAGGCTCACTAGCCCACACTCACCTGCGACCGTAGCTAATGTTGGTGTTCAGCATGCGTACTCACAAGGACATCGGGAAAGCCAACAGCAGGCACACCCAAAATCTCGCGGCACAGGCGGCGTCCGAACCCGCACCTTCAACAAGACCGCCTCTACGCACTGCTCTTTAGCGCAATCAGCTAACACAAGCAGTAGTTCAAAGTAACAAGGTCTCACCTACCACATCTCTTAAAAGTGTTAATATTATATATTTCTGAATTCTCAGTGATAACATGTCAAATAAAAGTGACTATTATACGAAGTTGGAGATTACATTTAGTCGAATTACAACACTCATTTTTCGTGTCGAAATATGACAGACGTTTACGACACAGTTATGTTACTTGTTCTCGTTAGATCTGCCGATGAGAATTAGAAGTTTCAGTTATCTTCGTCCGGTCACCAAAAGTCATCCGCAGACATCTGACTTCTCGGCGTCTGCCTTACAAGGATGACAAACGATTGCAAGTTTTTATTGCATTAAATAGAGAAAGACTATGCATCCCCTCGAGTGGAATTTTTAGATTTTAGAATGAGGAAAAATTTATGTTTTACTCGAGCACATTGTAATTTACTAAAAGCAAAATATGCCGACATAATTTTAAAGTGTTAATACGAACTGTATAACAATCAAAACACACACCGCCTGACGAAAAAAATGAAGCACGCAGGAGACGTGGTCGGCCGTCGATGTGACTGCGTGCACGCACGCACCACCGGCGGGTGTGGAAGTGATTAGAGACAAGCAGAACGGCCACCAGAGTTGTTTGTGTTCAGTGTTGTTGCCAGGCCCGGTGGTGCGAACAGCGTCAGATGTCGAGCGTTCACTGCGAAGGATACGGAGCTGCCGCGTACCCGTGTGGAAACACCGATCTCCTCACCTCACTTGTGGGTGTCAGTTGGCCGGCTGGTCGAATCGTCGAATGTGCACATTTTAGGCCACCCGTATGTGACAGCGGCCCGGTGTTGGACTGCACGAGAACGTGAAGACAGACGCAGTCGTCGTGAAGATTTCGGTCGACTGGACCTGACCACCACAAGAGAGGATCGCGGTATCACCGAGCACGTCGTGACAACTTCACACCTCCGCCTGCCATCCGAGAACAACTAATAGACTCCCTGCAACGTTCTGTGTCATAACGCACCACTGGCCAGAGTCTAACAGGAGCCTGACTAGAGAATTACCGTCCTACACATAGGGTAAAGCACGATACAACCCTTCGGGCTATACCAGGGGTCTCCAAACCGGCCCGCGTTAGCTGGCCGGACATCCCCGGTATCCGGCCCGCCTAATATTTGAGGTGGTACCTATACTGCCAACAATTGAGTTTCGAGGCCTATCGCGACCAATACACCGCGACATTGGCTCTGCTACTCGCTACAAGACTACATAACTAAACTTATTGTTGGGCCGCTTGAAATAACAATGCGTTGACATACTCTACCTCTGTTACGTCTTGCAGTAATAGTGTTGCTAACAATGATTTTGAGATTTCGTTAACTTTACAGGACGCTTTCGTGAAGAATGTGCAGTGACATACTTTCTTGTCGATGAAATTCGCCAGAATTTCGGTCAGGTACGTCCACCAATCAAAATTATGTAATTAAATAAAAATCGTAGTTCGTTTCAGTGCTAGCTATTCCCAAACCTTAGATTTTTGCGATTTCATCTTTCCTTTATCCTTACATTACGGTGATCATGGAGTGCTAAAGTGCTTTAATCCCACTAGGTAGATGTTGGCCCTTATGACTTCGTGGAGGAGTCAATGTGGCCCGCGGACTAAAACGTTTGGAGACCCCTGGGCTATACCGTGACCAGGGAGTGTGGACTTCTGACGAACGGCGTCGCATCGTATTCGGCAGTGAGTCGCAGTTCTCCACTACCCCGGATGACAGTCGTCAGCGAGTGCAGCGCCGACCTGGGGCCCTGTTCTGTATAGATCGTATCGATCGCTGTAGTAGGTTCGTTTCGGCAGTGACGTCATATTCGGTTCTTTATCGAAATATCCTATTCAGTAAGCTTCTGAGACCTGTTACCGAACGGTCCTCCCACCGATTTTACGACAATTGTACCGAGAGGTTTTGGATTTCGGTGTGGCCCTGTCGATCGGTGAGCTCTGGTTTATGTACACCTATAATTTGTTATTTTAAGCATATTTAGCGGTTTTAGCTTCGGATTTAGTGATTGTGTTACTAAAGAATCACCAGAGGACGCATCCGGTTGGAAAGTGAGTTCATAATAGACTATTTTCGTTTGTTAGAAATATGGTGAGGTTAGGTTGTTACTGTGAATGATTACATCCAAAAAGAAAACGTTTTCGGTCAATATTCTCTCAAAATACGGGAAATAAGAGCTTAAAGATCATTAAATAGCAAGACATCGGCTCTGCTTACATACACTCCTGGAAATGGAAAAAAGAACACATTGACACCGGTGTGTCAGACCCACCATACTTGCTCCGGACACTGCGAGAGGGCTGTACAAGCAATGATCACACGCACGGCTCAGCGGACACACCAGGAACCGCGGTGTTGGCCGTCGAATGGCGCTAGCTGCGCAGCATTTGTGCACCGCCGCCGTCAGTGTCAGCCAGTTTGCCGTGGCATACGGAGCTCCATCGCAGTCTTTAACACTGGTAGCATGCCGCGACAGCGTGGACGTGAACCGTATGTGCAGTTGACGGACTTTGAGCGAGGGCGTATAGTGGGCATGCGGGAGGCCGGGTGGACATACCGCCGAATTGCTCAACACGTGGGGCGTGAGGTCTCCACAGTACATCGATGTTGTCGCCAGTGGTCGGCGGAAGGTGCACGTGCCCGTCGACCTGGGACCGGACCGCAGCGACGCACGGATGCACGCCAAGACCGTAGGATCCTACGCAGTGCCGTAGGGGACCGCACCGCCACTTCCCAGCAAATTAGGGACACTGTTGCTCCTGGGGTATCGGCGAGGACCATTCGCAACCGTCTCCATGAAGCTGGGCTACGGTCCCGCACACCGTTAGGCCGTCTTCCGCTCACGCCCCAACATCGTGCAGCCCGCCTCCAGTGGTGTCGCGACAGGCGTGAATGGAGGGACGAATGGAGACGTGTCGTCTTCAGCGATGAGAGTCGCTTCTGCCTTGGTGCCAATGATGGTCGTATGCGTGTTTGGCGCCGTGCAGGTGAGCGCCACAATCAGGACTGCATACGACCGAGGCACACAGGGCCAACACCCGGCATCATGGTGTGGGGAGCGATCTCCTACACTGGCCGTACACCACTGGTGATCGTCGAGGGGACACTGAATAGTGCACGGTACATCCAAACCGTCATCGAACCCATCGTTCTACCATTCCTAGACCGGCAAGGGAACTTGCTGTTCCAACAGGACAATGCACGTCCGCATGTATCCCGTGCCACCCAACGTGCTCTAGAAGGTGTAAGTCAACTACCCTGGCCAGCAAGATCTCCGGATCTGTCCCCCATTGAGCATGTTTGGGACTGGATGAAGCGTCGTCTCACGCGGTCTGCACGTCCAGCACGAACGCTGGTCCAACTGAGGCGCCAGGTGGAAATGGCATGGGAAGCCGTTCCACAGGACTACATCCAGCATCTCTACGATCGTCTCCATGGGAGAATAGCAGCCTGCATTGCTGCGAAAGGTGGATATACACTGTACTAGTGCCGACATTGTGCATGCTCTGTTGCCTGTGTCTATGTGCCTGTGGTTCTGTCAGTGTGATCATGTGATGTATCTGACCCCAGGAATGTGTCAATAAAGTTTCCCCTTCCTGGGACAATAAATTCACGGTGTTCTTATTTCAATTTCCAGGAGTGTATATTACATGAATGTGAACTGACGTTACTAATGACTTTGTGTACATTTTCCCACAAATGGTTTGGTTAGTAATTATCGAAACGTGTTTACAACTTTCAAGTAACAATGGAAAGCAATTATGTGAAGCCTGATATTGGAAACCTTTCCAAACTATTACCCATTTCTCACTTAAGCAGCATCGTTTGGCAACAAAGTAAGCCTACGTTCCTGCGCAACAGTACAAGAATTCAGCATCACATAGCTGTTGTTTAGCGTAGGCCAGTGGTTAGCCGGCACGGTAGCTCAGCGTGTTCGGTCAGAGGGTCAGCTGCCCTCTGTAATAAAAAAAACTGAGCTAACGGATCAACGACGAACTGAAACGGGTGTCTTGCGACGTCCGCCTCGAGTAGATACAACGAACGAAAACGAACAAAATGAGATTTAAAGAAAAAAAAATAGAGAATTCGTTAACGCGCGCGATTGCTACATGTAAGGACACAATTTCGCGCAAGGATGGGTGCTAAAAATGTTTTTTTCTTTTCATATATACAACATGTTCTGAAACATTGTTATTCGTGTAAGTTAAGATTTTTTCTGCAATATTACTTACATGTAAGAGCGTGCTTTGTCAGTAATGAGTTTTTTCGATGCCATGACTTCAGTCTAAGAACACTAAAACGAAAGACTGAACTACAGATGAAATCGAATCACTTTCAGACCATTTCTCTACTGTTCCATACTCGAATTATAGCTCTCAGTCACCACCTAATGGCTACAATTTGTAGCACAGGCTACAAATACTGGCCAAAACTGTTCAATAATAAGTGCCTCTCCATGCCCAGGGTTGCTGTTTTTGTTTCAAATAAAATACCCATAAACGACAATCACAATGGCAATCCTTAACGCTCTTTCAGTCTCACTGAACTGTGAACCTACTAACCTCATTTTCGTCTAACATTTCCGCTGGTATTTCAGCAACACTTCGTATTGCGAAAACGCAAGTTCGGTACTTGGAAGAATAGCGCGCCTGTGTCGTCTGCTGGCCGCTTTGTGTTCGTGGCGCTGTGCGCGCTGCAGTGCGCATGCCGGCTTTTGATTGGCTTGCACGACGCGAACCGACAACAGCGCTTCGGTTCTCCAGACCCGAAAGCTGCGCGGGATTAGCCGAGTGGTCTCAGGCGCTGCAGTCACGGACTGTGCGGCTGGTCCCGGCGGAGGTTCGAGTCCTCCCTCGGGCATGGGTGTGTGTGTTTGTCCTTAGGATAATTTAGGTTAAGTACTGTGTAAGCTTAGGGACTGATGACCTTAGCAGTTAAGTCCCATAAGATTTCCCACACATTTGATTTTGAACAGACCCTAACGGTATCGCTACCGAAATACATACTGAATAATGATGGGACTCTAATTCGAGTACTAGACCATTCGGTGCTCTTGAGTACCGAAACGATCGGCACAATGGCGAAAAGATACAGAATAGGCACCCTGGGGAGAGATGCTGTACTATCCTTGCACGGAAGCAAGGGAGAGGATATCGTTATGGGTGGCCGTATCCTCTTTCTTCAACACAAACGCACACGTGGATTAATATGGTTCTTTATTTACATGAACTGGATTCTTAACTTGAATAGAGTCCATGTTCTGTGGTACAAGCTCATCAGTAATAGTCCTCTTGCATACAACATCGGTAATTTTGCTATTACAAACTTTATTATCACTGCTAGTCACTGCTATGTACTGTCATAGCCTGTGACGTAAATTGAGCCCACTCTGTGAATGGATGACAGACGATAAACTGGAGTGTCAGTCAATCATGCCCTCCAGTTAGCGGCGGTGACCTAAATACTTGCTGTCCAGAAGGCGTTTCTGGCGTGTCGCTTGTCGGTGTGCCTGGCCTCTCTCGTGGTGGGCGTGCTTGATCAGACACCTACTATCGATCTTCACACTACATCCTTACTGACAGGTGTGCTGGCGACAGCTTACACCAGCACAGGTGCCACTCTTCCAGGGTTTTGGGGAGGCACATCGGTGTTAATCCTGACATCACGGTGTGGGAAGCCACCGGTTACAACTTGAGGTCACAGCTGGCAGTGACTGAGGAGAATCTGAAGGGACAATGCTGCGTCATCATGGACGTGCTGCTCCTCTTGCGTTTCCTCTCATGTGACGGTACTGTGGTGCCATTTTTCAATAGGACAAAGGTCATCCCCACATCACACATATATGTACAAACCATCTGCGCGATGTTGAGGTGCTCCCGTGGCCTGGAAGATCCCCGTATCTGTGCTCTAATAGAACACGTGAGGGACCAGCTCGGTCGTCAGCTCTGCCCCGGTGCCAGTGAACGGGACGTAGTGGACCAGATGCAGTGGTTGCGGGCCAGGCTGCCTCAGGAAAGGATACAATGGCTTTGTACTACAGCCTCCCATACAGAACAGGTGCGTGCACCGAGGCCAGAGGGGGTGCAACGTCATCCTGACAAGTGGGCTCCTGGTACCACGTGCTTTGTGACTTTGACTCGATTTTGTAATCATTGAAATGACACCACGTACCCCTGCAACCTTTGAAGATTCATTTCGCGTCCTTCTGCTCTCCTGGGTCCTTCACTTTTTTCTGGCAGACTACGCTTGTTCTTTTTCGTCATCAGTCTTCTGACTTGTCTGATGCTACCTGCCACAGATTCCTATTTTGTGGCAACCTCTTCATCTCAGCCTAGCATTTACACCTAACTTCCCAAATTATTTTGTGCTGGCATAAGCTGGCGCCAGCACACCGTGTGGTAAAGAGGTTGAGAGACGATGGGTGGAGGCCAATGGCAGACTCGCAGGAAACGTGCCGCCAACGCCCTCTCGGCCGCCAGTACTTGGGATCGCTGCCGCAGACCGAAGGGCGAGTCTGTCGCAGCCTGCCTCACAGAGTGAGTTCCAGTGTCATCAATCGCAGTCCAGAGGGAATCGCAGTAGCAGGTAGCTCCGCCGCTAACTCAGAACAGGCAGCACATAGCAATGATACAGTGTACATAGCAAACTTTGCACTTCACCAGGAGTGAGGATAATGTGGACTATTACAGAGAGCTTGTACCACAATGACTATCTTGAGATAAGTAAATTTTCCATTCTTGTGAATAAAGAACCTGCTTAATATATGCGTGCAGTTTGTTTTATAATAATATAGGGCCTCCCGTTGGGTAGACCATTCGCCGGGTGCAAGTATTTCGATTTGACGCCACTTCGGTGACTTGCGCGTCGATGGGGATGAAATGATGATGATTAGGACAACACAACACCCAGTCCCTGAGTGGAGAAAATCTCCAACCCAGCCGGGAATCGAACCCAGGCCCTTAGGATTGACTGTCGCGCTGACCACTCAGCTACCGGGGGTGGACAGTTTGTGTTATAGAAAGAGGATACTGGCCACCAAACAACATCCTATCCTCGATTCCCATGGTACTGCTATACAGAGACAATCAGACGACATACGATACTAGTATTTGTCACATAGTTTTCAATCTCTGTCTTCACCTACAGATTTTTCCCTCTACAGATCTCTCAATTACAATGATAGTTACACGCCGATATCGTAAAACATCTCATGTCATACTATCGCTCCTTCTTGCCAAAAGTTTCCAAACGTTCGCACCTCGCCAATCAATCCCTCATTTGTTACCTGATCACACAATTTGCAACATCCTTCTGTAGCACCTTGTCGCAAACGCATCGATTCTTCTCTTTTTCGGTTTTCTTACATTCCGTGATTCGGCTCCTACAATGTTGCACTCCAAACGTACATTCTCAAAACTTTCTTCCTGCAAGTAAGGCCGATGTTTGATACTGGTAGACCTGTTGTGGCCAGGAATACCCTCTTTGCCTGTGTTAGTCTAATTTTCGTGTTCTCCTTCCTTTGTCCATCGTATCTTGTCTTGCTTCAAAGATTGCGGTATTCCTTCATTTTGTCTGCTTCGTGGTCCCCAGTTCTCATGTTAAGTTTCTCTCCGTAGTCATTTACGCTACTTCTCTTTCCTTTCGTCATTCTGCGGTTTGCTCTCAGTCCATATTCTATGTTCGTTAGCCTGTTCCTTCTCGTCAGAACAGATCCTGCACTTCTTCCTGATTTTAATTGAGGACAGCAATGTCATCAGCAAATCTTATCTCTGATATCTTTTCACTCTGAATTTTAATTACACTCCTTACCTTTCTTACCACAGTAGTACAAGTTTATATGCCAACTAGCTCTGCAGATGATGAAAAAATTGATGAAACGTATGATGAGATAAAAGAAATTGCCCGCATCTCGTGGTCGTGCGGTAGCGTTCTCGCTTCCCACGCCCGGGTTCCCGGGTTCGATTCCCATCGGGGTCAGGGATTTTCTCTGCCTCGTGATGGCTGGGTGTTGTGTGCTGTCCTTAGGTTCGTTAGGTTTAAGTAGTTCTAAGTTCTAGGGGACTGATGACCATAGATGTTAAGTCCCATAGTGCTCAGAGCCATTGGAACCAACCATAAAAGAAATTATTCAGGTATTGAAGGGAGACGAAAATTTAATAGTCATGGGTGACTGGAATTCGAGAGTAGGAAAAGAGAGAGAAGGAATCATAGTGAGTGAATATGGATTGCGGGAGAGAAATGAAAGAGGAAGCCGTCTGGTAGAATTTTGTACAGAGCATAACTTAATCATAGCTAACACTTGGTTCAAGAATCATAAAAGAAGGTTGTATACATGGAAGAATCCTGGACATACTAGAAGGTATCAGATAGATTATATAATGGTAAGACAGAGATTTAGGAACCAGGTTTTAAATTGTAATACATTTCCAGTGGCAGATGTGGATTCTGACCACAATCTATTGGTTATGAACTGTAGATTAAAACTGAAGAAACTGCAAAAAGGTGGGAATTTAAGGAAACGGGACCTGGATAAACTGAAAGAACCAGAGGTTGTACAGAGTTTCAGGGAGAGCATAACGGAACAATTGACAGGAATGGGGGGGGGGGGGGAGAAATACAGTAGAAGAAGAATTGGTAGCTCTGCGGGATGAAACAGCGAAGACAGCAGAGGATCAAGTAGGTAAAAAGACGAGGGCTAGTAGAAATCCTTGGGTAACAGAACAAATACTGAATTTAATTGATGACAAGAGAAAATATAAAAACACAGTAAATAAAGCAGGCAAAAGGGAATACAAACGTCTCAAAAATGAGATCGACAGGAAGTGCAAAATGGCTAGGCAGGGATGGCTAGAGGACAAATGTAAGGATGTAGAGGCTTATCTCACTAGGGGTAAGATAGATACTGCCTACAGGAAAATTAAAGCGACCTTTGGAGAGAAGAGAACCACTTGTATGAATATCAAGAGCTCAGATGGCAACCCAGTTCTAAGCAAAGAAGGGAAGGCATAAAGGTGGAAGGAGTATATAGAGGGTTTATACAAGGGCGATATACTTGAGGGCAATATTATGGAAATGGAAGAGGATGTAGATGCAGATGAAATGTGAGATACGATACTACGTGAAGAGTTTGACAGAGCACTGAAAGACCGGAGTCAAAACAAGGCCCCCGGAGTAGACAACATTCCATTGGAACTACTGACGGCCTTGGGAGAGCCAGTCATGACAAAACTCTACCATCTGGTGAGCAAGATGTATGAGACAGGCGAAATACCCTCAGACTTCAAGAAGAATATAATAATTCCAATCCCAAAGAAAGTAGGTGTTGACAGATGTGAAAATTACCGAACTACCAGTTTAATAAGTCACAGCTGCAAAATACCAACGCGAATTCTTTACAGACGAATGGAAAAACTAGTACAAGCCGACCTCGGGGAAGATCAGTTTGGATTCCTTAGAAATATTGGAACACGTGACCTTACGACTTATCTTAGAAGAAAGATTAAGGAAAGGCAAACCTACGTTTCTAGCATTTGTAGAGTTAGAGAAAGCCTTTGACAATGTTGACTGCAATACTCTCTTTCAAATTCTAAAGGTGGCAGGGGTAAAATACAGGGAGCGAAAGGCTATTTACAATTTGTACAGAAACCAGATGGCAGTTATAAGAGTCGAGGGGCATGAAAGGGAAGCAGCGGTTGGGAAGCGAGTGCGACAGGGTTGTAGCCTGTCCCCGATGTTATTCAATCTGTATATTGAGCAAGCAGTAAAGGAGACAAAAGAAAAATTCGGAGTAGGTATTCAAATCCACGGAGAAGAAATAAAAACTTTGAGGTTCGCCGATGACATTGTAATTCTATCAGAGGCAGCAAAGGACGTGGAAGAGCAGCTGAGCGGAATGGACAGTGTCTTGAAAGGAGGATATAAGATGAACATCAACAAAAGCAAAACGAGGACAATGGAATGTAGTCGAATTAAGTCGGGTTATGCTGAGGGAATTAGATTAGGAAATGAGACATTTAAAGTAGTAAAGGAGTTTTGCTATTTGGGGAGCAAAATAACTGATGATGGTCGAAGTAGAGAGGATATAAAATGTAGATTGGCAATGGCAAGGAAAGCGTTTCTGAAGAAGAGAAATTTGATAACATCGAGTATAGATTTAAGCGTCAGGAAGTCGTTTCTGAAAGTATGGACGATAAATAGTTTGGACAAGAAGAGAATAGAAGCTTTCGAAATGTGGTGCTACAGAAGAATGCTGAAGATTAGATGGGTAGATCACATAACTAATGAGAAGGTATTGAATAGAATTGGGGAGAAGAGGAGTTTGTGGCACAACTTGACAAGAAGAAGGGACCGGTTGTAGGATATGTTCTGAGGCATCAAGGGATCACAAATTTAGCATTGGAGGGCAGCGTGGAGGGTAAAAATCGTAGAGGGAGACCAAGAGATGAATACATTAAGCAGATTCAGAAGGATGTAGGCTGCAGTAAGTACTGGGAGATGAAGATGCTTACACAGGATAGAGTAGCATGGAGAGCTGCATCAAACCAGTCTCAGGACTGAAGACAACAACAACAACAGCGACCTTTCTTTTATTTCCGTCAGTGCTTCCCCAATGTAAAGTTTGCACAAAAGGAGCGAAAGATTGCATCCCTGTCTCACAAGTTTTTTAATCAGGGTACTGCGTCCTCGGTCTTCATACAGAAATACTGAACTAATTTTTGGTTAGCAATAAACTGATCGTTGTTTTTACGTTAGCTTCACATCGCACTGAGGTTTATAAATCTCTGGACGGTGTTAAGAAAAATTTAACGTTTTTGCGTGGTTTATGTCACTTAGACGGAGCAGTTTTATTGCTTGAAAGAGATATCTTCTGACATTGTCCTTAACGTCAGGTTCTCTGATAATACCCAAGGGCTATAATTAGCTAATCGCTAAAGAAATATAAAACAGCCTGACGCAGAAAAGCGACCGCGTTCAGAAACTTGCTGCGGTTGGGATCTAAGCATATTATCCCTTAACTCGCGAGGTGACTTTTCTGTAACGTATACTACGAGGTGGGGTCTCTAGGACCCCTACGTTTAAACCGAGATTTAAGGCAAAAATCATCTG
The DNA here is from genome assembly GCF_023898315.1 of Schistocerca nitens. Classification (NCBI taxonomy): domain Eukaryota; kingdom Metazoa; phylum Arthropoda; class Insecta; order Orthoptera; family Acrididae; genus Schistocerca; species Schistocerca nitens. The sequence continues at coordinate 21,373,777 of NC_064622.1, forward strand.
AAATTTTTAATTTATGCTATATAACATTTATTTTTACAATTATTTAAGTGTTGTTCAAATGCGTCTAGTTTATTTTATTGCACTAAACAAAGCCTGCAGCATTTTAATATTTATCACACAAAAGCTCATAATTTTGTGTGGTTCTTTTAAATAGCACACAAACAGACTGTTACAGTACTGAATTTTACATTTCGAAAAATTATACAATCTCTGTAGCAAATAAATTTCAAAATGAAAGTAAATATCAGGGTTTAAATTTTCAACCCGGTAGGTACAAAAAGAAAGTCTGTCAAATTGACATTAATTGCAGGCAACTACATTTTTCTTACCACCACTTAGAACACATTCGACTTTAACAGACATTTTAAGTATTTAATTGAAGAAACAGACAGATCCCCATCACAACTTTCCTGAAGTTCTTACTCTGAATGGTACTCTTGTTCGATAGCAGAACTGTTATCACTCGCTAATGTAAAATCGTCGTCTGTTTCGTTTATTTCTTGAGCTATATCACTGGCACCTTCCTCCATAGACCGAGTAACAATTTAATCAAACTCGAGAAAGTTAAAAATGACGCATTCGCGCCAACACATTTTGAACTATACGGCACCTTGCTGAAGAAAACAGGTTCGCAGTTCACGAGGCGCGGTCTAAGAGACTCCAACACCTATCACTAACACGTGTCAACAATAAATACAGCAGGCGATAACGCAACCGACAGCAAAACATCGTAGGCTTGGCAATTTAAGGAGGTAGGGGGAGTATAGAAGCACTGTACCACAACTAGCCTTGGAGAGCGAGTTCGAAATTTTCACTCGGTCTGAGAGACCACACCTCATGAGTTAAGGGTTAATTCAGATTTGTACCCAAATTTCTACGAAGTGGCCGTGCGGTTAAAGGCGCTGCAGTCTGGAACCGCAAGACCGCTACGGTCGCAGGTTCGAATCCTGCCTCGGGCATGGATGTTTGTGATGTCCTTAGGTTAGTTAGGTTTAACTAGTTCTAAGTTCTAGGGGACTAATGACCTCAGCAGTTGAGTCCCATAGTGCTCAGAGCCATTTCTACCTTGAGCTACAACGAATGAATAATACTGAGATCAGTGATTGTGTTATCTTTCAGACCATGAGTGGGCAGTTCTGATTTTCTGTGCTGATGTGGTGTCACTTAAAATTCTTCATTCTTTGAAGTGACGGTGTATACTATCCGCGGATATCGACCCTTAATAAAATCACTGATCACTGAGTAATGCGCGTGTCAGTAAGAAGAATGTCATCATTCGAACATTGGTCAGTAAATACAGACAATCAAAGTGATTGCATCGCGACTAATGAGGCAGCACTGTACGGCCGCTGTCAGCCCTTAGTATACTATCCCTGAAGGCTATGCGCCGCACACTCGCTCGTATGGTTTACTGTAGCGCGCAGCCATCTGATCAGCAAGTGCTCACATGGTGACGTCAGCAAATAAACTCTCGTGATTCAGTGAGACAGGAAGTTTGTGTTCAATCCACACCGCGTGTAGGAGTCCGCGTAATGGGCTCGACAGCTTAAAGTTACGGATCCATCCAGCACAGGGCCCACAATTCAAATGTGCTATTGTGATGATGTGATGCAGGCCATAACTATAGGACAGCAATCTGCAATTACGTGGGCCTCTGATGCCTGTTGAAGAATGGATGACACATTTTGCGTGACAGTACCTCCTTGCACCCCGAAATAAAAGACTTTACAGAAGCGATAGTATCATTATAAAGTAATTCACGTACGCACTGCGCTCATTCTTGGGAAACATAGCTCGAGCTGCTGTCATAATACACTACCGGCCATTAAAATTGCTACACCACGAAGATGACGTGCCACAGGCGCGAAATTTAACCGACAGGAAGACGATGCTGTGATACGCAAATGATTAGCTTTTCAGAGCATTCACACAGGGTTGGCGCCGGTGGTGACACCTACAACGTGCTGACATGAGGAAAGTTTCTAACCGATTTCTCATACACAAACAGCAGTTGACCGGCGCTGCCTGGTGAAACGTTGTTGTGATGCCTCGTGTAAGGAGGAGAAATACGTACCATCACGTTTCCGACTTTGATAAAGGTCGGATTGTGGCCTATCGCAATTTTGGTTTATCGTATCGCGACATTGCTGCTCGCGTTGGTCGAGATCCAATGACTGTTAGCAGAATATGGAATCAGTGGGTTCAGGAGTGTAATACGGAACGCCGTGCTGGATCCCAACTACCTCGTATCACTAGCAGTCGAGATGACAGACATCTTATCCGCATTGGCTGCAACGGATCGTGCAGCCACGTCTTGATCCCTGAGTCAACAGATGGGGACGTTTGCAAGACAACAACCATCTGCACGAACAGTTCGACGACGTTTGCAGCAGCACGGACTATCAGCTCGGAGACCATGGCTGCGGTTACCCTTGACGCTGCATCACAGACAGGAGCGCTTGCGATGGTGTGCTCAACGACGAACCTGGGTGCACGAATGGCAAAACGTCATTTTTTCGGATGAATCCAGGTTTTGTTTACAGCTTCACGATGGTCGCATCCTTGTCTGGTGACATCACGGTGAACACACATTGGAAACGTGTATTCGTCATCGCCATACTGGTGTATCACCCGCCGTGATGGTATGGGGTGCCATTGGTTACACGTCTCGGTCACCTCTTGTTCGCGTTGACGGCACTTTGAACAGTGGACGCTATATTTCAGATGTGTTACGACCCGTGGCTCTACGCTTCATTCGATCCCTGCGAAACCCTACATTTCAGCAGATAATGTACGACCGAATGTTGCAGGTTCTGTACGGGCCTTTCTGGATACAGAAAATGTTCGAATGCTGCCCTGGCCAGCACATTATCCAGATCTCTCACCAATTGAAAACGTCTGCTCAATGGTGGCCGAGCAACTGGCTCGTCACAATACGCCAGTCGCTACACTTGATGGACTGTGGTGTCGTGTTGAAGCTGCATGGGCAGCTGTACCTGTACACGCCATCCAAGCTCTGTTTGTCTCAATGCCCAGGCGTATCAAGTCTGTTATTACGGCCATTGGTGGTTGTTCTGGGTACTGATTTCTCAGGATCTATGCATCCAAACTGCGTGAAAATGTGATCACATGTCAGTTCTAGTACAATATATTTGTCCAATGAATATCCGTTTATCATCTGCATTTCTTCTTGGTGTAGCAATTTTAATGGCCAGTAGTGTACAGAGTAACCTTCAAATTAAACCAGTGTCACTGACATCAACCATTTGAGCAATGCTGCATTTGTTCAGACGATACCCTCACCTGTAGTGGCATTCAGGGTGTTAGGCGTATAAGTGCAGATATTTTTATTGATGGCTGATGACAGTGTACTGGACAACGTTACATCAGTACTGACTTCATTTGCAAAGTAATAATTGTAGCTATTCTGAGTAGTATGTTTTTAGGTTGGTTAGTCCCTCCATGTACACGAGACACAGTTAAGCACAGACGTTTATTTTCCCCTAGGCAGCAGGGCAGGTATTGCAGCGTAGACACGTGGACGCAAAACGGTAGCCGAAACAAACAGGCGATGTACACTTTGTGAGGCAGTTACGACCGTGAAGAAAACGTCAGGTAGTAAATTACGTGACGTATTTCGGCAAAGACTGTTCGAGAAAAAACAAGAAATACACCATAGTCAGTACATACCACACACACACACACACACACACACATATATATATATATATATATATATATATATATATCTCTGTGTGTGTGTGAAAAATATGTCTGCTTGTGTCTGTATATGTGTGGATGGATATGTGTGTGTGTGTGCGAGTGTATACCCGTCCTTTTTTCCCCCTAAGGTAAGTCTTTCCGCTCCAGGGATTGGAATGACTCCTTACCCTCTCCCTTAAAACCCACATCCTTTCGTCTTTCCCTCTCCTTCCCTCTTTCCTGATGAGGCAACAGTTTGTTGCGAAAGCTTGAATTCTGTGTGTATGTTTGTGTTTGTTTGTGTGTCTATCGACGTGCCAGCGCTTTCGTTTGGTAAGTCACATCATCTTCCACAGTGTGTCCCAGCAGGAATCATTGAGGGACATGACAGGAACGATCATTCGAAGCAATAAAACCCAGTAAACATGGGCTCTGAAGCGCTTACCTTAATAGCTATGAGCATTTCTTCACCTTCGATACTGTGAAAAAAATCTCTTCTACTTCAGCGCCTCTGCTTTCCATATTTAGCGAGGAGGTAACATGGACCAAACCAAAAACAAACGTGGGCTCTAAAACAGACAGTTAAGAGCTCTGAGCACTTTTTCAATAGAACAGATGAGTTTCATAGTATCGAATATGAACTAGTGCTCACAGATCTCAAAATACGCATTTTAGAGCCAATGTTAAAAAGGTAGTAAAGCAGAGATGCAGTATTTGTCTTATTGGTCGACACGTACATCGAAAATCAATGGCGGAAAAAACGGAAGGTGGGATCAAAATTTAGGGAGGAAAGCTATCCATTACAAGATCCTCTGATGACCTAGCTATCCTCAGAAAGTTACACCACCGCTCAATGGAATACACATTATGCTGAGCATAGAAAGACGGAAGTATTAAGAAGGGGCAGAAATGAGATTAAAGAGAAACGTAACATCTCACGGCACACGAAGTCAAGGAAGCCAAATATGGCTTGGTGGTGGAGGAAGGCAGGACGTAATAAACAGAACAGATGCGACAATTCGTAATCGTGCTCACAAAACCAGTCCTGGATGATGCGAGCTGTATGAACACGGATCCTGTAGCCGTGGAAAACGTGACCACCAATGGGGAAGAAATTTTGTACCATGGGGTGGACCTGAAGAGCGGAAACGGTCACATAGTGCATGGCAGTAATGCGACTTTGCGTAGTAACCATGGGACCCGTGGAATAGCACAGTATGGCTTCCCAAACCATCACCGATTCCCGCCATGTTTCACTCTTGGGACGTAAACTCGGCCAGAAGTTGGAAACTGTGTGAAACAAGAATCAACCGACCAGATGACTTCCTTCCATTGCTCCACAGTCCAGGTTTTACAGTTTCGGCGCCACGTTTTCCCGTCACGGGCACTTTCCTCACTGACGGTTGATTCTGAAATTCCAGTTCGCCCTGCAGTTTCCTGCTTATGGAGCTCCTTCCGTGTTGTTTTGTCGCTGACAGTGTTCGCGAGTGCAAAATTCAGTTCTGCAGTGACTTTTGCACCTGTAGTCCTCTTATTTCCTGTCACAGTCCTCCTCAATGACCCCCCGTCACAGTCATCACACACCTTTTCGTCCGCATTGTGACTTAGCGGATGATGATCTTCCGCTTTTCCCATATGCTGTATAAATCTCCGATACGGTGGCTCTCGAGACACCAAACACATCGACTCCCTTTGTTACGGAAGAACCCGCCAACAGTCTGCTGAGATGCGAATTCACGTCGCTCCGACACAATGCACTAACGACTATACAGAGCGCTGTTCTGAGAACGATTCGCGCTTGCAATTTATTGAGGACATTACGCAGCTGCCGTCCGTGGTCAAATACAACATTGCAACCTGTCGAATACTGAAGACATAATGACTTGTCCGTTGTTACGCTTAAGGTTATTTGCAGCCATCAAGAGCACTCCAAGGTAGGAAAGCAGAGACGTAATATAGCCGTGCTGGATTAGCCGAGCGGCCTAAGGCGCTGCAGTCACGGACTGTGCGGCTGGTCCCGGAGGACGTTCGAGTCCTCCCTCGGGCATGGGTGTGCGTGTTTGTCCTTTGGATACTTTACGTTAAGTAGTGTGTAAGCTTACGGACTGATGACCTTAGCAGTTAAGTCCCATAGGATTTCACACACACTTCACATTCTCGAGACGTAATATAGAGAGCAGGCAAAAGTGGTAGCGTTTATCTTACCGGAGATAAATACTATTACTGGAGCTGTGCAAATTGCAGAAGCTCTGTCCAATTTCCCAGGGGAGAAGTTTCACTTCAGCGAATTAACTGGTAACTCCATCCACCTCCTAGACGCTGTCGTAAGTCGTCGCTGTAGAAGATGGCCACGAAAAGGCACGTCTCAGCAGAAGCAGCAAGCTTGATACTTTCTCTCGAAATATGTACATCTGATAATGAAATTAAAACAATTTGGAATAATGTTAAAAGGGAAACAGGGCAACCGAGAGCACAGGAAGACTATTTCTATCAGACTCTATGAAAACTTTGTTAACAAGTAGTCAGAAGTAGAAAACATTTTTAATAATCACTTTTAAGTGTTGTAGAGAAAATAGGATCCAGCTATTCATCAGAAAATGCAAGGCAGTATATGTTAGAGGCAATACCTATGCAATTTGATGAAACTGAAGTTCAACCCACCTGTTCTGCTGCCTCCTAAAGTCATGGGACACCTCCAAACATCGTGTCCGACCTCCTTCTGCCTGCCGTAGTGGAGCAATCTCCAGCAGGGGACTGCCGAGGGGGAGGTGACCGCGATAAAAAGACTGAGTAACCAACGAAAGCCTAACGTTCTACGAAACGGGACGTGGAATAGCAGAAGCTTGAACGTGGTAGGGAAACCAGAAAATATGAAAAGGGAAATGCAAAGGCTCAATTTTGATATAGTGCGCATCTGTGAAGTGAAATGGAAACAAGACAAGGATTTCTGGTCACACGAGTATAGCGTAATATCTACAGCAGCAGAAAATGGTATAAAGGGTGTAGGATTGGTTATGAATAGGAAGGTAAGGCAGAGAGAGTGTTACTGTGAACAGTTCAGCGCTAGGGTTGTTCTTATTAGAATCGACAGCAAACCATCACTGACAACGATAGTTCAGGTATTCGTGCCGACGTCACAAGCAGAAGATGAAGAGAGAGGGAAAGTGTATGAGGACACTGAAAGGGTAATACAGTACATAGAGGGAGAAGAAAATCTAATAATCATGGGGAACTGGAGTGCAATTGTAGGGAAAGGAGTAGAAGAAAAGGTTACAGGAGAATATGCGGTTGGTATCAGGAATTAGAGAGGAGAAACACTATTTGAGTCCTGTAATAAATTTCAGCCAGTAATACTGAATACTCTGTTCAAGAATCACAAGAGCAGGAGGTATACTTGGAAAAGGCCGGAAGATACCGGAAGATTTCAGTTAGACTGTAAGAAGTGTATACAGTATTTCTATTGTCTATTGTCAAACCACAATTTATGAAAGATGTTTATATTTTATTAATAGGATTAAGTAGGAATAATTAAAATTTGTCACGTTGGAAATAATTGTGGTAGCAGGGAATGTCTGCACCAAAGTATTGTTGGCAGGAGAGACCACACATTGATATAATTTTAAAAAGGGCGGGAAAGACCGCGCATTGATACATTTTGTAATGGTAGCATGGATTGTCTGCACCAGAAAGCATTGTTGGCGGGAGAGACCGCACTTCAGCGTTCGTAGGAAGTCTTAGTAAGCGAGACGTGAAGCGAGACGGTAGCAGGTCTGAAGCGAGAGGTTGAGAGGAGCGGTGTGCCTGCCAGCCACTAGCTATGATTTACAAGAGATTATAAACGGATGTACAGAGACATCAGCTAACTATTATAATGAGAGGAACAGATATTATTGAATTCATTTTTTGAGAAACTCAAGACTAATGAAGGTATGTTTGCGCATTGCTAGTTCTAAGATTATTGTAAAAAGTAAGTCCCATTTGAACGTTTGTAAAATCACTTCATTCAGAATATAATTAATTTTTGCCAGCAATACTGCATTACTGACTATAATCCATCTCAAAAACCATCAACGTAAAACTTCGCAAAATTTTATTGTTAAGAAAAAGTTTAACTATGAAATACGCAACTGCAGTCAAATTAATTAAAGAATAACGTCAGCTTTCCTATTAAAGAATAACGTCGGCTTTGGTAATAAATACAGCCACTTATTATGACAGCCTACCAGCAGCTAAGAGAGTATAGTGAAACAGAGTAAGTATATTCATGTCGCAGTTCGATGTAGCTGTCAGATGGCGATCCAGTAACAGTAAAAAAGGTAAGGAACAGTTTTGGGTTATTGCAGGTAACGACTGAGGGCCACGACGACGACACATTCTATATTTCGTCTAAATAATCAGAAAATCACTTTTAATAAGTAACATTTGATTTTGTATGCGAAAATTGAGAAAGAGAATTAATTTCAAAAGGAAGATTTCATTTGTTATTATTAAGCAAGAGATATAAATCCTAAGTGAAGGTTTCATAGGTTATTGTGGAAGGGAAGGTTGCGTAACAAAAGAGATACAGAGGAAACGGGAAGGTTTCAGGATTACATCATAGTCAGACAGTGATTCCGAAATCAGATAGTGAACTGTAAGGTGTACATAGGAGCGGATATATACTCAGATCATAATTTAGTCTTGATTAACAGTACGCTGAATTTTAAGAGATTAGTCAGCAAGAATCAGTACGCAAAGAAGTGAGAAATGGAACTACTAAGGAATGGAGAGATTCGCTTAAAGTTCTCTAAGGCTATAGATACTACAATAAGGAATAGCTCAACAGGCAGTACGGTTGAAGAGGAATGGACATGTCTAAGAAGGTCAATCATAGAAGTTTGAAAGAAAAACTTAGGTAGAAAGAAGGTAACTGCGAAGAAACCATGGGCAACAGAAGAAATACTTCAGCTGATCCATGAAAGAAGGAAGTAAAAAAAGGTTCAGGGAAATTCAGGAATACGAAAATACAAGTCACTTAGGATGGAAATAAACACAAAGTGCAGGAAGCTGAAGCGAAATGGCTGCATTGAACATGTGAAGAGATCGAAAAAGAAATGATTCTCGGGAAGACTGACTTAGTATATAGAAAACAACCTTCTGTGAAAATAAAAGGAAGGATAGTAACATTGAGAGTGCAATTGGAATTACGCTGTTAAATGTAAAGGAGAGAGCGGATTGGTGAAAAGAGTTCACCGAAGGCCTCTATGAGAGAGAAGATTTGTCTGCCGTGATAGACGAAGAAACAGGAGTAGCTTCAGAAGAGACAGGGGATCCAGTATTATTATCAGATTTTAAAAGAGTAATGGAAGATTTAAGAGCGAATAAGAAGAGATAGATAACATTCCATCAGGATTTCTGAAGGCATTGGAGGAAGTGGCATCAAATGAGTATATACGTTGGTGTGTAGAATGTATGAATCTGGCGATATATCTGACTTTTGGAAAAATATTATCCACACAATTCCGAAAATTGCAAGAGTTGACAAGTCCGAGAATTATCGCACAATCAGCTTAATAGCTCATGCATCCAAGTTGCTGAAAAGAATAATACACAGAAGAATGGAAAACGAAACTGTCGATGTCTTATATGACCATCAGTTTGGTTTTAGGAAGTGTAAAGGTACCAGAGACACAACTCTGACGGTGCGGTTGATTATGGAAGGATTTGTAGACGTGGAAAAAGTGTTCGACAGTGTAAAATGGTGCAAGGTTTCCGAATTTTGAGAAAAGCAGAAGTAAGCTATAGGAAAAGACGAGTAATATACAACAGGTACAACAACCGAGAGTGAACAATATGACTGGGAGACCAAGAAGGAACTGCTCGTATTGAAAAGGGTATAATACAACAATGCCCGTATTGTTCAATCTGTACATCGATGATGCAATGACGGAAGTAAAAGAAAAGTACAAGAGAGGGATTAAAGTTCATTTCTATAGTCAGTGAAGGTGAAGAATTATTAGACGTGTTGAATGGAATTAACGGTTTAATGAGCATAGAATACGGACTGAGAGTAAACCGAAGAAAAACGAAAGTAATGAGAAGTAGCAGAAATGAGAATGGCCAGAGACTTAACTTCAAAATAGGTGATCATAAAGTAGACGAAGTTAAGTTCCTCTGCTGTCTTGGAGGCAAAATAGCCCAACTCCGACGGAGCACGGAGGACACAGAAAGACCAGCACAGCAAAGAGAACTTTCCTGACCAAACGAAGTCTACTGACAGAAAATGTTGGCCTCAAACTGCGGAAGAATTATCTGATAATGTACGTTTTGAGCACAGCATTGTATCGTAGTGAAACATAGAATTTGGGAAAACCGGAACAGAAGAGAATCGAAGCATTCGAGATGTGCTGCTACAGACTAATGTTGAGAATTAGGTGGACTGTTAAGGTAAGGAATGAAGAGAGGAAAGGAATAAATGGAATAGACTAACAAGAAGCAGGGACAGGATGATAGGACATCTGTTAAGACATCAGCGAGTAACTCGACGTGGCATACGCTTCACAAGACGTCGAAAATCCCCTGCAGAAATATTGAGCCATGCTGCCTCTAGAGCCGACTATAATTGCGGAAGTGTTGCCGGTGCAGAATTTTGTCGGCGAACTAAACTACCGAATATGTGCGTAAAACTTCGGTGGTGTTCGTGCTGGGAGATCTGGGTGGCGAAATGATTCGCTCGAGTTGTCCAAAATGTTCTGCAAATCAGTCACGAACAATTGTGGCCTGGTGACATGGCGCTTTGTCATCCACAAAATGATTGGCTGCAAATGGCATCCAAGTTGCAGAATATAACCGTTCACAGTCAATGGTCGGTTTAGTTGGACCACAAGACCCAAACACTAGCGACAGCATTATGGACCCACCGCCAGCTTGCGCAGTGCCTTGTTGATAACTTGGGTCCGTGGCTTCGTGGGGACTGCGCCATACTCGAACCTAGCCATCAACACTTACCAAATGAAATTTGGTCCCATCTGGCCAGGCCACAGTTTGCGAGTTGTCTAGAGCCCAACCGATTTGGTTAACAGCTGAGGAGGGGCGATGTTGTGCTGTTAGCGAAGGCACTGGCGTCGGTCGTCCGCTGCCATAGCCCATTAACGACAAATTTCGCCGCACTGTCCTAACGAATACATCACACATTGATTTCTCCGGCTATTTCACGCAGTGTTGCTTTTCTGTTAGCAGTGAAAACTCTAGGCAAACGCCGATACTCTCAGTCGTTATGTTAAGGACGTCGGTCACAGCATAGTACGTGCTGAGAGGTAATGCCTGAAATTTGGTATTCCCGGCACACTTTTAACACTGTGGGTCTGACAATATTGAATTACAAAGCGATTTTTGAAATTGAATGTGAAAGGTCTCTGTTGGATTCCTTTCATGTTTAATTTCTTAAATCTGATGTCATTTATGGAGTAAATTCCTCTCCTAAATTTACTGTGGCGTTTCTGACTATCTGGGAGGAGACTGAGTAGTGGAACGTGTTACTTTTACACGTAAACAAGAACGATCTGTCACACTACTACACTTTAAAACACAGTATATATGTAATTCATGTCACACAGTCTCATACGGAACCTACATCCGCTTTCTGTTATATACTGTATATGATAAGATACTGTCATCCCCCTTCCCTTCTGTGTGAGAGGATGAATGATCAAATGTGTTTGTAGTTGCATGCTTGAGGGTAGCAGACAAGGCTGTCTGCTAGAGAACAGTAGGACCAACGTCGGAACAGGTAGCTACGGTTCCTAAAAGCAGAGAGGTTTCTATTCTTAGTATGGTCCGGTCCGTCCGTTGTCAGGTTGGTATAGGAAGCTGCCCCTCTGGCCCCTTCCGTTTGTCTTTCTGAGCGACTCTGAGGAAGCACGCTGGGTAGTAGGGAGTTGCAGTCTGGCGGTAGGCAGTGGCAGTCTGGCGGTAGCGAGCGTCTGAAATGGTAAGATCTCCGGCTAAGCGCGTGTCTGCTAAGTCCGTAGGACAATGGATTTGTTAAGTTCAGCCTAACTGAGAATTTAATCACTTTTATTTCGGGTTAGCTCTAAAATATCTAATGCTAACTTAAATTGCAGCGTAGTGTAATTCTCGTGTGAGGTTCATATTATTTTCCGGGAGTTGCTTTGTTACTACTTTGTGAGTAAAGTGGAACCACGTGTTGATCAGTAACTCTAAGTAAGATCAATCTTAAATGCAAATGCTTGTGTGATTATAACGTCTCGTCTTGACAATATTTGAATATAGCAACATTTCTTTATATTCAACCCACGTGGGGTGTACTTTGCGAGACCAGTACCACGTGCTTATATAACTGTTTGACCCGTCAGGTTAACAGTAAGACGTTAGTAACCAGTTCGAGGTTTTTCTTTTGTAATTTGCTTTTCGATCTAATTTATCTTAATTATCAAAATTATTGTGGAGTTATACGCTTTGTGTAAAGCAAGTTGACCACGTGAAGCATGTGGTGTAATCATCAAAGTAGCCCTCAGCTATTCTTCTTGGGAAGATTTCACAAAGAGTTAATATGAATTTAGTATACCAGTGTGTGGTAGTTACATGACGGACAGGATTGTGCTACGAACGGAATTTCTTTGACTGAAAATTTGAATCTGTTGGTTGTGGTTAACTTTCTCTTGCATGTGTTTCAATGTTCTTTGTGTGTTGTTTTATGAATGCAGTGTTGTATCCAGTCTCCCAATCTTGGCTCCATATTTTACGTGTTCCGTAAGATTCCAATCTCACATTTTCACAATCGTAAATAAGGCACCAGCTCAGTTATAACTCACGTATAATATGCTGAAATTTCGATGATCAATCGTAAAAAATAAATTTCCAAATATAAACTGATTTCTTTTGTTTTATTTAAATTCTCCTTTTATATATATATATATATTACCGGTTGTTGTATGACTGTAAAAGATTATAATCAATGTTAGTCTGATTGGTAATGTGGTAAACCTAGACTAGTTACCTGCTGAAACAGTTGCCCAGTAAATGCAAGATTAACTTCCCCAGACAGCTCACAGCTTGTAACCCGCTTTTATTCTACTATTAGCATCCAATTTCAGCATAGAAAATTCGTGTAGAAATATTACACATGGCGACCCTGTTCTGTGATTCCGCTAGACTCTGGAATCTCTGATACGTTAGATTGAGAGCGTGTATAATCTTAATTTTTTTTTCCCTACAGCGCTCAAACAACTTCTGCGTTGTTCTGAGCAGACTTTCAAAAGATTCACGGCGTTGTTGATCGGCGTTGTGTTGTTTGTCTTGTTTTGTTTTCTATATTCGTGTATTCTATATGTGTGTGTTTAGATGTGTGTTTTTTTCCTCTCGCTTTTAAATTCCACTGTTTCGATCAAAGAAAAAAATTTGTTTCGCGTGTGAAAAAGTGCGTACTAGGTTGAGTATCTTTCGTGTGACTGTCGTAATTTTTGGGGGACACATTTATTGTGATTAGTGTGTTGCGTACTGGGTATAAATTGAACTAATGCAGACACGTAACCAAACTAAAAGTAAGCAGTCCGACAACTTAAGCAACATGGACCAAGGGGATAATTTGATTTCGAATGTTAACGCGTCGGGCGGTTCCGAAAATGCAATGGGAAATACTTCAGACGAAATGCAAAACAGCACGAACGGGCTCACATCAGAGCCACAAATTAATTTGCCTCCAACTAACCAAATTGATTTGGCAGAACTCATGAAAGCCTTATTGCAACAAAATAAAGAATCATCCGAAAAATTGATCCGCGAGCTAGGCGAACAAATGACGCAGAAATCAGAAAAATCGTTCCGAGAACAAAAAGAATCGTCCGAAAAATCGATCCGCGAGTTAGGCGAACAAATGACGCAGAAATCAGAAAAATCGTTCCGAGAACAAAAAGAATCATCCGAAAAATCGATCCGCGAGCTAGGCGAACAAATGACGCAGAAATCTGAAAAATCTATCCGCGAGCTAGGCGAACAAATAGACGAAAAACTAATCCAGCAGACAAATAAAGTCGACAAGTCGATGCAGAGAGTGTCCGATGATATCTCACAAAGAATAAACAATCTGGCAAGTGAAATAAAAAGTGATATTATGAAAGAATTAGGCCGTACATTTGAACAAATCGATGACCGTCTGCAAGCCCTAGAACAGAGTAAGCGGAGTGGCGAGGCCGAATCTAAAGAAAGCGAAGAACGCCTACTTAGGAATTTCCACGAGCTGAGAGAAGAATGCCAAAGGGAGCACCAACAGGTACTCTCGAGGGTCCAAGAGGCGGAAACGCATTGTCCCACGTCCGTTAGCAACACAATAGCGGACAACAGTTTAGCGATCCACGCGTTGGAACAGCAGGTCGAACAATTGAAGCAGACTGGGGCGGAGGACAAGAGACAAATAGATGATAAGATTGCGGCATTAGCGGACATTGTAGGCACGATGAAGCTGACGGAAAGCGAGAACAATACTACACCGGTAGCGGCCGCAGAGACCGAAGAAGTGCGTTCGCTTCTTAAATTTCAGAAGGGACAATTCGAAGTGAACAGGCGACACAAAGCAGTAATGGCGAATTACAAGAACGCGTGGCGCATCTGGAAAACCGCATGGCGTGTGATTCCGAACTCGCCAATAGCAATAAAAATAGCCGTACGAACAGTGCAGAGAAGGACTCCGGCCACGAGGGAGATTTTGACGACAGGGAAGAATGTAATTTAAGGGGCAGACATGAGAGAAATAGAAACATTCAAGGGCCTCGCCAGGAGGTAATGCGGGGATTTGATTTCAAACATTTCCTTACGGTAAGAAAGTTTGAGATATTCCGAAATTCTCAAAAAGGCATACATCCACGAGCATGGCTCGAGCAATTTGAGTTCTGTCTTCCTCCCGACTGGGCAAGTTCACATAAGGTAGAATATATGTGTGGCTATTTGGAAGGCGAACCGGCGAGTCGCATGAGGTCGGCAGCGCATCACTGCAACTCCACTCGGGAGTTTCGACAAGCCTTTCTCTCCGCCTATTGGTCGGAAGCGGCACAAGATAGGGTCAAGCATGGCATAATTATGCTGCCAAATTTGAACCAGTCTGGTTTCGGCAGCCCTGCACGCCTATTCGACCACATGCTGCAGGCAAATCAATTTTTATACGACCCATACGGGCCTGCGGAACTAATTAGGATATGCATCACCAAATTGCCGATGCACTTGCGGCACGTCATTCTTGCGGGACGATGCAAAGAGGACGTGGAAACGTTTAAAACACTTCTTCAAGAGTTGGAATATAATACAGCAGAATGCCCGCTTAATCAGGCACAAAGTTATTACGGGGCACAGCAGCGCGACCGCAGTCGTGGCCGTATTACTAATCAACGGCGTGACTGGTCGTCGCGACGCGAACGAAACAATAATCGGGACCGGCCGTATAGAAACTGGGGTAACAGTCGCGAACACAGGTGGAGCAACAGAAATGATCGAGGACGTTGACAGAATCGTGAACGGAACAGTTACGGCAACCAGAATCGATACTACGGTGAACACGGTGGGAATAGGACTATAGGCGGAGCACCTCATGATGTTGAAATTCGGCCAGCTAACCCTAGACATAATCCAGCAAATGGAAATGAACAAAATCGGCAATGACAAACGATCAGCGCAGAAGGCGCCCAATCGGAACCAATGAACGACATGACAAAGGAGTGCATACGGTATATAGAGAGGGAAGATATTAGAGAGGATTTGTTGCAAGAAACTACGAGTGCTAAAATTTCGGGAATAAATCCAGTCGTGACAGTTGCAGTAAACGAAATATGTTTTAAGTGTGTCATTGACACTGGAAGCCCTTTCTCGATAGTGAGCGAGGCAGCATTTCAAAAATGCGAAGGGACTGGGACTTGGCCCGTTTTTCAAGTGAGAGGAATAAAGGTGAAGGGCGCAATCTACGGTAAGAGCATAGAAATCCGAAGGCAAACTCGGCTTAATTTTACCTGCCAGGGAAGAGAGTTTGAGTACAACTTCTTTGTGCTCCCAATGCTGAATGTGGCAATGATTTTAGGCAATGACTTCATGAATACCCACCATGCAGTAATTGACATGGGTGGAGGAGTAATGACAGTTCAAGTTGGGGATAAGCAAATTAATTTAGTATTTGATGAATGCATATTACGTGCCGAATCAGAAATTAGTTGCCTAAAATTTCAAGCTCAAACCGAGTCGCAACCCAGACTGGAGCTACTCGTGAACTATGTAAGTGAGTCGTGCTCTACGTCTGGTGAGCAGGGAAAAGATGTTGCTTTTGCTGATGTACTGAGAAAGAGCATCGCGGGTGTCAGAACCACGGATAGGGAAAAGGAGAAATTGTATTGCCTACTTAGGAATCATGAACGGGTATTTTCTGAGACTCCCGGGGCGATTAAGGGTTTTACTTACCAATTCAAAGTACGTGACCATCAGAAGTTTTCTGTTAGACCATACCCTATTCCCGTGGCGTATAAAGCCCAGGTGGAGAAGGAAATAAACAAGATGTTAGAACAAGGAATAATTGAGCGGGCAGTAAGCTCGCACAACTCACCTTTGCTTGTCGTGCCAAAACGCGACAACTCAGTTCGTTTGGTGCTAGACTCGAGACAGATAAACACAATTATTATGTCGGAAACGGACAGGCCTGAGAGCCTTGAGGAACTCTTACGTTTCCACGGGGTAAAGGTACTATCATCTGTCGACCTCCGTTCGAGTTTTTGGCAAATCGTGCTACACCCATCTTGCAGATTATATACAGCGTTCCTGTGTTACGGAAATTGTTTCCAATTCCGGCGTCTCCCGTTCGGACTAAACGTCTCATCAGCTGCTTTTATAAGGGGATTAAATAGCATTTTACCTGATGATTTGAAACAGCGAGTGACAATTTACGTGGATGACATATTAATTGCGGAAAAGTCGTGGGAGGACCATAATGACGTTCTGAACAGACTACTGGATGTTTTTGAGAAGGCAGGTGTAACAGTCAACTTAGATAAGTCACAGTTCGGACGAGAGAACATAAAATTCTTAGGCCATATTGTCTCAGCAAATGGAATACAACCTGACCCGGAGAAAATTGCGGCGATAGCGGAGTGTGCAGTTCCGACAAATAAAAAACAGTTGCGAGCATTCTTAGGCCTGTGTAATTTTTATAAGCGATTTATAAATTTTAGTGTACTTGGTACACCCCGTCTATGTGGACTAACAGGGAAGAACGCTTTGTGGGTCTGGGATCAAGAGGCACAGGATGAATTTTATAAATTGAAAAAGGCATTGGTAGAGGCTCCCATCCTCGTGCATCCCGACCTGACACAAGAATTCTGTTTAATGACGGACAGTTCCTTGTCAGGATTAGGTGCGGTACTGTTTCAAACGGAAGGAAATGATGATATTACAACTTGGAAAACAATCTCGTTTGGGAGCAGGGTACTCTCACGATGTGAAAAAAATTATTCCGTGACGGAACTCGAAGCACTCGCGATAGTTTGGGCATTCTCAAAATTTAGGTATTTTTTATTTGGAAAGACCACCAAGGTGTACACTGACCATCGTGCACTCCAATTTCTGATGAGCACAAAAATCACGCATGGGAGACTAGGACGCTGGGCACTATACCTACAGGAATATAACTTCACTGTAGAATACATTCCTGGACAGAAAAATGTAATTGCTGACGCTTTATCGCGCATTCCTATAGGTTTGGTTCACACAGAAGAAAGGGAACTCGGTGAAAATAATTTTAGCATCCTATACTTACAGAATGTAGCGTTCGAGAATTTTGTTACCACCTCTTTAGGGAGTATAGCGGACGAACAGGATAAGGACGCAGTATTGAAAGATATAAAGAAGAAGTGGGAGGACAAGGAGAATGTAGGAATACGCCAGTACTACTTAGTGCGCAACAGAATATTATTCAAGAAACGAGCCCCGGACGACTCCAGATGGGTGTTGGTGATTCCGGAGGAACTCGTAAACAAAATTATATGGTACATACACTTGAGTTATGGTCACTTCGGAGCACAGAAATGTTGTAAAAAACTGAAAGAGACATGCTATTTTAATAACATGCTACGGCGTATTCGTGGTGTACTTAGAGTGTGCGGACCTTGTCAGCGAGCAAAGGCGGCCACAGTGACTTATGCTGCATCATTGCACCCGATAATACCAAGCAAACTTTGTGACCTCGCGGCCGTGGATCTATTTGGGCCACTAATACGATCTAAAGCAGGTTTTGCATATGTTTTCGTAGCGGTAGAGCTAACCTCCAAGTTTGTGTGTCTGACTCCGTTGAAGCGAGCCACAGGAAGGGCAGTGGCAACTGCATTTGCAAAGCAGTTTCTGCATGAAGTTGGGAGCGTGAAAAGGGTTATCTCGGATAATGGACCACAATTTAGATCGCAATACTGGCAGCGGATGCTTCGAAGAAGAAGAATTAAACCTATATATATATATATCTCTCTTTCACCCCAGCTCGAACCCCAGTGAGCGTATTATGCGGGAATTAGGAAAATTATGTAGGTTATATTGCAGTCGTGATCACCGATCGTGGGACATACACCTAAAAGGATTTCAGAACATAATTAATGAGTTACCTAATACGTCAACAAAGCTTCCGCCAATCACTGTGCTAAAAAACAAGGAGCCCCCAAGCAAAATCAAAGAGGTGGTGCCTTGGCCATTAGAGCCGAGACTACGCCGGAACGCAATTGTTGACTTAGCTTTACGCAACATCAAGCGTGCAGCAGAAGCCAGAGTCAAGGCGTATAAGAAACACGTGAGAAAAACAGTGTTTCATGTAGGACAAAAAGTTCTTATCAGATCACACAAGCTGTCTAACAAACGGTCAGGTGTCTGCAAATAATTTTTTAATCTCTTTAACGGCCTGTATCGGATAAGGAAGATTCCCCATGAAAACGCCATAGAAGTGGAAACTCTTCGATCGAAGAAATCAAAAGGGCTACACCATGTGTCAAACGTAAAACCATACATTGGGTAGAAAGGACAGTGAGAAGTAGAGAGGACGGTGAGGAGAAAGAATTGATTAGTTTAAATTTGTGACGTATGCATTTTGAATAATAGGTTGGTAAAAATAATGATAAAGATGTTTCTATGTGATTGATTGAAGTGATGTTTTAATTTTTTTTCTCCTTGTGCAATTAGGATTTAGGTTGGTTCCAAATGTGAAGATAAAAGGTTTCCTTGTGAACGAGTGAAATGCTATTTATGTTTTTTTTGTGTCGATTGAAAAGAGTCGGTCCTGAGAGAAGCAAGATCGTTGCTGAATTAGTGCAAAAAAAAAAAAAAAAAAACTCAGGGGAATATCCGATCTGTGGGTATTATGGGTCTGGCAAACCCAGGTCCCCAGCTGTTAGCAGCCTTGTTTCCGATTTTCTGCTTTCAGTGCTACTATCTTACTATTACTATTCTATATCTGTCAGTATAAATGAGGATCTCTTACTATAGTATGCGTGTTGTATGAATATTTTAAGATAGGAGAACTCTGAGAAAGGAATGAGTAAATTTGGAATCTTGAAAACAGGATGCGATAATACGATTGTTTAACCATTGGCTTCCCAATATGCGATGATATGTTAATATTGATGATATATGTCTTTTTTGTTCTTTATAGCTGAGTACGTGAAGTGTTGTCTGTGGATTTCGTAAGTATATTGATTCTCTTCAAGGTGAAAGAAGAATTGTGGTTTGTGTAATTTACGTGGCCCTGAAATATTATTGTGGTAGTCAAATACGAGCAGTTTTTCAGCGAATGGAACGGAAATATGGATCCTTTTTGTAGTCTTGATTGATGTTGAGCCAAAGCCTAAAAAATTATTCTGCGTTAATACTTGTCCTAGAAAAGCGACGTTTATGTGTTTTGCTGATGCTGTGAGCATTACAGCCTACTGTTTTCGCTGGTGCGGGATGCACTGCAGCCTATATGATTTGTACTGAGGAAATTTCCCTCTTGAAGGTAGAGGATGATTAAATAATTTTGATTATGGGAACGAAGGAAAGCTTGGTTTAAGGTAATAAGGATGAAGCAAAATATTTGTCATTTAAACTACAGGAGGATTCGAATCTTTTGTGTCTGTTGTAAGTTCAATATGTTAAGATGATACTGTTTTACAGAATAGAGGTGACCACAATTTTGCCATTCATGAGAAATGAATCCAGAATAACCACCACAGGAGAAATAACTGACTTGGAAGCGAAAGGTAACTTAAAGAAGGAACAAAATCGAAGCAAAATGGGTAAGAGAATGTAGTATAACCTGCATAATCCAGATATTTTTACCCTTCTCAGAGCCATCTGTGTGATTAATTCTTGTGATAACGTAATTTTAGATGAAATTTTCTTACTGTGTTATGTGTGAATATATGAGTATGATAAATGTATAATTGTGAGTCTCTTTTCAGGTGTGTGAACTGGTATAAATGTTTTGGCGTGTAAATAACCATTGTTTTTTTTACTGCGTATGTTTAAGGAACGTTTCTCCATATTTATCATGTGACAAGACGTATGCCGCGAGCGTCAAGAAGAGTACGAAGCAGAACATTGCTGTAGTGGTATATACACGGTGTTGAAATAGCATTGGAGTAGCTTGTGGGCTTAACTAGGAGTGGATAGAAGTAGAATATTGAGTAATGCATGTTTATGGGTAGTTCGTTTGTAGAATAGACAACAGGTGTGCATGTGTGTGTGTGTAAATAACATGTAAACCCTATGCTGTCCTGACCTATACTTGCACAAGGCATAATCCTATTCATTTTAGTTATTTAATAAATAGCATTTGATTTATTAGAACGTAAGTGAACCACATTAGTGATGTGGATTTAAATATTGTATTGTCAGTTCATTTAATTTTTATTTTTACATTGTCAAGTCATTTCACTTTTATTTTTTTTACATTGTCAAGTCATTTAAATTTTATTTTATATTGTCGATTCATCTAATTTTTTTATAAAAAAAATTAATTAAGTCTCACTTTGTTCTTAAAAATTGTGAAAGACAATACTAAGTGGTATTATGTATGACATTGTGTAATCACATAAGAATGATGAAAAATTTCTGTGAATGCAGTTGAGAACGTGAAAGCGAACCGGCAAAACTCTTAAGAGACAGCGGGAGCAGCCGGACTAGTTGTAAACTGGCGGGTTTCCCAGCAGGAGACGCTGTCAGCCAGGCCACTTTGAGAGCGCGGCCGGCAACAAAAGAAGGGACGCCGCAAACACTTTCCCTTATATCTGGAGCTAATGGGCGGCCGCCCCGAACGACCCTTTTCTCGAGGCGATGACCTGAGATGGGCGAGCGGTCCACCGCGCGGAAATCCATCTCCTGGCAACGCACCACACGCACGCGACCGTGACGAGACGGCCGCGGAGAAACAACACAAGGGGCGTGGAGCCTTTTGACAGGTACTGTCCAAAGAAACTTGCAGACGTCAACGACACCTATCGACATTTCCTGACGGATGCCTACTGTCAAGCGACAGTAAATCATGGTTCGATGTTCTCTGGTCGCTAAGGGTGACACAAAGAAGAGCCATTGAAGTGTCATCCTTGCCCAGGAATATCAACCTGGCGTGCCAAACGAGGATACCGCACGAATTTGACAACACAAACATGGAACCAAATCGAGATGTACGTGACACGGGAGAGACTTCATGAGAGGGCAGAGACGACGGGATTGCACGCAACAGATGGACAGAAATCCCTACTGACAGCTGCGGCGACGAACCCCCTCCCCCTCCCCTTATATTGTGCCTCGGAACAGTGGAACTAGTGAGTGTATCAGTGAACAGTGATTATACGGTTCTTAGTTCAATGCATATACGTGTGTTTCTGTCACAGAAACTTTGACTCGTGTGTTTTGCAGGGACTCGATTTATTGGTGTTTACTAAACTTTGACTCTTGTATTTTGCAGGTGTTCTATATTTTTTTTAAACTTTGACTCTTGTATTTTGCAAAGGTGTTTTATTTATTGGTGTTTTGTTTTAGATGTTGACTATTGTACTGTTTTATTGATCAATGTTTGTTCTTGTGTTATGTATTAGATTTGTGATATTTTGTTTCATAAATTCATTGCAGTGGCATTGCTTCGTTTATCAGTCAGATTGCTATTCATTCTCATTGGACTGTGATCGATTAGCCTTTGCATGGGGCATATTTATTGTGAGGAACCCCTTAAGGGTAACAATCACATAATTATTGTAGCTTCAGTATAATGACGCAGTGCTCATTGTTTGCTAACTAACTGAAATATTGTAGAGTGATTAAATTAGTGCCACATAGTTATTTTAATTCTACAAATTATTATATTTATAAGATATAGAATTTTTTTGCAATAACCACTTAGTAAAACATGTTTTTTCTCTTATCATTTTTTTGCTTTTGCGGATTGTGCATTGTAATGTTCTGCCTTGTAATACTGATGTTATTTCACGTTCCTTTTTAATTGCTGTGGCACCTTTGCTATATTCATAAATTTTGCTTGTTAATAAACAGTGAAAAATTTGCCTGTGATCAGTTGGCTCTTGCAATGAGCAAATACTGGTGAACTCCATAAGGGTAACAACCAGACATTGTTTTCATATTAATGACACAGGAACCATTGTTTTTACTTGCTGACCGAATTAGGTCTACACTATCTTTTAAATAGGTGTCACAGATTGTGTTCTTTTTTTTCTCTTTAAAATTGGTAGATTGTAAAGATGTTTGAAATTATTGTGTTTTAGCAAGTAGCTGGTGACCTTTTGCCTTTTCTTTACACTTTTGGTTTAAGTAGGGTGTGAGAAGCCTGCTTGGGAATGTCCTAGCATGGCTAGAAAATTCCCTGCACAGTCTTTTCCCGGAGCGTTGGGGTTATGAAAGGTCTCTGTTGGATTCCTTTCATGTTTAATTTCTTAAATCTGATGTCATTTATGGAGTAAATTCCTCTCCTAAATTTACTGTGGCGTTTCTGACTATCTGGGAGGAGACTGAGTAGTGGAACGTGTTACTTTTACACGTAAACAAGAACGATCTGTCACACTACTACACTTTAAAACACAGTATATATGTAATTCATGTCACACAGTCTCATACGGAACCTACATCCGCTTTCTGTTATATACTGTATATGATAAGATACTGTCATCCCCCTTCCCTTCTGTGTGAGAGGATGAATGATCAAATGTGTTTGTAGTTGCATGCTTGAGGGTAGCAGACAAGGCTGTCTGCTAGAGAACAGTAGGACCAACGTCGGAACAGGTAGCTACGGTTCCTAAAAGCAGAGAGGTTTCTATTCTTAGTATGGTCCGGTCCGTCCGTTGTCAGGTTGGTATAGGAAGTTGCCCCTCTGGCCCCTTCCGTTTGTCTTTCTGAGCGACTCTGAGGAAGCACGCTGGGTAGTAGGGAGTTGCAGTCTGGCGGTAGGCAGTGGCAGTCTGGCGGTAGCGAGCGTCTGAAATGGTAAGATCTCCGGCTAAGCGCGTGTCTGCTAAGTCCGTAGGACAATGGATTTGTTAAGTTCAGCCTAACTGAGAATTTAATCACTTTTATTTCGGGTTAGCTCTAAAATATCTAATGCTAACTTAAATTGCAGCGTAGTGTAATTCTCGTGTGAGGTTCATATTATTTTCCGGGAGTTGCTTTGTTACTACTTTGTGAGTAAAGTGGAACCACGTGTTGATCAGTAACTCTAAGTAAGATCAATCTTAAATGCAAATGCTTGTGTGATTATAACGTCTCGTCTTGACAATATTTGAATATAGCAACATTTCTTTATGTTCAACCCACGTGGGGTGTACTTTGCGAGACCAGTACCACGTGCTTATATAACTGTTTGACCCGTCAGGTTAACAGTAAGACGTTAGTAACCAGTTCGAGGTTTTTCTTTTGTAATTTGCTTTTCGATCTAATTTATTTTAATTATCAAAATTATTGTGGAGTTATACGCTTTGTGTAAAGCAAGTTGACCACGTGAAGCATGTGGTGTAATCATCAAAGTAGCCCTCAGCTATTCTTCTTGGGAAGATTTCACAAAGAGTTAATATGAATTTAGTATACCAGTGTGTGGTAGTTACATGACGGACAGGATTGTGCTACGAACGGAATTTCTTTGACTGAAAATTTGAATCTGTTGGTTGTGGTTAACTTTCTCTTGCATGTGTTTCAATGTTCTTTGTGTGTTGTTTTATGAATGCAGTGTTGTATCCAGTCTCCCAATCTTGGCTCCATATTTTACGTGTTCCGTAAGATTCCAATCTCACATTTTCACAATCGTAAATAAGGCACCAGCTCAGTTATAACTCACGTATAATATGCTGAAATTTCGATGATCAATCGTAAAAAATAAATTTCCAAATATAAACTGATTTCTTTTGTTTTATTTAAATTCTCCTTTTATATATATATATTACCGGTTGTTGTATGACTGTAAAAGATTATAATGAATGTTAGTCTGATTGGTAATGTGGTAAACCTAGACTAGTTACCTGCTGAAACAGTTGCCCAGTAAATGCAAGATTAACTTCCCCAGACAGCTCACGGCTTGTAATCCGCTTTTATTCGACTATTAGCACCCGATGTCAGCATAGCAAATTCATGTAGCAACATTACAAATGTCCCACGCGTCTAGCTTCAAGTAACACTCCGCGTTCAGAGTCTGTTATTCCCCGTCGTGCGGCCATAATGAATCGGAAACTTTTTCACGTGAATCACCTGAGTACAAATGACAGCTCTACCATTGCCCTGACGTTGTACAATAGATACTTTCGCCATCTGTATGTGTGCCCATCGCTATCACGTGACTTTTGTCACCTCGGCGTACGACACTTTTCCAAACCGAATTGGTGCGAGCGTGGAGGCGAGAGAGGCTGCAACGTCGTAGTGATAAGCGGGCGCGCACTAACACGTACTTTATAGATTAGAGTCAGTTTTCTAATGACTGAAATAAGATCGCATTTCCTTTCGACCTGTGCAGTTTTATTAGATTTCGTCCTCCGCTACAGGGTGGTTCAGTTGTTTTGTCAGGCACTGTATTTGGGAAAGGGTTTTCACTTGCAGCACTTGCATTGCAAGCAAGGGAAACCTCGCGAAAACCTTGTTAGAAGCGGGGGTTGGAGGTGAGGCGGTTATTTTTAGCTCAATCCTGTAGCAATATGATTCCCAGAGGAAAAAATGTTAACCTACTGCGTGTGGAAAGGTATTTGATCGTGAGTAGACACTGGATAACTATGTGCTGTGCGTCTGTGCCGTTACACACCGAGCCCGCGCGACGCGGCTCCTGCAGGGCTGCCTTAATACAGCGACAGACACTGCAGCAGCCGCCCACTGGAGGCTTATCCAGGACTGGGCAGACGCGTGGGACGCCCCGCTCCGTCCGTCCCGCTTTGGGTCGGCACCACCGCGACGACTTTCCCGGGCCAACGAACCGGCGACCCGCTGCTTCCTGTGGGCAGAGGAGGAAGACGTGGCGTGCAGAAGTCCTACAGGCGTCGACTCACCCTGGGTGCGCCGCAATTAATCCGTCCCGCGCCGATCACCGGTAGAGGCATGTGGTGGGCGCTCGCAGAGCCGCCCTAATTTACCGGCCGTGTCCGTGTCTTCTGCACAAAAGGGGCGACTGGGGGACTGGTGAGTGGCTGGCTGCACTGCCGCCCACCACCAGCACGCCAGCCGGCCCCGGGTTCAGCCGCGTCACGTCCACCAGCACTTAATATAGCGTCCACTAGTAGGTACCCACAAGGACATGTGCTGTGGCGTTCTGTTTGATCAGAAGTATCCCGAGCCCCCCCCTATGTAATACGTAATTGACCACTAGATGTCAAGAGACGCAAACTTGCAAGCATAAAAGAAGGGGCGGGGGGGGGGGGGTTGTTTCGTCAGCACAGAAGCAGAAACAGCAGAATGGGTAGGTTCAGGACAGCTCAGTCACTGCGAACGTGAACTGGTCGTTGGATGTCACCCGAGTAACAAAGCCGGGCAGGACATTATTACCCTCCTAAGTCTCCACAAATCGACTGTCGGTGATGTGACTGAAGTGGAAACGCGAAGGAACGAGCACAGTTAAACCGAGACCAGGCAGGTCTCGTGTGCTGTTGGACAGCGATCGGCTAGCATTGCGCGGGGTGTTTGAAACACATCGCAGTAAACCAGCGGAAGGAATCACTGGTCAGTTCCCGAATGCTACCAGCAATCCATCCTGCACACGGGCTATCCGTACGGAGTTAATAAGGATGGCGTACAACGCTCCAGTAGCTTTCGAAAAGCTACAGATTTCTGTCGCCAGAGCACAGCGACGATTCAGGTGGCGTAAAGAGCGTCTGAACAGCGCATCACTGTGTAGCACCGAAAATGCAGGATGCATGGCACCTGCTACCGATATGAAGTTTCTTTTCTGAATTGTATGTAAATATTTGTAATTTAAATGCTTCCTTTAAATAAGTAAGGACATTGCTTCACTGTATGTGTAAATTTAGGTAGAAGTCTGTTGACGTTTCATTGTATTTACCTGTGTCTTACTGTGAAACTTATAAGCTCTGGAAAAAAGACAAAGGAATTGTTATTTGCATCAACTAGCAACGATAATAGCAGTGCTTTTCGTACATTGTAAAACCTTTGGGCAGGGAGCTGTTGCGCAGAGAGAGGGAGACGGGTTCCAGCGCTTGTAGTGTGCGGAAGTACAGAGTACCATTGTCGGCGTCATCATGTACGCGCGCCGGCCAGATGTCTAGAGCAGAAGTACGGAAAGTACAGTGATGCGTGGAAGAGGCTGTATTAATTGCGATTGCCCGTTCCTGTAATTAGCCGTGGCTCAACAATATGCTACCGTCTCCAACAACAGCAGCAGTTTGTGGCCTCGTTGCCATTTGTTACGTTATATTCCAAAAAATTACATGTATATTTTATATATATATTTTTTTTAATTTATCAGCATGAATTTCCCTTTTGTTAGTGCATGATTCTTTCTCTCAGGGATATTGTCTTTTCTTATCAAAATTGGCTCTGAGCACTATGGGACTCAACTGCTGTGGTCATAAGTCCCCTAGAACTTACAACTACTTAAACCTAACTAACCTAAGGACAGCACACACATCCATGCCCGAGGCAGAATTCTAACCTGCGACCGTAGCGGTCGTGCGGTTCCAGACTGTAGCGCCTTTAACCGCTCGGCCACTCCGGCCGGCGTCTTATCACTTTTACTTACGTGCATAAGTAAATATGAGACGGGTTCTTGAAGGGCCTCTGTTATTCATGTACCAACTTTAGATTTTGAACGTGATGACTAAAATATAGTTGTCGTTAACTGAATTGAATGTAATTTTGTTAATTTCTATTTATTGATTGCAAAGCAAGGCTTGAGAGAATTTCGATTGTTGCCGTGGAGCGGCCAAGATAAAACTTACTGAACTCATGGAATCTGCATAATTTAAAAAATGAACTTCAACGTAAATTAATTGTCTGTTGCAATTTAGGAAGGTTCTTACAACGAAATCTCTCGCATTTACAGTTACTGTTAACAATGAAAAATAAATTAATACTTCGGCACGTAATGGCCGACCAAAGGCTGCATCGGAAGATAAGCTTCCCACAGCGCACATTACAAAACAAAAATGCTTATTGAAAACAATTAGCCGCTACGACCATTTGAGGTGACACGTATTACAAAGAAATTCATTTTGTGATAACAATAATTATTTTATTTTAGCATAATACCGAATAACTTACATAAAATATGTGTAGCCGCTCAATGGCTGCCTTCCGTATCGCGAAACAAAACAGTGTGTGTACCATAAAATACGGCCGTACAATCTGTAAGTAGGCTGTTTATGTTTTCTTATTGGCAACGTTACGTAGCGCTCTGTATGAAAATCACTGGCTGTGCTGTGTGCAGTCTGTGGCTAGTTTGCATTGTTGTTGGAATATCTGCCATTGTAGTGTTGGGCAGCTGGATGTTAACAGCGCGTAGCGTTGCGCAGTTGGAGGTGAGCCGCCAGCAGTGGTGGATGTGGGGAGAGAGATGGCGGAGTTTTGAAATTTGTAAGACTGGATGTCATGACCTGCTATGTATATTATGAGTTTTCAACACTATTAAGGTAAATACATTGTTTGTTCTCTATTAAAATCTTTCATTTGCTAACTATCCCTATCAGTAGTTAGTGCCTTCCGTAGTTTGAATCTTTTATTTAGCTGTCAGTAGTGGCGCTCGCTGTATTGCAGTAGTTCGAGTAACGAAGATTTTTGTGAGGTAAGTGATTTGTGAAAGGTATAGGTTAATGTTAGTCAGGGCCATTCTTTTGTAGGGATTGTTGAGAGTCAGATTGCGTTGCGCTAAAAATATTGTGTCAGTTTAAGCACAGTCATGTATAATTGTTCAAAAGGGGACGTTTCATATGTCGACCCTTAGCCTAGGATACCTCACTGGAATCTTCTGATTTTTTCTTGTAGTTTGTGTAATTAGTGTAGTTATTGTTTATTGCTAGCGCGTAATTATAGAGAGAATTTCCTTTGTAGTTGCAGTCTTTCATTGTTGTACAGTAAAACAGGTGTGGCACGCATGTAGATTTGCACCAAGTATTTCGCAGCTGCAATTAACTAGATATTATTTTCAGTGCTATGTTAATGTGTTCTCTTATTTTTGCTCTTCAAATTGTGCTTTTCTGTGTTGTCGTGTGAAATATTGTGACAATAATGGCGTCTGAAAAATGTAATACTAGGCTCCAAAGTAAACTGAGAAATGACAGTGAAGACGAAAGCAGTGTGTTAGCGCCACCATGTAATGAATTAATTAATATTCAAAGTAGTAATTTGGTAACTGTGCATAGGGAAATGGAGCGTGCGTCAAATAATGGTGTAGAGAGTGAAACAGATAGTGAACAGGGAAGCATTATCGCTCGATCGGTCGGCAACAGCTCGTCTCAGGAATCGGGAATGACAGAACACAATATTGCAAATACTGTAGATTCAGATTTTGGGTTCTCACCGTTTTCTCAAATGAGTCAAGACACATTTTCCGCTTGTCAAAATGTGAATGTTGCCGGTGCAAATTCACTGACGAAAAGCACTGAGGAACATGTTTCAGACACCAGTGCATTGTTATTACAATTAATGCAACAAATGGGACAAAAGCTTCAAAAGTTAGACATAATGGAACAACACCAGAGATAAACACAGCAATAGTTAGACACAATGGAACAAAATCTTCAAAAGTTAGACACAATGGAACAACACCAGAGACAAACACAGCGACAGTTAGACGCAATGGAACAAAATCTTCAAAAGTTAGACACCACGCTTGAACAAACACGTGAAGATTTAACTACTGAGTTACATAACATTGAATCGAAATGTCAAAAAGTCTGTAATGACGTAAAAACACAAATTTGTGAGCATTTTCAACCTATTTTTTCGCGGCATACAGAATTTTCTTTCCAAGTACTTGGGAATTTCTTTTGTAGAATAAGTTGTGGTGCACCACTTTAATTACATAGACATTAAGATGTGAATATACATTTCCCTTGTCTGCACTGTTGTCTTTAGTGTAAATTTTTTTTTTTCTGCTTGAGCTTTGTCATGTTTAGATATAAGTTACTGCATTTGCTGCTGCTGTTTGCCAGGCATAGTGTTACTGAATTTGACTTTGTATTACGCTGTTAAGCCTGTTTTACTACGCATTTATTTTTTTTGTTTGCTGCACAGTGCCTTATATTAGTGTAATATTGCAATTGCTTTGCCAATTTGAATTTTTTGTCATTGATGTTTGTGTTAATTGTTTTGTGCTGCTGCATTGCCTCGTCCCTTAGTATATATATATCTGAGCTCAGTAGATTTAAGTTAGCTTAAAATGGGGTAGGCTATATAAGAGAACGAGTTGTGATGAATTGGGAGAAATGCATTGAGAAGCTATAAGAATATGGTCCCCCCCATGAACCATGGACCTTGCCGTTGGTGGGGAGGCTTGCGTGCCTCAGCGATACAGATGGCCGTACCGTAGGTGCAACCACAACGGAGGGGTATCTGTTGAGAGGCCAGACAAACATGTGGTTCCTGAAGAGGGGCAGCAGCCTTTTCAGTAGTTGCAGGGGTAACAGTCTGGATGAATGACTGATCTGGCCTTGTAACATTAACCAAAACGGCCTTGCTGTGCTGGTACTGCGAACGGATGAAAGCAAGGGGAAACTACAGCCGTTATTTTTCCCGAGGACATGCAGCTTTACTGTATGATTAAATGATGATGGCGTCCTCTTGGGTAAAATATTCCGGAGGTAAAATAGTCCCCCATTCGGATCTCCGGGCGGGGACTACTCGAGAGCACGTCGTTATCAGGAGAAAGAAAACTGGCGTTCTACGGATCGGAGCGTGGAATGTCAGGTCCCTTAATCGGGCAGGTAGGTTAGAAAATTTAAAAAGGGATAGGTTAAAGTTAGATATAGTGGGAATTAGTGAAGCTCGGTGGCAGGAGGAACAAGACTTTTGGTCAGGTGATTACAGGGTTATAAATACAAAATCAAATAGGGGTAATGCAGGAGTAGGTTTAATAATGAATAAAAAAATAGGAGTGCGGGTTAGCTACTACAAACAGCATAGTGAACGCATTATTGTGGCCAAGATAGACACGAAGCCCATGCCTACTACAGTAGTACAAGTTTATATGCCAACTAGCTCTGCAGATGATGAAGAAATAGATGAAATGTATGACGAGATAAAAGAAATTATTCAGGTAGTGAAGGGAGACGAAAATTTAATAGTCATGGGTGACTGGAATTCGTCAGTAGGAAAAGGGAGAGAAGGAAACATAGTAGGTGAATATGGATTGGGGGGAAGAAATGAAAGAGGAAGCCGCCTTGTAGAATTTTGCACAGAGCATAACTTAATCATAGCTAACACTTGGTTCAAGAATCATAAAAGAAGGTTGTATACCTGGAAGAATCCTGGAGATACTAAAAGGTATCAGATAGATTATATAATGGTAAGACAGAGATTTAGGAATCAGGTTTTAAATTGTAAGACATTTCCAGGGGCAGATGTGGATTCTGACCACAATCTATTGGTTATGAACTGCAGATTGAAACTGAAGAAACTGCAAAAAGGTGGGAATTTAAGGAGATGGGACCTGGATAAACTGAAAGAACCAGAGGTTGTACAGAGTTTCAGGGAGAGCATAAGGGAACAATTGACAGGAATGGGGGAAAGAAATACAGTAGAAGAAGAATGGGTAGCTATGAGAGATCAAGTAGTGAAGGCAGCAGACGATTAAGTAGGTAAAAAGGCGAGGGCTAATAGAAATCCTTGGGTAACAGAAGAAATATTGAATTTAATTGATGAAAGGAGAAAATATAAAAATGCAGTAAATGAAGCAGGCAAAAAGGAATACAAACGTCTCAAAAATGAGATCGACAGGAAGTGCAAAATGGCTAAGCAGGGATGGCTAGAGGACAAATGTAAGGATGTAGAGGCTTGTCTCACTAGGGGTAAGATAGATACAGCCTACAGGAAAATTAAAGAGACCTTTGGAGAGAAGAGAACCACTTGTATGAATATCAAGAGCTCAGATGGCAACCCAGTTCTAAGCAAAGAAGGGAAGGCAGAAAGGTGGAAGGAGTATATAGAGGGTTTATACAAGGGCGATGTACTTGAGGACAATATTATGGAAATGGAAGAGGATGTAGATGAAGACGAAATGGGAGATAAGATACTGCGTGAAGAGTTTGACAGAGCACTGAAAGACCTGAGTCGAAACAAGGCCCCGGGAGTAGACAACATTCCATTAGAACTACTGATGGCCTTGGGAGAGCCAGTCCTGACAAAACTCTACCATCTGGTGAGCAAGATGTATGAGACAGGCGAAATACCCTCAGACTTCAAGAAGAATATAATAATTCCAATCCCAAAGAAAGCAGGTGTTGACAGATGTGAAAATTACCGAACTATCAGTTTAATAAGTCACAGCTGCAAAATACTAACGCGAATTCTTTACAGACGAATGGAAAAACCGGTAGAAGCGGATCTCGGGGAAGATCAGTTTGGATTCCGCAGAAATGTTGGAACACGTGAGGCAATACTAACCTTACGACTTATCTTAGAAGAAAGATTAAGAAAAGGCAAACCTACGTTTCTAGCATTTGTAGACTTAGAGAAAGCTTTTGACAACGTTAACTGGAATACTCTCTTTCAAATTCTGAAGGTGGCAGGTATAAAATACAGGGAGCGAAAGGCTATTTACAATTTGTACAGAAATCAGATGGCAGTTATAAGAGTCGAGGGGCATGAAAGGGAAGCAGTGGTTGGGAAAGGAGTGAGACAGGGTTGTAGCCTCTCCCCAATGTTATTCAATCTGTATATTGAGCAAGCAGTAAAGGAAACAAAAGAAAAATTCAGAGTAGGTACTAAAATTCATGGAGAAGAAGTAAAAACATTGAGGTTCGCCGATGACATTGTAATTCTGTCTGAGACAGCAAAGGACTTGGAAGAGCAGTTGAACGGAATGGACAGTGTCTTGAAAGGAGGATATGAGATGAACATCAACAAAAGCAAATCGAGGATAATGGAATGTAGTCAAATTAAATCGGGTGATGCTGAGGTAATTAGATTAGGAAATGAGACACTTACAGTAGTAAAGGAGTTTTGCTATTTAGGGAGTAAAATAACTGATGATGGTCGAAGTAGAGAGGATATAAAATGTAGACTGGCAATGGCAAGGAAATCGTTTCTGAAGAAGAGAAATTTGTTAACATCGAGTATAGATTTAAGTGTCAGGAAGTCGTTTCTGAAAGTATTTGTATGGAGTGTAGCCATGTATGGAAGTGAAACATGGACGATAACTAGTTTGGACAAGAAGAGAATAGAAGCTTTCGAAATGTGGTGCTACAGAAGAATGCTGAAGATAAGGTGGGTAGATCACGTAACTAATGAGGAGGTATTGAATAGGATTGGGGAGAAGAGAAGTTTGTGGCACAACTTGACTAGAAGAAGGGATCGGTTGGTAGGACATGTTTTGAGGCATCAAGGGATCACAAATTTAGCATTGGAGGGCAGCATGGGGGGTAAAAATCGTAGAGGGAGACCAAGAGATGAATACACTAAGCAGATTCAGAAGGATGTAGGTTGCAGTAGGTACTGGGAGATGAAGAAGCTTGCACAGGATAGAGTAGCATGGAGAACTGCATCAAACCAGTCTCAGGACTGAAGACCACAACAACAACAACAAGAATATGGTTTACCCAACAAAGTATTTTGAAAGAGGATATGAACAAAAAAGTAGGTTTTAGAGACAACAAGTTTAGGTAGGATGTTCTTGGAAATAAATGATGTAAGATAATGGAAAATAAATAATGAGGTGAGAAATATGTGAACATATAAATACAGAAAGCATGCTTGGACAGGATTTTTTTGGTGGAAACAAATGTTGAAATAAGACCAAAGATCTATGGAATGAAGTTTTGGGTTGGACTGCAGTACCAATGTCACACTGAAAACGAACCCTGTCTTTCCTTTATTTTGCTATGTGTGTATGTACCATTGTATATTTGTCTTTTTCCTGTCTTTAAGTGTTTAGCTAATAAGATTTATGTTGTAGAATTTTTCAAATACTATGTTATTTACTTTGTAAAGATGTTTAGACATTATTTATTCTGTTCTGTTTTAATGCTCATGTGTGAAGTTCATGTTTCAAAAGTTATTCTGATCTTTTATATATTTACTTATGTCATAATTCCTGTAACACTGATGTATATGTCTATTTCTATTCTTTTGTAAAGCCTGTTTTACTACAAATGTTATCTGTATTGTTATGTTCTTTAATGATATACTTTGTACTTTTGTTATTGTATTCTCATGTTATAAAATTGTAATTGACCCCAGTTTATCATATTATTAACTTGTAAGTTACATTTCACTGCACACATTTCTGTTCGTCATAGTATATGGACAATATGTGAGAAGTAGGGACTGTTAGTGTTTGCACGTGTGTTAATAATTCAGCAAGGGACTGGATAACAGCATTGCTGATCTTTGTGAGTGCACAAGTGGTGGTTTATGGACTTGCTATATTGTCCGCAAGACTCTTCGATGGTGATTGTGCACCTGCACAGTTGCAACAGATGGCTGCTGGCCGTCTCTACAAGGACTGCAGTGGGTCTGCACCTCTGGTGGCCCACCAATACCATAATCTCTACCAGGACTACAGTGGGTCTACTTTGTGATGACCTACCTACCAATATTCTTCAAAACGTCGAATGACTCTGCTGTGGGTTTGCTCTGTTGTGGCTCATTACCTGTCAGCATGTCAAGAGTCAGCATTGTCTTTCTGTTGGAAGGACAACACTACTTCTTCAAGACTGCATGGAAATCCACTACTTCCGTGTGCATTTTCTTTTACTGCTCAGACTTTGAGAAAAACACTGCAATTTTACTGTGATGAACAATCTGGACTGTCTTTATGTGATGAATGACCAGGACTGTCTTCATGGACTGTGAGAAAATTTTAGCTTTTGACCAACATTTTATCAATAAGTGTGTGCATTTGATATCTTTGTTATTGTAATTAAGAAAAATTTTATCAAATCATTATTGGCCACTGCCCAAAACAATTTGTAAAATTTTTTGTGGGGAGCATGGGGGCTATGTAAGTAGGCTGTTTATGTTTTCTTATTGGCAACGTTACGTAGCGCTCTGTATGAAAATCACTGGCCGTGCTGTGTGCAGTCTGTGGCTAGTTTGCATTGTTGTTGGAATATCTGCCATTGTAGTGTTGGGCAGCTGGATGTTAACAGCGCGTAGCGTTGCGCAGTTGGAGGTGAGCCGCCAGCAGTGGTGGATGTGGGGAGAGAGATGGCGGAGTTTTGAAATTTGTAAGACTGGATGTCATGACCTGCTATGTATATTATGAGTTTTCAACACTATTAAGGTAAATACATTGTTTGTTCTCTATTAAAATCTTTCATTTGCTAACTATCCCTATCAGTAGTTAGTGCCTTCCGTAGTTTGAATCTTTTATTTAGCTGTCAGTAGTGGCGCTCGCTGTATTGCAGTAGTTCGAGTAACGAAGATTTTTGTGAGGTAAGTGATTTGTGAAAGGTATAGGTTAATGTTAGTCAGGGCCATTCTTTTGTAGGGATTATTGAGAGTCAGATTGCGTTGCGCTAAAAATATTGTGTCAGTTTAAGCACAGTCATGTATAATTGTTCAAAAGGGGACGTTTCAAATCGCGTCTCTTTCGATCCTTTTTTATTTTCATAGACATTAAATAAAGGTGCTACCCTTAAATTATCTCTGCATATCAGTTGTTTTAAGAACATTAACTGTATCTTTTATACTAATCACATTCATAAAATACGTTAACTACGGTTTACAACCGATAAAAATGTCAATATTTATGTGACGTACCGTTACAAGTTCCAGCAACACAGTTTCGTCGTCGCCTCCGAGTTTCGTCGTATGCACAGCACTGAAGTAAGACTGTTCATTGGTAGAAAGTATTAACGGCTAACCCAGCAGCACAAGTGAATGTGATTTGATTGATGAGATTTATTTAAATAATAATCAGTTAAACTCAGGGCGATTGTGTCCTCATTGCCCTCAGACATTGTTACCAAGCAGGATACTTGTTCCTTTTTTTTTCTAATATACTAAATGAGTGTCATGAGAAAAAAATTGTGTAGTTACAGCCAGTTTATTAATGAATAATTTCACTTTTAAGAATTTTAGCCTCAGTCTACTTTCAATTAACTGTTGTACAAGAGAGGTTTCAGTATATGACTAAAGTGAAGCAATTTCATTTTTCACGTTTGAGAATCAATCACTGGAAAAAAATCCAAATCTAAAGAAATGCACAAATTAAGAGTGCGGAAGTTTTATTTATTTTACATATAGCTTGGAGCACATGGCTGTTTGGTTTGGTAAGTATTCTAGTATTTAATTCTGTTCAAGTCACTAAAAAAACCTCACTTGTTCAGACAATAATATGAAATCCAATTTGCAAAATAAATAACGGCATAGTAAGAAGTGCTTTTTTTCTAAATTTCTTTGATGACGTTATGCTGAGGTCAGTGAAAGTCATTGTTCACGTAACGAAGTTCAGTACTAACATACAGTTTAATTGTATATTTTCAAATCATTACTCAATTGCCTTTTTCAAAATTTAATGCCAAACATAACGTAAGATTGACTTCTCTGTTTTCTTTATCATTACATACTCTCTCAAAATTAGTGTCAAAAAACGTGACAAACTTCGGTTGCCATGTCAGTGTTTAATAATACATGTTTTTCTTTCCCATCACCTTGTACAGGATTTTGGATGTAAATTGCCCTAGTGGTCTGGCTACAGTTAATTATTTCCCTTTCGTTCATTAGTGTAACTTTTGTATTCATGATCAGTGGTACCCCTTTTCTGTCCAGTGTTGTTCGTGAGTGAATGCACAAAATAACTTCCATGTTCCAAATTATAGGCCTTACTTTTTATTTTTAGTAGACTTCCCATCAGAAGGGTCGGCTGTACACTTACCTCCTACTTATCGGTACCACTTCTTCGGGAATGATAGCCTTATCCAATTAGAAAAAAATGCATTAGGCATACACGCGATCCACGATCATATTTTATATAGCAAGCAGGATAGGCCGATTAGTAAGAGGGAGGTTACAACTGGCAACCAGTGATATGGAGTAGTGCACCACGCTACACTCTGTGACAGTTGGTTGGGACAGCTTGGGTTTGGCGAGTGCCTCGAGAACGTTCCCGCCATGATGTGTAGGTACGGCCAACAGCGAAGTGCGGTGCAGCTGGTGTTACGGTAGGGGCGTGTCGGTTTTTCTGGTTAGCGTGTGGTGGCCTTATTGTTCTAGAAGAAGCGCTAAATGCGGAAGGATACGATCACATTGTACAATGTTACGTACTGCGTACAGTAGTGGAACATTTCGGAGAGGATCAATGTATCAGCGCGACAGTGTACCCTGACATAAAGTAGGGCAATGGCCTGTGGACAACAACGTTCTTGAAATGGAGTGTCCTGCCCACGATACCGACCTGGACCCAATAAAGGAATTTCGGGATGAGCCACGACATCGACATCGCTCCAGACACCAGTGTCCAACATGACTACCTCCTCACGTTTCGGCTCCTGAGGAAGAACGGTCTGCCATTCCACTATACAGACAGTCAGACGTCTTGCTGAAAGTGTCCCCAGCAGAGTTCTACCGTCGTAAGCCCGAAGGTTGGGCGCAGCCCGTATTAATGTCCGCTAATACATAAGCTAGTGTTCTTATCTTACTTGATTATGCTTTGTCCAGCTGTTGTGTCCCAAGAGGGAGCGAGATTGACAAGAATTGTATTCAGGGGTCTCACTTCCTTCGATCTTCTCGAAGAGTAGAAGTAGCCGCGGGCAGCTTCTGCAACTCTGACAGCTAGAAGGAGCAAGCTACTGTTAAGGTGCAGGATATGGAAATCGGTGAGTAGTAGTTACTGCTGCAGGGTAGAATTTAGAAGATCCCTTATAGTTTGACAACTGAGAATCCCTACTGGCACTATCTTGCACTTCTTTCTGTCAGTTGAATCTCTTACTCTGGAATATATCTCCCTCGTTGTTGCGGAGCCGAGGATAGCGAAATGTACTAAGTATCCCACGTCTGCCGTAGAACGACGCAGGTTCTGTGTCGGTATACTCAACAGATCTCGAGTGTCTATAGGGTCTGCGTCACAGACAGCTTCTAGAATGTTCTATACCTCCTCCTTGGAGACGGACCACGTACTTCGTATATTTATATCATCATGTGATGTGAGAAAGCTACACTACTGCCCATTAAAATTGCTACATCAAGAAGAAATGCAGATGATAAACGAGTATTCATTAGACGAATAAATTATACTAGAACTGACATGTGATTACATTTTCACGCAATTTGGGTGCATAGGTCCTGAGAAATCAGTACCCAGAACAACCACCTCCGGCCATAATAACGGCCTTGATACGCCTGGGCATTGAGTCAAACAGAGCTTGTATAGCGTGTACAGGTACAGCTGCCCATGCAGCTTCAACACGATACCACAGTTCGTCAAGAGTAGTGACTGGCGTATTGTGACGAGCCAGTTGCTCGGCCATCATTGACCAGACATTTTCAATTGGTGAGAGATCTGGAGAGTGTGCTGGCCATGGCAGCAGTCGAACATTTTCTGTGTCCGGAAAGGCCCTGCAACATGCGGACGTGCATTATCCTGCTGAAATGTAGGGTTTTGCAGGGATCGAATGACGTGTAGAGCCACGGGTCGTAACACATCTGAAATGTAACGTCCACTGTTGAAAGTGCCGTCAATGCGAACAAGAGGTGACCGAGACGTGTAACCAATGGCACCCCATACCATCACGCCTGGTGATACGCCGGTGTGTCGTGACGAATACACGCTTCCAGTGTGTGTTCACCGCGATGTCGCCAAACACGAATGCGACCATCATGATGCTGTAAACAGAACCAGGATTCATCCGAAAAAATGACGCTTTGCCATTCGTGCACCCAGGTTCGTCGTTCAGTACATCATCGCAGGCACTCCTGTCTGTGATGCAACCACGGTCTCCGAGCTGATAGTCCATGCTGCTGCAAACGTCGTCGAACTGTTCGTGGGAGATGGTTATTGTTTTGCAAACGTCCCCATCTGTTGACTCAGGGATCGAGACGTGGCTGCACGATCCGTTACAGGCATGCGGATGAGATGCCTGTCATCTCGACTGCTAGTGATACGAGGCCGTTGGGATCCAGCACGGCGTTCCGTATTACCCTCCTGAACCCACCGATTCCATATTCTGCTAACAGTCATTGGATCTCGACCAACGCGAGCAGCAATGTCGCGATACGATAAACCGCAATCGCGATAGGCTACAACCCGACCTTTATCAAAGTCGGAAACGTGATGGTACGCATTTCTCCTCCTTACACGAGGCATCACAACAACGTTTCACCAGGCTACGCCGTTCAACTGCTGTTTGTGTATGAGAAATCGGCTAGAAACTTTCCTCATGTCAGCACGTTGTAGGTGTCGCCACCGGCGCCAACCTTGTGTGAATGCTCTGAAAAGCTAATCAGTTGCATATCACAGCATCTTCTTCCTGTCGGTTAAATTTCGCGTCTGTAGCACGTATTCTCCGTGGTGTAGCAATTTTAATGGCCAGTAGTGTACTCTGATCCGTGCTACGCATTCGGCTACAGCGCCCAGGTAGTCACGTAACGCTATTTGTCTCCTGGCGCCGCTTCCTCGGCGCTAGCCCGCATCATCGACAAATACTGTCGCAATGCTTCCGTCCCCGGAGCTTACACCTAGCTGCCTTTCCCGCTGAATGAGTCCTAATACATTTAATTCGTACTCGTAGCTGGTTGAGATTCGCAACACAGCGTTTGCTTACAAAACACCCATGCGACACATCCTAGAATATTGCTCAATTGCTTGGGACTCTTGAGAAATACGGCAAACACGCTGTATTGAATGTATACAAGGAAGGACAACAGGAATGGTCACAGGTTTTTGCACCAATGGGAGTGTGTCATGCAAATGCCACACAGCCTTAACTAGCTGACGCTCGAAAATAGACGCCGACTTTGCTGCGAAAGGCTGCTGATCATGTTTAAAGAAAAAAATAGCAAAATGAAAACTCTAGGAATTTATGACAACACCCCATATAGCGCTTCCACAGGAAGGACTAAATGGAGATTAATCTAATTATAGCGCGCACAGAGGTGTCGAAGCAATCATTCTTCCTGCGCTCATACGAGAATAGAACGGGTAGAAACCCAAATTACTTGTTTAATGGGAAATATCCTCTGCCATGTATTCCGTAGTGGTTGGTACATTAGATGTAGTGGGTTACAAGTCCACGGCCTGTACTACTACTGTTCTTAAGAACCTCCAAAGGCCTACGACTGGTGGCAGTTTCGGAAAATTTCTTTTTTTCGAGATGAATTAACGTTTCAAATGTTATCAAGCAGAATTAGCGCAAGAGGATTGCAAGATTTTGGTGTCTCAGGAGGAACTGTGTTTCATCTTGAAGAGGATTTCAGTTTTCCACTGACTTTTCAGTCAACCAATAGTTTTATTAGCACAAGAAGTCCGTTTCGCACAAAGGTACTGTGGCGTCCGCTGTGTTATTCAGTGGTTTGGTGTTTAACTAATTTTTAAATGAAAATGATAATATTATTTCATTACATTGAGTAATTACTAAATAATTTTTCTCCCGACTAAAGATTTGGTCCAGTTGCTGAAGAAATCCAAGTTAACGTTGTGTTAGAGTGGTGTCTGTAAGCTGTGTATCATTAAATCACAGTTCACACAACAACAGATTCTATACGACTATTGATTATGATGGAAACAGTTATCTTCATCAAAATGATCAATAAAACCACCGAACATCAGCCGCGCACAGCACTGATGTATGTTAGCTGAAACAATATTCTTCGCAACTCGTGCGTAATTAATTTCGGCTCCATACATCAGCAAAAAAAAGTTTGTTATACGGATCGTGCTATGAGCACTGTTTTTAAAGAACCAATGTGATTCGTGTTATTTTCATTAAAATGAGTCCGGGACCACCGGTGCACATTTATTTTTACACATTTGTATTACTTTCGGCATTTATGTCTGCAGAGTTGCGTAATTTGAATTTGCCGCTGAGGTAATTGTTAAGATGGCGGCAGACAATTGATAGAGACTTTCTATTATTAGAGCAAATAGGATAGGTATTTGAAATGCTTATTAAACTTTACTTTCGCATTGTGCACTATTCAGACTAATTTTCATCAAGCAAAACTTTGATTTTTTTTTCCAAGAAACACAGATAAAAACGCGATACAAATCACTATCATCAATGGTTGCGCTCCTTGCAGCGGAAGGAAATAATTAACACAGATAATGCTTATTGAGAGAGGAATTAAAGTTACAAATAATTATTCACTCATATTTATAATAATAATGAACTCTATTAACAGACCTCAGTTTGATATGCGTCTTGCGTCCGCAACCTACAAAAGCCAACCAACAAAAGGTAAAAACAAAGGAATACAAACGCAAATCATAAAAGGAATTTACAATTATCATTGTCTTTCTATGATACACATCGGTATGTCCAATTACATCATAAAATATTATATAAATAATTAATATTTATCATCGTTTTCACTGTTTTTTCATATGGCGGATGGATAATGTTTATAACTGTTAGAGGCATAATTTCCTCTCGTCGCACTGTACGTAAAATTTATCTCGTGGATGTTACAGTACCGTCACAGGTGCCACACCTTTTCTGCTCCACGGCAAGTAGGTGTAATTCATTCTTTACCGTCCTTTCTGTTTGTTTCCCTTGCAAAAGGTCTGTGAGGACCGGAAGCGCAGACCAAACAGCCGGTGTCAATAGAGGCAAAAAATGACGAGCGTAATGCCCGGCTGGATAGGAGAGGGTGGAGGCTGAAGTGAAAGAAAAGCAGGTCGCTGTGGCAAAGCCTGGGCAGTGGCGCTCCAGCCGGGGAAGCCGGTTCGTATCCTCCTGACGGGAGAAACGTTTGTCGTCGGTATCTGGTCAGCAAAGGGAGGAGAAGAGGTTGCGTAGAGGTTCTGATCGCTGGTGAGCCGTGTACTGGGTTCAGTTCCCGGTCCGACAGCGGAATTGGGAAGTCAGCCTCTGCAGCCCCCCTTGTTCTGTGTGCCCTTCCCTCGACCCATTCCAACACAAAACACAAACACAACACTGCACGGTACGTGCACTCACTGCAGCTATCCACGCGACGCAGGTAAACACGTGCCACTTCATAACGGGCGGGAGGAAGGCGACGGCGAACTAACACTCCACCTTGTCCAGGAGGGCAGAGGCGTCTACCCTCAAAAGATTGTCACCCTTAGCGCTGAATGACTTTGTTCTCAGATACTTCCTGATTCTTCACAGTTTCACATATAATTCCGTATATATACACCTCGAATTGAACGACAATTTTGTGCAGAGTAAGAAAATATCACATTTTTGTTGTAGACATGGAAAATCGTGTTAGTCATTGAACAGGCTCCAAAAGAAAATTATATATATATATATATATATATATATATATATATATATATATATATATATATATAGTGTTTCAAAAATGACCGGTATATTTGAAACGGCAATAAAAACTAAACGAGCAGCGATAGAAATACACCGTTTGTTGCAATATGCTTGGGACAACAGTACATTTTCAGGCCGACAAACTTTCGAAATTACAGTAGTTACAATTTTCAACAACAGATGGCGCTGCAAGTGATGTGAAAGATATAGAAGACAACGCAGTCTGTGGGTGCGCCATTCTGTACGTCGTCTTTCTGCTGTAAGCGTGTGCTGTTCACAACGTGCAAGTGTGCTGTGGACAACATGGTTTATTCCTTAGAACAGAGGATTTTTCTGGTGTTGGAATTCCACCGCCTAGAACACAGTGTTGTTGCAACAAGACGAAGTTTTCAACGGAGGTTTAATGTAACCAAAGGACCGAAAAGCGATACAATAAAGGATCTGTTTGAAAAATTTCAACGGACTGGGAACGTGACGGATGAACGTGCTGGAAAGGTAGGGCGACCGCGTACGGTAACCACAGAGGGCAACGCGCAGCTAGTGCAGCAGGTGATCCAACAGCGGCCTCGGGTTTCCGTTCGCCGTGTTGCAGCTGCGGTCCAAATGACGCCAACGTCCATGTATCGTCTCATGCGCCAGAGTTTACACCTCTATCCATACAAAATTCAAACGCGGCAACCCCTCAGCGCCGCTACCATTGCTGCACGAGAGACATTCGCTAACGATATAGTGCACAGGACTGATGACGGCGATATGCATGTGGGCAGCATTTGGTTTACTGACGAAGCTTATTTTTACCTGGACGGCTTCGTCAATAAACAGAACTGGCGCATATGGGGAACCGAAAAGCCCCATGTTGCAGTCCCATCGTCCCTGCATCCTCAAAAAGTACTGGTCTGGGCCGCCATTTCTTCCAAAGGAATCATTGGCCCATTTTTCAGATCCGAAACGGTTACTGCATCACGCTATCTGGACATTCTTCGTGAATTTGTGGCGGTACAAACTGCCTTAGACGACACTGCGAACACCTCGTGGTTTATGCAAGATGGTGCCCGGCCACATCGCACGGCCGACGTCTTTAATTTCCTGAATGAATATTTCGATGATCGTGTGATTGCTTTGGGCTATCCGAAACATACAGGAGGCGGCGTGAATTGGCCTCCCTATTCGCCAGACATGAACCCCTGTGACTTCTTTCTGTGGGGACACTTGAAAGACCAGATGTACCGCCAGAATCCAGAAACAATTGAACAGCTGAAGCAGTACATCTCATCTGCATGTGAAGCCATTCCGCCAGACACGTTGTCAAAGGTTTCGGGTAATTTCATTCAGAGACTACGCCATATTATTGCTACGCATGGTGGATATGAGGAAAATATAGTACTATAGAGTTTCCCAGACCGCAGCGCCATCTGTTGTTGAAAATTGTAACTACTGTAATTTCGAAAGTTTGTCTGCCTGAAAATGTACTGTTGTCCCAAGCATATTGCAACAAACGGTGTATTTCTATCGCTGCTCGTTTAGTTTTTATTGCCGTTTCAAATATACCGGTCATTTTTGAAACACCCTGTATATATATACGTGGTTCTGTTTACAGTCCGAGCAATACTCTAACAATTTTGTGGTCAGCGAACACGCTTTACGCGATTAATACGAATTCTTCCATGATCCACCTCGGCTGGCGCTTAATGCGGGTCTGATAATGCGAGACACGTACGCCTATTAATC
The DNA here is from genome assembly GCF_023898315.1 of Schistocerca nitens. Taxonomy (NCBI): domain Eukaryota; kingdom Metazoa; phylum Arthropoda; class Insecta; order Orthoptera; family Acrididae; genus Schistocerca; species Schistocerca nitens. Next base: position 21,417,285 of record NC_064622.1, read on the forward strand.
TTGCTTTTCCACCGAGAACAGCGGTTGGAGCGACCTAATTAATTACGGTTGGTGTGGAGTGGAGTGGAAGTATTGCGTAGCGAGCGAGGCCTCCAGCCGTCCGGGTGCGTTCCGACTCCAGCTCTCACACCGACCGCCAGCTCCATCCTTGCTTTACGTTCCCTACACACTGGCGAACAGTGACAGCAGACGCTCATTTCTGAAAAGCGGGCGCCAGCATCTGGCGTGGAAAGCGACATGGCGTAGCGGTAAAGAGGACTGTATTTCAAAATTTGGTGACAGAGAGTTATCAGTACAGTTGGAAATTTTTTTAAGTTCCCCATGTAGGTGTGAGCATTACTGCTTTGAGGTTACTGTTGTTGTTGTCCTCAGTCCAAAGACCGGTTTGATACACGACTACAAGCTACTCTATCCTGTGCAACCCTCTTCAACTCCGAGTAACTACTGCAACCTACATCCGTCTCACTCTCCGTACAGTATTCACCTCTTGGTCTCCCTCTACGATTTTTACGCCCCCCCCCCCCCCCCACACACACGTTATCCTCCAAATTCGTGATCCCTTGATGCCTCAGAACCAACCGATCCCTTCTTCTAGTCAGGTTGTACCACAACTTTCTCTTCTCCCCAATTTTGTTCAATACCTCCTCATTAATTACATGATCTACCCATCTAATCATCAGCATTGTTCTGTAACACCACATTACGAAAGCTTCTATTCTCTTATTGTCTCAATTGTTTATCGTTCATATTTCACTTCCATATAAGGCCCAACACTCCTTACAAATATATTGCCGGCCGTGGTGACCGAGCGGTTCTAGGCGCTTTAGTCCGGAACCGCGTGACTGCTACGGTCGCATGTTCGAATCCTGCCTCAGGCATGGACGTGTGTGCTGTCCTCAGATGACCTCAGATGTTAAGTCCCATAGTGCTCAGCGCCAAATATATTCAGAAAAGACTTCCTGCCATTTAAATCTATACTCGTTCTTAACAAATTTCTCTTCTTCAGAAACGCTTTTCTTGCCATAGCCAGTCTACATTTTATATCCTCTCTATTTCGACCATCATCAGTTATTTTGCTCCCCAAATAGCAAAACTCGTCAAATACTTTAAGTGTCTCATTTCCTAATTTAATTCTCTTAGCATCGTCTGATTTAATTCTACTAAATTTGATTATCTTCGTTTTGCTTTTGTTGATGTTCATCTTATATCCTCCTTTCAAGACCATGTCCGACCTGTTCAGCTGCTCTTCGAAGCCCTTTTCTGTCTCTGACAGAATGTCACTGCTATCGCCGAACCTCAAAGTTTTTATTTCTTCTCTCTGGACTTTAATTCCTCCTCCAAAGTTTTCTTTCCTTTCCTTTGCTTCTTTCTTAATGTACAGATTGAATAACAACCCTGTCTCACTCCCTTCTGAACCACTGCTTCCTTTTCGTACCCCTCGACTCTCATCACTGACATCTGCTTTCTGTACAACTTATAAATATCCTTTATCTCCGTATATTTCATCCCTGCCACAAGTTGAATATGAAAAGGAGTATTCCAGTCAATATTGTCAAAAGCTTTCTGTGAGTCTAGAAATGCTATAAACCTAGGTTTTTCTTTCCTTAACCTCTCTTCTACGAGGATAAGTCGTAGGGTCGGTAGTGCATCATGTGTTCCTACATTTCTCCGGAATCCAAACTCATCTTGACCGAGGTGGGTTTCTACCAGTTTTCCCATTCTTCTGTAAAGGACTGGTGCTAGTATTAGCTTTGAGATAGTCGACGATTTTCAAAACTCAAGTAGGTATTCTTCTAATAACGTCGCGCTGAATGAGACATAAAAGCGTGTACAGAACGAGGTAGGTGAGGCAGCGCTAACACGCTGGACTTGTGTACGCGATGGCGTCGGGTCGAATTCCTGCCTGGCCTCCCACATTTAGCTCTTCCATGTCTTCTCTGAATCGCTTAAGGCTCATGGCCGGATGATTCCCTCGAAGGGACGTGAAACCTTAATCTCCCTTCCTTATACCAAAAACGAAAAAAAGACCTCTTTGACAAGATGGCATATTACTTGCCACTTTTCTTCTATCGCGTCATATAAAATAAACTCAAAAAGTGTGGACGTTGTGACCTGCCTATATATTCAAATTTACCTCGACAAATTTCGTTTCCCGATGATATCGAACACTTTAGACATATATCATTAGATACGTTGAATAAGGAATACATCGAAATGACGGGACAAAGTCTTACCTCAGTTCGTCAGCTTAGTTCCCAGTGGTGTGCTCTGCTTAGCCTGCATGGCTGGTGAAGGATTGCAGACAAATAAGTGATTTGTGATATCTTTGCTAACACATGCAAGTAAATCAAGGAAGGAAAAAAAACACGTACTTGTAGAGTTCGGACTGGTTGTCTTAGCTTATAATGCCTGGGTAATGTTCAACGCCTTAAAGACGACTCTGTAAAACGTAATGCTTTCTGTAGTTAGATGTAGAGAACTCATATGTTTATTCATAATGCAACCATTTCATTCGAACCACGACAATGATACGAAACATGTTTGGAATCTCAATCTCACAAGAACCCAAAAAATGGATCATTTACGTAGATCGTTCAGCGAAAAAATCCTCATACCGTTAAAATATGTAGTCGAAAATTTAAAAGACTTTTTGCCAATCTAACCCAAAACATTGTTTGTTGTCTGTTTGGCATATGACCTAAAACTGCTCATATAACATATACGTTACGCAAAACTCTCGACAGAAATGAAATTAAAAATGTTAAGTTTTACCCTGGCAGCCGTCAAATAATTAACCTTTTTTTTTTCATAAATGAAAATCATTTTGTTTCTTTGTTCTTAACTGTTATTTTCACAGTAAATTAAGTAAATAATCAGCTAGTAGCCACTTCATTTGTACAATTTTTTTCTGCCGTCACACTAACGTTTAATTTTTGTGTTCTTTGCTGGAATATTTATTATCGCAGAGAAATTGATTTCAAATATTGTAATTCTTTCATTAACGTACATTTTCTATAAGAAATTCAAACACAAGCAGCTTATAACGAGGTCCCCTACTAATAATTCTTTCCAAAGTTACAATAATTTCGTTCACCCAAGAGTAGCGTGCCTTTAGTTCACGTTCTCCCATGCTAGACTTTCGTGGGAAGTCATAATATTGTGGATGTCTGCGTGACTATCGTTGTGAATTCGAATTTTCCTCACGTGAAGTTAATAAATGTGCAGATTCATTTACTGTTTGTAGATATGGCCTTTAACGACACATTCTTCAAGATCAAGTCTACTGTTAAAGTAACAGTTCTTTTTTTCTAAATGGTTAAAACACGGTGCTAAAGCGTCACATTCAAATGCAATTAATCTGTTACATCATTTATAAGAAACATAATTTCCGGAAGACGAAAATCGAATGTAGGAAATCGATTTTCACTAACGAGTTTACACGTCAAGGCCTGAACTGCTTATTGTTAGATCATTCTAATATCGTTTTTCCAACTGTAAATTGTCTTACACTGAGGGTCTTTGGGATCCAGGTGTTCAGGTTCTCGATTTACTCAGAAATTAACTATAACAGTAGGATAATTTCTATCTTTTCTTCACCTTCGCTACTCAAAAAGTCAGTTTACAATGCTACAATTCAGTTACTTTTCGGTAAAAGTACGCCAACTTCTTCATCTCGGAGCAGCACTTGCACGCCACGTTCTCAATTATTTGCTGGATGTATTCTGAACTACGTGTTCCTCTACAGTTTTTACCCTCTGCAACTCCCTTTAGTACAGTGCAAGTTATTTGCTGATGGCTTAACATATGTCCTATCATAATGCCTCTCCTTTTTGTCGGTGTTTTCGATATTCTCCTTTCTTCCACCTAATTTTAAACATTCTTCTATAGCACCACGTCTCAAACGCTTCGATTCTCTTCTGCTCTGGTTTTCCCACAGTCCCTGATTCGGTACCATAAAATACTGTGCTCCAGATGTATCAGAAATTGCTTCCTCAGATTTAGGCCGATGTTTGGCACTATCAGACTCACTTTCGCCAGTAACGGCCTCTTTGCCTGTGCTAGTGTGCTTTTTATATTCTCCTTGCTTCGTCCGTCCCCGTCGGTAGCAGAAGTCCTTAAGTTCGTCTACTTTGTGATCACCAGTTCTGATGCTACGTTTCTCACTATTCTCATTCCTGCTACTTCTCATTATTTCTATTTACTCTCAGTCCATATCTGTACTTATTAGACTGTTCATTCCATTCATCAGGTCCTATAATTGTTCTTCACTTTCACCGAGTACAGCAATGTGACCAGCGAATCTTATCACTGATATCCTTTCACCTTCCATTTTAATTCCACTCCTGAACGTTTCTTTTATTTCCGCCATTGCATCTTCGATGTATAGACTGAACAGGACGGGCGAAGGACTACGTCTCTGTCTTACATCCATTTTTTATCCGAGTACTTCGCTCTTGGCCTTCCACTCTTATTATTCCTTCTCGCCTGTCGTACGTATTGCACATTACTCGTCTCTCCCTATAGAGTACCCCAATTTTTCTCACAATTTCTAACATTTTCTACCATTTTACATTATCGAGAAATCCTTGCTTTCTCTTTAGTCTTGCTTCCATTATCAACCGCAACGTCAGAATTGCCCCTCTGGTGCCTTTACTAGTACAGTTCCAGAAATCGTGGAAAAAGACGGAACTCTGGCTTGTACTAAAGAAGAGGTTAACCTGCTAACTGGTGTAACTTTCATGGTATGAGGTGTCGTAATGGCTGACTGTAGACGGAATAGAAGAAAACAGGAGCACTAATGACTAAACATTACTTTGACTTTTTCCCTAGATGTACTCTCTACAAGTAGACCAAAGTACAGCTTTCTACCACTAACGGAAATTATTTGATATGTGACTGCTTATTCAAGATCTCAACCCAGTAAGGCCCACAACTTAAATGTTTCCATCGCTACAGTTAAGAAACCTGTTCAAGGGAATCGTCAGCGTCCCGAAAGAATGAATTAGCATGTGTGACACATTCTCGGACAGCCTTGCATCAGAAAACGACCCGCTCACGTCTGACACCTTGTACGAAAGGCCCAGCGCGAGAAACGCCGTCGAATTATCGCGTCAGGTGTGGGATCTAAATTACGCGAAAAACGCACCCGCCGCGGGCGCCGGTAGGGGGGACAGCAGGGGACGCCTGACGCATTCGCCGCCGATAAAATACGCCAATACTGCGGCTGCGGCGTCCCTGGAGCTGTTTACGGGTTGACAGTTCTCGGAAAGCAGCCTTCGCCGTCCCGGCTGAAATACCGCCACGGGCGACGAGCACGCGATTTGTACATACGGCGGAAGAGGAACGCAGGAGGGGAGGCGTTACGAAAACGGTCACGGACGGGAAAGAGTAACAGGTGGCGCGGTTTCAAAATGCTCCGGACGCCGGGCGGATCAGAAACCAGTTTAAATAGAACGCGGCTTAAGGCGTCCGCACATGTGCGATTACCGCCAGATCATTACACGGCCCAAATAAGAGCGAAGGTCTCAGTACGAATGACACCGTAGAAAGTGCGGCCGGCGGCATTCCAAGGAGCTCGTTGCATTTGGCTCGAGCCACTGCAGCGCAGCAGAAAAAAAAAAAAAAACTTCTCCTGCCAGTGAGTTAACAGATGTCCCCACCCGCGCGGAAAGTTTCAAATCTCTCCTCACAGTTGCTATGGACGAGCGAAAACAGCATTCCGACACTTAGGAACTGAGTATCCTGTCTTTTTAGAAATTATTATTACTATTATCATTGTCTGCAGTTGCCACAATTTCCAAGATCAACGTGAAAACAATAGTTTCCCAGTTTCCAGTGTCACTTTTATACACAATACAAACTCCGAAAGGATATCCCTGATAGCAAAAGATAGAAAAGAAGTGTACATACAGGGTGGTCCATTAATCATGACCGGGCCAAATATCTCACGAAATAAGCGTCAAACGAAAAAACTACAAAGAACGAAACTCGTCTAGCTTGAAGGGGGAAACCAGATGGGGCTATGGTTGGCCAGCTAGATGGCGCTGCCATAGGTCAAACGGATATCAACTGGGTTTTTTAAAATAGGAACCCCCATTTTTATTACATATTCGTGTAGTACGTAAAGAAATATGAATGTTTTAGTTGTACCACTTTTTTCGCTTTGTGATAGATAGCGTTGTAATAGTCACAAACGTATAAGTACGTGGTATCACGTAAATACCGCCAGTGCGGACGGTATTTGGTCGTGATACATTACCCGTGTTAAAATGGACCGTTTAGTAATTGCGGAAAAGGTCGATATCGTGTTGATGTATGGCTATTGTGATCAAAATGCCCAACGGGCGTATGCTATGTATGCTGCTCGGTAACCTGGACGACATCATCCAAGTGTCCGGACCGTTCGCCGGATAGTTACGTTATTTAAGGAAACAGGAAGTGTTCAGCCACATGTGAAACGTCAACCACGACCTGCAACAAATGATGATGCCCACGTAGGTGTTTTAGCTGCTGTCGCGGCTAATTTCCACATCAGTAGCAGACAAATTGCACGAGAATCGGGAATCTCAAAATCGTCGTTGTTGAGAATGCTACATCAACATCGCTTGCACCCGTACCATATTTCTATGCATCAGGAATTGCATGGTGATGACTTTGAACGTCGTGTACAGGTCTGCCACTGGGAACAAGAGAAATTACGGGACGATGACAGATGTTTTGCACGCGTTCTATTTAGCGACGAAGTGTCTTTCACCAACAGCGGTAACGTAAACCGGCGTAATATGCACTATTGGGCAACGGAAAATCCACGATGGCTGCGACCAGTGGAACATCAGCGACCTTGGCGGGTTAATGTATGGTGCGGCATTATGGGAGGAAGGATAATTGCCCCCCATTTTATCGATGGCAATCTAAATGGTGCAATGTATGCTGATTTCCTACGTAATGTTCTACCGATGTTACTACAAGATGTTTCACTGCATGACAGAATGGCGAAGTACTTCCAACATGATGGATGTGCGGCACATAGCTCGGGTGCGGTTGAAGCGGTATTGAATAGCATATTTCATGACAGGTGGATTGGCCCGCACTTTCACAGGATCTGACGTCCCCGGATTTCTTTCTGTGGGGAAAGTTGACCTATGGAAGCGCCATCTAGCTTGCCAATCATAGCGCCATCTGGTTTCCCCCTTCAAGCTAGACAAGTTTCTTTCTTTGTTGTTTTTTCGTTTGACGCTTATTTCGTGAGATATTTGGCCCGGTCACGATCAATGGACCACACTGTATAAAGTGCGGCGTAAAACGCTTCTTTCCCTGGATGTATTTGAAACATCCAGGGCTGGTTCCAAGTTCGCCATTTCAAAGCATTTATTTTAAATACAATTCGCACAAGATTTGTACAGATTCTTCATTGACACGTTCCGGCTACATCACGCATCTTCTCAAATGCACTCCACTGAGGTGACAAAAGTCATGGGACACTTCCTAACATCGTGTCACACCCGCTTCTACGCGGCGTGGTGCAGGAACTCGACGTAGCACGGAGTGAGCGGTCGTTGGGAGTCGCCTGCAGAAATATTCAGCCATGCTGCCTCTGTAGCCGTCCGTAATTGCGAAAGTGTTCCCTGCACACGATTTTGTGCACGAACTGACCCCACGATTATGTCCCGTAACTGTCAGACGTGATTCATGTCGGACGTTCTGGGTTACCAAATCATTCGCTCGAGTTGTGCAGAATTTTCTTCCAACCAATCGGGAACAGTTGTGCCCCGGTGACAAGGCGCACTGCAGTCCATAAAAATTCCATCATTGTTTGAGAACATGGAGTCCATGGACGGCTGCATGGACGATATCAGTTGATTCAGCTGGACCAGAGGACGCAGTACATTCCGCCTAAGGCCGGCCGTGGTGGCCGAGCGGTTCTAGGCGGTACAGTCTGGAAGCGCGCGACCGCTACGGTCGCAGGTTCGAATCCTGCCTCGGGCATGGATGTGTGTGACGTCCTTAGGTTAGTTAAAGTAGTTCTAAGTTCTAGGGGACTGATGACCTTAGAAGTTAAGTCCCATAGTGCTCAGAGCCATTTGAACCATTTGAACCATTCCGCTAAACACAGCCCACATCGTTATGGAGCCAGCATCGGCTTGCACAATGCCTTGTTGACAACTGAAGTACATGCGTTCTTGGGGTCTGTGCCACACTGGAACCCTCCCATCGGCTCTTATCAACTGAAACCGGGGCTCACCTGACCAGGCCGCGGTCTTCCAGTCGTCTGGAGTCCAACCGATACGGCCACGGGCGCAGGAGAGGCGCTACAGGCCTTGCCGTTGGCGTTAGTCAGCCAGTCAGGCAACAGCAACGGGGAAGTAACCGATTTTGTGACTTTTACGAGTTCCTGACCAGGAGCGAATTGTAAAATTTCATTTGTGTGCTTTGATAGTCTACTTTCTTGAGTTTCTGTATGTTAATTTAACGTCTAATACACACAGCTCTCGCTTTTTCGGAACGTAAACCGATTGTGTGACATATTACAAGTTTCTAATCAGGGGCGAATTATTTAGTCTCATCTGAGTGCTTTGGAAGTTAGGTGTTTGAATTTCTAGACGCAGTTTATTAGACGCAGTTCGTGCGTTTTCGTCGCTTTCTACGGTAGAGTTCCGCAGCACGTGTCGATTGTCCTTGTTTGTCTGTGTAGTGCAGTTTTCCACGGTCTTTACTATGGACAGATACTGTGATTGTTGTGTGAGGATGCGACCCGAGTTCGTGACAGTTTGCTCTCAATTCCAGGCTATGATGGCTTCGCTTACACAGCTTGAGGCTGCAGTGGATGGGTACCACGGTCGTTCGCCAGCCGTGGGGATCCAACGGACGTCCAGCACGTCCGAGTCCTCTGATCGGCCCTCATTGGTGACCAGCCCAGTTACTGCTCATGCTGAGATTGACCTCTACCCATGGTCGAGTGGGAGGTCGCGTAGCAGGCAGCGAAAGACTTCCCAGGGGGCCGCACGTAGGACCTCCCCGGTTTGTCTGACAAACAGGTTCCAGGTGCTGTCTGTGGCTGACACTGTCGCTGAGCCAGATGCTGTCGCCTGTCCTGTCTCAGACGAAACCTCTCAGCCTGCAAGATCCGGACAATCACAGAGGGTGGAATTATTGGTAGTTCGGAGCTCCAAAGTTAGGCGCGTTATGGGGCCCCTCACGGACATGGCTGCCAAGAAGGGAAAGAAAAACAATGTGCACTCCGTGTGCATACCGGGTGGAGTCATTCCAGACGTGGAACTGGTCCTCCTGGTTGCCATGAAGAGCACAGACTGCAGCCAACTGCAGGTGGTTGCTCACGTCGGTACCAAAGATGTGTGTCGCTTTGGATCAGAAGAGATTCTCTCTGGTTTCGAGCGGCTAACAGAAGTGGTAAAGGCTGCCAGTCTTACTTTGCTAGATGAAAGCAGAGCTGACCACTTGCAACATAACAGGACCGATTGCGGACCTCTGGTACAGAGCCGAGTGGAGGGTCTGAAGCAGAGGCTCAGACGGTTCTGCGACCGTGTAGGCTGCAGATTCCTCGAATTGCGCCAAAGGGTGGTTGAGTTTCGGGTTCCGCTGAGTAGGTCAGGAGTCCTCTACACGCAAGAGGGGGCTATACGGGTAGCAGGGTCTGTGTGGCATAGACTGGGAGGTGTTTTAGGTTAGAGGGTCTCGGGAAAACACAAGAAGGGATTCAGTCACAAAGGGCGCAGGCCGAACACAGGAAGAACGTAGACACAGGAACCATCCGTATAACAGTTGTAAATTGTCGGAGCTGTGCTGGGAAAGTACCAGAGCTCCAAGAGCTAATAGAAAGCACTGATACTCAAATCGTTATAGGCACTGAAAGCTGGCTAAAACCGGATATAAGCTCAGCCGAAATTTTTGCGAAGAACCTAAAGGTGTTCCGAAATCATAGGCTAAACGCAGTTGGCGGTGGAGTGTTCGTCGCTATTAGAAGTAGTTTATCCTGTCGCGAAATTGAAGTAGATAGTTCCTGTGAGTATGGTCAAATGTTACTCTTCAAAAAAAAATGGCTCTGAGCACTATGGGACTCAACTGCTGTGGTCATAAGTCCCCTAGAACTTAGAACTACTTAAACCTAACTAACCTAAGGACAGCACACAACACCCAGCCATCACGAGGCAGATAAAATCCCTGACCCCGCCGGGAATCGAACCCGGGAACCCGGGCGTGGGAAGCGAGAACGCTACCGCACGACCACGAGATGCGGGCGTTACTCTTCACAACCGGGATAAAATAATAATTGGATCCTTTTACCGACCTCCCAATTCAGGTGATACAATTGTGGAAAGGTTCAAACAAAACTTCACTTTAATTTTAAACACGTACCCGACTTATACAATTATAGTCGGCACTGACTTTAATTTATCCTCCGTATGTTGGAGAAAATACATGTTTAAATACGGAGGCACGCATAAAACATCATCCGAAATTGTGGTAAATGCATTCTTTGAAGCCGGTCGGAGTGGCCGAGCGGTTCTAGGCGCTACAGTCTGGAACCGCGTGACCGCTACGGTTGCAGGTTCGAATCCTGCCTCGGGCATGGATGTGTGTGATGTCCTTAGGTTAGTTAGGTTTAAGTAGTTCTAAGTTCTATGGGACTGATGACCTCAGATGTTAAGTCCCATAATGCTCAGAGCCATTTGGACGATTAGTCAACACAGGGTTGCCGTAGCGAGACTGAATATTGTAATCCCCAAATCCTCCCAAAATAAACTGAAAATATACCTATTCAAAAAAAGCAGATAAAAATCCACTTGATGCGTTCCTGAGAGACAATCTCCACTCATTCCAAATTAAGAATGTAAGTCTAGACTAGATGTGGGTTGAATCCAAAGAAATTATATCGGCAGCAATTGAGAAATTTGTACCAAATAAATTAACAAGCGACGGAGCTGATCCTCCTCGGTACACAAAACGAGTCAGAACACTGTTGCAGAAACAACGAAACAAACATGCCAAATTTAAACGGACATAGATTGTCGATATTTACAGAACCTCGAAATTTAGCACATACTTCAATGCGAGATGCTTATAATAGTTTCCACAGCGAAATTTTGTCTCGAAACCTGGCAGAAAATCCGAAGAGTTTCTGGTCATATGTCGAGTATGTTAGTGGCAAGACATAATAAATGCCTCTTCTGCGTGATGGCAATGATGGAAATACCATCGACGACAGTGCTGCCAAAGCAGAATTACTAAACACAGCCTTCCGCAATTTCTTCATCAAAGAAGACGAAGTAAATATTCCAGAATTCCGAACACGAATAGCTGCCAACATGAGTAACATTGAAGTAGATATCCTCGGAGTAGTGAAGCGACTTAAATCACTTAACAAATGCAAGTCTTCCGGTCAAGACTGTATACCAGTTACGCTGATACAATAGCTCCAAACTTAACAATCATTTACAACCGTTCGTTCGACGAAAGATCCGTACCAAAAGACTAGAAAGTTGCACAGCTCACACCAAAATTGACGAAAGGCAATAGGAGTAATTCACTAAATTACAGGCCCATATCATAACGTCGATATGGAGCAGGATTTTGGAACATGTGTTCGAACATTATGAATACCTCGAAGAGAGCGGTCTATTGACACACAGTCAACACGGATTTATAAAACATCGTTCCTGTGAAACACAACTAGCTCATTATTCCCGTGAAGTGTTTAGTGCTATCGACAAGGGATTTCAGATCGATTCGGTATTTCTGGATTTCCATAAGGCTTTTGACACTGTACCACACGAGCGGCTTGTAATGAAATTGCGTGCTTATGGAATATCGTCTCAGTTATGTGACTGGATTTGTGATTTCCTGTCAGAGAGGTCACAGTTCGTAGTATCTGACGGAAAGTCATCGAGCAAAAGAGAAGCGATTTCTGGCATTCTCCAAGGTAGTGTTATAGGCCCTTTGCTGTTCCTTATCTGTATAAACGATTTAGGAGACAATCTGAGCAGCCGTCTTACGTTGTTTGAAGATGACGCTTTTATCGTCTAGTGAACTCATCAGAAGATCAAAACAAATTGCAAAATTATTTAAAAAAGATATCTGAATGGTGCGAAAATTGTCAGTTGACCCTAAGTAACGGAAAGTGTGAGGTCACCCACATAAGTGCTAAAATGAATCCATTAAACTTCCGTTACACGATAAATCGGTCAAATATAAATGCCGTAAATTGAGCTAAGTGCCTAGGAATTATAATCACGAACAGCCTAAATTGGAAGGAACACAGAGAAAATGTTGTGGGGAAGGCTAACGAAAGACTGCGTTTTATCGGCAGGACACTTAGAAAATGTAACAGATCTATTAAAGAGACTGCATACACTAGGCTTGTCCGTTCTGTTTTAGAACACTGGACGAATATAGTCTGGATAGTTTGCGCGCTTTGAGTTTACCGTCTCAAGGTATATGTACACAGTTTCCAACTGAAATACTTGACTTGTTATGTTAAACCTTTAACGTAAGATTCCACCTCTTAATGAGTAGAATATGAGTGGATTTTAAATTTCGATATTCTCTCAGTAATTATGTGAAATACAGAAAATCAATTTTTTTGTTCACTGGAATTTCGCATTCGGAGGAGAAAGTTCAAAAATGACGGAGTACATCGAAAAAGTTCAAAGAAGGCCAGCACGTTTCGTATTATCGCGAAACAGGGGAGAGAGTGCACTGAAATTGTACAGGATTTGGGGTGAACATCATTAAAGTAAAGGCATTTTTCGTTGCGTCGGAATCTTCTCACGAAATTTCAATCAGGGACTTTCTCCTCGGTCGAGCGGTTCTAGGCGTTTCAGTCCGGAACCAAGCGGGTGCTACGGTCGCAGGTTGGAATCCTGCCTCGGGCATGGATGTGTGTGATATCCTTAGGTTAGTTAGGTTTAAGAAGGTCTAAGTTCTAGGGAACTGATGACCTCAGAAGTTAAGTCCCATATTGCTCACAGTCAATTGAACCATCATTCATAAACAGTTACATTTTCTACGGAGCGCGTTTTCCCCATCAGAGAAAATACTATCCTCGATACACGGAGTTGCTATCATCATGGTAAGCTTGTCAGCTCAGAGCAGTTTTTATGTAGAGCTCTCAATGGAAAGTATTTTTTGCAGTCGAAATTCCACAGAATTAGCCATTTACAGTAAACTTCTTTGCACACTACTGAACATTAAAATTGCTACACCACGAAGATGTGCTACAGACGCGAAATTTAACCGACATAAAGAAGATGATGTGATATGCAACTGATTAGCTTTTCAGAGCATTCACACAAGGTTGGCGCCGGTGGCGACACCCACAACGTGCTGACATGAGGAACGTTTCCAAACGATTTCTCATACACAAACAGCGGTTGATCAGCGTTGCCTGGTGGAACGTTGTTGTGATGCCTCGTGTAAGGAGGAGAAATGCGTACCATCGCGTTTCCGACCTCGATAAAGGTCGGATTGTAGCCTATCGCGATTGCGGTTTATCGTATAGCGACATTGCTGCTCCCGTTGGTCGAGATCCAATGACTGTTAGCAGAATATGGAATCGGTGGGTTCAGGAGGGTAATACGGAACGCCGTGCTGGATCCCAACGGCCTCGTATCACTAGCAGTCGAGATGACAGGCATCTTATCCGCACGGCTGTAACGGATCGAGCAGCAACGTCTCGATCCCAGAGTCAATACATGGGGACGTTTGCAAGACAATAACCGTCTGCACGAACAGTTCGACGACGTTTGCAGCAACATGGACTATCAGCTCGGAGACCATGGTTGCGGTTACCCTTGACGCTGCATCACAGATAGGAAAGCCTGCGATGGTGTACTCAACGACGAACCTGGGTGCACGAATGGCAAAACGTTATTTTTTTGGATGTATCTAGGTTCTGTTTACAGCATCATGATGGTCGCATCCGTGTTTGGCGACATCGCGGTGAACGCACATTGGAAGCGTGTATTCGTCCTCGCCATACTGGTGTATCACCCGGCGTGATGGTATGGAGTGCCACTGGTTACACGTCTCGGTCACCTCTTGTTCGCATTGACGGCACTTTGAACAGTGGACGTTACATTTCAGATGTGATACGACCCGTGGCTCTACCCTTCATTCGATCCGTGCAAAATGCTACATTTCAGCAGGATAATGCAAGACCGCATGTTGCAGGTCCTGTACGGGCCTTTCTGGATACAGAAAATGTTCGACTGCTGCCCTCGCCTGCACGTTCTCCAGATCTCTCATCAATTGAAAACGTCTGGTCAATGGTGGCCGAGCAACTGGCTCGTTACAATTCGCCAGTCACTACTCTTGATGAACTGTGGTATCGTGTTGAAGCTCCATGGGCAGCTGTACCAGTAAACGCTATCCAAGCTCTGTTTGACTCTATGCCCAGGCGTATCAAGGCCTTTATTACGGCCAGAGGTGGTTGTTCTGGGTACTGATTTCTCTGGATCTATAAACCCAAATTGCCTGAAAATGTAATCACATGTCAGTTCTAGTATAATATATTTGTCCAATGCATACTCGTTTATCGTCTGCATTTCTTCTTGGTGTAGCAATTTTAATGGCCAGTAGTGTATTTCACGCTACTTCAGCCTTGAATTCGGAAACTGTGAGATATGCACGGCAAACATTTTTGTTTTAACTTTACTTCTAGGCCTACAGTTCTAGGCATTTCGCAATGACAGTAAATCGGCTTTAGTTACAGCAAAAAGGAGATAGTATAATGGCTGTTCGCTGGTACACGGGCTGCTCATATTAGGCGAAGTATCGGTGAAGAAAACGTTTCCTTGACTACTAACCTAAAATAGACCATACTTGTCGGCACTTAAGTTACTTAGGCCGAAAAAATGTTTTCTAAAATCGTTATTAAAGTAACAAAGCAAAACAAAGGACGTAAATAAAGATTACGAGCTAAGGTCTGAGATTCTTGTTTGATGATGTGTTACACTACTGTTTTTTTAGTCATCTTCAGTCTTCTGATTGGTTTGATGCGGTCCGCCACGAATTCGTCTTCTTTGCCAGCCTCTTCATCTCAGAGAGCCACTTACACATTATTTCCTCAGTTATTTGCTGGATGTATTCCAATCTCTGTCTTTCCCTGCAGTTTTTGCCCTCTACAGCTCCCTCTAGTACCGTAGAACTCATTCCCCGATGTCTTAACGGATGTCCTATCATCCTCTCCCTTCTTCTTGTTAACATTTTCCATATATTCGTTTCCTATCCGATTCTGTGCAGAACCTCCTCATTTCTTACCTTATAAGACCACCTAATTTTCAACACTCATCTGTAGCACCACATCTCAAATTTTCGATTCGCTTCTGTTCCGGTTTTCTCACGGTCAGTGTTTCACTACCAGACAACGCTGTGCACCAAGCGTACATCCTCAGAAATTTCTTCTTCAAATTAAGGCTAATGTTTGACACCAGTAGACTTTTCTTGGCGCGGAATGGCCTCGTTGCCCGTGCTGTTCTGCTTTTCAAGTCCTCCTTGCTTCGTCTGCCGAGTGTTATTTTACTTCCAATGTAGCAGAACTGTTTCACATAGTCTACTTCGTGATCTCCAGTTTTGAAATTAAGTTCATCACTAATCTCATTTCTGCTACTCCTTACTACTTTCGTCTTTCTTCGACTCACTCTCAATCCATATTTAGTACTCATTGGAGTGTTCAGTACCTTCAACAGGTCCTGCAATACTTCTTCACTTTCACTGAGGACAGCAACGTCATCAGTGAATCTTATCATTAATATCCTTTCTCTGTGATTGCTAATCCCACTACCGAACCTTTCTTTATTTTTGGTGTTGCTTCTTCGATGCATAGATTGAATAGCAGTGGCGAAACACTACATCCCTGTCTTACATTCTTTGCAGCCCGAGCACATCGTTCTTGGTCTTCCACTCTTATCGTTCTCTCTACATTCTTGTACAGTTGTACACTATCCATCTTTCCCTATAGCTGTCTCCCATGACTCCTCATCCAACAGAGCCTGAATTTTCCTTTTAATTCTTCTGTATATTATTACTGTCAACAATTTGGATGCATGAGCTGTTGAGATGATTGTGCGATAATTCTTATCCTTGCTATCTTCGAGATTCTGTGAATGATATTTTTCCGAAAATCTGACGGCCTGCCCAAGGCTTATAGGTTTTACACACCAACGTGTATAGTCGTTTGGTTACCAGTTCTCCCAGTGATTACAGGAGTTCCGAACGGACGTTACCTATCCGTTCTGCCTTATTTGATCACAAGTCTTCCAAAGCTCTGTTAATCTCAGACACTAATACTGAATCCCCTATGCCTTCTACATCAAATCCCATTTCTTGTTCTGTCACACCGGACAGAGCAATGAAAGAGTTGGAAGGAACTTCCCGACTGACTTTGGAAATGATTTAGCTAAAGAATAACGAATATAAAATATTAAAGTGATGGCGCGTAGCTGAAAAGAGATTAACGATTAGATAAATATTAATGCTGGTGAAGACTCGGTGGAAGGAGAAAATGAAAGAATTCTGGTACTATTACGTAAGAACCAAGGTTACGCAAGGTGATCGCAACAAAGATGATGAAACAAAAGAAATACGAGAAAGATGAAAGTTGTCTTCAAGTGAAATGTTATTCTGGCACCAGTACTGACAAAGGATTGAGAAAATGCTTCGGAAAGTGTAAGTGGATGCTAAACATTTCATGGAAGTCAAACACAAGCTGTGTGAAAGCTGTTGAAGAAAATCTGGTATAATTTAAAATGACCTTTATTTTTTTTTTTTTTTTCCCGCCACGAATTCCTCTCCTGCGCTAATCTCTTCACCTCAGAGTAGCACTTGCAACCTACATCCTCGATTATTTGCTTGACGTATTCCAATCTCTGCCTTCCTCTACAGTTTTTGTCCTCTACAGCTCTCTCTAGTACCATGGAAGTTGTTCCCTCATGTCTTAACAGATGTTTTATCATCCTGCCCCTTCTCCTTATCAGTGTTTTCCACATATTTCTTTCCTCTCCGATTCTGCGCAGAATTCCTCATTCCTTACCTTATCAGTCCACCTAATTTTCAACATTCGCCTGTAGCACCACATCTCAAATGCTTCGATTCTCTTCTGTTCCTGTTTTCCCACAGTCCATGTTTCACTACCATACAATGCTGTACTCCAGACGTACATCCTCAGAAATTTCTTCCTCAAATTAAGGCCGGTATTTGATATTAGTAGACTTCTCTTGGCCAGAAATGCCCTTTTTGCCATTGCTAGTCTGCTTTTGATGTCCTCCTTGCTCCGTCCGTCATTGGTTATTTTACTGCCTTGACTTCATCTGCTTCATGACCGTCAATCCTGATGTTAAGTTTCTCGCTGTTCTCATTTCTACTACTTCTCATTACCTTCCTCTTTCTTCGATTTACTATGTACTCATTAGACTGTTCCGTCCGTTCAGCAGATCATGTAATTCTTCTTAACTTTCATTTAGGATAGCAATGCCATCAGCGAATCTTATCATTGATATCCTTTCACCTTGAATTTTAATTCCAGTCTTGAATCTTTCTTTTATTTCCATTATTGCTTCCTCGATGTACAGATTGAACAGTAGGGGCGAAAGGCTACATCCTTGTCTTACATCCTTTTTAATATGAGCATTTCGTTCTTGGTCGTCCACTCTTGTTATTCACTCTAAGCTGTTGTACATATTGTATAAGATCCGTCTCTCCCTATAGCTTTTTTTCAGAATTTCGAACCTCTTGCACCATTTTACACTGTCGAACGCTTTTTCCAGGACGAAAAATCCTATGAACGTGTCTTGATTTTTCTTTAGTCTTGCCTCCATTTTTAACCGCAACGTCAGAGTTGCCTCTCTCGTGCCTTTACTTTTCGTAAAGCCAAACTGATCGTCATCTAGCGCGTCTTCAATTTTCTTTTCCATTCTTCTCTATATTATTCTTCTAAACAACTTGGATGCGTGAGCTGTTAAGCTAATTGTGCGATAATTCTCGCACTGGTCAGTTGCCGTCTTCGGAATTGTTTGGATGATGCTTTTACGAAAGTCAGATGGTATGTCGCCAGACTCATATATTCTACACACCATCGTGAATAGTCGTTTTGTGATCTTAAGTCCTCCAAAACTCTTTAAGTTCTGATTCTAATACTGGATTCCCTATCTCTTCTAAATCGACTCATGTTTCTTCTTTTATCACATCAGACAATTCTTCCCCCTCATAGAGACTTTCAAGGTATTCTTTCTACCTATCCGCTCTCTCCTCTGCATTTAACAGTGGAAATCCCGTTTCACTCTTAATGTTATCACCCTTGCTTTTAATGTCACCAAAGGTTGTTTTGACTTTTCTGTATGCTGAATCTATCCTTTCGACATTCATATCTTTTTTAATGTCTTCACATTTTTCCTGCGGCCATTTCGTCTTAGCTTCCCTGCACTTCCTATTTATTTATTTCTTCAGCGACTTGTATTTCTGTATTACTGAGTTTCCCAGAACATTTTTGCACTTCCTCCATTCATCGATCAATTGAAGTATTTCTTCTGTTACCCATGGTTTCTTCGCAGTTACCTGCCCAACTTCTGTGATGGCCCTTTTTAGAGATGTCCATTCCTCTTCAACTGTACTGCCTACTGCGCTGTTCCTTATTGCTGTATCTATAGCCTTAGAGAACTTCAATCGTATCTCGTCATTCCTTAGTACTTCCGTATCCCACTTCTTTGCGTATTGATTCGTCCTGACTGATGTCTTAAATTTGAGCCTACTCTTCAACACTACTATACTGTGATCTGAGTCTATATCTGCTCCTGGGTACTCCTTATGATTCAGTATCTGATTTCGGAATCTCTGTCTGACCATTATGTAATCCATCTGAAATCTTCCCGTCTCACCCGGCCTTTTCCAAGTATACCTCCTCCTCTTGCGATTCTTGAACAGAGTATTCTCAATAACTAGTTGAAACTTGTTACAGAACTCAATTAGTCTTTCTCCTCTCTCATTTCTTGTCCTAAACCCATATTCTCGTGTAACATTTTCTTCTACTCCTTCCCCTACAACTGCATTCCAGTCCGCCATGACTATTAGATTTTCATCCCCCTTTTCATACTTTATTACTCTTTCAATATCCTCATACACTTTATCCATCTCTTCATCTTCATCTTGCGACGTCGGCATGTATACCTGAACTATCGTTGTCGGTGTTGGTCTGCTGTCGATTCTGATAAGAACAACCCTATCACTGAACTGTAGCACTCTGTCTGCACTACCTTCCTATGCACAACGGATCCTGCTCCCGTTATACCACTTTCTGCTGCTGTTGATATTACCCTATACTCATCTGACCAGAAATCCTTGTCTTCTTTCCACTTCACTTCACTGAACCCTACTACATCTATATCGAGCCTTTGCATTTCCCTCTTCAGATTGTCTAGTTTCCCTACCACGTTCAAGCTTCTGACATTCCACGCCCCGACTCGTAGAACGTTATCCTTTCGTTGATTATTCAATCTTTTTCTGATGGTAACCTCCCCCTTGGCAGTCCCCTCCCGGAGATCCGAATGGGGGACTACTCCGGAATCTTTTGCCAATGGAGAGATCATCATGTCACTTCTTCAAATACAGGCCACATGTCCTGTGGATACACGTTACGTGTCTTTAACGCAGTGGTTTCCATTGCCTTTTGGATCCTCATGCCGTTGATCACTGCTGATTCTTCCGCCTTCAGGGTCAGCTTCCCACCCCTAGGGCAAGAGAGTGCCCTGAACCTCTGTCCGCTCCTCCGCCCTTTTTGACAAGGCCGTTGGCAGAACGAGGGTGACTTATTATGCCGGAAGTCTTGGACCGCGAATGCTGATTAGCAATCAACATTTAAGCAGCAGCGGGTTTCGAACCCGGGACCGAAGACGTTTCAGTTGTGAATCAAAGACGCTAGCCCTAGACCATGGGTCTAGTGCCCAAAAAATATTACAGATTGAGTGGGCTGATAGTATACTAAAGGATGATATGGTACGAAGAGCAAGATACAAGCGACCTAGATGGAAGGGTTAAAGGGAATGTCTCTGCTGCTGCTATTCTTTTACAGTCTCTTCCCTGTTTCATTGTGGCTCGAAGGGAATGAGTGCTATTCTACCAGTAAACGTAGCACAGTTCTGGTAACATCAGCTCCGTTCTGGACATTCTTCTTTCACAGGAATGCACTGTTCACAGAATAGTCTTACATAAAGCGGAAAACACTTTCAGAGCTAAGTGACACAAGTTTTTAGTTCGCTTTTCGCGAGGGTTGTCAAATTCTTCCTATTGCGGTAATCACTTAATTAGTTTCTGGATATCACAATGATACGTTCGCGGCCAGTTTACAATACGCTGTACGCGCATATCCATAGTTGATTATTATGTGCAGTTAATTATCCACGTACGAGCAGCGCAGCGCGCAAGACTTACATGTAAATAAGTTGTAATACGTGCGAATTGTGTTAAAGTGTACAGAGAAATGTCTCGTTTGCTTTATCAAGTGGAAAGTGTAGAGACTAGATTAATAAAATCAGAGAAATGTTAAGATGGTGATTTTAATGCTTCAGGTCATGATTTTTTTCCAGAAAAGAACCGTCCGCACTTTTCATTTCAGTCAAGTTACGCCAGACGTCCACGCGTCGTTGTTCTTATTCGTCAAGGTGCCTTTGTACACACTTCTCTCCAAAACATTTCGGAGACTGTCTTGAAAACTTGATTTAGAGATTTCGTTGCATTGCAATTTGTGACACAAAAAGTTTTAACACTCTGGCTGCACGTTCACTACTTGACAGTGCTTGCTCCCAACTGAGATGTGGAAAGTACACGTCTTGTTCACCGTTGCCGCCCCAGCTGACCGCGCTAACGTCACTTATACGCCAGGAATAAAATCAGTCACGGAGCGTTTTGGACGGACGACGTACATCTACTCACCACCGAATAATTGCATTTTATCGGTTAGATACATGTTTAACAGCATATTCCGTTCCGTGATTCGACAGAGTGATCCAAGCTTTTCCATCTCTGTATCTCTGGCGATCCCAGCACACTCGAGTTGCGCGACAACCGCACCCATCGCGCGCCAAAGGAAAGAACTCGACACTAACGGCCAACTGTCGACGGCTGAGCGCCACGATGTGCTGTTTACAAAGAGACAGAAAATATGCCGATATTACACACTCAACAAAAGGACAGACTGGTGATATACCGGTACGTGCTAAGAATATTTAAGTAGCCAATGGAGGCAGCTGTAGAGGGGACGAGCTGCAGAGGCAGAGATAGAGAGGAATATCTAGGAGAAGACGTTGAGCGTTAGTAGCTTTGGAAAGACAAAGATTATCAGAAGGAAGGAAGAGATGGAGCACGGCATCCAACGAGCAGAATGACCGACAACTGGAAAAGACAAGCTTAATTACGCGTCTGTGGTGACGTTGCCGCACTCGTGACCAGGCTGAAAACTGGACAATACTCATGCTATTCCTCGTACTGTCAGACGTGAATTTTCATCCCATCCTTTCCTTCAGAAACAAAACGAACAAAAATAGTACTTCTTGCATGCCCTTTGCCAGTCCTGTCTTCACTTCCTTTAAATTTTTTTCTATACGTGTATAATGAGAAATGTTTCTGGGTGACGGTGGCAGTTGGAGGCATTGTGCAGTCGGTACACAGTGTCGGAGATGCGTTGAAATATTCTGGGAGGCGTTTCTGTCAATTAACAACGTCGTTTCTTTCGCGATACGTGCTTATTGATCTCCGCAGCGAACGCCAATTACCGACGTGGGCTCGTTTGTGCAGGTGCAGTGCGCGCTTTCGTTGTGGGTTTGTGGAGGGGAAACAAATTGCTCGTTGTTCGTAGAGCAATAAATCACACAACGCCTGCTGAACAAAACCACGAGGCCGTAGAAAGGAATGTCTGACCGTTACGGGCGGACTGCGGCCCACCTCGGCTTGTGTGTTTCTCTTTTCGCCGGCGAACGCCGTCTCGACACCCCCTTCATCGACGTACCAGTGGACCAGTGGACACTAGTCGTACGAACTAGGTGACGAATAGTCAGGACTCGACCTGCAGACTGAAATACCCCCACGCATGAATTTTCACTCTGCAGCTGAGTGTGCGTTGATTTCAAACTTCCTGGCGGATTAAAACTATGCAACCGACAGAGACCCGAACCTGGAACCTTAGCCTTTTGCTGGCAAGTGCTCTACTGACTGCGCTATACGAGCACGACTCACGAACCGCCCTCACAGTTTCACAGTCGAGCACCTGCCCGCGAAAAGCAAATTTTCCAGGTTCTAGTCACGGCCCATCGCACAGTTTCAATATGCCAGGAAATTCAGAAATGTCCATACTTCACATCCCGGTGACGACAAAGGCATTTAAAAACTGCAATAGAACGGTATTATGTACGAGGCCTTGCGGCAAGGTGTGGATCAGTGCACACTACGTCAGATTATCGATATGCAACTCTGTGCAAAATTCTGCTGTTTGAATAACAACGATATATATATATATATATATATATATATATATATATATATATATAATAACCCGTTTCCAGTATAGAATTACGCAAAAGAAAAATACAAGTAGTTTGTGCAAATTAGTTCAGAGTTGAATAAAGAAGAAATGACCGGCTGGACTTTGCAGATATTGCTTGTTGGGTCAGTGTTATCAGCTTGTGGTCGACGTTCGTCGTACACGATGACAATCTATAGCCGTACAAAGCCAGTACGACTTGACTGCGACGACGAAAGATGTTAGCACTATCGTAACCGTTCGCTGAGTACATAAAGTCATGTTTGCTGCTTCTCGGAAGTCTTGTGCTCTTCTCTCGAGTATTTAGAAGCTGTGGAGCACCAGCTGCACAACCTACAATATACAGTTCAGAGTTATTCCTTAATTGCAATTTTCTCCCTGCAGGACCTGCTACGTGTTGATGAGACGACATCACAAATTGAAAGTATCTTTAAGAAGATTTTAAAAAAGCCTATTTTCGCGATTTATTTTATTTGCTAACCGGTTTCAGTTGTATAAGCATCCTCAGGACATAATACCCACAGTAAGGCGGCAGCACCGACGAAGTAACACCTTTTCATGCAGGGTGTCTATAAAATCCAACTATCACTTCAAAATATCGTAACTTTGAAACTATTATAGACAGAGCATCGTGGTTTTGTTGCGAAACGTTTAACAGCTCTCAAAGTTCTGTCTGTTATCCCATAATTTCAATGTGTGGCCCATTGGTGACTAGTACACTACTGGCCATTAAAATTGCTACACCAAGAAGATGACGTGTTACAGACGCAGAATTTAACCGACAGGAAGAAGATGTTGTGATATGCAAATGATTAGCTTTTCAGAGTATTCCAACGAGGTTGGCGCCGGTGGCAACACCTACAACGTGCTGACATGAGGAAAGTTTCCAACCGATTTCTCATACACAAACAGCAGTTGACCGGCGTTGTCTGGTGGAACGCTGTTGTCATGCCTCGTGTAAGGAGGAGAAATGCGTACCATCCCGTTTTCGACTTTGATAAGGGTCGGATTGTGGCCTATCGCGATTGCGGTTCATCGTATCGCGACATTGCTGCTCGCGTTAGCCGAGATCCAATGACTGTTAGCAGAATATGGAATCGGTGGGTTTAGGAGGGTAATACGGAACGCCGTGCTGGATCCCAACGGCCTCGTATCACAAGCAGTCGAGATGACAGCCATCTTATCCGCATGGCTGTAACGGATCGTGCAGCCACGTCTCGATCCCTGAGTCAACACATGGGGACGTTTGCAAGACAACAACCATCTGCACGAACAGTTCGACGACGTTTGCAGCAGCATGGACTATCAGCTCGGAGACCGTGGCTGCGGTTACCCTTGACGCTGCATCACAGACAGGAGCGCCTGCGATGGTGTACTCAACGACGAACCCGGGTGCACGAATGGCAAAACGCCATTTTTTCGGATGAATCTAGGTTCTGTTTACAGCATCATGATGGTCGCATCCGTGTTTGGCGACATCGCGATGAACGCACATTGGAAGCGTGGATTCGTCATCGCCATACTGGCGTATCCCCCGGCGTGATGGTATGGGGTGCCATTGGTTACACGTGTAAATGGTTCACATGGCTCTGAGCACTATGGGACTCAACTGCTGAGGTCATTAGGCCCCTAGAACTTAGAACTAGTTAAACCTAACTAACCTAAGGACATCACAAACATCCATGCCCGAGGCAGGATTCGAACCTGCGACCGTAGCGGTCTTGCGGTTCCAGACTGCAGCGGCTTTAACCGCACGGCCACTTCGGCCGGCGGTTACACGTCTCTGTGACCTCTTGTTCGCATTGAGGGGACTTTGAACAGTGGACGTTACATTTCAGATGTGTTACGACCCGTGGCTCTACCCTTCATTCGATTCCTGCGAAACCCTACATTTCAACAGGATGATTCAGGACCCCATGTTGCAGGTCCTGTACTGGCCCTTCTGGATACAAAAAATGTTCGACTGCTGCCCTGGCCAGCACATTCTCCATATCTCTCACCAATTGAAAACGTCTGGTGAATGGCGGCCGAGCAACTGGCTCGTTACAATTCGCCAGTCACTACTCTTGAACTGTGGTATCGTGTTGAAGCTCTAATGGGCAGCTGTAGCTGTACTCGCCACCCAAGCTCTGTTTGACTCAATGCCCAGGCGTATCAAGTCCGTTATTACGGCCAGAGGTGGTTGTTCTGGGTACTGATTTCTCAGGATCTATGCACCCAAATTGCGTGAAAATGTAACCACATGTCAGTTATAGTATAACATATTTGTCCAATGAATACCCGTTTATCATCTGCATTTCTTCTTGGTGTAGCAATTTTCATGGCCAGTAGTGTATAAAATCAAGATGATATCCGACGTCTGCCCATGTACGGTTCAGCATTGTAGCATCAGTAGTTCTCATTGCTTCATTGAGCAACTATGTCACTGGCCGGTGTCGTGTCCGCACGATCCTTGATGTAACTCCACATAAATAAATCTAATGGCGTGACGCCCGGAGAGTGTGGGGGGCCGTGCGGTGGAGCCGTCTCGGCCGCTTCCACAGCTCAGAAAGCGCGTCGTCCCGCAGGTCTTTCCTGGGGCTGGACTGAGACGCAGCTGGTACCCTTCCGACACGTGCTCGGCAGACAGGACAGGGCGGCGTCACTTCGAGAAACATCTGAAACACGTCGTTATGCTTGTTTCTGCTGGTCGTGGCCGTCCATATTGGCGTTGATAATTTCTCAGTACTGTCGTCACAGGTCTGCGTACTTGGTGACACAATGCGCCACTTTGATGGACCCCATCTGCACCAAATCTGCAACAAGGAGCAAACAGAAAAAAAAAAACTTCGAGAGCTGCTAGACGTTCTAAGAGAAACCACGATTCTCTGTCTCCAATAATTTTCAAGTTATGATTTTTTGAAATGATAGCCGAAAATCATGGACGCCCTGTACATACGTCAGTTGTGTTGCTGGGACTTGTGTCCGAACATTGCCGGCATCTGCACGTGAGGTCGAGGATTGTCTTCCAACGTGGGGCTGGTAACTTTCATTTATTCCGTTGTATACACCCATCCACAGTTTAAAGCAATTACTCGGCACCAGTACGATACTCGAGACTCGTATGCAGGAGGTTCAGAGACTGGCAGTTCCCGTAGGAATCTCCTCGGCTGTCTCCAGCGTGCTCACTCTTAGTTTCAACTTCTTCTGTAGCTGTGTTTCTCGCGGACTCTCAGAGCAGGTGTCTGGCCTCTGGAATCTCCCCACTGTCTGCGGCGGGGTTGGTCTGCTTTGTAACACGGAGACTCTTTGAAGGCGCACCACGCACGTGCTACGGCCGCAGCGGCTTTGCACACCAGTCCGTATCACTGGGAAAGAGAACCGAGTGAAACTAATCTAGTAATCAACCACAGATTCGGCTTCCCTGCAAAATTCCGAGGTCATTGGTAGTAAACTCAAACCGGATAGGTCGTTAAGTAAAAAGTCGTAAAACTAAATCAGTCAGTTTATATAGTTGTATCAATTTTCTCCAGCCAACGGATGCCATCGATGGCTCACCTGCGTGGAGGACGATCGGTTGGAAGGACAAAGTAATTTCTGCATTCACTATTTAATTAAGTTAGAAAGTACACAGGATGGCGAAATTCTGTAAAGTTCGAGGACCGTCACGTGCAAAATTGTAAGCTGAAGCCACGCCACGGCAGAGGCACACTAGTTGCTCACTCGTTCGGAGAACGGGCACCCAGACGTGTGGTCCAACCTGAGAGCCAAAAAGACCGCTCTGCCCGGAAGGGCCGAGGCTGCAGCCACACAGTTCCGCCTGCGTCAGCTGTCATGTTGGCAACGGCCGCCTGTTTGCTAACGCTACAGTGTGGCGCCTGAGTTGACAAACAGTACGGAGAGTCGCTCTCCGGACGCATCCAGTTGCTGCTTCTGCACGCCTTTACTCCGCAGGGTTAGTACCAGTGTGGAAGTTACCGCCACTCTGATACCCAGGCGTTGTCTCCCGCCAGCCTGGGAGCAGCCCTGTACTAAGACCGCCCTCGTCTGTCAGCACGATCGGTGATGGGGAGCTCAGAGCAACGCCGTAGTTAGCCGCCACTCGATTACCACCGCGATTTTCCAGTTGGTAAGGTTTGTAGTACGGTCCACATCTCCGCATTCGTAATTCGGAACTCGTGGCTAGCACTTACCGTCATCTTGATTCTTCTCTATTTCCTCGGTCTCTCCAGGGAGGGGGTGTATTCTCTTTTAGTTTTCACTGTGTTTCGCTGCAGGCCTACGTCATATTACATTCCTCCTCCTACAGCACAGCCGGCCGGGGTGGCCGAGCGGTTCTAGGCGCTACGGTCGGGAACCGCGCGACTGCTACGGTCGCAGGTTCGAATCCTGCCTCGGGCATGGATGTCTGTGATGTCCTTAGGTTAGTTAGGTTTAAGTAGTTCTAAGTTCTAGGGGACTGATGACCTCAGAAGTTAAGTCCCATAATGCTCAGAGCCATTTGAACCATTTGAACCTACAGCACACTGGGTGCTGTGTTCATCCATCATTCGGTTTTATCCACGTCCTTTGCCATTCTGTTGTTTGCTCGTATTTACTTATTTTCCTGAATACTCATTACTCTCGAAAGCGTGCTTCAGATGTTTTAATTCGGCGTCCTTGGGCTTCCGTGAGCAAATTCTCTTGGCTCTGCCGGCAACGCTTTTAATGACGCCCCCTTTTTTTTCTCTGGATTATGGTTGGAGTTATTAACTACAATTCGTATGCGTCACTTTCCGAAACACTTCCTGTTTCAATCTTCTGCCAATCTTTGTCATAAAGAAAAACTTTCAAGAAGTATATTCTGTTGTCATGTTCCATGATAAGCTGGACTGTTGGATTAATGTTATTTAGATTTTAAAAAATAATTCTTCTGAAGCTTTACAAATCTGTTATCCACAAACCGATTTCTTATTTGTTTTTCCTAGAGCTGATTCTTCAAATTTTTCCACATACGAATAGCGACCGTAGGACCCCATTTCTTACGCAATGCGACACCATCAATTTTCTCATGAAATTCATCGTCCCACTGGAACTGACTGGAAGTAAGGCAATGTCTAAAAGGAGCAGTCACATCTCCAGGAAAACCATTCGTTATATAGAACGTGACTTCGTTAGTAGGAATCTCAGTGAATAAAGATACTATGTCGAAATTTACAAGAGTATCTTCAGAACCCAAAGTTAGCGCTTAAGGTTTCTGTTTTATAGCAGTCAGTTTTCTCAGTACATTTTGTAAACGAGTTGTAAATGGGCGTCTCTGAAGATATCCAGCGCAGCTCTGGACGCAAAATTACCCTACTGACCATTAAAATTGCTACAGCAAGAAGAAATGCAGATGATAAACGGGTATTCATTGGACAAATATATTATACTAGAACTGACATGCGATTACATTTTCACGCAATTTGAGTGCAAAGTACCTGGGAAATCAGTACCCAAAACAACCACCTCTGGCCGTAATAACGGCCTTGATGCGCCTGGGCATTGAGTCAAACAGAGCTTGGATGGCGTGTACAGGTACAGCTGCCCATGCAGCTTCAACACGATACCACAGTTCATCAAGAGTAGTGACTGGCGTATTGTGACGAGCCAGTTGCTCGGCCACCATTGACCAGACGTTTTCAATTGGTGAGAGATCTGGAGACTGTGCTGGCCAGGGCAGCAGTCGAACATTTTTCTATCCACAAAGACCCGTACAGGACCTGCAACATGCGGTCGTGCATTATTCTGCTGAAATGTAGGGTTTCGCAGGGATCGAATGGATGGTAGAGCCACGGGTCGTAACACATCTGAAATGTAACGTCCACTCTTCAAAGTGCCGTCTATCCGAACAAGAGGTGACCGAGACGTGTGACCAATGGCACCCCATACCATCACGCCAGGTGATATGCCAGTATGGCGATGACGAATACACGCTTCCAATGTGCGCTCACCGCGATGTCGCCAAACACCGATTCGACCATCATTCAGGGATCGAGACGTGGCTCCACGATCCGTTACAGCCATTCGGATAAGATGCCTGTCATCTCGACTGTTAGTGATACGAGGCCCTTGGGATCCAGCACGGCGTTCTGTATTACCCTTGTGAACCCACCGATTCCGTATTCTGCTAACATTCATTATATCTCGACCAAAGCGAGCAGCAATGTCGTCATAGGCTACAATCCGACCTTTATCAAAGTCGGAAACGTGATGGTACGCATTTCTCCTCCTTACACGAGGCATCACAACAACGTTTCACGAGGCAACGCCGGTCATCTGCTGTTTGTGTATGAGAAATCGGTTGGAAACTTTCCTCGTGTCAGCACGTTGTAGGTGTCGCCAACGGCGCCAACCTTGTGTGAATGCTCTGAAAAGCTAATCATTTGCATATCACAGCATCTTCTTCCTCTCGGTTAAATTTAGCGTCTGTAGCACGTCATCTCCATGGTGTGGCAATTTTAATGGCCAGTAGAGTAAGAGAGAAGAAGCTTCACGGAGCAGGACCATACGAGCCGGAAGATGCGGCGGCAGCTGAGACGTCCGGCCGTGCATGCCGCCCCCGCCTGCGGCAGCCAGCCTCACATCAGACGTCTGTGTGCCGGGCGGTGTGGCGCCGTGCCCGCGGCTGACACCGTGGCCTCGCATTCCAGAGGACGCCAGTTCGCATTCCCGTGCGGCCGTCAACATGTAGCCACTCCGTGGTTTCCCAAAGCGGCAGAAGACAAATGCCAGGGTGGACCCCTCGAGAAGCACGCGGCCCGTCCCTCTACACGCCGAGCGTGTGCTCCGCCCACAGAGTGAGCTCACCTGGTGGCTGGAGGGGCTTTAAACGCCGGCAGTGCTCGTCACGTGGCCACGTAGCTCGGCACAGCACGCAGCTAGTTAGTTACGTGCTCCATTGATCAATAGCACTGAAAAACCGATGTGATGCGGAACGTGTCCAAATTCACAAGAAATGCGCACAGGAAACAAGTTGTTTTTTTTTTACACCTACATATTTCTATTATCTATCCCATTCCCTTAAATGGCACAAGATGCATATATTATATCTCCAGATTTATTTACTCATATTCAAGAATTCATCTATGGTATAGGAGTTGTCAAGGAGGTATGATTTCAATTTGTTTTTGAAACTATTACTGCTGTCTGTCAGACATTTTATTTCATCTGGTAATTTATAAAAAAGTTTTATAGCGGCATATTGTACCCCTTCCTGTGCCAAACATAGGTTAAGTAAAGGATAGTGTAGGTCTTTCTTCTTTCTGGTATTGTAATCATGAATGTCGCTGTTCATTTTAAACTGGTCATTACTGAGTAAATGTACTGTGAAGCAGTTGTAAGAATTCCTAACCTTTTAAACAGTTGCCTACAAGATGTGTGACTATGAACTCCACACATTATTCTAACTACTTTCTTTTGAGCAGTGAATACCTCTTACCTAAGTGTTGAGTTGCCCCAGAATATTATTCCATATGACATCACGGAGTGGAAGTATGCAAAGTATGTTAGCTTACTAATTTCTACATCCTCAAAATGGGCAATTATTCTGACTGCAAAAGTTGCTGAACCTAGTCGCTTTAGGACATCCAAAATATGACTTTTCCAATTACGATTCTCATGTATATGTACACCCAAAAACTTAGTATGCTGTACCCTGGCTACTGACTTCTTTTGATGTGTTATGTTTATTGAAGGGATTATACTTTTTGCGGCAGAAAATTGAATGTACTGTGTTTCTTCAAAGTTCAGAGCAAGCCCATTCGCAGAAAACCAATTAATAACTTTTCCAAAGACCTTATTTGTATCATTTTCTATTGGACTTTCTTTTACTGGATTAATAATTATGCTTGTATCATCAGGAAACAGTGTCAGATGAGCATCTTGTTTCACATAAGAAGGGAGGTCATTCACATATATCAAGAACAGGAGGGAACCATGATCGAACATTGTGGAACACCTAATGTAATTTCACCCCAGTTAGATGAAGTGGCAAAACTCCTTTGAATCACTTGAAGCATATAAAGAGACTTTTTGCGTCCTGTTCTGTAGTTATGTCTTAAACCACTCATATGCTGTTCCATTCATACCACAGAATTGTAATTTCTCTAACATAATGTCATGGTTCACACAATCAAATGCTTTGGGCAAGTCACAGAATATTCCTACTGGTGACATTTTACTATTTAAAGACTCTATTATGTGGACAGTGAAATTGTATATTGCTGTCTCAGTGGAACAGTATTTCTGAAATCCGAACTGCGATTTACTAACTATCTCATTACTGTTGTGATGGCTAACCACTCTTGAGTACATTACTTTCTCAAAGATTTTTGAAAATGCTGTAAACAAGGATACTGGCCGGTAATTATTGGCATCTGTGTTTTCCCCCTTTTTTGTAGAGAGGCCTGACAATGGCATATTTTAACTGTCTGGAAAAATACCCTGAGTCAGTGATGCATTACATATGTGACTCAAAACATCAGCCGTAATTGCTCGACAATGTTTTAATAACTTGTTACAGATGTCATCTACTCCAAAAGAACATTTATTTTTCAGAGATTTAATAATTTTCCTTATTTCACAAGAGGTTGTTATGTGAAGCTTAATCTGACTAAAATTTTTCAAAACTGACTCTTCCATGTACTGCCTGGCTTTTTCTTTTGAACTATTCTCATCAATTTTTTTGTCCTACACTTAAGAAGTGATTCTTAAATAAATTGGCTACCTGTGTACTGTTGAAATGAAACGATCGTACGGCATTGTTGGCCGGGAGACCCCATGCGGGGTATTCGGCCGCCGAAATAGTGTACTGTTGGTTAAGATGGTCTCATTCTCTTTAACAGCAATACTACCTACCCCAGTGGTTACTTTTCCTGTCTCCCTTCTAACAACAGTTGTCTGCGTCTGCGCAGGTGCTGTGAAGCAGGAAACGCGCAACCTGTCTGGGGACACGCGTCCTCGAATGGTGCGCTGGTGACCAAGTCGTGGCAATTCGCCTTTGACCGTTGCCTTTATTTTAGTAACGTCGAAACAGCTTCCATCTGGATCGATTTTTCAAAAGCAATATTTCGTTCTTACATATATGTCAAAAAATCCGATCATCATCTGCCGTAATCAACAAAGCGAAATCTAACATCATTTTTGCACCATATTCACAATGTTGGTGCACTGCTTTGTTTGAACTGTGTTGCCGATGTATGATATATGTATCCCAGAACATGTTTAAATGATTAACTCCTCACGGTTCGGATTCACAGTCGTATAATATT
Source organism: Schistocerca nitens (assembly GCF_023898315.1). NCBI lineage: Eukaryota > Metazoa > Arthropoda > Insecta > Orthoptera > Acrididae > Schistocerca > Schistocerca nitens. The sequence continues at coordinate 21,449,094 of NC_064622.1, forward strand.
TCTTAAGAGACGTCATAGTCGCCGTTGATTATATGAAATATTTATTATTACGATTACAATTTCGGCCTTAGGGCCATTTTCAAATAAGACTGCAAAAGTTACCCAAGCACAAAAAAATACAAAAGTGAAGCACAGGGTGTATATACATAATTAAACACACATGCTCGACATGTTGTCAGTGAATCTCAGCTTGTATGTGTGATAGATTATTAGAACGATGTTAACATTGACAGTTCAGTACATATTTAACAACAGTTTACGATGTAATAAGTGTCGTACTCATCGGACCTTGTGGGACTCTGGCAGTCAAAAGGCTGCATTTTGACGACGACACGACATGTCCTCTCCGAACAAACCAACATCGTTCTCTACCTTCTTTACATGGCGGACATGCCGCCACCTTCACCTCCCTAACACCTTCTCCAGTACGCTGATGACTCCGCCTTCCTTGCCCTCGCCCCCACCCTGCAACGCTCCCAGCACCTTCTCCAGTCCCATCTTCACCGGTTCACCACTTCTTGTAACCAGTGGCTGCTCAAGGTCAATCCTTCCAAGACCCTGGCGATCATTGTAGGCAAAACCACCCTTCCTTCCGTCTCCTCGATTTCTATCCATCTACGGCCGTCCTATCAACCTCATCCCCACCCTCAAGTACCATGACGTCCCCTTTGACCTGAACCCCCCCCCCCCCAAATCACCGGACGATCCTAGCCAAGGCACACTCCTGACTCCGCCTCCTCAATCTCCTTCCTGGCTGCACATGGGGTCTGGACCCCTCCACCTTCCTCCACACCTATAAATCCCTCTTCTGCCCTATCCTCTGCTATGCCCATACCACCTGGATCGCCGCCCCTCCTACCTTCTACAAACCCCTTCAATCCTGGAACGCCATGCGCTCCACTTCGCCTATCGCATCTGCCTCCCCTCCCCAATACGGATACTTCATTCTGTCCGCCCCGGTAGCTGAGTGGTCAGCGTGACAGACTGTCAATCCTAAGGGCCCGGGTTCGATTCCCGGCTGGGTCGGAAATTTTCTCCGCTCAGGGACTGGGTGTTGTGTTGTCCTTATCATCATCATTTCATCCCCATCGACGCGCAGGTCGCCGAAGTGGCGTCAAATCGAAAGACCTGCACCAGGCGAACGGTCTACCCGGCGGGAGGCCCTAGCCACACGACATTTCATTTTTACTTCATTCTGTTGCCACACATCCTCCTTTTCCTCGAACGGATACAGTTTATTTACACCTCCCGCAAACTTGATCCCCCTCACCTACTTGTCTCTAACATCCTTTCCCATCCCCGTCCACTGCCGCGCCTGTACTCCAACATCCCACCCGCTCTCCATCTTTGCACACTCCATACCCATGTCCAAGGCGGCTTTCGCGAGCTCCTCCTCCCTGATGATGACCTTGTCGGGTTCAGCTAAAGTGGTGGCTGTCCGACCTTTGCTTAACGTGATTCACAAGAATAAAGACCTTCAGTTCAGCAACAATAACTTTATTGCGAGCGTGTATCTGACGACGCCCGGGATGCATGGATTGATCGGAGTTACAAAATTTGCTTCTGGCCTCTACAGAAGGATCCTTAATCCTGGGAAAACTTCCGTAGTTATTGGAGAGAAAACAGTACTCGTCCACACAAGCCAGGAGGCACGGAACTACAGTTATTAAAAAAAAAAAATTCTTTATTAAGAAAACCATTATAATTGATACAAGTTAACCCACTTCCTTAGCTCATTAGTGGGTCCTAACAATTATACATTTTTGTTAAATTCTGCAGCTAGTTTTTTTTTAAGTTTTCTAGTGAGCTACAGTTATTAACAACAATGGGCAATTAATATTTACATCTACTGTTTATACCTAGTCCTATAACTAATTGAATTTATATATATATATATTCTGCAGCGTCACATGCGTGCCAGTAAGAATATAAACCTACTATGATATGCCTTGTTCTTCGAGCTAACCCCGAAGAACATGCCCCTGGCACTGGGCAGGTCTCGACGTTATAATTCGTTGCAGTACCTATTCTAATTTCCTATATCTAAGTCCTACAAACTAACTTATCCTACGTCATGTCCGGTGTGCGTCATAATCGGTGGTTGGTCCCTACTCCCCCTAGTCCTGCACATGGCGGATTCCAACTCGGAAAGAAGTCGGCCAGTCCACGCGTAGGCGGCACGGGAATAGGGCTCTTGGTCTAAATCGGTGATTTTTGTCCTTGTTATTTACTGTATCTCTCTTAGATATTCAATTAGAACCTTTCGTGGTACCTCGTTTGCCAAGGTGTTAAGAGTCTGAAAAGTTTCCTCTCGTCTGAGCAATTCATACGTGTCATGGTTGGGAAGTCTGTCTCGTAGTGTGTTTGCGACATCATTGAAGAGGGGACATTCGTAAACAACATGCTCGGGTGTACCCTCCTGATCGCCACAGTCACACGCTGGTGTCGCCCTTTTCCCGAATCGACATAAGTACGTCGGGTAGGGTCCATGGCCAGTGAGAAAGTGAATCAAACCTCGTGTGGGCTCGAAGTACTTCATTCCCAGGCGTTCCCTCACATCAGGTAGAAACTGGAAGGTTCGTCGTCCAGCCTCTTCTATCACCCAAGTCTCCTGCCAGAGCTCTTCCCCTCTTCTCCTTATTTCTCTTTTATGCCCCACCCTAATACCCATAATATCTACAATCTTCTCGTAGTTACCCTTTTTGGCCCAATACCAGGCCGCTTGTTCCCTTATCTTAATGTCCAGAGGGCAAAGCCCCATTATGACTAATAGGGCCCCCCCTGGAGATGTTCTGTAGGCACCCACAGCTCTTAGTAGCATGCTTCTCTGGACCCTTCTCACTGCCATGGCGGGCACCACCCTCGTGAGCCTGTGCGCCCAGACTCCCGAGCCGTAGCCCACAACTGAGGTTAAGATGCTGTTATGGTAAAGTCTAATTAGGTGTGGAGGAAGATGGAATCTTTTATGGCCTATTGAGATAAGGTTGTTTAGTATCTGAAGGGCTCTTTGGGTGACGGTATCAATGTGTTTCCCGAAACTCCACCTCTCGTCAATGATGACTCCTAAGTAGCGTGTCTCACGCAACTACCAATTAACTCACGAAACAAGGAATAATAATAATAAACAGAGCGTATATAAAAGCTAGAAAACACAGCGCCTCTAGAGGTTGGGCGCGGAACTACACAGACGTCGTGTACAGTAATTACGACCGCACAGCACTGCACTGACACACGCCCACACACGGCGAGCTAGAATTAGTGCGCGGCAGCGTCGCTAAAACCTCGTCCCCTCCGTCTACCCCTCCTACCAACTTTGATGCTCCCCTTCCTCCCCCTGTGTCTTTTCCTCCAGGGTACCCCTTTTTCCCTTCTCCCCCTCCTCTCTTCCTTCCTCCCTCCCTCCCCTCCACCCCTCCCCTGATCTTCCACACACCCCCTACCCTCTCCCCTCCCCCTCCCTTCTCCTCTCACACTTGCATCAACACCCTCCCCCTCTCCCTCCTACCCGCACCTCTTCCCTTTGGCAGGTCCCTGGCTCTGTGCATGAAGAGTGCGTCTTCATGCACCGGAGATCGTCGCCGCAGTGCTCTTGTTAATTGTCCTGTCAGTGCATCAGTCTCTCTTCGTCCGAGCTCCTCCATTCACGTGTGGCATTCTGTTTTCTCCGTTTTGTGCAGCGTTGAACTTTTTTCTTTTTTTATCCGAGCAGTGCGTCAGTGAACGTCTTTGTTTTCTTATGTTTGTCCCCCGTTTTTGCCCTCCATGTATGTTTGTTTTTCTGTATTCCTGTTGTACTGTATGTCTTTTCTATGGCTGAACAGTGGCATAAATAGGCCGATGCCGGCCTACCTTGTTTGTAAGGTATCAAAATCACAACAAAGAAAAAAAACGACGACATGCATTCGACGGTTGGATTTCCTCAGTTCCGAGTCGAGGAGTAACACTGCCTGGGCTACACTCAGGGTGTATCGTCGATTTGGAAGTGCCCCAGCCAGTGCTGTCGTCTTTCCGTCTGTCTGCACGCCGTCACTGCTGCCTGCTGCCCGCCGCCGCTTGGTCACCGTGTAGCCGTCTCTCGGTGCTCGCTGCTGTCGCCGTCGCCGTCGCCGCCGCCGCCGCCGCCTCCCGGAGCCCGCCACTGCCGCCGCCGCCTGGTCGCCGCCTTCCAGTGCTCGCTGCATTCGCCTGGTCACTGTATAGCCGCCTCCTGGTGCTCGCTGCTGCTGCTGCTGCCGCCGTCTCCTGGACACTGTCATCGTCTGTGTCTTCGTGTTAGTCTTCCTCTTCGTCTTTTGTCGTTTCAGTCTCTTCTACCATGTCCAATCCCACCAGCTCTGTCGTCTACACTTCTCCCTCTGCTTCAGCTACCGCCATTACGTGGTGTACGCAGGCTAACCCTCCTGTGTCCATCCCACCTCTCATGCCGATCCCTAACCCTACTCCATTCACTCTCCCTTCCACCCCTACCGCCACACCTACTCCCTCTACACGGACTGATGCCTTCCCTCCCCTTCCTCCTTCCCCTGCCATTCCTGCGTCCACAAACCCAGCGCAGGTTGCAGCACGTAGGGCCACATTACATGCTGCAGTTTCGCTGCCACCGACACCGACACCGCTGCCGCCACAACCACCAGCTACAGCAGCGGGGACTTCCACCTCCCGCCACCTGCCTGTAACTCCCATCCCCCAATCTGCCTCCCACTCTGCTCCCAAGAAACGCCCCAGCACCACCCCCACCCAATCCATAAGCTCCAAGTAAACCCCTGCCCCCACTCCCTCACCCGCACCTGAAGATCTCATGGACCTCAGCCCTCCCCCTCCAGCTTCTTCTACCACTTCTTCTCCACCTACCCACACCTACATCTTCTCCCACCCCGCGTAACATCTGATTGCCGCGAGGCCCCAGTCTGCCCACACTGCAAACAGGCGCACTTCCTCTGGCAGTGTCCCAACCTCCAGTCCGCTCCTTCTTGTAACACCTGCAACCTTCCTCACCCCACCTACTCCCAGAAGTGCAAGGCCTGACCTCCCCCTTCCACTCCTAAACTCACCGTTCCTGTCTGCCCTCTGGATGCCCCCCCCCCCTCCTGGGAACTGCCTTCATCCCCCCCCCCCCACTGCCGAGGATCTCATCAGTTTTGTTACCATCGTCCTCCAAAACGTCCATCCTTTCCAGCGCCCCCACATCCTCCAGCAGATATCCCTCGCCACCTGCTCCGTTTTCGACCTAAATACCTATGCCACCTACTCCCATAGCCAAGCCAACTTCACCTTCTCCTATTTGGACACCCTCGTCTAAGTTCCTGTAATGGTGCAACAGCACTGTATCCTGTTCAACAACATCTGCTCCCTTCCTGTTAACAAGAACCTCCTCATGCATACCCTCAAAACCCACCATGTAGATGCTTTCCTCCTCACCAAAACCTTTCTCCAGCCCCAACATCCCATCCACACATTGCTCTACCTCCTTCACTGCTCCAATAATTCCCTCCTGATAGCATGTGTGGGGTCGCCATTGGCCATCACCGCAAGATCCATGTTCGGCTCCAACCCCTCGTTCTTGACCCCATGGAACACCTGATCCTCAGTCTCTTCTTCCCCGGCCTTACAATTACCTGCGCCACCATCTATGTCCACCCCTCAGCCCCTATTCCTTTCCCACATCGACTGTACCTTCTCCTCCTACATGATCACCACTGACCTCAACATCCATAGTCGTTCTGCCACCCAGCTATGGCGGTGGCATCAGTTCCTCTCCACCCCCCAAGGTGACCTCGTTCTCATTCCCCAACACACCCACCCCGAACCCAATACTACTCCCAGTGTCGACCTGGCCTCCCCTAACCTACTTGGCCACATAGTGGTGGATGTCCTCAACCCTATTGGCAGTGACCATGTCCCTGTCCTCCTCACCATATCAGACGGTTGTCACCCCCATGCCAACCCTCGCATTGACCCTCCCCCTAAATATGTCCATGACTATTCCCACGCCAACTGGAATGCCTACTGGGATACCCTCACCACTGGGCTCAATAGCCACCCCCTCGCCTGCCACCACCCTGATGATGTTACCCGTACTGCCTCCTTTCTCCAGCAGACCTCGTCTTAGGCTGTGGAGGCCCACATCTCTACCGTCGCCATCCACCCACATCATCCCACTTTACACCCACAGGCCATCCTCCTCCTCCATGAATCCTGCCATCTGTACTGTGCCTTCCTTCACACTCATGACTGGGACACACTAAGACGCCACTGGCAACTTGCTCACGGGCAAGAAACGCTGGGAGTGACGACAGACATGCACCCGTCTTATTGCTACTAAGTACTGGTCAGCCTTCCGCTGCCTTACCAGATATAACCCCCCCCCCCCCACACACACACTACCCTCCTTCATGATGACGACCCCTTTCCTGATAACCTCATTAAGGCCAACCATTTTGGTTCTTACCCCTCCAATATCTTTACCCTTCCTGATGATCCCCAGTTCGTTTACTCCCTCTTCCCTGATGTCCACGACCGAACTGACACCTCATTTTCCATACCTATATGAATATCAATTTGTAATTAATTTACATAACTCCATTGTAGTGCGCTGTTTTTCTTCTTCTTTTTTTCTGTAGAGTGTACACCGGATTTGCGAAACCTACCTCGCACTTTTTTTGCATGACATCCTGAAACCCATGGATCGAGGCAGTCAGGCACATGCAGTATTCCTTGACACCATTATACGAGGTATTAAATGAAATTTGCGAATGCGCTGAGGATTTTTTGTTAATGTCGATGCAACATCTTATCTTGGATGGAGATTCATCGACGTATGTACTACTAATTCCGGGCTTAACTCAGGCAAATGTGATGGGACCCTCGCTGTTCATGTAGCGTGTTAATGACACTGCAGACAGTATTATTAGCAACTTCAGATTTTTTTGTAGCTAATGCAGTTATCTGTAATGTAGTACTGTCTGAAAAATTCTGCTCACATATTGAGTCAGATCTTAATAAAGCTTCAAAGTGATCCAAGTATTGGCAACTTGCTTTAAATGTCCAGAAATATACGAGGGCTGTCCAGAAAGTAAGTTCCGATTGATCGTGAAATGGAAACCACAGTGAAAATCGGAAATGTTTTATTTGTAACAGTTAGCTACACCTTCCAGCTACTTCTCCACTTAGTTGCCGTCCTGACTTAGACATTTGTAGTACCGTTGTACCAACTTTCAATACCCTCCTCATAGAAGCCAGCCGCCAGTGCTTTCCGCCAATTCTTTACGCTGGCCTACAGCTCGTTGTCTGTGCCAAAATGTTGCCTTCGTAGCCAGCGGTTCGTTTGAGCAGAGATGAAACTCAGAGAGAGACAATTACGGGCTGTATTGTGGGTAATCAAACACTTCCAATTGAAAACGAAGCAGGAGCATCTTCATTGCCCCTGCAAAATGCAGCTGATAATTCTCTTGAAGAAGAAACCACACGACAGTTAAGTAATGTTGGCTGCATAGCTTCAGGCGAAATTTCTCACCGGGCCCTCGTACTTGGCGGGAGACACTGGTTTCTAGACATCTTTACGCGCTCACTGTGAGCTCAGAGATGAGAAGGGCGACGTGATGCTATCTAGGATCATGCTAGAGACACTGCCCAACACATCTGTGCAAAGCTTTACCGGATTTTCATAGTCGTTTCCATTTCGCGACCGATCGGAACTTACTTTCTGGACACCCCTCGTATAATTGTCCACTACAGAAAACGAAAAAGCGTAGTATCCTATGACTATAATATCAATGACTCACAACTGGAATCGGGTGACTCATACAAATTCCTGTTTGTAGCTACGTATAACGGAATGATCACACAGGGTCAGTCGTAGGTACAGCAGGTGACACTTCGATTCGTTGGTAGGAGTCTGGGAACATTCGATTCGTCTACGACCCAGATCGCTTCCAAACCACTTGAGCGAACCGCCTAGAATATTGCTCACCGTGTATGGGACCAGTACATCACTGGACACTAAACGTATGCAAAGAAGGGCAGCGCGTCCTGCCACAGGTTTGTTTGACACGTGGGAGAGCATCGTGGAGAGGATGGAAACTCCGGACTGGCAGAGGTTCGCAGACGTCAGTGGCGCTGGCGAAAGCCCGCTTACCAGGTGTCCAGAAACAGAACTGGGCGGGACATGTAGGGACACTCCGCAGACCCCCACATACCGGTCCCGTAAGGATCGCGGAGACAACGGTGGACCAGTCACAGCACGGAAAGAGGCGTTAAAAGCGATCATTCTCCCCGCGCTCCATGCAGCAGTGCAAAGGGAAGAAGCCCTAATTACTTGTGCAACGGGAAGTACCCGGTGCACGCGCTTCACAGTGACTTGCAGAGTCTGAATGTGGTTATAGATTTTATTTCACATAAATTCTGAAAATAATTTTGTAAATTCCTTCTGCACTGCTCTTTTCCAGCATTTGCTTATTCTCTTGAAACACTAGCACATCCAGTCACCTTCTCACTTTCATATATCTAGTGGCTTTAAAAATATCAGCTGGCATAACTATTCCAGTGTCAATATCTTTCTTTATCATCACAGTGCTTCTAGTTCATATCTTAATTCTTTGTATATTTGCCTTAGAATATTAGTAACTGTAATATTATAGTGATAAAAGTAGGAGTCAGTCAAAACTTGCTTATACCGTGCCCATATGATTTGGTTGTCGTCCTAGCAGCTGCTGGTAATCAACAGCAATAGTTGTGGCTTCCCAAGTTACCGTTAGCACCCGGTACGTAAACTTCGCGTCAGCTATTTGGCATCAGGACCGAACAACCTTAAATACAAACCTTTTGAAATATGTTTTAGCACTGTGTCTGTAGGTCATGCTACAAGATGCATTCTTCTTTTCCTTCTTCTTCTTCTTCTTCTTATTCATCACCTTCTTCTTTCGTTACGGCCTCTGTAGGACCACAGCTATCCCCTTCATGGATGTGGTTTTCTCTCTCTCTTTCCAGCAGCTCTTCACCTTTTCTCTTCTTCTGTCCCGCTCTTCTTCCGAGGTCTTCGACACAGCATCCCCTCCGTGCACCTGTCGTTGACCTCTGGTTTATTGGCCTCTCCAGTACTCCTCGCCTTCCACTCTGATCCGCAGTCCCATCAATTATTTCTGAGTTCAACATCCCACTTAATTCCTGTCTTTCCTCTTATCCTATCCTTTGTTTCCCATACTCTTTTCGTCATTCTGTCCTTTTTCATACTAATGATATTCCAAGTAGTCTGATTGCTTCTGATACTGTCCTCAAGCTCCTGTGACGTTTATCCCGAGGTCTTCGCATCGACTTCACATCCCCTCAATTCAGGCCTAGTATTTTCATCAGTATTTTTTCTCTCTTCTTTCTGTGGTTCTGCACGATCATTTGCTGGCGTTACTCTTCAAGCGCTTATAGTATTGCTCACCGTTACCTTATAGTGTCAAATATTTCCGTCTGTAGATATATTGTTTTTTTGTCTCTGCATCTACACTCCGCAATCCTTCTCGTTGTGTACGTCTATGGATGCACTGTGTACCACTGTGTCAACGGAATCTAAACTGATCTTCCCCGACGTCGGCTTCTATCAGTTTTTCCATTCTTCTGTAAACAATTCGTGTTAGTATTCTGCAACCGTGACTTATTACAGTGACTTATTAGATTGATACTTCGGTGATTCTCACTCCTGTCAGCACCCGCTTTCTTTGGGATTGGAATTATTATATTCTCCTTGAAGTCTGAGGGTATTTCGCCTGTCTCATACATCTTGCTCACGAGAGGAAGAGTTTTGTCATGGCTGGCTCTCCCAAAGGCTATCAATAGTTCTAACGGAATGTTGTGTACCCCCGGGCCTTGTTTCGACTTAGGTCTTTCAGTGCTCTGTCAAATTCTTCAGCCAGTATCATATCTCCCTTCTCATCTTCCTCTACCTCCTCTTCCCTTTCCATAATACTGCCCTTAAGTATATCTGCCTTGTACAGAGCCTCTATTTACTCCTTCCACCTTTCTGCTTTCCCTTCTTTGCTTAGGACTAGTTTTCCAACTGAGCTCTTGATATTCACATAGGTGGTTCTCTTTTCTCCAAAGATCTTCTTTGTAATTTTCCTGTAGGTACTATATATCTTGCCCCTACTGATACGTGCTGCTACATCCTTACATTTGTCCTCTAACCATCCCTGCTTAGCCATTTTGCACTTCCTGTCGATCTCATTTTTTAGACGTTTGTATTCCCTATCGCCTGCTTTATTTATTGCATTTTCATATTTTCTCCTTGCATCGATTAAATTCAGTATATCTTGTGTTACCCAAGCATTTCTACTAGCCCCCGTCTTTTTACCTACTTGATTGCTGCCTTCACTATTTCATCTCTCAAAGCTACCCATTCTTCTTCTGCTGTATTCCTTTCCTCTTCTCTTGTCAATCGTTCCCTGATGCTCCCTGTGCAATCCTCTACAACCTCTGGTTGTTTCAGTTTATCGAGGTCCAAACTCCTTAAATTGCCGCCTTTTTGCAGTTTCTTCAGTTTTAATCTGCAGTTCAAAACCAATAAGCTGTGGTCAGAGACCACATCTTACGCCGGCCGATATGGCCGAGCGGCTCTAGGCGCTTCAGTCCGGAACCGCGCGACTGCTACGGTGGCAGGTTCGAATCCTGCCTCGGGCATGGATGTGTGTGATGTCCTTAGGGTAGTTAGGTTTAAGTAGTTTTAAGTTCTAGGGGATTGATGACCTCAGATGTTAAGTCCCATAGTGCTTAGAACCATTTGAACCATTTCTTGTTGCCTATTTTCGAAGTTTTAACTAGAATAATGGCTCAGTGCTGTACTTTTGGCTGTTCGTATCGAGGCGAAAAGGGAGGACAGCTGTACAGAATTCATTCCGAAGGAACAGATGCAACAGGGAGACTATTGGTCGCAATGGGGAAGGTTGCAGGAACTCGACTTAACCATTCAGTTAATTTTATTCATTTATGGCCTTTTGTCTTTGTCTGCTTTTTACATTTCTGTTACTTAGTTACCAATCCATTCGAACAGTAAAAAAAGTTAGAAGAGCTAATAGGATGATTTAGTGGTAATTTAATTACAAAATAGGAATCTTAGAGATAAAACTGCCACTGCTAGCACATAAAACGAAAAACAGTGAATGGTACCGTACAAAGTTATCATGAGTGGTAAAAAAGTTTGACTTAATCGACTGTACAGTATGGTTTAAACTTATATTTGCGATACTCACAAAAACAAAAAAAAATTGCACTATGCAATCACTGAACCTACCACCTTTTATTCAGTAACCATTAACGTTACCAGGAGACTATTATTATTGTTGCAACTTGGCCACTAATCTACATCGTATTAATACGAATGTTACTGTTTCCTACAGCCTATGTAGGGCTAGTTTTATTGGAACACACTTTAAAAATATTGTATTCTCTTGTACTTTCGTAATCATTCTCCTAATTTTATAGAACAATTTGCAGACAAAATTTTTTGGGATACAACAGAGAAAAATATAAAGCATGAGTAATCATACAGGCACTTTTATCAGTTCTATTTACTAAGGTACCGCGCATATATGTTTGAGTAGAATGCTTTATTTCGTATTACAAAAGAGACATTGGGCGAATTTTCGTAGTAGCAAGTAGCAGTAACAAGAAGTAAGTCGATATAGAGCTTTAAATTAGCGATGGATTTTTCTTTGCACTTGCGAACGAATATTGGATCCCTTTTGTCCTGCTGACTACTGGATAGGACCAGTTCAACGCTAATTACCAAAACAGGTGTTCAAGCTCCATAACGTAACAAGAACTGTGAAATCTGCTTTCATTATTAATAAAGGATAGCAGGGAAAATACTGCGTTTCATGATCGCCACAACAAATTCTTTTCGACTCATTTAGCTTAAATTTGTTTAGATTTTTTTTCTAAGTATCCGACATGTTCCGTTTGAAGCCACGAATCAGTTTTAACAGTGCACTTCTTTATTATACACGGATAAATATGCTGCAGAAGTCAATATATCACCAGCGGCGCAGTGGGCCCAAGATGGCGGCCATTGGCAAGTTGGCCGTACTTCCATTATACAGAGCTTCAGAGAAGGCTGCCGGGCGGGGTCTCTCACGTGTGGGCTTGTGGCGGGTTGCTGAAAACTCGTGGCATCGACTCCCGTCTGAGTGAGCAGACGGTGCGCGGCTTCGTGAATTCGGGGAAGGTGGCGCTGGCAAGCCGCACGCCGTTACTGTCCACAGTTTGTGTTCAGCCACGATGTTTTAAAGAGGCTGTGGCGGTTGTGCTCAGCGCAAACCTTTGTGGTGCGGACGACAGTGTATGGCTGGCTTTCAGTTCATTTGCTGAAGAGATTATATTTCCATTATGGCGAAAGAATCTGCATTTTCTTGTTTATGTAATGAAATAATAAGCAATTAGTTGCACTGAAGGAAGTTAATTTCTTTATCGGAGTCGTGCACTTAGTGCCCTCCTTCGGAAGGCTGGGCAGGGAAATACGCCACAAATATGACGAAGTGAGGTTAGAATTTTAAAATTAGGAACGAAAAGATTCAAAAATATTTTAAAAATTAAAGAACATACATTTATGAACTAGTCATTCACTGTATCAAGACCGAGTGAGGTGGCGCAGTGGTTAGCACACTGGACTCGCATTCGGGAGGACGACGGTTCAATCCCGCGTCCGGCCATCCTGATTTAGGTTTTCCGTGATTTCCGTAAATCGCTCCAGGCAAATGCCGGGATGGTTCCTCTGAAAGGGCACGGCCGACTTCCTTCCCTAATCCGTTGAGACCGATGACCTCGCTGTTTGGTCTCTTCCCCCAAAAACCAACCAACCAACTGTATCAAAACTGTACAGCGACGCCTACGTTTCCTTTCTCCTACAGTTAGTTTTGAGACTTCGTTTTAGCTGCTGACTAGGAATTGCTTTCCCACGTACTCGAGTTCTTGCTTCTCGCCCCTTGATGCATCTCGCGCTGTTTTTGCGGGCATATCTCCTGCTGCCACGCGCTTGACATCCCTTCACCAATTCACCAACGTGTTCTAAAACTTACACTACCGTACAGTTGATACCAAAGCCGCTAGAGACAATTCTTTCACGAAACGTACCTGCGGCCTGGATGTATTTCAGCGCTAGTTGTTTCATTATTATATAACTGTGCCGACGCTTCTTTCCCTTTCGGTGGAGGTTCGAGTCCTCCCTCTGGCATGGGTGTGTGTGTGCTTGTTCTTAGGATAATTTAGGTTGAGTAGTGTGTAAGCTTAGGGACTGATGACCTTAGCAGTTAAGTCCCATAAGATTTCACACACGTTTGAACGCTTCTTTCCCTTTTACAGTCAACCTCCGACCTTAATCTTAGATAATGATTGAGGGTAGTCTCTCCACTTAGTCCAGTCACGTGTTCGAGCCCCACGGTGCGCTCGCCACTTGTTTTTGTTGACAGGTTCCCTGTAAGCATGCTACCAGCTTCCCTACAGCTGCACGGACATTAGTTCCCGTATTTCCCATCCTTAGCTTCACTTGTCGTCGATATTAAATTATTTGATTTATCATTAGGTTTTTTTTTTTACTTTATTTACTACGGTGGTTATATCCACTCAAAAGTTCGTTTACGCCTTATGACAACTACAGTTACGTTACCCCCAGTCTGAGACCAAACTCAAGATATGCATGTTATTGGCTGACTTGCTCATGTTCTGGCATGGTGTCTGCACTTATTGTTTTGCTTCTTTGTACTAGTTTCATACAGACACTGGACTACATGTAGCCATCTAACAGCTCTTATTGTGTTAATGGATTCAGTATTGTATTACTTATTGCTCCTGCATATATTTTTCATGACCGTGGTATTTTGCTGTATGCACCTTACGTTTGACACTCGCAAATAATGCATGAGCATAAGTATGTACCATTTTTTGTAAGCAGCGAGTAACCTGGGGCAATGTGTTGTATTATCTGTGCTCTGTTTTCTTGCTGACTAATTGTATACTATTATTTGGGGAGTGGGGGGGGGGGGAGGGGTCTGCTCCTACAAGGCTATTTCGATTCCAGGGATAATATCTTAATTTTCTGAGTCTGTCAGCCTCCTACAGCTAGCGTAATTGTTTATGGCGTATTGTTTCGTGCCCTCCTTACTGTAACATTAGAGATATTATTAAGGGTGGAAAATATTATTGTTTGTTATATTAAAAAGGTGCAGTTTGGGAGGGGTGGTTTAGAACACCAATAGATTCAGAAATCAAGTATGAATTTCTTAGTTTAACAGGGGAAATCCAGTTCTCTGCTTATCATCATTAGGCATTCATAGAGTGCAGAAGCAACATCATTATAATTAATCTTCAGGACACTGCAGTTAAGCTTCTCATAAACGATCCCGTACATGAACACTTACAGGACAAATGGAAGCGCCTGTCACAGTCTGACTTTTGGAGAATGGGGAGCCATGATAAGGGAAAGGGAGGAAGCAGTCAAATCACCTGTGCGTACTCCAGCGCAGAAAACTTGACAGTGCCTCCTTTGCAGTCTGTTGCTATTCCAGAGACCGGAGTGCAGCACAAGAACCCTTAAATCAGCGCCAACAAAAATTTCCCCCTAGAACCAGGTAATCATTTTTGTCAGTATGATACATCTGTTAAAGTAACTGAGTGCACACGTCTGAAACGTTGGAAGTCGCGGCAGGTAGTGGGTTGAAGGACGGAAAAAACGCACGATCTCAAATAAACAAAAAATACGGCAATTACCATAAACACAACGTATACGCAGATTTTCAATCAATCCAGCACTTCATGGTATACACTGAAAATAAATGGTTTGGTTCTAGAAATGTATCATGGTGCACAAGGTAGGCTGAACGCCGAATATACTCTATCCCCAGAAAAATCCCGAAATTGAGACCAAATGGGATATCTACCACTTGAAAGTATTCGTCTGACAGTATGCATTATAAGAACGACACGAACGAATTTGTAGTTCCTTAGTTATGAAGTATGGTGCAATGTTCCTTAGGACATGCATACATATCCGAAGGAACACTGCACCACACTTCTTACCCTCAGAGGTACTATAATTTCATATTTATCGGCCGATACCCGGCCTGCGGCTTAAAAACAAAATGTCTCCCCTATACGAGAATAACATGAATCCGGTGTTCGAGTACAAGTACGACACATGGACGACAACACATGCAAGTTCGCATCTGCCCGTGAGTCGTGCTCGGATAGCCAAAGTGGTTCAGGCACCCGCTCGCGTAAAGCGGGAAATCCGGTTCCGAGTTCCTATCCGGCACGAATTTTCATTGTCAACGTCCCAGTAAACAGCTGGAGGCGGTTCATATTCGCAACTGCGAAAACATTCAATGTATACATTAGAATCTTTCGTTTCAGCAACCCAACTTTACTCTAGCAACCAACATCTGAATACATGATGAAGTTAGCAGTCACGTGGTACCGCAATGAACGCAAAGACAACTCGTCAAGATATCGGAAAATTACGGTTCACGAATCAACAGATTGGTCTTCAGTTAATGCATTGTGGATACTTCAACATTCTGTGGCCAAACTAACGTATCTGGCAGAGCTGCTACCGGAACGAAGGATCCCACCTCAAGTTCACACAACCATGTGAAATGAAGTAAAAAAATTAGGTCAAATGGCAAATAAAAATGAGGTCGTAAAGTGCCTGCCTCAACGTTATGGCTGAAAAAAAAATAGATTTATCTAGCTCCAAAAGCAAGTTAACAAACACCAACATCATTACCTGTCTACTAGCGGATTGTTAATACTAACAACCGAACTTACAAGCCGGACATCAACAACAAAGTGCGAGATGAAACTGAAGCTCTGAGCATCCACCCACTGACCAGTAATGGGGGAATCTTCCGTTAACCCAAGAAAGCAGTACGAACTACCTTCCAGAGGAGCACTGGCCTGATTCTCGCCCTGTCACCAACAGACATTCTACGACTCCCAACTACCAACTTCAGTATGCAATGCAAATCGTCGACTCTACGAACTCTGCCTGTTCGGCGGCCACTTCAAAATATCCTCATGCACGCGTTCATCCACACACGGACACGTACAAGGAAAATGGGAACAAAACGGGCTCTGCACGGGTGAATAGAAAAAACAAGGCTTGCTCCTCTCTTTTCCAAGTGCTCCAGGCAGTTGCAGCAGAGTTCAGTTGCTCGCATGTCAAGGCGGAAAATGCTCTTAACATTCACGAAATGGATTCAACTGGCCCGTTTCTCTCTGTGCAGACAAATTAGCAGTAGCCACCTCAGTAGTCAAATCACAACAAAAGTGCTGTAAAAGTAAATTGGATGATTTATTCAGAGCAACTCAGTAACTCGTTGATCCACCTGTGGCTATTATTCGACTTAGCATTGATTTGTAGAGTTGTTGGACGTCCCCCTGAGGGATATCGTAGCAAATTCTATCCAG
This sequence comes from Schistocerca nitens, assembly GCF_023898315.1. Taxonomy (NCBI): domain Eukaryota; kingdom Metazoa; phylum Arthropoda; class Insecta; order Orthoptera; family Acrididae; genus Schistocerca; species Schistocerca nitens. Next base: position 21,465,534 of record NC_064622.1, read on the forward strand.
ATGGCGCACTTGATAGTCAAAATCCCAAGATAGTTTCAGGGCGTTACACGTAATGCTGGAAACGTTATCAAAGGAGAGAGATAAGACAGAATTTGCCAAGCACGAAGACAAGCAGTAGACACTCTCGATTTGTGCAGGTGGGCATTACCTTACTGAAATGTACACCAAGGATGGCTCTCCGTGAAGAGCACCAAAACAGGGCGTAGAACACCGTCAACGTATCGCTGTGGTATAAGGCTGCCGCGGATGACAACCAAAGTGGTGCTGCTTGGAAAAGAAATGCCACCCGAGACCTTCACTCACGGTTGTTGGGTCGTATGTCGGGGGGCTACAGTCTGATCGGTATCCCTCCACTGTCTGGGGCTTCTGTAGACACGTCTTCACTGGTCGTTGGTGCTAGGTGTGACTCATCATCGAAGACATTTCCACCGCACTCAATGAGGCTCCGTGTATCGATGACCACCGAAGAGCTGTCTGGAGACGCCCCAGACTGTCGCCCGCCTGGGTTTCCATTTCAGCAGGACAATGCCCGCCCGCGTACGGGGAGAGTCTCCACTGTTTGTCTTCGTGCTTGCCAAAGCCTACCTCGGCCAGCAAGATCGCCGGATCTCTCGCCGATCGAGAACATTTGGAGCATTATGGGCAGAGCCCACAAACCAGCTCGGGGTTTGACGACCTAACGCGCCAATTGGACAGAATTTGGTACGATATCCCTCAGGATGATAACCAAAAATTCTATCAATCCATGCCAATCCGAAAAACTGCTTGCGTAATGACCAGAGGTGGAGCAACGCGTTATTGACTTGCTTTCAATTTTTGCAGCTCTTTCTCTTGAATAAATCACAGAATTTTTGTAATGATGTGATCATTTGTATCTCTGCTTATGTTCGTCAAAGCTACCAACTTCCGTCCCATTCGTATAACTCCTGCGTGGTGCGTCATTTTTCTTTTGTCTATTGTGTATCATATTGTTATAAGTACACTGAACAGCTAAAGAAACTGCTACACCTGCCTAATATCGTGTAGGGCCCCTGCGAGCGCGCAGAAGTGCCGCAACACGACGTGACATGGACTAATATCTGAAGTAGTGCTGGAGGGAACTGACACTATGAATTCTGCAGGGCTGTCTATAAATCCGTAGGAGTATGAGGGGATGGAGATCTCTTCCGAACAGCACGTTGCAAGGCATCCCGGATATGCTCAGTAATGTTCATGTCTGCGGAGTTTGGTGGCCAGCGAGGGTGTATAGATTCAGCCACTCTGTAGCAATTCTGGACGTATGGGCTGTCGCATGTTCCTGCTGAAATTTCCCAAGTCCGTCTGAATGCACAATGGACACGAATGGATGCAGTTGATCAGACAGGATGCTTACGTACGTGTCACCTGCCAGAGTCGTATCTAGACGTATCAGGGGTCCCATATCACTCCAACTGCACACGTCGCACACCATTACAGAGACTCCACCAGCTTGAACAGTCCCCTGCTGACATGCAGGGTCCACGGATTCATAAAGTTGTCTTTATACCCGTACACGTCCATCCGCTCGATACAATTTAAAGACTCGTCCGACGAGGCAAGATTTTTCCAGTCATCAACCGCCAATGTCGGTGTTGATGGACGCAGGCGAGCCGTAAAGCTTTGTGTCGTGCAGTCATCAAGTGTACACGAGTAGGCCCTCGGCTCCGAAAGCCCATATCGATGATGTTTCGTTGAACGGTTCACACGCTGACACTTGTTGATGGCCCCAGCATTGAAATCTGCAACAATTTGCGGAAGAGTTGCACTTCTGTTACGTTGAACGATTCTGTTCACTCGTCGTTGGTCCCGTTCTTGGAGGATCTTTTTCCGGCCACAGTGATGTCGGAGATCTGATGTTTTGCCGGATTCCTGATTTTCAGTGTACACTCGTGGAATGGTCGTACGGGAAAATCCCCACTTCATCGCTACCTCGGAGATGCTGTGTCCCATCAATCGTGGGCCGACTATAACACCACGTTCAAATCTTGATAACCTGCCACTGTAGCAGCAGTAACCGATCTAACAACTGCCCCAGACACTTGTTGTCTCCCGACCGCATCATCGGGCCCATTTTCAAAAATTCATATGTATTCAAGTACAAATCCGAAATGAACAAGCTTTATACCGATGAAAAGAGGAAGTTTCAAAGTATTTTGCAGGGTGGAGGTGGACGGACGGGCGGTGATGGTTTCAGAAGCGGCCGGTAGAGTTCGCGTGGCAATAGGGCCGTCATTCCGTTTCACTGTCAGTTGTGTCAGATCACTGCTCACGTGAACTCAGTAACAGCAGATACTCTTTAGCGTCTGTGGGACGAGTTTGGCTACCTCGTCGATGTTTGCCGTGCACCCAAGGGTGGCCACATTGAACATTTATGGCACTTATCACATTTCTAATTATTAAATAATTACTAAAAACTAATTGATTACAAATTATTAAATTTATTATATTGATAACAAACATTATGAAAAAAACTTTGAAACTTCCTCTTTTCATTGGTATAAAGCTTGTTAATTTTGGATTTATACTTGAATAAATACGAAGTTTTGAAAATGGATCCATCATTTAGAATAACCCTGTAATACGAGGCGTGTTTTTTAGGTAAGTACCGTTTTGAAATTAAAAAAAAAGACATGCTAAGATATCTCAATAATTTTATTTTTACATGAAAGCCTGTGCCTTAATCTACGCACTGACGCCATTACAGTCTGATTCTTCCTTTTTTACGTTGTGTACTGAGTGTTTAAGATGCCTCCGATAATCGTGAGTCCCGCCGACTGTGAAGTACGGGCTGTTATAAGATTTCTTAGTGCTGTAGGACTAAAAGCGATCTATATTCATCAGGAGATCTGTGCAGTTTACGGAGAAAACATTATGAGTGATGGAATGGTAAGAAAGTGGGTGAAAGCATTTAATGGCCGCACAAATGTGCATGATGAACAACGGAGTGGGCGTCCTTCAGTCGTTAATGAAAGTTTGGTGCAGGAAGTGGACAATAAGGTGAGAGAAAACAGACGCTTTACGATTTCCCCCTTGCGGGATGACTTTCCTAATGTTTCTCGTAGTGTTTTGTATGGCATTGTGACCGAGCACTAGAATTACCGAAAATTGTGCGCATGTTGGGTACCGAAAATGTTGACGGATGTGCACAAAACCAAACGTTTAGACAGTCCATTGAGTTTCCTTGAGCGGTACCACAACGATGGTGATGATTTCTTAAGCCAAATTGTTACGGGCGATGAAACATGGGTGGCCTACGTCATACCAGAATCAAAGCAACAGTCCATGGAAGTTGAGCAAGGGCATCGTTTTGCTGCAAGACAATGCCTGTCCTCATGTGGCGAATCAGACCAAAGATCTCATCACAACAAGTATATTGTTCACTCCTAGGTATATCTCGCGAAGAGACCATGAGGATAAAATCAGAGAGATTAGAACCCACACAGAGGCATACCGACAATCCTTTCCACGAACAATACGAGACTGGAATAGAAGGGAGAACCGATAGAGGTACTCAAGGTACCCTCTGCCAAACACCGTCAGGTGACTTGCGGAGTATGGATGTAGATGGGAAACTCTAGCTCACCCTCCGCACTACCATCTGTTCCCGCACTTGAAGAAACACCTGGGCGGTCAGCGTCTTCAAGACGACGACGAAGTCAAAACAGTGGTGACGCTGTGGTTAACGAGTCAGGCGGCAGACTTCTATGAGTATTCAAAAACTGGTACAACGTTATGACAAGTGCCTCAATATTGAAGGAAATTAGGAGAAAAGTAGATTAAGGTACAGGCTTTCATGTAAAAATAAAGTTATTGAGATATCTTAGCAAGTCTTTCTTTAATTTCAAAACAGTACTTACTTAAAAAAAACACGCCTCGTCTATCTGCTCTGATTCGTCACAGGATTCCTTGTATACATAGTTGTTGTAGCTTACGAGCTATCGGTAACAGATGGCCGCTTCTGCATATTCTTAACACTGTGGCTACATATCCTTACCTTGAATGCAACGCACTTCGTGATTACCTGGAATCTGTTGCCTCACCGGGCTACCCTAAGCAAATAACATACAAAGTCAGACATTGTGTCAAACACGAGAGCTGGGAGCAGACGGTAAGGTGGACTTGCTGCAGACGCCGCTTCACCGCCTCACTGCAGAGCTGTGTGTACCCGCCTGGCCGCGTCGTCCTCTCCTTGTAATTTGCTCAAAGCGGAAACGCGCGCAACAAATCACGGCGCAGCGCTAATAACGCGGCTGCCGCTGGGCCCGGCGACCCGCGCCTCGCCATTACGCGGCCCGTCCTTCATTAGCGAGGCGTTCCGCGGATTAACCCGTCACGCTCGGCGGCTGCCCATTTGCATACGCCGATGTGCACGCCTCCGGCCACTAACGAGAAAATTTTATCGGCATCTTAACCGACCGCGACGCCGGTCTCACCTAACTGCCCGATACCGAAAATTCGAGATGCGTCCTGATCGTTATCCAAATCTATTTCCTTACAGAAGTCCACAACCAACTGCGAGAAATTATCCTTTTTAATCCCTACAACGACCTTTGGCGCCCACCGCAAATAAATCTGTTGACGTTAATCCTTACAGTTTGTCTCAAAGGAAAACGATACTCATTAAGTTGGTTGGTGTCTAGCAGGTTATTGAAAACTGCTGAAGGCACTGCTGCTACCGCTGTGAAGTGTGACTCTGTCACATTTATTTTAACTTGCGATTACATTTGCAGAGTTAATACGCCCTAAGAACTGTATCTCACTCCTTCTGAAATTAGACAAGTTGATGGTAACATTATCCTTTTTAGGAATAATTCTATCACTTTTCCCAAAATCTTATTATGCTCTAGACAGTCGCTGGCAGCAACTACAATTTCGTCAACATAAGCTGCAATTTTAGCGAACTAGTCTTATCCTCACAGGGATAAGACATTCACATGAATGCAGACACATAATGTCTATTCTGAATGGCAGTACCTTGAAGTGGTAACACCTACCTCTGCAAATAAAAGCTGCGTGTTGTCAACAACTTTCCAACAGCAGAACCTGCCAATAGCCAGGGGTTAGGTCAAGGCTGGAAAATGTGCCAGCCCCTTCAAAGTTTTTTAATAACTGTTCAAGATCTTCTCGTCTTTCATTCTGAGGTTCTGTTATCTTGTTTATAACCATCGCATCTAACTCCAGCGTACTGAACTATCCGTTTGGATTACATACACCAACAGGTTGCAGTATTGTCATCTTTTTTTTTAAATTCACTGACTAAACAGAGGTAACCTAAGTTCCAGTGATACACAGTGAACTATTGACTACTTCATGCCAAAAGGATTGGAGGCATATGAAAAGAGCTGTATGTTCACAGCATCACTGTTTTCTTTAAGTCATTACTCAGCTGCCTGGTTTGATGCTGTCGACCACGTTTTCCTCTTATGAGCCCCTTTCTACTGGTACTTATATCTAACACCCTCAATTATTACTGGATATATTGCAACCTCTTTCTTCCCATAAAATCTGCAGTTCCCCCCCAGTACCACTGGAACTATTGCCTCCTGTGTAATTTTTACCAGTACCGCTGAAACTTTTGCCTCATGCCTTAACACATATCCCATCATTCCGATCATCATGTTCCTTCTTATAGTCAGTTTTTCCCACTTACTGCTTTACTCTCTGGTTCTGTAGCATTCTTCTCTACCGCCACATCTCAAACAGTTCAATTTTCTCCTTTTTTGGTTTCCCCTGTCTCAATGATTCTGTTCTGCACAGTGCTCTGCTCTGAACCTACCAGAAATATACTTTTCAAACACTGGCATAATGACGAAACGTAGGAACAACTGCTTAGAACACCTTTAGCGCACGGTTGCGTCTAGAACAGGCAAAACAGCTTGCCCACTGAAAGCAATAGCTGAACAAACATAGCTACGTCTCTGGCAAATATAACAGAACCGAAAAACGTGGTCGAATGGGGCTATAAATCTACGCATCTAAATGTGAAGAGAATCTTATAACTGGGAACAGAATGGACTGTTTGTCTGATCCTGTGCAAAGACCAAAATATAGTATTTACAGTTGTACACTGTGCTAATCACTTCTGTGTAGTATCAATTAGTGAATAACGTATGGAACAGCAGCTGTGTAGTGTTCAACAGTGTTATGATGCAGTTTGTCTACTGGGATAATGAGCCCATAAGCAAAATAAATGACGTGTGACGAGGGCCTCCCGTCGGGTAGACCGCTCGCCAGGTGCAAGTCTTTCGATTTGACGCCACTTCGGCGACTTGCGCGTCGATGGGGATGAAATGATGATGATTAGGACAACACAACACCCAGTCCCTGAGCGGAGAAAATCTCCGACCCAGCCGGGAACCTAACCTTTTTTTTGTGTAACCATATATATTTATTTAAATATATTCACAACGATACATTTTAAAAAAAGACATTTTATTCTATTAACCTATTATATTGCTAGTGTTGGTTACGATTACTGTCATTTTATAGGTTTTCGTTTTTATATTTTTCCTTTTTCGTTTTTCTCTTATTGTTGTTCCTTAACCCTTTTACATGGCCATTTGTCATCTGTTTTTTTGGAAAGACATTGCAGGACAGGCATAACAGTTTATATTTAGCATCGATGCATTGATTTTGAGTTCATGTTTCTGTATGTGATGCCACAGACACATTGTGTATTCTGTTTTGATGTCTTCCTCTAGTTTACACTGTTAGGTGGGACTGTATGAGGGAAACATCACCATGATAGATGGAGCAGAAGTGGAAGAAACCTTTTTTAGATATACTACAGATTATACCTAAATTGAAGAAGAGAGAAAATTTTGTCATATTATATAAGAGAAGCAGAAAGGAGAGTGTGAGTAAACAATAGAATTTTATAGGCACTAATTAATTAGTAGAACCCGACCTCGGAGAAGATCAGTTTGGAGTCTGTAGAAATGTTGGAACACGTGAGACAATACTGACCCTACGAGTTATCTTAGAAGCTAGATTAAGGAAAGGCAAACATACGTTTCTAGCATTTGTAGACTTAGAGAAAGCCTTTGACAATGTTGACTGGAATACTCTCTTTCAAATTCTGAAGGTGGCAGGGGTAAAATACAGGGAGCGAAAGGCTATTTACAACTTGTACAGAAACCAGATGGCAGTTATAAGAGTCGAGGGACATGAAAGGGTAGTAGTGGTTGGGAAGGGAGTGAGACAGGGTTGTAGCCTCTCCCCGATGTTATTCAGTCTGTATATTGAGCAAGCAGTGAAGGAAACAAAAGAAAAATTCGGAGTAGGTATTAAAATCCATGGAGAAGAAATCAAAACTTTGAGGTTTGCCGATGACATTGTAATTCTGTCAGAGACAGCAAAGGACTTGGAAGAGCAGTTGAACGGAATGGATAGTGTCTTGAAAGGAGGATGTAAGATGAACATCAACAAAAGCAAAACGAGGATAATGGAATGTAGTCAAATTACGTCGGGTGATGCTGAGGGAATTAGATTAGGAAATGAGACACTTAAAGTAGTAAAGGAGTTTTGATATTTGGGGAGCAAAATAACTGGTGATGGTCGAAGTAGAGAGGATATAACATGTAGACTGGGAATGGGAAGGAAATCGTTTCTGAAGAAGAGAAATTTGTTGACATCGAGTATAGATTTAAATGTCAGGAAGTCGTTTCTGAAAGTATTTGTATGGAGTGTAGCCATGTATGGAAGTGAAACATGGACGATAAACAGTTTGGACAAGAAGAGAATAGAAGCTTTCGAAATGTGGTGCTACAGAAGAATGCTGAAGATAAGGTGGGTAGATCACGTAACTAATGAGAAGATATTGAATAGAATTGGGGAGAAGAGAAATTTGTGGCACAACTTGACTAGAAGAAGGGACCGGTTTGTAGGATATGTTCTGAGGCATCAAGGGATCACCAATTTAGCATTGGAGGGCAGCGTGGAGGGTAAAAATCGTAGAGGGAGACCAAGAGATGAATACACTAAGCAGATTCAGAAGGATTTAGGTTGCAGTAGTTAGTGGGAGATGAAGCAGCTTGCACAGGATAGAGTAGCATGGAGAGTTGCATCAAACCAGTCTCATGACTGAAGACCACCACCACAACAACAACAACAACAACAGGCACTAAGTAAAGGAAACCATTTTAAACAAAAATAATAAGAATTATCCGGAGCCCTTAGGATTGACAGTCTGTCGCGCTGACCACTCAGCTACCGGGGGCGGACAGCCCCTGAGCAGAGTTAATGAGTTATGCATACAAAAAGAAACTGGAAATGGAGGACAGCAAAGTTAAGAAACCGAGTACAGTATGGCGTAGACAACTGCCATAAATGAAGAATATATAGACTACCGAACAATAAAACAAGGAGCTGTTGCAAAATATGCGCAAGAAAAGTTTGCATATTGCTTTAAACACAGGGGAATAACAGCATTCAGTGCAATATGGCAATGCTAGTCAGCCGTATGTTGGAGTACAGGTAGAAAAATGCAGAAATGTAGATGTTGCACATCTAGCAACATAGCGCCGTTTTTGCAGTCTAAAACCCATAGAGTAAAAGCTTTTAACGGTAACTCTCAAACCAGTAATTTGAAAAAATTGTTACTTAAGATTGTACAGGGAAATTCTGTAGGAACGTGGAAGAGAAGCGTACAGCCAGCGAGACGCGGAGTGTCCTCACAGCAGCCTCGGCGCGGTGCGCTCAGCTCGGACACTGACGGCAGGAGGCTGCGCCGCTCGCCACCGCCTCTCTGCACCACACGGCACGGAGCTGGCGCTGCGAGGACGCGGCTGCCGCCCCTGCGCAGCGCGTAACGTGGTCGAGGTCCTGAAGCTGCACGTTGTCGTGTCGGTGGCAGGCTGGTCGCTTCCGTACCATACATCACCGCGCAGTTGTACTTTTTTTGCACGACCAGTGATAACTACAAAGCAAAGTCTTCGTCGGTTGCTCCCATCTTCCTCCCTAGTATCTGAGGGATGCTTACCACTTTGGAGGAATTTATGTTGACACTTTACCCTACGACAGCAGTCTGATGAGCTACGGTCTAAAGACCCCAGACGTTCGCACTCTGGCGAGTTACCAGCGCACGGCAGCAGTATTCACTAACTGATAACACATGGAGGTGACTGGCACAGAGTACAGTGGAGCACGCTGTAAATAATGTTTGCTGGTGTCTAACACACGTACGGTCTTGCACAGGTTCAAACAAGCCATCCATTCTACTTCCAGCTACAAGATTTTGTTGTGTGGTAAAGTGGTACACAGCCTAACCCACAAAAAAGTCGTAGGGAGTTTCCTATTTAGAAACTTCTGCGTGCATGTATTTCGAATGGCAGAAGTGGGTAGTTGGGTGGCCTTGGAAAATAGATGAAACTAGACAGCTGAACGCAACGCAACCCTTGTTTCAAACCTTTATGACTTGTATTAGTGTGATGTAGCTCTCTACATGTAAGCAGTCTCTATTTTAATTGAAAAAAATGTATTGTTAATGATAATAAATGATAAGCCCTGGGGGAGTTGCTAGTCTCCTACAAGGCGCCTCCCCAGGTGGCGGATAGGGGAATGCTCACCAGATATGGTGGGTACCGGGGAAATAAAATACCCGGGGTGGACCAAAACTAGCAAACTAGGGCACGACGGTTCCACATGTCAGTGGCGGTTTCCCGACAGCGTCTGTTCCACATGTTAGTGGCGGCTGATTTGTGTTTCAAGGCTCCACAACCTTGATCCTACCAACTGGCACATGTCAGACCAAAATACAATTACAAGTAAAATCATGGTTCGTGTATGTAATAACAAAAGTACCCCAGGTGGTGAAATCCACCCACCTAGCAGAAAGGTGGCAACCGGTCTATCGGATTCTGGGGAGACCGGACCTACACGACTTGTGAGTGGATCGGAGCACTCTGGAAAACTTCCCAAAAATGAAGATTACATTGGAACAGTAAACATACGGACACTAATACAAACCGGAAAATTATACACATTAACAGAAGAATTAAAGAAGCTGAAAATCCAAATCCTAGCAGTACAAGAGACCAGATTTCCTGATAATCAAATCACTGACTACAATGGCTTCAGAATTTTCAAAAGTGGAACGGACAGAAAAATTGGTAAAGGGGCAAACATGCTTGGTATGGCCTTTATGGTCGAAAAATCCTCAGTTAAATTTGTAAAATCTGTAAAAACTATTAGCAATAGACTAATGTTTCTTAGGTTGAAACACAAGAATAAATATTACACCCTAATTAATGTTCACGCACCCTGCAACGTTGACAATAGAAAGGACCTAGACAATGTGGATAAATTTTGGGAACGATTAGAACTTGAAATGTCAAAGATACCGAGGAATGATGTCAAAATACTTCTTGGAGATTTCAATGCACAGATTGGCAGAGAAAAGAAATACAGGAAGACGGTTGGGCTATACCCAGCACACTAATTGACCAACAAAAATGGCATGCGACTAATCCAACTTTGTCTACAATTCAACATGAAAATCAGCTCAACGTCGTTCAATAAGAAAGCAAGAAAACAGAAGACCTGGAGATCCCCTATAAGCCAATTGGGAGAATTTCAAATTGACCATGTGGCCATCTCATATAACTTCCAAAAAGAGATCAGAGATATCCAGGTTAGGAGAGGTGCAAATATTGACTCAGATCATTATCTCACAAGAGTTCGGGTCCAATTCACCCCAAGAAGGAAAACACCAAGAATTCCACCAGCAATCCCAAAATTTGACCTACAAAAACTAACAGAATCAGAAACAATTAAAAAATGGGAAAATTCTCCGGCAAACAACTGGGAAACATTCAAGGAAAAAATCACAAAAATAGCGAAGGAGCAAATACTACTGAAGAAGAAGCACAAACATCCATGGTGGAATATGGAATGCGAAAAGGCAATTCAAGTTCGTACAGAAGCCTTTGCGAAGTACAGTTCAAATAAAAATGAGAAAACTCTTCAAAACTTTTTAGAAACACGGAAACTTTCAAATAAACTTATTAGACAAGAGAAGAGAAAGTATGTAACTCAGCAACTGGAATCAATAGAAGCAGATTTTAAAAATTATAATACGCATGGATTCTACAAAACTTTTGCAAACCAAATTAAAGGGTATATCCCTCAAAATGTCTGTTTTCGGAAATCAGATGGGAATCTGGCACTAAGCGACGAAGAAAACTGTGAAGAATTAGCCAAATATTTTGAAACGCTACTAAACTGTCCAGAACCAACAGAAGCTCTTCCAATATCCAGCACTAAAGCCCCGCAACAGCAAGACTCTGTACCGCCAACTGAAGAAGAAATTATCAAACACATAAACAAACTCAAAAATAACAAAGCATCAGGAGAAGATGGAATTGTAGCCGAATTTCTCAAAAGTCTAGGGTCTAACTCAAGAAATGAGCTAGTCAAAATTATTCAAAACATATGGGTTACTGAAGAAATACCAGAAGATTGGAAATGTGCCCTAATACATCCGTTACATAAAAAAGGGGATAAATCGGATGTGAACAACTATAGAGGAATCTCCTTACTTGCCGTCACATACAAGATATTATCAGCTTGTCTTCTTGAAAGAACACAAAAACTGCTAGAACCCAAAATCTCAGATTTCCAAGCTGGTTTCAGACCAAACAGATCATGTCCAGAACAAATTTTAAACTTGAAATTGATTACAAGGATGAGACAAATGCGAAGGAAGCCTACAGTATATGTCTTTGTCGACTTTAAAAAGGCATATGATTCAATTCACAGACCCACACTATTTAAAATTCTTGAAGAACAAGGACTGGATAAGAAGACACGGAACATCATAGAGCAGACATTAACAAATACAAAATGCAAAGTGAAATTCATGGGAAAACTTTCAAAATCATTTGAGATAAAAACTGGGGTTAGACAAGGTGATGGATTATCACCTCTGTTATTTAACTTAGTTCTGGATAGAGTCATGGCAGAATGGGAAAAAGAACTCAAAAAAGAAAAGTACTGGAAACCAATATCACTGGGAACCAAAAAAGATGACCTACAAATCCCCTACTTAGCCTACGTAGACGATCTTGCAATAATGGCAGATTCTAGTGAAATGGCAGTCAAACAGATAGAAACCTTAAAAGAGTGTGCAGGAAAAGTTGGCCTACAAATATCTTTTGAGAAAACGGTGTTTACAACAACAAATCTAGAAATTTCTAAGTTACAAACCAAATATGGAGAAATTAAGAGGGTACCATACTTTAAATATTTAGGAGAGATAATTTCTGAAAAATACTCACAACAAGAAAGAATATTAAAAGCTCGTAGGGGTCTAGGGCTGGTCCAAAACATTTACAATAAAAAATGTCTATCTATAAATACAAAAATTAAACATTATAAGTCGGTAATTAAACCAATAATGCTATATGCCAGCGAAACCTTGACACTTAAAAGGAAAACAGATATGGAAAACCTGAAGAAAGAGGAAAGAAAAATCATTAGGAAAATTCTGGGACCAAGGTGGACCAAAGAGGGGTATAGATTACAGAAAAATTCTAAAATTGAAGAATATTCTAACATAGAGATAGACATGAGGAAGAGGCGTCTAAAATTCTATGGCCACATAATGAGACTTCCCGATCACAGACTTACAAAAAAAATAGTAAGATACGTAGCATCCCTTGTTAATGGAGGAGAATGGATCAAAAATGTAAAGAAAGATCTGGAATTAGCCAACATTACTACTGAAGACATGAACAAAAGAAACAATTTCAAACTTAAAGTTGACAAATGGGAGGTCAAACCAGAGACAAAAGCGCCGAGAACTGGAACAAAATGGAGCGAAGAAATAAAAGCTGAATTCTCGCAAAGAATGAAGACCTGGTGGGCAAACAAGAAGAATAAGAAGCCCCAGAAGTGAACCATCTTTACTTAGCGTCTTCCATGTTGGGAGCTTTACGACTAATAATAATAAATGATAAGTTAATTTGTTATATCGGTGTTATTATTTCTATAACACCATAATCCTATCAAAATGAAGTTTTAGAATGGAAGCAAATGAGAACGCCTTCTTTTGTAGAACGTCACTTTTATTTACACAAGTACACTGGAGTGACAGAACTCAATGGATAGCGAAACGCACAGATACAGGTGGGGTTGGTGTCGCGCACACAAGCCTTAAAAGTGCAAAATGCATTGGCGGAGCTGTCAGCAGCACTCACGTGATTCATGTGAGACGGCTTCCGACGTGATTTTTGCCACACGATGGAAATGAGCAGACTCTGTATGCGGAGTGGTACTTGGAGCTACACATATGGGATATTACAAAAAAAACTGGCTCTGAGCACTATGGGACTTAACAGCTGAGGTCGTCGGTCCCCTAGAACTTAGAACTACTTAAACCCAACTAACCTAAGGACATCACACACATCCATGCCCGAGGCAGGATTCGAACCTGCGACCGTAGCGGTCGCACGGTTCCAGACTGGAGAGTCTAGAACTGCTCGGCCACACCAGCCGGCAGGATATTACATTTCGGAAATCGTTAGGTGATTCAACATTCCGACATCCACAGTGCCAAGAGTGAGCCGAGAACACCGCATTTCAGGCATCGCCTCTCACCACGCACGACGCAGTGGCCGGCGGTCTTCACTTAACGACCGAGAGCAGCGGCGTTTGCGTAGAGTTGCCAGTGTTAAGAGACAAGCAACACTCCTTGAAATAATCGCAGAATCAACGTCGAACGTACGATGAACGAATCGGTTAGGACGGGGTGAGGATATTTGGCGTTACTGAGCTAAGGCAGCAGACGGCCGACTTGAGTGCCTTTGCTGGCAGCACGACATCGCCTGCAGCTCCTCTCCTGGTCTCCTGACCGTATCGGCTGGACCCTAGAGGCTCGGAAGACCGTCAACTTGTCAGACGGGTCCCGGTTTCAGTTGGTAAGATCTGGCGCTACTGTTCGAGTGTGTTGCAAACCTCACGAAGCCCTGGACAAGACACTGTGAAAGGCGGTGGTGGCTCTACAGTCATGCGGACTATGTTCACATGGAGTGTACTGCTTACTCTGGTCCAACTGAACCGATCGTTGACTGGAAATTGATATGTTCGGCTACTTGGAGAGTATTTGCAACCATTCGTGGGCGTCATGTTCCCAAACAACGATGGGATTTTTATGGATCACAATGAGCCATGTACCGCACCACAATTGTCTGCGATTGGTTTCAATAACATTCTGGACAATTCAGGCGGATCACTTGGCCGCCAAGATTTCCCGATATCGCAGGTAATCAAAAGATCAGTGTCTGGACAAAATCCTGCACCGGCAACACGCGGAGGAGGTACAGAGAGACAGGAACTGTCGATGGCATGCCTCGCTCAGGTCGCCCGAGGGCTACTACTGCAGTGGATGGCCGCCACCTACGGATTATGGCTTCGACGAAGCCTGACAGCAACGCCACCGTGTTGAATAATGCTTTTCGTGCAGCCACAGGACGTCGTGTTACGACTCAGACTGTGCGCAATAGGCTGCACGATGCGCAACTTCACTCCCGACGTCCATGGCGAGGTCCATCTTTGCAACCACGACGCCATGCAGCGCCGTACAGATGGGTCCAACAACACGCCGAATGGACCGCTCAGGATTGGGATCACATTCTCTTCACCGATGAGTCTCGCATGTGCCTTCAACCAGACAATCGTCGGAGACGTGTTTGGAGGCAACCCGGTCAGACTGAACGCCTTAGACACACTGACCAGCGAGTGCAGCAGGGTGGACGTTCCGTGCTGTTTTGGGGTGGCATTATGTGGGGCCGACGCACGCCGCTGGTGGTCACGGAAGGTGCCGTAACGGCTGTACGATTCGTGAATGCCATCCTCCGCCCGATAGTGCAAGCGTATCCGTAGCATCTTGGTGAGGCATTTGTCTTCATGGATGACAATTCACGCTCACATCGTGCACATCTTGTGAATGACTTCCTTCAGCATAACGACATCACTCGACTAGAGTGGCCAGCATGTTCTCCAGACATGAACACTATCGAACATGCCTGGGATAGATTGAAAAGGGCTGTTTATGGACGACGTGACCCACCAAGCGCCGGCTGGAGTGGCCGAGCGGTTCTGGGCGCTACAGTCTGGAACCGCGCGACCGCTACGATCGCAGGTTCGAATCCTGCCTCGGACATGGATGTGTGTGATGTCTTTAGGTTAGTTAGGTTTAAGTAGTTCTAAGTTCTATGGGACTGACGACCTCAGAAGTTAAGTCCCATAGTGCTCAGAGCCAACCCACCAAGCACTCTGAGGGATCTATGCCGAATCGCCATTGAGGAGTGGGACAATCTGGACCAACAGTGCCTTGATGAAATTGTGGATAGTGTCACACAACAAATACAGGCATGCATCAATGCAAGAGGACGTGCTACTGGGTATTACAGGTATGGTGTGTACAGCAATCTGGACCACCACCTCTGAAGGTCCCGCAGTACGGTGGTACAACATGCGATGTGTGGTTTTCATGAGTAATAAAAAGGGCGGAAAAGATCTTTATATTGATCTGTATTCCAATTTTCTGTACAGGTTCCGGAACTCTCGGAACCGAAGCGATGCAAAATTTTTTTGATTGTGTGTATATACAGGGTGTTTCAAAAATGACCGGTATATTTGAAACGGCAATAAAAACTAAACGAGCAGCGATAGAAATACACCGTTTGTTGCAATATGCTTGGGACAACAGTACATTTTCAGGCAGACAAACTTTCGAAATTACAGTAGTTACAATTTTCAACAACAGATGGCGCTGCGGTCTGGGAAACTCTATAGTGCGATATTTTCCACATATCCACCATGCGTAGCAATAATATGGCGTAGTCTCTGAATGAAATTACCCGAAACCTTTGACAACGTGTCTGGCGGAATGGCTTCACATGCAGATGAGATGTACTGCTTCAGCTGTTCAATTGTTTCTGGATTCTGGCGGTACACCTGGTCTTTCAAGTGTCCCCACAGAAAGAAGTCACAGGGGTTCATGTCTGGCGAATAGGGAGGCCAATCCACGCCGCCTCCTGTATGTTTCGGATAGCCCAAAGCGATCACACGATCATCGAAATATTCATTCAGGAAATTAAAGACGTCGGCCGTGCGATGTGGCCGGGCACCATCTTGCATAAACCACGAGGTGTTCGCAGTGTCGTCTAAGGCAGTTTGTACCGCCACAAATTCACGAAGAATGTCCAGATAGCGTGATGCAGTAATCGTTTCGGATCTGAAAAATGGGCCAATGATTCCTTTGGAAGAAATGGCGGCCCAGACCAGTACTTTTTGAGGATGCAGGGACGATGGGACTGCAACATGGGGCTTTTCGGTTCCCCATATGCGCCAGTTCTGTTTATTGACGAAGCCGTCCAGGTAAAAATAAGCTTCGTCAGTAAACCAAATGCTGCCCACATGCATATCGCCGTCATCAATCCTGTGCACTATATCGTTAGCGAATGCCTCTCGTGCAGCAATGGTAGCGGCGCTGAGGGGTTGCCGCGTTTGAATTATGTATGGATAGAGGTGTAAACTCTGGCGCATGAGACGATACGTGGACGTTGGCGTCATTTGGACCGCAGCTGCAACACGGCGAACGGAAACCCGAGGCCGCTGTTGGATCACCTGCTGCACTAGCTGCAAGTTGCCCTCTGTGGTTGCCGTACGCGGTCGCCCTACCTTTCCAGCACGTTCATCCGTCACGTTCCCAGTCCGTTGAAATTTTTCAAACAGATCCTTTATTGTATCGCTTTTCGGTCCTTTGGTTACATTAAACCTCCGTTGAAAACTTCGTCTTGTTGCAACAACACTGTGTTCTAGGCGGTGGAATTCCAACACCAGAAAAATCCCCTGTTCTAAGGAATAAACCATGTTGTCCACAGCACACTTGCACGTTGTGAACAGCACACGCTTACAGCAGAAAGACGACGTACAGAATGGCGCACCCACAGACTGCGTTGTCTTCTATATCTTTCACATCGCTTGCAGCGCCATGTGTTGTTGCAAATTGTAACTACTGTAATTTCGAAAGTTTGTCTGCCTGAAAATGTACTGTTGTCCCAAGCATATTGCAACAAACGGTGTATTTCTATCGCTGCTCGTTTAGTTTTTATTGCCGTTTCAAATATACCGGTCATTTTTCAAAAAATGGTTCAAATGGCTCTGAGCACTATGGGACTTAACATCTATGGTCATCAGTCCCCTAGAACTTAGAACTACTTAAACCTAACTAACCTAAGGACATCACACAACACCCAGCCATCACGAGGCAGAGAACCGGTCATTTTTGAAACACCCTGTAGTAATTCGCTCGCAAATTCTTTGTGATACATTCCTTCGTAAGTAAAAGTTCTGTCAGCTCAATGTGTTGACAACTTTCGATATATACATCCCCTGTACTTTTTAATTTAGTTCTATTTGAATGACACACGGTGTATGACGGGTGACTGATCTGCCCGAGTTCGTGGTTACCTGACTCCACTGATACATGCATCCATCAACTATTGACAACCATGTGTCGTCAAATTAAAACGCATTTGGATTTCCTGCGGATAGCAATGGCGTATTGCTACAGCTACACCTATACTCTACAAACCGCTGTGAAGTGCATGGCAGGGGGTACGTCCCACTGTACCAGTTATTAGGGTTTCTTCCGATCCGTTCACGTATGGAGCACGGGGAGAACGATTGCTGAAATGCCTCTGTGCGTGCTCCATATATTTTAATCTTGTCTTCAGGGTCGCTGTGGGAGCAATATGATGTGTCTTGTAGTATATTCCTACAGTCATCATTTAAAGGCAGTTCTTTTAAACTTTGTAAGTAGGATTTCTTCCTTTCTTGGCACAGTTTACGTCTGTCTTCAAAAGTCTGGCTGTTCAGTTTCTTCAGCATGTCTCTGACACACTTCCGCAGATCAAAAAGACCTGTTACCACTCGAGCTGTCCTCCTCTGTATAACCTGCAGTCCTGTTTGCTATTTGGTACAGGTCCTGCACACTTTACCATTATTATAGGATGGGATACATGAGTGATTCGTAAGCAATCACTTTTGTAGACGTATTAAAGCTCCGCAGTATTCTACCAACAAACCGAAGTCTACCGCCTGCTTTACCCACGACTGATTCTATGTCATCGTTCCATTTCAGATCCCTACTAAGTGTTACACCCAGGTATTTGTATGAGTTAGCCGATTCTAGCTGTTACTCACTGATATTAAAAACAACGGATACCAAGTTTTTTTTCGTTTTGTGAAATGGACAACTTTACATTTCTGAATATTTAAAACAAGTTGCCAATCTTTGCAACACTTTGAAATCTTATCAAGATCTGACTGAATATTTTTTCAACTTCTTTCAGAAAGTACTTCCTCATAGATAACGGCATCCTCAGCAAAAGGTCTCAAGTTACTATTAATATTGTCCGCAAGGTCATTAGCGTACAACATGAACAGCAAGGGTCCCAACACACTTCTCTGAGGCAAGTTCGAAGTTGCCTCTGCGCCTGTCGATGGCTCTCAGCCCAAGATAACTTGCTGCGTCCTCCCTGCAAAAAAATCACCAGTCCAGTCACAAATTTCACTTGGTATCCCATACGATCGTACTTTTGATAATTAGCGTAAGAGCAGATACTTAGTCAAATGCTTCTCGGAAACAGAGAAATACTGCATCTACTTGACAGTCTTGCTCAAAGGCTTTCAGTATGTCATGTGGGAAAAATGTGAGTTGAGTTTCAAAGGACATTGTTTTTGGAATCCACGCTGACTGGCATGGGAAAGGACATTCTGGGGTCCTGCGATAAAAAAGATCCATGAATATGTTCTTCTCGCGCCATAAAGTTTGTAGCTTCAATTGCAGTAGCTTTCCAACAGTGAATTCTGCAGAAACTTTGTACTCATCCAGCAATTTTTCTGCATGCGAATAAGCAGATTTGATGGCAACTTAGTCTCCATATAGAGCAGGTGTACACGTGTTGGGTAAATTATAGCTTAACTTGCCATTCACTCACTGCACACTAATGTGGAAAACAGTATAAAACAGCGACTTACATCTCAGCAGATTTTATCGGTGCATTCTTGGCGTAGCGAAACATACACGATCCTGAAAAATGCCGCCGTAAAGATTTCATCGGAATGCAAAGCGATAGCATCTCTCCTCCACTCACGTCTCTCTAGTTGCTGGAGCTCTCTCCCTCTCTCCCTCTCTCCCTCTCTCTCTCCCTCTCTCTCTGTCTGTCTCTCTCTCTCTCTCTCTCTCTCTCTCTCTCTCTCTCACACACACACACACACACACACACACACCGTCAAGGACGTGTAATATAATTAATTTTAAGCCACGAGGGCAGCTGTTTGCAGCACCGATTTATTGCAAAACTAGTGAACTAATTTTTCGTTTGGTCTGATAATGGAGTCTTCTGCGTTCATCGCACGTTTCGTGTCAGAGGCAAATGAACCTACAACTCTGCTCAACGGCGGATAACAAGAGGGTTATGTGTCTTTAAACTAAACCTGCTACTACAAAAAAATTTAATGTCGGTGTAACCTGCGAAGATTTGTCATGTCTGTTATTTATTTATATTGAAAATGAGCATCTATAGGCTACGTGTTAATAACCAATCTGATTGCCTGTGTTTAGGTCTAATTATCTTCCAGCGTTGACCATCGGCCTTCATCTCTTGTGCCCCTCAGTCAATGCCTTTGTTCTTTCCCCTAACGGAGGTTGTCTCTGTCTTCTAAATCCCTAGTAGTTGTGTACAACCAGTCCGAATTTATCCCTGTTCCCGATTATGTTTTCTGGGCTACCAACTTGTTACAAATCTTGAGTGCATTCCTCAAACAATTTCGATTCTCTTTTCTTTGCTGTTCTGAAATTACGAATCCTCTTAGTCGGTTATTGTGCATGTGCTTGTGGAATAGAAGTCTTATGTTTCTGAATTTGTTATTGGATCTATTTTTCTGTGCAGCTCTTTTCATAGGTGTCGGTGACAAGTATCAGTCCGCCTATTACTCTTTCTTTCCCTCAGCATCCTGTGTTTCCTTTTCATCAACCGCAAACCCCCTAAATGTCATAGTCAACATCAGTGATGCATACACCGTACGTCCAAAAAGTTGAGAGACTGATTTTATTTCTGGCGCATAAGCTACGTCACCGCTTTAACTACGGGGGCTACTCGCACCAACAACTGTGAACAACAGTCGTGCATTCAAATGGTTCAAATGGCTCTGAGCACTATGGGACTTAACTGCCGAGGTCATCAGTCCCCTAGACCTTAGAAGTACTTAAACCTAACTACCCTAAGCACGTCACACACATCCATGCCCGAGGCAGGATTCGAACCTGCGACCGTAGCGATCGCGTGGTTCCAGGCTGTAGCACCTAGAACCGCTCGGCCACCCCGGCCGGTAGACGTGCATTCTGGCAGTCAGCTGTGAATAGGCGGTGTTGAGCAGTGGATGTGTGGCAGTAGTGCGTCAACGTCGTTCTCTCCCAAATCGAAATGGTACACCATCTGTAAATCCAGGGTCCAAGACATTCTCCAGAATATTTTGAAAAACAGAAAAGTGTGTACACAGTTTGTCCCGGACACCCTAACTCCCTAAGAAAAGCAAAGACTTGTGGACGCCTGCCGCGACAATTATTTTGGGGAAAAATCATCACGGGTGACGAGAGTTGATGTTACCAGTACGAACCTACGACCAAGTACAGCAGTGCTTTTCAACCTTTTTGAATACGCGACCCCTTTCCAAGTAAAAATATTTTGGCGACTTAAAGAACCATAATAAAAGAATGTCAGCGATTTCAAAGGCAACGTATGTAATTTTCTTTCTATTGATACTATACTAATCGAGAAATGAAGTCTGTGGGCAGAGATATAATTATATTCTTTGCCGCGGTAGAGGCGTGGGGGTGAGAAGGGGTCAGCGGGCGCATAGTCGCGCGTTTTCTGTCACTACAGTCAGTTGTCCGAGTACGCCAGCAAGAACGGACGTGATTACTGTCTTCACGCTTCGCTCTGAGCCAGCATAAAATGGACAAGTTTCTTTAAAGATCCGTGCAGCCCTCCACGTCTGGTGCAAGTGGCAGTGGCGGAAGCGAATCAAAATCGAAAAAAATAGACTTTATGACGACAGTTATCTGAAATATGGTTTTACTGTCATGAACAATAAACCGCAATGTGTAATTTGCGGCGAAGTATTGTCACGTGGGAGTATGAAAACATCAAAGCTTCTGCTTCAACTCTCAACTAAACATTCCAAGGAATTCTGATAAACCGATGGATTTCTTCGAAGCGGAACCGACAACACTTAACCAGCAGCAAACTACTATGATCCAGGTAATAAAATAGTAATGTTAATTGTTTATTTAAAATAGTATTACTGTTTCTGATTTTTTTATTCGTTTTTCTCATTTAACAATATTTTTATCTGATTTTAGGAATCCAGTGTCAACGAGGAAGCGTTACTAGCCTAGCTCCTGAGTCGCATTCCGAGTCGCAAAAGCAGGGAAGCCGCATACAGATGCAGAGAATCTTAATTTGCCAGCAGCCCTGGATATGGTTGAAATTATGTTAGGTAAGCAAGAGGCAAACAAGCTAAAAAGAACACCACTTTCTGATAATACCACTGAACGCAGAATAAACTATATGGCCGATGACATTCGGGAGCAGTTAGTCGAAAAATTAACGAGGAACGCACATTTTGCTTTGCAGTTTGATGAATCTACTGTTGTTTCAGATTTTGCTCAATTTATAGTATTTGTGCGCTTTGAAGCAGATGAAAGTATCGTGGAAGACATTTTATTTTGCAAAGCACTCTCTGCGAACACTTCTGGCCACTTTTTGTATGACATGTTTTTAGAAAGCACTCGCAACTGCGAGACTGACTGGACTAAATGTATCGCCATTTGTAGTGGTGGTGCTGAAGCTGTGACTGACAGTAAAAGTGGGCTCGTCCCGAAATTAAAATCAATAATGCCAAATTTTTCGTGGGCACACTGCTGACTTCATCGACAAGGTCTGGCAGCCATGATTTTAACTTCTTAATTAAATAATGTGCTTAAAGAGGTTATCATAGTTGTAAACTCTATTAAAGGTAAAGCGTTGCAAACTCGGCTGTTTAGGATCATTTGTGAAGACATTGGTTCGCTCCATTAAAATCACCTTTATCGTACACAGGTCAGGTGGTTTTCCAAAGGAAAGGTATTGACACGAGTTCTGGAACTAAAAGGTGAATTTTTAATGTTCTCACGAGATTCTAAATCTGGATATGCGAATTGCTTTTGTGACTCTGTTTGACTATTGAAATTAGCATTTCTCGCGGTTCTTTTTAACCACCTAAATATTTTAAACAGGAGCCTCCAAGGGAAAAAAGAAAACATTATAACAGCTAAGAATAAAATCAAAGCATTCCTCGCAAAACTTAGTTTGTGGTCAATGTTTTTACAAAAGATGACGTTTGAGTCTTTCCTATGTATTCAGACGATTGTCGAAGAAATTGTAATGGATCAGTCGGTTGTACTAAGTTCTCACATTCCTTGCATGATACAGAGCTTGCATAATTTGGAAGAGAGACTGTTAAGTTTCTTTCCAGAGCTGAACTCTGACGCTGACAACGGTCACAGGTGGATACTAAATCCTTTTTTAGATAAGTCAGTACAGCTGACTGATCTGGGCACGATGGCGAAAGAAACAATTATAGCAGCTGACCGGATGTTTAAAATGTAATTTAATCCGCAAAAGATTGACGTCTTCTGGATGAAGAGAAAAGAAGAGTACCCACAGATGGCAAATGAAGCTTTGATGTTATTAGCGCCTTTCGCCACTTCCCACCTTTGTGAATTAGCGTTCTCTTCAATGGTGAAAATAAAAACTAAGAAGAGAAATAGACTTCAACTAGAAAATGATTTGGTGATTTGTGTCTCAAAAATAGAACCACGATTTGACAAATTATTAATAAATAAACAGGCTCAGCCTTCTCAATGAAATTGTTGTCTTTTTATTGTAGTCTAGGGCCTATAACCCTTACTTTCATCTGGCTAAGTGGCACCCGTGGTAGCTATCGCCAGTGTCGCCCTATGAATAAAAGCTTTTCAAAACAATAAAATCTTAATAAGTGCCAAGTGTGCTTTTTTTTTTTTAAAAAAAAAAAGAGAGAGACATCAGGCATCAAATTGCAGTTGTGCCGATAAAGCGATGTGCATTTGCGTATAATCGCGGGATCGTACGATTATTGTTATTGACTTTACCATTGACGGTATTGGCTTATGCTCCACGGGAAAGAAATGACAACGAAATAACAGAAAACGCGGAGGAAAAAAAAGTAACGTTTTACATCGATGTTATTATTATTATGATTTCGACGAACAAAGTACATTAGATGCTCCGACAAAGGCACCGCCGCCGACAATGCAGTATTCAGCTGTACAGTTAGCGACACTCCTCGCGTTACAATTATTGTAACCTATACCTCCACTCGCGCCTCCTCGACGGTGTTGCCAAATTCTCTGTGACGGTGTTGCAGGCAAGACTCACGTAACTTCATCGCCTTGAAACACCTCTATATAGATTCTGTTTTAGATATGTCGTCGCTAACCAACACGAATTCAAAAAAGCTGCGCATTAAGCGATACGTACATAGATGTTTCATTCAGCTAGCCATCTTCTGTGAGGACTCGTTGTGAAGAGAAGGTGAAAACAAATGTCTTTAGACGACTCCTTGTAAAAAAATGTACATTTTATAAACTGTTTTAGTATTTTTTCGGAATGTAATGCATTATCCTTTTTTACGTGAATTCCATCAGAAAAATATGTTTCGCATAACGAGTGTTTCGCAATGCAGGTAAGACTCAGAAGTGTATTATCCTCGTTAAACGAGGTAACACTGTATAGTCAATTTGTAAACAAGAAGATCTTTTTTCGAATTTCTGACAGTTACTTATTGGATTCCTTCATTCAGTTATCGATCGGTTCCTGAAAACAGTTTTCCAGTTTTGCGTTTATTTATCGTTCACACGTTATATTTATTATAAAACAATTTACATTACGCTCAATTCAGAATTAATGTTGAACAAGGAATTACGTAATTTTAATTAAACGTAAATACCATTTTCCATAGGCCTATGTTTTTGTATTACAGAACCCCTAGTTTTAAGACATGTAGCAGAATGGTTGGTGGTGTCCTGTCTTCGGTGCCACTCCCTGTAACGGACAAATAACTGACGACGTTGCGGGTGAATTCTGTTCTGAGATGAAGAGACCACAGGAAACAGTAGTGAGGTGTGTGACGTTCAGTTAAAGATTTAGAAGTGACTCAACACTGTTGGGGAAAGGTGCGGCCCTGTCGAAGACCCCCTGTGACATAGTCCAGCCTAACACGGCCGACACGCACTTTTCCGACTGCCAAATACATCGCGTGCTCAGTCACGTCTGTCTTTAAAATGTTCCGGCGTTTAGCCGCATCTGCCTGTTGCCTCAAAGGCGCAACAATAAAGTTAGAAGAGTGATGAAAATAAGGTAAAAAGGCTAATGTCGTAGAGTTCAGATATTGGCTAAACTAGACCTCATCTCAACAGATAAAAAGCAGTGTTATCCCAAAAACATTCCAATAACACTTCACTTTATGCTGTTTACAGCATTTTATCCATTGTTCATAAAGAAAATTGTCCTATACGTGTGACTGTGAACTCGCAGAAGAGCCCAGCGAAAAACTTAACGAGATTTTTATCAAGGCTTATACATTTGAAGGTCATTTTTGTGTAAACAATCTCCATGAGCTCTCATAAAGCTTCAAAGACTTTCTCATACCAAAAACAGCCAAATTCGCATTCTTTGATACAGCTGATTTGTATACAAACATACTGGTAAGAGAAAGAATTTCATAACTAAAATTAACTTGGTTAAATAACCAAGAATACTCTAGCTGCACTTTACGAGCTTCCTGAAATTCTGACCTTACTGCTATCGCCTAATATCTCAGCTTTAATAAGAAATTTTATGAACAGGAAGATAGCTTTGCAATGGGTAGTTGCATACTAGCCCTAACCAATATTTACATAAATAATTTACAAACGTCTTTTTCTCAAAGTGAATATGGCAATAGAGAAAAAATTACACATTACAAACGCTATGTGGATGATCCGGTTACCTTGTTTGACAGTACAGTGGAAAAAACTGAGGAGTTGACATAACACCTTCTGTTTAGCATGAAACTGATAACGGGAGCTTTTTGCTTGGATTTAAAAATTAGTGAACACAGTGGTAAACATAAATTTAAAATACGCATAAAACCCCCTATAACTGAAGTAAAAATCAACATCTAATCATTTGTCAGTCCGAGGAACATAAGATGGTATATTATAGGGAAATGCTGTACAGAATGGAAAAATCTCGTTGCACACTGAAGATAAACTACAATAAGTAAAAACAATCAAACTAATATCTCACAATAATGGCTACAGTTCTGACACCACGTATAAAATTAACAGAATTAAAAACAAACAGAGTAAAAAAGAGAGTTCTGCCTCCAGATCAGACAGCACTTTAGCACAAATAGCTCCTCGAAACGCTGTGAAATACAATCTAAGACAAACAAAAAAAGAACGACGCACCACGAAGCAATTATCCGAATGGGGTGAAAATCGGTAGATGTAATGAATATGTACAGACAAACAAATCATTACAATTTTAGAAAAACTGGATGATCTATTCAAGAAAAAGAGCTTCACGAACTGTGCAAGTCAGTAACGCGTTGGTCCACCTCTAGCCCTTAAGCAAGCAATTAGTCGCCTCGGCGTTGATTGAGAGAGTTCTTGGATGTCCCCCTGAGGGATATCGTGCCAAATTCGGTCCTTCTGGAGCTTGTTATCGTCAAAATCCCGAGTCCGTTGGAGGGCCCTGCCCATAATGCTCGAAGCGTTCTCAATCGTGGAGAGATCCAGTGTCCGTGTCGGCCAAGACAGGGTTTGGCAAGCACGTGAAACTCTCGCCTTGTGCGGGGGCGGGCGTTATCTTGCTGAAATCTAAGCCCAAATGGCTTGACTTGAAGGACAACAAAACAGGGAGTCGAAGTACCGCTGTGCTGCCGCGGGTGACAACCAGAGGCGCCCTGCTACGAAAAGAAACGGCGCACCGGAGCACCACTCCCGTCTGCCGGGCCGTATGGCGGCAGACGGTCACGTTGGTGTTCCACACTCTCCAGGGCGTCTCCAGACAGGAGTTTGCTGGTCATCGGGGCTCAGTTCGATGTGGAACTCGTCACTCAAGACAATTCTATTCCAGTCGACGAGATTCCAGGCCGAAGGCGTGCCTGGAGAGGCACCGAGTTTAGTGGAGCACGCGCACAGCCAGGCCGGCCACACTCCTCGCCGTGACAGCGGGTGCTTCGCCTCACACGGCAGCCGGCGCCCCTCCTCCAGCTCTCGCGGCGGCTTCTGCCCACGACCCTGATTTACGGCCGACCGCACGTCAGCTGCACACGCAGCGGCGTCCGCTGCCGGGACCTCGGGCCGCCCCGAGGCGGAAGGGGCCTTGGGAGATTCGGCCCTTATCTGCGTGCCACGCCGCCGCCTCGCGCTTGTAAATTTCTCGCAGGCTCCTTCGCAAGCAGCGGCGGAGGCCATCTCTGATCGACCTTCATAAAGAAAAACCACTTTCTCTTTTTTTTTCGATACCGTGCGCCGGTCGTAATTGTTGCTGTAACAATTAGGCCCGTCTCGTACACTCGCCCGTGTACGCATCCTCTTCCTCGACTGGCCGGTATTAATCACGTCGCTCTTGCAATGGCTCCGGCAGCAAACGGTTCGCAGCCAAATTATCTGTCGATTGCTACACTTCCTACAGAACACCAGCAACACTGAATGTGGAGCTGGACCGCACAACCGTGCTTCTCTTGATCGAAATACACTACTGGCCATTAAAATTGCTACACCAAGAAGAAATGCAGATGATAAACGGGTATTCGTGGACAAATATATTATACTAGAACTGACATGTGATTACATTTTCACGCAATTTGGGTGCATAGATCCTGAGAAATCAGTACCCAGGCCAACCAGCTCTGGCCGTGATAACGGCCTTGATACGCCTGGGCATTGAGTCAAAGAGAGCTTGGATGGTGTGTACACGTACAGCTGCCCATGCAGCTTCAACACGATACTACAGTTCATCAAGAGTAGTGACTGGCGTATTGTGACGAGCCAGTTGCTCGGCCACCATTTACCAGACGTTTTCAATTGGTGAGAGATCTGGAGAATGTGCTGGCCAGAGCAGCAGTCGAACATTTTCTGTATCCAGAAAGGAAAGGACCGTACAGGACCTGCAACATGCGGTCGTGCATTATCCTGCTGAAATGTAGGGTTTCGCAGCGATCGAATGAAGGGTAGAGCCACGGGTTGTAACACATCTGAAATGTAACGTCCACTGTTCAAAGTGCCGTCAATGCGAACAAGAGGTGACCGAGACGTGTGACCAATGGCACCCCATACCATCACGCCGGGTGATACGCCAGTATAGCGATGCCGAATACACGCTTCCAATTTGCGTTCACCGCGATGTCGCCAAACACGGATGCGACCGTCATGATGCTGTAAACAGAACCTGGATTCATCCGAAAAAATGATGTTTTGCCATTCGTGCACCCAGGTTCGTCGTCGAGCACACCATCGCAGGCGCTCCTGTCTGTGATGCAGCGTCAAGGGTAACCGTATCCATGGTCTCCGAGCTGTTAATCCATGCTGCTGCAAACGTCGTCGAACTATTCGTACAGATGGTTGTTGTTCTGCAAACGTCCCCATCCGTTGACTCAGAGATCGAGACGTGGCTGCACGATCCGTTACAGCTGTGCGGATAAGATGGCTGTGATCTCGACTGCTAGTGATACGAGGCCGTTGGTATCCAGCACGGCGTTCCGTATTACCCTCCTGAACCCACCGATTCCATATTCTGCTAACAGTCATTGGATCTCGACCAACGCGAGCAGCAATGTCGCGATACGATAAGCCGCAATCGCGATAGGCTACAATCCGCCCTCTATCAAAGTCTGAAACGTGATGGTACGCATTTCTCCTCCTTACACGAGGCATCGCAACAACGTTTCACCAGGCAACGTCGGTCAACTGCTGTTTGTGTATGAGAAATCGGTTGGAAACTGTCCTCATGTCAGCACGTTGTGTGTGTCGCCACCGGCGCCAAGCTTGTGTGAATGCTCGGAAAAGGTAATCATTTGCATATCACAGCATTTTCTTCCTATCGGTTAAACTTCGCGTCTGTAGTACGTCATCTTCGTGGTGTAGCAATTTTAATGGCCAGTCGTGTACCAAAACGCGAGGAGCCACAGAACGAAATGCACACGTCCATGTACAAAAAGCTTTGCGAGCGTTCTCCTCCAGTCTAGAAGAAAAAACATGCTGCACAGACATCTCTATATATGGCGCAAATACCCATAAATTGCGAGGCACTGAGTTTTTTATGACAACAAAATTTATTTTCTCCCGTTTCGTTTACGGACAGAGAACTCTTCACGAGCTGTTGTTACTCACTTACCTTCTTCAGGGGCACGGCATGTTGGACCCCGATCAATATCCGAACAATGAGGCCCGATAATTGGTTATTGAAATTTCTGAATTGATTTCCGCTAGATACTGGCCGTATTTCTTATAGTCATTTTTATTCCATATTACGCACCTCCCCTCTCGCATTCGGGAGGACGACGGTTCAATCCCGCGTCCGGCCATCCTGATGTAGGTTTTGCGTGATTTCCATAAATCGCTCCAGGCAAATGCCGGGATGGTTCCTCTGAAAGGGCACCGCCGACTTCCTTCTCAGTCCTTCCCTAAACCGATGAAACCGATGACCTCGCTGTCTGGTCTCCACCCCCAGACAACCCCAACCCAACACTTCCCCTGTTCGTATGCTATATGCGTAACGCCCCTTATGAACTTGAATTGTACTACGTCTTTAGTTAAACGCACTTTCAGGGAGGTAGTCTTAACTTTAGAAGGCCACGCGGATTTGTGCCCAGAAGTTGGATCTACATAATATTATCAATTGTACTGATCTTATCAAATATTCATCAAAACTCTAATACTGTTTGGAAGGGAAATGCTGATGTAAGCTGATGTACCTCCGATACAGTTGCCTCCAAACTAAGCTACGACAGCGATTAACTGCAGCACTTGGAAAAAAAAAAAAAAGAAAAAAAAGTTTTTTCCCCCACAGATCCATGTGATTCACTGTTGGGTTTCTCTGTTCTTCATAGTACAGCTGACCCAGGAAATGATTACTGCTCTTCCGCAGAAAAGGAAGACTTGATAAGTGCTCGAAGACTCCGACTGAGCATGTTTAAGTTCAATAGTTAACGAAGTACTGTTTATAACCTCTGAGGATGTGTCCAGCATTATGCAGTGAAACTTTAGGTATAGAAACGCTTCTGACCACGGCCTAATGCGCACAAACCGCTAAAAACGTAAATATCTGTCTGCACTGGGTGAAAAAACGCGTTTTCTCCGCTTGCTCCGCTTAAACACATATAAAACTAATTTTATGAAAAACCTCACAAAGAAACATTACATCCGTCTGGATTTGTTAACAGCTTGTTAGCCATCAGAATTTGACTAAAAGAGGAAACTAGTTGATTGCACGCGTCCTGAGACATCAAGGAGTTGGTACTGGAGGGATGTATGGATGGTAAAAATTGGAGAGGGAGACTAAGGGATGAAAACAGTAAGCGCTGTAAAATGGATGAACTTTGCAGTAGTTATTCGGACTTGAAGAGACTTTCGCAGGGTACAGTAGCGTGGAGATCTGCATCGAAGCATTTTTCGGACTGAAGCGCATAAATAACATCGACATCCATCAGAATATTGACTCCATGTTTAAACAGATGCCCCTCTAATGGGAAGAGAAGGAACCGCAGGTGTCGCTGTAGAAGTGGGAAGACTTACTGCATAACAGCGAAGTTTTTCCAGAAAGCAGGAAAGACTGCAACAGCACGGGTCGCTGAGACAACCCGAGGGTACAAAGGTGGCTGCAGTGGCTGTGCGCACAGCGCTGAAGGCGTCAGACCTGCAGCATCCATCTGACCCCAACGGAAGTGACTACAAGAGGCGGCCGCCATACTAATGTTGCATATTCAACTGTTCTGTGTTATAACCTATAGTATGCCGTTTCAGAGTAACGGTGCGTTGAAGATTTATCACAAACTCGTCATCTTTAACAGTAAATATCAGTTAATGACGAATCAACAATATAAGCATTCAAGAGACAGTATGGTCCACAAGACAGAAGACTCAAACTGTATGACAACGGTGAAGCGCAATGAGTAGCGACGTGGCTATCAGTGCCGAAGGGAACAGCGTTCCGCTATTTGCTAGTATTCGTTTCTCACTTCAGCTTGATGTTGTCGACACATTCTGGGACTTTATTATGAATTTAGTACAGGTAAGGCTTTGGCCACTTCCCCACTTATGGTCACTTTAATGTAATTAGTGAATTTTAAAACTTCTTTTGAAGAGCAGCCAATCTTCCAATAATTTATTATAAACAACATAAAATATTCTATTCATTTGGATGTAGAAGTATTTTTTTCTTTGTTCTTGTTTGGAGCCCTAAGATTGAGAAAAGGTCTTTGTTGTTTCATAGATTTTTTCTTTAAGGAAGGTATAATCGGTTTTTCACATTCTGCACGTTTAATTAAAACATAAGAAGAAAGTTAATTTGTTAGGAAGTAAGGTTGTGTATTACAGCCTCATTTCATACCCCAGAATATGCGAGTGAACTTCTTTGGCCATTAAAGGACTCAAATTTAGTCTTGGTTCCCTGTTAAGGTCATGCTTGTGACCACTTTTAAAAAATTATACAAAACATCTAGAATACAGATTTCGTCTCCATTCTAACTAGTCTAATTTAATTTCGGTAGGCTTACTTAAAATATTTCTGGTATTTTTTATATCAAGATAAACCTAATTAAAAGTCTTGCCTGAGCATATCATATTAATTTTTCTATACTTCTAACACAGTAAAATATGCAATACGAATATGAAAATATAACATTTTTCAACTCAAGGTTTTCGAGTCAACCGAAGAGTAAGAGATTTCAGTATTCTCCTAGGAAGGATAAAAATGCACTGGAGTCAATTTTTAAGGGAATTAATGTTGCTACTGCAAGTAATTTTGACAATGCTCCAAGGACATTAAGAACTAAAATTTCTGGCCCACCTCCACAAAAATCTATTTCGCACCGTGGCCCACATTCGGTGTCATGGGAAGAAAACTTCTTTCCAAGCTGTTCCGGCCAGGGTTTCCAGTTACTAAGGGAAATCTCTACGTGGAAAAAGTTATGAAAAGGCAGATTTGTGAAGTTCTGAGGATGTATTGCAGACAATCAATTGGAAAAAAGTGACATCACGACTGTCTTAAGAGATATAAAGTTTCGCACAAAAAGGTTCTGAATGTGGACTTACAAGTTCTATCACAGAGCAGAATTCCACCCCCACGAAGGGGAATTAGTGTTATATTTGCTCATTTGAAAAATAACTGTACTGATCGCGAAGGACCACCAACTCCCGCAATTAAGGTAAACACTTTAAAACCGCACATCTGGCGCAGAGTCCTCGAGACCTGTTCTCACAGCTCGGGGTCCGTCGGTCGGCTTTCCCCATTTCGCACGCGCTCCACGAAAACTGCTTCAACATTCACGCCTTCCGTCCAGTCAGTTCCAGTAGCTGCCCGCAGGAAATTTCACAGGCCACTTCTTGCTCGCGCAGATAACTTTCCCGCTGGACAACCCATCACCTCCAGCTTCGAGAAATTCTCCTCCTCCCGGACAACAGAAACCGTGTTTCAGTACACACACTGAAACGTCCCCTTCGAAAAATTTATAAATGACAGTGCTGGAAAATCTCTACGTTATTTCATTTTCAAACAACTGAGCAAAACAACGTACTCCGACATTTCTCTCTTTATTTACTCTGATCATCAGTAAACTGACACACAATATTTTTGTTTAGTGCAACGCAATCTGACCTTCAATAATCCCTACAAAAGAATGGCCCTGAGTAACAATAACCTATACCTTTCATGAATCACTTAGCTCACAAAAATCTTCGTTACTCAAACTACTGCAATACAGCGAGCGCCAACACTGCCAGCTAAATAAAGGATTCTAACTACTGAAGGCACTAACTACTGATAGGCATAGTTAGCAAATGAAAGATTTTTATGGAGAAGAAACAATTTTTATATACACTCCTGGAAATTGAAATAAGAACACCGTGAATTCATTGTCCCAGGAAGGGGAAACTTTATTGACACATTCCTGGGGTCAGATACATCACATGATCACACTGACAGAACCACAGGCACATAGACACAGGCAACAGAGCATGCACAATGTCGGCACTAGTACAGTGTATATCCACCTTTCGCAGCAATGCAGGCTGCTATTCTCCCATGGAGACGATCGTAGAGATGCTGGATGTAGTCCTGTGGAACGGCTTGCCATGCCATTTCCACCTGGCGCCTCAGTTGGACCAGCGTTCGTGCTGGACGTGCAGACCGCGTGAGACGACGCTTCATCCAGTCCCAAACATGCTCAATGGGGGACAGATCCGGAGATCTTGCTGGCCAGGGTAGTTGACTTACACCTTCTATAGCACGTTGGGTGGCACAGGATACATGCGGACGTGCATTGTCCTGTTGGAACAGCAAGTTCCCTTGCCGGTCTAGGAATGGTAGAACGATGGGTTCGATGACGGTTTGGATGTACCGTGCACTATTCAGTGTCCCCTCGACGATCACCAGTGGTGTACGGCCAGTGTAGGAGATCGCTCCCCATCCGTGCGTCGCTGCGGTCCGGTCCCAGGTCGACGGGCACGTGCACCTTCCGCCGACCACTGGCGACAACATCGATGTACTGTGGAGACCTCACGCCCCACGTGTTGAGCAATTCGGCGGTACGTCCACCCGGCCTCCCGCATGCCCACTATACGCCCTCGCTCAAAGTCCGTCAACTGCACATACGGTTCACGTCCACGCTGTCGCGGCATGCTACCAGTGTTAAAGACTGCGATGGAGCTCCGTATGCCACGGCAAACTGGCTGACACTGACGGCGGCGGTGCACAAATGCTGCGCAGCTAGCGCCATTCGACGGCCAACACCGCGGTTCCTGGTGT
Organism: Schistocerca nitens; assembly: GCF_023898315.1. NCBI lineage: Eukaryota > Metazoa > Arthropoda > Insecta > Orthoptera > Acrididae > Schistocerca > Schistocerca nitens. The sequence continues at coordinate 21,498,716 of NC_064622.1, forward strand.
GTCCGCTGTGCCGTGCGTGTGATCATTGCTTGTACAGCCCTCTCGCAGTGTCCGGAGCAAGTATGGTGGGTCTGACACACCGGTGTCAATGTGTTCTTTTTTCCATTTCCAGGAGTATAATATATATATGATATCCAGTCTTACAAATTTCTTTTTTCTGACGGACACACGTCCAGATCGTCCGCTCTCAAAACTCTGCCATCTCTCTCCCCACATCCACCACTGCTAGGACCGATGACCACAGCAGTCCGGTCCCTTCAATTCCACAAACAAACCAACCAACCAACCACCACTGCTGGCGGCTCACCTCCAACTGCACAACCCTACGCGCTGTTCACATCCAGCAGCCCAACACTTCACTAGCGAATATTGCAACAATGAGTCCAACCAGCCACAGACTGCACACAGCGCCGTCAGCGATTTTCATACAGAGCGCTACGTGGCGTTACCAACATAAAAACCTAAACAGACAGCTTACAACACCATCTAGGGACAAACACACAGCCGCGGCCATGAAACTATCTATTACAGCCCCACAATTACTTACACTTACCGTTACTTTAAGTTATGAAGTGTAAGAGTTTACTTTGCACGCAATTTGTAAGCAGTAATTTCAGAACCATTCCTCAACTCACTTTGTTCGTAGTTATTCGGTGTGACCCATGTATATGATGCGGTTTGAATGTTTAGTAGTTTAAATTTTTGAAACCACTGTTCCAGTTAGCACTAAGTTTACTTCATGTTATTACCGCACCTAGCGATGTTGGCTACTTACAGTCACACACATATCCACCAAATATCGTAATTTCACTTTAAGACCCATTTACTCACATTTGCTTGAATTCCCATCTTAATCTACCATTCAACGTATTTACAGCGTGAACAAAAAAATGGTTCAAATGGCTCTGAGCACTATGGGACTCAACTGCTGAGGTCATTAGTCCCCTAGAACTTAGAACTAGTTAAACCTAACTAACCTAAGGACATCACAAACAGCCATGCCCGAGGCAGGATTCGAACCTGCGACCGTAGCGGTCTTGCGGTTCCAGACTGCAGCGCCTTTAACCGCACGGCCACTTCGGCCGGCACAGCGTGAACACTAATAAATATTGCGGCCTGCACGTTACTCCTGTTCCTGGGTGACTTCGCACACACCCGCTCTCAGAGCCGCATTGGACATGTCCGTACCTGTAACGACGCGCGCAATCCACTACAATCGCCCAGAACTAGTGCGCAGGGCGCGGTATTCCCGACAGAGGCCACGTGTCCAATAAAGGCTGCACTCACTTTATCAGTTTTCCACTTTCATTCTTGCAAGTCTTTCGTAAACTATGTTCCGCAGGTGGCAGTTTTCCAGTGCACCAGCAATGAAAGAAATCCTGCGAATCGTTTTACCTGCTCATCAGTAGTAGACCAAAGCGGTTGTATCACAAGGCTTATTACAATACTGAGTTATCAATTGTGTAGTCAGACGGTGCTGCATTGTTGCGTTTCGCGAAATGCAAACCGTTACACTTCTCTGCGTTAGGAACCACAATAACTAGCCTTCACACCAAATTGACTTTTGTGGACAAATTAAATGAGGAGAAAACGACCTGCAAAAAAATTCTCAGTCGAATCACAAACCTCACTTTATACTGGCTGTAACGGGCATAAGCGCAAAAACTTTTAAACTCGCATATGGTAAAGTGATATGTACACACATCCGTGTGCTGGTTGTTTTTCTGTGTCAAAATTGTTCCCATCAACACGTCACAAAGTTTGCGACCTCGTATTTTCCGCACTACACTACATCACTTGGTAATGTGACTGCTACACCTTGTCTCGTGCAAAATCGAAAGATCCTAGGTCAAACGAAAGGCACTTCAAGCGGTCAGTATTAGAAAATTTGGCTAACTAAATATGACATGTAATACGGATTACTTGTCGATTGCATTAACTTAGAACCTTCTATATAGGACAGGTCGAAAAGAGTGGATACCTCAGTACGTGAAATGAACCTCCAGCCGATAATCATACCCTAGAGAAAGGGTGATTACAGGGTTATAAATACAAAATCAAATAGGGGTAATGCAGGAGTAGGTTTAGTAATGAATAAAAAAAAATAGGAGTGCGGGTAAGCTACTACAAACAACATAGTGAACGCATTATTGTGGCCAAGATAGACACGAAGCCCACGCCTACAACAGTAGTGCAAGTTTATATGCCAACTAGCTCTGCAGATGATGAAGAAATTGATGAAATGTATGATGAAATAAAAGAAATTATTCAGGTAGTGAAGGGAGACGAAAATTTAATAGTCATGGGTGACTGGAATTCGACAGTAGGAAAAGGAATAGAAGGAAACGTAGTAGGTGAATATGGATTGGGGGTAAGAAATGAAAGAGCAAACCGCCTGGTAGAATTTTGCACAGAGCATAACTTAATCATAGCTAACACTTGGTTCAAGAATCATGAAAGAAGGTTGTATACATGGAAGAACCCTAGAGATACTAAAAGGTTTCAGATAGATTATATAATGGTAATACAGAGATTTAGGAACCAGATTTTAAATTGTAAGACATTTCCAGTGGCAGATGTGGACTCTGACCACATTCTATTGGTCGGAATTTAAGGAGATGGGACCTGGATAAACTGACTAAACCAGAGGTTGTACAGAGTTTCAGGGAAACCATACGGGAACAATTGACAAGAATGGGGGAAAGAAATACAGTAGAAGAAGAATGGGTAGCTTTGAGAGATGAAGTAGTGAAGGCAGCAGAGGATCAAGTAGGTAAAAAGACGAGGGCTAGTAGAAATCCTTGGGTAACACAAGAAATATTGAATTTAATTGATGAAAGGAGAAAATATAAAAATGCAGTAAATGAAGCAGGCAAAAAGGAATACAAACGTCTCAAAAATGAGATCGACAGGAAGTGCAAAATGGCTAAACAGCGATGGCTAGAGAACAAATGTAAGGATTTAGAGGCTTATCTCACTAGGGGTAAGATAGATACTGCCTACAGGAAAATTAAAGAGACCTTTGGAGAAAAGAGAACCACTTGCATGAATATCAAGAGCTCACATGGAAACGCAGTTCTAAGCAAAGAAGGGAAAGCAGAAAGGTGGAAGGAGTATATAGAGGGTCTATACAGGGGCGATGTTCTTGAGGACAATATTATGGAAATGGAAGAGGAGGTAGATGAAGATGAAATGGGAGATATGATACTGCGTGAAGAGTTTGACAGAGCAAAGTCGAAACAAGGCCCGGGAGTAGACAACATTCCATTAGAACTACTGACAGCCTTGGGGGAGCCAGGCCTAACAAAATTCTACCATCTGGTGAGCAAGATGTATGAGACAGGCGAAATTCCCTCACACTTCAAGAAGAATATAGTAATTCCAATCCCAAAGAAAGCAGGTGTTGACAGATGTGAAAATTACCGAACTATCAGTTTAATAAGTCACAGCTGCAAAATACTAACACGAATGCTTTACAGACGAATGGAAAAACTGGTAGAAGCTGACCTCGGGGAAGATCAGTTTGGATTCCGTAGAAGTGTGGCACGTGAGGCAATACTGACCCTACGACTTATCTTAGAAGAAAGATTAAGGAAAGGTAAACCTACGTTTCTAGCATTTGTAGACTTAGAGAAAGCTTTTGACAATGTTGATTGGAATACTCTCTTTCAAATTCTGAAGGTGGCAGGGGTAAAATACAGGGAGCGAAAGGCTCTTTACAATTTGTACAGAAACCAGATGGCAGTTATAAGAGTCGAGGGACATGAAAGGGAAGCAATGGTTGGGAATGGAGTGAGACAGGGTTGTAGCCTCTCCCCGATGCTATTCAATCTGTATATTGAGCAAGGAGTAAAGGAAACAAAAGAAAAATTCGGAGTAGGTATTAAAATCCATGGAGAAGTAATAAAAACTTTGAGGTTTGCCGATGACATTGTAATTCTGTCAGAGACAGCAAAGGACTTGGAAGTGCAATTGAACGGAATAGACAGTGTCTTGAAAGGAGGATATAAGATGAACATCAACAAAAGCAAAACGAGGATAATGGAATGTAGTCAAATTAAATCGGGTGATGCTGAGGGGATTAGATTAGGAAATGAGACACTTAAAGTAGTAAAGGAGTTTTGCTATTTGGGGAGCAAAATAACTGATGATGGTCGAAGTAGAGAGGATATAAAATGTAGACGGGAACGGCAAGGAAAGCGTTTCTGAAGAAGAGAAATTTGTTAACATCGAGTATTGATTTAAGTGTCAAGAAGTCGTTTCTGAAAGTATTTGTATGGAGTGTAGCCACGTATGGAAGTGAAACGTGGACGATAAATAGTTTAGACAAGAAGAGAGTAGAAGCTTTCGAAATGTGGTGCTACAGAAGAATGCTGAAGATTAGATGGGTAGATCACATAACTAATGAGGAGGTATTGAATAGAATTGGGGAGAAGAGGAGTTTGTGGCACAACTTGACTAGAAGAAGGGATCGGTTGGTAGGACATGTTCTGAGGCATCAAGGGATCACCAATTGGGTACTGGAGGGCAGCGTGGAGGGTAAAAATCGTAGAGGGAGACCAAGAGATGAATGCACTGATTCAGAAGGATGTAGGCTGTAGTAGATACTGGGCGATGAAGAAGCTTGCACAGGATACAGCAGCATGGAGAGCTGCATGAAACCAGTCTCAGGACTGAAGACCACAACAACAACAACAGAGAAAGGCGAGCTATGTGTTGCTCTGGCATTAAATCAGTGCGATAGAAAATGACAAAAACGGAAGGTTTGCTTACGTTTTTAATACAAATTAAACTTCTCGAGTTCTCTCGTTTGATGTGGCTGCTACACCTTATCTCGTACAAAGTCTTAAGATCCTAGGTCAATTGCAAGGCACTTAAAGCGGTCAGTAATTGAATTTTCGATGGCTAAGACATGACCGGAAATATGGGTTACTTGTCGATTGCATTAACTTAGAATCTTCTATTTTGTACAGAACGAAGGGACTGGATACCTCAGTACGTGACATAAACCTCCAACCGGTAAATGTAATTTTACAATAAAGAAAGGGGAGCTATGTGATGTTCTGGCATTACGTCAGTACAATAAAAAAAAAGCCTAAACGGTAGGTTGTCTTACGTTTTTACTACAAATTAATACATCACGTAGTGGACTCCGCCTGTCAGTATAGGCTAACCTTTTCGTCTTCATGTATTTACATTTGAACAACTGACCTGTTGCTCGGCGGGAAGAAAAGCATTAATGGTTTGCTTTCGTCACATGTAGCTGGTGGTACTACCCAACCTAAAAACATAAGACTAATAGCTGTAATTATTAAGTCTGTAAATGTAGTAATATTATTCAGTACATTGTCCTCAGCCACCAATAAAAATATCTGCACTTACACCCCCAACACAGTGAAGTGCAATGTGAACGTATGTTCCTTAGCAACCACAGATATGGTACAAATTCATAATGTTCGGAAGTCTAGAAACGCCAAATCAACATTGTTGACTTTGTGACTCTTTGGAATTACATTAGAACCTCCATTTAAGAAAAAGATGTTAAACAAGTTTACACTTGTACGAGAACGATACCCACGGCAAAAGCTTTGTCGTTTACAGTAATCCTTACTCACAGCGACGCTTGGCACTTCACCAGCTACTACTGTACCACTGCCTGCTTTGTGGCACGGTCTACTGGCTGGCGTCTGCCCTGGCGGAGCAAATTTCAGCGGTTCGCCCCGACTGCATTACCGCCGACGCTGCATATGGGCCAAGTAGTGATTATCATAATAACACGTAAATTAGGTATTACTCTTGCTTGTTTATAATTGACTGCCAGCAGTTCATAACAGCGACAATATTGCTGGAAATAAACCATTTCATCTATCGAACCTTTCACCTGAATTCATCTCAGTTTGCACGCTTGACTTCAGGATAAACCCACACACATCGAAATGAGTTGATTATACGCCACGAGTTTTGAGATACATCTTTTGTGGTTGGTACAGTAAATACGTTTATTTTAAAAACTACATAGCAAGCTGACAGCATACCGCTGCTAGCTTGTTCTGAAGTGTGCTCATCGGTATAAGGTCTGCATCTGCGTCTTCATCCATTCCGTGCAAACGAAAGTGAAGTGCATGTCAGAGGGTATATGTTATTGTAACATGTACATGAGTTTCCCCCATTACATGTACTATCATGCTCAGAAGTATCCGAACGACCTGAATTGCGTTCCACCTGATTTGCATGCAGCCCGCATTATGTAATTTCCTTGCAGGTTCCCTAATCACTCTACTGTACGGCCTCTTGACTATAGAAAATGGTTACCGCAACAGACAACTAGATAATGCTACCACATTATTGCAAACATCAGGAAGCACGTTAACAGAGATGAGACAGGCCATAACACTTGTAAACTCAAATTTATTACAAGTGACATTTCAAAAAAGTTACCTCACTCATTACTATCTAGAAACTAACACCACTAGTTGTATCACATAAATCATTCAGCTCTCCTTAGGCAAAATTAAACATTTATGTGAATAAGAGCTTTCACAAGAATATCTTGACTCCCAAACTTGTGTGATAAATCGAAGTACTGTTGCTCTTTTTCATCCACTCACTAACTGATTAGTGAACTAGTCACGACCAACAGCGTCAAGTACTCTGTGGAAACCTCACCATCGACAGTGCATCACTAGTAATATCGCACCCGTGGATCTGTGTGCAGTTCCAAAATAGCCTACGGCCCTTGCTGTCTGATACAGACATTTAACATCTGAGGCATGTTGTGCGCGTGGTTGAACTATACATGACACTGACGGTTTTATTATGGATCTGGATTCAAACTCTGCACCTCTAGCCACTGCTGACTAAGCAATGTTTTAGTGTTCGACCGAGACTCGAACGCAGCACCGACTAGACATAGAGACACGTCAAATATCCAAGTTTTCACCATTATCAGTAAGTCTGAACTTTAAATTTCTAACCGAAAATTTTTGTACTGCATCGGGAATCCTGTACAGCACTTGTTGTTCCCGTTAACTGACCAGGGCAGATGTTGAATTTCATTTCGTAAGTAACAAAGTAGCAAAAGTAGCAAAGTGTGCGTGTGTCTAAACTTACAATGACGAGAATTAACGTTTTGTGATGGATGAGAATTCGAACCCAGTACCCAGTCTGTTAACTAAGGACTACCAGATGATGGATAGTGAGTATTTTCACCAGTAGCCAGATGTTCGAACCTTAAAACACGTGACGAAAATTTTCTTGCGTTATTGTGATTCGTACTCGCCACCAGCAGTCACCGTTGTAACCACAGATATACGCTAAATATCGACTTTTCCACCAATAGCGAAATGTGTGCATGTCTGAACTGGAAATAACGTGACAAAAAGTTCTCTGCTGATTGGGAGTCCAACCCGGCACATATCGTAGTTGTTGACTACATCCAAAGAGACGTTAACCGTCGAATTATATTTCACCAGTAACTAGGAGTGGTATGTTTGAACTTGAAATGATGTGACGAAACGTTCTGTGTCTGACTGGGAATCGAAATCGGCACCTACCGTCATTGTTGACAAGGGCACAAAAGGACTTTAAAAATGAAACTTATTGTCTCACCAGTAGTTAGTTGTGTTCATGCTAGAGCTGGAAATTACATGATGAAAAAGTTTGTGCCGGACCAGGATTCGATCACAGATAAACGCCTTTCGCAGAGACTCAGGAAAGTTGGAAACCTAGGAAACAAAGATTTCATGGAAGTGTTCGAATCCTAGTACAGCACCAAGATTTTCATCATATCAAGTGCAAATAAGAAATAAATACACAGCGGCCTTACATGACGGTATGTTCATTGAATAAAATAAAATATCCTGTACGCGAAAGCTTTCTGATGAAAGAGCTTCAATTTGCGACGACTTCCGTCTCTGTCGTGGACCAACCGAAACCGATTCTGCCGCAGTAGGTAGCAAAGGGACATCATGTTTAATGTGTATTACGAAACACGATGAAAACTGACGTACTTCACTTGTTGCTACCAGAGGTGAAAGAGGATCTGCCCACCTCTGTTAAAAATGGCAGCATGACGCAGACATCGGACCCACACACTGAGCATAGTGGGGCAGCATCGGTCCCTCCAGACCGCTGAAGTCACACCTGGTTCGTTCAGTATTCTGTTGTAACGGAAGCTGCGCCACATTGGATGAGAATTCTGACTCCCTGGCGGTGGATTCAATCCTGTTCAAATACATTCATGAGCTGGCTGTGTTGTAATCCTGATCGATCGCATCACCATTCACCAGGCTACTGAATGCATACTTTCTACTTTGTTTGTAATCACTTGAATGAAATCAAATAACGGTCCAGAATGAAATTTTCACTCTGCAGCGGAGTGTGAGCTGATATGAAACTTCCTGGCAGATTAAAACTGTATTCCGGACAGACACTCGAACTCGGGACCTTTGCCCTTAGATGGTAGAGCACTTGCCCGCGAAAGGAAAAGGTCCCGAGTTCGAGTCTCGGTCCGGCACACAGTTTTAATTTGCCAGAAGTTTCAGACAACGGTCCTCTGCACGAACTGGCAACGCTTTAGGATGCGGAATTTTCTACGGGAAGTGTTTGGTGCTGCTCAGGCAGTTCCCCATACATTCGTCCTCGAGTGGCAAACACAAAGCTGAGACACTGAGGCCACTCCTGCCAATATTTTGAAGAAAAGTCAGACACTTGAACTTTTCGTTAGCTTCGCATTTAACAGAGGACTGAAGGCAGTGGATACAACTCGAAATGTTTCTGGCGTATGTATGGCGAGTGCAATCAATAAATTGTGTCAGAAAATAGTTTTCTCCGTCAAGTACGCGTTTTGACACGAGTTATTCTCCACATTCAGGAAGACCTACAGGCTTTCATGAAGGACGTTTTGCAGTTTATGACTATCGTCCACGTATGTGTACCAGGTAATTCGCAAATATGATGAATTGCGATAGTTCAGAGTTTGTATGTGACTTGGTTTCAGTGGGTAACATTAGGGAAACAAGGAAGGACAACCATTCCTTGCGCACAGAAACATGCTTTAAACGTGGCATGACATTTTCGAATCAGTAAGTTTCTACAAGCGTTGAATTCAAAATCTGCCTCGGCATTGTCAGACTTGTTTAGACAACGTGAGAGAATAGACCTCTGATGATTATTTTCTCTCTTATTTTGTCTGTAGTGTCCAATAAACTAACGAGAGAGCACGTAAAAAATGGATTAGACTAATACCAATGACTAAAATTTGTTATCCTAACTTAACGATGAAAAACTATCCTAATTAAACACAAATTATGTGTAACAGAACTATTCCGAATTGTTACAAATTAATAATATATTAAGAGCTCTTGACTTCAAAAAGATCTGAGCAGTCATGTTCTCTCACAATCAAGTAGCATTACCGGACTAACACAGAAGCATAGAAATGTGACAATGGAAGTAAACATATGAAGAAGCCCATCTCAAAAGTTGTTCAGTGTCAAAATTTCATCAATAAAATTGTGTATTTACAAACTGCTGCATATTATGTCGACGGAAGTTGAAAACTGGAAGTATTACAAAGTCAGCAATTCTCCAGTATCACAGGTTCTCCCGTGAGATTCGAACGATAGCTAACATAGTGTCTTATTTACAGCACGACTACATTACCACAGAGCTATCAAAGAACTGCCACTTTTGAAGTTCGCTCATTGACCTAGTGAGGGCTAAAACAGATAATTCACAACGTAAAAGAGGAAATTACTTTTATTTTCTGTGTGGAACGACCTTCTTGGACGAGAAAACAGAAAAACAGAAATTTTCTAACTGAATGACACACCATAACCGAAAATAATTCAAAATATTTGACTGAAATGTGAAGAAAAATCATGCGAATTCAGCAGGATGATTTTGCACCACTGCAGGAAGTAATTCACAGAGTTGCCAGACGTATTCTGTGATGTTGCCAAGTCACAATTATGCTAGCAACAGAAAGAGTACATCTTCACATCTAATGTATTTATCGAGTGAGTTTGCAATTCAGGAACAAAGCTTGCATTTAAAGGTGTGCAGGAGGTTGCCACCAAATTGATCTACAACTGAAATGGTAAAGGTATAAGGCAAAGAGCTCTAATCCCACATCTGTAACTTGGATCTGGGACTCAGGTATGAATACCAATAATATTCAGATGCGCCGGAAACAATCAGCGCACCGTAAACTAAGATTGGGAGGTGGGAGGGTTAATTGGGTGCTGCTCCTCTTCAACAGCTGGCACAATTTTTTTTCTGTGTAAAGTGTACCGCAAACTGAAAATCTCATTCACCTGATTTTCAGTTCAGCGCTTTACAGTCGGTACTGTTTTCTCGTAGTCTGTTGCCTGATGGTTTCATGCTAAAGACAGCTCCAGGTTACGAAAGTATTATTCATGTAAGTATTATAAAGGACTAATTGTTCGAACAGACTGCTGTGTTAAGTGCAGACAGTAAAATAACTTCCCACGTATTATACTTCAGGACTCAACGACAGGAAATTCTCAAACAGAAAACTTAAATAAATGTAGCTGGGAATGACATTTGCACGCTACGATCCACAGCAACATCTGGGGGACGAATGCGACGGTGCAGATGAGCACAGGGTGCTGGAATGTGAGGAGGCGATGGAGATGCTGCGACTCATTATGCCAGGCTACCACGGTTCTTTCAAAGCGGTCGTCGCCAGCCAAACTGTACCAGAAACTGAACTTCTGCCAGTGAAAGAATTACTCATAATGTGTTAACAGCGTCACTACACACAATGCACCCTCCTCACACGCTAGTTAATAGCAGCGATATGCCCTATGCTTACATTCTGTCGACAGTTTAAGCGAAAATCTTTGGTTACATAGGATGTTTCCTCTCAATGTTACAACTATTGAACTATAAGAAATAAAATCGCTATAATTTCTGAGCGGTTTGCGTTAGGACCTCCAAACTGCACGGTTGGCCGCGGGGCATGACGGGAATTGTATGGTTTGATTCAGCGACAAAGCTCACTTTCTTTAGATGGGTTCTTCAATAAGTAAAACTGGCGTCATTAAGGGGACTGAGAATGTGCATTTCGCGATCGAGAAGTCTCTTCACCGTCAACGGGAGATGTGTGGTGTGCTATGTCCACTCAAGGAATAATTGGTGCGATATTCCTGGATGGCATGGTGACTACCGAACGGTATGTGAACGTTTTGGAACGTGATTTCGTCCCTATTATCCAGGGTGACCCTAATTTCGACAAGATGTGGTTCATGCAAGACGGAGCTCGACACCATCGAAGCAGGAGAATGTTTGTTGTCCTGGAGGAGCACACTGGGGACCGCATTCTGGCTCTGGGGTACGCAGTGGCCAATGGCACGGGCTTCGATTTGCCGCCAGATTCTCCGGATCTGAACGCATGCGACTCCTTTTCGTGCGGCTGTATTAAAGACCAGGTGTACAGCAATAACCCAAAAACAATTTCTGTGGTGGAAACAGCCATTCAAGAGGTCATCGACAGCATCGATGTTCCGACACTTCAGCGGGTCATGCAGAATTTCGCTATTCGTCTGCGCCACATCATCGCCAATGATGGGAGGCATATCGAACATGTCGTAACTTAAATCAGAATATCTGTACTGGCGTTTACATGTTGAATAAAGTTTGTGCACGCCGTAGTTTGTAACTAATTTACGTTTTTTTTCATATAGTTCAATAATTGTCACCCTGTATTTGTGTAATTAAAAACCAAAACTATTGGAGGACGTCGGCATGAAGAACCAGTGAAGCAGATTCTCAAAGTATGCAGGTTACTTAGTGTGTGTTTTACTAGTCCACAGAAGATTTTGTTCTTCTTTATAACAACATACAATGCATAGATAACATTCATTCCAAATACGTGAAACAATTTGGGCGACGTGACAGGGAAGTGACTATTCAAGGTGGTGTGTAAAATCTGAGCCTGTGAAGATACCATCAGACTTTCGGAAAATTATGGCCGACACAACTCCGAAGATAGCTAGGGCGGATAAGAGCTAGGGCTATCGCACAATCAGCTTAAAGACTCACGTATCCAAGCTGGTACAGGAAAAACGTGCAGAAGTATGAAAAAGAAAACTGGCTGTCTGTTCGACCAGGATCAGTTCGGCTTTGGAAAGGCAAAGGCGTCGTGGAGGCAGTGCTGACGTCACAACTGATAATTAAAACAAGATCTGTCGACCCGGAAGAAGCATTCGACAGTGTAATACGTACTCCGCAGAATCAGTGAAGGAAGGAACATACGGGAAACACTGAGGAGAAGAAGGGACAGAACGATAGAATATGCGTTAGGGAATCAGGGTATAACGTCCACGGTTCTAGAAGGACCTGTAGAGGGTAAAAACAGTAGGGGAAGCAGAAATTCGAATACACCCATCAAGGGTGCAAGTGCTACTATGAGCACAGGAGGGGAATTCTTGGCTGGCCGCATCAAACTAGTTGAGTCTGATGCACCAAAAAAAGAAATTAATTAAAATTAAAAACCAGGAAATAGAACAGAAAAAGGGAGGCAAGATAACCTTCCTGGGGCGCGCCTGCTTCGCCGGATTATGATGCAAAACCTCGAAGTAATCTTGGAAACCCTTACGATGGAGCTTTCCCTCCGAAATACTAACCGGGAATAGAAAGGTAAAATTGGCGATTTATCTGCTAATAAATATGTAGCCGGTCGCTTTTTTACGATCTATTCAACCACCAACATGTTTTCCAGCCGCTGCGGGCTCACCATCAGCTGGAGGTGTTACAGGAACATTATGCTACGGACCAAGTGTAGCTAGACGCAGGACTGGTGCTACTGGTGGAAGTGGCGGAAATTTAGTAATCACTAATCCGCCAGCTACATCCATGATGTTCCTGTAACACCTCCAGCTAATGGTGAGCCCGCAGTGGCTCGAAAACATGTTCTTGGCTGAATAAATCGTAAAAGAAAACCGACTCGTTGCATATTTATTACCAGACAAATCGCCAGTTTAAATCACAGTCGCAGTTCATCTACAATTGATATACTGAAAAAATAAAAAATAAACGTAGAAAATAGGAATATAGTCGACGGACTGTTATTCTTACATGGACTGAAGATGTGATCTTTCAGGTTTTTCTCCACGCGTTTAATTAGTAGTGTGCTTCCGAGTGATGTCGTCGAGCAGATACGCAAAACTATAGACCTATATCTCTGACGTCAATCTGTTGTAGAATTTTAGAACATGTTTTTTGCTGGCGTATCATGTCGTTTCTGGAAACCCAGAATCTACTCCGTAGGAATCAACATCGATTCCGGAAACAGCGATCGTGTGAGACCCAACTCGCTTTATTTGTTCATGAGACGCAGAAAATATTAGATACGGGCTCCCAGGTAGATGCTATTTTCCTTGACTTCCGGAAGGCGTTCGATACAGTTTCGCACTGTCGCCTGAAAAACAAAGTAAGAGCCTACGGAATATCAGACCAGCTGTGTGGCTGGATTGAAGAATTTTTAGCAAAGAGAATACAGCATGTTGTTCTCAATGGAGAGACCTGTACGGACGTTAAAGTAACCTCTGTCGTGTCAGAGGGGGATGTTATGCGACCATTGCTTTTCATAATATACGTATATAAATGACTTAGTAGATAGTCTCGGAAATTCCATGCGTCTTTTCGCGGATGATGCTCTAGTATACAGAGAAGTTGCAGCATTACAAAATTGCAGCGAAATGCAGGAAGATCTGCAGCGGATAGGCACTTGGTGCAGGGAGTGGCAACTGACCTTTAACATAGACAAATGTAATGTATTGCGAATACATAGAATCAAGGATCCTTTATTGCATGATTATATGATAGCGGAACAAACACTGGTAGCAGTTACTTCTGTAAAATATCTGGGAGTATGCGTGCGGAACGATTTGAAGTGGAATGATCATATAAAATTAATTGTTGGTAAGGCGGGTACCAGGTTGAGATTCATTGGGAGAGTCCTTAGAAAATGTAGTCCATCAACAAAGGAGGTGGCTTACAAAACACTCGTTCCACCTATACTTGAGTATTGCTCATCAGTGTGGGATCCGTACCGGATCGGGTTGACGGAGGAGATAGAGAAGTTCCAAAGAAGAGCGGTGCGATTCGTCACAGGGTTATTTGGTAAGCGTGATAGCGTTACGGAGATGTTTAGCAAACTCAAGTGGCAGACTCTGCAAGAGAGGCGCTCTGGATCGCGGTGTAGCTTGCTGTCCAGGTTTGGAGAGGGTGCGTTTCTGGATGAGGTATCGAATATATTGCTTCCCCCTACTTATACCTCCCGAGGAGATCACGAATGTAAAATTAGAGAGATTCGAGCACGCACGGAGGCTTTCAGGCAGTCGTTCTTCCCGCGAACCATACGCGACTGGAACAGGAAAGGGAGGTTATGACAGTGGCACGTAAAGTGCCCTCCGCCACACACCGTTGGGTGGCTTGCGGAGTATAAATGTAGATGTACCCACCTGCTCTTTTCATTTTATAAACTTTTATGAAGTAGTCTGAAGATGTCAAGGACGGTTTGAAAAGCACCGGCTACCCGGTTTTTAAATATCTCTGCTGAGATCGGCGAAAGCCGGCGGTGAACGCGTGCGTGCTCGACACAGCACCGTACCGCCCGATCCGCTGCTGCACGGCCGCCGCGCCGTTGCGAAAGCCGACCGCGTAAATCAGACGGCACGCTGAGCGCACCCGGGCTCCCAAATGTCACCAATTAGGCCAAAGGCGGGCGATTACCGGCCGCGTCCTCGCGCTCGACATCGGATCGTCGCTATCGATTCTTCGCGGAAGGGCTGGCGGGGTCGACTCCCGCCACGGCCTCGCCGGCCACCGTCATTACGCGCCATAAAAGTTAACCGGCGGGGGGCCGCGCCCGCGCAAGCCGCGAATTCCGCTCGGCGCGCGTTTCCACCTTCCACGTCATCCTCGGGGCCTGCCGGCGGCTGCTCGTCCTCCACATTCCTGGCGGGTGAGCGGCCGTTACTCTGATTTGCTGCGGGCCCGTCTGCTGCCGCTGCTGCCATTACGACGCCGGCAGGCTGTGTTAAATGTTACTGCGGCCGGCCACACGTCGTTCCCGTAATCGCCATTAATACTACTCGTCAATCTCTGGGAGCCCAATTTCCACACCCATCACCACACCGACGCGACGCGACGTAACAAAAAGTCGGGCCATTATGCCGACCGTGGCTCATCTGTATTTAAAACAACCGTGCAGGCTTTCACGGTTGTTGCCGATTTGTCTTTTATGGGGATTACTCCGTGCTCCGAGGCACATTTCTCTGCCTGACGTTTCGTCTTCCAGTGCTGGAATCATCGTCAGAGGCTACAACGACTCACAAATCTGCTCCAGTCTCAAACAAGCTACTCAAGCCGAACTGTTTATACGTACCCACGCAACGGACTGTTCGTGACGTTATCAGACTTCTGCCAAAGATGGCAGAGAAAGGCCGGTTAAAGGAGCTTATAGTGGGAAAGTTTGCTTTATTTAACACTAAGGACAATAAATTGTCTAATTTCATTCCTTATTTTTTTTTCTATTAAAGCTGTTTTTGTGATTTTGTATTTCTACGGCCTCTCTGTACAACCTTGCGTAGTAATTATTAGATCTTGATAAGACCGTAGCATCAGAGGAACGAATTTGGTGTTTCCGTGGTCCCAGCGCATTAGCTGCTACTGGTGATTTATCCGTATTGCCACTCGACAGTTGTTCTCGGTTCCTTAAGGCGCGTGTTCATACTTCTTTTTGTAGTTCCTATGTAGGCTTGACCGCAAGTGCAAGTGATTTTCTACACTCCTGCTGTGGCAAGAGTCGTGCATATGTCCTTTGCTGACTTCAAATATTCCCACACCTTTCTTGTTTGTTGGCTAGTTAGTTCGTTAGTTACTTACATGTTTCATAGATAATCTGAACGAATCTGAACAAAATTACGTGGAACGAGACAATTTACAGGATATGTATACACCCGATTAATGCTATCGGTAATGAACACATTATTACATTTAGTTCCTCTTATGGTTTAAGTATAGTCTGTCTGTAAACTCAAGAGCGAGCAGCGCTTTTGGTGGGGGACGTGCCCTTTCCCGGAAGAACGCTGTCACTGGCCTACAGGGGCACCCAAAATCAGTTACCCGTTACCTGTCCAGCGGTGTAGATCGGCGTGCAGAGATATACGGTGCTTCTGTTCGGGGATCGTAGTTTCCAGTATCAGTCAGTTAACTCTGTATACTCACTGATATACTTAGGTATCCGGAAGTGATGGATAATCGCCCTGCATTGCAAGAAAATGTACAGAATAGGAAGACGAGGTATCTGCGGAGTAACGAGCGTTCAGTCGTCTCTAATGTTATGACAGCGTGTGCAAGGAGGCGACACAAAAAGAACTGTTAGCTAGTTTTACCAGTCCCATTCAAAGGGCTGCAATTTATGCAAACGTCAGCCTCGCCACAATAGGATACACAAGGAAGGATGGTTTACTGGAATCGCCACGAAAGAGAACTAATAATTTCGGGAGGAAACCCATCGTTATAGACAGTTTCACAAAGTCGGTCACACGACAAACGATGGAGGGCTTTTACATGAACCAAAAACTAGTGCCGACATTACGGAAATTGCTTACTGCCGTAAAACAAAAAATTGATTTTCCTTGGCAGAAAGATGTTTTACACAAGACACTACGTGAAATAGGATTTACGTGGAAAAGATCTGTAAGTAAACAAAAGATTCTGGTAGAGAGAACGGATATAATTGACTGGAGATCTAAGTACCCGATCCAGGTGAGGAAATTAAGGGAGCTAGGCATTCTTATAACAAAATGTAATACAGATTGTCTAATCTATTTTTATACAACACAAATAATCGTTGCTGCTATCAAAACACATAAGCCTTTTTGACAACTGATAACAGAGTAAGTACCCAATATGCATAACATTGTACAGACACTTTTCAGACTTGTCTACGAAGACAAGCAAAAAATGTAATACAACACACGAAATTATAAATTTCTGGTTGCTTTTTAAACACACTTCGTATTGCAAGAATTGTTAAGTTTCAATGCAGCCCTTCAAAGGAAACTTCTAACATTAAGTAGACACACAAAGTAGGAACAAACCTTAAATCCTACATATTGACTGCAATATATGGGATTCGTTTTACGAATAGCAATAGAGGAACACACATTGACATGAACAGGCATTCGGTTCTATGTTTGTAGTAGAATTCTGACTTCCGGTCCTTTGTTAATATTATTTACTCTATAATGTTGTGTTTCAGAAGAAGCTATCGTCGTTTGTATTCCTGATAGTCTTAGCGCATTTGTCTAAAAATAAACGCAGCCGGAACGTATCTGTACACGGCGTCGCCACAGATTCAAAGCGCGCGCCGCGGCAGGGCCGGCACTAAGTTGTGAAACAACGTGTAGAAGCGCCTTGTGACGTAGATGGGTAGGCAGAGTGGGGACTCGCTCGCTCGCTCTTCAGTTTACCGACAGACTATACTGTGTCAGTTCCCTGTCTTCTGAGTACTTTGCTGATACGATGACACATTTTACGAATGTGAAGAGAACTTTCCATTTAGATGGTTCTTTTTCATTAGGATCTCCAGATGCGGTGCTCTATCTTAGGGGCCGGCCGCTGTGGCTGAGTGGTTCTAGTCGCTTCAGTCCGGAACCACAAGGCTGCTACGGTCGCAGGTTCGAATCCTGCCTCGGGCATGGATGTGTGTGATATCCTTAGGTTTAAGTAGTTCTAAGTCTAGGGGACTGATGACCTCAGATGTTAAGTCCCATAGTGCTCAGAGCCATTTGAACCCTTTATTCTATCTTAGGGAGCAGTCTTACGACTTCACGCACTTGCTGTTTCATGGATACGCATAAACATTTGGGCTTTCTGAGCTTCTCTGACATCTAATCGCTTTTTGAATAGTTAAAGCCTCTGATTATGTCCCCAGCACTGGACGACGGAATGCTAGGCAAACAAATGTACCTTGGATCACGGGCTGGTACCCATAAAAGAAATATCATCAACAACTGTTAAATATGTTTCAACAAATCTTTCTCCAGAATAAATTGGTCACGCTATGTGTGTTATAACGAAATTTCTTAAGAGATTAAAATTCTGCACCACACCACACCTTTGGAGGCCAAATTTTTCGATGACGATGATGTCTATTGTAATAGCATACTAATAGCTGTAGTAGTGGTACTGGTAAGTAGGAATGTAATAGGCATTCTGTATGAAATTTGACCTTAAATGACCTTGAAAAGTGCAAGTGTTGTGCAGGTTCCATACATTTAGTGGCAAGCATACATTCAGTGGCAAACTGATTGATTTATGACCCCCTTCTCCCCCCACCCTTAAGCTATTGTTATGCTAATTATGACCCACTGGGGGTTAATTTATTACCTCCTGGGGATAATCCGTCCTTCTTGGAAACCCCCCACCCTCCCACTCTCCCACTCCTCCTTCCCTATGCCTCTGGGCTGTCCGCAACCCTTCCCCTTCTGCCTCACCAATAAAGCACACTTTTGACATCAAATTAATTGTGGGAAATCCACCAGCTCTTTCCTCTCCTCCCATCCCCCACTTGCCCTCTCCTCACCCAAAAGAAAATAGGGGGGAAAATCGCTCAGTCTGTGCAGAGCTGTTGGTGTGGCAGGTGCAAGTATTAACTTGTCCAGCAACTACATGTCCTAATTACGTAACTGCACTGCTGCTGATTGGAGGCATCTTGTTGAAAAATGTTCATGTTTGTGCTGACCTTGACATGCAGGGAGCGACTGAGCTGGTGCACAATGCCACGACCAGGGGAAGTGCCATCCCACCCCATCCCTCGCCCCCTCCCTCCCCACTCATCCAAAAAAAAAAAAAAAAAATGGCGGGAAAAAGTCTCAGTCTACACTGGAGAGGAAAGATCTGACAACATGAAATTCAAATCAATCTGAATAATATATGGATGGATATTCTTTATTTAATCAGTTAGCAGGAGGTAAGGCTGCCCCTCCTAGGTAGAGGTCACGTCTGCACGCCTAACCCCCGCTTCCCATGACGTAATAACTGTAATCAAAAGGGAACAGAATGAAGTGTGATATAGTAGTCATTGTTTGTGGTCTCCTGTTCATGTGTCTGTTGTCCTGGCGCCGCTACAGAGGTCAAAACTGCCCAATGTCCTAATTACAGATCGCGATACTAAATATCACTGACTACTGACCAGATGTCAGCCGCCTCTGATCTTGTGGCCCCAAACAAACCATCAAGTGGTGGCATTCTCTTGATCAGGAAGTTCCAGACTAGCATCCTGGCGCTGTCTCTCTCAAGAGACTACTTCGTGTTTGTGTGTGTGAACCAACTTCTCCAAACATGCAGATGGAGGTTTTCATCTCTCCTATTGGCTAATGCTGGGAACAAAGGGAGAACTGACACGATTTTGATATGAAAAATAGGGGAGAATAGTCCATTTGCACTACCCTATCGTATTAATTGTGTAAA
Source organism: Schistocerca nitens (assembly GCF_023898315.1). Classification (NCBI taxonomy): domain Eukaryota; kingdom Metazoa; phylum Arthropoda; class Insecta; order Orthoptera; family Acrididae; genus Schistocerca; species Schistocerca nitens. The sequence goes on from NC_064622.1 coordinate 21,518,225, forward strand.
TACTTACAGGAGTCAAAAAGCTCGCTTAAAACGCTCACCAACATCTCATGATGATATTTATTCATAATAAAAACATATTTTCAACTTTTGAAAATTACACACAAACATCTTGCAAATCAACTAATTAAATTTCTGCCCCAATAGACAATAGTGTTAAATATATCTGAAGTCATGTATGCAGCGACATTTGACAACACAAGCACCTTCCTCCACCACACTGTTTCCACTAAACATATGTGGTGAAAAAAATCCTACCGATCACACACACACACTCGCGACCGCGAAGAGCGCACCGTGTGTCGACTGCTGAGAGCACCGCCATCCTCACGCAGGCGCCAGTAGGGAGACACACCCACCCACCCACCCACGCATGCGTCGGCAGCTGCACGCCCATCCCCTGGCATCCACACTCTGGCCCTGACGAACGCTCAGAGTTCGGAGAGACTGTCACCAAGCAGTCAACTGATCAATTTACATGGGGAGAATAATCATCCAGCGCAAACACCCATCGTATTGAAACTTCTCACGCAATTTCTGTTGCACTTAAAAACCATGTAGCAACTGTTCTGTAAGGCATTTGTTATATGACATCTCATGGTTGTGATCAGTAAAAAGTACAGAGGAGCATATTGAAACCACTGTCTGTTAGAGTTTATAACACGTAAACAATCTTGAACAGGCTCAAACATGCGATCGCTTCTGTAGTTGTATATTTCAGCCCCCGTGTTGGTAATTCACTTGGCTGATAAGCTAGAACATTTAAGAAAATCCAACTTCTTTCAAAAATATATGACCTGGACTCAGTTTTTTAGCAAAATTATATTACAGGTTAAGTTTGGCTTTTCAAGAACATCTGACAATTTAAGTTACATTACTCACAATTGATTAAAAAACAATGAGATTTAAACAGCAAGTTTTATCTAACTTCATTAATCCAACATAAATGCAAATCATCAAAATAAATACAGCTCTGTTAACAAATCTTAGGAACATCGCAAAGTGAAATATCTAACTAGACTTTTTATCAAAACAGTTTACGTACATTCTGGTGTTACTCAACAATTACAAATTATCAGTCAGCTCATAAATACAAACGCGCTGGCAAAAACAGACATCATAATTATTTAACATCTTTACCTTGCTTGCCTGAAGACTTCCGCTTCCATGCTCAACAATACTGACGCACCTAAATTAATCTATGTCTTGGTGGCTTCACATAGCAATCCACAAAAACTGCCTACTCCACCGTCTTCCCTCATCTAAAACTGTATGCCCAGCGCACTCTTACTCCAACATTATAATAATCTCGGACCAGAGATCTTTGGCTCGCGCACAGTCAGTGATATGCATTATCGAGCCTAACTGAGGCTTTAATCGTTTATAGTATACTAGTTTCGTTTTAATTTATTAATATTCTTATCTTATTCTGGTGCCACATACAAGTGCGCCCCAGTATACTGCTTTCACTGTCTTATACAGTGGCGCCCCAAAACATGACATGGCGTTTGTCCGTTATGCCGTTCAACAATGCAGTCTGACCAATTGCGTTCACCATGTTGGCGTCTAACACTTATTAAGCCATCACTGTCGGGCAAGTTGAAGCAGGACTCGCATGCCAGCATTAAAAAGGCGTTTTTCGTTGCGACGGGAACTCCTCGTGAAATTTCAATCATCAGTTTTCTCCTCCGATTGCGAAAACATTCTCTTGGCACCCACCAACATAGGGAGAAATGATCATCACGATAAAGTAAGAGAAATCAGGGCTCGCACAGAAATATTTAAGTTCTCGTTTTTCCCGCTCTCCGTTCGAGAGTGGAACGTTATGGAGAGACAGCTTGAAGGTGGTTCATTGAACCCTCTGCCAGGCACTTTATTGTGAACAGCAGAGTAATCATGTAGATTTAGATGTAAATGTACACGTGTAGATTGCAGCGTGAGGTACTGGTGATTTCTGGTCAGTGGAGGCCGATGCAGTGACATACATGCCACCAATCCAGCCCTCAGCAGGCGGCGTCGAACTGTCGACACAGACAAGTCCACGCCCGTTGCAGTGATCCAACGTCGAGCCAACGCCGTGGATGGAGCTGTTTAGTTGGTTACGACCGTGCGGACAAGATGTTGGCTATACCGCGGTGTGGGAGTGTTGGGTGGTCCAGTACCCGGTCCTCGCTGTGTGGGACCTCCTTGTAACCTCCAGTTCCAAATATGCATCACTGTCGTTGCATCGTGCCTTGTAAGAGCCGTAATGCCGCGGTAGGACAAACTCGTTTTTTGCACACTAATCATTCTGTCCCGTTCGAAGTCAAACGCTGATATTCAATCCTGTGATGTCGACGAGACATACGGACACTTTCCTGCACGTTTCCATTTCGTTTGATGGCTCTGAACTGATTGAGTGTGGCGTCACACACACATGTAGGGTCACACAAAACTGGGTACTGATGGTCCACCTCTCTGCAATCTTAATCACTTATTAAGCTTCCTCTGTTACACAGATTTTTGAGTGATTCAGACGATTCCTTCTGGCAGCTGTAAATTTTCAAAAACAGTAGCGTATTTTATGGCATTTGACCACGGTTTTTTAAAATTGAGCTGTTTCGTAACGTCAATCACATACATTCATAACGTAATTTTATTCATTCCCGAAGTTCCATTGGTTGATTTAGGGGAAGGGACCAAGCAGCGAGGTTATCGGTGCCATCGGATAATGGAAGAACCCGGAACGAAATCGGCCGTGGCCTGTCCAAGGAACCATACCCAAAATTTGCCTGAAGCTATTTAGGGAAATCATGGAAAAGCTAAATAAGGACGGCCGGACGCGGGATTAAACCGTCGTACTCCCGAATACGAGTCTAGTATGCTAACAGCTGCGCCACCTCGCTCGGTTCTAATGTTCTAAAGATGGAGATATACACTGACGGAAAAAATCGCAACACTAAAAAATAATTAATGTAGAGTGACGAAATTGTGGGAATAAGATTTGTCTAGGTAATATACACTACTGGCCATTACAATTGCTACACCACGAAGATGACGTGCTACAGACGTGAAATTTAACCGACAGGAAGAAGATGCTGTGATATGCAAATGATTAGCTTTTCAGAGCATTCACACAAGGTTGGCGCCGGTGGCGACACCTACAACGTGCTGACATGAGGAAAGTTTCCAACAGATTTCTCATACACAAACAGCAGTTGACCGGCGTTGTCTGGAGAAACGTTGTTGTGATGCCTCGTGTAAGGAGGAGAAAAGCGTACCGTCACGTTTCCGACTTTGATAAACGTCGGATTGTAGCCTATCGCGATTGCGGTTTATCGTATCACGACATTGCTGCTCGAGTTGGTCGAGATCCAATTACTGTTAGCAGAATATGGAATCGGTGGGTTCAGGGGGGTAATACGGAACGCCGTGCTGGATCCCAACGGCCTCGTATCATTAGCAGTCGAGATGACAGGCATCTTATCCGCAAGGCTGTAACGGATCGTGCAGCCACGTCTCGATCCCTGAGACAACAGGTCGGGACGTTTGCAAGACAACAACCATCTGCTCGAACAGTTCGACGACGTTTGCAGCAGCATGGACTATGAGCTCGGAGACCGTGGCTGCAATTACCCTTGACGCTGCATCACAGACAGGAGCGCCTGCGATGGTGTACTCAACGACGAACCTGGGTGCACGAATGGCAAAACGTCTTTTTTTTCGGATGAATCCAGGTTCTGTTTACAGCATCATGATGATCGCATCCGTGTTTGGCGGCATCGCGGTGAACGCACATGGGAAGTGTGGTGTCACCGCCAGACACCACACTTGCTAGGTGGTAGCCTTTAAATCGGCCGCGGTCCGTTAGTATACGTCGGACCCGCGTGTCGCCACTATCAGTGATTGCAGACCGAGCGCCGCCACACAGCAGGTGTAGAGAGACTTCCTAGCACTCGCCCCAGTTGTACAACCGACTTTGATAGCGATGGTTCACTGACAAAATACGCTCTCATTTGCCGAGACGATAGTTAACATAGCCTTCAGCTACGTCATTTGCTACGACCTAGTAAGGCGCCATTATCAGTTGCTATTGATCTTGTTAATCATGTACCGTCAGACCGACGTTCACCTTTAACGGATTAAAGTTAAGTATTCCACCAGCTACGTCCGTTTTACTAAAGTCAAATTTCCTTGTCCTGTTGCAGACCTCACGCCAGCCTGCGTGAGCTGAAACGCGTCCCTTTCGGCTTCCTCTAGTATTCCTGGGTTGGCTCTCCTGCCAATCCACAACAGGAAGCGTGTATTCGTCATCGCCATACTGGCGTATCACCCGGCGTGATGGTATGGGGTGCCATTGGTTACACGTCTCGGTCACCTCTTGTTCGCATTGACGGCACTTTGAACAGTGGACATTACATTTCAGATGTGTTACGACCCTTGGGTCTACCCTTCATTCGATCCCTGCGAAACCCTACATTTCAGCAGGACAATGCACGACCGCATGTTACAGGTCCTGTACGGGCCTTTCTGGATACAGAAAACGTTCGACTGCTGCCCTGGCCAGCACATTCTCCAGATCTGTCATCAAGTGAAAACGTCTGGTCAATGGTGGCCGAGCAACTGGCTCGTCACAATACGCCAGTCACTACTCTTGATGAACTGTGGTATCGTGTTGAAGCTGCATGGGCAGCTGTACCTGTACACGCCATGCAAGCTCTGTTTGACTCAATGCCCAGGCGTATCAAGACCGTTATTACGGCCAGAGATGGTTGTTCTGCGTACTGATTTCTCAGGATCTGTGCACCCAAATTGCGTGAAAATGTAATCACCTGTCAGTTCTACTATAATATATTTGTCCAATGAATACCCGTTTATCATCTGCATTTCTTCTTGGTGTAGCAATTTCAATGGCCAGTAGTGTATGGAAGTGAAACATGGACGATAAATAGTTTGGACAAGAAGAGAATAGAAGCTTTCGAAATGTGGTGCTACAGAAGAATGCCTAAGATTAGATGGGTAGATCACATATCTAATGAGGAGGCATTGAATAGAATTGGGGAGAAGAGGAGTTTGTGGCACAACTTGACTAGAAGAAGGGATCGGTTGGCAGGACATGTTCTGAGGCATTAAGGGATCACCAATTTGGTACTGGAGGGCAGCGTGGAGGGTAAAAATCGTAGAGGGAGACTAAGAGATGAATACACTAAGCAGATTCAGAAGGATGTAGGCTGCAGTAGGTAGTGGGAGATGAAGAAGAGTGCACAGGATAGAGTAGCAGGGAGAGCTGCATCAAACCAGTCTCAGGACTGAAGACCACAACAACAACAACAGTGTATTTAAGTGGTTAGTACTGCAAGATCGCAGGTTAACGTAAAAGAGAGACAAGCCATTGCAAATTTGAAATGCTGTACATCAACAAATGGTGTAACCGCCAGAATGTTGAAAGCAAGTATTCAAACATGCATGCGTTGTGTTGTACAGATGCTAGATGTTAGTTTGTCGGACCTGATGCAGCTGGCTTGTCAGTACAGGGACGGTTAATGCCGGTTGTGGATAACACTGAAGTTATCGACCGATGATGTAGCATATGTGCTCGATTGGAGACAGACCCGGTCATCGAGTAGGTCGGGGCAACGTGTCGACACTCTGTGGAGCATGTTGGGTTACAACAGCGGTATGTGGGAGAGCGTTATGCTGTTGGAAACCACCATCTGGAATTCTGTTCACGAATGGCAGCACAGCAGGTCGAACCACCAGAGCGGCGGTCATAGTGAGTGGGATAACCACGGGAGTGCTCCTGCTGACATACGAAATCGGACCACGGACCATAACTCCAGGTGTCGGTCCAGTGCACCTAGCACGGTAACACTTTGGTTATGGGCCCTAAACTGGCCTCCTAACCAACAAAAGGCAAGCACTGGCACCGAGCTAAAGGAGCTTTCGTCAGAAAAGACGAAAAACCTCTAATGAACTCTCGCTTGACACTAAAGAAGTCGCAAGTGCCTGTGGTTTGGGGTCAGTGGAATGTACGCTGACTCGGGGCTGTCCTTGAAGTAACCGATTTGTCACAGTCTGGCGTATCACAGTGGTGCCAACTGCTGCTGAGACGGCTGCTGCAGATGCAGTACGTTGCGCCAGAGCCACACGCCGCACACGACGGTATCTGCTCTAGGTAGTGCCACGTGGCCGTCCGGAGCCGCACATTCTCGAGACCACCGCTGCCAGCAATAATGTACAGTGGCTACGTGCCTGCGAAGTTTCTCTACAGGATCGCAGAAGGAACGTCCAGCTTCTCGTAGCCCTATTACACGACCTCGTTCAAACTCAGTGAGGTGTTGATGGTGGCGTGTTTACCTCAAAGGTATTCTTGGCTAACATCAACACACCACGTCGAATCTCAAAGGTAACTAACGCTCACGAGCGTTACACCTTGTATTTGAAGCAAACCTGATTTGCATCCTCATGCTGGTGCCACTCTTATGCGGCACATGTAGTCTTTCGCATGTAATGACACGGCTATGAACTTTAGTTTACGTCGCCCAACTCCTTCTTGGGATTTTTTTGCGTCATTGTATACAGGGTGGTCCATTGATCGTGACCGGGTCAAATATCTCACGAAATAAGCCTCAAACGAAAAAACTACAAAGAAAACTCGTCTAGTTTGAAGGGGGAAACCAGATAGCGCTATGGTCGGCCCTCTAGATAGCGCTGCCATAGGTCAAACGGATGCGTTTTTTTTTAAATAGGAAGCCCCATTTTTATTACATATTCGTGTAGTACGTAAAGAAATATGAATGTTGTAGTTGATCCACTTTTTCGTTTTGTGATAGATGGCGCTGTAATAGTCACAAACATATGGCTCAAAATTTTAGACGAACAGTTGGTAACAGGTAGGTTTTTTAAAATTAAAAACAGAACGTAGATACGTTTGAACATATTATTTCGGTTGTTCCAATGTGATACATGTACCTTTGTGAACTTATTTCTGAGAACGCATGCTTTTACAGCGTGATTACCTGTAAATACTACATTAATGCAATAAATGCTCAAAATGATGTCCGTAAACCTCAATGCATTTGGCAATACGTGTAACGACATTCCTCTCAACAGCGAGTAGTTCGCCTTCCGTAATGTTCGCACATGCATTGACAATCCGCTGACGCATGTTGTCAGGCGTTGTCGGTGGATCACGATAGCAAATATCCTTCAACTTTCCCCATAGAAAGAAATCCGGGGACGTCAGATCCGGTGAAAGTGCGGGCCATGGTATGGTGCTTCGACGACCAATCCACCAGTCGTGAAATATGCTATTCAATACCGCTTCAACCGCACGCGAGCTATGTGCCGGACATCCGCCATGTTGGAAGTACATCGCCATTCTGTCATGCAGTGAAACATCTTGTCGTAACATCGGTAGAACATTACGTAGGAAATCAGCATACATTGCACCATTTGCATTGCCATCGATAAAATGGGGGCCAATTATTCTTCCTCCCATAATGCCGCACCATACATTAACCCACGAAGGTCGCTGACGTTCCACTTTTCACAGCCATCGTGGAGTTTCCGTTGCCCAATAGTGCATATTATGCCGGTTTACGTTACCGCTGTTGGCGAATGACGCTTCGTCGCTAAATAGAACGCGTGCAAAAAATCTGTCATCGTCCCGTAATTTCTCTCGTGCGCAGTGGCAGAACTGTACACGACGTTCAAAGTCGTCGCCATGCAATACCTGGTGCATAGAAATATGGTACGGGTGTAATCGATGTTGATGTAACATTCTCAACACCGACGTTTTTGAGATTCTCGATTCTCGCGCAGTTTGTCTGCTACTGATGTGCGGATTAGCCGCGACAGCAGCTAAAACACCTACTTGGGCATCATCATTTGTTGCAGGTCGTGGTTGACGTTTCACATGTGGCTGAACACTTACTGTTTCCTTAAATAACGTAACTATCCGGCGAACGGTCCGGTCACTTGGATGATGTCCTGGATGCCGAGCAGCATGCATAGCTCACACCCGTTGCGCATTTTGATCACAATAGCCATACATCAACACGATATCGACCTTTTCCGCAATTGGTAAACGGCCCATTTTAACACGGGTAATGTATCACGAAGCAAATACCGTCCGCACTGACGGAATGTTACGTGATACCACACACTTATACGTTTGTGACTATTATAGCGCCATCTATCCACAAAGCAAAAAATTGGTCCAACTAAAACATTCATATTTCTTTAAGTACTACAGGAATATGTAACAAAAATTGGGGTTCCTATTTAAAAAAACGCAGTTGATAGCCATTTGACCTACGGCAGCGCCATCTAGCGGGCCAACCATAGCGCCATCTGGTTTCCCCCTTCAAGCTAGACGAGTTTCGTTCTTTGTAGTTTTTTCGTTTGATGCTTATGTCGTGAGATATTTGGCCCGGTCACTATCAATGGTCCACCCTGTATACGCAGATTTGACACGACGTCTTTGAAAGTCGTGACAGACTGGCAATTGTCGAAATATGTTCCGTGGACTGATCATCTTACTTACTACATTGTGCTTTGCACCCGTCTTTTTTCGGCCTCTACTTTCGTAATTTTCTACTTTTGCTACTTCCATTGCCCTCTCTCATTAGGCGGTGCCGTCACGGGTGTGATAAGTGCGGTCCGAATCCCCTTTCCGACATCCTGACCTAAGTTCACTGCGATACCCTTCAGGCCATGTCCTGACCTATCCTCGTCCACTATGAGCTAAGCGCTGTCGCTAATGACCCGCATATCGACGAGACGTTGAGTCCTTACCTTGCGTCTTTCCTTGAATAGTTTGGGATAGATATATAGCCGAACTTTTCTGTTCCATATTTAAACAGTCTTACAGCAAGAAGGTCGTTCTAGGTTATGGTCGTTTGGTCGCTCCTTGTATGGCACGTAACTATGGCACGTATACGTTCCTGATGTGTTTCAAATTTGACGTATGCTGAAGCGTGGTCTGTGAGTAACCTGTTGTTTTATAAAGTAACTGTAATTTGTATGTTAGGGAAGTGATACAGCTCTGCATCTATAATCTGTTTACGCAGTTTCGCCGTATTGCACCCGAAAAAGGCTAGAAGTCGAAATTAGAGTCGGGGGTGACAAATGTTGTCTTTTAAAAATTTTGGAATGGACGATGCAGAATTAAGAACTCCGGATGCTGGAACGCAACTGAAGCTACTGCAGATTCTCAAGGTATTCATCTCAGGTTCTACGCTGGAATGACAAAGAACTAGGAAGAATAACAGCTACGTTAGCAGTCGTATTAGAAGGGTACGAAAAAAGAACTAAGAAGAGTTTTGCTGGTTCATCATCTCTCCTTCCAGCACATGTTTGTGTAACGAGTGTAATCACTTCCATTAGCGGGAATCAAACTGAAACACCGACATATTTCTCTTACGTAATGAATTTATTCAGTATCTGACTGCGATTGCGTTTGATTCATTATAAATGAATCTAAGGGCATAACTTACGAGTCGGGATGCGGCTCAAAAACAGCAACCATTTTCTTTCTCCCTTCCAAGCTTCCGCAATCGAACTTCAGCACTTGCTAGTCAAGTTAGTCGCTCGGAAACGACGCCGATGTCGACACGTAAGATGTGTCCTTGCTGTGTAATAAGATTCAACCAACGGTTTCGCTGAACTGGTAAATCGACGAAACTGCGTTTTAAGAAATCGTTACAACTGTATTAAGCTGTTTAATGCCCAGTAATATCTGGGTTCGCAATGACAACCTTGTGGGTTGGCCACTGCTATTAATTGCTGCTGTGGGCCTGAGCTCGTGGATAATTGTGAGTGGACGTTTCTTTTCTTTCTTTGTAAACGCCACCTTTTCTGTTAAGGCGGGTAATCATCACACGTAGTTGCTCCGCTAACAGAGTTTCCTACAGTCCAGGTGACGTCATTACGAGCGTCCCTGCCGCTTGCACTGAATGTCATCACCGTGAACAGCTTTAATGTCGAGAATGAATGTTCACTCTAAAGCGGAATGTATGCTGGTTTCAAACTTCCTGGCAGATTAAAACTGTTATCCGGACCGGGACTCGAATCCTAGGCCTTTGTCTTCCTAAATGTCACAGCTTCGAAGTCTGGTGCTGCACACACTTTTAATCTGCCAGGAAGTTTAATTTCTGCTTTACTTTCTCTCCATTCTAATCTCGTGTTTACATGACTACGGCTCTCGATGTAATTTTCACCTTTGCACAGTAAACCTGCCATCAAATGGAGGTTTGATTTGAACACCAAATTTTTTGCCAGACATGTTTTCATTCGAAACCTGCATCTACACCTATGTAAATACACCATAAGCCACCACACCGAGCATGATGTAGGATGCCCTGTGATGCTGATAGTTGAAACACCCACGTTTTGTCCTTTATTAGGTTTTGTGTAATTTATCGAAGCCGCTAAACAGTTAATTATTGTGATGACTGTGTGCTTAATGGATGAAAAGCTATCGGCTTTTCTGCTGTGGTTACGGGGGTACTTCAACCGAGTGCGGCTGTTCTGAGACTGAATAGTGGAATGATTGAAAGTTTGTCTATTATTAAAGACCATAAAGGTTGCGAAGTAGAAACTGATATGTATTTTCTACTAACACACAAAATCTGAGGCAGTTGCTACCTTCGCCTTACACGTTTAATTACGGTTATGTCTTTTATTAGTTGCTGATTTTAGGTACTTCGTCACACGCAATGATGATGGTTAACATTCACAACAATCCTCACTGCAATCCATGGTTGTCGCTGGCCGACGCGGTTGACGCGAAACACGTAACTCGGCACTTGTCACTTCCTGTTTCACATCACCCACGACATTCCATATAGAAGCGCATCATTAAAATAACAAACGTTGTAAATATCAACACTGTAACTTTGTTTGTTTAAAGCGGACAGTCGGTCTTTAGGTAGCTAGGAAGTGATACGACTTAGAAAATTTCGCGATGTGTCTCTGAGCGGTGAGCAACCGCGCGCCTGGTGTTAACTCTAACTTTTAGCACAGATGACGAGGTGGAGTATTGGACTTGTATTTCACGATGAGATTGTGAATGATCGAACTGTGTCAAATGGATATGCGTTCGAGTGTAACAGTAACTCTAAATAAGACCACTCTCGCTATAGTTTGCTTTCTGAATAAACATTATTCTAACCAAATCGCAACTGTGTGGCCTACATCATTTATGGGTCGTTAATTTAGTTCCCGATATAATTATTACTGTTCTTATATGTTACGTTAACTTTGTATTTCGCAAACTTGGCATCAGCCAGACAATTTAACCAGAGGGTCACAAGTGTCTAATTCAGGGCGTGTAATGCGACACGTGAGGTTCAACCCCTAAATGAGTTTGAACCAAGACATTTCGATGAAGGGGAACCGCATGTGAGCCCGAACATATTTGGGATGTTAGCTCGCAACACTTACTTGCAATCCTGACATATAAAAATTAGCGTCAGTTGCCATATGACAGGGTCAGACCTATATGACTCTTCTGGTAAGACACTGATCATGACTATGCTATAGCCGAACTCTATATCTGCAATAAATTACGGATTACGTGACTGACTGCTGGCCTTCTTTATATTTGAATATTCAACTGTCGCTGTGCACCTCCGGTATCCACTAGATTCCAATTTAGTTAAGATGTAATGTAGATAATTACAAGCCAGTTATCCTACAGTCGGCTTCTTCTGCGGATTTTTAAAAGCCTGCCGGCCGAGGTGGCCGAGTGGTTCTAGGCGCTTGAGTTTTAACCGCGCGACTGCTACGTCGCAGGTTCAAATCCTGCCTCGGGCATGGATGTGTGTGATGTCCTTAGGTTAGTCAGGTTTAAGTAGTTCTAAGCCTATGGGACTGATGACCTCAGATGTTAAGTCCCATGGTGCTTCCAGCCATTTGAACCATATTTAAAAGTCTGCGTATAGAAGAATAGTAACACATGTCAGTATACATAATTTTCTGTCAGAGTCGCAGTTTCTATGCGGGAAAGGTGCACTAATAGAGAACACAATTACGTCGTCTGCGTGTGTGTGTATGTGTGTGTGTGTGTGTGTGTGTGTATGTGTGTGTATGTGTATTCAGTCTGGAACCGCGCGACCGCTACGGTCGCAGGTTCGAATCCTGCCTCGGGCATGGATGTGTGTGATGTCCTTAGGTTAGTTAGGTTTAAGTAGTTCTAAGTTCTAGTGGACTGATGACCTCAGCTGTTAAGTCCCTTAGTGCTCAGAGCCATTTGAACCTTTTTTTTGTGTATGTGTAGAAGGTGACTACAGCAATGCTTTAAGAAATGCCTTTCATTACGTGAACTACTCTTTAGTTTTCGTACGTCAGGACATTACACAACTGCGGGAAGATTTCTAGAATGCTTCCCATCTTCGCTATTGAATAGAAGCAGAAAGTTGTGTTTCAGTGTCAACAAACATGGATCATTGTCGTACTATAGGTTCTGATTTAAGTTCGCAGCTTTTCTTGGTGTATATTAATGCTCTGCTGCTAAAATTTCCATTTAGGATATGAAAAGTGTCATCAGCTATCAGCTTACAGAGAACAAACTGCTGCTTTACTGTAACAAAACAAGAAAGATCTCAAGCAAACGCGAGTACTTCCACAGGACCATGGAACGATAACCGAAGTCGAATTTGTAGAGGTGCAGTTCTAGGAAGCCTACATAAATTTCGTCTTATTTCATTATATCGCACTATTCATTACATTTGGTAGTAAATATCAATACTGTACAATCAACTGTTACAAATACCTCTATCTGAACACAAATACTTCAGTGCTTCTGTATGCATATTTGCTATAAAAGAGACTGTTTCTAATCGAGGTACAAAAAGAAGAGAGCTGGCTCTATAGATTTACACTATACGTAGTTTTGAAGCCAGACTGAGCGGAGCCTGCCTCCATCTTAAATAGCGCAAAATATTAGGAGACTACTGTTTACGATTGCTTCTTGTTCACTATTTCTGTCGTGTACACGCAAAAACTGTTTTAAATAAAACAAATTACGGAGCTTACACAAAAAACAGTGTCAGGAAGGCAATTTCGGAAGTTTTTCTGTTCTGGAGTGCGTATTTCCTGTAATGATGCGACACGTTTGGCCTAGTTAAAGTATTATACGAATTATTATTATTACGTTACAATTATCGTATTATCGTAGCAGTTTTAGATGGGGAGTGTTTTGAACTACGATTGCGTAAGACACCGGTAGAGGTCGGGTCTGAACTGCCACTGACAACCGCAGCTGTAGCCACAACCAAATGCTTTCTGTACTTCAGTTTGCATTGTGTTGTGGATTGTTTGTTTTCTTTTTCTTATTTTGAAGTAAGTTAAGAGACTAATCCTGGCGCATAAACGGATTCGAAAGCGACTCTCACCACAACAAAAGGAATCAGCGATCCCTGTGACCGTTACATCAGTTCCGCTTTCGTGGAGGCACAGAACGCGGACGCAGGTTGGCAGCCCTTCGAGAGGGAGGCGGGGCTTACTCGGCCGCACTGCCCTCGCCGCTGGGACGGTAGCACAAGTTCTCGTTTGTGTACGGTCGCGGTTTGTTTTTTGTTGATATATTTCGAATAACCAAAAAGAGAAGGAAGTGATGTGAAAAGGATGCTTTCGTAATCCATTTTATTCGACTTTTACTGGAACACTGAAAGCAATGTTTTTTTTGCTTACTGGTACTGCTTTTTTTTGTTACATATTCAGCTTTCAACTCGTATGCACAACATTTTTAATGTTCACGTTTGTAAAAACTTACCTTCGTGTTCTTTGGTAGCCGATAAGTGTGTGCAATGAAGAATGAAGCAAGGCATGCTATCGCATCTTATGTATGACAAAAAGTGAACGATTATTGAAATGTCAAAGAAACAGAACTGCATAGAGGTATACCTCCGTGCAGAATAGAGCTCTGTTTTACTATACTGTCAGTGCGTTAGTTTCACTGCAGTTTCCACATCTTCTCACTTTGAAATCTTACCTACGATGCGTCACTTATTGTGTGGCGAATAACAACAATTTACAGGGTAAAAAACGATATAATTTTAAAATATTTTCCAGTGTAGTTCTGTACGATAAATTTGGCTAAGCGAATGATCTCAAACACTTAGGCCCCATAGATTGGATATTTTGTTTTACCAACATGTAAGTCATTTTTTAGCAGTGATAGCCTAACCTGTGTAAGATATAGGCCTACCTTTCCAACAGCAGCCATTTTCTTTTTTTACCGGAATTATTTTAGGCCAGTAATTCTGTTAGTTTCCCTGGAAAAACAAAACACATCACAATTACAATGTACGTCTACTTTGATCATCTGCATCATTTTACTTTTGAATTTCATTTTGAGGTTTCCAAAGCGTGTTAAGTGTATACCATGCTTTGTGATGTGTGAATAGTTAGTTTCATGTTCCGTGTCTCATTTGTGATAAATCGTAATGATTTGGAATGAGTCATTTTATATCAACATCAATTTCTGTCTAAATGTCTCCACGTTCATTATTTACTAGGTTTTTTTAAATCAAAGACAGACAGGTGTTAATAATTCGTACCCATCACCATTTACACATTACAGTAAAAGATGATCTTCTGCAGAATAGGGGGATCTGTCAAAGAGAAATGTTTTCATTTAGTTTCAAATTTTACTTCGCCCTCTATCAGACATTTTATAGCAGTGGGTAAGTGATCAGAAGTTTTGGTTGTCACATCGTTCACCTTAACGTGGCGTAATGAATGACTTTTTTTCTTCTGGTATTGTAATTATGAACATCATTGTACCTGTTGAAGGGCAGTGGATTATTTGTGACAAACTACACGACGGAATAACGATACTTGAAGCGGACATATTGCTACACACACAGCGAGCAGCAGTTGGGGCGACGAGTTCACATAAGTTTTCGGCCAAAGCCTTGCTCAGAAAGAAAGCAAAGCGTGCGTGCGTGCGCGCACACACACACACACACACACACACACACACACACACACACAATATAATGGTTCAAATGGCTCTGAGCACTATGGGACTCAACTGCTGTGGTCATAAGTCCCCTAGAACTTAGAACTACTTAAACCTAACTAACCTAAGAATATATATAATAATTCATGTGTACAAAGGAAAATATTGCTTGAACGGCTCCACTTACATATGAAACGTGATTTCTTTAAGCTTTAGGTTACGATCGGATAGATTCGTACACCCGCAAACGACGCAACCTGGTATTTTTGTTGAAATGACTACGTCTCCACACAATAAAAGCAACAGATACTATTTGAGATACGACCACAAAAGTCGACGGATATCGACAACGTTCGAAACTGGGCACGGTCACGTCACCGTGACGCGACGGAAATGCGGTGAATCTAAAGTTTTCGGCTGCGTAAGATGGTGGGCGTCGGCTTGAAGTTTGTGACTTAATAACAACTCCCTTCTTTTTTTTTTACCTCCATGCTGTTTTCAACTATCGAAACTCAACAATCGAATGGTAGGATCGGTGACGAGAAAAGGCGGATTGTTGACGTGACTCCATGGCTGGTGGGTCTGTTTCCCGTGCGTTAGGGCACGGGTAAAACATTTAAATTAATCTGTGTGTCTAATCAATATGAAGTGTACAAAAATACTGATTGCTACTGAGTAAACAGTGAACCGAGCGCCGTGCTTTGGTTCCCGGATGAACTACGACAGATGTCGCGTGAGCAAGGGACGCTTATCGCTGGGTCTGATGAAACAACGCGTGTGCACTATATCAGATTTGAATATTGCGAGGACTGTGCTGTGATGTTAATAAGCCTTGGGCTGTGTCGTGCCACTCAGTGAGCTAAAATTGTCTCGACCGCGCCAGAGAGTAGAACTTTGTATATAGGCCTACAAATATATTCCGTAAGTAGGAGTGTCGCGTGTTTCAAATTGTGCACACTCTGGAACTGCAATCCCACTACATTAAACCCCCGACGATAGCTACGAAAACTGTGTCGTAACCTGCAACAGACATTTAACGGAATTGGAGCCATCATTTTCAACAGAGAGCTGTCGTCGTCACACAGCTTTGAATCCATCAACGAGGTAAGGTGCAGTCAAAGCGGAGATTTTTGAAACCGACTGCTGAACAGAATCAGATTCTCAATGTTTTCTCTTTGAAATAAAATATTCCATTTGTGAAAGTGCCTTAGATCGACAGCACTGTCGGAAATTGCCGCAGTATAAATGTAGCGTTTGCTCCACATATCTCCCAAAATTTTTTCTGTTAAATCGTAAAACAGTAATGACTCACGCTTCCATTCATTCAGGGCATTTACCACGTTCGACATATTCTGATTTACCACTCAGTAAATAATTAAAATCCTCAAGCGAGCAGATTTATAAAGTGACATTGTACAGCGTGCACACGAACCTACCATAAATCTGCTTTGTTCTGCTTGATCGGGAACCGTATAAAGCGCTATTAATACATTCAAATATAGCTGGTTTGTTTACATTATTACCCGAGTTGGATGGGCTGCACGCGTCAGTGCGTTATACTGAGTACATTTCTGGATTCACGCATATTTGTTGTTCTACAACATTGATATTATCTGCTAGTGGGCACTATACCTGTATTTAATGTTTACTTCATTTTCTTGATCCTGATTGTTTCATGCCTGAGTAAAGGTGCAGAGCAAGTTTATGAATATAGCTGTACTTTTTTTAGTTAGACACTAAATTTAATTTCTTTCTTTTTACCTCGAAATGCCACACATGGAATGATCACTCTTGGCTAACACACTTAAAAGTTCATGCAGAGTAACATAACGAGATTAGATCACCACCTGATAGCAAGGTCATTTACACTATTTCAATTTAGATAGACTATCCCATAGTGTTATGATTGAAAACAAGTGACTAGTTTCACATCCAGGGTCTCTTTCAAATACTCAGTGCTACTATACTCACTAGAACTATAGTCGCAACTGCTTCTGGCAATGAAACGCGAACTTCCTTTTGTTTCCTTGGAGTCTTTATAATGTCCTATAGCAACATATTTAAAGGCAACTGAAGCGGGAAAGGGTGGTCAGAAGGATACACTGCTTGAAATCAGGTCGTTGCTCAAGTGTTTGTGATATTTCGCTCCGCTGCCCCTGTACATACATGCAAATGCATACTCACCCGTGAAATTCGTGTTTAACAACATGACTCATTGGAAAGAATTTGCAGAATGCATTTAATGGACACTAGAAGAAATAAATTTACACTTGGATAACACACCCTTAAACATTCTGCAGATAAGGCTCGCACTACTTCTCTGCACATTCCAGTTTCAGTAGGCTTCTAGCAGAACTGAATAAAGTGAGTAATAAACACCAGATGTTGAAATCTGCGCGTAATGCTTCCTTGTGCCACACTCCTTTTACTTCGTACAGGCGTTTCCCGCAGTAGTTCCCGAATTTTGATGTTTTATTTATTTGTAAATTCCTTACTAACGCTGTTTCCCTTCGTTTTATTTCCTAATTTTTGAAAATTTCTTGTAACCCGTTGTAGGGATTGTTAAGCAAATCGTATTTATTCATCATACAATACACGGCGAAGCAATAATGCTGTACTTTATGTTGAATGCTAACTACAAGGATATCATACAGTACTCCTACCGGTGCTAAGGTTAGTGACATAGTAGTTAGCGCTTGTGATGGAGCCAATCAGCGAAGACCCAGAAAGATACGAGAGCCTGCTGCAGTTTGTCCAGGTCTGCGCTGCACTGTAGAGTGAATCGTAACTGAAATAGAGCACAGGTCAAAGCTATCGACAAGGAAGAAAGCAGAACTTATCTATAAAATTACTGTCCAGTAACAACCTATCAGTAGCAGAATATTAAAAGATCGAATTAAATTTGTTTTTGGATAGGTTCAGCATTGAACAAATACATTTTTTTCCTTTTTTCCAGATAAGGTTCACTGGAGTCACAGCATCATAACTAGGGCTTTTTATTTTCTTTCTATTAATTAACAGAATAATTGCTCTTTACTACCTGTACATATGGAAATTTCAATTGATAAGAAATGTATTCGCAAATTTGATGAAATACAAAGAGGGGCAGCAGCCCTTTCCGTAGCTGCAGGGGCAACAAACAGTCTGGATGATTAACTGATCTGGCCTTGTAACACTAACCAAAACGGCCTTGCTGTGCTGGTACTGCCAACGGCTGAAAGCAAGAGGAAACTACAGCCGTAATTTTTCCCGAGGGCATGCTGCTTTACTGTATGGTTAAATGATGATGGCGTCCTCTTGGGTAAAATATTCCGGAGGTAAAATAGTCCCCCATTCTGATCTCCGAGCGGGGAATACTCAAGAGGATGTCGTTATCAGGAGAAAGAAAACTGGCGTTGTACGGATCGGAGCGTGGAATGTCAGATCCCTTAATCGGACAGGTAGGTTAGAAAATTTAAAAAGGGAAATGGATAGGTTAAAGTGAGATATAGCGGGAATTGGTGAAGTTCGGTGGCAGGAGGAACAAGACTTCTGGTCGGGTGACTACAGGGTTATATACACAAAATCAAATAGGGGTAATGCAGGAGTAGGTTTAATAATGAATAGGAAAATAGGAATGCGGGTAAGCTACTGCAAACAGCATAGTGAACGCATTATTGTGGCCAAGATAGATACGAAGCCCACACCTACTACAGTATTACAAATTCATATGCCAACTAGCTCTGCAGATGACGAAGAAATTGAAGAAAAGTATGATGAAATAAAAGAAATTATTCACATAGTGAAGGGAGATGAAAATTTATTAGTCAAGGGTGACTGGAATTCGGCAGTAGGAAAAGGGAGAGAAGGAAACGTATTAGGTGACTATGGATTGGGAGTAAGAAATGAAAGAGGAAGCCGCCTGGTAGAATTTTGCACACAGCACAACTTAATCATAGCTAAAACTTGGTTCAAGAATCATAAAAGAAGGTTGTATACATGGAAGAAGCCTGGAGATACTGACAGGTTTCAGATAGATTATATAATGGTAAGACAGAGATTTAGGAACCAGGTTTAAATTTGTAAGACATTTCCAGGGGCAGATGTGGACTCTGACCACAATCTATTGGTTATGAACTGTAGATTAAAACTGAAGAAACTGCATAAAGGTGGGAATTTAAGGAGATGGGATCTGGATAAACTGACTAAACCAGAGGTTGTTCAGAGTTTCAGGGACAGCATAAGGGAACAATTGACAGGAATAGGTGAAAGAAATACAGTAGAAGAAGAATGGGTAGCTTTGAGAGATGAAACAGTGAACAGTGAGATACTGAATTTAATTGATGAAAGGAGAAAATACAAAAATGGAGTAAATGAAGCAGGCAAAAAGGAATACAAACGTCTCAAAAATGAGATCGACAGCAAGTGCAAAATGGCTAAGCAGGGATGGCTAGAGGACAAGTGTAAGGATGTAGAGCCGTATATCACCAGGGGTAAGATTGATACTGCCTACAGGAAAATTAAAGAGACCTTTGGAGAAAAGAGAACCACTTGCACGAATATCAAGAACTCAGATGGAAACCCAGTTCTAAGCGAAGAAGGGAAAGCAGAAAGGTGGAAGGGGTATATAGAGGATCCCTACAAGGGCGATGTTCTTGAGGACAAGACTATGGAAATGAAAGAGGATGTAGATGAAGATGAAATGGGAGATACGATACTGCGTGAAGAGTTTGACAGAGCACTGAAAGATCTGAGTCGAAACAAGGCCCCCAGAGTAGACAACATTCCATTGGAACTACTGACGGCCTTGGGAGAGCCAGTCCTGACAAAACTACAATCTGGTGAGCAAGAGGTATAAGATAGGCTAAATGCCCTCAGACTTCAAAAAGAGTATAATAGTTCCAATCCCAAGGAAATCAGGGGTTGACAGATGTGAAAATTACCGAACTATCAGTTTAATAAGCCACGGCTGCAAAATACTAACACGAATTATTTACAGACGTATGGAAAACTGGTAGAAGCCGACCTCGGGGAAGATCAGTTTGGATTCCGTAGAAATTTGTAGACTTAGAGAAAGGTTTTGACAATGTTGACTGGAATACTCTCTTTCAAACTCTGAAGGTGGCAGGGGTAAAATACAGGGAGTGAAAGGCTATTTACAATTTGTACAGAAACCAGATGGAAGTTATAAGAGTCGAGGGGCATGAAAGGGAAGCAGTGGTTGGGAAGGGAGTGAGACAGGTTTGTAGCCTATGCCCGATGTTATTCAATCTGGATATTGAGCAAGCAGTGAAGGAACAAAAGAAAAATTCGGAGTAGGAATTAAAATTCATGGAGAAGAAATAAAAACTTTGACGTTCGCCGATGACATTGTAATTCTGTCAGAGACAGCAAAGGACCTGGAAGAGCAGTTGAACGGAATGGACAGTGTCTTGAAAGAAGGATATAAGATGAATATCAACATAAGCAAAATGAAGATAATGGAATGTAGTCGAATTAAATCTGGTGATGCTGAGGGAATTAGATTAGGAAATGAGACACTTAAAGTTGTAAAGGTGTTTTGCTATTTGGGGAGCAAAATAACTGATGATGGTCGAAGTAGAGAGGATATAAAATGTAGACTGGCAATGGCAAGGAAAGCGTTCCTGAAGAAGAGAAATTTGCTAACATCGACTATAGATTCAAGTGTCAGGAAGTCGCTTCTGACATTATTTGTATGGAGTGTAGCCATGTATGGAAGTGAAACGTGGACGATAAATAGTTTAGACAGAAAGAAAATAGAAGCTTTCGAAACGTGGTGCTACAGAAGAATGGTGAAGGTTAGATGGGTAGATCACATAACTAATGAGTAGGTGTTGAATAAAGTTGGGGAGAAGAGAAATTTGTGGCACAACTTGACTAGAAGAATGGGATCGCTTGGTAGGACATATTCTGAGGCATCAAGGGATCACCAATTTAGTATTGGAGAGCAGCGCGGTGGGTAAAAACCGATGAGGGAGACCAAGAGATGAATACAGTAAAGCCGGCCGTGATACCCGTGCGGTTCTAGGCGCTGCAGTCCGGAACCGCGGGACTGCTACGGTCGCAGGTTCGAATCCTGCCTCGTCCATGGATGTGTGTGATGTCCTTAGGTTAGTTAGGTTAGTCAGGTCTAGGGGACTGATGACCTAAGATGTTAAGTCCCATAGTGCTCAGAGCCATTTGAACCAATACAGTAAACAGATTCAGAACGATGTAGATTGCAGTAGGTACTGGGAGATGAAGTTTGCACAGGATAGAGTAACACGGAGAGCTGCATCAAACCAGTCTCCGGCTGAAGACCACAACAACAAAAATTTCTTATATACACCTTGTTACCACTTGTTGTTGGTATTTGTGGTTTTCTGTATTTTGCGTTACAGTTGTTTTTATTTCACAGTCATCTGGAACCATGGAGAACTTAATGTGCACAGTTATTTAGATCGATAATTTAGACTGGGAATGTTCCGGTTAACATTATTTTATTCTGTGTCGAAGATTGCGTGTATGCGCGCGCAATGTTCCATTTATATTTTCTGTATTCCCTACTATCTTCGTTGGAAAATTGCGCTTTTAAACTTCCGGTGTGCCACTGTTTACAAGATATGAAAACAAGATGGTGAACAGTTGGATGTATTGTGAGCGGAAATTTTGAATCTTGTTTTTGTCTTAGCGTTTGAAAGGTGTAGGTGTCTGTCTGAGTTTATGGGTTTGAATCGATCGACAATTATTTTAGAGCTGCAAACAGAGTTTCGATGCGGACAGCTGTGTGTTCGTTTATTATTTCTTTTCCTTTAAATATTACCTCCATCATTTGGTAGTTTTCGAGGACTGTTGCTACATTTGAGAATTTTAGGTCGCTGTTGATCTCAGTTAGGATCTCAGTTAGTCTGTGGTCCATATCCACAGGGTATTTTGCGTATGTAGATTGGCAGCAGTTACAAAAAGTTGACGAAAACTACCAAATACAGAAAGCGATAGTTGAAGGAAAATGAGTAATAAACGAATACGCAGCTCTCTACAACGGAACACTGTTCCCTGCCCTGGAAGAACTGATAGACGACCCAACCCCCCCCCCCCTCCTTCTCTCCCCTCCGCACCTCTCTCTCTCTCTCTCTCTCTCACACACACACACACACACACTCACACTCACACACACTCACGCGCGCCCGCAATTTACCACATACAATAAAACAAATGTTACCAGCACATTCCTAGGCATAAATTTTCGATGTAAATAACTGTCTAGATTAAATTCTCCACGGCTGGAGATGACTAACTACGAAATAAAAACAGCTGGTCAAATGGCTCTGAGCACTATGGAACTTAACTTCTGAGGTCATCAGTCCCCTAGAACTTAGAACTACTTAAACCTAACTAACCTAAGGACATCACACACATCCATGCCCGAGGAAGGATTCGAACCTGCGACCGTAGCGGTCGCGCGGTTCCAGACTGTAGCGCCTATAGCTTCTCGGCCACGCCGGCCGGTAAAACAGCTGTAACACAAAAAACAGAAAACCACGAAAACCACAGCATATGGTAACAAGGTGTATACAAAACGTTTTTGCCTGTTATCAAATTTGCGAATACGTTTCTTAAAAACCGAAACTTCTGTATGTACAGATAGTAAAGACTAATTTTTTCTATTATTTAAGAGGAATAAAATGAAACAGCCCACTGATGGTGCCGTAACTTCAACGAAACATATTCGGGTCAAAAGGATGTGTATGGTACAGGCGGAACCTATCCATAAACAAATTTATTTGCAAGAAAGCACGAACACAAGCGTGAACTTCAACTCCAGGTTGAATATTGTATTCACACAGGAAATTAGCTAGGGCTCCGAAAACAACGATCATGCGAAACGCAGTGATAGCTCTTCATACATAATATTGCAAGCTCACGCCCCCACCCCCGAAATAGAGAAAATAACCACGTTTCTCGTCAGTGCGCTTGAATTCGTGCCAGGATTTATTGAAACCCAGGCTAGTGGACAGCCAAGCGTGACTCTACAACCAGACGGTGGGCCCAGTGCGTCTGCCCTGATAACAACCCCAGCTGTCAACAGCAGGTTTCGTCAGGTGAGCACCGATTACAAAATGGTTCAAATGGCTCGGAGCACTATGCGACTTAACTTCTGAGGCCATCAGTCGCCTAGAACTCAGAACTAATTAAACCTAACTAACCTAAGGATATCACACACATCCATGCCCGAGGCAGGATTCGAACTTGCGACCGTAGCGATCGCTTGGCTCCAGACTGCAGCGCCTAGAACCGCACGGCCACTCCGGCCGGCGCACCGGTTACACAGGTCAAGTCTGGCATATGTTGCAGTAATTAGTAAACAGTAGAATGACTTAAATAAAATGAATGGAAATTGAGTAGAAGTAAAATAATAAAGATTGTGTCAGCTCAGTGGCGAAATTAATAGTGTGTATTATATTTTCAGTTGTAAGAACTATACGATGGTCTAACATAAAATTATTTAATGTGTGTATGTTTCCACGACAAGGTTAAGGGATTAATATCGTAGCTTAGTGCAGTTAAGATCACATGAATAAAAAATAAGATTTGACAGTTTTTCCAGCACCGATAGAGATAGCACAGCCGTCAGCCCACTCAAGTTGTTAGGGAGAACGACGGTTCAAATCCCTGTCCGGCCATCCAGATTTACTTTTTTCCATACCTCACCTAAACTGCTCCAGGCAAATGTCGGGATGGTGCCTTTGAAGGAGCACTGGAAGTTTCCTTCCCCATTCCTAACCCACGCCCGGGTTCGATTCCCGGCGGGGTCAGGGATTTTCTCTGCCTCGTGATGGCTGGGTGTTGTGTGCTGTCCTTAGGTTAGTTAGGTTTAAGTAGTTCTAAGTTCTAGGGGACTGATGACCATAGATGTTAAGTCCCATAGTGCTCAGAGCCATTTGAACCATTTGAACCCATTCCTAACTTCTGCTTTGTCTCTAATCAACCTCGCTATCGATAGCACGTCAAACTCTAAATCTTCCTTCTTTCCTTGCAGACTGCCCAGACAGCCAAAACCAAAGAGCAGGTCCCGAGGACGCGATACTACAAAAGTTCATCACTAAATACACCAACACCGGCGCAAAGTTAGTCGTCTAGTCGCGAAAAAATACAACAGTCGAAAGGCAGCTTGAAAGTCTCAAAAAAGTCAAAACTAGAGACAGCAATGCCACACAAATATTGGAGGGTAGCAAACAATACGTAAAGCTATGAAGGGGTTCGACTACAGTGGCTCGAAACCAAACACAGAAAATGGCCGGCTTCGATTCATTGGTAGGATACTGGGCAACTACAATTTGTCTGTAAAAAGAGTTTGCTTCCAAAACACTTGTACAATCAGACTGGAAAATTTTTCGAGTGTAATTCTTGTCTAACTGACAGGGAAATCGCATGCTTAGTTCCCTTTTCCTTCTCTAACAAGGGAGAAGACCAATCCGACATGTCGAAAGGCACTCTCAATTTCATTATACTGGAGGGCTAAAACGAAAGCAAAGCACTTTCAGAATTTTAGGTGATAAGACGCGCTGCTAGTATTTTTTTGATTGTTGAAATTACTCGTTTTTGCGGCGGGGCGAACCGCTTATGACTGTGGTTTGTACAACCCCTCCTGCCTAGCGCACAGGGGCCGGGGCAACAGACCGTAGTGCTGTGTAACGCAAATATCCAGGGTAACGCGCGAAACTGAAGCACTGAAACCACACAAAAATTTTCTTCTTTTTCTTCCTTAACGTTTGTCCCACCTGGTGGCATGGTCCTCCGAGTGCATTCGCTGTCTCCATTTTGTACACTCGTGGGCCATGTCTGGGTGGTGCTCTCCCACGACTTCCACTGTGTATGCTGCCTTTGCAGTGATGTCCTCTACACGCTGCCCATATCGAAATCATCGCAGACGGCCTTCTCGTATTCTATTCTGGATCGTGCGATCTCAAAACGTTTCCTGTTACTGTTGTTCGAAACGTAATTCAGTCGAGTGATGCCAGCCGTCCATCCAAGCATCTTAGTCTCCATGACACCCAATCGTCGTTCTGCCTCTTTTGTAGCTGGCCAACACTCGGTGTCGTAGAGAGCAACAGGACGCATGACAGTCCGGCAGATCTTTGACTTCGGACGATCCTTACTCCGACGAACGCAGGTGGCACCTCTTGTCGTTCGCTACGTCGTCCAGGTTGGCTACGTCCTTGTGTTGACCTCATCTGTACGTCGGCCATCGCTAGAGATTGTAGAACTGAGATACATAAATTTTGATACTCTTCTCCGTCAATACTGATGGTCCCGGCTTCTCGCGGATCTGATGTCATGTACTCAGTTTCCTTCTCGTTGCGTCGCAGGCCACATAATCAGTCGCTCCACATTGTTGTGTTTGGTGCTTGAGATCAAACTTGGTCTCCGCAGCCAACATGACATCATCAGCATATGGAAGTGTGCATGGTAGTGGAATGTGCATGTGTGATGTGGCAGCGTCCATCACAAGAATGAACAACAGTGGTGATAAGGACGAGCCTGGGCGGACTCTTGCTGCGATGCGAAAGTCGTTTGACGCTCCTGCAGCCACTTGGACATAGCTCCTCGGTTCTACACACAGAACCAGGACCCAGTTGAAAACGTACTCTGGAATGCCGTGGTCTCTAATTACTAACCTGGTAACCCACCAAAAGCCTTTCCCAGGTCTAGAAAAGCAAGGTGCAATGGCTTGTCCTTTTCGCGGTATTTTTCAAACCAGCAACCGCACAGCAGAGATTGCGTTAGTTGTGCCACATTTTTTTTACAATTACGGCTTGGTTGCTTGTGCCATGAGCTATCTCGGGAATTCATTTGTCGAGAATGCGTTCACGGATCTTCATCGCGTAATCAGTAAGCTGATCGGGCGTAACTGAAACACTCAGCCGGTCTTTCTTTTTGAAGATTGGTACACCGAAGCCCCGCTGCCAGTCTGTCGGTATTCTACCTTCTCTGATGATCTGGTTGAAAAGTTCTGTCAGCCAACTTGTCGCTTTCCACTGTTGAGAACGCTATACAAAAAATTTCACGTATAGGACATTTGTTGTGTAAAAAAGCCGTTCATATCGAAGCTAAACTATTGCAGATGATATTGTTCGAGAGGTGGATAGCACAGGAAAATAGACCACGGTAGTGTTTGATATTATATTACAGACGACTTCCATCAGTTGGGACTTTAATTTGTTGAAATGAAATAGTTGTTACACATGCTGTACAACATTCTGAAACAATTCCTGTTGCACAGTTCGTGTGATAACTTTTGAATAATGTATAGTTTACTAACAATGAAACACAGCCTTTTTTAATTCCCCATAGTCATCACAATAAAGAAATGACAACGGAATGACAGAAGAGAACATTTTCCTGACATGAGGAAAGAGAAATTAGTGCATTCAGGCAGTTCTCTGTAACTGCCACTTTTACACAGAACTGCGGTGGAATAAAAAATTGTACTGGTCGTTGCTCTGCTTATTGGGCTGTATACCAGGCATACTTAATGGAAACCGTAAAACGTGCCGATGAAAACTGATAATGCAGAAATAACTGATATTTAAGAATACTGTTTCCCTGATAAATTTCAAATGACACGGACCTATTGGGAATTACATTGTCCGACAATTTCCTTAAAAATACTATCTATAGTATAATAAACTCTTTATCTGGAGGTTGAGTAACATGGGTATTTCAGTATGGAAACAAAATTCTATCGATAGTCTCTTCGTCGTCCTTCTCAAAGACAGAGCTCTTGTTAAGTCCAGGCCAAGAGTCTAACAAAAGCAATCAATTGCTTTCCACTACTAGTCAGAAACCATTTCGAGTGAAACGTTAAAATGATTCTTTCGTATTTTTCCTGATTTTGATACGTCGAGTGTAAGTTTCTTTCCAGTAAGCAGTCCTTCTGTTATTTTTGGTCGTAATTTGCCTGCAGGTCACTGAAGACCGATACAAAGGCGCGGAAACAGTTATCCACTCATACTTATTACAGGGATTGTAGTAGGCCTATACGAATGTGTCACAGCATTCATCGATTTCGCCTCGAAATGCTAAATCTGCGGTTTGCTCGCAGTTCTTTCACCAGACCTGACAGATTGGCACTAGACACGGCAGATGTGCGGATAACGGCAAGCTTCGCCTTCACGTCGATTACGAATTAATCGCATCTCCTGTACGTATTTACTTGATGTAGAGTTGGTAGTTTTGCGAGTTCCTATATTGTGCGATTTCTGGAATGTGGTTGATCAGTCGATAAGGCCTTGAAATCAGCAGTCCTCGTCTCACTTGAGATTCATAGGACCTCGTCTAGTGGACGTCCATCGCTAACGGTGCTTCACAGGAGCAGTCTTAGAGTAAATATTTCGAGTACCGCTGGTTTTCTTTCACACTTCTGCTAGTTTCATTTTGGAGCATATTTTTTACTTTGCGTATGTTTTCTTCCATTTATCGGTTCACGGGCAGATTTTACGAAGCAAAAGTTTGGACACTTCTCAATATGAAGCGCTATCACAATGAATATTAATACAGTTTCATCTCAATTATTAACAATTACGATACAGCAGAAGGAACTGGCAATTATGAATTCTTTACAGACGAATGGAAAAACTGGTAGAAGCCGACCTCGGGGAAGATCAGTTTGGATTCCATAGAAATGTTGGAACACGTGAGGCAATACTGACCCTACAACTAATCTTAGAAGCTAGATTAAGGAAAGGCAAACCTACGTTTCTAGCATTTGTAGACCTAGAGAAAGCGTTTGACAATGTTGACTGGAATACTCTCTTTCAAATTCTGAAGGTGGCAGGGGTAAAAATACAGGGAGCGAAAGGCTATTTACAATTTGTACAGAAACCAGATGGCAGTTGTAAGAGTCGAGGGGCATGAAAGGGAAGCAGTGGTTGCGAAGGGAGTGAGACAGCGTTGTAGCCTCTCCCCGATGTTATTCAATCTGTATATTGAGCAAGCAGTAAAGGAAACAAAAGAAATATTCGGAGTAGGAATTAAAATCCATGGAGAGGAAATAAAAACTTTGAGGTTCACCAATGACATTGTAATTCTGTCAGAGACAGCAAAGGACTTGGAAGAGCAGTTGGACGGAATGGACAGTGTCTTGAAAGGAGGATATAAGATGAACATCAACAAAAGAAAAACGAGGATAATGGAATGTAGTCGAATTAAGTCGGGTGATGCTGAAGGAATTAGATTAGGAAATGAGACGCTTAAAGTAGTAAAGAAGTTTTGCTATTTGGGAAGCAAAATAACTGATGATGGTAGAAGTAGAGAGGATATAAAATGTAGACTGGCAGTGGCAAGGAAAGCGTTTCTGAAGAAGAGAAATTTGTTAACATCGAGTATAGATTTAAGTGTCAGGAAGTCGTTTCTGAAAGTATTTGTATCGAGTGTAGCCATGTATGGAAGTGAAACATGGACGATAAATAGTTTGGACAAGAAGAGAATAGAAGCTTTCGAAATGTGGTGCTACAGAAGAATGCTGAAGATTAGATGGGTAGATCACATAACTAAAGAGGAGGTATTGAATAGAATTGGGGAGAAGAGGAGTTTGTGGCACAACTTGACTAGAAGAAGGGATCGGTTGGTAGGACATGTTCTGAGGCATCAAGGGATCACAAATGTAGCATTGGAGGGCAGCGTGGAGGGTAAAAATCGCAGAGGGAGACCAAGAGATGAATACACTAAGCAGATTCAGAAGGATGTGTGTTGCAGTAAGTACTGGGAGATGAAGAAGCTTGCACAGGATAGGGTAGCATGGAGAGCTGCATCAAACCAGTCTCAGGACTGAAGACAACAACAACATCTCTAACGTCGATCAGTTGTAGAATTTTGGAACACGTATTATGTTCTAGTATAACGACTTTTCTGGAGACTAGAAATCTACTCTGTAGGAATCAGTATGGGTTTCGAAAAAGACGGTCGTGTGAAACCCAGCTCGCGCTATTCGTCCACGAGACTCAGAGGGCCATAGACACGGGTTCCCAGGTAGATGCCGTGTTTCTTGACTTCCGCAAGGCGTTCGATACAGTTCCCCACAGTAGTTTAATGAACAAAGTAAGAGCATATGGACTATCAGACCAATTGTGTGATTGGATTGAAGAGTTCCTAGATATCAGAACGCAGCATGTCATTCTCAATGGTGAGAAGTCTTCCGAAGTAAGAGTGATTTCAGGTGTGCCACAGGGGAGTGTCGTAGGACCGTTGCTATTCGCAATATACATAAATGATCTTGTGGATATCATCGGAAGTTCACTGAGGATTTTTGCAGATGATGCTGTGATGTATCGAGAGGTTGTAACAATAGAAAATTGTACTGAAATGCAGGAGGCTCTGTGATGTGTCGGCAGCTGGGCCAACACCTTGTAGATCGAAGTGGCTGAAAGTGCACGCTAAACTAACGCAGACGGGCTTGAAGTACTGGAACAGGAGACTTATTAATGAATAAGAAGAAAAGTACGTGGGTGCTTGTTACTTAACTTTAATGAATCCTTGGAATACATCTCTCTTGAATATTCGTTAGCTATAAGCACTGATACAAATGGCGCCTTGCTAGGTAGTAGCTATGGACTAAGCTGAAGGCTATTCAATCTGTCTCTCGGCAAATGAGAGGAAGGCTTCGTACGTCTGGTCGCAAGCTATGTCGTCCGTACAACTGGGGCGAGGTCTAGTCCGTGTCTTGTGACCTGCCATGTGGTGGCGCTAGGTTTGCGATTACACAGTGGCGACACGCGGGTCCGACATGTACTACAGGACCGCGGCCGATTTAAGTTACCACCTAGCAAGTGTGGTGTCTGGCGGTGACACCACATTCCTCCCCCGCAAATCGGCGAACGGTCGTGAGATAAGGCTTCCGCCCGCCGTGGGGAGGACCCCATGTTGACGTATGCGATGAGGTGGGGAGCCTAACAACAGGCGAGGCTGTGCCACCCGCACCCGGCCATTCGGTCCGAGGGGAGCTAGGAAACGCCTGCAAACCTAGTCCAGGGTGCACGTCAACATGAGGTGTATGCGCACGTAAGGAGACAAGAGGGGCCGAAGGGTCGACCTCCATGTGGTCGGAGCACCCGACGGGCGAAGACGACATCTGGTCCGGAGCGGGCAAGAGGTCCATGGCGGAGGACGGCTGGTCACGGGAAGCGAGCGGCGGCGCGTGACCCAGGGAGGCGCCAGGCGGCTGCAGCGAAGCGTCCGCTGCGGGCGGCGCCGGCGGCGGCTGCGGCGGCGGCGGCGCGACGCCATTAGGCAAAATGGAAGGCAGCGTCGGTAACACCTGGGGATGAGGCGAGCCAGTAGATGGGTCCCCAGGGCGCTGACCTGACGGCACCGTCGCTGAAAGCAGACGGGGAGCGGCAGAACCCAGGCGACGACAGAGGCGCAGCTGATTGAGATGCTGACGCACCTCACCAGAGGCCCCCAAAACCAAATACATCGCGCGGCCGAGGCAGCGAAGAATGCGCCCTGCGAGCCAACGCCGTGAACCGCGATAGGTGCGATAATAGACAACGGCGCCACGAGCAAAAACCGGAGTCTGCCGCTGCACAGGAACCTGATGCGGCGGATGCAGCAAAGACATCAGGGTGCGATGAGAACGACCATGAAGCAACTCAGCCGGCGAGCGACCATCGCGGGGCTGAGAGCGATACGAAGACAAAAAGAGCAACAAAGCGTCCTCCCGAGAATGCGACTCTTTCAACTTCAACATCTGTGACTTGAAAGTCCGGACCAAGCGTTCCGCGGCACCGTTTGACTGAGGCGAAAACGGCGCGGATGTCAGATGTTGAATACCATTGGCCTTGCAGAATGACTGAAATTCTGCGGACATGAATTGTGGGCCATTGTCGGAAACAATAGTCTGCGGAAGACCTTCAATGCAAAAGATAGCAGACAAGGCTTGGATTGTGGCAGAAGACGTCGTGGAAGACATCCGGACAACAAAAGGAAAATTACTGAAAGCATCGACCACAACCAACCATCGAGCATTCCAGAATGGACCAGCAAAATCGATGTGCAAGCGTTGCCAAGGGGAAGTGGCTTTCGGCCATGCAAAGAACTTCCGCGGCGGTGCGGAGTGTTGTGCGGCACACGCCACACAAGAGGAGCACATATTCGTAATCGCAGCATCGATGCCGAACCAAGTACAGTGCTGACGAGCAAGTTGTTTCGTACGCACTATACCCCAATGTCCTTGGTGGAGAAGCTTTAAGACAGAGGACTGTAACGAACGTGGGACCACGACTCTGGACTGATCATTATCGGAACGCAACAACAAAACACCACGTCGTACAAAAAGTCTCTCCTTGTGAGCAAAAAAACGGCGAACCAAAGGACCCTCGATCCGTGACTTTGACAAGGTCCATTGCGTAGCAACAAAACGCAAAACAGTAGCAAGGACAGGGTCAGCAGCTGTGGCTGTAGCTACACGACGAAAATCAATCGGAAACGATTCGACCACGGCATCGGCTTCCGAATCAATGAACATGCAAGCAAGTTCGGAAGAATCGAATGCTTTATCCTCAGCAACAGGCAAACGGGACAACGCATCAGCGTTTCCGTGCTTAGCAGTGGACCGATACAAGATATCGTAGCGGTACTGCGAGAGAAAAAGTGACCACCGAATGAATTTCTGCGCTGTACGTGGAGGTACAGGCTTGTTTGGATGAAAAAGCGATGTCAAAGGTTTGTGGTCCGTGATGATTGTAAAGTGACGACCATACAAGAAGTCATGGAACTTGGTAACACCAAACACGAGAGCTAAAGCTTCTTTCTCTATCTGTGAATAATTTCTTTGCGCAGATGAGAGCAATTTGGACGCAAAGGCAATAGGGCGATCATGCGAACCATCTTTGTGCGCAAGCACAGCACCGATCCCGAAATCCGAGGCATCTACCATCAACAAAAGAGGTTTTCGGGGATCGAATGGCGTAAGGCACGTATTTGAAAGTAACGCCGATTTCAACTGGCGAAAGGCGCGTTCGCATTCCGTCGTCCAGACGAACGGAACACCTTTACGGCGTAAACGATGAAGCGGAGCTGAAATGGAAGAAGCATTGCGCAAAAATTTATTATAATAATTTATTTTACCCAACACACTCTGTAGCTGTTTCAAATCTTGCGGAGCAGGTAAGTCCTGTATGGCACGGAGGTGCTCTGGACTCGGATGTATACCTTGGGCATTTATGACATGCCCCAGGTAGGGTAAGTCCCGAGCAAAAAACACACATTTGTCCTTCCTCAAGCGAAGACCATTCTGACGCAAGACCTGAAATAATGTTCGGAGATTTTGCATATGGTCTGCTTCTGTCTGTCCTGAGATCACAATATCGTCCAGATAGTTCGCAGCAGTAGGGACCGACGCACAAATAGTTTGTAAATATTGCTGAAACAAAGCAGGTGCGGATGCACACCCGAATGGCAGTCTTTTGAAGCGATACAAGCCAAGATGCGTGTTAACCACTAAGACGCGCTGGGATTCTTCGTCCACAGGTATTTGCAAGTACGCATCTGCTAGGTCCAACTTTGAAAAATATTTTCCCGGGCACAGTTTGTCAAAAAGATCTTCCGGGCGGGGTAAAGGAAAAGTAGCAGTCACAAGTTGAGGATTCACAGTTGCCTTGAAGTCCACACAAAGTCTCAGTTTACCGGAAGGTTTTGGCAAAATTACTAAGGGTGAGGCCCAGAGAGAAGCCTGCACACGTTCAATTACACCTTGAGATTCTAAATCGTGTAATGTTCTGGCGACCTCATCACGCAATGCGTGGGGAACATTGCGCGCTCTGAAAAATTTCGGTTGCGCGTTGTCTTTCAGTTCCAAATGTGCTTCATAGTTCTTAGCGCAACCAAGGCCCGGTGCAAAAATGTCTGCAAATTCTTCACAAAGACTAGAAACACTGGCGGAAGGCACAGTCTGATTCACTGATAGGACCTGATTTACTATAGACAGATTAAACAACTGAAATAAATCTAAACCAAACAAGTTCACTGCAGTAGAAGAACGAAGAACGTAAAGTGACACAAGTTTTGTTTGTCCCTTGTATGTTGCAAGAAGGCTGCACTGTCCTAACACAGGTATATGCTGTCCTGAGTAACTATGTAACTTAACATTTGCAGCACGCAATGGCGGTTTGCCCAGTTGTTTGTACGTGTCGTGATTGATCAATGAAACTACAGCTCCGGTATCGAGCTGGAATGGTATCACTTTGCCTTCAAAGTCTAAGTCCACAAAAAGTTTATTGTCTTGCTGACGACAAGAGCGACTGTCACGTGCAATTTGAACTGATACAGGTACAGAAGCACTTGCGACTTTACGGGAATTCCGGCGACGTCGACGCACACTTTTGGTGGGACGAACACAGTCACTGTTAGCTAAAGTGTCACTGGACGGGTGGGAATGAACTACATGAATGTCCATGGGCGAAGGTCCACGAGCCCGAGTGTCCTGTGTTCGATTCCGGCGCGAAGCAAAAGGCCTGGAATTTGTGTGATTGTCTGATCTTTTTCTGGCAAACACTTTGAACATGTCCCTTCTTGTGACAGTAAAAGCAAATAGCTTGGCGTGACGGGCAATTTTCACGCGAATGTCTAGTTGCACACCGCGGGCATGATTTCACTGCATTTGCTTGCTTACGCGGCGCACGTGTTTGCAAGGTAGGCTGCCGCTGCTGCGACGGGCACGAGGGCCGCCTAGCGTCCCGTGCAGCGGGCCCGGCGGGCCGGTTAATGTGACACACTGCTGGCGAAGTTTCAAATGAGTCCTGAGCAAAGTCAAGTGTGTCTTGCCTATCCAATATGTCTATCACTTGTTGGAGGGAGGGATTAACTAGTTTCAAAATCTGTTCCCTTATGCGAACATCAGAAACGTTCTGTGCTATTGCATCACGCACCATAGTGTCTGAATAAGGAAGTCCACATTCGCATTCAAAGGCACACTCCCTAGTAAGTCCTTGCAAAGTTGCTACCCACTCCCTATTAGTCTGACCGGCCGTACGTTTTGTACGAAAGAACGTATACCGTTTTGCAACTACATTTACTGTTTCTTTGAAATAGGCATCTAAAGCAGACAAAATGTCTTCGTAGGACAGAGTTGCTACGTCGCGTCGGGGAAACAATTTCACTATCACACGGTAGGTAGACACACCGACACAAGAAAGCAAAAACGGCTGCCGCTCTTTACCTTGAATTCTGTAGGCTGCTAGATGAAAGTTGAACTGGCGAGACCATTCGTGCCAGGTCTCTTCGGCCGCCACGTATGGTCGAAAAGGAGGTGCAACAGCGTTTTGTGGCAGCGGTAGCGAAGAAGCGGCGGCTGCCGCATCGTTTTGCAGCGCACGTTGACCCTGGACGAGCTGTCCAAGGGCTTCCAATAACGCCTGCGTCTGCTGATTCTGTAAGCGAAAAAATTCGGACAGTACATCTGGAGATTGTGGCGAAGCCATGACACAAGCAAATCAGAGCACAACAAGGAAAAAAAGCAATTCAGTCCAAAGCAGAAAAAACACTTTCTCCCGTCGCCATGTGATGTGTCGGCAGCTGGGCCAACACCTTGTAGATCGAAGTGGCTGAAAGTGCACGCTAAACTAACGCAGACGGGCTTGAAGTACTGAAACAGGAGACTTATTAATGAATAAGAAGAAAAGTACGTGGGTGCTTGTTACTTAACTTTAATGAATCCTTGGAATACATCTCTCTTGAATATTCGTTAGCTATAAGCACTGATACAAATGGCGCCTTGCTAGGTAGTAGCTATGGACTAAGCTGAAGGCTATTCAATCTGTCTCTCGGCAAATGAGAGGAAGGCTTCGTACGTCTGGTCGCAAGCTATGTCGTCCGTACAACTGGGGCGAGGTCTAGTCCGTGTCTTGTGACCTGCCATGTGGTGGCGCTAGGTTTGCGATTACACAGTGGCGACACGCGGGTCCGACATGTACTACAGGACCGCGGCCGATTTAAGTTACCACCTAGCAAGTGTGGTGTCTGGCGGTGACACCACACTCTGCAGCGAATTGACGCATGGTGCAGGGAATGGCAATTGAATATCAATGCAGACAAGTGTAATGTGCTGCGAATACATAGAAAGATAGATCCCTTACCATTTAGCTACAAAATAGCAGGTCAGCAACTGGAAGCAGTTAATTCCATAAATTATCTCGGAGTAGGCATTAGGAGTGATTTAAAATGGAATGATCATATAAAGTTGATCGTCGGTAAAGCAGATGCCAGACTGAGATTCATTGGAAGAACCCTGAGGAAATGCAATCCGAAAACAAAGGAAGTAGGTTACAGTACGCTTGTTCGCCCACTGCTTGAATACTGCTCAACAGTGTGGGATCCGTACCAGATAGGGTTGATAGAGAAGATCCAACGGAGAGCAGCGCGCTTCGTTACAGGATCATTTAGTAATCGCGAAAGCGTTACGGAGATGATAGATAAACTCCAGTGGAAGACTCTACAGGTGAGACGCTCAGTAGCTCGGTACGGGCTTTTGTTGAAGTTTCGAGAACATACCTTCACCGAAGAGTCAAGCAGTATATTGCTCCCTCCTACGTATATCTCGCGAAGAGACCGTGAGGATAAAATCAGAGAGATTAGAGCCCACACAGAAGCATACCGACAATCCACCTTTCCACGAACAATACGAGACTGGAACAGAAGGGAGAACCGATAGAGGTACTCAGGGTACCCTCCACCACACACCGTCAGGTGGCTTGCGGAGTATGGATGTAGATGTAGATGTGCGAATAACAGCAAGCTTCGCCTCCACGTCAGCTACGAATTAATCGCATCTCCTCTACGCATTTACTTGAAGTGGAGTTGGTAGTTTTGCGAGTGCCTATATTGTGCGATTTCTGGAATGTGGTCGATCAGCCGATGAAGCCTTCAAATCAGCAGTGGTCGTCTCACTTGCGATTCATAGGTCCTCGTCTAGTGGACGTCCATCGGTAACGGTGCATTAGTTCACAGGAGCAGTCCTACAGTAAATCCTTCGAGTACCGCTGGTTTTCTTTCACACTTCTGCGAGTTTTGTTTTGGAGCATATTTTTTACTTTGCGTATGTTTTCTTCCATTTATGCGGTTCATAGTCAGATTTTATGAAGTAAAAGTCTGCACACTACTCAACAGTAAGCGCTATCACAATGAATATTAGTACAGTTTCATCTCAATTATTAACAATTACGATACCGCAAAAGCAACTGGTAATTATTACGAGTGTTAAATTAGTTGCAAATTTGAGCAAACAGTAACTGTTTCAGAGAAACTACCAGTGGGAACCAAAACTCGCTTTACAGATGAGGCGTAGCGCCGTATACCGATCTTGCCTTGGAGGCGGTTAAGTGGGAGATGTGTCTCAGAGCTGGATAGTGACAGATGGCGGCGCGAGACTGGACGCGCGCGTAGTTTATGTATCAGCCGATAGAGGACAATATTGAATGGGGGACTGATTTAGTTTCGATTGTCCCCACTAGAGTGCACTAAAGTAATAGAAAGTTTTTCATAAACTGTTCTAGTATTTTCATTAAGTGTTATTATATCTTTTTGTGTAGGTAAAATGTTATAAATGTGTTTCAGCAGTATGAATGATGCGTGAATGTGGTTTAAGATAATTGTTTAACGAGTTATCTAGTGGGATTTAGTGTGGGAACATTTCGAAGAAGTATGGATGTGGACAAAGGGGATTTTTGTAGAATAGATTTGTAAAGTAAGTTTATGGTAAAGGGAAAGTTAATTCAGGTATAAATAACAATAGTAAATAACTTCATGCATAAGCAAAACTTCAGCATATTAGATAATTACGTCGGTAAAAAGTGCAGTCGTTAGGTTTACTATTTTGCGATTGGTTATTGATGAAAAGCGAAAGTTTGGTTTGCTATTGGCTGTTGAGTAAACTGACCAATGGTAAAGCAATATTCTTCGCGCGCCTTTCTCTGCTGGTAGAGAAGACTTTGAGTGTGCAGTAGAAGAGTGGGAGGCTAGCCATGAAACAGTTCGGACGTGTGTAGTAGTAGTTCCGATGGAAACGAGAAGTTGCCCGATCTAGCAGTGTTTCATACATCAAAAGTGTGATAAAGTGACCGCATAATTATTCCGATGAGTGTGTAGAAATTTCGGAATTTTTAAG
Source organism: Schistocerca nitens (assembly GCF_023898315.1). Taxonomy (NCBI): domain Eukaryota; kingdom Metazoa; phylum Arthropoda; class Insecta; order Orthoptera; family Acrididae; genus Schistocerca; species Schistocerca nitens. Next base: position 21,555,310 of record NC_064622.1, read on the forward strand.
TGAATTTTGTGACGAGGAAAGACATATATTCCGCGTGGCGTATTGAGCAAGTCGGTGGCTAATAACTGTGACTGCATTAGGTACCGACAGATATTTGGAGAGCATTCTCAAACAAAAAAACAAAACGTATTTTTCTAGCTATTACGTTCTTGGGAGATGCAACCTCATAAACTTGCTAACTTGAGTGAAAGGGATTGTGAGTGACTGTGTTAAGACTAGCACAGGCTTGGCAGTGGTACTTGTTCACCTAAGTTTCAGGATATATTAATTAAGGACAAGACTTCCAACCTTTCATTTCGTGTGAAAACTTTCTCCCGAAACGTAGATCAGTGATTTTAATTGCAGCCTGGTTCACGTCGAAGTACAGTAGGTTTCGCTCGGCTTGCCTACTGGTGATCTGCTGAGACAATGTTCACAGGTAGGGTAAGTAGGCTGTTTAGGTTTTTATGTTGGTAACGCCACGTAGCGCTCTATATGAAAATCACTGGCTGTGCTGTGGGCAGTCTGTGGCTGGTGGGCATTGTTGTAATATTCGCCATTGTAGTGTTGGGCAGTTGGAGGTGAGCCGCCAGCAGTGGTGGATGTGGGGAGTGAGATGGCGGAGTTTTGAGAGCGGATGATCTGGACAGAGACAGTAAATTTGTAAGACTGGATGTCATGAACTGATATACATATTATGACTTTTGAACACTGTTAAGGTAAATACATTGTTTGTTCTCTATCAAAATCTTTCATTTGCTAACTATGCCTATCAGTAGTTAGTCCCTTCAGTAGTTAGAATCTTTTATTTAGCTGGCAGTATTGGCGGTCGCTGTATTGCAGTAGTTCGAGTAACGAAGATTTTTGTGAGGTAAGAATTCATGAAAGGTATAGGTTATTGTTAGTCAGGGCCATTCTTTTGTAGGGATTACTGAAAGTCAGATTGCATTGCGCTAAAAATATTGTGTGTCACTTTAGTGAATGTCTGAGTACATTCAGTTTTGGTCAGCTGTTTGAAAATCAAATAACATTAGATGTTTATCAGCACAGTAATTCATTAATTTATCTAAGGGGACGTTACAGTAGGTGCAGGTTCGTCGTAAAGGGACGGAAGGAACCGCGACGGTGCTGTGTCAACCAGGGATACGCTCCCGCCTTCTTGTACGCGAGCAGTCCGCCACAGCTCCAGTAGGGATGTCTCCTCCTGCAGTCGCCTGGCGAGTTACGAATGTGGCCATTTTCAACATTTTTTTTTAAAATCTTGCAATGCATCTTAGCAACTAAAATTTTTAGAGTGTCTATCTTTCGAAGTATACTTCGAGCGTAAAAAAATTTTAAGGCTTGGACTCTTGTAAGTTCCAGGGACATGTACTTATTTTTAATAATTTCTTAAGAGACTGACAGGTAGTTTCTACACTGTTGCAAATCCGTCACTGCCGAGGCAGGACGCGGGGAACAATGGGCGGCGAGTGAGGCGGCCGGCGAAGCCCACCCCTTTCGAAACGAAAATTCAGCCAATTAAAACCTCACGGACAGCACGACAGCGGCGACAGTGAAGCGGATGCTGCGCACGCGCACAACAGAACATCTGTTACCGCCGATCGGGTCTGCACCGAAGTCAGCCGCCAGGGAGGCGGGCGTGGCTCCGCCGTGGGCCGGTGGGAGTATAATGGGAGATTCCGTAGGCTGCAATCTGAGGCTGCGCCTTGAATGCGTAATGAGCCGGTCGGTGCGCGCCGTCCTTGCCGATCGCCGCGTGACCCCGAGGGCCGGACCCCCCGGCCGCCGGCACGTTCGGTCCGCGGGGTCGCCGCCCACGCGCCGCGGCCCGCGAAACAAAAGCCGGCCGGCGATTTGTCACGAGGGCCGCGGCCGATTACGTGCGCGTGGAACACTCCAACCTACCTACGTCGGTGCTCGCACCAGTCGAAAACTCATGGTGCCCACGGAACAGAGTGGTATTACGTAAGTACACCGGGCAATAACTAGCCACCCACCCCTCTCCAAACACGCGAGGACACCTCACGGTAATGCACCCTGCCCTCCCTCCACCCCACTCGGTCCCAATCTTTCATATACCGAAGAGCGAAAGAAACTGGTGCACCTGCCTAATATCGTGTACGGCCCCCGTGTGCACTCGACCATTGTCTGAAGTAGGACTGGAGGGAATTGACACCATGAATCCTGCAGGGCTGTCCATAAATCAGTAGAGTACGAGGGGTTGGAGATCTCTTCTGAAGAAGACGCTGCAAGACGTCCCAGATATGCTCAATAATGTTCATGTCTGACGAGTTTGGTGGCGAGCGGAAGTGTTTAAACTCAGAAGACTCTTCCTGGAGCTACTCTGCAGCAATTCTGGACGTGGGGAGGGAGGGGGTGGAGGCGGTTGTCGGATTGTCCTGCTGGAACTGCCCAAGGCCGTCAGAATGCACAATGGATATGAATGGATGAAGGTGATCAGACACGATGCTTACGTGCGTGTCAGCTGTCAGAGTCGTATGTAGACGTACAAGCTTCCCAGATCACTCCAAAAGCACGCGCCCCGCACTATTACAGATCCTCCACCAGCCTGAACAGTCCCCTCCCGACATGCAGGGTCCATGGAATCGTGAGCTTGTTTCCATATCCGTACACGTCGATCTGCTCGATGCAATTTGGAACGAGACTCCTCCGACCAGGCAACATTTTTCCAGTGATCAGCAGTCCAATGTCGGTACTGAGGGGCCCAGGGGGAAGCGTATAGCTTTGAGTAGTGCAGCCATCAAGGGTACTGGTACACGAGTGGGCTTTCGTCTCTGAAAACCCATATCGATGATGTTTCGTTGAATGTTTCGCATGCTAACACTTGTTGACGGCCCAGCAGTGAAATCTGTAGTAACTTGCGGAAGGGTTGCACTTCTGTCACGTTGAACGATTCTCTTCAGTGGTCGTTAGTCCCGCTACTGCAGGATCTTTTTCCGGCCGCAGCGATGTAGGAGATTGTTTTAGCAGAATCCTGATATTCACGGTACATTCGTGAAATGTTCGTACAGGAAAATCCCCACTTTATCGCTACCTCGGAGGTGCTGTGTCCCATCGCTCGTCCGCCGACTGTAACACCACGTTGAAACTCACTTAAATCTTGATAACCTGCCATTGTAGCAACAGTAACGAATCTAACAACCGCGCAACACACTTTTTGTCTTATATAGGCGCTGCCGACCGGAGCGGCGTATTCTGCCTGTTTATATATCGCTGTGTTTAAATACGCATGCCTATACCAGTTTCTTTGGCGCTTGAGAGTATTTGTCTCAATTCGGCAATGAAAATGCTGGTCAAGTTTCTTCATCCGGAGCAGCTAATTAGATCCTGTCAAGTTACCAGATTCAGAGCATGTTGACGGCAATGCTCCACACACTGTTCCAAATAGCCCCAACACAAATTCTGTGGGATTAAGATCGGCTGATTTAGCGGGTCGGTCGAGATGCGGTAGCGCGCCCGAGTGTTCTCCACTCCAGGAACGTGTGGTTGCAGTCCTGTGGACAGCGACGTTGTTCACAGCGTACTCGTCATTCAGATTTCAAACAACAACACTGGGGCAGCGATAATGTTTAAATAAATATCCTGCTTCATTTACACGGTAACCTTAGTTAGTGGGCCCGAGTGCTGGTACGAAAAACACCCCAGACATCAGAAGCAGTCCTCGTCTCAAAGAGACGCTCCACACGTTACGGGTTAAACGCCTCATTGAGCCACTGGTGCATCCGCCGCTTCGCGTCATTCAAAATACTCGACATCGCGGCTCCCTCGAGCACACTAGGCACCGCCACTCAGGGACTGCGCACTTCCTGTGTCGTCTGGCACACAGAGGACATGCAGCACGATGCAGCTTGCCGTAGGAGCAATGGCCTTTTGCGAGGTGCCCTACATCAAACGTACATCAGAAGTTGTTTACTATCCGCCTGCATTCACCGACAGCAGCAAAATCTGTCGTTTTGAATCGATTTGTTATTGAAAAGGCGTGGTACTAGGTGGTTGTATCTGAAGTGTAAATACTCACGGACATCCAGTGCGAACTGTGATTACCGTATGGCAGCGAAAGTCTGTAGATATCATGATGAGTGGATGCCGGCAGATGATATAATGCGTTAACGCGGAACCCATTTACGCTGCAAAACAAACTAGTTCCAATTGTGGCCGAAAGGTCCAAATCTGGCGCTTTACGCTGCACGACGGTACGACATCCACGCTGTCAAACGACAAGCCAAATGGCTCTGAGCACTATGGGACTCAACTGCTGAGGTCATTAGTCCCCTAGAACTTAGAACTAGTTAAACCTAACTAACCTAAGGACATCACAAACAACCATGCCCGAGGCAGGATTCGAACCTGCGACCGTAGCGGTCTTGCGGTTCCAGACTGCAGCGCCTTTAACCGCACGGCTACTTCGGCCGGCAAACGACAAGCCATAACGTGAATCAACAGTATGACTACCGAGAGGAGAGACCGCCCATTTTTCCAGGGGAAAGTTAAGCTTTGGCAGTTTAGAATTGAAAATTATAGCACAGTTTAGGGCTATGTGTGCATAATGGTGCGGTATTTCTAAAATACAAGACAACACATCATTCACATACAGCGCTGTGAGTTTTCATAGGTCACATTAGATTTGCTTTTTCTTTCACACAGATATGTAAAATACGAGATAAAACAGGAATATATATTGGCAAAAAAACACATACTAATGTGCGTTCCACAGATTCGAAGCGAAATACTTCTTATGTTTGTGAAACACAAGTAAAAAAACTGAAAGATATTTTCATTTAAGAGGTAGTAACAAACATGTCACAGAACAACTAAATTACGAGTATAATGCACTGTAGTGCATTTGGTAATATTTAGGCTATTGTAGCCACGCATCATAAAGCACCAAATTATTTAGCTACAATTTTTTACATTGATACATTACTGCACTGCACTGCACTTGTGCGAAAGTCAGATTTTACCTACCATTCAAGTTATTTAATATTGTTAATAATATACACGCCAACTGGTTGTGCTAAGAAATTCATCAGTGGAAGACGAGAAGCTGGCCACCAATAAATCCTTTGGCTCCTCTTAAAGTAGACTTTATTAAAAGCTAAGCTTTTTATGACGGCTGGTAAGTTATTGGGAAAGTACGTTCCTGAATAATGGACACCTTTCTGGGCGAAACTGAGCTACTTTACATATATGCAAGCGTGATACTGAACGCTCGCGTTAGTTTCTGTTGTCCCGCCGAGGCTTAGACGCCATGTGGAGAAGGAGCACGGGATGTCACCAGAGGCAGCCGATAGTGGCAGTCTCCACCCAGGACTTGCGGCCTGGCGGTGCGACATCACTTCTTCGGAAAGGCACACTGTTATCTGTTATCTGTTATTCACGGTCAGCCTCGCGCAAAGATACGGCCTCCATCTGACTCCATCCCATCCCCCTTCCCCCCCCCTTATGGGGACCTACATAGTATCTGAAGGCTATGCTCCTGCTCTAAAAGACAGATACGGTCAGTAGGATTAGACATTGGGAGAATCTTAGTTCGGAAAGGGTGGTCCACAGGAAGGCTGCGTACTGCGTCAACATATGGCAACGATTCGCGGCCTATAGGTCCAGAACAACTTATTTGGGACTCTACACCCTTGTTCGCAGCTAGCACTCTTTTGAGGATTGCCCTAGCCTCACATTCTTCAAAAATGGTTCAAATGGCTCTGAGCACTATGGGACTCAACTGCTGTGGTCATTAGCCCCTAGAACTTAGAACTACTTAAACCTATGTAACCTAAGGACATCACACACATCCATGCCCGAGGCAGGATTCGAACCTGCGACCGTAGCAGTCGCACGGTTCCGGACTGCGCGCCTAGAACCGCGAGACCACCGCGGCCGGCCCTCACATTCTCTCGCGTGGAACAGCGAAAGATTATGCTGCTACTCTAATATATAAGGGAAGAGGAAGGATATGTGGGCAGTGGGGTCAGACAGGGATGTTTGGGGCTGGGTCCCGATCTGACCGCCCATTGTTTGGTTATCCAAGTTTTAATAATAAACTTTTCTTCATATCCCTTCTGGCACTCCGTCTTCAGGCCACGAGTAGCCTACCGGGACCATCCGACCGCCGTGTCATCCTCGGTGGAGGGTGCGGATAGGAGGGGCGTGGGGTCAGCACACCGCTCTCGCGGTCGTTATGATGGTATGCTTGACCGAAGCCGCTACTATTCGGTCGAGTAGTTCCTCAATTGGCATCACGAGGCTGAGTGCAGCCCGAAAAATGGCAACAGCGCATGGTGGCCTGGATGGTCACCCATCCAAGTGCCACCCACGCCCGACAGCGCTTAACTTCGGTGATCTCATGGGAACCGGTGAATCCACTGCGGCAAGGCCGTTGTCTCATATCACTTCTGGTGCAAATGATATTTTTTTTTCAAAACGTCACAGCTGATTTCATGCGCCCTACCGTGTCCAATGCTACTACTACTACTAGTACTACTACTAGTAGTAGTAGTAGTAGTAGTGAGGTAGTCACTTTCACAAAGGTACTGATTGTATCATGGTATTACGATTTAAGAACTACAAAAATAACGTCATTCATATATACAGGCATGTGTATACTTGCAATCCTAGTTTGACAAGATGTGACAGTCGTCTGTGGCCTTATGGTAGAAAGCCTCATGAGAATCCACTTAAAACATAAATCAGGATACATTTGAGCCTTCACCCTCCGCAGTACGAGGCCAGTCTGTTTAAGACAGCGCTACCTAATCGATTTATGCTTAGTGTGCTACAATGACTTGCAAACAAGTTATTCAGTAGTATAAAAGGCTAGTGCTGCGCTGTTCAGTCATTTCTCACTACCAGTCGCATCGCACACTCCTCGTATCATACACACAGTTTCATTACGTTGTATTACACACACTGTCAGCTGATACCGTGACCATATCGACGATCTCTCGTTTCAATTTTGTGTTTGGATCTTCCCGTTTGCTAGCCTGAAAAACTGAGTCGGCATCCCTCTATAATGAATGAAATGTTGGGCTCAGAAAGGCACAAGAGGTCAGTATTAGACAGGTCACAACTTTGGAAATGCGTTTCTCCAAAAATTAAAAAGGAAGAAAAACATAGTATGAAAGGGTTATGTGAAATCATAAATCTTTTATTATAGTTGCTGTTGTTTATTTGTGTATCATTTTTTTACCAGATTCCTACTCAGTCTTATGTAAATAATCCTTGACTGTATGGAATGTAATTCTTATCAGGTGCTTTTTAACTGCCTTTATAAATAAGTTCGTTTTAGTAATGTCTTTCCTTTCCTTGAGTAATTTATTGTACAGTTTTATCCGTTGATAGGGAATGCTATTTTGAGTTTTGTGTTTATTTTTTGCTGATAAATGTAAGTTCAGTCTAGATGTTTTACCATGGTCATGGAGCGAACTGTTTGTGCAATACTTGTATTTATTTGTTCTTGCTAAATGCAAGGACAGTCTTGATCTGTTTCCATGGTGATGGTGTGGTTCAAATCTCCATTCGTTTAAACAGAGCTTTGAAACGAGCTGGGCTACTACTTTTGGTTATTATTCTTGTGGCGCTTTTCTGTAGTTCAAAATTATCTTCATAGTTTGTGAACTTTCTCCCCAGAAAAGAATGCCTAAGCTAAGAAGTGAGTGGACATGTGAACATAATGCAACTAAAACACTGATGACAGGACTGTAAGCGCATAAGACGCTGATGACATTCTGTTTGCAAGTAACTTCGTGCGATCACACCATATCAACTGAGACTCAGTATTCATTCCTAGAAATTTTGCGTTCGCTATTCAGTTTACATGGATGCCACCTACAGTAAATTTAACAGTCTCATTGTCCCCTCTTCAACTTGAAACTCATGCCATTTGTTTTACACTACTGGCCATTAAAATTGCTACACCACGAAGATGACGTGCTACAGACGCGAAATTTAACCGACAGGAAGAAGATGCTGCGATATGCAAAAGATTAGCTTTTCAGGGCATTCACACAAGGTTGGCGCCGGTGGCGACACCTACAACGTGCTGACATGAGGAAAGTTTCCAACCAATTTCTCATACACAAACAGCAGTTGACCAGCGTTGCCTGGTGAAACGTCGTTGTGATGTCTCGTGTAAGGAGGAGAAAAGCGTACCATCACGTTTCCGACTTTGATAAAGGTCGGTTTGTAGCTTATCGCCATTGCGGTTTATCGTATCGCGACATTGTTGCTCGCGTTGGTCGAGATCAATGACTGTTAGCAGAATATGGAATCGGTGGGTTCAGGAGGGTAATGCGGAACGCCGTGCTGGATCCCAACGGCCTCGTATCACTAGCACCCGAGATGACAGGCATCTTATCCGCATGGCTGTAACGTATCGTGCAGCCACGTCTCGATCCCTGTGTCAACACATGGGGACGTTTGCAAGACAACAACCATCTGCACGAACAGTTCGACGACGTTTGCAGCAACATGGACTATCAGCTCCGAGACCACGGCTGCGGTTACCCTTGACACTGCATCACAGACAGGAGCGCCTGCGATGGTGTACTCAGCGACGAACCTGGGTGCACGAATGGCAAAACGTCATTTTGTCGGATGAATGCAGGTTCTATTTACAGCATCGTGATGGTCGCATCCATGTGTGGCGACATAGCGGTGAACGCACATTGGAAGCGTGTATTTTTCATCGCCATACTGGCCTATGACCCGGCGTGATGGTATGGGGTGCCATTGGTTACACGTCTCGGTCACCTCTTGTTCGCATTGACGGCACTTTGAACAGTGGACGTTACATTCCAGATGTGTTACGACCCGTGGCTCTACCCTTCATTCGATCCCTGCGAAACCCTACGTTTCAGCAGGATAATGCACCGCCGCATGTTGCAGGTCCTGTACGGGCCTTTCTGGATACAGAAAATGTTCCACTGCTGCCCTGGCCAGCACATTCTCCAGATCTTTCACCAATTGAAAACGTCTGGTCAATGGTGGCCGAACAACTGGTTCGTCACAATACGCCAGTCACTACTCTTGATGAACTGTGGTATCGTGTTGAAGCTGCATGGGCAGCTGTACCTGTACACGCCATCCAAGCTCTGTTTGACTCAATGCCCAGGCGTATCAAGACCGTTATTACGGCCAGAGATGGTTGTTCTGCGTACTGATTTCTCAGGATCTGTGCACCCAAATTGCGTGAAAATGTAATCACATGTCAGTTCTAGTATAATATATTTGTCCACTGAATACCCGTTTATCATCTGCATTTCTTCTTGGTGTAGCAGTTTTAATGGCCAGTAGTGTATTTATGTTCAATGTAAGTTTATTGCATATTGACCAGTTTTAAACTTTCGTGTGGATTTTATTTGCATTCTCTGTAAGGAGTTGTCGCATTTTCTCAGTGACTGTGATAAACTATTGCGAAACAGATGCATGTCGGGAACAGTATTGGTCATAATATGCTACTCTGAACAACTCCTATATTAATGTACATTAGTTCTGATAAGCGTTTTATTAACAGTTTAGGCTTATGTGAGGCATGTATTGTCTCTGACCTTGGTATCCGGTCCGTTAAGTACGATTGGGGCCAGTCTTTATCTGCGCCTCTTATTGGGAACGCTTTTTTTAGTAGTTCTTCACGGTCAAGAGCATCAAAGGCCTCAGGAAGATCTAAAAACATTGCTGGGATGCACTCGTGTTTGTCAAGAGCCACAAGTACCACTTTCGAAAACTCTACTTGTCCAATGACTGCAGTGGTGTCGTCGTCGTCGTCGGGATTGTGTTTGCGCTCTCTCTCCATATAAGTGCTTTCCGACAAGCTGATTTCTGCGAAAGACAGGTAAGTCCCACAGCAGCCACAAAACCATCTGGAGGAACGCCCGCAGCTCGGCATTCGGGTTCCCGAGCGGCGGAGCGCTGACGCGCTGGGCAGTGCAGCCGCCGCCGCAGGCTGGCGGAAGCGCCCAGCGCCCAGCGCCGACGCCTGGCCCACCAGCCTTGAACCGGCCAGCCGGCAACTCGCGCTGCACTGGGCCGGCCTTCCCGGAAGCTGCGGCAGCGAGGCCGACCCCTACCCGCAATTACGGCGGCGGCCGCCGGGACGCCAGCCTGCTCTGGCGTCGCGACGCCCCCAGAACCCCAGTCCGGCAGCGTCCTTAGGTTAGCCCCGCTAGTGACGTCAAAGCTGCTATTCTATACGCTACTGACAAGGGAAACTCCGCAGCGCACCCCCCTGACATTTAGTGTTAAAATGGCCCATTAGACAGCCCGACAAAAACTTAACACAGATCGAGCACGAAAACAAAAATGTGTTCTAAACTGAAAAAAAAAAGAAATACAAAATGGAAACAGTGAACGGTCCTATCTAAAGATGTGTAACATCGAGAGATGTGCAAGCACTACGGCATGGTGATTGTGTGGCCACAGTGGTGGACTGCAAAGCGCGAGATCCGTGTTCAAATCTCTCTTGGCCCCATTTTTTTCCCACAGATATGTGAACTGTCTGTCCAGGGACTGGCTTGTCTATTCTCCTTCTGTAATTTTCGCAGTTAAATGAAACAACAAGTTTACTGTTACCAGTCGCCGTTTTATTTATTTCCACGACGCGTTTCAAAGGTTTAAACATCCATCATCGGGTGGATTTACATTAGTTAATATGACATTTGTGTGTGACTTGTGTTACGATTTTTTGGAAGAACTTGTGGCACTGCCCTGGGCAGTAACACACCACAACACACACACAAATGTCATATAATTAATGTAAATCCACCCGATGATGGAGGTTTAAGCCTTTGAAACGCGTCGTGGAAATAAATAAAACGGTGACTGGTAACAGTAAACTTGTTGTTTCATTTAATGTCAATAAGTCACGGTAAAGCCTAAACTAAAATATTCGTATTTAAAGTTTTCGCAGTTGTCATACTGTACTTTTGTTCTCCAACATGAGTCATTTGCTAAGAATACATTACCGTCACAAATGTGATGGAAGTGAGAGCAGGCGAGATGCCTCATAGAACTCAAACAGAAATGAAAAAAAAAATCGGTGTGAATTACGTCATAACAAAGTAATTCGAGAGTTAAAACTTCCGAAACAGAACATAAGAGTCATAACACGCGGTACAAATAGGAGTTACGTACGTCTGAAGGTCCCTTCCTTACACCTCGCTGTTGCTCGGACCATTTCCTGTTCCTCTTTTGCTTCTTTTTTCGTCGTTCAGTACACCTCCTTCCTGTATTCATTCTTGATCTGTGATCAGTTTTTGACAGGCAATCTACTGGGCCACCTTACCACTGAACCTGAGGGGGTGCGATCGCGAACTTCTCCTGTGAGGCGTGTTACCGGTCGGTCCGCCTGCCCATTGTTCGTCTACTGTACCGGCGGGTGGTGAGCTGTCGGTAAGGCCGTTCGTTCAGTTCAGTGTGCTTTAAGTACAGAGGTAATCTTATTTTAGAAATACTGAGTGATTTTTAGTTTTGGATTTAGTGATTAGGTTTGTTGAAGAATGTAGGACAGATCCGAGGGGAAAGTAAATTGCAAATTTTATTATACAGGCGAGAACCACTGAAGTGGACATAGTATACAGGGTACTGTTAAGAAGAAGGCAAGAGGGACGAAGGCAGGCAACGTGGTTGGAGTAAATGCGGCGTCATTTGGCAAAGTAATCTGCAGGACGAGAGGAACCCCTCTGAAATGTCCGAGGCCAACTTTGTGGCGAGGTACAGACTGTGCAGGGAGGCACCCCGTAATTTGGTTGAGGAACTGTGACCGTACATGACGACCCATCAAAGGGCTGCAGCCATCCCTTTGCACCTGAAGGTACATTTGGTTAGCAAGTCCTGAAATGACTAAATCGGCTGAACAATTCTTATCAGTCATCTTATGCAATGGTTACTTTTTCCTTCTAGGGTTCGACAACCCTGAACTTCTTTGGACACGGGTCTCAAGGTGCGCTGAGGAAATCGTGAAGGCTCTCAATACGCCTGCATTCGATATCAGTAATGGGAATGGAGCGTCTGGCACTTGTCGCATGCTGAAGTGCACCGTGTCAGGTGTGCAGTCGTCCGGTGGCATGCCCGCAGCTGTGGTCACCTACCTGTCACTGTGTAAGCGTATTGTCATATCGCTGGCTTAGTTGTGGAGTATCTTTGCGGGCAGCCGCGTCTGTAGGGAGTCGAGCGCGGGACACGGTACTGTTATGTTGTGTAGTGTGTAGCTCTGCAAGTGAGGGGCTTTTTTAGCATTCAGGTTGAAGTGTTGCTACAAGTGCTGTTACAGTAAAGTGATGAAATATGGAAGTGATTCGGAGGAAAGTGCGTCAAGAAGTAATTGAAAATGAGCAGTGCCGCCGGTAACGTATTTGTGTTTCCTCTCGTTGCGTGTCGCATAGCATCGATCATCCGCGCCGTGTTCGGTCTCCCAGAGTGAAATGATGTGAATCAGTAGAAATTAGTCACCATAAAAGAGGGCAATCAAGTACCAGTGATTTGTAGCGAGCGTGAGGACGTGCGTTCGATCATCGCGTTCCGCATCATCAAAAATCAGCCGCACCGCGACGGTTACGCGTACTCTCGTCTGAATTATATTTTGGACTGTTAATCGTCAAGATTGTTAATTGGGATAAACATTTACGATTTAGAGTGTAAACAGTGCAACCTGTGGTTTCCATATCGTCTCAGAACATAGATGTTCATACCAGACATAGGACAGTGTTGTGTTTAAACGTTGAGTGGCTCCCCTAAACCCGCTTGTATTTTTGTCGATAGAAAATTTAAGGGAAGCCAACAGCAGTGTGGAGCAGAACAGCACGACCGCCGCGGGATTACCAGGTACGTGGAGTGGACAGGGTGCACGGTCAAGAGGTACAGGAACGACAAACAGTTTAAAAGTACGCCACCCATTTCTACTTTCGGGCGTGTTACAACTGGACGGCTCGAGGAGAGAGGGCAACACCGCACTGACACACCTTGGTTTCCCGGGAGCCGCACCGACACGCTACGACACGCTACCGTACAGCTTAGGGAATTGGCACGGTGGCTCGGCGCACTCGCCAACCGAACGTATCGGCAGAGCGACCAAACAGTACGGAACAGATCTGCAGGCCCGGGCCGCGAATCGCAGGAGCAGGAGCGGGCTGCACTCCACCTCCACTGCACCTGCCTGCCTGCCTGCCTGCCTGCCTGGTACGGACTGCCAAAGCCGTTCTTTTCAGGGAGCTGGTCGAACTGCCCACTCGCCGCTGTCAAATGGCTCCCTCATCACTCATCAGTCACTATTCACTTACTAAACGAAAGAAAGGCAGGTGCACTGTCTTTTTAATTTCAGATCTATGTGCCTGTGTTTTACCTTATTTTAACCTGTTTTACAAGAAGATAGAAACGGAATTAATAATTCTCCATTACATCTGTTACTTTAAAATTCCAAAAAAGTCCTGTTGTTCTTCAACAACAATTCAAAACATCACAGCAACATTCTGAATATCTTTATCACAAAAATAGAAATCATTCATAATTTTCTACAAAACAAAACAATATCAAAACTACGGCACAATAGAAATTACTTTTCTACTTCCTGAAGTCAGCTACTGTTGCCGTTTGGAACAGCATGACAATATTTGTATCTGAGGAGAAGAAACTAATCAATGTTATGATTCGTAAATACAATCTGAACAATGTTACTCGAAGGGAGCCAGTTTATTCTCTCAGTGCGTATCAGTGCTTCTGGAAAGCTTTTCGAGCAGGGTAACTTTTTTGCAACGAACTGGTGAAGCTTTGCACACAGCAGTTATCTGCATGCCCAGAGGTTTAAGGGATCACTAGTGATTTCTAGGCAAACGGCTAGCTGGACAATCGCCGCAGGCCTTTCGTCGTGGCGTCCTTGGAATCGGCAGATGCTATCATCGAGCTCCTCCGAAACTGAAGAAGTCGCAACCCGTTATGGTGGCAATTGATTGGTGCATGTTCTTTTAATTTTCAAGTGTTTCGGCAAGTTTTCTTAAGGCAAATATATTTTCTCGAAAAATATCACAATTATTTTCCCTGGTCAACAGTGTCTGTACTGACTTTAGTATTGTGCGCTGCACAACGAGGTTTAAAGGATATACAAAGCGTGAGACGTGCAGAACGTTGCAGAGCGTGGCAGTTGATTTCATCTTTGAAGGATTGTCCGTTACCGACAAGAGCCTTTACCCAATTTGAAATACACTGATCGAAAAAAATTGCAACATCAAGAAGGAATTGTGCGACATGAATGAAAGTTTGTAGGTGTGTGTCTACATCTGAAAGATGGTGTTTGTTCATATCTCGCACCAACTGCATAAGAATGGCAGTAGTAGTACTACTATGAGGATGCAAATGAAGTTTGCTTTAAATACACACTATAACGGTCATAAGGGTTACTTACCCCTGAGACTCAATGTGTTGAGTTGATGTTAGTCAAGAAATGTGACGCAGAAAGAGACACCCAGGGCTGCAATTAAAATGGAAGTTTATTTAGTCAATAACGGGTTTCGGGTTACGTCCATTCTCAAACCAACCAATGTTGGCCAAGTAAGATATCTGTCAGAAATACCAGTAAACATAGTACGTACATCAGTGCAGTTAATGAACATTAGTTGAGACACACATGTATTTTGGATGGACTTTTCAATTGGCAAACACTGGTTGGTTTGTGAATGAGCAACTCATTGACTAAAAAATTTCCACCTTAGCCGCAATTTTTGCATCACAATCTGAAAGCAAGTTGCTGTCACACTAAACCCAGCTCGCTCGAGCTATGTTAGTCAAGAATCCCTTTAAGGCGACAAAGATGCCACTATCAACTCCCCACTGAGTTTGCACCAGGTCGTGTAGTGGGGCTACGAGAAGCTGGATGTTCCTTCTGCGCTACTGTAGCCACGGTACGTGACTGCTGGCAGCTGTGATCACGAGAATGTACCGGCAAGAAGACGGCGCTCTGCACGGCCACGTGACACTGCCGAGAGGGAAGACTACCGTGTTCAGCGTAAGGATCTGGAGCACCGTCCTGCATCTGTGGCAGCAGTCTGAGCGGCACTTGGCACCACAGTGACACAACGAACTGTTACAGATCAGTTACTTCAAGGGCAACTTCTAGCCAGACGGCCTGTGGCGTGCATTCCACTGACCGCAGACCACTGCCGTTTGGGCCTTGATTGGTGTCAAGTTAGAGCCCATTGGAAGGCAGGGTGGAGGTCTGCTGTGTTTTCTGATGAAAGCTGGTTCTGAATCTGTGCCAGTGATGGCCGTGTGTTGGTCAGGAGACCAGTTGAGGGCCTGCATCCAACCTGTCGGCGTGCTAGACACACTGGACCTACACCTGGAGTTACGGTCTGGAGTGCGATTACATATGACGAAAGGAACACTCTCGTGGTTACCCAACCCACCTCGTCTGTAAAGTTGTACGTCAATCTGGTGATTCAGCCTCTTGTGCTGCCACTCACAAACAGCATTCCAGGGGGTGTCTTCCAACAGGGTAACGCTCGCCCACATACGGCTGTCGTAACCCAACATGCTCTACAGAATGTCGACATGTTGCTTTGGCCTGCTGGACCACCTGGTCTGTCTCCAATCGAGCACAAATGGGATAGCAATCGGACGACGACTCCAGCGTCATCCACAATCAGCGTTAACCGCCCCTGTATTGACCGACCAAGTGCATGGAACTCCATTCGACAAACCGACATCTAGAATCTGTGCAACAGTGCATGTACGTTTGCACGCTTGCATTCAACGTTCTGGCGGTTACAACGGTTTTAATGTACCAGCATTACACATTTGCAGTGGCTTAAAATGTTCAAATGTGAGTGAAATCCTATGGGACTTCACCGCTAAGGTCATCAGTCCCTAAGCTTACACACTACTTAACCTAAATTATCCTAAGGACAAACACACACACACACACACACACACACACACACACACACACACACACATGCCCGAGGGAGGATTCGAACCTCCGCCGGAACCAGCCGCACAGTCCATGACTGCAGCGCCTTGGACCGCTCGGCTAATCCTGAGCAGCTGCAGTGGCTTAGCTTGCACTTAACATCAACCTGTGATTTTGCAGTGCCAATCATTTAAATATATTACCTTGACAAATGTACTATCGAAATTCCATTACTCTACGTTAATTATTTTTTGACGTTGTGTTTTTTGTTTTTCTTCAGTGTATTGTCCATAGTCTGCCCTCCTTTAGATTGGAAGCACTCAACAGATACGACTTTGAGATTTCTTATCTACGGTATGTGCCGTGAGTGCATAAAAACCAATTATATTTGTTATATTAGAACAAATAAGCCCTTGGTCACAAATATTAAGTCAAAATTGACCAGGTTTCGACGCTACTATGAGCGTCGTCTTCAGAATTAGACTAACTGTTCTAAAACATATTAGGTATATAATACATTAATAAAATTAAAGTTTGTACTGACTGGAAAATATGAAGTACTTACAAGTCACATATTAAAAAGGATCTAAGCCGGAAAGGCGACGTCATGAATAGTTGTGAGATGGCGAGCCGCTAAGGGCTGCTCGTACTGTGAACAAGGGTTTGTAGTTGGCCCCCTGTCGCTGCCTTTGATACTGGGTGTTACAGATTTTGATAACGTTTTTACAATTTGTGAATTACAATTTGGCCAAAGAATATTTATATTTAATCGCCGGCCGGGGTGGCCGAGCGGTTCTAGGCGCTACAGTCTGGAACCGCGCGACCGCTACTGTCTCACGTTCGAATCTTGCCTCGGGCATGGGTGTGTGTGATGTCCTTAGGTTAGTTAGGTTTAAGTAGTTCTAAGTTCTAGGGGACTGATGACCTCAGAAGTTAAGTCCCATAGTGCTCAGAGCCATTTGAACCATTTTTTTATATTTAATCAGTTTTATAACATTCGCAAACTAAAATCGGTTGCAAGTGTCAGCATCACAAATAAATAAGCATCTGGTCCTTAAGCAGATAACAACAGCAGGCTGCATACAGATTGACTCTCTCTTCCACTTTCGGGAACACTTCATCCCAAGCATGAATGGGCGTCAGTGAAGGCGATTCACAAGAAACGATTTCTGAATGTTTGCCAAACGATCATCAGTTGACTGTGATCTTGACTGGCTTCCTGACTTACACCAGCGCAGCGGTACTGTTCGATGATTTGACTTAGACTGTCTCTTCAGGTTTCATAAGGAGTCAGAGCAGTAGGAGATTACCTGCTAGAAGTACTGAAATCTTCCTTTTTTATCCAGTTTGGTAAAATATCATGTATCACTTGAAGGTCTATGTGAAGATAGTGTGGTTGATACATTCTGCAGCACTGAAAAAAACATTCTGTGGAAAAATTTAAATACATGCTATTAAGATACACATTTAATAGTAGAAACTTAAACTGAAAATAAATAAATGCATGGCATACTTTCTAATCCATACATGCTCTAACAAATGTATAAAATATATCATCATCATCATGAAGTGGAGACCAGCTGGTAAGTGGCGAGCACGTTGGCAAATGGTGAGATGTGAGTGCATTGCCAAATGGTGACTGGGGAGTGAATTGGAGACTGATGAGAAGCCAGTGAATTGGCAAGCAATAAACAGGTTGTGAATAGTGAATGATAAGCAGCGTGGCGGGCAGCGTGGCGGGCAGCGAGCGGCGAGGCGGGAAGCGAGCGGCGAGGCGAGCAGCGAGCAGGTTGGGAAGCAGTGAGCAGGTTGGGAAGCAGTGAGCAGGGCGGTTAGTGTTGAGCAGTAAGGGGCTTGGTGAGCAGTGAATGGCTGGTGGCAGCTGCTCCTTTGTCAGGTGTGGGAGGGCAGCGGAGATCAGATAAGCAGCTCTTGCAAATCTGTTCCTTGAAGTTTCGTCGCTCCCAAATAGGCTACAGTGTGTTCCTTGCAAACTGTCTTCTAAAATCAAGAGTGGAAGCTGTTCACAACAGTAAGGTTTGTAAACATGTACTTACAGAACGTCTATAGCGAATTTTTCTTCAGCTTGGGAGATGTTTCTTACTTTTATGGTTTATGCCAAACTAACTCAGCATTTTGCGTGGAGTGCCATTACAGCAGCCTGACCAAGAATCTCCATGCTCAACAATTAAACAATTAAACAATTTTTTCAGCCTTCAGTTGCAAGGTAATTTTATTCGTTTACCTAGGTTTCGATTCCAGTAATGGAATCTTCTTCAGAACCTATAAATTAAACCACATACAGACATATGTTACTACTACAATGCATTATCAGTCTAATGTTGAATATTAAAGAAATTGGGATACTTACAAAAATTAAATTGTTTTGTGAGCCAAACTCTGGCCATGTCACAGATTAAAAATTAACATTAACGACGCATAATCATAAGATTATGTCAGTCAAAATTAACACCATTGTTCGCCTCAATGGTGTTAATTTTGACTGACATAATCTTATGATTATGCGTCGTTAATGTTAATTTTTAATCTGTGACATGGCCAGAGTTTGGCTCACAAAATAATTTAATTTTTGTAAGTATCCCAATTTCTTTAATATTCAACATTAGACTGATAATGCATTGTAGTAGTAACATATGTCTGTATGTGGTTTAATTTATAGGTTCTGAAGAAGATTCCATTACTGGAATCGAAACCTAGGTAAACGAATAAAATTACCTTGCAACTGAAGGCTGAAAAAATTGTTTAATTGTTGTACATTTCACAGTTGCTGACACGCTGCAATATGTTAAAGATTTGTAAATCTCCATGCTGTTTACTTACAACACTGGAGAGTCATTTCAAATATAAGGAGCTACTGCTCCTTTTTCCTGTGAGCACTGATCGTTCATTCCATAGAAGGGTCTAATTCGTTGAATCAGATGGGTCATATATACTGTCTAGGTTTGTCTGCCTAATTAGACTTCGGGGAATAAGCTGTGAACGATGGTAAGCAGGAAATTTCTCGACCTGATAATGAGATACTACATTTTTAAGGAAAAATTAAGTATATTTCATTTGATCTATCCACATGGTCCAAAAATTTTCCATGAAGTAGGTACGTGGCAGAAGCCTCCGAAATAGGTGGACGAACTGCGACAGACTTCCTCAACGTATCTAGAGTAGAGACTGTTGACTTCAACAAAAACACCGAGTGAAACAAAGAAATCTGAGTGGAGTCATTAAAACTGAAAAAATAAAAGTTGTCGTGACCACAATTCTGAACGGGAAGTCCATGGAGAAAATTAATAGTTTGCAAACGGTCGATGAAAGGACGATAACCATCGAGCCTTATGTTTTGGGTATACCGTTTTGATAATTGATGTATGGGCAGTAAAAGATGAGATTACTGATCGATTGACATCCTTGCTGGGAAAAGAAAAACACAATACTCATGGGCGGTTCCTGCGGTTGTGTAGGTAGTAAAGTCCAAACGGAAGTTCAGACCTTTTTGGGAAAAAACAGGCAATGAGGATGTATTATAATTAGTAGAGGTGTATGACCAGTCTAAGTTTAAAGTCTCAACAATTTTTTTCAGTCAAAAACAAACACAAATACACTTGCACTCAGCCAAGAAGAAATATGCAGACAGTAATTATCATATTTAAAAAGCAAAACTCCGGTGGCAGATGCTTGGGTGTGAGATGGCAAAGAGGAGAGGAGCATGCCTTGGATGTGCTTATATTGTACAGAAAGATGAGATGTTCATTTTTCTTTTGAAGTGCCTGTGCCACTGAAGCAGGACTGGAGTAGAATACCGAGGGCAGAGGTACGATCTACAGTGTTGGAAATGAAATACAACACCCTCAAGGACAAGGCCATTTTATTGACGAGTGACATATCTCACCATTGTAGGAGCTGTGACATGATTGTCACATATTGCTGAGCGATACTGGATTATTTTGTGGCTCGGTTCTTGGCTATTTTTGAGAATAGTTCAAGGTTAGCTGATTCTGGAGTAAAGCTTCAAAGAAACTTGTTAATAATCGAGTGGGTCAGGTGCCTGATCCCCAAGGCTCTACAGTTCGCGGAAGTCCCTGTCCCTCGCCTTGGACGCGAATAAGGCTTGGCCGCTTAGTCACTGCATTTCCTAGGGTGCCACTGTGCTTGACGAATTCACTTCCCTGTGGTCGCAGATCTAAGAGTGGGCCGACACAGTGCTGCTTGGACATCGCGAGAAAATTCGCTGCCTTTTGCTTCCCAATCTTGTTATCCACTTAAATGTGTCTTGACCACAACCGTGTTTAGGCGCGAAGGGCTCCACCGATGAGTGGAACATGGCTGGCAGCCGATAGCAACCTCTTGCTTGTTAAGGTGCATCCTCTTGATGATGGTGTAAGAGTTTGTTCAGAGTCTGCAACGTCTGCTGTGGCTGAAAGTTCCACTCGAGAGCGGCAGTCCCTAGTGCAATATGGGCTCGTGAGACGTGAGGGACTTGCAACAGAAGCAGCGCTCCCTTTCCGTCTTATCCTCTGCCTGATTTGATCTTGTGTGCATTCGTCTTCTGCAAGCTTGACCCCATTTCGCACAGTTATTTGCCAGTTGACACTGTCGTCAGCAGTACTCGTAGTTTCTCAGCGACTTGCATTAATCCTGGTCTTGGTCAGGATCTCTTCTCCCTTGCAGACATTCCGGGAGCGGTGGTGCAGTCCGACTCCTCTCACACCCTCCTGAAGTTCTCCACAGAGCAGCTTTTTATTTTTTTTTTTATTTTTTACTGTCTCAGGATCCACAGGGTGCTACAAAAAGGTACGACGAAATTTTCAGGAAACATTCCTCACACACAAATAAAGAAAAGATGTTACGTGGACATGTGTCCGGAAACGCTTAATTTCCATGTTAGAGCTCATTTTAGTTTTGTCCCCCTAAGCTCAATGGAGCACGTTATCATGATTTCATACGGGATACTCTACCTGTGCTGCTAGAACATGTGCCTTTACAAGTACGACACAACATGTGGTTCATGCACGATGGAGCTCCTACACATTTCAGTCGAAGTGTTCGTACGCTTCTCAACAACAGATTCGGTGACCGATGGATTGGTAGAGGCAGACCAATTCCATGGCCTCCACGCTCTCCTGACCTCATTTATGGGTGCATTTGAAAGCTCTTGTCTACGCAACCCCGGTTCCAAATGTAGAGACTCTTCGTGCTCGTACTGTGGACGGCTGTGATACAATACGCCATTCTCCAGGGCTGCATCGGCGCATCAGGGATTCCATGCGGCGGAGGGTGCATGCATGTATCCTCGCTAACGGAGGACATTTTGAACATTTCCTGTAACAAAGTGTTTGAAGTCACGCTGGTACTTTCTGTTGCTGTGTGTTTCCATTCCATGATTAATGTGATTTGAAGAGAAGTAAGAAAATGAGCTCTAACATGGAAAGTAAGCGTTTCCGGACACATGTCCACGTAACATCTTTTCTTTATTTGTGTGTGAGGAATGTTTCCTGAAAGTTTGGCCGTACCTTTTTGTTATACCCTGTATGTGCCTGACATATTGCAGCCGCCAGCAGCCTTTAACGTCGGTGGCTCGGGGGTGCATGGACGCTGGCTGCGTTTGCGAGCTGTAAGACGTTTGTGATGGTTACTCTCTCTCTCCAAGAATTCTGAGGGAGATGAAAGCTGTTCAGTCGAGATTCGTGCTGAGCAAAAAGTGTCCATGTGTCACAGCTGTAGACAAGGGTGCTAATAACACAAGCTTTGTATACATGTAATTTAGCTTCTGTTGTGAGCAGTCCATCGTTGCCTCCTCCGCTTTCAATCTGGCCATGACAAATGATGCTTTTACGATTTTGTTAGTCATCTCAGTGTCTACAGACAAGTTGCTACATATTGTAGATCCCAAGTAGGTAATCTCATCAACTACCTGGAAAGAATTGCCATCAGCGCTGATGGATGGAAGGTTGCTTTGGTAATTTTATTATTTCGTGGCTCTTGGACCCTTCTTACTTTGTATTTTCGAGCTGCGCAGATTAGAAAAGCGTGTAGGGTTTCCCAAGCGGTCTTCCATGTAGATGAGATGCTTTCTCAGTGTTAGCGGGACATACATGATTAAAGTGAGCATGTAGGGAGCTTCGTGTTTCAGTATTATAGACGACTTTGTGCTCACTGTATCGAAGCAATATCTCAGTCAACATTACTCTGTATTCATATATTTGGAATGTTAAAGCAATTACAGCTGTCGGTCAGAAAATTTTGCGTTTTCATCAGGTGTCAACACTTCTGTGAGTGCCTTCATCAGAAGTTAAATATTCAAATTAGCCTATAACGTAAGTACAAATTTATGGGAATTTTTTTTTTATGTAAAAGTGTAAGTATTGATTAATTGTACGAGAAAGGAACAGTACTTACATGTCACGTATACGATAACACAAGCAGCTAGTAACGGCTTGCTTTCCAGGCATTCTACTTTAAAAATTGTGACTAACGCTCTTTCGCTTAGTATTTATTTTATACATGACGTGTAAGTACTGTTTCTTTTTGTACTGTTAATCAATTTTCAGTCTTCAAACTGTATTTCTATGCTTTTACATAAACAAAAAGTTACCATGTCTGCGCCCGCATCTCGTGGTCGTGCGGTAGCGTTCTCGCTTCCCACGCCCCGGTTCCCGGGTTCGATTCCCGGCGGGATCAGGGATTTTCTCTGCCTCGTGATGGCTGGGTGTTGTGTGGTGTCCTTAGGTTAGTTAGGTTTAAGTAGTTCTAAGTTCTAGGGGACTTATGACCACAGCAGTTGAGTCCCATAGTGCTCAGAGCCATTTGAACCATTTTTTTTTTTTACCATGTCTGCTGTTTTCAAATAAAACTTTGGCTGTTAGTTCATGTACTAAATACTGTTTCATCTTA
Organism: Schistocerca nitens; assembly: GCF_023898315.1. NCBI lineage: Eukaryota > Metazoa > Arthropoda > Insecta > Orthoptera > Acrididae > Schistocerca > Schistocerca nitens. The sequence continues at coordinate 21,578,105 of NC_064622.1, forward strand.
ACATTCAGCTGTCTATATTTTAAATGTTAGGTAGCCTACTTGTATTTACGGCTACTAGATGGCACTCTTGATGTAATGTTCACCTGCCCTCCGTTGCTAATGCCGGCGCCTCAGTCTGGTGCTAACTGTGCCTTTATAGGTATGACCAACCCACAGTGGCTCGCCTCCCATGTATTCTTATTAAACTAGAGCCTTTCTCGCTTGATATGTGTCTTATACGTGACATGTACGTACTGTTTCTTTCTTGTACTGTTAGTCAGTACTTACACGTTTATATAAACAAATTTTGACATAAATTTGTACATATCTTATAGGCCAGTTTGAATATTTAATTTCTGATCAAAGCACTCATAGAAGTCTTGAAACCTGGACAAAAGACTTAAAATTTTGAGACCGAAGGCTGTAATTACTATAACTTTACTTTGTAAACGGTCGCTGAACTACATAGCCAAGTTTAAAACTCTAAGTTGGAATGTTATTTTCTGTCGTTTGCATGTGGTGTATGTAGAGGTTTTCAGTAAATAAATTATTGTCTTATTGAATTCAGACTTGATATGACTTCCAAAACCAAAATAACGTCTTCGAGGCTTTACTTTTCGATATTCTCTCATTTGGCAATAGGTTCACCCACAAGAACTTCCACAGTCTTCCTCTTGAAAGTTAGCCCTGTGGGGGCTATATAAATCATTGATTGTGTTAGCAAAATTTTAGTGTTCTAACAACTTTTAAAAAAAATAACAGACATAAATTACACCAAACAAGTTCTTGATTGTAAACCGTAAACAATTAACAGGTGGTTTAAGACTACACTGGACGACTTCCTGTGTGCAGAGGCAGTTTAACTAGTGGAGCGAGTCTGATCTGACGCTGAGAACACTTTGATCAAATCTACTGTACTTTCTGTACATAGGTGCAGCTGAGAGCAAGTGGCGATTGAGATCTGTACGCCCTGAAAATGCCGGATCGGCAGTACGTTACCCTGTTAGCTTCGTGCGGCGATGTAACCTGCAGCTGGAGAGATGGGTGCGGCGGAGGTGAGACGTGAGGCGCCACCTGTGAATCGATCGCGGCCACGAAAGAAATGCAGAAATCTCACGGTCTAGCGATCAAGCTGACGGATCTCAATTTACTCTCTCTACGAGAGCCCTGAAGTCACGGTAGATTTCAGTGTGTGACGCACCCGTTCGCTGGTCGTACCAAGGACCAATTTGGCTCACTTATACGACAGAGCGCACAAGGATACCAAACATCAAGACTGGTAAACCAAAAACAAATAAGTGTTCTCTCGGCAAACGAGTAGTCCGAGACATTTGAAGTCACACTGTCAGCACAGTAAGAGCTTCGCCACAGGCTCTCCACTCTAAACTACTCGCAAGTTAAGTCCGGCTTAGGGCAGGTTCCAAGTATCAACCATACATGCCAGAGCTTCGACCAGAAGTGCTTCCAGACCAAAGTCCCGGATCAGAGTGCTTCACACCTCGCCAGAAAAAAAAAATCGGTTTTCCCGCAAAGTGCGCGAACGACACCGCCTTCACGCCGTCTTCAGCCAATGACAGGGCTCTAGAGGTGTTAAGTGGCAATTGACCCTGAATAAAGAAAAGTGTGAAGTTATTCACATGAGTACTCAAAGTAATCAGCTAAATTTCGATTACGCGATAAGTCACACAAATCTGAAGGCTGTAAATTCAACTAAATACTTAGGGATTACAATTACAAATAACCTAAATTGGAACGATCACATAGATAATGTTGTGGGTAGAGCAAACCAAAGACTGCGATTCATTGGCAGAACACTTAGAAGGTGCAAGAGGTCTACCAAAGAGACTGCTTACGCTACACTTCTCCGCCCTATTCTGGAGTACTGCTGTGCGGTGTGGGATCCGCGTCAGGTGGGACTGACGGATGACATCGAAAAAGTACAAAGAAGGGTAGCTCGTTTGCTATTATCGCGAAATAGGGGAGATAGTGTCACAGACATGATACGTGAATTGGAGTCGCAATCATTAAAAGAAAGGCGTTTTTCGTTGCGACAGGATCTTCTCATGAAATTTCAATCAGCGGTTTTCTCCTGCGATTGCGAAAACATTCTGTTGGCACCCACCTACATAGAGAGGAATGATCATCACGATAAAATAAGAGAAATCAGGGTTCGCACAGAAAAAATTTAAGTGCTCGTTTTCCTGTGTGCCGTTAGAGAGTGAAACGGTAGAGAGAGAGAGAGAGAGAGAGAGAGAGACAGAGACAGAGACAGAGACAGAGACAGAGAGAGAGCATGAAGGTTGTTCATTGAACCCTGTGCCAGGCACTTTATTGTGAATAGCAGAGTAATCACGTAAATGTCCCACACGACTGCGCAAACTCATGTCGAACCAGGGCAAGAGTTAATAAACCTGAGTCTCTGGAAAAAAAAAAGAAACTGCCAATTATTGGCTCTTTTAAGTATTTGCAGATGTGGAAGAGATGTTTTCCTCTGAAGTCTTGTCGCCTCCCATGGCAACAAGTGAACAGATACAGTCTCAAAGATCTTTATCTTGGAGCTTGTTTGTCCTAGCTATGAGGTGTAATAAAGATCTCCAAACGTTTCTGAGACGCCGGATTTTTGTTATACAACCTAGGCGGCCGGGGGTGAGTGGTTCAGCGGCCTATTTGCACTTTTGGTGAACAGGAAAACGTGTGAATTTTTATTACACATGGCTCTGCACAGTTTACGACTCGACTCTGTTGACGCATTCCTTTAGGCCGTCACCCCAGCCCAGGCTTCTGCTGGCGCCATGGCAGGTATTGTGGCATTGCTCTGCTGGACACCTGTCTCAATGAGGGGCTGTCCTTTACATCTGTGGGGCTGTCCAGCCAGATTTACTAAGGGATGGGCTCGTAACCAGTTGCTTTGGACTCCCAGTGTTTCGTTTCTACGAGCTAAGAACCATAAAAATACCTCATGCTTTTAATGCCCTACCAGCCTCCATCAACGTGAGGTTGCAATAAAATGTTTAATAATTTTCCGTATGCGGAAAACAGGTGAGAGATTAGCTTGTCCACTTCACTCTTTAGTGAAGCCCCAGTTTTCAGTGTAGCCCAAATCTTGAGGGTCGAAATTATACAGATAGACTGTCCTACTTTGAAATATGGGTAGAATGATCAGAATCGATTAATACTTTTTTTCTTGACACAGACAACTTGCACCACGTAGCAACAACTGAAGCTCATATGAAAGGATCAAAGTGACAAGCGGCAAGATGAGGGGTGTTATAAGTGAACTTCTCCGCCACGACCCAACACTATCTTCTAAAATTGTACTGTACGAACCATACGTTATCGAGATCCTTGGCCAATCCTCAGTAATTTGAACGACCCAGATTCTTGCAAGTTTCTACCAATGGCGACAAATTTCTTCAAATTAGGCTGGCGCCTGTAAAATTCCACTTCGGCTTTCCACGCCATACGTCTTGCAGCATCAGTCGTTAAATGCTTGTCTGCTAGTACAAGTTGCAAGTAGTGCTTCTCCTACTGTAGGCAGCAGGGAACTTCTCTGCGTGCGTACCGCAGGTGACTGTACTGCTTTTTCAATTCAAAGTAGCGCCACCACCGTCGAAAGGCCAGGCATTTGTTTATTAAGAAACGTAAGCGTCTGCAAATACGTGCCAAACTCGCACTGCTTATCCATACCTCACAAAGCCTAAAGTTGTCCATTTCGATAGTTGGTTTATTGTTTCAAAACACTCACTCAGTCTAGGATCCCCTGTAGCATGCGTGGCCTCGCTCCGTAGCGCACGCCTGCGTGGCGGTGCTCGGCTCGGAGGTATGCCGGTTCGGATCCCGGCGGTGGATGAAATTGTCGCTGCCAGTATTTGCCCGGCAACGGGAGGAGAGGTGGCGGCGTAGGGCTCCCGAGCACCAGTCTCTGCGCCGATGTTCTGGATTGAAGTTCAAACCCTTCCACAGTCTCAGCAAGTGATGCCACGTGACGATGTTGACAGTGGTCCGTACTTAGGATGGGCACGTTAACCTGGGCGACCCCTTCGGTGCTTTTCGACAGGAGTGGGCTGTATGACCGACACCGGCTTCCACAACAACAACAAAAAACCACTACCCAGTACGTACGAGCACTCACCGCAGCCGTCCACGCGACACAGGTAGCACTGGACACTTTGCAGCAGATCGGAGGCAGGCAACGCCAAGCCGCCTCCTCTGGACCTCGCCATGAACGACCGTGTAGTACGCCTGCATTTCCTCTCCCTACGCTCATTCCCTGAGTACGGTGTTATTCATTACTATAGTGTGTGAAATTTTGACACTTTAAAGTTATTAAACATACACCTTGCCGTTGGTGGGGAGGCTCGCGTGCCTCAGCGATACAGATAGCCGTACCGTAGGTGCAACCACAACGGAGGGGTATCTGTTGAGAGGCCAGACAAACATGTGGTTCCTGAAGAGGAGCAGCAGCCTTTTCAGTAGTTGCAGGGCAACATTCTGGATGATTGACTGATCTGGCCTTGTAACAATAACCAAAACGGCCTTGCTGTGTTGGTACTACGAACGGCTGAAAGCAAGGGGAAACTACGGCCGTAGTTTTTCCCGAGGGCATGCAGCTTAACTGTATGGTTAAATGATGATGGCGTCCTCTTGGGTAAAATACTCCGGAGGTAAAATAGTCCCCCATTCGGATCTCCGGGCGGGGACTACTCAGGAGGACGTCGTTATCAGGAGAAAAAAAACTGGCGTTCTACGGATCGGAGCGTGGAATGTCAGATCCCTTAATCGGGCAGGTAGGTTAGAAAATTTAAAAAGGGAAATGGATAGGTTAAAGTTAGATATAGTGGGAATTAGTGAAGTTCGGTGGCAGGAGGAACAAGACTTTTGGTCAGGTGAATACAGGATTATAAATACAAAATCAAATAGGGGTAATGTAGGAGTAGGTTTAATAATGAATAAAAAATAGGAGTGCAGGTATGCTACTACAAACAGCATATTGAAAGCATTATTGTGGCCAAGATAGATACGAAGCCCACGCCTACTACAGTAGTACAAGTTTATATGCCGACTAGCTCTGCAGATGACGAAGAAATTGAAGAAATGTATGATCAGATAAAAGAAATTATTCAGGTAGTGAAGGGAGACGAAAATTTAATAGTCATGGGTGACTGGAATTCGGTAGTAGGAAAAGGGAGAGAAGGAAACGTAGTAGGTGAATATGGATTGGGTTAAGAAATGAAAGAGGCAGCCGTCTGGTAGAATTTTGCACAGAGCATAACTTAATCATAGCTAACACTTGGTTCAAGAATCATAAAAGAAGGTTGTATACATGGAAGAAGCCTGGAGATACTGACAGGTTTCAGACAGATTATATAATGGTAAGACAGAGATTTAGAAACCAGGTTTTAAACTGTAAGTCATTTCCAGGGGCAGATGTGGACTCTGACCACAATCTATTGGTTATGAACTGTAGATTAAAACTGAAGAAACTGCAAAAAGGTGGGAATTTACGGAGATGAGACCTGGATAAACTGACTAAACCAGAGGTTGTGCAGAATTAGGGAGAGCATAAGGGAACAATTGACAAGAATGGGGGAAAGAAATTCAGTAGAAGAAGAATGGGTAGCATCAAACCAGTCTCAGGACTGAAGACCACAACAACAACATTTAGAAACAGGTCGGAAAGAGACAGGTACCAATTAACTTTGTGTACAACATGGGCCATTCGTGACAGATCTCACTTAAGGTCATCAGTCCCATTTTGTGGCGGTGATTCTAAAGATCAACGTTCCCTTTTTATGAACAAACGCTCTGCGTGCAACGAACATTGCCTCAGTGACAAATTCACCGACTTATAACATCACGGCAAAACGAAAGACAAATTCCTCCAAAGCCACCCCGAAATGAAGAGAAACTGAGGCAGTTTTTGAGCTGTTTTTTCCATTAGTCCGCCTAGTCAGAAAGAGCACAGAGAGAGAGGGCAACGAAATCAATTTGATGTGTGAACGCCGTTCTTTCTGAAATAAACGAGTCAGCCACACGCACAGACAGATCCCAGTAATTTTAAACAGCCGCTGCGAATCGCAGTTTCACGCTCGAGTAGTTTCCATCACGCCAGAGCGCCTGCGCTCTCCGGTGCAGTCATCCATTTACACTCACTGGAAAAACTGGCAGCTCGATGAAACTAACGTCCTCTTTTTTTATAACGGAGCACGCCGTCATCTGCACTGTATATCTTGTTTCCCGTATACGGAGGGTAATTATTTTCGCCATTGGCTATACTCACTGTGTTATAAATACACTCCTGGAAATGGAAAAAAGAACACATTGACACCGGTGTGTCAGACCCACCATACTTGCTCCCGACACTGCGAGAGGGCTGTACAAGCAATGATCACACGCACGGCACAGCGGACACACCAGGAACCGCGGTGTTGGCCGTCGAATGGCGCTAGCTGCGCAGCATTTGTGCACCGCCGCCGTCAGTGTCAGCCAGTTTGCCGTGGCATACGGAGCTCCATCGCAGTCTTTAACACTGGTAGCATGCCGCGACAGCGTGGACGTGAACCGTATGTGCAGTTGACGGACTTTGAGCGAGGGCGTATAGTGGGCATGCGGGAGGCCGGGTGGACGTACCGCCGAATTGCTCAACACGTGGGGCGTGAGGTCTCCACAGTACATCGATGTTGTCGCCAGTGGTCGGCGGAAGGTGCACGTGCCCGTCGACCTGGGACCGGACCGCAGCGACGCACGGATGCACGCCAAGACCGTAGGATCCTACGCAGTGCCGTAGGGGACCGCACCGCCACTTCCCAGCAAATTAGGGACACTGTTGCTCCTGGGGTATCGGCGAGGACCATTCGCAACCGTCTCCATGAAGCTGGGCTACGATCCCGCACACCGTTAGGCCGTCTTCCGCTCACGCCCCAACATCGTGCAGCCCGCCTCCAGTGGTGTCGCGACAGGCGTGAATGGAGGGACGAATGGAGACGTGTCGTCTTCAGCGATGAGAGTCGCTTCTGCCTTGGTGCCAATGATGGTCGTATGCGTGTTTGGCGTCGTGCAGGTGAGCGCCACAATCAGGACTGCATACGACCGAGGCACACAGGGCCAACACCCGGCATCATGGTGTGGGGAGCGATCTCCTACACTGGCCGTACACCACTGGTGATCGTCGAGGGGACACTGAATAGTGCACGGTACATCCAAACCGTCATCGAACCCATCGTTCTACCATTCCTAGACCGGCAAGGGAACTTGCTGTTCCAACAGGACAATGCACGTCCGCATGTATCCCGTGCCACCCAACGTGCTCTAGAAGGTGTAAGTCAACTACCCTGGCCAGCAAGATCTCCGGATCTGTCCCCCATTGAGCATGTTTGGGACTGGATGAAGCGTCGTCTCACGCGGTCTGCACGTCCAGCACGAACGCTGGTCCAACTGAGGCGCCAGGTGGAAATGGCATGGCAAGCCGTTCCACAGGACTACATCCAGCATCTCTACGATCGTCTCCATGGGAGAATAGCAGCCTGCATTGCTGCGAAAGGTGGATATACACTGTACTAGTGCCGACATTGTGCATGCTCTGTTGCCTGTGTCTATGTGCCTGTGGTTCTGTCAGTGTGATCATGTGATGTATCTGACCCCAGGAATGTGTCAATAAAGTTTCCCCTTCCTGGGACAATGAATTCACGGTGTTCTTATTTCAATTTCCAGGAGTGTACAAATGCTACCCTTTATTCCTTATCGAATAGAGGGTGGCTCATCTGGACTACTGAAGTCTACTCACGGGCAGATTTCAGTTCTCTATCGTTTCTGCGACTGTATTCTTGCACAGAATTTTTCAGTTAGTAAACGAAGCAGAACTTCATGTGAGTGTATGAGTCTTATGACGAGTTGATTCTTAAGGAGAATAAAGCTCATTCTATCTAGTAACCGGCGTTTGTATATAAATAAACTTTACCTCCTACAAGCAACAGTATCTTTGGCACAAGGCAAATGGGGATGTGAACCAACACCTAATTTTAAGACTGTTATGTACTTGTTTCTGTTGTTGTAGCTGATTTTGTGAGTTGATTAACCTTTTTCACAATAGATAAAACTTAGGGGTTGGTTGATAAAATGTGTTATTTTTAATCATGGGTACTTTTTGAAATATTAGAAAGTCATATAGAAACTGTTGGCTACGATTTATATTCGGTAAATGAAAGTGTTAAAAAGTTATATCATATATATATATATATATATATATATATATATATATATATATATATATATATATATAAACATTATTTTCAAAATTTGTGATTTACATTGTGTACTAAATCGTGCTGAAACATGTTTTACAAAATTAACAACTTTTTAATCTTCGCCTAGACCATGTTTAGTGTAGAACCATCTAAATATTCTTAAACAGTTATTTACCGAATTTAAATTGTAGTCTGTAGTTTCTATGTAACTTTCTAATACTATACATCTTAGAAAATTCATGTTTAAAAATAATAGATCTTATCAGCCTACTCCTAAACTGACTAGTTCATCCACAGGACTAAACTTGAATGGAATTTCTTGGTCGTGCCAAATTTAGGCATTCCATTAATCACGCGTATGGACTTTCTAAGAGGACATGAAGAAACCGTGGTTATCAGATGGAGAGAATGTGTGTTGTGAACGTCGAGATGTGTACACATTAGGCTTGAAGAACGATTTATTTGGCAGGAAATTCCTGTAGACTGATTAAAGTTACATCATGTGATTCGAGAGTTAATGGTTGAGTTACATGATCAATATGAAAATAGGAAGGAACATCTGTCTGATAACCGAAAGTTCTCGTTGGTGAAATCAGGCAAACGATGTGGGAGAAGGTCGCAGCGGTATCAAATCCGAGTTCGGACACGAACGAAGACTCGCTGAAGATTCTATACGACCACCCATCAGAGTTCTCACCAAATCTTGGTGCTATTAAACGTTGTCAGTACAAATTTGAGGTGAACGAACGCACAAATTTCTTCGTTCCACAGTATGCTATTCCTTCAGCAGATCACGAAGAGTTATATACTGAATCACGAAAAATGTTGGGACAGGTTGTCATTGAACCCGTAGTCTGATCTTCTAACAATCCATTCAAGGCAGTAGAGAAAGACTGATTGACCCGATAATATGGAGAGACTACTCAGAAATTCCACAGAGAACGCCTGTTTTCGTCACTGTATCTTCCATTTAGCTACTGGCAAATAGAACTTGAGCCATCCTGTCGCCAATATACAGCAGTTTTTGCATGTAAACTCTGTTACAGATTTAAACGTCTTTCATTCTGACTCAGTATGTATCTGTGGCATTTATCCACGCACTCAACAGAATCGTAGAAGAATCATAGACTGGGTGACATGTTACATGGATGCTCTGTTAGCAGCTGAAGCATCCTGAAGTACTCAGAGGCTTACTGGTACTCTTCGACGGCATGCAGTGATGGCCAATACAGAGTTGGTTTCAGTGCGATGCAAGTTCGGGCATGTAGTTACGTGGGACCCATCGAAATTACAGGCGACGTACGACTACCCCACAGCCACCACAAAAAAGCAATTAAATGGCTTTCTGGAACTTGTATAAACTTCCGTAAGTGTTTCATCAATATGGAGGCGTTGTCCACCCCACACTTATGTGAGCTGACAGGAAAGAAGTCGCTATGGATATGGGATGACGCTGCAGAAAGAGTTTCAGGCTCTAAAGAAGACGCTGTTAAAGGCACCAACCCCTGTGCATCTGGACTTGTCTAAATAATTCTGCATGACCACCAATGGCGCTGAAGTCACAATTGGGTGTGGTCCTGTTCCAAGAGTTCAAGGAAGATGGGCAGCTTTTGAGGAAAGCAACGGCATTCAGTAGTAGAGTTCTGTCAAACTGGGAGAAAAGACATTTCATTACAGAGCTTGAGAAACTAGCGGTAGTGTGGGGCTTCGAGAAATTCCTGTATTACTTGTATGAAAGGACGAGCCGGGTATTTACAGACCACAAGACATTGCAGTTCCTGTAAACTGTGAAGTTATCACATGGACCGTTGCTTCACTGGGTACTGTACTTCAAGAATTTACCTCATGATTAATTTTACACCTAGTATTCATCCATTTGGTCTTTTCTGTGAGAACTTTTCCAGTCCTTTCCTTCCCAAAGATCAACAATTATTACGCATTCATGTCCGTATGTGCACTCATTCTCCCACGATGGGATATTTGATCTTTATTTGTGTGAGCAATCATTTCAATTTGAAACCATTAAAAGTACATGATTTGTAACTTGTTTCATTACAGTAGCTGATACTCCCCACCACTACTGAGTAATTATTAATGTTTAATCAGGGCACATAGCTATGGTCCACATGTTAGCGGCAACCGTTTTCTTCCATTTTCCTGACCACAATTCATTTATGTACACCTGAACGGTTATGGAAGACTTGCACTTCGAGTGGGGATATCCAGTGCAAGTGAGTGGCAAAACAGATTGGCTGCAGGTGTACCCCAGTGGCGTCTTGTAATGTCAGCAATCCGATGGGGGTTCACTTATGTTCCATTACGAAGGATTCCTGCTTCATTTTTCCAGTTTAATAATCTGAAAAATTCGTCCAGGAGTGCTTAGCGGTTTTGGTGATACTGGATCTCTCTGCCTAACTCCTGTTTCAGTTTGGTACGTCTCATTATATTCATGATTATGAATGGAACTTGCAGCATCGATGCGTGTAATTTTTGGCATATTAACATATGTTGCATCAATTTCTTGTCCCTGAAGAGGTGCCAGTTCTGATCTTATTAAGACTGTATCAATCGCTTTCTCAGATTCTTTGATTCCCAGGCAGTGTGCTAATTCATACTCACTGCCACTTCATTTTATAATTTAGTTCATGACTTGCCAGTGGTCCGTTGTTGTATATTCACGTCCAGAGCCTATTAGGTCGATAACTTGATAAAAAACCTAATTCTTCTTTGTTGATTGGTATTAATTGTATTGAATCTGTACATATGGAGATTTATGTTTTGTTATATTTACAGTGTTGTTTCAGTTGTGGAGAACCTCTCCTTCAACAATTTTCTGTAAATAATTTTGCTTGGAATGCTTGTACTTTTTCTCTGTGTTAGTTACTATGTCATCTCCAGTCTTAACTGATGAAATGTGTGTACTCAATGTAAGTTTTCATATTGTCTACTTTATTCCCTCATTGTTTTCAGTTGTTTCTGTTAGCTAATTTTCGTTGTAAATTCTCACATCCTCTCGGAGACGTTTCCAAATAGTTTTGTTTGATTCAGCACGTTCTAACAGGTTCATATCATCATTTGGTTGAAACTCATTATCTCTTTAATAACTGCCTCGTGATGTTTGAGATTTTCCGTTACCTTGCTTTTTTCACACCTGCAAGACCTTTTACTGGCGCTGAACTCTTTGCTTAATTTGTTTGACTGCTCAGTTCTTAAATAAAGTCTCATTATGTGCATTACTGACTTTGTGCCTGATGAATGTTTATTTCTAGCTTCGTATAAATTTTTACTATGCGTCTTACCAGTCTGTGATCACTTGCAATAGGAATTTTTTTGTGCTCCTCGCATCCTGTATAATGTCTTTATTTGATAAAATGTAGTCAAATGGTTCAAATGGCTCTGAGCACTATGGGACTCAACTGTTGTGGTCATCAGTCTCCTAGAACTTAAAACTACTTAAACCTAACTAACCTAAGGACATCACACACACCCATGCCCGAGGCAGGATTCGAACCTGCGACCGTAGCAGCAGCGCGGCTCCGGACTGGAGCGCCTAGAACCGCACGGCCACCGCGGCCGGCAAAATGTAGTCAGCCTTGTTTTTAATTCGATTGGGTCTTTGCTAAGTCGACTTTCTAATTATTTGGCTCTGGAAGAATATTTTGAGGACAAACATTCTTCCAGGCAAATTCCACCAACGTAAGTTTCGCACTGAAGAGTGACAACTGTGCCTCATTACATAAAAGCGTAGCTTCGTAAAGAAATGGACAATGAACAATTCAGACAAGAAGAGAAGATTTTGAAACATAGGGCTACAGGAGAATACTGAAGTTTATATGGGTAGAGCGGATAAGTGATTAGGAGGCATTAAGTCTAATTAGGGAGAACATCAGTTAAAGGCACAACTCGACTAGTAGAAAGGATCGCTTGAGGCATCAAGGAGTCCTGAATTTGTTACTTGAGGGAAGTTTTGCAAATTGAAGAGTGAGACCAACGGTGGAATACATTAAGCAGCTTCAGATGTATGTAGGCAGCAGTAGTTATGCAGAGAGGGGAGCTTGTACAAGGCAACAAATTGTGGAGAGATGCATCAAACGAGTCTTCACACCGAAGAATGTCACAACAATATGTAAAAGATAGTGGCGGAGGTGCAGCTGCTGCACGGAAACACCGAGGACGACAGTCGGTGATTAATAAGCTACCGCTCGCCGTTAGGCTTGTGTTGCGTAGAAGAGATCCACTCGGGAGGTCGTGTCAAGGCGGGCAGAGGAATGAAACGTTGGCGCGTAACAGCCGTCCGTGCCTGTCGCGATGATATCTGCTGGCGCGCGGCACGAGCTGCGGAGACCGGACGGACAATACAGCAGCAGGGGCCTCTCCTGGTGCGTGTTTACACGGCGGACAGATAATTAGGGGAGCCGTGAGGCGGGCAGGCAGGCAGGCAGGTGCAGATAATGTGCGGGCGAGGGGGACAGGTGGGCGGACCCCGGGGGTGGGGGTGGGGCGGGGGCGGGGGTGGCGGCGGTGGCACACCGGCTGAGGAGCGCCGCGGGGGGCGGATTCGATGCCCGAAGCGTTTAGTCTGGGAAAGCCTTGCGCAAGGCATCTGTGCTGGAATCCAACGCATGCTTACTTTGAAAAGACGAGACACTAAATGGTTGGCTCATTGGCTTTGGGAGAGGCGTTGTAGTTAAATAGGTGATCAAGTGCCACGTTTTAGCAACAGTGCAGAATAATTTTGCACACTACTGTTGTTCAAAATTTGACCATGTAATCGAATCGTTACGAAAGACTGGAACTGTATCGGGTAGTCACGCTTAATGCAATGAAATCTATAAACCAACAGTTCACTGCAATTGTTGCTATTGTTGTGTTCTTCAGTTGAACGACTGTCTCAGTGCAGCTCTCCAAAAAGTCTAGCCTGTGCAAGTCTCTTCATTTCTGCGTAACTATTGCAATATGTACCTGTTACTCAATTTTTTTTCCGAAAACAGATGTGTAACATATGTAAATTCATAATGAAATAACCATTTGATCGGAATATTTAATAAACGCCAAAGAATATGATAAACTACAGTACTAGTGACTAATGAAACCTTGCTCTTTATTTATTGTTTGGTGGATCTGCCATAGGTGGATGATGAGGAATATGTGGGTGCTTAGACAGAAAGCTGAAGTGATTGCAAGTACACGCCATCGGCGTAGCACAATAACTTTACTTAACTTGAGGCACCAAGTCAAAGACAGTCCATAAGAGTCTAGTCGTCACGCATAAACGCTATACACACAGGCTTCCATAAACTGCTTGGGATTCGGCTAACTCGGCTTGTAGACCGCTAGCCGACTGTGCTGGCTCTGTTGCGGCGTCTTCTGAGGTCTCCTCGGTTGTGGCGTTATGTTCGTGTCCAAGGTGTGGATTCAAGACGTCTGCGGACTGGCGCGGAGTTACGAAGGGAAACACTGATGTTGTGAGGAAAATGCTAATCGATGACAGGCTAGTGACCTATAAGCAGATCATTTGCATAGACTGACGGAAGAGCAGATGACACGGCGTGTGACTTGGTGCCGGGAGATAAAGAAGTTTTCTAAGGGGCAGTCTCAGTATGTGAATAACATCGTGACAGCTGACAAGACTGGGCTGTACCACTATGACGTGCCGATTAAGGCCCAAAACAAAGTTTTGGTCTCTGAAGATGACGAAACACCCGCAGCTGTCAGGAAATCCCGCTCAGTAATGAAGAAAATTCTAGCTTTTTTTTTCTCAAATAGAGAGGAATTATGGAGCGTGTTGTTTTGGACGCACGGAAGACACTCACAGCTAAGTGTTACACTAGGCTGCGCGTATCCAAAGTCATCCAATCTTGGAAGAACCTGCGACCGAAGTCACGAATGGACACTCGGTTCTTCATCACGACAACGCCCCAGTTCACCGCGCCGAAGCACGCACCGAATTTTTGCGGGGTACAGGACTGAAACTTCTTCAACACCCTCATTGCAGTCCAGACCTTGCTCCTTGTGACTCTGCGCTGTTCCCGCATGTGAAAATGAAGCTGAAAGGAGTGCGGTTTTCAAGTGATGATCTGCACATTGGCGAGGGACGTCGGTGCCACCAATAACAGTCTGCGGCCACTTCGGCCTCCACCTACAACACTACAGTGCGGTCGAGGGGCGACCGTGAGGCGATGCGAAGGGCAATTTACGTCAATTCATTACATGTCGATTACTTCAAGCTTCATCGATAAAATCTTCTCGTTTTACAAGCCACGTAATTTCGAATAAAACACTTAAGCTTTCGATAGCTGTTTCCACCTTCGTCATCAGGAATTTAAACCACTGACTACCAGCGTGTCTCTCTCTCTCTCTCTCTCTCTCTCTCTCTCTCTCTCTGCGTATTTAATTTTCTCACATTGGCAAGATGTTTGCGGTGAGGGTTATTGTCGCTTGACATTTTCTTCTAGGTAATATAAATATTACTTCGCATTCTTGGCATGCTCCTAACTTTTTGTTTGGGGCCTAACTTTTAATGCAGTAGCGGTTTATAGAAATTACTTTTTGTTTTCTTTTTTTTACTCCAGGATGGATTTGGGTCTCCCGTATTTATTTTCTTGGGTGGGATAATTCTCTAATCTATTTATCAGTGGGTTTTCTGATTTGCTCGCGGTATAATAGAAGGCGGCCGCGAATTGTCGGAATATTTGCGTGATTGATTTCATTCCTGCGGCTTCGTGTGTGTCGGCCGTGGGAAATTGGGAGGGGGCGTGAATGCCCGCCGCGGTGCCCTGTTTTGTGTTTTTTGCAGCCGCGCAATGTGCGTTCTAGCTGCGTATCCCCACACAGGACAGGCGTACTCTGATATCGGACGTACTAGTGTGCAGTAGAGCCTACTCCTGTTGTAGCTGCAAGGCTGCTACTGCTATTTAACAGAAGGCATAACTCATTTAGCCTGGCGCTGACTTTCTTCCGGAGTTCACCGGTGTGTGCTCTCCAGGTCAGGCGTTGCTCGAGTGTTACACCCAGGTATTTTGCTGTTGCTCTCCAGGGAATTTCGCGTCTGTGTGGTCTAAGGGGGACGTTTTCCCGCAGACGATGTGCTGGGGATCGTTATCCTTTCCTCTGCGTGAGCATCAGCGCTTGGGTCTTGTCGCTGTCGACGGTGATTCGCCATTTCCTGGTCCAGGTTACAGTCTTGTTTAGGATGTTCTGTAGTCTGTGGGTGGCTATTCGTCTGTTGGAGCCAGTGGCGAAGAATGCTGTGTCGTCGTCATACTGAGGTATATGCGTCTGTGGGGCAGTCGGTATGTCGGCGGTGTTCAGGTTATACAGTACTGGGCCAAACACCGATCCCTGTGGGACGCCAGCTCGTATGCCACGTGTGGGCGACTTCACTGTGTCGACTTTGACACACAATGTACGGCTGGCTTGGTAACTGCTCAGCAGTTTAACGACGTGGCCGGAGAACCCTAGTGTCTAAAGTCTGTTCAACAGTCCTGTGCGGCGCACACTGTCGAAAGCCTTGGCTACGTCTAGCAGCCACAGTAGCCTTTCCGGTTGAAGGCTTCTGTGGCGGCTTCGACTACTCTTGTAAGTTGTTTAGCTGCTGAGTGTCTGTTACGAAGTCCGAATTCGAACTGATGGAGCATTTCTTCTCTGCGTGTGTGCTGTTTGATGTGGACCAGTAGGAGGCACTTGCGGGCTTTCAAAAAACTAAATGTGAGGTGGTGATGTGGCCCTCAACTACGTACCCTCTGACTCAGAGTTGAAATATGGAAAGTTTTGGCTGGTTTCGTTGTCTAGGGGCTGGGATGCACGTAGTTGTCGCACTACAAGCCAAATACTACTGAGCCTACAGTATACAACATGAATAGACACATGATTCGACTGGTCGAAGGTTCCTATCACTCAGCAATTGCGAATTTTGAATGTGACATAGAAATTTATAAATGAAAGGTTGCAATTAAATAAAACCTGCAGGTACTATTTTTAACGACTTTAAATGGCGAGTACGATAGCAGAAGTACCTTTAAGAATGCCATTTGTTACTGCAAAACACTTCTTGGTGTCGATGGTCCAGCAATTAAATGAAATGTAAGTTGAATAACAGGGAAACAATAGATTCCTAGCCGGCCGGAGTGGCCGAGCGGTTCTAGGCGCTTCAGAGTGGAACCGCGCGACCGCTACGGTCGTAGGTTCGCATCCTGCCTCGGGCATGGATGTGTGCGACGTCCTTAGGTTAGTTAGGTTTAAGTAGTTCTAAGTTCCAGGGGACTGATGACCTCAGATGTTAACTCCCATAGTGCTCAGAGCCATTTTTTGAATAGATTCCTACTTCACGTAATTAGTTATGAGCAACAACATAGCTCGCGAGATATTCACTTCTGAACCCATACTACGTCTTCACTGCAGAAACCACGGAAATCTCACAAGGGCACAAGTCGGCACTGCGAAATATTTCTTTCTCCCGCGACTACGCGCAAACTGCTCAACACTCTCCAAGTATTTCCTGTGACCGTCTGTTGTGCCTTCCCATCCAGCACTCTCCGTGTCCTCTGCTTCCCGATGCTCCTCCCCCACTTCCATAAAGTCTCTCCATTGACTTTGGTAGTCGCCTACCGTAGTAACGAGCGCTGTGTTTCGCTAGAACACTCCCACCATTTCTTCAAGCCAACGCACAGTCACAAACATATTGAAACACGTACGAAATACTGGATGTACATTTAAATAACTTCAAATTAAATAAATATTCCTACGGCTGGACCATAAACATGCTCTAACACACATTATTAAATACATAAACAAATCAAATAAACATGTATCAAAGGAATAGAAACAAAAGGTAGGCCAGTAGCCTAATGTCTCTGTGCTTTCTAAAACACAATACACATTTAACCAGTTTCTTGATGAATAGTATATATTGGATATAACCCAAGACAGACGAATAGTCTGGAACCGCGCGACCGCTACGGTCGCAGGTTGGAATCCTGCCTCGGGCATGGATGTGTGTGATGTCCTTAGGTTAGTTAGGTTTAAGTAATTCTAAGTTCTAAGGGACTGATGACCTGAGATGTTTAGTCCCATAGTGCTCAGAGCCATTTGAACCATAGACGAATAAACATATTGATAAGTGTGTGGAACAGTGGATAGCGAGTGGAGAAGCTCCAAGTGTTCACCAGAGTTTGCTCCAGGAGCTACAGTGCGAGGACAAAGAATAGCGAAAATTATTTCATAAAGGAGAAGAAACATTTCAGTTTACCCCCACGCAAGTAGCCCCTCGTATTTGTATACCCGATATCTATTTAAGATGCGCCATTTCTTAATTTCATTCATCATAATCGATGTTTTTGCAAAGCCTGCAGCTTTGTCATTCATGATTTAAATAATGAAACATTGCACTAGTTGCGAGTTTTTTCATGCTTATTGAGAGCTGCATCAAACCAGTCTCATGACTGACGACCACAACAAGAATAATGACGCTTTTCGACAATTTATTCTCATTATCAAAACAAAATATTCACATATGTACTTTATGTGGTGTTTGTATGTGTGTTGTTCTGCCTCTATTATCCTGCTGTTATAGTTTTATGGTTTATTGCAGTTGGACAGGTTTCTTTTGTGCGATTTTCTGACATCACATAAAATACCTATGTAAATATTTGTACTAGATTATGAGAAAAAATTCTCGCAAAACGTTGTGCAAATCATGAAAAAATACGAAACTGATGCAGAGTTTCATTATTTAAATCATGAATGCTATTTCTGCTAAAGGTCGTCTGACGGCTAAGTTAAGATTTTTAGCAACAGGTGAAAGCTATTCCAGATTACGATATAGTAATCCAATCCCACAGTGTACCATTTTACGTATTATTCCAGAAACATCTGAACCAATATATAAAACATCTAATGAGGAATTTACGAAGGTTAAGTAAGGTTATTTTGAGCAGACATAACTAGATTTATTTCACTAATGTACACTTTGAACGCACTTGGCTTTTCACAGCTCCATCTCCTTCCACACATCCTTTCTTTTTATATGCAAGCTTATCAACAGTGCAGCAATTTCGAATGCGGCTGATGGCTGCAGCTATTTCTTTGTAAGACTAACCATTTGTTACGGTTTTTGTGCTCAGCGTGGTTTATGGTATGAAGAATTTCGTATTCTTCATACTTTGCCATAATCACTGGTGATAGCCCCACACCAAATACACTTCGTCATTTTGTAGCTTTCAAGCTCTAAATGACGTGAAACGATACTTAAACAATGGCCTTCGCTCTAAGTTTTATCAAATATCTTTGCTAAAAGCTTCCCTGTTACACTGTCAAAGATCTGATAGAATGGCTTTGACAGCACGGAGGTAAGAAAAGAGGGGAGGTGGCATTACGTCATAAACTTTAAGCCGATGTCCGCCATCTTAACTAGTCCGAAACATTAGGTTCAGCGCATTCACACTCCAAAAGTTCACCGCGGTGACACTTCCCCGTGACGTCACTCTGATGGTGGTGTATTACGAGAGCAAACACGCATTCAAGAACAGAAAAATGTTCGAAATTGCCTTCTTGACACTATGTTATTCATGTGAGGTCTATTTAGTATTTGAAACAGTTATTGCGCGGAGACGACAGAAAGAATGAACAAGAAGCACTCCTAAACAGTGGTCTGCTAATGTCTTAGGCTACCTAGAATCGCGTCCACTCTGGCTTCAAAACAACGTCCAACGTAAGTCTGTAGTGACACTGCCCTTATATTTTACCTCCATGTTTGACACAGACGTACATACGTCTCCGGACTTCGATAAGTATTTATCGTTGGCCACGAACACTACATTGCTGACGTCACACGCCCGTGCGCTCAGGTCCGTATTTATCGTATGGCACGCGAGGGATCGAGGCCCACGAGAAAGACAGGCCGCGGCGCGTACGTCACGAAGGTAGTCCTGAACTCGCTCGCTCAGCTCAGCAGACAAAATGCGTTTCTAAACCTGTTATCCCGTAGCTGGGCGTATAAGTACTTACGAGAATTGCATCTTCCATTGGAATCTGCTATTATGAAGTCTCACTGCTTAACAGTACTACAGCAAAATTTAATTTAAGATCAATACTCGATATAAATGGTATAAGGGCTTCTTTATAGAATTTGGTCTTTTCTGCTGAACAGTACTGATTACATGCTGGAAGTGGTGACTTATGCAACTGATAATCATTTTAGCATGGTTTTATTTTATTGTACGCCAGTACAGCCGTAACAGATTATAAGAAGGCCCATGGACTTCCCATCATTATAGGACTAATAACAGTAAGATTCCATAATAGCGGATTCCAGTGGAAGATTCTGTTTAAGTTTGTACGGACACGCCTAGTTACGAGTTAACAGGTGTAGAAACGTAGTTTGTCTGCTGATTTGAGCGAGCGAGCGCGCGCAGGACTACCTTCGTGACGTACGCGCCGCGGCCTGTCTTTCTCGTAGGCCTCGCGAGGGACCGAGTGACGTCACATGGAGCAGCGGTCGGCGCCACATTTGAAACGGCCGCTCCCGCCTCCCTACAAGCGTCAAACCGACGTCTTTGCTTTCGTTCAGTGCATCGCTCTCAGCGGGTGCGCCACTCCGGCCATCTCTGGAACTTCCAGGCACTGCCATTACATGTGTATAAACAGAACACCATGCTGGTACCGGCAGTCATTGATTTCGTCATGACAGTGGCGGTGACAGCTATCGACAGCTCGAGTGTTTTATTCGAAATGAAGAGGCTTGTAAACAGAGAAGATTTTACTGAAGCATGCCACCGCAAACTTCAGTTTGAGGTCTTGTATTCTGATTAAATGAACAGTGTCTTCAACTCCTACTACAGGCGTGATGCATTCCCTTCTGTGGTAGTATTTTCATTTCAATTAAGAACAACAATCATTGGGCACTTCGCAATTGCAGTTAACCCACTTTCGCCATTATTAAAATCTCTCCCCTCCCCCCCCCCCCCCCCCTCTGACCCCTTAGTCATATACGGCAAGGTCTTGTTATACTAATGTAGTAATTGTGATTCTT
Organism: Schistocerca nitens; assembly: GCF_023898315.1. Classification (NCBI taxonomy): domain Eukaryota; kingdom Metazoa; phylum Arthropoda; class Insecta; order Orthoptera; family Acrididae; genus Schistocerca; species Schistocerca nitens. The sequence goes on from NC_064622.1 coordinate 21,598,355, forward strand.
GTCCCTTCAGTAGTTGTACGATTCCCAATTCATTGTTTTGGAAGCTGATTAGTTAACGTGTCAGATACAGGGTCTCTTATACGTTTCTGTATAAATTAACAAGCCTCAAGCAATGTCCACCAGCACATCCATGTGAGCCTGCTTACCGCAGTCAAGCCTTGTACTTCCTTTAAAACTGTCACCCACCCACCCCTCCCCACAGACACTTCCCCCCATTATCAGCTAGCTAATCGTTGATGCCTCAGGACCTGTCCTACCAACCGATCCCCTTTTCTAGTAAACTTGTGGCTCAACGCTCTTTTCTCTACAATTCGATTCGGTACCCCTTCAATAGGGTCGGTAGTTCAGTGGAAGTGCGAGGTTACAGATCCTGAGGTCTCGGGGTCGATCCCTGGTCAGTTCTACTCTGGAAATCTTTGTTATCGTAAAAAATTACTACCTGCTACGTATTTTAGGCCCATGTCAAACTGTAGGTCCACAGTAACTGTTTGCCTAAGTCAGTTCAGACGTCGGAAGATGCTAACGCTATATCAGTAGGACCATGCCAGGTAAACCTCTGTGGCGTTCAAACCAACTTTCGGGTTCATATGAGCTTAACCTTTACCTACCTCTTCATTACTTAGCGTACGTATCAATCTAATTTTCGGCAATTCTTCTGCGGCACTACATTTCAAAAGCTTCTATTCCCCTTTCTGAACTGTTTATCGTCCATGTTTCACTTCCAATGAATGCGACACGCCAGGCAAATATCTTCAAAAAGAATTTCGTAACACTTAAATTTATATCTGATGTTAACAAATTCTTGCATTCTATGTTCTCCCTACTGCGGCTATCATCGGTTCTTTTCTTGGCGAAATAGCAAAATGTCTGTCACGTTTAGCGTCTCACTTCCTAATCTAATCCTCCCAGTATCTGGTAAATATTCATATTTTACCTTTACTGGTGCTCATTTTTATAACCTCTTTTCAAGGCACTATCCCTTCTGTTCAAATGATCTTCCACCGCCTTTCCCGTCTGCAGCAGACTTAAAATGTCGTACGTAAGCAGCAAAGTTTTTTTTATTTATTGCGGTTTGAACCTTAATCCCTTTTCCATGTTTGTCTGTGGTTTCCTTCACAGCTTGTTCAATGTACAGTCTGAATAACGTACGCGATAGTATACATATCTGTCTCACTATTCTCTCAACTACTGGTTTAGTTCAAACTCATCTACTCTTATGTCTGCACTCTGGTGTCTGAACAAGTTGTGGATGACGTTTCGCTCCCAGTAAACTGGCTCTTGTAACTCCAGACTTTCAGAGTGCATTTTTTGCTATTACCTGAAGTGACTAACGTGTGCAGTACAATCCATAAACCAACAGATCAAAACCTCACGCTGAAAATTATACTTCCTGAACCTATACTCGTATTACAACTTGTGTTAGTTGTTTCTGCAGCTAATTTAAGAGCTTTTGGAGTACGTATCTGGGTAATGCCTGTCTGTGTAGTTTTTACCCCAGTAGTTCTATTTAAAGGGCACTGCGAGCGAGACACCAACTAAGGGAAAGCCGAAGATTCAGCGCTCTGCAAAGCAGGTAAGGGAGAAGGCCGGTGAGGGTGCATTGTGAAGAAACGATTTCTTCAGAACTGCTTGTATATGGCGCAGCTGCAACACCGTAGGACTGCAATAAAACTCAGAAAGACCTGTAGAGGATCTAAGAATGATATAGCGACTGGCAGTTGACCCACAAAGCAAACAACTGGAGGCAGCAACTGTTGTTTGATTACATGACTCGGCCGGTCTGGGTGACCGAGCGGTTCTAGGCGCTACACTCTGGAACCGCGCGACCGCTACGGTCGCAGGTTCGAATCCTGCCTCGGACATGGATGTGTGTGATGTCCTTAGGTTAGTTAGGTTTAAGTAGTTCTAAGTTCTAGGGGACTGATGACCTCAGAAGTTAAGTCCCATAGTGCTCAGAGCCATTTGCACCATTTTGAGCCATTACATGACTCGCGTTCAGCCACTGGTAACAGTAAGACATCTAGGAATATCTGTCCAGAACGACCTAAAATGAAAGACCACATGAAAACAAGCTATGGGGGAAGCAGACTCCAAAGTGGATTCATTGTAGGAATCAGAAGGACACGTGAGTCACCCACGGCATAAGTGGTTTACGGAATACGCTGTTTGCGCGATTTGTATTGCTCATCAGTCTGGGTGCCTTGCCCTGCAGGATTACTAGGGGACGACTACTACGACCGCAGGTTTAACCTTCTAGGCCTAATTGTCCTGCACATGTTCCTTCTGCAGAAAAATATTTTACTTCCAACAATCACTGACTGAATTTGACATTTCGATATTGGAGATAAGATTACATCTCAGAAAATCAACGTCACCTTTGTATAAGGAGTATCTGTGAAAAACAATTTTTGTTCTTTTGTTAAACGAATAGAACTGATATTTTTCTTCCTTCTTTTTCTTCTTCTTCTAACATCGGTGATATAACGTTGTATCATTTCTGCAACTTGAGTCTTATGAAGATTAATAACGCAGTTTGAATCATTTCATCTTTATTTTGTAGTGTAATACATAACCAATGAAACTTTTGTATATTTCTTTGCTGGAAGTGGTGAGTTTGCTGACGCAACGATGGGCGCCATGAGCGTCTCCTCATCCCAACAATTGTAAGTGGAACCTGAAACCGCTGCTTTTAAACGAAGTCCAATTATTATTAAGCAAACTGTTTCTTCTGATTCACTGTTATCAACAACACGGTTTCTAGTCACCAAGCTCGCTGTATTCCAACGACGACTTCTTGGTATTCAGATTATTTTTGCGTGAGAACGAAAGCGTATTTATACGAGCAAAAATCATTTTAGCCACAAGAAAAGGTTAACAAAGCAAATACCTTCTCGCCAATTTTATGACTACATGTTTTCTTTTTTTATTGGCAATTTCATGTACCCTTTCTTCGGTAACGTTTTCCTATACCGGAAACTCATGTATGGAAGTCCACGTCAGTTCGAGAGGAAAAATACTTAGATATGACTTACTGGGCGCAACATATGATAATGTTATGGAGTGGCAACATATGTCAGACAAAATATAGACATTTCTATACGCAATGCTAATGTTATTCATGAATTTGTCACTAGAGCAGACGAAATGACTAGTTAATATTTATAAGCCTCTAGGTATCAATAAGGGAAATCAGAAGTCGTACGGAAAGATATAGGTGTTCATTCTTTCCGCGCGCTATACGAGATTGGAATAATAGAGAATTGTGAATGTGGTCGATGAACCCTCTGCCAGGCACCTAAACGTGATTTTCAGAGTATCCATGTAGATGTAGATGGTATCCTAAAGTGCTTAAGTACAATGACGCTACAACTTATCTGGGGGGAGTTCAATAGCCATCATTAACTGTGGGAATACAGGAGGCACAGTAATGAAACGAAACGCTTTGGTGGCCTGGACGAAAGAGAATCCATCTCATCTTTTGAGAATGAAAAGATGGTCCAAGTAGGCTGTATTTTTTTTTATCTATGCGATCGGCCAATTTCAACCTTGGATTATTTTCAAGCAGCTTTATTACATTAAAAAGTGGTGACTGATTTATATATCAATTGCCTATAAGCTTTCACATACAAGTATACTTTATAACCCAAGTTACTTATGTAACTTAAGCTTCCAGCCTCAGTCTACAAAATTAAACAATACTGAAGTAGTAAATATGCCACATGGTGCATTAGAACCAGTACCAGATTATGCTAGGCTATTTTTCTTTTTAGTTAACTTACACCACGTCAGTACAGTTATATCACAAGAAGTTGTGTTATAGCTACTGGAGCCTATAGGTGCTATATGAAGGAGAAGGGGCCAACTGTAGAACTTAATGTAAAATGGGAGTAGTGGTTACAGTCTTAATGAACGTTGTCTCATTAAGAACTCATTCTTGTATGTCTTATAGTACTACCCGATTCATGGGTCGTGTTACATGTACACTTGTAACATTCATTGTCATGTCGATACCAGTAGAAAATATGCCAGACATCCTCAAGTGACACATTAACCATACCAAAAACTAAAATCTCAGTCAGTAAATTGCTAACAGGTGGAACAAAACGATTTAAACCAACATAAATATTTATATATAAACACTAAGTTGAAGTTCCAGTAGTTGCCCATACATAAAAATCCAAATTCCACATAGACAAACCAATTGGAGGAAAGGGGGAGAGTGTGTCAGACAAAGGACGGATACTTAGAAAATTTAAGGGATCAACAGACTAGATTGAGGACCTTGATACTGGTTTGTAATTTGAGGCAATTGTAAATATTTTCTGTGATGTAGCTATACGTCAAATAAATACAAAAAGTAAGAATACCCAATGAGGAGCGGCACGTATCGTCATGGGTTCTTTTAATAACCGAGAGAGTTTTCGAAGATACTCAGCAAAGCACGACTGTTAGACACTGTAGGACAGGCGCTACACATTAAAATTTCGAGAGTAGACGTTCCAAGCAGAACCGGTCAGCGTCTCTCACCCGTACCTGAGGAAATAGATGTAGCGGAAAAATCGGATAAATTGTAGCGTTCACACTAATATTTACCCATAGCCGTATTTCGCACGCACCATTCGCGAATGGAACAGGGACGGAAGGAAGATGGTTGTGGTATCGAAAGTACCCTCCCGACACACACCGCATGGTGGATTATGGACATCTGTACGAGGTGCACACGGATTCCTTAGATCTCTATCAATATCCTGGTTTAGTGACCAAAATATTACAGAGAGCTAGTATTCTCCATGTAGCCAATATCGGCAGCAATCTTTCAGTATAACATTCGGCAGTGCATCGTGGAACGGAGGATTCGCCTCCAAAGTGCCTGCCAAAAGCTAACTGCAGTCATAGTTGAGCATCATGCGAGGCTCAGCGGAAGACATATGACGAGCAGCCAGCCAGGTGGCGAACACGAAGGGCTATCGGCGCGTAAACGTCTCGTCAGCGAGGCCAACAGGACAGACCGCCGGCAAGGAGTCAGCCGTCGCCCTCTCAAAGCAACGAGCCCAGAACGCAAAAGTTATCACGCGACTGGATCGCTAGCCAGAGTTATTCACAGAAGAGTAACAGGAAAAGTAGCAGAAGTCAGCTTGACTTCACGCAGGGAGAAGGTGCCAGAGTACCAGTTCTCGTACGAGACTCAGTTGTGCAAGATGAAGAAAAATGAGGATAACATCGTAGTACTTCTGGATCTAAAGACGGGCTTCTGAAAACAAAAGTGTAAGTTGTACGAAATCCTTGAAATGCTGGGGCTAAAGTACAGAGACTGCAACTGGGGTACTTCTTTGGGTGATTGGACTACCAATGTAAGTAATATCTCTAGACTCTTAGTGAAACTTAATCACCCAATAAACAAATTCTTGACAATCTGACTTTAATAAGAATACATTATTTTAGTGTATTGTACAAAGCTGGAGCAGCAACCGCAGCTTGAAATCATCTTGTAGAAATAATAAACAGCCAATCTATTGCAAAATGGAAGGTATAATGAAACCCCTGTACCATGGGTTCAACTTTCATAAAAACTTCTCCAGAAGGAAATATTGACAACCTAAACAAGCTGACAACGAAAAATCTTTTAAGATATACATAAAAGTATAGTAATATCTCCTTACGGATATAAACAGTTATTCAGACTTACTAGATTACATGTTGTGGCACAGGTACGTTAAAATACAGCGAAAAGGCGTCAGTCAAATATAAAATTTCAGAACCATAATAATTAAGCCTTGCACAACATGGTTGCTATCATTTCGTATTTCCCCACCAATGTACAGCTAGTCCACCAACATCACGTACACAGCACTAGCGCTAAGGAAAGATTCTGGAAACAGATCACTAGTACAATGCGCTAGGAGGCAGTGCGATGTTGTGCATGTTCCAATTATTATGCAGATAAAATTTTATATTTGACTGTCGCCTCTCGGCTGTATTTTAACGTACCTCTGTCACAACGTGTAACCCAGTAAGTCTGAATATTTTTTGTATTCGGAACGAGATATTGTACAGGGTGATTCAAAAAGAATACCACAACTTTAGGAATTTAAAACTCTGCAACGACAAAAGGCAGAGCTAAGCACTATCTGTCGGCGAATTAAGGGAGCTATAAAGTTTCATTTAGTTGTACATTTGTTCGCTTGAGGCGCTGTTGACTAGGCGTCAGCGTCAGTTGATACGATGGCGACCGCTCAACAGAAAGCTTTTTGTGTTATTGAGTATGGCAGAAGTGAATCGACGACAGTTGTTCAGCGTGCATTTCGAACGAAGTATGGTGTTAAACCTCCCGATAGGTGGTGTATTAAACGTTGGTATAAACAGTTTACAGAGAATGGGTGTTTGTGCAAAGGGAAAAGTTCTGGACGGCCGGAGTGATGAAAATGTAGCACGCATCCAGCAAGCATTTGTTCGCAGCCCAGGAAAATCGACTCGCAGAGCTAGCAGAGAGCTGCAAATTCCACAATCAACTGTATGGAGAGTCCTACGAAAAAGGTTAGTTATGAAACCTTATCGTCTGAAATTGGTTCAAGCACTGTCTGCAGCTGATAAGATTAAAAGAATCGATTTCTGTGATTTTATCCTTGCTCAAATGGAAACAGATGAATCTTTCGTTTCAAAGATTGTGTTTAGTGATGAAGCAACTTTCCACACTAACGGGAAAGTCAACCGTCACAATGTCTGTATATGGGGCACTGAGAATCCGCGGGAAACAACTCAGTATGAACGTGACTCGCCTAAGGTGAACGCTTTCTGTGCCATTTCAGCCAATAAAGTTTTTGGTCCCTTTTTCTTCGAAGGTGCTACTGTAACTGGACTACAGTATCTGGAGATGTTAGAGAATTGGCTGTTCCCTCAGCTCGAACAAGAAGCACAACAATTCATATTTCAGCAGGATGGAGCGTCACCACATTGGCACTTATCTGTCCGTAACTACCTGAACGTCAACTACCCGAGGCGATGGATCGGCCGCCAGGCAGCCCATGAGAGCACTTCATCACTGGCCTCCATGAAGCCCTGATCTTACCCCCTGCGATTTTTTTCTTATGGGGGTATGTTAAGGATATGGTGTTTCGGCCACCTCTCCCAGGCACCATTGATGATTTGAAACGAGAAATAACAGCAGCTATCCAAACTGTTACGCCTGATATGCTACAGAGAGTGTGGAACGAGTTGGAGTATCGGGTTGATATTGCTCGTGTGTCTGGAGGGGGCCATATTGAACATCTCTGAACTTGTTTTTGAGTGAAAAAAAACCTTTTTAAATACTCTTTGTAATGATGTATAACAGAAGGTTATATTATGTTTCTTTCATTAAATACACATTTATAAAGTTGTGGTATTCTTTTTGAATCACCCTGTATAATCTCGCGCGTAACATGTTTTTCACTGTCGACTTGTTTAGGTTATCAGTGTTTCCTTCTGAAGACGTTTTTATGAAAGTTGAATCCATGATAAAGGGGTTTTTATAAGCCTTCTATTTTGCGTCTGATCAGCTGTTTATTATTTCCACAAGAAGAAAAGACAATTTAGTAGTTCACACTTACACAAATATGGTACATCTAATAAAGGCGTGCATGGTTTGTGCAAATAATCATTAACACTTCGAAAATCATTTATAAGAAAATATGAAAATTACAGGAGTCGACAAACGTGTGGTTGAAAAATACGTTGGATTTCTTGACCCCGATTTTTAATCACTACACGCAGATGTGGGAACGGCTAACTGCTGATAATACGTCTTCAAGTTTTTTAAATAATGACGTGATTCGAAAGAACTGCATCTACAAGAAGCGTTACGGAATACCGACCACAGCAGTGCTGTGCGTTATGCGAATGTTCTGTGAATTGTTACTACGTCAAAGCCTATTAGTTCATGTGCTCTATCTGGAATCGTTATTGGACAAAAAAAGGGGTGCCGTGCAAGATGTGCACACATGATGGTGTCAGACGAAAGCTGTTCTGGAAATAGCCGGCCGGAGTGGCAGAGCTGTTCTAGGTGTTACAGCCTGGAACCGCGCGACCGCTACGGTCGCAGGGTCGAATCCTACCTCGGGTATGGACGTGTGTAATTTCCTTAGGTTAGTTAGGTTTAAGTAGACACTCCGGGATGATGATGGCACTGAAACAGAGGACGACACGCGTAAAGCTGAAATACTAAACACCTTTTTCCAAAGCTGTTTCACAGAGGAAGACCGCACTGCAGTTCCTTCTCTAAATCCTCGCACAAACGAAAAAATGGCTGACATGGAAATAAGTGTCCAAGGAATAGAAAAGCAACTGGAATCACTCAACAGAGGAAAGACCACTGGACCTGACGGGATACCAATTCGATTCTACACAGAGTACGCGAAAGAACTTGCCCCCCTTCTAACAGCCGTGTACCACAAGTCTCTAGAGGAACGGAGGGTTCCAAATGATTGGAAAAGAGCACAGGTAGTCCCAGTCTTCAAGATGGGTCGTCGAGCAGATGCGCAAAACTATAGACCTATATCTCTGACGTCGATCTGTTGTAGAATTTTAGAACATGTTTTTTTGCTCGCGTATCATGTCGTTTTTGGAAACCCAGAATCTACTATGTAGGAATCAACATGGATTCCGGAAACAGCGATCGTGTGAGACCCAACTCGCGTTATTTGTTCATGAGACCCAGAAAATATTAGATACAGGCTCCCAGGTAGATGCTATTTTTCTTGACTTCCGGAAGGCGTTCGATACAGTTCCGCACTGTCGCCTGATAAACAAAGTAAGAGCCTACGGAATATCAGACCAGCTGTGTGGCTGGATTGAAGATTTTTTAGCAAACAGAACACAGCATGTTGTTATCAATGGAGAGACGTCTACAGACGTTAAGGTAACCTCTGGCGTGCTACAGGGGAGTGTTATGGGACCATTGCTTTTCACAATATATATAAATGACCTAGTAGATAGTGTCGGAAGTTCCATGCGGCTTTTCGTGGATGATGCTGTAGTATACAGAGAAGTTGCAGCATTAGAAAATTGTAGCGAAATGCAGGAAGATCTGCAGCGGATAGGCACTTGGTGCAGGGAGTGGCAACTGTCCCTTAACATAGACAAATGTAATGTATTGCGAATACATAGAAAGAAGGATCCTTTATTGTATGATTATATGATAGCGGAACAAACACTGGTAGCAGTTACTTCTGTAAAATATCTGGGAGTATGCGTGCGGAACGATTTGAAGTGGAATGATCATATAAAATTAATTGTTGGTAAGGCGGGTACCAGGTTGAGATTCATTGGGAGAGTGCTTAGAAAATGTAGTCCAGCAACAAAGGAGGTGGCTTACAAAACACTCGTTTGACCTATACTTGAGTATTGCTCATCAGTGTGGGATCCGTACCAGATCGGGTTGACGGAGGAGATAGAGAAGATCCAAAGAAGAGCGGCGCGTTTCGTCACAGGGTTATTTGGTAACCGTGATAGCGTTACGGAGATATTTAATAAACTCAAGTGGCAGACTCTGCAAGAGAGGCGCTCTGCATCGCGGTGTAGCTTGCTCGCCAGGTTTCGAGAGGGTGCGTTTCTGGATGAGGTATCGAGTATATTGCTTCCCCCTACTTATACCTCCCGAGGAGATCACGAATGTAAAATTAGAGAGATTAGAGCGCGCACGGAGGCTTTCAGGCAGTCGTTCTTCCCGCGAACCATACGCGACTGGAACAGGAAAGGGAGGTAATGACAGTGGCACGTAAAGTGCCCTCCGCCACACACCGTTGGGTGGCTTGCGGAGTGTGAATGTAGATGTAGTTCTAAGTTCTAGGGGACTGATGACCTCAGAAGTTAAGTCCCATAGTGCTCAGAGCCATTTGAACCTTTTTTTGTTTTGTTTTTTTGTTCTGGAAATATGTTTGAATATTCAATAAATGAGACATAGGAAAGCAGAAATGAGTAATAGAAAATGCAGTTAAACGATCTATCTGATTTCAAATAAAGCAACCAAAGGACATTGGGCCCCTTAGCTTTCAAGATACGAGGAAGTTAAGTCGACAGGATCAGTAATCATACAAATTCAAATTTTAGTGCACGACTTACAGAAAAATATAGAATGACATAAATTGTAGGAAAATGATGAAATTGAATGCACAAGTCTTTGGACTGATTGACCGGAACTTGATCCCCTGACAAACTTGAAGCTCAGGAGAAACACAAAGACTGTGTCCCAACTTCGTAACACCTCACGCCTAACAAACAGCATGCCTTCGCAAAGCATTATAAGTTTACCACGAGAAATTAGTGAAAAATATCCATGCGACACGAGTGCCACAGGGGTAAACAGTGCAACAGCTCGCCTATTAGCAACCACTCGGATTACATTGAACTTTCTCACAAACAGTGCCCACTGCTGCTGCCGCCACAGACCAGCGTCTGCCCCGCACCCGACTCAGGAACAAGTGCGACCGTGGCCCGACTGACTGCCACTGCCTGATGGGCTGAGTGCGCGCCCAAGTCACAGCAGGTGACAAACATGCTTCCGCCGCAGGCACTAAAAGAGACGCAAACCAAAGAACCTACACTGCGTCTCGATACGGTTGCTGATCGTCTTTGCGAAATGTTAACAAAGACCAGTTCGCAGGTTACTGAAAGCAAAAATATTGGGAATGGAGCTTTCAATGCAGATATCTCAGCTAAAAGATCTACAAATGCAAGTTGGAATAATAACAGTGGAAGATCAAGATAGACAATTCTGAAACATTGCGGTCGCCAGTGCAATTGGACAATCTTTACTGCAAAATAAAAAAAGGGCGGTAACTTACATAATTTACAATTCAGTAATTTTGGATCCTGCATTCTGGCATATGTATTACCTGCGATTACTGGATTTGCGTTGTCTGAATCAGTTGGCTGAATAATTTTGACAACGTTGTTAATACCATAAAATGTATTGCGAATACTGTAACATTGAAATGACCGTGAACACGACACTACATAGACATCGCAGCCCACTGACACTTTGACAAATTTATTTTTAGATGAATTAAGCAGAATAGAAGATTAGAAGTTTCAAACTACTTCAAACTCATGAAAGATCGACCATTGAAATAACATTCGAATACTGCACCCGATGAGCAAACAGTAAAGGAAACAAAAGAAAAATTCGGAGTAGGTATTAAAATCCATGGAGAAGAAATAAAAACTTTGAGGTTCGTCGATGACATTGTAATTCTGTCAGAGACAGCAAAGGACTTGGAAGAGCAGTTGAACGGAATGGACAGTGTCTTGAAAGGAGGATATAAGATGAACATCAACAAAAGCAAAACGAAGATAATGGAATGTAGTCGAGTTAACTCGAGTGATGCTGAGGGAATTAGATTAGGAAATGAGACGCTTAAAGTAGTAAAGGAGTTTTGCTATTTGGGGAGCGAAATAACTGATGATGGTCGAAGTAGAGAGGATATAAAATGTAGACTGGCAATGGCAAGGAAAGCATTTCTGAAGAAGAGAAATTTGTTAACATCGAGTATAGATTTAAGTGTCAGGAAGTCGTTTCTGAAAGTATTTGTATGGAGTGTAGCCATGGATGGAAGTGAAACATGGACGATAAATAGTTTGGACAAGAAGAGAATAGAAGCTTTTGAAATGTGATGCTACAGAAGAATCCTGAAGATTAGATGGGTAGATTACATAACTAATGAGGAGGTATTGAATATGATTGGAGAGAAGAGGAGTTTGTGGCACAATTTGACTAGAAGAAGGGATCGGTTGGTAGAACATGTTCTGAGGCATCAAGGGATCACAAATTTAGTATTGGGGGGGCAGCGTGGAGGGCAAAAATCGTAGAGGGAGACCAGGAGATGAATACACTAAGCAGGTTCAGAAGGATGTAGGCTGCAGTAGGTACTGGGAGATGAAGAAGCTTGCACAGGATAGAGTAGCATGGAGAGCTGCATAAAACCAGTCTCAGGACTGAAGACCACAACAACAACTGCACACGAAGCGATCAACACGTAATAATATAGAAGCCAAAAAAATAAATTCCTTAAGTATTTAACACTTGTGCAAATTAAATGAAATAATTACTGACAAACGATTTCTACGCTGAATACAGTATTATTATGCAAACAGGCCGTTAGTTAATTTAGATTTAGGCGGAAGCCGTGTAAGGTAAGACATTAAGGCATATTATGAGTTTTCTAGCTTTTATTTTGAACTCAAATAGTTTATTTATGGAATAATTATTATTTCATATATCCCCCTTAGACTCAAGCTGATACACGTTTTCAAAACTAAAGATTTTTTTGACAGACCTATTTTTGTTAGTGATGGTGCCTACGTCAGCTTGGCAAAGACGGAGGGTACCGTGATTTTGGGGTATGGGCAAGACGACTAAATAAACATATTATTTATAAGAAAAAGACTTTTACTCATGGCTATCTATTTATCTAAGTCACAAATGTAACATATAAGCCCGATACACTGAGCATGAGTCCTCTCTTGGCATCGAGAACATTGAAACCACTTTTATGTCTTCCCAACCTCACCAAAAAAGATGATGAGTCTTTCATAGTCATAATTGAAATAACTGTCGGTGTACTTTCACTGAAAAACGTTTGAAGATGAGTCGCAGAAGTCTGTTCTAGAACCCTTTATTTGTTTCATCCCAAAACTTCCGCCGAACACAGGTTTACATTTAGAGGCTTTGTTCATTTTTTGCCATTGCATTCGCATCCTCTTAATTTATTATTTCCCTTAATTTTCTTTCTTGTTTCTTCTTCTATTTGCCCTCTTTTCTTTGTATCTTTTCTTGCAGAGCTATTGTAACGGGTGTGATTGCTATGTGTAGAGATGGCAACTTATTTCTTCGTTTCCTTGGATATGCTTTAGGTGCAGCTTCAGGTAACGGAGGTAAAGCAGAGGTATATGCAGAGTTCGAAGAAGGTGAGGGCATTGGTAATGTACCAAATGCTGCGTGCGGTAATGGAGATAAAATAAAAGCAGGCGTAGGATTAGCTGAAGGCGCCGGTAGAGGCCCGAGTCGGGATAACGGAGGTAGAATGGAGGTAGTTGTAGAGTTAGGTGAACGGCTTGGTAGTGTGTCAAACTCTACACTTGCATTTGCTGCTATCCCAGGTAGAGCGTCTGTTCTGGACGGTATTTCACTGATGGCATCGTCCATTGTCAGTAATGACGCGAAGTCTTCATCACTAAATATTCTGTGAATTTAAGTGTTCAGTTCCTATGTGTGGAATACCCTTTATAGCAAAATTTATAGATGCAGCTTTGTTCAATCGTCTTACAATCACTTTTTTTTATCACTTGGCCTGGATGATTAACAAGATAGTCAGCACAAGCTTTGCTACAGACGGTCTTCAGAGGTCCGTAAAATGAAACATCCAATGATTGCAGTCTGTGGCTTTTGAGAGGTGGGAAACCTAGAACAGTTATCAAATTATCTCTGCAGAGAGTGTAACGGCTTCGGAAGTAAGTATGATTAACATAAAGAAAGACATTGGGGATTTAGCAAGATTTCCATTTTCTACGTGATGGATTGCCTCGTTCATCGATTCCTTGCTCTATTTCTATCTGTCTTCCACATAGAAACTTTTCCCAAGTTTATTAAGTAGCCTGTAGTCATAACGTCAAGGCATTAGAAGCGTGGGAACAGAGAGAGAGAGACTGGTAAGATGAATTCATGATCTTAGCCTGTGCATAATTCGGCATCTTAAACGCGGTCGGCGGTTTTGATACAGACTTAAGCATGCACAAACTCTTGCAGGAAAATTTGATTAAACTATTATTAAAAAACTAAAGTAGGGAACTAAACTCCGCCCAAACAGGCCACGAAGGCCAAACGGTACCGACCAGCTGCCGTGTCATCGTCAGCCCACGGGCGTCACTGGATACGGATATGGAGGGTCACGTGGTCAGCACACCGCTCTCCAGGCCGTATGTCAGTTTCAAAAATGGTTCAAATGGCTCTGAGCACTATGGGACTCAACTGCTGTGGTCATAAGTCCCCTAGAACTTAGAACTACTTAAACCTAACTAACCTAAGGACATCACACAACACCCAGCCATCACGAGGCAGAGAAAATCCCTGACCCCGCCGGGAATCGAACCCGGGAACCCGGGCGTGGGAAGCGAGAACGCTACCGCACAACCACGAGATGCGGGCTATGTCAGTTTACGAGACCGGAGCCGCTGCTTCTCAGTCAAGCCTCACAAGGGCTGAGTGCACCCCGCTTGCCAACAGCACAGCGCTTATATTCGATGATCTGGCTGGAACCGGTGTTACTACTGCTGCAAGGCCGTCGGCTAAAAACGACTATTAAACCCAGAATGAGATTTTCACTCTGCAGCGGAGTGTGAACTTTGCAGAACTAGCACTCCTGAAAGAAAGGATATTGCGGAGACATGGCTTAGCCACATCCTGGGGGGATGTTTCCAGAATGAGATTTTCACTCTGCAGCGGAGTGTGCGCTGATATGAAACTTCCTGGCAGATTAAAACTGTGTGCCATCAGTAAATGTATGAGTAAATCTTTGAGGCGTAAGACCAATCGACTAATATTCATTAATATGAAAGTGTTACTTACATGAAACTTATTTTAACCGTAGGAAAAATTGTTACAAAGACAGCGTCTACTTCCAAGCACATATTGTCAATAAAGAAAATGATCAAGCGAGTCTAGTTCAAAAGACATGCCTGCAGAGTGCGCTAAGAAAGCGCCACGATAGGGCACGTAGCGCCGTGTGTAGAGATATTGGGGAATTTCGAAATTCGTTATCTTAGATCCCTCTAACTTACGCACCCTCATGAATTTTTCAGAGCAACAATATTTGATATAACCCTTTTAAAGTTTGTTACGTATTTATGGTACTCTTTCATGATAATATGAATCTGTAAATCACGACCGTATTCCGGATAATAGTGTTTATAACGCCCGTCACACACAATCTACACTGATACAAAACATAGTATTACAGAAAAATTACTTTTTTCAAAAGAGCCCTTGGGATTTACAATTTAATTTAAGTATCGCGCTAAGCTACAGTCAGTGACCCACATTACTGGCGTCATTCAAAGTCGTAGTCTTGTGGCGAGGTCGGTCGGTGGCGACGCTGACGCGGAACTGCCCCACATCCGGTTTTCAACGTTATTATTATTATTATTATTATTATCATGCAGTGGAATAAACTGTCGCCAGATTTCCTTCTCTACCCACTTCAGTCCACGGCTATCAGGCTTGAGAGAAACTCGCACGCTTTTAACCCGCGCCGTACGAAACACACGCGAGAGCAGCCCGCCGTTTGCTAACCCGTCTCGTGGCTCAGAGCAGCTGCTAACGTCGTCTCCAGCGCGCATCTAGCTTCAAAGTTAGTGGTAGGAAGGCGTACCATTCATGAGCTTTACAGTTCTCTTTGCCCTCTCGTATCCCAGTGGTTACAGTACTTACACATTAACATTATTAATGTGGAATTTTTTTTGATGAAAATGTGCTTCAACCAAAATGGAGAGGAAACGGCAAATCTATGTTGCTTTACACAATATTAGAGCAACAAGAAAAATGCGTAATTGGCACAGTATGGGGCCGTACAGGTTTTCGTAAACTGTTGTGTCGAACACATAGGGATGATCCTTAGATCAAAACAAGACAAAAGATTGCTATTGACATAGGACCTACAATAAGGTACTGGGGTTGAACAAAATGTGATAAACTATGGGGATTAGTTTCCTTTAGAGACTCATCCGAGGAACTGCACGAAACAAACGTGGCTTGTTATGCAATTCGCAGATGGCACAGGTCGTCCTTCACGTTTACAGCGTGCTGTGTGGAAGACGGATGACAATTCTTCAAGAGAGCGGGTGTAGAGCAGTGCGACACAAGAAGCAGCTGGTTGTGTTGGAGACATCTTGTCTTATCGAACAGTAGATAAGATGATGAGCTGATCACCTGTGATTATGCGAGGGGTAAGGATCACGAAGCAATACGTGGTAATAGAGAGTACATTTCCTAAAGACATCAAAGCGTCGAATAAGGTGTTTGCAAGAGTATATTGTTATGTGTGTGAAACACCCATGGAGATCTACGTAGCCCTCAGTGAGCACCTCGCACGGAAGATGAACCTGCCGAAAATAATTGAAGTACCAGTATACGACACGTCGGCCGTGGATCGCACGTCAGTCACATGTCCACGTGGCTTACACCCCGTACCTATGCCAACAGCAGAGGGTGCAGGGACTAAGAGCTGCTGACTTCCACCCCTGAACTAAACTCTGCAACTATTTGCTCTACAAGGACACCATCGTGCTGAGGTTTGTGTCGCCGGTTTTATCCAACAACACGACTGTATTTTAACGAATACTGCACCGTAAAAGTTACAATGAATGCCGGACATTTGCCACGCCGGACATTTGCCACACTTGCCCCTTCGTCAGGTAGCTTGAGTAGCGATCCCTCAGGTAAGGGACGCCCTTCCTCGTACTTCCTCTGTCCGCTTTCAACCCGCCGTCTCCACATCTTACTCGATACAACCAGTACGTAAGGGACCTCCTTCTTCGACATCTTGGCGAAATACAGAGCTACTTTCCCGAACTCGAGATATTTATAACTTTTGGGAAACGAAAATTAGTCCTGCCAAGTATAAATATAGATCCCTCTGTCTGTAGGGTAGCTTCCTTTCACACTTACTGATTGCGATAGAAACAGTCCATCGGCATGGGATCAACAAGAAAGGAACGATGTAAAGAGAATGCGAATGTACGCTAATCATTTCTTTTTGATCGCTTCATTTGTGCCTACTGTAATTACTACAACTGCATGCCCAAAAGACAATAAGGAAAGAAGAAATGGGAATCTGAATGTGAATGTTTGAAAAAAAGAACGACATACTCCATATTAATTTACTCTCTAAAATCCGATATCCCTTGCGGCGAAACATTAGTTAATAAAGTGTAGCGGGACAATGTTCAAAACATGACTACAAATACGTTCACTAAATAGAGATAAGAAGGAAACGAAGTAATACAGAATGCTATGCTTAACGTACGTTGTTCTACATTGTTTAGCTCCGGTATTTACAGGGTCAAAGAGAAAGGATCCTAGGTTTTGGAGGAGAAGCCGTAATTGTAATCATCTGCACTACAACAGAAACAAGAAGCACAACTTAAGGAAAAATAATGTAATGTGTGTTTCAGCTCACAAGCGACATTGAAGCAGATAGTTCCTGTGGCTTAGTATGAGCAGAGGTTATACTCGACAACCGGAATAAATTAATAACTGTCTCCTTTTACCGACCCCCGGTCTCAGATGAAACAGTTGCTGAACAGTTCAAAGAAAACTTGAGTCTCATCACAAATAGGTACGCTACTCATACAATTATAGTTGGCAGTGACTTCAATCTACCTTCCGTATGTTAACAAAAATACATTTTCAGACCCTATTGCTTCCGTAATTGTTCTAAATGCTTTTTTAAAAATTATTTTGAACAATTAGTTCGCGAGGCCATTCAAATTGGAAATGGTTACGAAAACACACTTAACCTCTTAGCCACAAATAATCATGAGCACCACGACGGATACAGGGATTAGTGAACACACAGTCGAGTGAGGCTCAATTCCGTAACAAAGAAATTCACCAAAACTAAACGCAAAATATATCTATTTATAAAAGCAGCTAAAAATTCGGTTGACAGCTTTCTAAGGACAGTCTCCAATCTTTCCAAACTATGTAAGTGAAGACCATATGTGGCTTAAGTTCAAAGAAATAGTATCAACAGCACTCGAGAGATTCATACCAAATAAATTAATAAGAGACAGAACTGATCCCCCACAGTGCACAAAACAGAACAGAAAGCTGCTGCAGGAGCACCGAAAAAGGCACGTAGAATTTAGACGAACGTTAAATCTCCAAGATTGGTGAAGTTTTACTGAGGATCGAAATTTAGTGCGGATTTCAATGGGAGATGCATTTAATAGTTTCCACAACGAAAGTCTTTCTAGAAATGTGGCAGAAAGTCCGCAGAGATTCTGGTCCTATGTTAAGTAAACCAGCGGAAAGGCTCAGTAAGTACCTTTACTGCGCGACAGCGATGAGGAGGAGGAGGAGGAGGTGGAGGGGGGGGGGGGGGGAGACAAGGGACCCAACCCTTCCGAGCAGGTAAAATCGTGGCAAATGTCCGGCGTGGCAAATGTCCGCACACCGTTACAATCAGCAGCTGCTAATCCCGGTGGCGCTAAAGTAAAAGCCGCGCGGGATTAGCCGAGCGGTCTCACGCGCTGCAGTCATGGACTGTGCGGCTGGTCCCTGTTGAGGTTCGAGTCCTTCCTCGGGCATGGGTGTGTGTATTTGTCCTTAGGATAATTTAGGTTAAGTAGTGTGTAAGCTTAGGGACTGATGACCTCAGCAGTTAAGTCCCATAAGATTTCACATACTTTTGAACATTTTTTTGCTAATGTAAACTTTTCAAATAGCACGTATCCAAATCTGGAGGATGAGAAATACGCCAAAACGAATTGTAAAGCTAAACAGACAGCAGCTGACCTGAGGTCAGCTGGGAAACTTGGACTCAATACCACCTGCTTCATCTGCTCGAGGAAGTGAGTCGCCACAATCAAAAAGATGAGTACCAGAGTCGCGCGATGCGCTTTAGACACAGTTAGCAGAATGGAACAGGACATGCTTTCAACTCACCTCATTTGGATGCGCGTCGATTTACCCTCTGCTCTATGTGGCGTTGATCGTTCTCTAAGTACTCTTACAGCTTATGCCTTGTTGTCGTTTAAACAAGTTTTAACAAATGTTCAAATAACTTACTGGTTTGCTGCCGGGTCTCGCGTCCGTCGGCCGTCGTAATTTAATATATTATTATTGTTATTTTTTGATTGTTGCCGACTTACGTGGTGGGCCTTAATAAAAATGATATTTCATTTAATTTTACGATTAAATGCTTTCCTGAAGTTCTCCTTTTTAACAATATTAATTTCAAATTATTTGTTACGTTAATGAATGTTAGACTCGCTGAATCTTAAAACATGAGCATATAAGTTGAACAATGTAATAAACTTTCATATCAATTTCCTCGGCTAGTCAGTTCACTTTAAATCAAAAGATCTTTAGTTATTAATTAAAATTGCGGCCCACACACGCGCGAGAGTATTTTTCTTACCTCTGTTAACCATTGTATTTTAGTCGGAGTCCTGGCTCTGGCTCTCGTCTATGGTACTGAAAATAAGAATCTTAAAGCTAAGTATTTTCTGCAACGTCGGGCGGCTGTGGAGAAAAATTAATATGTTAATAGCGGGCGAGTTTCCCGCTTCCGCTAATTTTTCATAAGTTAATATCGCCACGTAATGGCGTCGTTGGCTGCATCGGCCGCTGCGATTGTTGAACTGTAAATTACTTGAATGCAGGTTAATTCAAGGAAGGCGGACATGAAATCGGGATCACCTCTTACAAATTAAAAGTGCACAATAATATTAAATCAGTATATTATATGCTTAACTCATACAAATATGCTTACATTTGCCAGCACTCGCAAGATGTCCGTCTGTACACACTCAAGACAAAAATGGAAGTGAAGTAGACTAAAAAAATTAACAAAAGAGCGTATCTTGTCTCTTTAGATCATTGTCATAAATTATTTCTTTGCATTGCATTTCTTTGCATTTCTCGACAGAGAAATTATTGTTTTACGGTTACGTGATAAAAATACATTATTCAATTTTTAAATGTCTCTTTATAAATATTGTTTAAGTCTTTTCGTAATATAGCACTGGGGACGCTATACGGGTAACGTCGTCGACCACCGCCGATATTTCGACAGGAGCACATCCTGCCATTCTCAAGGCACAACTGCAAGGAGGAAGCAATGTGCAAGGAATTTAATACCTCGGTTCACAGAGGAGAAACAAGGAAGATACCACAAACAGAACAAGTAACCGTAGAGTCAACACACAGCCAAAGATAACCAACATCAGAAATATCGATAGTGACTATTAGTCAACAGATGAGGTAGCACTAATTCTGTCCCTCTGTTTTTTGATGAGAGACACAGCCGGATTCCAAGCAGCATTTAAAGAAAATCCACCATCTCTGTTTATAAGGTTGCTTGATATTTCGATTTAAACAGCTTCCTTAATAACACTATCCCAATACTGGATGTGCAAGCCAGAATCACCGTGTTGTTGTATTCCATAGGATGACCGGTGTCAAGGCAATGTTCTGTAATAGCGGATTTGCTCGGCTGTTGTAAGCGTGTGTGACGCTTATGTTCAATACACCGGTCTTCCACAGTCCTGATTGTCTGACCAATAAACGACATGCCACAACTTCAAGGAATACGATAGACACCAGCCTTACACAAACCAAGATCATCTTTTACGGACGCCAACAGGGCCTAGATCTTGGAAGGTGGTCGAAAAACACATTTCACATCATATATCCGCAAAATGCGGCCAATCCTGTTGGAGATGCTTCCTGCGTAAGGCAAAAAGTTCGTAGACTTAGGTGCCACTTCGTTGCTATCGTCGCTCACCCGTTGCACAGAAGGCTGATAGCGCAACGCACGTTTGATCTGCCTCTCACTATAACCATTCTGACGAAAGGTGACTTCGAGATGTGATAGCTCAGCTGCCAAACTTTCAGGTTCTGAGATAACGTGGGCGAAAGCGACAGCCAGAGATAACTTAACCGTCTCGTAACTCTCGTTTAAGGACGTTAATGCACCTCAGTGACCAACGATATAATTTATATAAAGGTTAGCGAGGAGGAAACGCATCGAACATCGATACATGCGTGCTGTAATGTAATCAAGCCAATGAACAACAAGATTCCTACAGTACTAGGGGGTATCTATATACCGTATAAAAATGACTTCGTGTAAATACATGCTCATAAAAACTAGTAATTCCATACTTAAATGTTCATGTCTTACATATCTGAATTAATTCTGAAGCTCTTTACTTGACATTCGATAAATTCATTTTATTAAATGTTGATACCAGCGATGGTTATCGTAAAAGACGTATACTCTTTGATTTATGTTTTAGTTCTCTGTTCTTGTTCGTTGTGCTCAGTCTCGGCTGGAATGTAGTTGTAAATGGATAATGCTGGTGTGAGCTTAGTTGTAAATGTACAATCTTGGCGGGAGGTTGCTAAAAATGGAGCTGGTGTGCTTTAGTACAACTGATGAAGGCAGATATATTTTGCGTAACTAGTTCAGAGTATGAAATATTGCTGAATATAATTATTTTAAAGCTCAGAAACTTCATTTCATTCGCTAATCTTTGTAACCCACCTGAATGTCACAACCCTCTGATCACTTAATGTTTCTTCATACGGGAACAGGCCACGCGATCAGCAAGATGCGCTACAAAAGACAACGACACCACCAGCGATATAGTCAGTCAGACGAGTAATAACGTAGAATTTTACTCGTGCGTGCGCGATTCGATGGAACTTACTTAAGAATAATGATCCACTTCTGGATTGAAAACAGATCATTGAATATTAAGCATTGAAGAGGCGCATTACAATACTGAAATTAGTGAAAAATGGATTACACTCCGTTCAGAGTATGTATACAAAGGCTGCTTTCCTCATTTACCATCAAAGAACAAACGTTGAAGCGATTCAGTATTATTTGAGAAGTTGCATTCGCAGTAAAAAACGTAGTAACCGAGGTTGGTTTTACGGTATAGACAGATTTTAATCCCCTTCCGTTTTGGTCAGCTAAAGACGACGTGTCAATTTCAGTTCGTTCTCATGTCCTCTTTCCTTTTCTTCTTATATTCTCTCATATTTACGACATATCTCTTTTTTCTTTCTTCAAAGCCCTTCACACATGTTTTCTTACTGCTTGTCCTTTGGAATCGTTCTAAATTTAATATTTCCCTACCGAAATACCGTCTTCTATATTGTGTACTTCTACATTTTTTAAACTTCTTGAAACCAGCTTTTTGTTGATTTCTTTTCACACACGTACTTGAGGATGTTTCATCAGTCTATTGTCACTTATCCCGTATAAAGGTCCAAAACTTATCAGCCTCTTTTCCTTATTGCTTCTGTTTTTTCTTATTTTTATATGTTCCATCATAGTTTTTTAATTTCTGCGCTTTTTTTACATCTTACTGGGCCTAAAATTTTTCTTATGATTCATCTCTCTAATATTTCTAGTTTGTCTAATTTATAATTGAGTGTGAGGCACTCACTTGCATAGAACCATTCTGGTTTCACAACTGTTGCAATGCATTATTTTTGCATTTATTGATACACACTTTTTATTGTAAATATTTTCTGTGATTCCGTATGTTCTTTCGATTTTGTGTCTGCTTCCAATTATGCCGCATTTTCCTATCTAATAAAAGATAAACTGGTAGGATGACAACGGCAGGTAATCAGCTAGTATGTATTGTTTTCTAATACGGGTAGGTTATAGATTGAAAGGTATATACACAGGGTAAATTAATTCAAATTTTTGTAAGAAAATATAATATTGACTAGAGATGACAAATGTAGTATCGATTGTGTAGTAGCGTCGCTGCTCAACAGCGATCGCTGATTAAAGGTGTTATGGGTAACGTCTCAGAGTAACTTTAAATCGAGAGATGTATGGAGGGCTCTCAGGTGTAAAGACGTGTTGTATCTGATGTGTGCTGGATATGTACTTACTCGCTACAGGCAAAATGATATTTTCATTTGCAAGATACTGTGATGTTTGCTAACTGTAAAATGAATCTCAACATAAGCTGGAAATAATTAAGGCAAAGAAAGTTATCTTGTTACTAATGCAGTGCGCGTATTCGTAGGTTATGATTGAGACAATGTATAGCACTCACATCCAATGATTTCGTAAAGCTAATTGTTAATGTATAATCAGTTAACTGAGTGTGTGAATTGTGTGCATTATTAATTTTCAAAGAGTCAAAATACAAGTTTTAAAGTTAGTGCCATATTGTTAGGTATGGCAAGTCAATACTAGTTCCCAGATCCATGTCATTTTTGATTAACTATTTTTCTAAAGAAATTTTTGCCTCAATCATATACGATTTAATTAAAATGTATGCTGAGCAACAGCCGTGCACAATAACTATAAAATTTAAAGTATTAACAGAGAGCAGTGCAAAAGGCGTTACCATTGCGCATATAAAGGTAAGAAATTTTATTATGTCAGGGATAGCATTCAGTAACCACAGGGACCATTTTTTTCGAACTGATCAAGTTTTTTTTATTACCAGGGCCAATTTCAAATCAGCAGTGTTGTATCAGATTCAGTTTTCGTGTTACGTAAATTCGTGCAGTGCTGGTTTATTTTAAAGTTATTGCCAGTTTACATTCTCGCAGCTAAATTAAAATTACATCTTTGCAGTTAGAAAAGTTCAGTACAGGGCAAAGTGCATAAGCGACGAGATAAAATACACGTTCACATGCCATTCCCATTCTAACAGTTTTTTCAGACTATTGTCAGTTGATGATGATGATGAGTCCCATACTTCTGTACAGAGCGTATGGGAGCGACGCGGGAGAACAGCGCCGGCTTACTAGGCCATTGCCTTCCTCCGACCGTAATGGGAATGAATGATGATGATGAATAAGACACAATAACCGCGAGACCACGAGGAGCGGACTATTGTCAGTTACGTAATTTCAATCTATACACTGTTGTTGTTGTGGTCTTCAGTCCTGAGACTGGTTTGATGCAGCTCTCCATGCTACTCTACCCTGTGCAAGCTTCTTCATCTCCCAGTACTTACTGCAACCCACATCCTTCTGAATCTGCTTAGTGTATTCATCTCTTGGTCTCCCTCTACGATTTTTACCCTCCACGCTGCCCTCCAATACTAAATTTGTGATCCCTTGATGCCTCAGAACATGTCCTACTAACCAGTCCCTTCTTTTTCTCAAGTTCTGCCACATACTCCTCTTCTCCCCGATTCTATTCAATACTTCATCATTAGTTATGTGATCTACCCATCTAATCATCAGCATTCTTCTGTAGCACCACATTTCGAAAGCTTCTATTTTCTTGTCCAAACTATTTATCGTCCATGTTTCACTTCCATACAAGGCTACACTCCATACAAATACTTTCAGAAATGACTTCCTGACACTTAAATCTATACTCGATGTTAACAAATTTCTCTTCTTCAGAAACGCTTTCCTTGCCATTGCCAGTCTACATTTTATATCCTCTCTACTTCGACCATTATCAGTTATTTTCCTCCCCAAATAGCAAAACTCCTTTACTACTTTAAGCGTCTCATTTCCTAATCTCTCAGCATCACCCGAGTTAACTCGACTACATTCCATTATCCTCGTTTTGCTTTTGTTGATGTTCATCTTATATCCTCCTTTCAAGACACAGTCCATTCCGTTCAACTGCTCTTCCAAGTCCTTTGCTGTCTGTGACAGAATTACAATGTCATCGGCGAACCTCAAAGTTTTTATTTCTTCTCCATGGATTTTAATATCTACTCCGACTTTTTCTTTTGTTTCCTTCACTGCTTGCTCAATATACAGATTGAATAACATCAGGGGAGAGGCTACAACCCTGTCTCACTCCCTTCCCAACCACTGCTTCCCTTTCATGCCCCTCGACTCTTATAACTGCCATCTGGTTTCTGTACAAATTGTAAATACCCTTTCGCTCCCTGTGTTTTACCCCTACCACCTTCAGAATTTGAAAGAGAGTATTCCAGTTAACATTGTCAAAAGCTTTCTCTAAGTCTACAAATGCAAGAAGCGTAGGTTTGCCTTTCCTTAATCTTTCTTCTAAGATAAGTCGTAATGTCAGTACTGCCTCACGTGTTCCAATATTTCTACGGAATCCAAACTGATCTTCCCCGCGGTCGGCTTCTACTAGTTTTTCCATTTAAGGAATTCGCGTTAGTATTTTGCAGCTGTGACTTATTAAACTGATAGTTCGGTAATTTTCACATCTGTCAACATCTGCTTTCTTTGGGATTGGAATTATTATATTCTTCTTGAAGTCTGAGGGTATTTCGCCTGTCTCATACATCTTGCTCACCAGATGGTAGAGTTTTGTCAGGACTGGCTCTCCCAAGGCCATCAGTAGTTCTAATGGAATGCTGTCCACTCCCAGGGCCTTGTTTCGACTCAGGTCTTTCAGTGCTCTGTCAAACTCTTCACGCAGTATCGTATCTCCCATTTCATCTTCATCCACATCCATTTCCATAATATTGTCCTCAAGTACATCGCCATTGTATAGACCCTCTATATACTCCTTCCACCTTTCTGCTTTCCCTTCTTTGCTTAGAACTGGGTTTCCATCTGAGCTCTTGATGTTCATACAAGTGGTTCTCTTATCACCAAAGGTCTCTTTAATTTTTCTGTAGGCAGTATCTACCTTACCCCTAGTGAGATAAGCCTCTACATCCTTACATTTGTCCTCTAACCATCCCTGCTTAGCCATTTTGCACTTCCTGTCGATCTCATTTTTGAGACGTCTGTATTCCTTTTTGCCTGCTTCATTTACTGCATTTTTATATTTTCTCCTTTCATCAATTAAATTCAATATTTCTTCTGTTACCCAAGGATTTCTATTAGCTCTCGTCTTTTACCTACTTGATCGTCTGCTGCTTTCACTACTTCATCCCTCAGAGGTACCCATTCTTCTTCTACTGCATTTCTTTCCCCCATTCCTATCAATTGTTCCCTTATGCTCTCCCCGAAACTCTCTACAACCTCTCGTTCTTTCAGTTTCTCCAGGTCCCATCTCCTTAAATTCCCACCTTTTTGCAGTTTCTTCAGTTTTAATCTACAGTTCATAACCAATAGATTGTGGTCTGAGTCCACATCTGCCCCTGGAACTGTCTTACAATTTAAAACCTGGTTCCTAAATCTCTGTCTTACCATTATATATTCTATCTGATACCTTCTAGTATCTTCAGGATTCTTCCATGTATACGACCTTCTTTCATGATTCTTGAACCAATGATTAAGTTATGCTCTGTGCAGAACTCTACCAGGCGGCTGCCTCTTTCATTTCTTAGCCCCAATCCATATTCACCTACTATGTTTCCTTCTCTTCCTTTTCCTACTCTCGAATTCCAGTCACCCATGACTATGAAATTTTCATCTCCCTTCACTACCTGAATAATTTCTTTTATCTCATCATACATTTCTTCAATTTCTTCATCATCTACAGAGCTAGTTGGCATGTAAACTTGTACTACTGTAGTAGGCGTGGGCTTCGTATCTATCTTGGCCACAATAATGCGTTCACTATGATGTTTGTAGTAGCTTACCCGCATTCCTATTTTTTTATTCATTATTAAACCTACTCCTGCATTACCCCTATTTGATTTTGTTTTTATAACATTGTATTCACCTGACCGAAAGTCTGGTTCCTCCTGCCACCGAACTTCACTAATACACTCTATATCTAACTTTAACCTATCCATTTCCCTTTTTAAATTTTCTAATCTACCTGCCCGGTTAAGGGATCTGACATTCCACGCTCCGATCCGTAGGACGCCAGTTTTCTTTTTCCTGATAACGACGTCCTCTTGAGTAGTCCCCGCCCGGAGATACGAATGCGGGACTATTTTACCTCCGGAATATTTTACCCAAGAGGACGCCATCATCATTTAATCATACAGTAAAGCTGCATGCCCTCGGGAAAAATTACGGCCGTAGTTTCCCCTTGCTTTCAGCCGTTCGCAGTACCAAAACAGCAAGGCCGTTTTGGCTAGTGTTACAGGGCCAGATCAGTCAATCATCCAGACTGTTGCCCCTGCAACTACTGAAAAGGCTGCTGCCCCTCTTCAGGAACCACACGTTTGTCTGGCCTCTCAACAGATACCCCTCCGTTGTGGTTGCACCTACGGTACGGCTATCGGTATCGTTGAGGCACGCAAGCCTCCCCACCAACGGCAAGGTGCATGGTTCATGGGGGGGGGGGGGGGGGGGAGGGGACCAAGAAGATATGCAGATGATAAACAGGTATTCATTGGACAAAATTTATACTAGAACTGACATGTGATTACATTTTCACGCAATTTGAGTGCATAGATGCTGAGAAATCAGTACCCGGAACAACCACTTCTGGCCGTAATAACGGCCTTGATACGCCTGGGCATTCAGTCAAACAGAGCTTCAATGGGGTGTACAGGTCCAGCTGCCCGTGCAGCTTCAACACGATACCACAGTTCATCAAGAATAGTGACTGGCGTATTGTGACGAGCCACCATTGACCAGACGTTTTCAGTTGGTGAGAGATCTGGAGAATGTGCAGGCCGCGGCAGCAGTCGAACATTTTCTGTATCCAGAAAGGCTTGTACAGGACCTGCAACACGCGGTCGTGCATTATTCTGCTCAAATGTAGGGTTTCGCAGGGATCGAATGAAGGGTAGAGCCACGGGTCGTAACACATCTGAAATGTAACGTCCAGTGTTCAAAGTGCCGTCAATGCGAACAAGAGGTGACCGAGACGTGTAACCAGTGGCACCCCATACCATCACGCCGGGTGATACGCCAATATGGCGATGGCGAATACACGCTTCCAATGCGCGTACACCGCGATGTCGCCAAACACGGATGCGACTATCATGATGCTGTAAACGGAAACTGTATTCACCCGAAAAAATGACGTTTTGCGATCCGTGCACCCAGGTTCGTCGTCGAGTAAACCATCATATGCGCTCCTGTTTGTGATGCAGCGTCAAGGGTAACCGCAGCGACGGTCTCCGAGCTGATAGTCCATGCTGCTGCAAACGTCGTCGAAATGTCCGTGCAGATGGTTGTTGTCTTGCAAACGTCCCTATCTGTTGACTCAGGGATCGAGACGTGGCTGTACGATCCGCTACAGCCATGCGGATAAGATGCCTGTCATCTCGACTGCTAGTGACACGAGGCCGTTGGGGTCCAGCAAGGCGTATTACCCTCCTGAACCCACCGATTCCATATTCTGCTAACAGTCATTGGATCTCGACCAACGCGAGCAGCAATCTCGCGATACGGTAAACCGCAATCGGGATAGGCTGCAATCTGACCTTTATCAAAGTCGGAAACGTGATGGTACGCATTTATCCTCCTTACACGGGGCATCACAACGTTTCACCAGGCAACGCCGGTCAACTGCTGTTTGTGTATGAGAAATCGGTTGGAAACTTTCTTCATCTCAGTACGTTTTAGGTGCCGCCGCCGGCGCCAATCTTGTGTGAATGCTCTGAAAAGCTAATCATTTGCATATCACAGCATCTTCTTCCTGTCGGTTAAATTTCGCGTCTGTAGCACGTCATCTTCGTGGTGAAGCAATTGTAATGGCCAGTAGTGTAATACAAATGTACGTGTTTCAAGGTTTGCCTCTAGTCGTTTCCGTAGCCCCGCTCGCGCGTGTAGCCAGTGCGTGGCCTGGGACCCGGAGTTCCAGCTGGAGAGGTCGTCGCGCCCCGTGTGGCCAGCCGGTCGCCTGGAAGCGGCGACTGGACGGGATATGCCGCCTCGTCTTCTGTCCTCGGCCGGGGGGCATCGACACGGCAGCGGCGGCGCCCTTTGTGGGGGCGGCTGGCGGCCGCCTTTGCCAGGCAGGGGATCTGCGCGCCTCCCTCCGGTCGTGCGTTGTCGAACACTCGCCGCTGTCCGCCCTCGTTCCGACGCCTCACCGGCCGCAGACCGCGACACGGCCGACAAAGCGGCTGTCTCATCGTGTCGCCGTGCGGCGGAAGTATGGTGCGGTACTGCCTTCTCATTAAAATGCTGCCGTTGTTATGTCCGTAGGTTCTGTCGCGTGTGACATCCAGATGTAGAATTACAGCTCACGCGAGTATGTGTGTGTGTGTGTGTGTGTGTGTGAAAACAAAACTAAATTGAGAGAGACACCACTTCAGAACTATTCAACCATTCATATCTGTCAGGCGTCCTTGTTTCAGTCGCAGACAATCTTGTTCTGTCACCATGACAGTTACAAACGTGATCGTGGCGTCAGCCGTTTTGATGCAAAGAAAAGCATCGTAGCATGTTCATTTACTTTTCCTTTTTGTCCTCAAACTTTGCAGTTTTTAGCAACCGTAGAAGTTCCACAACTAAGAAAGAAAGTTTCAGACCTGTGACGCACAGTTCGGTGTCGTGTTGCTGACGGAAGATTCTCGGCTGTGCAGAGCGTCACACGATTGCGCCATAAAAAATATCTCGGCCTTATTAATTCGTTCGTATACCACTACAAACTGACAACAGTGCAGAATACTGACGTTACGATGGTTTTTGTTCACTGGACTGCCGAATATGCACCCGCATTTTGGACGCAGCTGCAGGGAGATAAATTCTACAGAGCCGTGCCAATACCACTCTGAGTGAAAGAAAAGAAAAGCTGTGACCAATCGATGCTCCAAACTTGAATCTTTAGATTGGTAGTCCGTAAGTCAGCCACGGAAAAACACTGTGTTTTGAAATTGAGTAGTTAACTTTTTGCGTTACGAAAAAATAACATGTGCAATGTTTTTGGGCCTCCGTCTCTACAAGAATAACACGTGCGTGGTGGTGGTGACAAGGACAACGCCAGACGTGTAACCAGAATACCCGTACGGGGTGCGGGGGCGCCGGTTCCGTGGACGCGCAGTTTTGTATCGGGCGAAAAGAATGAGGAAGAAATAGAAAAGGGGAAGTGGGAGGGCGAAGTAGAAGGGAGAAGGACAATAGTAAGCATTGGAAGGTACTAGTGTCGGAAAGGGAGTGGAGGGTGCGAAAAGAAATGATGAGGTTTAGATTGGACTATACTTCGGTCTGGTACAGAGAAGCTTTGTCTTGTTTGCGACTACTAGATGGAGCCAGTTTTCTTATGCCCAGTGAGCAAAAGTGACGGAAGGGTATACAGTATACTTTATTACATCAGAGTTGAAAGTAATGAATGTCGTAGTTAGCACGGCATATCTTTTAAAGGTAAACAGAACGAAGTGAAAGGCGAGCAAGAGAAGGAGAGTATCAACGTAGTTTACAGCGAAACTAGAAGAAGTGGAAGAATTGTTCTGTGAACGAAGCAAGACAACACAGGTTGGCAGGAGCGAGGAAGCTGTCGGAAGTAGACTGGCACGGATAAGGAATGCTTTCACCAATAAAAGAGCTCCATTGGAATCAGTTATTAGCTCGGATATGAGGGAGAGGTTTCTGAAAAGTGGGCCACTGGAACGCAGCCTTGTGAAGGAAGTCGGAATTTCGAAGAAGATGAAACTAGAGGATTTTGAAATATGGTGTTATCGAAGAATTTTATAATGAAGTGGATAGATAATGTAGTAAGTTAAGAAGTACAACAAAGGATAGATGAGCAGTGGAGGGAAGAAGGAGAGGCAGGTTAGTGGGACACCTGGTGCGGCGTTTAGCTGGTCACTGGGACCAGGTGAACAGGGGATCACAGTGGTGACAGCCGAGCACTGGAATATTACAAACAGGCTGTACAGGATGTCGGCTTTACTAGTCGCGTAGAAGTGAATATGCTAGCGCATGTTAGCAAAATATAATATCAGTCGAGAGCAGGGTGACTTAGAAGAACTGTTTACCTGTAATTGTGGGAATAGGGTTCCGCCCGTTTATGCAAACAAAAAAATGGTTAAAATGGCTCTGAACACTATGGGACTTATCAGCTATGGTCATCAGTCCCCTTGACCTTACAACTACTTAAACCTAACTAACCTAAGGACATCACACAACACCCAGTCAACATGAGGCAGAGAAAATCCCTGACCCCGCTGGGAATCGAACCCGGGAACCCGGGCGTGGGAAGCGAGAACGCTACCGCACGACCACGAGCTGCGGACGTTGATGCAAACCACGCAATCTTCTTATATCACTTTCTATTGCTCAAACATGTTGCGAAACATTTGTGGGATCTTACCTTACTGAGGTCTTAATTTGTAGTTGTTTAGGCTTTAACTGGTCTGATAGTTCGTACCACGTGCAGCGCCAGCTGCCGCCCAGGGAGTACTTTGTGTCCCTCCGTCCATCCTCCCCCTCATCCCCACTCCCTCTGCCCCCTGCGCGCTGACATCATCCCCTTTTTAATTTATTCTCACGCTGCTCAGTCTGTTTATTCGTTTATTCAGACAAACCTGGCTTAATAGTGAAGCAAAGGTTGTACCTTTCAATAATTATTTTTTGACAATTCAGTTCAATACACAGAACGAAACACTCAAAAATCGCATTGCTTGCAACTCTGATGTAATAAAGTATACTGTATACACATCCGTCACTTTTGCTTACTGGGAATAACAAGACTGGCTCCATCTAGTAGTCGCAAACAAGACAAAGCTTCTCTGTACCAGACAGAAGCATAGTCCAATCTAAACATCATTTCTTTTCGCACCCTCCACTCCCTTTCCCACGCTAGTGCCCTCCAATGCTTAGTATTGTCCTTCTCCCTTCTACTTCGCCCTCCCACTTCCCCTTTTCTATTTCTTTCTCATTCTTTCCGCCCGATACAAAACTGCGCGTCCACGGAACCGGCGCCCCCGCACCCCGTACGAGTATTCTGGTTACACGTCTGGCGTTGTCCTTGTCACCATCACGCACGTGTTATTCTCGTGGAGACGTAGGCGCAAAAACGCTGCACATGTTATTTTTTCGTAACGCAAAAAGTTAACTACTCAATTTAAAAACATAGCGTCTTTCCGTGGCTGACTTACGGACTACCAATCTAAAGATTCAAGTTTCGAGCATCGATTGGTCACAGCTTTTCTTTTCTTTCACTCAGAGTGGTATTGGCACGGCTCTGTAGAATTTATCTCCCTGCAGCTGCGTCCAAAATACGGGTGCATATTCGGCAGTCCAGTGAACAAAAACCATCGTAACGTCAGTGTTCTGCACTCTTATCAGTTTGTAGTGGTATACGAACGAATTAATAAGACCGGTATTTTTTTTTAATGGTGCAATCATATGTCGCTCTGCACAGCCGAGAATGTTCCGTCAGCCACACAACACCGAACTTTGCGTCACAGGTCTGAAAATGTCGATACTGTTCACGTTAAAAAACTCGAATGGAAAGAGGTCGGCAATGGTAGCTGACGAAAAAGTAGGTAATGCAGGACATGAAGAGATAGCTCATCTTACAGACAAGCTATGTTTGACCAGCATTCATGGTGCAGGATTTCAAGTAGCTCTAAGTGTAGAAAAGGGGCAACACACTTGAAATTTAGGAAGAAACCGTAGGACAGAGAAAGAAGGTGTTTATGCTGCTAGATAGTAACTACGGCGTGGCGTGAGCTGCCTGTAGCAGTAGCACTCCACTGTTACGAGGAAAATGTCCGAAACTCTAAGGCTCGTTTATGGAGTAGCATGGTAGGGGAAGTGTAGCGACGGCTGAAGTCTATGCACAAATGCGTAACTGCATACCTTGCGAGCTACAGCTAGTGAGTTGCAAGCCATCATGTAAACAGTTTATGAAATGACACAAGTTCAGAGACTTTGCTGGTCTCATACAGATACGATTTTATTTATACAGACTGAAGCGGCGAGTGAATATTTGTACCAGTGCCGGGAATCGAACCCAGGTCTCCGGCTTACTAGGCAGGTGCGTCACCCGCCAAGCCACCTCGGCATAACTGGGCTGATTACCATGGCACGCCTCCCTCCTCGAACAAAATCCTCACTGCTGCTCCAGTCTTCTTCAGATTCCCCATCACACACGAACAGCCTGCACCGAGTCGCACTCTCGGTCCTCCATTTACGTTCAGTGCTGACATGCCATTCCAGAACATGGAGAGGCTCGGCAATTCTGTTCGTGTGTAAGGGGCACTTTAAAGCAGACTGGGGCGGCAGTGAGAACTTTGATTGAGAAAGCAGACGAGCCAGGGTAATCTGTGCAGGTGTGTGAACCACTGTGGCTTAGTGGTCGACACACCTGCCTGCTAAGCAGCAGAGCGAGGTTCGATTCCCAGCCGTGGTGCAAATTTTCGCAAGCCTGTTCATTCTGTATAAATCAACAGTTCGTATCCTACTCTGTAGGAATCAGCATGGGTTTCGAAAAAGACGATCGTGTGAAACCCATCTCGCGCTATTCGTCCACGAGACTCAGAGGGCCACAGACACGGGTTCCCAGGTAGATGCCGCGTTCCTTGACTTCCGCAAGGCGTTCGATACAGTTGCCCACAGTCGTTTAATGAACAAAGTAAGAGCATATGGACTATCAGACCAATTGTGTGATTGGATTGAAGAGTTCCTAGATATCAGAACGCAGCATGTCATTCTCAATGGAGAGAAGTCTTCCGAAGTAAGAGTGATTTCAGGTGTGCCACAGGGGTGTGTCGTAGGACCGTTGCTATTC
Source organism: Schistocerca nitens (assembly GCF_023898315.1). Taxonomy (NCBI): domain Eukaryota; kingdom Metazoa; phylum Arthropoda; class Insecta; order Orthoptera; family Acrididae; genus Schistocerca; species Schistocerca nitens. Next base: position 21,631,627 of record NC_064622.1, read on the forward strand.
ACAATATACATAAATGATCTTGTGGATAACATCGGAAGTTCACTGAGGCTTTTTGCGTATGATGGTGTAGTATATCGAGAGGTTGTAACAGTGGAAAATTGTACTGAAATGCAACAGGATCTGCAACGAATTTACGCATGGTGCAGGGAATGGCAATTGAATCTCAATGTAGACAAGTGTAATGTGCTGCGAATACATAGAAAGATAGATCCCTTATCATTTAGCTACAATATAGCAGGTCAGCAAATGGAAGCAGTTAATTCCATAAATTATCTGGGAGTACGCATTAGGAGTGATTTAAAATGGAATGATCATATAAAGTTAATCGTCGGTAAAGCAGATGCCAGACTGAGATTCATTGGAAGAATCCTAAGGAAATGCAATCCGAAAACAAAGGAAGTCGGTTACAGTACACTTGTTCGCCCACTGCTTGAATATTGCTCACCAGTGTGGGATCCGTACCAGATAGGGTTGATAGAGAAGGTCCAACGGAGAGCAGCGCGCTTCGTTACAGGATCATTTAGTATTCGCGAAAGCGTTACGGAGATGATAGATAAACTCCAGTGGAAGACTCTGCAAGAGAGACGCTCAGTAGCTCGGTACGGGCTTTTGTTGAAGTTTCGAGAACATACCTTCACCGAAGAGTCAAGCAGTATATTGCTCCCTCCTACGTATATCTCGCGAAGAGACCATGAGGATAAAATCAGAGAGATTAGAGCCCACACAGAGGCATACCGACAATATTTCTTTCCACGAACAATACGAGACTGGAACAGAAGGGAGAACCGATAGAGGTACTCAGGGTACCCTTCGCCACACACCGTCAGGTGGCTTGCGGAGTATGGATGTAGATGTAGATGCGGCCTATTTGCCTACAAATATAGACCTCCAAGGCCATTACAGTACTGACAAAGAAGTAGTCGCAGAAATAAAGGCTCAACCAAAGGAAAACAAGATAACCAAGTACTGCCACAAGGAGACCTCATAAAACGAAAGAGAGTTAAGAAAGTAGTGTAGTGGAACATCACTTACTACGATATCTAGACTGTGAAGTAGTCCTTAACGACATGCATCATGTGGGAATTGTGTCAGTCCCCTCATAACCTGTTCTGCAATTTTTCTGTTTCTTCTGCTCCTTTCTGAAGTAGCGAAGCCTTGGAAAATACTTGTAGCTTTGTTACCCCCCTCCTTCTCTGTTTTATTTATTGAATGACTCGAATAGCTAGCCGTTCCTGCAACCGTCTCAAGTACAGTTTTAGTGACATTTTCAATTCCTCGTTTGCCTCTTCTGAAACAAATATAGTAGCACTGCATATAATCGCACCTGCCTGTTTATGAAAAACCATCCCCCGCCGTTACGTCACAGGGAGCCACGCTTTTGCACTGCTACAGAGGAAGGGTGGAGGCACCTTCGGGACAAATTTCAAACTTATGCTTTGCGATGGGAGACACTTACGGGGTTTCAAAAAGTGATCCTTTAACGTTGTTGCCTAGTGTATTTACTGATAAATTTCCTTCAACTAGTGAAGGTTACTTTCCAAATACACTGAAGCGCCGCCGGCCTATGTGGCCGAGCGGTTCAAGGCGCTTCAGTCTGGAACTGCGCGACCGCTACGGTCGCAGTTTCGAATCCTGCCTCGGGCATGGATGTTTGTGATGTCCTTAGGTTACCTAGGTTTAAGTAGTTCTAAGTTCTAGGGGACTGATGACCTCAGATGTTAAGTCCCATAGTGCTCAGAGCCATATGACCATTTGACTGAAGCGCCAAAGAAACTGGTATATGCATGCGTATTCAAATACAGAAATCTGTGAACAGGCAGAATACGGCGCTGCGATCGGCAACGTCTATACATGGCAACTAGTGTCTCGCGCAGTTGTTAGATCGATTACTCCTGCTACAATGGCGAGTTGTCAAGATTTAAGTGAGTTGGAACGTGGTGTTGTAGTCGGCGCACGAGTGATGGGCATCTCCGAGGTAGTGATCAAGTGCGAATTTTCCCGTGCGAGCATTTCACGAGTGTACCGTGAATATCAGGAGTACGGTAGAACATCAAATCTCCGACGTTGCTGCGGCCGGAAAAAGATCCTGCAAGAACGGGACCAACGACGACTGAAGAGAATCGTTAAGCATGACAGAAGTGCAAACCTTCCGCAAATTGCTGCAGATTTCAGTGCTGGGCCATCAACAAGTGGCAGTGTACGAACCATTCAACGGAACACCATCGGTATGGGCTTTCAGAGCCGAAGGTCCACTCGTCTACCCTTGATGACTTCACGACACAAAGCTTTACGCCCTGCCTGGTCCCGTCAACGCCGACACTGGACTGTTGATGACTGGAGACATGTTGCCTGGTCGGACGAGTCTCGTTTCAAATTATATCGAGCGGTGGACGTGTACGGATATGGAGACAACATCGTGAATCTATGGGTCCTGTATGTCAGCAGGGGACTGTTCAAGCTGGTGGAGGCTCTGTAATGGTGCGGGGTGTGCAGCTAGAGTGATATGGGACCCCTGATACGTCTAGATACGACTCTGACAGGTGACACGTACGTAAGCATACTGTCTGATCACCTGCATCATGTCCATTGTGCTTTCCGACGCATTTGCGTAATTCCAGCAGTACAATGCGAGACTCCACACGTCCAGAATTGCTAAAGAGTGGCTTCAGGAACACTCTTCTAAGTTTAAACACTTCCGCTGGTCACCAAACTCCCCAGACACGAACATTATTGAGCATATCTGGAATCCCTTTCAACGTGCTGTTCTAAAGAGATCTCCACCCCCTGGAACTCTTACGGACTTTTGGGCAGTCCTGCAGGATTCGTGGTGTCAGTTCCCTCCAGCACTACTTCAGACATTATAGCTCGCTTCATGGTGGAAGGCGGCCCCATTTTCACCCCATCTACGCATCCCGCACCATTAACTGCCAGTAGCGAATAACATTCATTCCCTTTCCTAGCGGCTAGCCGCGAGTTACAAACTGGACTGCGAGAATCTCTCTCCCAAGTGCTGCGCTGTTGCCAGATTTTGCGACAGTGCAGTTTCATTCACAGAGCGACCGAATTATTCATTCAGATGTCGATGTTACTTTCTTGTAGCAGTATAGCTGTGAATGTGTATCTGTAAACGTTTTAGTGTTATTTCCAAATGAAAATGTCATGTGAGGGCAATAAACGTGAAGTTCCTCACAAGCAACTTTAATTAAATTGGGTGCCTATGGAGTATCGTCTTAGTCTTGCGACAGGTTTCGTGATTTGCTGTCAGAAAGATCACTGTATGAAGTAATAGACGGAAAATCATCGAGTAAAACAGAAGTGATGCATCGTGTTTGCAAGGAAGTGTTATAGGCGCTCCTCTGGTCCTGGTCTAACAAACGATTTAGGAGACAATCCGAGCAGCCCTCTTACATTGTATGCAGATGACGCTGTGATTGACCGTCTTGTAAAGTCATCAGAGATGAAAACAAATTAGAAAACGACTTAGACAAGATATCTGTATGGTGAGAAAAGTTGCAATTGAGTCTAAATAATGAAAAGTCTGAAGTCATCCGCATGATTACTAAAAGGAATCTGCTAAATTCTATTCACAGGATAAAACATACGATTCTAAACGCTGTAAATTCAACTAAACACTTAGGGATTACAATTACGAATAACTTAAATGCGACTATGACATGGATATCGTTGTGTGGAAAGCAAACCAAAGACTTCGATTTATTGGTAGAACACTTAGAAAAAGCAACAGGTCCTCTAAAGAGGCTACTTACACTTCGATTTGCCATCCTCTTCTGGAGTACTGCTGTCAGGTGTGGGATCCACAGCAGATAGAATTGATCGAAAAAGTTCAAAGAAGGGCAGCTCGTTTTGTATTTTCGCGAAATAGGGGAGAGACTGCCACGGAAATGATAGGCGTATTGGGGTGGCAATCATCAAAACAATGGCGTTTTTCGTTGTGGCAGGATTTTCTCATGTTATTTTAGTCAAAAAATGGTTCAAATGGCTCTGAGCACTATGGGACTTAACATCTATGGTCATCAGTCCCCTAGAACTTAGAACTACTTAAACCTAACCAACCTAAGGACATCACACAACATCCATCATCACGAGGCAGAGAAAATCCCTGACCCTGCCGGGAATCGAACCTGGGAACCCAAGCGCAGGAACTTTCTTCTCAAAGTGTGAAAATACTTCGTTGGGTCCACCTACATAGGGAGGAACGTTCGTCATAATAAAATGAGAGAAATTATGAGTTCGCAAGGAAAGGTAAAAGCGTTCGTGTTTCCAGCGCGCTGTTCGAGAGGGGAACGGTATAAAAATAATTTGAAGGTGGTCCTATGAACGCTCTGCCAGGCACTGAATTGTGAATTGCAGGGTAATCAGGTAGAGGTAGGTGCTTCACAAGCAGTCGAGGAGGTTTACGTCCCGCGTTTATAACTTCTTCAAATCTGAATCTGAAACCGATACTTCTATTTTTGACATTTTCAGGACTCAAGAACGAACTGCAGAAGCGCGTGTCGGCAAGAGAACTGCACAGAGAATAGTAAACAAAAGTGTCGGAGCTGTGCAGAGAACAGTAAAAAAAAAAATCTTCGGAGCTGTAGAAAACAAAGGAAATTTTGTTTTCGTGAAAATCATCGAAATCGCAAGAAACCTGTAATACAAATAGATGATTTTGATAACGATGTTTTAAAGCGCTCAATATTTGAAATGTATATAAGAAGGGAGTACCGAACATTACAAAAACTTGTTACAATTATGCCTGGGCGAATAGGCTGAGAGGTGGCATGAGCCCCCTCTCATATTTCTGTCTTACGACTCTCCTCTCTATTTGCATGCGGTGGAGGGCTGCTATTCCTTCACACGCGGACTTCCCACGCAGCGTCTCTCGTCACCCGGGTGGTCCGGTGACAGGCGGGTTAAGCCGACGTGTGTGAGGCAGTCGAGTGAATGCTTTGCAGACGCCGACATTGTCAAGAGACACGCCCGCTGGGGTGTGAAGTAGCGGCTGGGCTAGAGGTTCCGTTACTTCGGAGAAACTTAGCGAAAACACTTTCTGGCGGGCTACCAGCGAGGCGTGGGAATGACTTGTGTACCCTGGCAGTTGTGGCGGGAAAATTCCCGCACTTTCTGCAAAATAGTAACGGTGATTGGTTTGCTCAGGGCATAGCGCCGTGACGTAGCAAAATCAGCACAGAAATTGGCGCCAAGAATCTCCATTGGTGGAATGGTAGTGCTCCGGCAATGGAGTGTAATTTCCGCCAGTTTTCGAGTTGCTGATTGGAACGTTTAACCTCGGCCACTGTCGTGGGGGCGGAAATGTTCTGTGTTCGGCCTGTACGGGTGCTCTTGTGGGGAGTCGGCAGTCGCCTTTCGGTCGAGGACGTCGAAGCAACCAGCCCTCGCCTGCGGTACGCCAGATCGTGTTCTGGGAGATAAGAAGACCGTTTGGTTATGTACGTCCGCAGCACCGGCAGATAGGGATTTTCCTAGGTGACAATCAGAGCTCAGCAGAGCGCGCCTGTTCATCCTTTTCTAACTTTGTTCTGTTTCGAGTAGCAGCAATTACTGTTGGGTTAGCTGTGTGTCTCTCTTGAGATTTGAGTGGAAAGGAATTGGCTCCACATACCACCTCGTCTTAAACCTCACGATCTAGTTTAGGGACAACTTCACCTTTACAGTGTTTGTATGAATCTCCAAATTTGAGCCAATTTGATGTATTATATTTCCTGTGTTTCTTTTACTATTCAGTGTTTAGTCTTAATAAATCATATTGTTATTTTGGACAGAACTTTCATTCTGTTAATCGATAGAGCAACCCTATCATTCCTCACTATGCAAATGAAACCTTTGTTTATTTAACTTATTTATAAAATTAAATTATTGCAGGTGCCAAACTCTCTTCTACTCCACTGGCAGGGTTGATTAGAGTCAGTTCGCGTATTTTTTTTATCCTTGTGCAACAGCAAAAGTCGGAGTTAGAATAGGGGGGGCTTAGAGCATGATTTACATATGTGGATTCTAGTAGAATTTAGTGATAAATACACTGATAGCCCCGGCACCTCGCAAGGCTTCAAAAGTAGCGCTTCATCAATGTAAAGAATTATAAAATACATTAGTTGACATGTTAAGAACAGAGTTTTTAACTGAAAGAAGTGACACAGAAGCAGCACGAAGCGAGTCCGTTATAAAGATGCACGATACAAGAGGAGGAGGTAGTTCTACCATGTATTACGTTGATGAAACATGGGTGAATCAGAATCATTCCATGTGTAACTGCTGGAAAATGAGTGATGGTACTGGCGGTTTTAAAGTTCCCTTAGGAAAAGGTTCTCGGATACTTATTCTGCATGCTGGTTCTTCCTCTGATTTGGTTCCTGAGTGTAAACTTGTATTTAGATGTAAGAAAAATAATTGTGACTACCATTCGTAAATGAATGCTGTCACTTTCAAGAAGTGATTCATTGAACAATTCTTTCCATACCTAGCTTCGAAGTCGGTCATTGTAATTACCGTGCCAGCTGTTACAGAGAAGTGACCGAGTACGAGCAGCAGGAAAGGGGGTAATTGTGCTCTGGCTGAAAAATAAAAATATTCCGGACAATACAAGCCAGACCCGTGCTGAACTCTTGCAGCTCGTTAATTTATAAAAGTCACGCGACAGAATGTACAAATTTGACTTTCTTGTATGTGAATGTGGTCACACGTTTTTGCGTTTACTCACATATTACTGTCAGTATAAACCGATAGAATTAATAAACGCACAGGTTACAAGCTATGTGAAAAAAAACATTCAAGATAACAGACACTGAAAGGCTTGAGCTTGAAGCAATAGACAGCATCCCTCTTCAGCGTGTATGTGTCACACTGAAAATTTTCAAAAATAAGACTTTCACAGGGAGGTGAAGATGGATAAAAGCTTTGAACGTATCATCCTAAATTTACAATCAGATGATTCTGACATGGACTCCGATACCAGATGGTATTACTATGTACACTTTAAAACCAAGAAAGATCATTACTTTGTTTCAAAGACTCACAGTTTAAAAACTGTTTTTGTCAACATATCAAGTACATACACTGTACATAAGAACTTCCTAGTTTTTATTGGTTGGGAATATGTAGCCTGTGAAGTATTCAAACTATAATGTTCATAACATTGTCCAAGGAGAATTTAAGCTTTCCCCAGCCTATTGCATTACTTGCGGCTGGGTAAATTCGTCAAAAACTCCATATGGATCGACAGCAAACACGAAGAGAGAGCTTTAAGTCGGTTACTGAATCTCTCAGAGAACTCTCACCAAAAACAAAACCACATAGTAACGATGGTGTTGCCATTGACGAATTCATTATCCGTCACGCCCCTGGTCAGATACATAGAACATTCGGCATTAGCAGGGGAAGACCGTACATGTTGGGTATGCATCCTATAACTGTAACTCATGACACAATACAGATTGGTGGTAGGCGGTTTGAGAAAACACCTGGCTTAATGAATCTTATTTTCCTAAGACCTACCAAAAAAACCTATAAATTATTCAGTTAATGATAGGGAAATGTACAGTGAAATACTGCACATGACTGATGTACATAAGATCACGGAAAGCCTGAGCAACAAGGCTAATAGATCGACTACGACTGCTCATGGCATCAGCTGCTGCAGGTAATACAGCTCATTCGAATGAGGCTGGTTGAATAATCTCTGAGCTTAGAGAGAGAGGTATCATCGAATAAGTACGGAGACAGTAGTTCGAGAACTGCACAAAGCAGAACGAAAAACATACCCCCACAGGCATGTTATGGTTAAAGGTTTGGATGGCTTATGGCAAGCTGATCTTGTAGATATGAGGGAATATTCACATGAGAATAATGACTTCAAATATATTTTAATGGTTATTGATTCATACTCCAAATTCGCCTTTACATTACCTGTTGAAACAAAAACGGGTAGAAATGTCGCTGATGTTTTTGAGCGAGGAATGAATCGATGCCCAGACAACATCCAAACCGATCACGTCGGAGAGTTTTACAATATGTATTTCAAGACCGTGATGCAGCGGTACGGACTACATCACTACTCGACATTCACTCACCTGAGGGCAAGTATCGTGGAGCATCTGAACAGAACAATAAAAGGTAGAATGTGGATGCGTTTTAACCTTCGCGGCTCGTACATATGGACAGATATCCTCCCAGAAATAATTGCTCAGTATAATCGAACCAAACATACCACAATAAAAATGAGACCAATCGATGTTCGTGATAATGGACTCATTCACGCAAACAGAAATTTAATGTAGGTGATTTGGTACGTATCTCAAAACATAAGACAGAATTTGAGAAATCACACTTACCGAACTGGTCCACGGAGATATTTACAGTTTCAAAGGTGCAAAGAACGAATCCTAGAACTTATATATTGAAGGATAGTAAAGGTGAAGAAATTGCAGGCTGCTTCTACACCGAGGAGTTGCAGAGAAGCTCAGAACCGGATGTGTTTCTCGTGGAGAGAGTCATAAGACGTCGTGGAATAAAGCACTGGTCAAATGGCTTGGTTTTCCTGCTGCACAAAACGGTTGGATTGATGCCGACGATTTGCTATATAATGGGGGCGCATAGTCCACAACCACCGTAGTAGCATAACGCGTGGTAGGAGACGCATTAGAGGAAGTGGTGGTATTCTAGACAAACTGCCAGTAGAATTACACATCCCTGGGTACAGCTACTGTGGGCCTGGGGCAAAGCTTCAGAAACGCTTGGCACGAGGTGATAAGGGGGTTAATCTGCTCGACGAAGCGTGTATGGAACATGACACTGCATACGCCACAAATAAAGATCTATCAAATGGCCACATTGCAGATAGGATTTGAGCTGATAAGGCTAAGGCGATACGGAGAAGAAAGGTTATTGGTATGGGTCAACGCATCGCAGCAGTTGCAGTTGATAAAACCATGCGTGAAAAAATCAAGTTGGGTTTAGGAGCGATGAATTTCAAGCGATTTATGAATGCTGCAAGTTGTGCACTAAACAAGAAGGACAAGGGTGGGAAGCAGAGCTGTTTGAAGAACTGTATCCTGACAGATGTATGCAGCTAAAAACGCACTGAAGCAGAAAGGTGCGGGAAGAAGAAGAGGATCGGTTAAAGCACCTCGAGTCCTACGAATACCCAAGACGTCTGGCGGTTTCCTTCCATTTCTCATCCCGGCCCTCTCCGCGCTCTCGGCGGTAGGGTCCCTCGCTGGTGGTGCTGCAGCTATCACTCTAACGGTCAAGAACGCGCAAAACTCCCAAGTGCAGTTAGAAGAGGCCAGAAGACGTAACTGCATGATAGAAGGCGCAGCCATCGGAAAAGGACTGCACTTGAAACCGTACAGGAAAGGACTTGGTCTATTCATAAATTTAAAAAAAAACCATTAGCGATCCTACCAGATCGACCACTCACAAACACTGATCTTAAGTTTGTTAGAAACAAATTCTACGTTCCAAGATTCCGTGGTATGTTTATGAGGGATATATTATCAAAGACTGTGCGGAGAACTGGTGAATGTAACATTGTGAATTTAGATGTTGCTGGGTATCATATGTTATGAACAATGCGGATACCGTCTACTATTTCGACTCATTTGGTGATCTGCAACCACCAGAAGAATTACAACGACACTTCACTCACAGAAGACGGGTGTTCTACAATTATCGGCGCTATCAGGACTGTAATACACACCTCTCTGGACATCTATGCATCATGTTTGTCTTGACGTTTACAAAGAAGGAACATGCTATATAAGGAGGAGCTTTAAACATTTCTTCATCAGTTGAGGTTCAGAGGCAATGTCGTACACTTTGACTTTAAAAGAACGATCATCTGTATTGCGTGCAAATTACTTCCCGCCAATTGATTCGAGTGTTGGTGAATGGATTATTGCGTTGATTGGACTGGAGACGTAGAACAGCATGCCTAATGTCACCGAGACTAACAACAAACTGCATCTGGGTATTAACGGTGAAGAAGACATTGTGGAAATAGAATCGGGTGCATACGATATCAGTGATTTAAATGAAGTCTTAAACCAGTCTGGAAAAGGTATTGAGCTACGTGCAAACATGAATACAGTTAGATCTGAAATAAGGACTGTAAATGCAACGATTGACTGTAACCAGAAAGTTTCAATAGGGAGCCTACTGGGTTTCACAAAAGAGCAGGTTTTGAAGAAAGATCCAAGTAATTTTACAAGTCAGATCAGACTGTGGACATACTTCCCATCAGCACAATCTGAGTTGTGTGTAACATTTCAACTAACTCCTATCTCTATGATAGTCTGATCCATACTATTTACGGATTCTTCTCCTCAGTTGCAACGAGATATAAGATTGTTGAGACTCCTGTCAATCCAATATACCTTCCAGTGACAGCTCAGACACTAGACTATTTGGAACTGCGTATTGTGGGCCAGAAAATCAACTTGTTGAATTTCGTGGTGAGGAAATCAATGTACAATTACATCTAAGGCAGGATGGGAGTATGGTATAAAACCAGTGCACGCAGTCCACAGCACGTCACTTCGCTACCGAACCGCAAAGTGATAACACGTGCGACCTACGAGTTTCTTAAATCAGTTGGCTTGAAACCTCGCAATGACGTCCTCGCTCAGTATAACCAGTCGAGTAGAGTATGATGAGAGACTAATACGTCAGTTATGCTTCTCTCATAAACCTTTCGCTTCAACCACATTTAACAAGAATGATGAAATTAGGATTGACATACAGCACCAAGATGCACTGACGCTTCCATGCAACAGTTTCATATATCTAGAGGGGTCATCCGAGAAAACTGATGGCAGTGATACAGTGGGATCCAAGCTTGCACGTAACACTTCAGTATTCTTTTTCCAAGAGATACGCTATGAACTCAGTGGGTCTGAGAGCGACCGTACACGCAATGTCAGCATAACACTGATCCTTAAAACATACGTCTCTGTATCACCCACATACTTCCGTAGTTTAGAAAATGCGGGGTGGTTCATAGATGATCCGGAGAATAGAACAGCTGCAGAGTACAAGCGATTTACTGCATGCATACCTCTAAAAATGCTTATGGGCTACTTTGAGGACATGAGACAGATTATTATGAGTGTTAAACAAGAACTCATTCTGGTATGGAGTGCGACAGGTAATAACTTATACATTCAAGGAGCCCACAAAGAGAATGTGATCACAATCAGCAAGATAATATGGAAAATGAACCACATCAGCATATCAGACAAGGAGCGTTTGAAGTTTTAATAAAAGTCCTGAATTCCAGTACATTTCTATTACTGACATTTCGCTTGTGGGAGGTTTTTGAGTACCTAGTGTTACCGACTGCGAGCAGACAAACATAGGCTATTAAAACCTCGCAGCAAGAGAGACCTAGATTCATCATACTTGCGTTTAAGACTGATAGAGGAGGTAATATAGCAAATGATTCCACCATGTTTCACAACTGCAAGCTTACTAATGCCAAAATCTACCTGAATTCAGAATCCACCCATATGACAATTTACTCCTGCAGTGGAATGAATGTGTATACAGTCTAGCATATGACATGTATGCAAGGTTTCGTGCTTCTTACTATGAAACTGCCGAAGCAGAGGGAGGATTGTGTCTACTCAGTCTGTGTAAGTTCAAGGAGCTTTCACCGATCATTGTAATACACTGCTCTAAACAGAACGAGATAATTAAGTCTGGACCTATAGACGTGTGAACTGAATTTGAATCTTCAACACACTGCTGCGTATGCTCTAGTTCTACATGACCGTGTGATCAACTACTGCCCTCTCACCGGTGTTGTGCAACGAGCTGTATAAATGAACAGCTGCTGCACCATACCTAGAGCACTTCACAATGACGTCTCAAGGTGCGCACATCATTGCAAATCCTCAGGGTTTCTATGATGGTGAGCGTAGACAGATCATATTTAAAGATTTTGCATTCGTAGTGTACACAAATAGAGACATCCTCAGCAACCATTGCATCACCGAGGTCTTTCAAGTATGTGAAGTGTGCTAAGACATGGAAGAGTTCAAAGTGGTTAACACATTTCTACCATGGAATTCACTGGGATGATCCTGGCATACCCTATATAAAGATATGGTGATGGAGCTTAAATTATTCGATCACATGGATACCATCATATACATGATGGGGAGGAGAAGATCTCATGGATGCATAGATTTCAAGGCCTGGAATTCTACAGGTGTCCTTCTCTCCATCGATTCAAGAAGACGTGTGAAAATAGTATTGCTGTGTCTGCTTATGGGAATGTAAAATTACTTTTAAGTTGGATAAGAAATAAATGAATTTTTACCTCACAACCTCTGTGTTTTCTTTTTTTTCCAAACCTGTTCCCGCTTTGACAGTGTTCAGTTTTTTAACCACATGCTATGTCTGGTTTTCTTCAAGCACAGGAGATAATTTTAGTCATGTCTGCTATATATCTTTGGAAGCGGACACGGTCACGTGCCTCCTGCTTCCATAAGCCAATTCGTGCTGCACGATAGGCGTAATTCCATGCAATCATTCTATATATTTTGTTATCTTCCATCTTAAACTTTACCTCCTTAATAGCACTCATCTCAGCAAAACTAATGTCATTTATGACCTGCACAGCCCTCATATACATATACATACATAATGCAATAGGGGATACGGATTTTGTAAATGACAACAATAAAGACATATGGTGACGAATTTTATTTCCTTCGTTTATTCAGCTCACACAAATACAATATAGTTCTTGAGTACAACATAACACATGAGGTACAATGTAGTTTTTGATGTACAATACAGTATTCTTGAGGTATAAATTGACACTACTATTCCAGTGTACCAATACTTTTAACTTACACACTACAACCGTAACACTGGTAGGAATTTTTTTTATAAATCTACACTAAAAACTAATGCAGAGATACATTCTTTACTACAAATAAATTCCACAGCCCCTAGCAGCATTGCTTTTACAATAATTCTGATGGAGTGTGCACGCTTAGAATCAAATTTCAACAGTCCACACCGCACTGGGTAGCCATGCAGTCTGAGGCGCCCTGTCACGGTTCACGCGGCTCCCCCCGTTGGAGATTCGACTTCTCCCTCGGCATGGGTGTGTGTGTGTGTTGTCCTTAGTGTAAGTTAGTTTAAATTAGAGTAAGTAGTGTGTAAGTCTAGGGACCGATGATCTCAACAATTTGGTCCCATAGTCCTTACCACAAATTTCCAAATTTCAACAGTCCACAATAGCAAAGGTTTTTACAATAACAATTATGATGGACTGTGCGCTATATAGATATATAGGCACTTAAAAACTATTCTGACTTGGATGGCTAGCTACAGATGAAAAACTTAAAAGCTATTCTATTTACAAGACCCACATGGTATATATATATATATATATATATATATATATATATATATATATAAATGAATATATAAATTTTTTTCTATTTTTGCTTTTTTGATATTTTTTGTGTATGCTTTTTGTTTCTTTCACACATATATAAATATAAAGTTTGTTCTTTTTATCCTTTCTTTTCCACACATTCTATGTGCGTATATACACGTGTACATGGTATACAAAAATATCTACATGATACACACACACACACACACAAAATTACTTACACTATGATAAAAGGGTCATACTACCACTCTGCAGACAGTCTCTCTCTCTCTCTCTCTCTCTCTCTCTCTCTCTCTCTCTCACACACACACACACACACACACACACACACACACACACACAGAGTCCTCCACCCCTTCTCTCGTTACAAGTGAGTAGTGTGAGTAGAGGAGAGTTTCACTCCCATCATCACAAATGACCCTGATTTTAGACTATAGCACAGTGTACACCTCGTGTCCTCTCTATCAAATACTGGTCTGTCGTACCATATGTGGTGGCTGTGGTGGAGCACCGCAAACACCACTGCACAGACACCGCAAATAGTCTTTGATAGAGAGGGCTCTCGATGCCATACAACACACACTCTTAGCCCACCTCTGGGTGGCACCTTCCAATGTGCGATATACACACATTTTTTAGTGTAGACCTAAAAACTCCACAATCAACTGTCCATCCACCTCGTCCTTCATAAGACCGATAACCTTCTTCTGCAGAATAATAGCATAAGGATTATCGGCTGCATATGAGGACGTGTCGAATTCATTGCCATGACACCTAATTACTTCATATGGATCGCAGTTCTTCACCCAATAGATGAAGCTATTTGCATCGATATAAAGTAATTTAGGATCTGCGAAATGAATTCTCGCACACTCATAATGAAAGCGGTACATGTGGAGTTTGGATAGGTCTAGTATGCACATCCCCACATAGATAGGATTCGTGAAGTCTACTGCAGTCTTCGCCATCTCCACAGCAACAGAGTTCTTATTGAATATGCTGATACGCTTGAAATTTGATCTGGCAAGCATTTTCTTACGCTATAACGCCCATCCCATCCAGTTCTAATAAAAATTTCACGTCGTTCCCTCAAATTCTCCATTGTTTTAGCGAAAATTGAATTATTCATTAATTTATAAAAGTCCTCAAAGTTACACGTCGCAGAAGCTATCTGTCTCGTATTCAAATCAATATACTCCAACTAGGGACACTGTTTGAAGGAGATAGTCCAGGTGATTCTAACCAGCTCCATAGCCAAACTGAGACACTGTTGGAGATCATGATAATGAGTAATGTAGCTCCACTTACCCTCCAGGGTTGTCATCAGTTTTGGCATGGAGCCTCCTCGTGGAACTAGTTGCACTGGACACAGCAGCAAATCGGCGTGCAAATCATGCAAACTAATAATGTATGTGAGTTCTGCCTCCACCACATACCTTACATCAGAATCAGCTGCCATACCCCCCATGATTTCTCCACCTAATCTCATGCATTCGTCTTCAGGCACCCACTGAAACTCACCAATCGGCAGTGATTGCTGCATGGTGTGCCCATATAAGTTATTCACGTCCAAGTACATGATGTAACTCAAATCAAGGGATGTGTTGAACCTGTCACTCATCTGTGTGTTGTTTGCCTGCACTTGCCTACGGACATATTGGCAAAGTCCCCCACAGATCCCTCAATCAAAGAAAAGAAGGAGGTCAGCATCGGTCAATAATTCAATGCTGCACTTTGTTTTCTTGAGCATTGCGTCCAAAGACAACGTGTGTGCTGTACAGTGGGATCCAGAGAATATGTGGTCATGCATAGACTCCACAAGCAAGTGCACGTCTGTGTCCATGTAAAGCAGTGCATACTCTCCTGAAGTGGAAATATTGAATTCCCGCCAGACATTCACGGCCTGCTCACACTCTGTATCCATTATGGAATCGCCTGTAAGGTTGCTGGAGAATGCAGTTATGTCGGGTAGCCTGGTTTCGTTGAATTTCGCCATACTATCCACATACTCATATGCGAAAATCCCCTTCCTAGTCACAAGTTGAAACTTATTCTTATCGGGAAATGCAGCTCGAATGATACGCATATTCCCCCCAAGGTACAGTTTCAACGAGTTTCTGGAGTGGCGCCTGCATAAATGTATCAAGGAAGTGGAGCGTAATTCTTGGTGTCATTCGTTTGGAGAATGAAATTAATTTCTCGAGGCTCTCAAGTAGGACAATGACCTGATTTTTCTCCCAACTGAAATCAGCCAACTGCTCAACTAGTGATACCTGCTTAAATTATGAATGATAACGGGTATGTGTCTTGGTAGCTGATACTTCAAATTGCACGCCGTGTGAGCTGCGTCACAGAACTTCCCTGTAAGATGATAGTGGTCCCTACAAGGAGTTTCCGCTTTTCTGTCTAATGCCAGTCCACAAATGTGACAATCAACCGCATTATTATACAAATCTTCATTCTCCGATTTTTCATGGGCATGTTGTTGCTGTAAAGCTTATAAACCTCCCATGAAAATTTTTCGAGCTCAGTGAGCAACCAAACCGCAGGATTATGCTTGACGTAAGATGTGTAAAAGTTAAGACTGGAACCATGTAACGATACAATTTGGTACGCTGCCACGTATGGTACATGTTTTTCTGTAAAGGTGGTATGTGAGGCCATAGGGTCACCTTCACAGCGGGTGACAAGAGCAAGGAGTCATTCAAAGTCGGCGTAGACTACAAATGGGCATCACTCCTGGTGGTGAGTATTTCTGAACTTTATGAATTTCGTTGTCCTCAGTAGGCATAACAACACGTACCAGGTCAATGGAAGCACTGTCTACTAGCTTCGCCATTAATCAATTGTCTGAGGAGAAATAACTCAGGCGCCTTAAGCAAATATGTTTTACACAATTATCAGATGATCGTTGGGAGGAAAGGAGTCGGGACATGTCTTATCCAAACATAGTGATAATCATCACCGTCAGAGAAGAGCAACATGTTTACATGCAACTCACACTCACCGGCAAATTTTGAGAAATGTGGGAGGCCGAAGACAGTATGCTTGTCTTGGCCATCTGACTTGCTTTTCTTCTCAGGCGTAAACATGAACCGATGTTCCGGTATTCTGCGCCTCAAATTTAGGTATGTCCTAGATCTTGACTGGGAAATCGATACCATCAAGTTATAACACCCACGAATATTATCACCTACAGGGTATGTACTCTGATGCTCAGGATGATCCCTTCGATCGTACTTTCTTTCGCAAGCCAGGATTGACCATGCAAAACAAGCCTGATCCTTTCTATTTTCGACATTAATGCATGCCTACTTATTAGCTATATCTTTAGGGAGCTTGATATAGCTATAACCTCCATTTACTGGATCGTAGACATGTGTATGGATGTCCACGTGTAGTATTCGTCTGAGTGCTTTAGCTGACCCACTGACTTCCATATTGGAAGATAGGGCCAGTATAGCACTCAAGGTGGATTTACGAAACTACTCCATGATTGACGTGCCCCCTGCTATCACGACATTTCACCCCAAAGATAATGAAGAGTTGTCTCTTCAACACCAGACTCAACTTTGGGGGGGGGGGGGCGGGAAGGCACGCCCTTAGAAATCCAACTGGGTTGCGGTACTGTCCTGCTGGGTTCTCGATCCTCGTAAACAAGATTGCTCCTCAAAAGCGTCTGCAGTCACTAAGTATTCTAAGTGCAGTATGGTATCACTGACGTGATGTCCTTCACTAAAAGGACGGGAGAGAGGGCTGCCACCAGCCACAGGATCATCTATATAAGTGTTCATACTATTCTGAGCCCACCCCATTGATGACGCTATTGGGGAGGGCCAAGTCGGTATGCAGCAAGCTGCACGCACCTTGTGTGTAGGCAGATTCCGACAAGGCTCATACTATGATGATGGAGGAGGGTGTTGCGGTGTTGCCGGGTCAGCACGATGGGAACAGCCAGGCTGTGGTGATGGCTCCTGATGCTGTGGTAGACCTGACCTGCTAACTTGAGAGGCGGTGGTTCGCTGCTCGGCCCACGGACGCCAGAACGGCGGTGCCAGGGAAGTGGCGGCTGCCTGCGCAGCGAGTAGCGGTGCTCTTATAGGCGACGTGTTGAAAGGTCTCTGTTGGATTCCTTTCATGTTAATTTCGTAATCTGTTGGCATTTACGGCATAAATTCCTCTTCTAAATTTACTGTAGTGTTTCTGAATATCTGGGAGGAGACTGAGTAGTGGAACGTGTTACTTTTACACATAAACAAGAACGATCTGTCACACTACTACACTTTAAAACACAGTTTATATGTAATTCATGTCTCACAGTCTCATATGGAACCTACATGCGCTTTTTTTCTATATGATAAGATACTGTCATCCCCCTTCCCTTCTGTGTGAAAGGGTGAATGAGCAAATGTATTTCGTTACATGCTTGATGGTAGCAGACAAGCCTGTCTGCTAGAGAACAGTAGGACCAACGTCAGAACAGGTAGCTACGCTTTCTAAAAGCAAAGAGGTTTCTATTCTTAGTATGGTCCTGTCCGTCCCTTGTCACGTTGGTATAGGAAGCTGCCTCTCTGGTCACTTCCATTTGTATCTCTGAAGCGCCCTCGGTAGGGGCCCATGGCAGTCCGTCGGCGGCGAGCGTGTGAAGTGGTAAGATCTCCAGCTAAGCGCGTCTCTCTTAAGTCCGTAGAACAATGAATTTCTTAAGTTCATTGTAACTGAAAATTTAATCAACTTTATTTCAGGTTTAGGTCTAAAATATCTTATGTTATCTTAAATTGCAACGCAGTGTAATTCGAGTGTGAAGTTCAGAATATCTTCCAGTAGTTGCTTAGTCACTACATTGTGAATAAAGTGGAACCACGTGTTGAGGATCCATAACTCTAAGATCATCAATCTTAAATGCGAATGTGCGTGAGATTATAACGTCTCGTCTTGACAATATTTTTCAATATAGCAACTTTTGTGTTCAACCCCCATGGGGTGTACTTTGAGAGACCAGTACCACGTGCTTATACAATTGTTTGACCCATCAGGTTAATAGTAAGACGATAGTAACCAGTTCAAGGTTTTTCTTTTGTACATTGCGTTTCGATTTAATTTATTTTAATTATCAAAATTGTGGAGTTACACTCTTTGTGTAAACCAAGTTGACCACGTGAAGCATGTGGTGTAAGCATCAAAGTAGCCCTCAGCTATTATTTTCGGGAAGATTTCACAGAGAGTTAGTATGAATTTAGTATACCAGTGTGTGGTAATTTCATGACGGACAGGGTTGCGCTTCGAACGTAACTTCTTTCGGTGAAAATTGAATCGGTTGGTTGTGGTTAATTTCCTCTTGCATATGTTTCAACGTTCTTCGTGTGTTATTTCATGAATGCAGTGTTGTATGCACTCTCCCAATCTTGGCTCCATATTTGATGTGTTCTGTAAGATTACAAACTCACATTTTCACAATCTTAAATAAGGCACCAGTTTAGTTATGAATCAAGTTTAATATGCACAAATTTTAACGGAACAATGATCAATGTTAGAATAAATGTCCAAATATAAACTGATTTATTTTTTTTATTTAAATTCAGACACACACACACACACATTATATAGTAGTTTGGTAAATCCACCTTGAGTGCTATACTGGCCCTATCATATATATATATATATATATATATATATATATATATATATATATATATATATATATATATATATATATCACCGGTTGTCGTAAGATGAGTACTAAAAGATTATGATTGATGTTACTCTGGTTGGGAATTTGGTAAGCTAGACTGGATACCTGATAAAAAACAGTTGCTCAGTAATGCAAGGTTAACCTCTCCAGACAGCTCACGGCTTTTAATCCGCTTTTATTGTCTTGAACACCAGCACCGCTTTCAGAACCCCTTAATGCATCACCATTACAGTGTGCCTTACTTGGCGCCGCTTTGGTGAGGAAGGTGGTTTAGGCGCCACCGGTATGTGAGCCATACCATGTTGAGGTTGCTAGGACGCGACCGCTGCAGAAGAAGAGATAAAGTAAATAATAGTTAAGTACATTGCTTATCGCTGCTGGCGCTGTTATAGAAAGAATTTTGACGATCACATGGTTATAAACAGAGTGAGTAATTACCTTTTTCGCTCTGGCTCCAGGGCATTAACACTTGATCGGGCGACTCCACTGCACCCTCAAAAAAGTCATCATAGTCATCATCTAATAGAGCCAAATCAGAGTGCCTTTGTCTGCCCTCGTCTGCCTCATCTACAACAACAACAACAACAACAACAAAGACATATAAACCGATTTGTTACAGAAGAAACTTCCTATACTACTACCACTACTACTAGAGACACGAAATCTTTTTTTTAACTTACAAGTACGCGGCTTGGGCATCTCATTATTTGCTGGAGGCTGTTTCTGCATCTGCTGAACAGCCTCCAGCTGCCTGTCCAACAAATCGAGCTCCACTAGAGCTGTTCCTGTAACAGGACGAAACATAATTTTTATTTTATTTTGAACGTCGAGTTACACAAAGATCACACATGGACATTTTTATCTATACGTGAGTGTGGTCGGTTATCCACAACTGGAGGCTGTTCCACATAGCGTTGCTGCTGCTGCAGTAGATAATTGTTTTCAGCCCTCCAGCTCTGCCTCCAGTTCAGTTTGCATTTGCTTCAAGTGAGCTAGAGGAAAAAAAAAAGTATGAAACAAGAAAATTTTGAGTCGCTACCATATAAGAACAAATTACAATAAAGTTACACACACAAGGCAATTCTGGCTGTGAACCCAACACAGGAGGCTGGACTTACAGAGTCTTTTGCACTCCAGATCCCACCTGTCACTCCTGACACTCCAAGACAAAATCCTTGTACTCTAACAAGAAGAACGAATTAATAAGGCGAATGTAACATACACACGAAAATTTACACACAAAATAGAAATTACTTACTCACTTGGTAATCCTGTCTCCAGAACTCTAAGCCTCCTGCCGCTACACTCTGAAGCATTGCTGCAGATACCTCTCTTCATATTGCGGAGAGAAAAGAGCAAGTAAACACACAGACACGATGGAACGCACAAAAAGGTGGACAGCAGTGGACTGAGGATGATGGTGGTTGGTTGTGGGTTTATATATAGGCCGAGGCGACCAATGAGAGAGCTTCATTTGAATGTTCAGCCAATGAGAAGCTTCTATCAAACGTCACTATTTCTGGAGGGGCTTGATGCGACCATCGTCTCTTTCTCTCTCTCTCTCTCTCTCTCTCTCTCTCTCTCTCTCTCTCTAACAGGAATGCTTTTATGATAAACTGTGGTTTTGGAAGCATGCACATACATAATGAAGGCTTTTAGCGATGAGAAGTTTACCATTTCTCAGACGTATGTTGAAAGCAGGATATTATGATTTCTGGGAAGGGTAACACGTGATGCCTTGTTAGGACCATCGGGAAGAATGGAGTCTGTGTTATTCTGGGCTACCAATTCCAGGAAGGGGTTGGTAAGTAATGTGCGGTCTGTCCCATTAGGATCGCAGGGGAGAAAGCAGTTGATGTTATTCTGGGCTATTTTCCTGAACAGGTCCTGTTAGGACAAGAGTTTTCATTCAGACAAGCTGATACGTCACAAAAGCTACAACAAAGGCGAGGGTTAACTATTTCTGTGACACTTTACCAGTTCCGAGAAGGGGCTGATAAGTAATGGACGGGCTGTCCCGTTAGGATCGCAAGGGACTAAGCAGTCCATGTTATTCTGGAACAGGTTTCTATATCGCGACCTGTGACGTCAGTATCCAGAGATGAGTTTTCGCGCCAGCAATGGTAAACACGTGCGCATGCGGCCCAGAGGGTGACTTGGCGCTTATTTACATGGACATGTGGCATCAGTATAACACTTGAACTCTAACTGTAGATGCAACTTTCACCTGCTGTCAGCAGTGGCATGACAGCAATGGCTAGCACCCCACGCTGGCTTGCGTCTCGCTGGCCGTGCAAAGCGCGTGCGCGCATTCGAACAGTTCTCTGATACATTGCGCTTTTTATGTGCACTGAGTGTTTGTGCACTGCATTATTTTAGGGTGTTTAGGCATTGTGTGCGTGTTTGCATAGCGTTACACATCTATTATTTCGGTGATATACGAGTAGTTTGCTCATCTGTATGCTGTGTAATTTATGAGTTGTCTGCATCTCTGCACATCAGAGAACTGCATTGTATACGAGTGTCCGCAGCTCGTGGTCGTGCGGTAGCGTTCTCGCTTCTCACGCCCGGGTTTCCGGGTTCGATTCCCGGCGGGGTCAGGGACTTTCTCTGCCTCGTGATGACATGGTGTTGTGTGATGTCCTTAGGTTACTTAGGTTTAAGTAGTTCTAAGTTCTAGGGGACTGATGACCATAGATGTTACGTCCCATAGTGCTCAGAGCCATTGTATACGAGTAGTTTGCAAGTCTGTAGACTATTTACTGCGACCTCGAACATGTCAGGGAGAGCGTTTTGTATCAGGGTAATAAATATACTATGTCAAATCCATCCCTTAATGAAATGTACTGAAATAAATACATTCCTTCCTTTCTCCAGCAGCCCAGAACAGGCTGAGTCCTTTGCTCACCATTTCCCCCCCCCCCCCCAGACCGCCATCTTGGATTACGTCACAGGAGGGATGACAGAGCGCTCTGGTGGTGGTACTGTGTACTAGGTCAGTTGGACTCCAGATCCCACAGTGAACACACTTGATGGCAGTACTGCCTCTAAATGTTCAAATAAAGAGTGAGAATAAAGACTTACGTCCATCCTATCCAGCACAGGCTGAGTCCTTTTCCCGCCAATTCCTAGGAAGAGGTGGTGGTTGGATGACTTTGGTTAGTGGAGGCAGCCCAAGTGACCTTTTTTCCAGCCATTTTCTTAGGTTAGTGGAGGTCACTGTGGTGTGTTGCATTGTCCTGATGGAATTTGAACTTCCTGCCATTTTCTGCAGGAGGGGAGGGGGTTAAGTTAGTGGAGGCAGCCCAATTGACCTATTCTCCCACCAAAATTTGAACATCCCGCCATTATGTCATTGCAACATTGCCATATCTATCACTGCCACCTTGGATCCGCCATCTTGAATAAATTTGAGAACAATGGCGAGTGGGGCCATACAAAGGATGTTCTGATATATATATACTCTACAAGCCACTATGTGGTACATAATGGAGTGTACGTTATACCACTGTCAGTCATTACATTTTAGTGATTTCTTTTACTGGCCCACCTGCATATGGAACTATGGTCTATAAAACTCCACACGATCTGTGAGTTCTCATAGGTAGACGTCGCTGTCCTTACGCGAAATGTACGTTGCTGCAGTAGAATCATTGTGAAGTCAGCTGCAAAAACCGGTTCTCTAAATTTCCTCAGTTGCATTTCGCCAAAAGAGCGTCTTTGCCCGTCCAAGGTTTTTCGTTTGAGTTCACCTGCGTCTTGTTCGATCTATCGGTAAGAAATCTAGCAGCACGGCCCCGAATGGTTTCAACGTCTTCCTTTAACACGATATGATGCGGTTCCCCAACATTCGAGCACGCCTTAAGAATGGGTAAGGGTGCAAACGAACGTAAAACCGTAAGCGCAGCACCTGAACAGTTGCTGACGTTGTAAGAAGTGTGTCGCGGTTGAGCACCGAGCCGTACGTAACCACTGTGAGGGGACACCCGCCTCCCTCGGAAGCACACAAATCGGCTCCAGCTCCAGCAGCAGCAGTGTGACGCAACGTCGGGACGGACTGCTTTCTCGTCCGCCGGCATCTGGGCGAGCTGAACTGGCCCATCTGTCAGACGAGACGGTCTGGTCGCTGCTCCACTTTCCCGACCCTCCCCTCTGTACAGCTACGACCGCGAGGGTCGAGGCGCGGCCATCTTGCGTAACGGTGCCATGTTGCTCGCACTACGACCGATGCCGCCAGAACGGCGTCACACCTTGCTGTTGCACTTGGCGCGAAATATGGTACTCAAACGTTTAAACAGTTATTCTACGGAGTGAATTGAAATAAACATCCAATCTCACAAGGCTGCTGTGCCATCTATTACTGAAAAACCGAAGAAAAATGGTTTTCAAATACAGAGATGTGTCTATTATACGTACCACCCATAATGGCCACTTAACCGTAAAGCTCTGCATTTGTGTGCAATCGATGTTTTAAGGTTAACGAAGCTGAAGGACACGGAAGTCCAACTCGCTGGGGAAACAATACTGTATAACATGTAATTATGAGCATCAGATTCATGTGAGTCATAAATGAAATATTTCCCAAGAAGCTAAACGTTTGTTTGGTACAATATATGTTAACATATGCAGCACACAAATATTTCCCAGAATAGAAGTAGCTGTCTCGGAAAATTTGATAACAATGTCCCTCTAATGCCCAATTAGAAGTTACAACTTCGTCAACAGGACTTGTGCTCTTATTTACCATGAGATGACATTTTTTTAAACTGTACGTTGAACGTCTGGGAGCTGCTGCATTGTGACGTTGCATCTGTATCATTAAGTGGCGCACAGTCCCATTTGCAGGTTGCCTATCTAAAGGTTTCGAGGGGGAACATAAATTGATTTTCAATATTTCATAGAATTATTGACCGAATTTAAAAAATTAGAATGCTGCCATAATCTACTCATTAACAGGTATAATGTTATGTTAAAGGTTTGACACATTCAGTATTACAGTTGCTGTTAAGTCGCAGGATAACTCAGGGCGCGCAAATTACCCAGACTGTATTCACCTAGTATTTGAGAGCGAGAACACTTAGCTACTTCCAACACAATACTTAGGAAACTTTTCCCCTCTGTTGCTCCCCACAGAATGATCAAACGAAACGGTTTGTAGTTTACTTAATTTTCGCTGTTCATGCAATAAAACTGCCGCATTAGGCATAGTGTTTTAATGTATTACTTCTTTACTACTAACTCTATTCGCAATAGATTTTGCAGACAGTATCCACGTATACAACTGATCTTCCCTGCAAAATCATATCATTGTAGGACACATAGTTCACAAAACATGACGTCATTAATATTGAGATGCGCGAAAAACTAGCGCAAATTACCCAGAGTAGGACACACACGTCCAGCGCCTGATGGTGAGATGACTTAATGACTTTCAAAAAATTTTAAACACAATATCAAACTTTTCCTAAACTATTCGTTTTGTAAACAAAAGCCACCTTTTTCTGTGCCACGGAAACAAACTCGCTTTTATAAACTTTTCTCGCTTACAGCCTTCTCGTCAAATATTTAACACATTAACTCATTTGTAAAGTAATCGGACGTTCGAAGCACTTTCATACAAGGGAGTCCGATTCTTTAAAGAAAGGAGGGGGGAGGACATTTATCAATACTGAATTGGCAGACACGTCCTTCTGGTACGGCGACATCGCAGCGAAGATCGTGACTGGAGCAGAAGGCCCGATGATCAACCTGCGATTTCGAGGAGTAGATTGGGCACAGTGCAAATGCAATACAAAAACGTCAGGCGGGATTTATTTTCAACTATTCAGTCTATTTCACTGCCTCAGTTCGACTAGAATAAGCACTGCGGCTACCAAGAAAGAAGCTGCTGTGTTGTCGGTTCTTCCCTTGTCAATTAACTGCGAATCTGGATTTCCGCTGGGGTGATCTGAACGGTCTGCGCACTTGATGGCATGCTGCTGCATAATTCCTAGTCCATCCGCACTGTCGTGGCCCAACGTCTAAAGTCGCAGTCGTTACGTTACACCGATTTTTGCCACGAGCTGAGGGTGAAGAGTCGTGAGGCATGTAATTATGTAGGCATGCATTAGTGATACCGCACTACGATGTTTTACCGCATTGTACCTGTACGGTATCATTTAAGTGGTGTTTGTTATTATTCAGTTGTGCTGTTTCTAATTCAGCAGTAAACCTACTAGTGTCCACTTCTACTTCCCACTATTAACAAGTTATATCATGATTTCATCAGTTCACCTCCGTCAGCTTCAGTGACGCTCCTGTCATTTACTACGTTAAAATCGTAATTCTAGTGATGTGAATAACTTAACAGTAAACCACCTAGTCTTCCGACGTAGCACCCGCTATCTACTGTCTACTATGAATGTCATTTAAATTTAGTTTACCGTTTCATTAGTTTTATGGCTATCCATTAATTTTAGACACAAACATGTTATTTACCATGTTAAAAAATATTTCGCTGTACCAAATTAGTCATGACGGAGCTGTCAGCTTCCACGTGGCTTCGAAATGGGCAACGTTGAGGGTAGTATCTAGAATTTTCAACTGCGAACAAAGAATTTGCTTTTGCCGTATTCCGGCGAAATACGTAGAAATTACAATAATCTTAGCCCGACTCTGAAGCGAAAGAAGAAAGTATTCATAGTAAAGTCATATCAGTAATCGCAACTGGCGATAATAATGGCACAATTATACTAATTCCTAGTAGGAATACAATTTCAGTTCATTTGAACAAAAAATGGAAGAAAATAAGAGAGATAGCGTAAGATGCTGTCGGAAAGTATTTTCATCCATTTTTCTTCAAATTAACTAAAATTGTATTCCTGTTAGGAATTTGTTTAATTGTGCCATTATTATCGCCAATTGCGATTACTGATATGACTTTACTATCAATACTTTCTTCTTTCGATCTAGAATCGGGCTAATATTGTAATTTCTACTTATTTCGCCGGAATACGGCAAAAACAAATTCTTTGTTATGTTGGAAACATACACGAGATGTCAGCTGTCTGTATAAAAAGCTTCTTTCTTTAAATAATAATTGTTTAATTTGGCATTTCTGCTTTCATTTCATAGTAACGATTATCAATCCCCAATTTATTAATGTTACAGATTTTACTTTACTACATTTTTCTTACGTTGCCAACGCGATACCCACGAATTTAATTTAAACTATTCTGATTTTTCTCGGGAGGCGAGAAGACAGTATTTTCCCTGAGATTATAGAAACCCAAATTAAACGTTTTTCAGCACTCCATGAGTCTACCGACGTTCACTTCAAACAATAAAAAAGGTAAAAATGGACAGTATTAACTAAGGAGTGAAGTGATCTTTTACGTAACTGATAATATCGAGTGCATTTTAGGACAAAAACAATTTTCATTAGAGAGACAAAGAAAGTGATGTGTGTTTGCATGTGAAATATTTAGGTTCATTTTGCTTTTCATTTAGTAGATTTCCTTTTAACTGATTATTTATTTGATTATTATCAAATATTATTATTATTAAGCTATCCATTAATTTTAGACACATACGTAATATGTACCATGTGAAAAAATATTTTGCTGTAGCAAATTACTGGTGAGGAAGCTGTCAGATTCCACGTGGCTTTGAAATGGGCAACGTCGAGGGTAGTATCTAGAATTTTCAACTGTGACTGACCGCAAAGTCTAACAGACCGACAACGGTAAGCTGTGTGTGTAATACGTGCTGCGTCTTACTGCGTTTTTATTTCTTAATGTCGCCCGTCAGTATTACTAGACGCCAGTTATATATGGAGAAAGTAAGGGGGAAAACGATTACCAGTCATCATGCGTTGATTATGGACGTTGAAAATAGTGTTGTTGCGATTATTTTCGACTTCTGCTTTACAAACAGAAATGTTTCGAAAAAGAATCACACTCTTGTTCGGTCATAAATTTTCAGATGTCTGCTACTTTGTCAGCTGACTTCGCCGACGTTGGAGAACTAGCTCCCGATGAATTTCCACATTTCACACGAATGAAAATACAGAAATATAAAACAAACTCATTAGAAGGGGTTAATGTATATTATCGTAAGAAAAGACATAGTCATAAATTTTCTGTGTGGAAACTGTATCGGGAATTGGACTGGGGATAGCAATAACGATACATTAGGAATAACTTAATATAAGATAATGTTACAAACCTTCTCTCCGGAACAGAAAAAAAGGAAAATGTTGCTGCATCCAACACAGACTAACTGGCCGTATTTCTGAGAACAAAATGGTCTTAACTGTCTGAGGACTAAGTGGACTACATTATAAGGTCATCGTTAGCTCAATATTCTGAAAACGAAAGGAGTATGAAAGTGAATTACCTGCTAGTTTAGATATGCAAATAAGAAGACTGCTTGGTCAACGCTATTTAATGCGAAGAACCGTTTTAATGGCAGAGTATTGTTATTACAAATCATCCTCTTACTGTTCCAAACTCGTTTAAGTTTTACAGTGCGTACAAACATTGTTTTCTCGAAACAAACTACAGGGGATTCCAACTCGATACTTTCATGTGCTGTACCGTGTTAACAGGTTTTCCCCCACGGACGCTCCGCCGTTTCCGTTACTAACCTTCAGAAAGAGAAAATAACGATAATAAGGTACACGTTGGACGAAGCAGTTAATAACGTCTGCGCTCCCATCTCAAGTACATCTTGTTCGAAATGTAAGAGATAAATTATACCGTCAGGCTTAAGTGCTCATTTACTGCACAACATGAGTAAGTTATTGTTCTAACTTTTTAATGTATCTTGTTTTTTGCTTATGACGTACATTTTCTTTTGAACAGTGCGACAGCCACAATAGTGTAGATTACGTGTTTACACTGTACGGTTATTTACACAGGACTGCGGAAACTAGTGAGTAGCAAGCTATTGTTGATACGTATATGACGCTCTCTCTCTCTCTCTCTCTCTCTCTCGCAGCTTCGGGGGGAACTGTGTGGCCACTGCACTGCGATGTTACGCCCTCCAGTGAACTGCCTGGTCGAGACAGCTTTTCTACACTATTCTTTCTTCTTTGAGGCGTTTTAACTATTGTCAATGTTACAGTTTCTTATAATGTTGGAGTTTCAAAAATGGTTCAAATGGCTCTGAGCACTATGGGACTCAACATCTTAGGTCATAAGTCCCCTAGAACTTAGAACTACTTAAACCTAACCAACCTAAGGACATCACACACACCCATGCCCGACGCAGGATTCGAACCTGCGACCGTAGCAGTCCCGCGGTTCCGGACTGCAGCGCCAGAACCGCTAGACCACCGCGGCCGGCTGTTGGAGTTTCAAGTAAGTTTGTTTCTATTTAGAAAGCGTACACCGGAAAATTTATGGTAACATTTTCGAACTCTCTCACCTTTATTTGTTACTTCACGGTTTTTTTTATTATTATTTCTTGAGTACTTATCACGTGCTCACATGCGTTCGCTGCCATTCGTCTTGGCCACGTGTTTTCAGTCGTTTGAAATTACTAAATGCGTCAATTCGTTTACTGAGTTCTCTTGGACATAGGTAGTCATGCTCGCACCCCGTAAGAAAAAAAGAAGTATCATTTATAAAGAGCAGTGAAAAGAAAATGAGACGTATGGAAAGCCCGCCCACATGTTGCCAAGGCTGTTTCGCGTCCGCTGCAGATGTTTCGCTGGAAAGCCCCAATACACCCTCCACACAGTCCCCATCTCTCCCCATGTCATTTTCATATTTTTGGAGCCCTGAAGGAAGACATTCGTGGCTGTCGATTTGTTTTGGACGAAGAGGCGCACGCCTGGGTACAGTCATGCTTCCGTAGGCAACTGCAAACATTTTTCTGTGAAGACACTGACCGTCTTGTCTCACAGTGGCATAAATGGTATAAATGTATAAGGAACAGTTTACTTACCTTTTTGCAATCTGCCTTGTTTTCATTTGGTTCCCCCTGACATTAATGGTAGGATTTGCTGTCGCTATTTTGTATATATCTTAAGAAATTTTTCGTTAATAAATCGCTTGAAAGAAGTTTATAGTTGTGTTTTTCGTCATTCATTCAGGAACAGAGCTCGAATTACGATAAATAGTTTTCATATGCCTAATGAAATACCGAAATACACTACTGGCCATTAAAACTGCTACACCACCAACATGACGTGCTACAGACGCGAAATTTGACCGACAGGAAGAAGATGCTGTGATATGCAAATGATTAGCTTTTCAGAGCATTCACACAAGGTTGGCGCCGGTGGCAACACCTACAACGTGCTCACATGAGGAAAGTTTCCAACCGATTTCTCATACACAAATAGTTGACCGGCGTTGCCTAGTGAAACGTTGTTGTGATGCCTCGTGTACTGAGGAGAAATGCGTACCATCACGTGTCCGACTATGATAAAGGTCGGATTGTAGCCTATCGCGATTGCGGTTTATCGTATCGCGACATTGCTGCTCGCGTTGGCTGAGATCCAATGGCTGTTGGCACAACATGGAATCGGTGGGTTCAGGAGGGTAATACGGAAGGCCGTGCTGGATCGCAACGGCCCCGTATCAGTAGCAGTCGAGATGACAGGCGTCTTATCCGCATGGCTGTAACGGATCGTCCAGCCACGCCTCGATCCCTGAGTGAACAGATGGCGACGTTTGCAAGACAACAACCATCTGCACGAACAGTTCGACGAAGTTTGCAGCAGCCTGGACTATCAGCTCGGCGACCACGGCTGCGGTTACCCTTGGCGCTCCTGTATGTGATGCAGCGCCTGCGATGGTGTACTCAACGACTAACCTGATTGAACGAATGGCAAAACGTCATTTTTTCGGATGAATCCAGGTTCTGTTTACAGCATCATGATGGTCGCATCCGTGTTTGGCGACATTGCGGTGAACACACATTGGAAGCGTGTATTCGTCATCGCCATACTGGCGTATCACCCGGCGTGATGGTATGGGGTACCATTGGTCACACGTCTCGGTCACCTCTTGTTCGCACTGACGGCACTTTGAACAGTGTACGTTACATTTCAAATGTGTTACGACCCGTGGCTCTACCCTTCATTCGATGCCTGCCAAACCCTACATTTCAGCAGGATAATGCACGACCGCTTGTTGCAGGTCCTGTACGGGCCTTTCTGGATACAGGAAATGTTCGACTGCTGCCCAGCACATTCTCCAGATCTCTCACCAACTGAAAACGTCTGGTCAATGGTGGCCGAGCAACTGGCTCGTCACAATACGCCAGTCACTACTCTTGATGAACTGTGGTATCGTGTTGAAGCTGCATGGGCAGCTGTACCTGTACACGCCATCCGAGCTCTGTTTGACTCAATTCCCAGGGGTATCAAGGCAGTTATTTCGGCCAGAGGTGGTGGTTATGGGTACTCCTTTCTGAGGATCTATGCACCCAAATTGCGTGAAAATGTAATCACATGTCAGTTCTAGTATAATATATTTGTCCAATGAATACCCTTTTATCATCTGCATTTCTTCTTGGTGTACCAATTTTAATGGCCAGTCGTGTATTTCTTATCAGCCCGTCGTCTGTAATAAAAAGCGCGTACTATCCCATACAGATTTTGTTAAAAGTGGGCGTGCTAATAACGAGTACGTAGCGATGCAAAATATTTGAGTGGAATTATTGGTGAATGAGTCTTGGAAAGATTACTTTCAGATTGACAGTTCAAAACATTATCAGATTTTATCTATGGAGGACTTCATTAGGAACGAAAACTAATAAAAAAGCAAGCATTCTCAATATTAATGCCTAAGCTACAATTATAGGAGCGTATTTCCTGTGATTCAAGTACAAAATACTTCGACAACAAATGCGTCTGACGAATTCCGTAATTTGACCATCTTCACATTTTAAAAAGTATTTTAATTATTCGACGCATATGCAAGATCATTGATCCTTTTATGTCTAATTTCACTGTCAGCCTTTGCTTTCATGAAAAAGCCTGTCCTTACCGTGAACTAATACTTCTAATGTCAGTCACATGTTTTTTCAGAACCCCAAAGTAGATTGTTCTTATATTTCACGTGCCCGATAAGTGAGGAGGCCCTGCTCGTTCCGACTGGAGACAACAATAGGTGTAACTGCCACATTACAATTGTGTCCTTTACGCACAAACAGTTGCGAAAACGTAAGCTGCAGAAGCGATGTTCATCCACACATCATTCCAGTGCGCGCCCCAGTAACGGAACTAGGAGGAAAGAGCTACATGCTCCATCCGTTTTAGTTAGTCGTGCCTTTATCCATTATGTGTATGGCACTAGAACGAATCGCAGTACGGTAGGAGAGAAGTATTTCTACCGGAACGTGAAAGAGGTAAATGAACAGGAAAGACCAACAGTTCGGAAAGGGGTAAGAGACCAGAGACAAGCAGAGTTTGCACAGACGGAAGAGATGTGAAAGATTCGTGACTCTCGAAGCTGATATCTGCTTGATAAGAACTAAGCTCTGGAAATTAGTTGTTGTCTCCAGTCGGAACGAGCAGGGCTTCACCTATCGGGCACGTGAAATATAAGAACAATCTACTTTGGGGTTCTGAAAAAGCATGTGACTGACATTAGAAGTATTAGTTCACGGTAAGGACAGGCTTTTTCATGAAAGCAAAGGCTGGTAGTGAAAAGTTATTATTCTGTTGGTTTTCATTTTGACAACTTTCAATGAAAATGTAACTGGTCGAAAAGTCTCACTTTTTTTAATGCTGGTCACGTAAATCAATTTTTAGAATACATTAACCCCGGAAGCTAATAACGCCATGAGCACGTGTAAGAGTCGGGAATCCAATAGACCGGCAGGGTCTCGGGTACACGAGGTCATCTCTGTAACAGGACGTCCTTCCAGTTAGCGGTTGCGATACAAGTCTCAGAGCCGGTCATTAGCGGCTATTATTCAAGGCTCGCACAGTCTGGGTGGTTCGGCTACAACCCGGCAACTGCGTCCGGTGTGATTACGTGCCAGTTGCAGATGCTAGACACCGCCTTTAAGCAGCACAAGAAGCTCCGCTCTCAAGATTACAGCATAATCACCGACACAGAACAGCTACTAAGGAAGGAGTATCGACAATGCTAACAGAAGGATTCCTTAAGATATTTTTTGTTGAACGTATTTGCCTTATTAATAAGAAGTTGAGAGCCTTTGATTTATGTTACAAAATTATAAAATGTCCCTGATACAGAATGTGGGCTAGCTGCTAGTCTGATCCGTGTGTCTTACGATTTACCATCCAAAAATTACGCATTGTAGTCATGGTAGCTTTCGGTCAGATAATCTGAAGTCTCTTTGTCGTTCTCATGATGAAATGATGTCAGCGCCTGCTATTCGCATTTGTTTTATTAGTATCCTCCTTCTGGTACAAAAAAGTGCTGTAACACCCATCTATCCTTGAAGCATCGCGTCATGTCACCTTAACATGAATTCATATCCTGAGCACACTGTTGTCAACCATCCACGTTGTTTTTGGATTTGTCACATTATGTCAACAGCGCAACAATGTTGTGAAGTGGATAACACTGCGCCGCTAATTTCCAGAGTTTAGTTCTTGTCAAACAGATCTCAGCTTAGAGAGTCACGTATCTTTCACATCTCTTCCGTCTGTGCAAACTCTGCTTGTCTCTGGTCTCTTGCCCCTTTCCGAACTGTTGGTCTTTCCTCTTCATTTACTTCTTTCACGTTCCGGTAGAAATACTTCTCTGCCACCGTACTGCGAGTCATTCTTGTGCCACACAGATATTGCTTACATGCACGAGTATCTAAACCGAATGTAGCACGTAGCTCTTTCCTCCTAGTTCCGTTACCGTGGCGCGCACTGGATGATGTGTGGATGAACATCGCTTCTGCAGCTTACGCTTTCGCAATTGTTTGTGCGTAAAGGGCACAATTGTAATGTGGCAGTTACACCTATTGTTGTCTCCAGTCGGAACGAGCAGGGCCTCCTCACTTATCGGGCACGTCAAATATAAGAACAATCTACTGTGGAGTTCTGAAAAATGCCCCCACCAGTTCCTTCAAAGACGCATGCATTTTAAGTAGACAGGCCTTTGCTGAGCAGCTACAGCAACGCGAATTACTATACCGGTTGTTTTTCCAACAAATCAATGAGTTCTGATAATTATGAGAGTTATATAATGCATCCTCTTCTCGGATGACTACTGTTATTTCGCGTAGTACAATGCAGGGGCACACATCGCCATTACGTCTATGACAGTATATGAAATGTGAATACCATAACAACCAGGCTAGGTTAAGATTTAAGAGAAAGGAAACTCGCGTACATTTTATGTATTTGTGCATTTTTCTACCTCGTATCTAATCAGACATTCTCAGAGAGTTAAAACTCCACCGACCATAATACACGAGCTGTTCACAGCAATAACAATAATAGTAATAGTAATTGATAAGGGTATTACAGTATTGTCAGTCTTATTAACTTTGTGATAAGTAATTTTCTGATAAACACAACGTATCGTTAGTTTGTGAGTAAAGACATACTAACAGAAATTGATAGCAACAGTATAGATGGAATCACACCTAGAGGAGAAGTCGATCAGGCAAAGGCAAAATATAAACTTGTAACGCAGCAAGTTAGTCCGTGTTATCGTAGGAGCAGCAGAAGATAGCCGTCAGCCCCAGTAGAACGCTACGAATATTTATGCTCCCTGTGAATCTAAATAAACTACATTAGTTATTCTCCGATTTTTTTCAAATTCTGTAGATTGCTTTTTGTTGTTGCTAAAATGATACTGCCCAAATTTCATTTCGTTATTTATCATAGTTTCGAGGATACAAAAATATACCTAAGAATCACAAAAAACCATTCTGGTAATTGAAAACTGGTCAAGTAACGACAGTAGATTAACTTTCAACATCATATGGAGCTACTGTAAAAGTTCAGCTCCTAAAAATCAATTAACTACAATCTTTCATTTCATAACAGTTGTAATTTTTATTTGACATAATAGTGGAACATTTAAAAATTAATATTCAGTTACATTTCGTTATATGAGTGCGTGGGACTGATGGAGGGACTGAATGGGGGACATATGAAATTTAAAATTTTTTATTTTGTGAAAATCTATGTGAAATCCGAACGGCGGGGAAAATTCCTGGGAGGAACCACGATTCATGTGACAGATGTGTAACTGAGGACGCTTTTCTAAAATACAGCCAGAAAAGAAGAACGGAAGAAGTTTGTTATTTAATTTTGGAACTGCTTCGTGCTTTATTTGGTTTATAATTAAATCTGATGTAATAAATTGAAATTTTGCTTACGTAAAATTACTTTCTAAAATTTGGTTGGTTAAGAGAGGATTTTGCCTCGACAATGTCTAGAAAAAACGTTCTGATTGGTCATTCAGATCGAAAGCCAATTAGAACTGAGAGCCTCTCGCGTGGAGAGAGGGGTGCTACCTTTAAGAACGTTAGCTAAGGGAATCACTTCCGAACCACTGTACCGAACACACACGCTAGATCGCTCTTCTGAAATAGTATGTACAATGAAGAATTACAGACGTAAATTCGATTCGGTTATCTCTAACAGAAAGCGACTTGAGTGGAAAGCATTTTAGTAAACGTTTGGTAATTTTATGTGCTTCCGTGTGAAAGACAACCGCGTGCGAAATATTCTGGCCGTACTTAAAAAATCCGCGTGGCATGCTTCGTATTCGTGACGGATTAGAATGGCGAGCGCTTCTGTAAAGGCGGACCAATGAATCGACCGAATGTTTAACTCTCGTAAAGTTGTGTGTCACTGACTCTATAGATCATGAGTAATATTCGGGTCGAACTTGCAGAATTGCTGGCTCCTTTCGCGTGACGATGGGTAGCACATTTTTATAAGTGTTAACTTGCGGACTCAATATTAGTAGAGACATAAATACGGACTTGATAGCCTTTTGATCAGTGTTAGTGTCAATAAATAGTCAATAGAATGTTAAACATCTTGCTACAAGAAGGTAAAACCCGAACGCCCGATATTTACCATGAACTTTCGGGAACTGATTTTAACTAGACTTTTGCGGCCTCTATCTGGTAGGTATAAGGTGGTGATTTCTTTAAAGCTACTTTGTACCAGCTAAATACTCATAGTACCTGCTGATTGACTGATCTGGCCTTGTAACAATAACCAAAACGGCCTTGCTGTGCTGGTACTGCGAACGGCTGAAAGCAAGGGGGAAACAACAGCCGTAATTTTTCCCGAGGACATGCAGCTTTACTGTATGATTAAATGATGATGGCGTCCTCTTGGGTAAAATATTCCGGAGGTAAAATAGTCCCCCATTCGGATCTCCGGGCGGGGACTACTCAAGAGGACGTCGTTATCAGGAGAAAGAAAACTAGCGTTGTACGGATCGGAGCGTGGAATGTCAGATCCCTTAATCGGGCAGGTAGGTTAGAAAATTTAAAAAGGGAAATGGATAGGTTAAAGTTAGATATAGTGGGAATTAGTGAAGTTCGGTGGCAGGAGGAACAAGACTTTTGGTCAGGTGATTACAGGGTTATAAATACAAAATCAAATAGGGGTATGCAGGAGTAGGTTTAATAATGAATAAAAAAATAGGAGTGCGGGTTAGCTACTACAAACAGCATAGTGAACGCATTATTGTGGCCAAGATAGACACAAAGCCCATACCTACTACAGTAGTACAAGTTTATATGCCAACTAGCTCTGCAGATGATGATGAAATTCATGAAATGTATGACGAGATAAAAGAAATTATTCAGGTAGTGAAGGGAGACGAAAATTTAATAGTCATGGGTGATTGGAATTCGTCAGTAGGAAAAGGGAGAGAAGGAAACATAGTAGGTGAATATGGATTGGGGGGAAGAAATGAAAGAGGAAGCCGCCTGGTAGAATTTTGCACAGAGCATAACTTAATCATAGCTAACACTTCAAGAATCATAAAAGAAGGTTGTATACCTGGAAGAATCCTGGAGATACTGACAGGTTTCAGATAGATTATATAATGGTAAGACAGAGATTTAGGAACCAGGTTTTAAATTGTAAGACATTTCCAGGGGCAGATGTGGATTCTGACCACAATCTATTGGTTATGAACTGCAGATTCAAACTGAAGAAACTGCAAAAAGGTGGGAATTTAAGGAGATGGGACCTGGATAAACTGAAAGAACCAGAGGTTGTAGAGAGTTTCAGGGAGAGCATAAGGGAACAATTGACAGGAATGGGGGAAAGAAATACAGTAGAAGAAGAATGGGTAGCTCTGAGGGATGAAGTAGTGAAGGCAGCAGAGGATCAAATAGGTAAAAAGACGAGGGCTAATAGAAATCCTTGGGTAACAGAAGAAATATTGAATTTAATTGATGAAAGGAGAAAATATAAAAATGCAGTAAATGAAGCAGGCAAAAAGGAATACAAACGTCTCAAAAATGAGATCGACAGGAAGTGCAAAATGGCTAAGCAGGGATGGCTAGAGGACAAATGTAAGGATGTAGAGGCTTGTCTCACTAGGGGTAAGATAGATACTGCCTACAGGAAAATTAAACAGACCTTTGGAGAGAAGAGAACCACTTGTATGAATATCAAGAGCTCAGATGGCAACCCAGTTCTAAGCAAAGAAGGGAAGGCAGAAAGGTGGAAGGAGTATATAGAGGGTTTATACAAGGGCGATGTACTTGAGGACAATATTATGGAAATGGAAGAGGATGTAGATGAAGACGAAATGGGAGATAAGATACTGCGTGAAGAGTTTGACAGAGCACTGAAAGACCTGACTCGAAACAAGGCCCCGGGAGTAGACAACATTCCATTAGAACTGCTGATGGCCTTGGGAGAGCCAGTCATGACAAAACTCTACCATCTGGTGAGCAAGATGTATGAGACAGGCGAAATACCCTCAGACTTCAAGAAGAATATAATAATTCCAATCCCAAAGAAAGCAGGTGTTGACAGATGTGAAAATTACCGAACTATCAGTTTAATAAGTCACAGCTGCAAAATACTAACGCGAATTCTTTACAGACGAATAGAAAAACTAGTAGAAGCGGACCTCGGGGAAGATCAGTTTGGATTCCGTAGAAATGTTGGAACACGTGAGGCAATACTAACCTTACGACTTATCTTAGAAGAAAGATTAAGGAAAGGCAAATCTACGTTTCTAGCATTTGTAAACTTAGAGAAAGCTTTTGACAACGTTAACTGGAATACTCTTTCAAATTCTGAAGGTGGCAGGGGTAAGATACAGGGAGCGAAAGGCTATTTACAATTTGTACAGAAACCAGATGGCAGTTATGAGACTCGAGGGACATGAGAGGGAAGCAGTGGTTGGGAAAGGAGTGAGACAGGGTTGTAGCCTCTCCCCGATGTTATTCAATCTGTATATTGAGCAAGCAGTAAAGGAAACAAAAGAAAAATTCGGAGTAGGTATTAAAATTCATGGAGAAGAAGTAAAAACTTTGAGGTTCGCCGATGACATTGTAATTCTGTCAGAGACAGCAAAGGACTTGGAAGAGCAGTTGAACGGAATGGACAGTGTGTTGAAAGGAGGATATAAGATGAACATCAACAAAAGCAAAACGAGGATAATGGAATATAGTCAAATTAAGTCGGGTGATGCTGAGGGGATTAGATTAGGAAATGAGACACTTAAAGTGGTAAAGGAGTTTTGCTATTTAGGGAGTAAAATAACTGATGATGGTAGAAGTAGAGAGGATATAAAATGTAGACTGGCAATGGCAAGGAAATCGTTTCTGAAGAAGAGACATTTGTTAACATCGAGTATAGATTTAAGTGTCAGGAAGTCGTTTCTGAAAGTATTTGTATGGAGTGTAGGCATGTATGGAAGTGAAACATGGACGATAACCAGTTTGGACAAGAAGAGAGTTGAAGCTTTCGAAATGTGGTGCTACAGAAGAATGCTGAAGATGAGGTGGGTAGATCACGTAACTAATGAGGAGGTATTGAATAGGATTGGGGAGAAGAGAAGTTTGTGGCACAACTTGACTAGAAGAAGGGATCGGTTGCTAGGACATGTTTTGAGGCATCAAGGGATCACAAATTTAGCATTGGAGGGCAGCGTGGAGGGTAAAAATCGTAGAGGGAGACCAAGAGATGAATACACTAAGCAGATTCAGAAGGATGTAGGTTGCAGTAGGTACTGGGAGATGAAGTTTGCACAGGATAGGGTAGCATGGAGAGTTGCATCAAACCAGTCTCAGGACTGAAGACCACAACAACAACAACAACAACCAACCTGCTACGACAAATCGAAGGGGGCGACGAGCAGACAAGAAGCCTGGATCGAACTGTGCGAATGTGATAAGAGTACGAAGAGACTCGTCTCCCACCCCCTCCCCCCCGCACACTGAGCTGACAGAAGTAATGCGGCAGCGAGAAGCATATACGCAATGGCAGTAGTATTGCGTACACGAGCTGTAAAATGGCAGCGCATTGGCTGAGCTGTCATTTGTACTCAGGTGAGACACGTGTGGCAGGTTTGCGACCTGATTATGGCCGCACGATGCAAATTACCGGACTTTGAACTCGGAATGGTAGTTGGGACTAGACGCATGGGACAATCCGTTTCGGAAATCGTTAGCGAACTCATTATTCCGAGGTCCACAGCGTCAAGAGTGTGCCGAGAATGCGAAATTTCAGCCATTACTTCTCACCATAGACAACGCAGTGGCCGACCGGTCTTTACTTAACGACCGAGAGCAGCGGCGTCTGCGTAGAGTTGTCAGTGCTGAGAGACGAGCAACCCTGCCTGAAATAACGGCAGAAATCGATGTGGGACGCACGAAGAACGAATCCGTTAGGACACTGCTGCGAAATTTGGCGTCAGTGGGCTACGGTAGCAGACCACCGATTCGAGTGCCTTTCCTAGCAGCACGACATCGCCTGCAGCGCCTCTCCTGGGCTGCTGGCCATGTCGGTTCCCTAGGCGACTGGAAACCGTGCCCTGCTCAATTGAGTCCCGATTTCAGTTAGCAACAGCTGACGGTAGGGTTCTAGACTGACTAAGCCATGGACGCAAGTTGTCAACGAGACACTGTGCAAGCCGGCGGTGGCTCCGTCGTGGTGTGGGCTGTCTTTATACGGAATGGACTGAATCCTCTGGTCCAGCTGAACCGATCATTGACGGGAGACGTTTGTGTCCCGCTACTTCGAGACGATCTGCGACCATTCATGGACTTCATGTTCCGAAAGAGCGATGCGCCGTGTCGCCGGGCCGCAATTGTTCACGACTGGTTTGAAGAACATTCTGGAAAACTGGAGCGAATGGTTTGGCCATCCAGACCGCCCGATATGAATCCCATCATACATTTACGGGACGCAATCGAGAGGTCAGTTCGTGCACAAAATCCTGCACCGGCAACGCTTTCGCAATTATGGACTGGTGTGGAGGCAGCATGGCCCAATATTTCTGCAGGTGACTTCAGACGAATTGTTGAGTCCACGCCACGTGGAGTCGTTGCGCTACGCCGGGCAAAGGAGGTCACACACGATATTAGGAAGCCCTTTGTCACCTCGGTGTAACAGGGTCAACTGAGCTGAAGAGGGGAAAATGAGGAACAGACAGCGACGATGAAAGCTCGTACAGTGTCGACAGTGTGGCGGAAATACTTATGTGGTGCTGTACACAAGGAAGGCAGCTGGGATATGCGCAAGAGGGAAACTGTGAGCTTCAAAAATGGTTCAAATGGCTCCGAGCACTATGGGACTTAACTGCTGAGGTCATCAGTCCCCTAGAACTTAGAACTACTTAAACCTAACTAACCTAAGGACATCACACACATCCATGCCCGAGGCAGGATTCGAACCTGCGACCGTAACGGTCGCGCGGCTGCAGACTGTAGCGCCTAGAACCGCTCGGCCACTCCGGCCGGCCTGTAAGCTTCCTCCCTCTTTTTCAATGAGCTCTATACATGCAAATATGTGACTTCATTTATGTGCTCTAAAAACGAGCTCCTTTTCATCCAAAATTTTGATTCAAGAAGTAACAGTTACGCTATCTGACCACAGTTTTACAAACATATTGAAGAGTGGGGGATGCTTACAATGCGTAACAGATAGAAATGGGGGCATGCATGAATATTTGAATGAATGTAACATCACCCTTGCTTCTCGATGTATCGTAATCCGACTTGGTGAACGCTTACGTCATCGTCCTTGTAGGCTGACCACGTGCAACAAGGATTTTAACCTCATACTAAACTCGTAACTTTTGTCCACCCAAGAGCATGGAATACAGCAGTCCCGTCCCTCATGATCTGGAACACAGCACGCACTCTCCGAGTCTCAGCCGAACTACTTACCTTGCGAGCTGTAAAGGCATGCAAAGAAGTGAAAAAGCTTCTGCTGTTTGCGATTGCAGTTTTAATTCACATTTGCTAACATCCCTGCTGAAGGCAGAATTCACAATGTAGTTTGTGCTCTTATTACGTATACACTTGAAAAGTACGTTACATTCGAAATTTTGTACGGATTTCCTAAGCAACTGAGGAAGAAAAATATCTCGTACAGCAATTAGTTACGTTCCCAGTTATTAAAATTGAATTCTAAAGCAGTAACACATAAACAGTTACACTTATCGTGCGAGGGACCACATGCGGTACGAGGCAACGACAACTATTCGATACTCAAGCCGAGGTACTAAAGACGCCGTCGATGGCTCAAATATTTTGCCGTTTTCGTTGCATGTGCAGCGCTGAACCACCTCATAGCAGTGTAGCTTCGACAGGGCTAACGAATGGACTAGATTTAGTTTTATTTTACTTTTAAATACTTAGACAAGGATTGAAGGGAGAAAATCATTCGCAACCACGTCAGGGCAACCGCCCCAGCTTCCAACTCGACTGATTCAGATTCACTACGTGATCAAAAGTATCCGGACACCTGACTAAAAATGACTCGAGTTCGTGGCGCCCTCCATCGGTAATGCTGGAATTCAATATGGTGTTGGCCCAACCTTAGCCTTGATGACAGCTTCCACTCTCGCAGGTATATGTTCAATCAGGTGCGGCAAGGTTTCTTGGAGAATGCCAGCCCATCATTCTTCATGCAGTGCCGCACTGAGGAGAGGTATCGATGTCAGTCGGTGAGGCCTGGCACGAAGTCGGCGTTCCAAAACATCCCAAAGGTGTTCTATAGGATTCAGGTCAGGACTCTGTGCAGGCCAGTCCATTACAGGGATGTTATTGAGGAGTAACCAATCCGACACAGACCGTGCATTATGAACAGGTGCTCGATCGCGTGGAAAGATGCAATCGCCATCACCGAATTGCTCTCCACCAATGGGAAGCAAGAAGGTGCTTAAAACATCAACATAGGCGTGTGCTATGATTGTACCATGCAAAACAGCAAGGGGTGCAAGCTCCCTCCATGAAAAATACGACCACACCATAACACCACCGCCTCCGAATTTTACTGTTGGGACTACACACGCTGGCAGATGACGTTCACCGGGCATTTGCCATACCCACACCCTGCCATCGGATCGCCACGTTGTGTACCGTGATTCGTCACTCCACACTACGTTTTCCCCTGTTTGACCGTCCAATGTTTACGCTCCTTACGCCAAGCTACGCGTCGTTTGTCATTTACCGGCGTGATGTGTGGTTTATGAGCAGCCGCTCTATCATGAAATCCAAGTTTTCTCACCTCCCGCGCAACTGTCGTAGTACTTGCAGTGGATCCTGATACAGTTTGGAATTTCTGTGTAATGGTCTGGATAGATGTGTGCCTATTACACATTACGACCCTCTTCAAGTGTCGGCAGTCTCTATCAGTCAACAGACGAGGTCGGCCTGAACGCTTTTGTGCTGTGCGTGTCCCTTCACGTTTCCACTTCACTACCACATCGGAAACAGTGAACCTAGGGATGTTTAGGAGTGTGGCTATCCCGCGTACAGGCATATGACACAAGTGACACCCAAATACCTGACCACGGAGCGCCCCGTTCTTTAGATTAGATTAGATTAATTATTCATTCCATAGACCCATAAAACAGGGAATCCTCCTGGGTGTGGAAGATGTCAGATAAACACATTACAAAAATGTAATTAGAAAAAACTTGAGTTTCATTAATTGTAATGATCCTCAGTCAATAAATAGTAAAATTATGTACATCAATTAAATTTAAACTTCTTATGTTTAAATGTTTAATACTTACATCTGCTTTCATTAAATCCATCATTCAGACATTTGCTAGTTTCTTGGCTATTACAACCAAGTATTGTCAAAAATTAAAGTAAATTTTTTATTTCAGTGATCCTCAGTTAAGAACAGTCAGATTATGTACAAGATTTAAAATTAAACTTCCACTATTTACAGACTTAAGACTTACATCTGCTTTCCTTACATCCATCATTCACACAGTAGGTAGTTACTTGGCTGTTACAAACAAGTATTGTCAAAAATTAAAGTATAATAAATTTTCATTAAAATGGTCTACTGCACTTGTTGAGAAACTTATGGACGGAATAGAAGGAATTGGCCACCAAAAATTCTTTTAAATTATGTTTAAATTGTGCATTGTCTGAAACTAAACTCTTAGTGGTTGCTAGTAACTTATTGAAAATATGCGTTGCTGAATACTGGACTCCTT
Organism: Schistocerca nitens; assembly: GCF_023898315.1. Lineage (NCBI taxonomy): Eukaryota > Metazoa > Arthropoda > Insecta > Orthoptera > Acrididae > Schistocerca > Schistocerca nitens. Next base: position 21,674,336 of record NC_064622.1, read on the forward strand.
TCTGGGCAAGAGTAAGTGATTTTAAATCTTTATGTATATTGTTCTTATTCCTAGTAATTGATACTGTGTACTAAGGAGTTAGTTGGAGAAATAGATGTATTATTTACAACAAACTTTATTAAGGAATAAATATACTGAGAACCTGTGGTTAATATGCCCAATTCATTGAATAGGTTTCGACATGATGTTCTTGGATTTACACTATTCATTACTCTTATTATACGCTTCTGTACTCTAAAAATTTCTCTGTTTGTGGAGTTACCCTAAAATATGACACCATATGACATAATGGAGTGAAAATAAGCAAAATATGTCAGTTTTTTTATATTTATATCTCCTATATCTGCCATCATTCGCATTGCAAACACAGACTTGTTTAGGCGCTTTAGCAGTTCGTTAGTATGTTGCTCCCAAATGAATTTATTATCAAGTTGTAATCCCGAGAATTTTACACTCTCAACTTCTATTTCCATGTCGTCATATTTTATACATACACAAGAAGGAAATCTCTTGGAAGTTCCTAACTGCATATAGTTTAATGACAGTGAATTGGCTATGAACCACTTATAATGTCATTAAAAATTTGATTAGCTGCCTTTCTAAATATATATTTGATTTACTATTTATTGCAATGTTTGTATCATCTGCAAATAAGACAAACTTGGCATCTGGTAATGTAACAGATGACAGGTCTATATACATAAGAAACAGTAGTGGACTTAGTATGGAACCTTGGGGAACACCACATGTAATTTGTTCCCAGTCAGATGATGTCTGATTGCTAACCGCTGAGGTGTTACGTAATGACAGTAATGACACCTTTTGTTTCCTATTAGTAAGATATGACTGGAACCACTTTGCAGCACTACCAGTGACGCCATAATATATTAATTTACTTAAAAGGATGCTGTGATTCACACAGTCTAACGCCTTTGACAGGTCACAGAATATGCCAGTTGCTTCTAATTTGTTGTCTAATGAATTAAATAGCGTTCTCAATATCAGAACCCTTAAGAAACCCTAACTGTGACTTTGACAATGTTATTTTCACTAAGGAGCTTCAGTAGACGCTTGAACATAACCTTTTCAAAGATTTTTGAAAAAGCTGGCAAAAGTGAGATCGGTCGGTAATTTGACGACATTCCTTCGTCCCCTTTCTTGTGGAGAGGTATAACTTCAGCATATTTAAGCCAGTCCGGGAATGTTCCTGTGACAAGTGATTGATTACACAAATTCTTCTCTCTCACGATGTCTAATGACTGCTGAGGTCACTGATATGGAGTACCTGGTAGGAGGTGGCAGCACAATGCACCTAATGTGAAAAACATAGTGTAGATCAGGAGGAGCAAATAGTCATTTGAACACGATTGTTGCAAAATACGAATCCAGTGACGCAGCAGTGTTATTAATGACTACGACTACCGATATTTCCGGCAAGGAATCTCCTAAGATCAACTGCGACCTCGGGAAGGAACTTCACATGTGGAGGTAATTAGTCTCTCAAACAAGTAACCGGACCAACAGCCTTCACGTAGTACTGTTCATTTGTCTTAAATTGCAGCACTGGTTGTTACACTTTTCAGATAGCTACGTTAGTTTATCAGTATGGAGTTTTTTCGAAACGTGACATGAAACGGAATGACCTCGTAAAACCGTGTGAAAGGAAGATTTTGTATCAATGGCAGCTCATTTCCATAATACCGACGAAATTACAGTGGATTTCATTGCATCCGTCCGTTCCACCCACATTGACTTTAAGTGAAAGGACTGCAATTCGCCTTGATTCTGTATAACCTGCGCTAGAAAGTAACTGTGGTTCTCATTAAAACTGGTCTGGCTGACCGTCAGCGATAAAAGTCAGGGTACTGACGAAGGTCAGCTGTGAAATTGGGATGTCTTCCGCAACGAATCTGAGAGTATGCTTCCGTCTTGCTCTTTAGATAATGGCGGTGTCCTAAGGAAACCATTACTCCGTCATCAACAACATCTTTATGGCGTGGCGTGCGGCGTGATCCACTCAAAAATAATGCAGCAGATACACTGGTGTGCAGAACTTAAGGACAAGAATAACTTTCGCCTGATGTGCTACTGCGGAACAACATACAGTATCTGGATGAAACCGTGGAGCATACACAGGGCGTCTCTCCTGAAAGTCGTCAGGTGCATTTTCTCTGTTGTTTCAGCATATACATGCAATGTCGTTTTTGCATTGTGTGGGTGGAGACAGCCCAAACAAATAGAGTTCATCAGGTCTATCAACTGATGCCCAATTCCGAAGGAAAGCGTCGGTTTGTTACACGTTGATACCTCACAACTAGGGTTGGAATAATTATAAGGAAAAACACACGGAAGGTGGACCCATATCAAAAATGGTTCAAATGGTTGTGAGCACATGGGACTTTACATCTGAGGTCGTAAGTCCACTAGAACTACTTAAAACTAACTAACCTAAGGACATCACACACATCCATGCCCGAGGCAGGATTCGAACCTGCGACCGCAGCAGTCGCGCGGTTCCGCAGCAGTCGCAGCAGTCGCAGCAGTCGCGCCTAGAACCGCTTGGCCACAGCGGCCGGCGCGGACCCATATATTGTTGTTTCGTGGAATACACTTGATTACTTAATAACAATATTATAATTACAATTTTTAAAACGTTAAAAGAATAACACTCACAATCATTTAAAAAAACTTGAACATGCTCAATTCATTAAGAACAAACTCTAATAATTTATACCATTAAGATCAGGGCTTAAAACCACGAGTGTACATTCCCCGAATGCAAGTAAGAAGTCACACCAACTAGGCGTGGCTGCAAGCACGTTCAACAAACTGAATTTTATCAGTATAATGAATTACAATGACTGCCACTGAATGTACTAACAATTTCCAAGCATGGCTGACACGTTGAACAAGTAATAAAGCCCATGAAAATTACAGAAAGGATAACAAGTGACGCCACCGATTGTGGCTGTTGGAAAGCCCTTAATGTATGAGCCTTAGTAAATATCCCTTAAGCAATAAAATACACAATCCCGCAAAATACAAGCAATCTGGGAAGGCATACAATTTAAATATGACTCCCAACTGGTACACACCAGAAGAAACATTGACAATGACTCTTAATAAATATGTAATTGTGTGTGTGTGAAATCTTATGGGACTTAACTGCTAAGGTCATCAGTCCCTAAGCTTACACACTACTTAACCTAACACACACACCCGAGCGAGGACTCTAACCTCCGCCGGGAACAGCCGCACAGTCCATGACTGCAGCGCCTTATACCGCTCGGCTAATCCCGCGCGGCAATATGTAACTGCCGTAACACAAACTGAGACATACAGTATGCGGCTATCACAGCCAACAGGGAAGAAGCAGGAAAGTTTCACAATGAGTGGAGTTAGCTAATGTCTGTGGATATTGATAGGTAAAAGGCCTTAAAAGTTAACTCGTTCCAGAAGTAGCAACAAGGGTGCAAGGTTTAAACGAGTAATTAAAGAGCAGGTATAGCGAGGAGGAACATGGGGATTGCAGAACACGCTTTAAACCTCGAGATGTTTCTGAATTCACCAAACGGGACAGATGAACGTTTGCCGAGTAATCTGCGACACTCCGCCGTGGCACGCATCACACTGTCGGCTTCACTTGACTTGAGCCACCACGATGCGGCTGCTGGAGGCACCAGATCGCTGGCCAGTCCAGACGGGAGCGCCGCCGCAGCAGAACGTAAACACGCCTCTGCCTCCGCCTCTGGCCCAGGGAACAGGGACGCGTCGTCCGCTGCCACAGCTACCACGCCAACACGCATCAGAAGGGAACAGTAGTCTGCGCAAATAAGGCTGCCGACGACAATGCCTAAGCTGCAGGAAATTTTAAGGTATCGCGGAAGCGACTACACCTAAAAGTTGCGAGTTTAGCGTTCCTTAAAATTACACGGCGTACCCGTTATGAACAAAATAATTTTTGAAGCGGAAGCCCATTCGATGAGCCGTCCCAGATGAGTCTGGTGTGATATTCGTTTCATCGATATGGACGAACGTGGACAGCAGAAGTCGAGGAATAAACGGCAGACCAGCACGACGGAGTATGTGAGCGTGCTCGGCGGTAGCAGCCAGCAGTGCCGTCGCTGTTGGAGGACGGCTCATTCTTCGGGTTTTGCTGCCCCTGTTAAAACATGTCGATAAAACAAACACGAGGGTAGCCCAGAAAGTAATACACCGCGTCATTTTTCTTCTACAATTCTTTGTTCAACATGAGAATAACACTACTCACCATTAAAATTGCTACACCACGAAGATGACGTGCTACAGACGCGAAATTTAACCGACAGGAAGAAGATGCTGTGATATGCAAATAATTAGCTTTTCAGAGTGTCCACACAAGGTTGGCGCCGGTGGCGACACGTACAACGAGCTGACATGAGGAAAGTTTCCAACCGATTTCTCATACAGAAACAGCAGTTGACCGGCGTTGCTTGGTGAAACGTTATGATACCTCGTGTAAGGAGGACAAATGCGTACTATCACGTTTCCGACTTTGATAAAGGTCGGATTGTAGCCTATCGCTATTGCGGTTTATCGTATCGCGACATTGCTGCTCGCGTTGGTCGAGATCCAATGTCTGTTAGCAGAATATGGAATCGGTGGGTTCAGGAGGTTAATACGGAACGCCCTGCTGGGTCCCAACGGCCTCTTATCACTAGCAGTCGAGATGACAGGCATCTTACCCGCATGGCTGTAACGGATCTTGCAGCCGTGTCTCGATCCCTGAGTCAACAGGTGGGGACGTTTGCAAGACAACAACCATCTGCAGGAACAGTTCGACGACGTTTTCAGCAGCATGGACTATCAGCTCGGAGACCGTGGCTGCGGTTACCGTTGACGCTGCATCACAGACAGGAGCGGCCTCCGATGGTGTACTCAACGACGAACCTGGTTGCACGAATAGCAAAACGTGATTTTTTCGAATAAATCCAGGTTCTGTTTATAGCGTCATGATGGTCACATCCGTGTTTGGCGACATCGCGGTGAACGCACATTGGAAGCGTGTATTCACCCGGCGTGATGGTATGGGTTGCGTTTGGTTACACGTCTCTGTCACCTCTTGTTCGCATTGACGGCACTTTGAACAGTGGACGTTACATTTCAGATGTGTTACGACCCGTGGCTCTACCCTTGATTCGATCCCTGCGAAACCCTACATTTCAGCAGGATAATGCACGACCGCATGTAGTAGGTCCTGTACGGGCCTTTCTGGATACAGAAAATGTTCGACTGCTGCCCTGCCCAGCACATTCTCCAGATCTCTCACCAATTTAAAACCTCTGGTTAGTGGTGGCCGAGCAACTGGCTCGTCACAATACGCCAGTCACCACTCTGGATGAACTGTGGTATCGTGTTGAAGCTGCATGGGCAGCTGTACCTGTACACGCCATCCAAGCTCTGTTTGACGCAATGCCCAGGCGTATCAAGGCCGTTATTACGGCCAGAGGTGGTTGTTGTGGGTACTGATTTCTCAGGATCTATGCACCCAAATTGCGTGAAAATGTAATCACATGTCAGTTTTAGTATAATATATTTGTCCAATGAATACCCGTTTATCATCTGCATTTCTTCTTCGTGTAGCAATTTTAATGGACAGTAGTGTACACACAAGAAAGAATCGTGTTTTATCAAGCACGCTATTTTCCACCTAATCTGCATCCGCTTCTACGGCCTTACTGCAGCGCGAAAGAAGGGCGTGTATGCACTGTCGGTACCAATCAACGTCCTGGTGGGGGAGCCAGTGCTACACTGTGTGAATCACCCCCTCATCGTCCTCAAAATGTCCATAAATGGCATCCTTTTATGGCCCAAACGAGTGGAAGTCCGAAGGGGTTAGGTCAGGGCTGTAGGGCGGATGGGGTAACACTGTCCAACAGTGTTTTGCGATGTGTTCAGCAGTCCTCAGACTTGTGTGGGTCTAAGGCGCTGCAGTCATGGACTGTGGGGCTGGTCCCGGCGGAGGTTCGAGTCCTGCCTCGGTCATGGGTGTGTGTGTGTTTGTCCTTAGGATAATTTAGGTTAAGTAGTGTGTAAGCTTAGGGACTGATGACCTTAGCAGTTAAGTCCCATAAGATTTCACACACACACACACACACACAATTATGTGGGGCCGAGCGTTATCGTGTTGAATCACACCTTCAAAATCCCATAACACGGTGATCATGACCTTACCGGCGGAAGCAGCTGCTTTGAATTTTTTTTCTGCGAGGAGTGGGAATGGCACCATTCCATCGACATTAGTTTTACTTCGGGCTCAAAATAGTGAACCCAGGGAGAAGAAGGCCTCCCCCTCATCTTCAAAACGTTGCAACAAATGCAGACAAATGTTTTTCCTCTGCAATTTGTGATCCACCATTAGACAGCGCGGGTTCGATCTTGGACACACGTTTGAATATCCAAGAGTGCGGATAATTGCATCCACACTTGCTTTACTGATTGACAGATGCAGCACCAATTGGCGAGTCGTAATGCGTCTGTCATCGCGAATGGCATCAGCTCGCTGCAAAGTGTCAGGTGTGACAGCCGTGGATGGTCTCTCCGACCGCTACAAATCGTGGAGCTCCGCCGAACCGCCTTCTGATGACCTCACCCTCCGTGTCCAGCGACTAACTGTACTTCTGTCGACAGCAGATGCTCGACAGACTTTGCACAAGCATTTGTGAATATTCCCCACAGTTTCTGTCTCTGCAGTGAGAACTTAAGGACGGAACGTTGCTTGTAAAGTACGTCACCTACAGACGTCATTTTGAGTGTCCTGCAGCTGCACTATCTGAAGTGACTTCAGATTATACATACGTAACGTTTCGCATTCGTAGCATTGCTTTCGGCTGAGAAAAAAAATGCGGTGCATTACTTTCCAGGGAATTCTCGTATCACACTAGACTCATCCGGGACCGGTCTATCGAATGGGTTCCCGCTTTAAAATTCATTTCGTTTGTAACGGGAAACAAACCGACGCTTTCCGTCGGTTCTGTGTGTCACACGATAGACCCGGCGAGTTCTGTTTCATTGGGCTGACTCTAGGTACAAAATGCAAAAACAAAATTGCAAGTATCCGCGGAAACACCGGAGAAAATGCGCATGACGACTCTTTGGCGAGACGCCTTGTATAGGAGGCACTGCTGCAGTATAACACAGAAGGCGTTTGAGAAAAACACGCAGTTTGACGAACAGAAATGACACTTTTATTCAAAGACAATTACTACACTAAAGTCACCGTTATTTGTGACGATCCTCTGGACATAACGAACGGCGGGCTGTCGTTAGCACGATGCGTGATCTCCACTGACGATGACGCGTCATCTGCGACGTGCCGCCACGGTGGCCAGAAGGGTGGTGTGGGGCCCTTCTGACAGGGCGTTCCATCCCCCCACCAGCGCCGTCGGCATCTGCTGGGTGGTCACTACTGGTGCACGTGGGCTGCAGCACGTCCCCCTAAAGCACGCCACGTGTTCTCGATGCGGTATGAGTCGGGGCAGCGGACAGGCCGGTCCCTCCGCCAAAGAACTTCTCGTTCCGGGAGCCCCTCTACCTGCGATGTTCCATGCGGTCGCGCACTGCCACCCATAAAAATGAAGTCAGGGCCGAACGCACCTCTGAAAAGACGGACGTGGGGCAGGAGCACGGTGTGATAAAGTTGGCCGGTGAGCGTACCGTATTCAAAGAACTGGACGTCAGTACGCCAACGCAACGTTACGCCTTCCTACACCGTGACACCTCTACCACCGAAAGGATCGTGTTCGACAGCGCTACGGAGTGCATCGCGTGTTCCCACCCCTCACCGTATCACGGTTCCTCAGTTGGAAGAGGGGATCAAATCACTCGAGAGACCCATGACTTAAAGTATAAAAATCAAGTCAGAGGGTGCACTGGACCATGCTTAACCTGCACATCCCTCAAAGTCCGGGTGGGTGACCTGATGGTAAGTTTGGAGGAAGACAAAATCAAACCACCTCCTATAGGACCAAGTCTAGGAACACACCATCGAGTTCAAACCAGTCTTCGTTCATTTTTCGGTAAGGAAGCTTACGCTGAAGCGTCTTAACAAATCTCTATTTGCAATGAGAATTGTGTCAGACATAGGGGATATAAAAATGAAAAAGCTGGCGTACTATGCTTACTTTCATTCCGTAACGTCATACGGGATTATTTTTTGGGGTAATTCATCAAGCCAAGCTAAAGTTTCCTGGGCACAAAAACGTACAGTAAGAGTTATATGTGGTGTGAACTCAAGAACATCCTGCAGAAGCCTGTTTAGGCAAATAGGGATACTAACTACTGCTTCCCAATATACACTCCTGGAAATTGAAATAAGAACACCGTGAATTCATTGTTCCAGGAAGGGGAAACTTTATTGACACATTCCTGGGGTCAGATACATCACATGATCACACTGACAGAACCACAGGCACATAGACACAGGCAACAGAGCATGCACAATGTCGGCACTAGTACAGTGTATATCCACCTTTCGCAGCAATGCAGGCTGCTATTCTCCCATGGAGACGATCGTAGAGATGCTGGATGTAGTCCTGTGGAACGGCTTGCCATGCCATTTCCACCTGGCGCCTCGGTTGGACCAGCGTTCGTGCTGGACGTGCAGACCGCGTGAGACGACGCTTCATCCAGTCCCAAACATGCTCAATGGGGGACAGATCCGGAGATCTTGCTGGCCAGGGTAGTTGACTTACACCTTCTAGAGCACGTTGGGTGGCACGGGATACATGCGGACGTGCATTGTCCTGTTGGAACAGCAAGTTCCCTTGCCGGTCTAGGAATGGTAGAACGATGGGTTCGATGACGGTTTGGATGTACCGTGCACTATTCAGTGTCCCCTCGACGATCACCAGTGGTGTACGGCCAGTGTAGGAGATCGCTCCCCACACCATGATGCCGGGTGTTGGCCCTGTGTGCCTCGGTCGTATGCAGTCCTGATTGTGGCGCTCACCTGCACGGCGCCAAACACGCATACGACCATCATTGGCACCAAGGCAGAAGCGACTCTCATCGCTGAAGACGACACGTCTCCATTCGTCCCTCCATTCACGCCTGTCGCGACACCACTGGAGGCGGGCTGCACGATGTTGGGACGTGAGCGGAAGACGGCCTAACGGTGTGCGGGACCGTAGCCCAGCTTCATGGAGACGGTTGCGAATGGTCCTCGCCGATACCCCAGGAGTAACAGTGTCCCTAATTTGCTGTGAAGTGGCGGTGCGGTCCCCTACAGCACTGCGTAGGATCCTACGGTCTTGGCGTGCATCCGTGCGTCGCTGCGGTCCGGTCCCAGGTCGACGGGCACGTGCACCTTCCGCCGACCACTGGCGACAACATCGATGTACTGTGGAGACCTCACGCCCCACGTGTTGAGCAATTCGGCGGTACGTCCACCCGGCCTCCCGCATGCCCACTATACGCCCTCGCTCAAAGTCCGTCAACTGCACATACGGTTCACGTCCACGCTGTCGCGGCATGCTACCAGTGTTAAAGACTGCGATGGAGCTCCGTATGCCACGGCAAACTGGCTGACACTGACGGCGGCGGTGCACAAATGCTGCGCAGCTAGCGCCATTCGACGGCCAACACCGCGGTTCCTGGTGTGTCCGCTGTGCCGTGCGTGTGATCATTGCTTGTACAGCCCTCTCGCAGTGTCCGGAGCAAGTATGGTGGGTCTGACACACCGGTGTCAATGTGTTCTTTTTTCCATTTCCAGGAGTGTATTTATTCCTTAATCAAATTTGTCATAAATACGAGGGCTATTCCGAAAGTAAGGTCCGATCGGTCACGAAATGGAAACGACTATGAAATTCCGATAAAGCTTTGCACAGATGTGTTGGGTAGTGTCTCTAGTATAACCCCAGTTAGCATCACGTCGCTCTTCTCATTTCTGAGCTCGCAGTGAGTGCGTAAAAATGTCTAGAAAATAGTGTCTGCCGCCAAGTACGGGGGCCTGGTGAGAAATTTCCCCTGAAGCTATGCAGCTAACATTACATAACTGTCGTGCTGTTTCGTCTTCAAGACAATTCTCAGCCGCATTCTGCAGGGGCAATGAAGATGCTCCTGCATCGTTTTCAAATGGAAATGTGAGAGTACCCACAATACAGCCCGTAATTGTCTCCCTCTGAGTTTCAGCTCAGGTCACATGAACCGCTGGTTATGAAGACAACATTTCGGCACAAGACAACGAGCCGTAGGCCAGCGTAGAGAATTGGCGGAGAGCACTGGCGGCTGCCTTCTATAGCGAGGGTATGGGAAAGTTGGTACAACGCTACGATACACGTCTAAGTCGGGTCGGCGACTATGGAGATAAGTAGCTGCAAGGTGTATCTAACTGTTGCAAATAAAACATTTTTGATTTTTACCGTGGTTTCCATTTCGCGACCTATCGGACCTTACTTTCGGAATAGCCCTCGTACATCACTTTTTCAAACCAACAGCTCAATTCATGGAATCAATACTAGAAATAAGAATAATCTTCACAAGGATCTAAAGTCACTTAGTCTTGTACAAAAAGGTGTGCATTATTCAGGAACACACATTTTCAATAACTTGCCAGCAGCCATAAAAAGCTTAACAACCAATGAAATTCAGTTTAAGAGAAGCCTAAAGGATTTATTGTTGGCCAATGAATTGATGAATTTCTCAGTATATACACTCCTGGAAATGGAAAAAAGAACACATTGACACCGGTGTGTCAGACCCACCATACTTGCTCCGGACACTGCGAGAGGGCTGTACAAGCAATGATCACACGCACGGCACAGCGGACACACCAGGAACCGCGGTGTTGGCCGTCGAATGGCGCTAGCTGCGCAGCATTTGTGCACCGCCGCCGTCAGTGTCAGCCAGTTTGCCGTGGCATACGGAGCTCCATCGCAGTCTTTAACACTGGTAGCATGCCGCGACAGCGTGGACGTGAACCGTATGTGCAGTTGACGGACTTTGAGCGAGGGCGTATAGTGGGCATGCAGGAGGCCGGGTGGACGTACCGCCGAATTGCTCAACACGTGGGGCGTGAGGTCTCCACAGTACATCGATGTTGTCGCCAGTGGTCGGCGGAAGGTGCACGTGCCCGTCGACCTGGGACCGGACCGCAGCGACGCACGGATGCACGCCAAGACCGTAGGATCCTACGCAGTGCCGTAGGGGACCGCACCGCCACTTCACAGCAAATTAGGGACACTGTTGCTCCTGGGGTATCGGCGAGGACCATTCGCAACCGTCTCCATGAAGCTGGGCTACGGTCCCGCACACCGTTAGGCCATCTTCCGCTCACGCCCCAACATCGTGCAGCCCGCCTCCAGTGGTGTCGCGACAGGCGTGAATGGAGGGACGAATGGAGACGTGTCGTCTTCAGCGATGAGAGTCGCTTCTGCCTTGGTGCCAATGATGGTCGTATGCGTGTTTGGCGCCGTGCAGGTGAGCGCCATAATCAGGACTGCATACGACCGAGGCACACAGGGCCAACACCCGGCATCATGGTGTGGGGAGCGATCTCCTACACTGGCCGTACACCACTGGTGATCGTCGAGGGGACACTGAATAGTGCACGGTACATCCAAACCGTCATCGAACCCATCGTTCTACCATTCCTAGACCGGCAAGGGAACTTACTGTTCCAACAGGACAATGCACGTCCGCATGTATCCCGTGCCACCCAACGTGCTCTAGAAGGTGTAAGTCAACTACCCTGGCCAGCAAGATCTCCGGATCTGTCCCCCATTGAGCATGTTTGGGACTGGATGAAGCGTCGTCTCACGCGGTCTGCACGTCCAGCACGAACGCTGGTCCAACTGAGGCGCCAGGTGGAAATGGCATGGCAAGCCGTTCCACAGGACTACATCCAGCATCTCTACGATCGTCTCCATGGGAGAATAGCAGCCTGCATTGCTGCGAAAGGTGGATATACACTGTACTAGTGCCGACATTGTGCATGCTCTGTTGCCTGTGTCTATGTGCCTGTGGTTCTGTCAGTGTGATCATGTGATGTATCTGACCCCAGGAATGTGTCAATAAAGTTTCCCCTTCCTGGAACAATGAATTCACGGTGTTCTTATTTCAATTTCCAGGAGTGTATATAACTTCCGAACAAATTTCAGTGCAGTAATGTGTTCACAATCTAAATTCTGCACCATTTCAGTGGAGTAATGTGTTCCTTGTAAATAAGTATTATAGTAGTTGTATTACACGTTTATTACCTTATAAATAAATAAAAAGATTTTTTTATTTTAAATTCTGTGCATTAGTATTTGTAAAATGATTTTCATATACCGTTCATTAAAAAATGACGATCATTCCACTTGGGACCTGTGGAATGGTACATTAGCTTATTTGTTTGAGTTGTAAATATTTGTCATGTACTGTTTTTCTGACATGCTCTACATCCTGGAGGGCCTCTTCACTACGGATCAATTGTAATGAAAGTAAATCTAATCTAATCTAGTCTAATCACCAAAATGTAAGAGATAACAACGTATTCGTTCCATAGCGCACCATATTTTGACTTCCACAAGGCTAATTCTACCGAAACACTATTCATGAAATCACTCGACAAATATTACCACCAACAAAAGCCCAACACCACAACCAGTACTTTTCAGCGTCTTTCCAAAGAGTTGTTTAATTCCGTAAATGAATATATTATAGTAGCAAAGCTTATATTTTATGGGATAATGGTGTTGTATACGAATCGTTTACTCCACCCAGAACAGAACGGAGGAAAAAGTCAGTGCTAAGAAACTGTAGTCATACTGGAATAACAGGGGAAGAGGTCAGGGGAAAAATTTTTGCAACTGGGCAGGAAATTTACATCTAATCTCACAGTCTTCAGTTTTCGATCTTTCTTTTGCCTGAAACAAGTTATTGATCTTCAACACACACCAGGCAGGTGTACTGCAATACTTTTTACAGAATGTACAAGAATTACAGTTAATTATCTTAGACAGACAGCAACGGAAGTTATAAAATAACTAAGACTTTTACCTGAAAACTAATTCTAATTTTGAAGGAAAAAACGCAGTGTATTGACGTCCTCACAACATATAGAATGATACAGAGACAGACGTGTAACTGTTCACTGAGAGTCGGTAAGTACGGCCGACTTGCCACGTCTTACGTAGGTAACGAGTGTGGTAACTGGTAGGAACTGGATCCACCCACACGACGTTGATCGTATTCGTGCGCCCGTTACAGACTGAGCCATCAACGGACATTTCTGCAAGAGCTTTTAGGCGATGCGTCGGATGCCAGATGGTATCTTTGGCGACTATACGTTATGCTGTTTGTGGGCTCCTCCAGTGGTAACCGCCGTTACAAGCAAGTTGTAAACGTCACTGCTTGCACCGAGTACTAGGAATTTACTGCTGCTGTAACGTCTTGTAATAAACAAAGACAATATATTATGTAATAATTAAAATATTAGATGTGTCATATTGTGTCATTATGTAAAATTATGTATTATTTTCTTTATTTTTTTTTATTTTTGAGAACGTCTGTGTCGGCGAGTAATAAGACCGACACAGAAGATAAATGTTGTACAGAGATCACCAACTGAATTTGTATATAAGGCATGATGTAATGCAATGTCTGTGTCTTCTTAATCTGAAAGCTGTGAGAGAAAGATCTCCTGTTATTGTCGTAGAGAGCGCGGAGGTAGCATTCTTTTGTCGAGATTGTGAATTGGACGCCATTGCGCGTGAATGTACACAGGTCTGTAATTATTAAGATATTTAAATGGTTAAATAGAGTTGTTTAAATGAAAACTTGTATTACTTAAATGTTAAAGTGTGCCTGCCTATTATCCCATCCTGTTAAGATATTTTTCAGCCATATAAAAATATTATCTGTGGAGCTGAGCTGTGTGGAGAAAGAAGAGCCGCTGCCGCGGCGTATTTAAACGACTTACAATATAGTCGAGTATACCGCAAGGAAGCGGTAAAATAATAGTAAAAAATAATATTATTTCTTTTAGCTCCCAGGCTGGCAGTGAAGATCAGCAGATTTTATGATGTGTTGCAGGTTGACGCGGGCTGCTGATAGGATATAATTTTCAGTGCAAATAATTTTGTGTACCTAAAGAATCTGATAGGAAACTTGCTGTGCTCCGTTCTGATCTGGCTAAATTTTATAGTGAATACGTAATTTTCTTTAATGAGAGTCTCATGTTCTTGGGCTAGCCGTGGCATGAAATAGCATTTTAGTAAGAAATAAAACCCACTGCAAACTTGTATTTGTGAACGATCGTACGAACTGTAACATCAGTGATCATAGGACATTAATTTCAACTTTGAATAATTATGAAGTAGGAAAGATATATTGATACTTAGCATGAGTTACAGTTACCTAAAAATCGTTCTTTAAATTGTAGGCCAGATTCAGAACAATAATACTTCCATCATTTTATTTTGCTAAAAAAGGTAACGATGATAAAGCAATTAAAAGCACAGCATTGTTAAAAGAATTTCACGTCACTCTTTCCATATATGCGTTGTTACGCCAATAATAATTAAAAATAATTAAATAAACCATTAAGAGCAAAAACAATTTTTATAAAAGCAACAATTAACGAAAGGGCAGTCAGCAACAGCTATAATAGTTTTTTTTTAAGAGAGAAGACGTGAAACTGGCGCCCAAAAACGCGGGGCCCGAATTTGCAGTGGCCACAATTATAAAATTTTATGTATTTTCTTTCAGTGTCTATTGTTATGTAGGTGTATATGTATATGTATTTAGTGTTAAATGTATGTATATCATGATCTATGCTATGTATTAATGAAGGTTCAAACACTCTTTCATGACAAAACGTACTACTGCAAGCGAGTTTGAGAAGACGATCCTGATTGTACTGAGAAGCTCTAACGACTACGTAATCCGGGGGCAGCCGGACCCCGAGATAATAGAAACTGAAGGTAAGACTACAGTGTAGTTGTCCTGTTTGTAGAAGTTGAGCTCCAGTGAAGTAATCTCATATCGCTAGTGGTGTGCAGACTGTACGTAGTTTGATGTTAGTATTTGTGACAGGACAAAGCTGATGTAGATAGTAATTTTTAGTGTGCAGTGTAGTGTATATAAAGTGATGTATTTTGTGTGCAAGGGGAAAAACTGTTAGATTTTGTGTTTTAGTAAGCAATTTAGGAATATGGTTAAGTTGCGTAGTCAACGTCCAAGCAATATGGATACTGAAGAACAACAATTAGCTAGTGAAGGAAATGTGGAACCGGGTGCCTCAAGTAGTACTAGTACGCTCTTTGAAGATATAACAGGCGAAAATGTGGGGGCAGGGCCACAGGAAGTAGTGCCACCGCCCACTAGTCATCAAGTCGATGTAGATAAAGAAATTGTACCACCACCAGAAAAGCAGGAACCAGAGAGTGGTAATCTGCCTGGTGGGTATTCAATTCAGGCTATATTAGAGCGTGTGCTAAATTACCAGGCAAAATTTGCGCAACAGCAAGCCGAGCGAGATCGCCAGCAAGCTGAACGAGATCGTCAGCAAGTTGAGCGAGATCGCAGGCTAGAAGAAAATTTACTTGCCCAGCAAGCTGAGCGAGATCGCCGGCAAGCTGAGCGAGATCGTAAGCTAGCAGAAAATTTACTTGCCCAGCAAGCCGAGCGAGATCGCCAGCAAGCCGAGCGGGACCAGCAACTTGTGCAATCGTTAGAAAATATGAAAAAAGAGATAGCAGATATGAAAAAGAATTACGAGTCGATACCTAAGGCCGTGCAGGAGCTGACTGAACAGGTCACCCACCTGCAAGTAGCAAACACTAACATGGTAGATGAAATAGGTGTCTTAGCCAACAGAGTAGAAAAGCTAGAAATAGATTCCACACAGCTTGTAGAGCAGAAGTGGAATGAACAGGCAAATAAAATTGAAATAGAATTTAACTCATGGCTAGAAGTGAAGGAGACTGAGATTGACACGAATATTAATTCTAAAGTAGAAGCAGCAATAGCAAATAGAGATTCAGAATCGTTCAGTACCGCCGTAAATAGTCAGGTACAGAACGATGTGCAAACCATTAAACAAATACTCAGTGAGGATATTCCGCAGTGGCAAGTGAATGTTAACAAACGGATATCCGAACTGGAGAAAGGTTTAGCACAAAGCAGGAAACATGTGGAACAGGAACCTCTGTCGCCAACAGCCCATGGTTTTGGCAACGCACAAACTTATATGCGATACAACAATGGGGAATCTGTAGTCGATAATGCGAAGAGCTGTAGCTCCGGTTCGGAGCACCCAGCATATGTCCCAGCAGCAAACCCCTGTAGTTCAAAAATATTAGTGGAAGAAAGTTTAATTAAAAATAGACAATTTCAAACATTTACTACTGAAAGGAAATCAGTACACCCAGTAGTATTTATAAAAAGCTTTAAAAATATCTTACCCAGTGTATGGAACGAAACACAGAAAATACAATACGTAATGTCGTACATTCAAGGTGACGCAGCACTGTGGGCTACAGAAGTAGCAGACAGCTGCAAGACATACGAACAGTTTGAAAGGGCATTTTTATCGAAATATTGGTCGCCGTGTATACAAGAGCGACTAAGAAAAGAGGTATATAATCCCGAACCGTACTCACCCCGTCTTGGGAATTTGAGGCGGTACTTTGAAAAATATATAAACAAAACACGCTACTGGGACGAGCCTATATCACCGAGAGACATAATAAGACTACTCAAATCCCATTTACCAATTCAGATCAAGGAGAAGTTAATACATGTACCAGAAAGCGACATGGAAAACTTCCTGTCGGTCCTAGATTCCATAGATTTGATACAGGAAGATGTAAAATCGGCGTGCGACCATTTGCGGAATAATGGGTCAGGATGCAATCACGACAGAAACAGTAGTGCACAGAACCACAACCATAGAAATGGTGGGGGTGGTAGCAAGCGACAAGAACAATCGCAAAATGGTAGTAACGGTAGAGGCCAAAACGGGTATGGACAACCAAATTATAACAAAAAGCGTCGATTTGACGACAGATACGAATCCGGAATGTCAGGGACCAACCGCTGGAAAAATGCGCGAGGTCAGTGGCAGAGTAATTATAATGATAGTAATCGAAATTGGCAACAGAATCAGTGTAGAAGCCCAGAGCGACAGGCTAATGACCGGTATGACAACAATAGACCACCACCGCAAAACGCGCCTATTGCGCAGCCGTGGCGGCCTACAAATCAGAACGTACATATAGTGGAGGTCGCGGACAATAGCCGTCCAAGTACCTCCCAAGTAACTAATCCAACAAACTAGAATCGGCCTCGATATGCTCTCCATCGACGGCCGAGGGATGGAGTGAGAGCAACTCGAGTAATAACAGTAATAGACCTGGGATACGCATGCTGTGATACAACGAAGGTGTCAGTCTGGATAAAGGTCTGCTGAACGAACCGCACGAATGTAAGAAGGATAATAACGAAAATGTGCAAGCTATTATTGAAGCTAGAATCAATGATGTTGCAGTAAACATAATTATCGACACAGGTGCCTCAGTAAGTGTGATGAGTATGGAGCTATTTAAAGCACTGGGAAAGGGACATAGTATTCCGACCTTCCCGGTTAATAATTGTAAGGTGTCTGGAGCCATTAGTGCACAGAGCCAATCAGTTAAGTACCAGGTGCAGGTGGAGATTTATAAGGAGGGCGAAGCCATAGTGAGCTCGTTCCTCGTGGTTAAAGGATTGAAGGTGGCCTGCATTCTGGGAGTAGATTTTCTCCGTGAGAGGGACGCATTGATCGACCTCTCCGTGGGGAAACTAAGCATAATTAATAGGGGTAGAAGGATTGAATTATCTATGATGAAATCGAAGGAGGTACTTGTGCCGTGCTGTAATCGAATCGATATCAAAGGTAGGAACCCTTGGGTACTACACATCGATGATTTTTCACATGCAACAGACCTCTATTACCCGAACTTAGAGGATCAAAATTTCGAAACAAATGTTGAGGCCTTTCAGACTAAAGTGCACGAATCGGAAGGTTTAAATGATACGCAAAAGCAACAGTTGACGCAGCTGCTATCGGAATATACTATGGTATTTACCGACCGTCCAGGAATAGTCAAAGGGTACCACTATCACATAGAGGTGATACCCCATAATACATACTGTCTCGCAACCTACTCCATCCCTTGGTCGAGGAGGGAATTAGTAGCTATTTGTTAGCACATCCCCATACGGGGAAGATCAAAGGATTATATCCACGTAAAGACGTGAAGTTATTTATTCAGTGACACATAATATATAAAGAGTAATAGGTGTAAAAAGATTTTAATTGTGTTTTAGAATATAAGTGTGTTAGTATTTAGAAAGAAATTTATGTGTAATGAAGTTGGGAGGAAGTGGAATCAGAAAGTGAGCAATAGCTTACACAGGACAGATTTTGTTTACAGACAATTAGTCATTAAGATATTATGTGCTTATTAAAAAATTAACAATTTTCTTGTTGTATAAAGGAGTAATTTCTTGAACCATTTTCTATGTGTAGTGTGTAAGTGCAATCAATGATGCAATCTTATAGAGTAAGGGAATTGCTGTAATTGTATTAGGATAAGAAACCCTGAGAGAGAGAGTCTTTACTAGCCAGACATTGACTTTGCAATATGCAACAATGATGTAATGTGATGTTGGCTGCCAGTAGTGATTTGAGAACGACACTGGAGCAGAACCTAATTAAAAACGAGCCCGTTCCGTGGAAACTCCGTTCTGTATGTAGCAATGCTTCAATTGAAGCCTGTGTACTTGGTACACGACCTTGAATATTCATTACGTGATACGCGAGTTAAGTCAGACAATGCAGAAACTACACTGTAGTCATATAGGAAAAATCATTAAAAATAATGTTATTGCTGAACGAAGTATTTATTGAACAATATGCCCGAGTCAAGCTGTCATGCACATGGTAAAATCTGTTTGATAGATGGGTGATAATCAGGCAAGCTACACTAAGAAAAAAAAAAAAAAAAAAAATATGTATAAAAAAAAAAAAAAAAAAAAATTCACACACCGTTAAAAAAAAATTTACAAAAGGGCCAAATACGCCTAGCAACAATATGAAGAGTATGTTGTGATAAAGTGAAAACAAATAAATGCTATGTAAATCAGAGTGACTATGCAAAGAACAGTTAAAAGGTGTTAAAAAATAAACTGTGTGCATAAACACTTAAGGACAGGACGGAATATTGTGTGTAGTAGGGACAGAAAATGACTGTTGTATCTGCACCAATATATACGTCGATAAATCTAGTGTTGAGTGATAGACTGTCCTAGTGCAGCGCTCAATGAACAATAGACAGTGTATAAAAACAGTAGTTATTGATCCGTTCGGAGACGATTTACACAAACATCGCTCAACGGAGACATGTACTATGAGTGTAACGAACCATTTTCGCGTGTTGAAAGACGCTCTGGCAGTGCATCAACCGTGGAAGTGAGTGAAAACGTGAGGTACAATGTGCGTGTGACGAACTCTGAATACCAGTGTCACGATGCCACAAAAAACCTGTTATCACGCCAAAACATCCTGTGCATACCAGTGAAGCGACGGCTTACTGAACAATAAACGCTTTTAACAAATTGCCTCTTCTTCCACAGCTAGTAATCTGTGTCCTTAAAGACAGTACACCGTTGTGGAATGTTTGTTTCATGCGCCACGACGGGGAGCCATGCGGAGAAGCAGAGACGAGTGCCGTGCCGCCATCCAGCCGGTTGCGGTAAACCACTGCCACTCGCCGACAACAGCGAATGGTTCAGCGCGGTTCGCGACTGCTTGGGCGCCACGCTAGCACGACCTCACTGTTATTGAGAGCCGGTCGTCGAACCCAGCGGCCGTCGGTACGCGGCGTTCCAGACGACGCTACTCAACAATTGCTTCGCGCCGCCAGCTCCATACCACATTGTTGTCATTCAAATGAACTATTAACTATATGTATAATGTGCTAACATGAATGGTGTTTAATGGACACGCAATGACGTGATAAACATTTTTTTTTGTTGTTATCCAACACGAACTCACAATATTCATGGATTTAGTGATGTATCGATCTAATATGTTTGCGTCATGTTAATGAAAGACACTCGCACGAATGCTAGACATTTTAAACCAACTGTCGCGAGTAAGTGCAAAGACGGTTCATTATACTATTGTAAAAATGTGTAATAAGTGACTTTCATAACAATCCAGAATACAAGTAGTATATTGATAACAAAGAGACTAAAAGTGTAGCATGCTATCACAAATAGCCTTTGTTATATGTGGACATTGAATAGAGTCTAAACTTTTCGTGAGATGACCATGGCTCCGGCGCAGTTTTCCCAGGTTTTCTGATCGCACGTAGCCCGAATGGGGGAGCCAAATAAATGTAATGACCCTGGGACTAGGTTGACGGTCACCTCGCAAAGTGTAAGAACAGTATACGAAGTGTAATTAAACCTACAGTGTAAAAGAACTGAGTAGTGTAAAGTGAATGTTCCAACCAAAGTAATAAACCATAAACAAGACAGACGTTAGTGGCAGCATATTGCCGAACATTTTCATCGTTAGTCAAATGCTGCCAGGGGGCAGTGTAACGTCTTGTAATAAACAAAGACAATATATTATGTAATAATTAAAATATTAGATGTGTCATATTGTGTCATTATGTAAAATTATGTATTATTTTCTTTATTTTTTTTTATTTTTGAGAACGTCTGTGTCGGCGAGTAATAAGACCGACACAGAAGATAAATGTTGTACAGAGATCACCAACTGAATTTGTATATAAGGCATGATGTAATGCAATGTCTGTGTCTTCTTAATCTGAAAGCTGTGAGAGAAAGATCTCCTGTTATTGTCGTAGAGAGCGCGGAGGTAGCATTCTTTTGTCGAGATTGTGAATTGGACGCCATTGCGCGTGAATGTACACAGGTCTGTAATTATTAAGATATTTAAATGGTTAAATAGAGTTGTTTAAATGAAAACTTGTATTACTTAAATGTTAAAGTGTGCCTGCCTATTATCCCATCCTGTTAAGATATTTTTCAGCCATATAAAAATATTATCTGTGGAGCTGAGCTGTGTGGAGAAAGAAGAGCCGCTGCCGCGGCGTATTTAAACGACTTACAATATAGTCGAGTATACCGCAAGGAAGCGGTAAAATAATAGTAAAAAATAATATTATTTCTTTTAGCTCCCAGGCTGGCAGTGAAGATCAGCAGATTTTATGATGTGTTGCAGGTTGACGCGGGCTGCTGATAGGATATAATTTTCAGTGCAAATAATTTTGTGTACCTAAAGAATCTGATAGGAAACTTGCTGTGCTCCGTTCTGATCTGGCTAAATTTTATAGTGAATACGTAATTTTCTTTAATGAGAGTCTCATGTTCTTGGGCTAGCCGTGGCATGAAATAGCATTTTAGTAAGAAATAAAACCCACTGCAAACTTGTATTTGTGAACGATCGTACGAACTGTAACATCAGTGATCATAGGACATTAATTTCAACTTTGAATAATTATGAAGTAGGAAAGATATATTGATACTTAGCATGAGTTACAGTTACCTAAAAATCGTTCTTTAAATTGTAGGCCAGATTCAGAACAATAATACTTCCATCATTTTATTTTGCTAAAAAAGGTAACGATGATAAAGCAATTAAAAGCACAGCATTGTTAAAAGAATTTCACGTCACTCTTTCCATATATGCGTTGTTACGCCAATAATAATTAAAAATAATTAAATAAACCATTAAGAGCAAAAACAATTTTTATAAAAGCAACAATTAACGAAAGGGCAGTCAGCAACAGCTATAATAGTTTTTTTTTTAAGAGAGAAGACGTGAAACTGCTCATTCTCTTAACACAACGCCCATCAAAAGCATGGTCAGAATGCACATGTTATCTTTAACAGGAAACGCGCCTTCGTTGGGTTATTCGTTTTGGATGCGTACTGTTGTCCCAGGTGCGCTGATTCGCTAACTTACATCTCTCTTAGGCACTTGTGAAATCAAGTTGGACTATTTCTTGACTGTTTCCGATTTATGTTTGTCCAGTAGTGTAAGCTGAGTTACCTGCAAGTAGTTAACCACGCGAGCCACTGTAACGTTCATGACATGGGTCCTTTCTCCTTCAGTGTCTGACCGGAACGAAACTAAGACTCCGCAGAAATTCCACAACGGATTTTTGTTCGAATTTTCATAACCGAACGTATTGTGGTGAATGGAGAAATGGGGTATCAAATCGACCAGCCTGAGGTACAGCTTTTCCTGAGAAACGTTTAGCTGTTTCAAAGTAATCGGGTTATTAAGAAAAACTTAATTACTCGTTTGAGAGAAAATTGAAGTGTTTCACGAACATCTGCTGCTAGCTATGTAAATGAAGTGTCAAAAAATAACAAATCACAGTATAAATTGAAACTTCCCCGCTTCTCTTGATCTATACACTCTTAATAGTAGAGTGCCGATCGATATTTTAATATATTGCATTTAATCGTTTGTTAACAAAATTTGTAAATAAGAAATTTGAAATAAAAGGGTGAAGTGTTTTACAAAATAATTTGCCCACAAGCAAGAAATGAAAGACGTTAGAAAACATTTGATGCGTCTTTGAGTGGGCCTCGAAATCGTGTACAGCAAATGAGGTACAGACTGAAAATTACTAATGTTTAAATTAGAATGTTGAAATTCTAAGTAGCACCAGAAAATTTTTGTCTGGAGAAATTTCACTCAGTGGTCTCCTTACGTCACTAAAGTATGAGCAAGCGTTCGGCTGTACACAATATCAATCATCATTCAGAGCTGTGTGAAGTGTTTCTCTGCCTTATTCCTTACTTGTAGACAAATCATTTCACAAAACATTTGGTGGTTTTTTTCAAATTTTTTGTGCTATCATATAAACTGCTCAAAAATATTTTGCACAATCTTCATATCTGCAAACGAACTTAGAGTCAAGAGGAGCAGGAATGAGAGAATAAACCTTGTGAAACAAAAAATATGTATGCTCTAAAATAAATAGAAAACAATAAACAAAATAAAGGTGAATCTATAAATTCAGAAAAGTCGTTGGTGTGAATATCGGAATTTATTTCCTTGGTAATTAGCTGTGGTTTATAAACAAGCCATCTTCAGATCAAAACAATATACGTTGTTTGATTAGTGTACTTCTAGCAAACGGCGGAATACATCGTCATAACTAGTGTGAGCACGATCCTTTGTTGTATAATGCAATGGACAGCAAACGATCCTGTTAACACTAATTATGACGATGTATCCCACCGTTTGCTAGAAGTACACTAATCAATTTATATTATTTTGATCTGAAAATGGCTTGTCTGTAAGCCGAAACTAATTATCAAATAAAATAAATTGTGACCTTGACTGTCAAAGATTTTTGTGAATCCACAGCATCAACAGAACAGGTCACATATCTCTATTTTGATCATGTCAAACACTAAGACATATGTGCACATCTTCAAGAACCAGATCTGTAGCTGGGCGACATTCAGCGCTGTGTGGTCCCACCCCGTGCCGTGTAACACTTTTTGGAAATTTGTGGTAAGTTCCTATGGGACCAAACTGCTGAGGTCATCGGTCCCTAGGCTTGCACACTACGTAACGTAACTTAATCTAACTTACGCTAAGGACAACACACACACCCACGCCTGAAAGAGAACTGGAACCTCCGACGGGGGGGGAGCCGCGCGAACCGTGGCAAGGTGCCCTTAGACCGCGCGGCCAGCGGCCGGTGTAACCATCTCCGAGTCTCCTCGACCTGCTGTAGAGACGTCACCGCTCCAGACTCCCCTAGTGCTGGACGGCGGCCCTCAGTTTGTGAGGGGGCTGAGCTTCCTGTGGTGACGCACCGCACGCTTCAACTGGTCCCACGTACGCCCATTCGGATTCACGTCTCCAGATACCGCACGCCATTCCACTCGGTTAATTCTCGGCTCCTGAGGAAAAGTGTCCACCAGGTGGGTGTAGGTAGTGCGCTCCTGCATTATCAACTTTGAAAAAGAGTCCATCGCCGAAATATTGACTGTAGGGCTGGACAGTATTTCGGAGCGCTTTGTCCTGATGCTGCACAGCTCTCAAATTAGTCTCGACAGTGGTACAGGGCGCCCCACATCCGTACGTGACACCCGCCAAGACCACAAGACCACTACTGCCTCACCGTGGAACGATCACAAATGGTTCAGGTTCTGGCGATGAAAATGACAAACTTCTCACGGTTGGCATTCACAGTCATATAATATTTCTTAAAAAAACATCATAGTCGCCGTTGACTGTATGAAATATTTATTGTTAGGATTGCAATTTCGGCCTTAGGCCATTTTGAAGTAACACTTCAAAATTTACATTCTGTCAGAATATAAGACTATCTGACAGAATGTAACTTTTGCAGTGTTACTTGAAAATGGCCCTAAGGCCGAAATTGCAATCCTAATAATAAATATTTCATACAGTCAACGGCCACTATGATGTCTTAAGAAAATGACAAAGTCTTTTTAAGGATGGTGGTGAAGTGCAGTTTGCATACGAAATGGGTTATTTGCAAATTAGAGCTTACCCCCGAATATTACTGACGTGAGGGAACCGTGTCATTAATTGGCGATATCGAGGGTATGTGTTTCGCTTGTTTGGATACTCTCGATATTCCCAATTAGTGATACTGCAGTTCAGACGGACCTGTATTATTACATCCAACTATATTTACAACGCGATCTTTAAGCGATCAGTCTACATTTGCGCAGCATTTTCTCCTGGTCCATTCATGAATGGCGCATGTGAAGGACGATTTTCACTGAAGTCTCCGCGTGAGGTCTGCACGTTCGTCAGTTCGGCACTCAAACGCAGATGAGCTGAACACTATGGCCACTGCCGCGACGTGGTAGGGACAGTACGTAAGACAGTGGTCGTCAAACTCCGGCCCGCGGGCCGCGTACGGCCCGAATCAAGTATTCGTGTGGCCCGCGATTCTCAGCTGTATTTTATAACAATATGCATCTGACAACTAACAGCCGAATCCAAAATGTCAACTAACGTTAAGAGCTGTAGTTTTCCTGCTTAGTAACAAAAAAAAAAAAAAAACTCTTAGACAGCCAGTTACGATTTTAAGATGTGCTTCATTTTAATCGATGTTGATCAATTCGTCCATGAGCTAAGTAAAGTTGGCCGCTTACCTCAGGGGTATAGGGATCAAGTAGCGCGGCCACTGCTGTGTTACAGCGGAAAACGTTTATTGTTTTGCCTTCCAGTGCCGATAACTCACGTGTGCGAGCGTCTCGTAGCGATCAGCTGCTACGGTATGAATTTTGAGACGGAAGTAACATGGATTTGTGAATGCACGTTAAAGAGACGGCCATCTTCAAATATGGTACCTACTTGCAGCAAGGAACGTTACATTATACGAGGGCTATTCCGAAAGTAAGGTCCGATCGGTCACGAAATGGAAACGACTATGAAAATCCGATAAAGCTTTGCACAGATGTGTTGGGTAGTGTCTCTAGTATAACCCCAGTTAGCATCACGTCGCTCTTCTCATTTCTGAGCTCGCAGTGAGTGCGTAAAGATGTCTAGGAAATAGTGTCTGCCGCCAAGTACGGGGCCCTGGTGAGAAATTTCCCCTGAAGCTATGCAGCTAACATTACATAACTGTCGTGCTGTTTCGTCTTCAAGACAATTCTCAGCCGCATTCTACAGGGGCAATGAAGATGCTCCTGCATCGTTTTCAAATGGAAATGTGAGATTACCCACAATACAGCCCGTAATTGTCTCCCTCTGAGTTTCAGCTCAGGTCACATGAACCGCTGGTTATGAAGACAACATTTCGGCACAAGACAACGAGCCGTAGGCCAGCGTAGAGAATTGGCGGAGAGCACTGGCGGCTGCCTTCTATAGCGAGGGTATGGGAAAGTTGGTACAACGCTACGATACACGTCTAAGTCGGGTCGGCGACTATGGAGATAAGTAGCTGCAAGGTGTATCTAACTGTTGCAAATAAAACATTTTCGATTTTTACCGTGGTTTCCATTTCGCGACCTATCGGACCTTACTTTCGGAATAGCCCTCGTAGATCTTATAACAGTGCAGTGAGTAGAGCGTCTCATATTGAATAAGGCTTTGAAACGTAAGTACAGTTTCTTTTATTAACTAGTTAGCCATCCGTTCACACAGACAACACAAGACTTAGGTAGGCAAATCTGTGCTACGATTTTGCGGTCACTGAGGGTGCGAGAATCTGAAATAGAGAACAGCGTGTCACGAAGTGGTGTGAATGGTACCGACTTTTAACGATCACTACGTGGGGGACAGCTGCCAACTTATCGCGCCCTTACCACAACTAGTCTGCTGGACGCTTGCAACTTACCGATTTGTATTGCTTACGAATTAATAATAAGATTGGTACAGTCATGCGTATCCGAACGATCTGAATTGCATTTCGCCTGATTTGCATGCAACCCACATAACGCAGCTGTCTAGCAGGTCCTCTAATCGCTCCTTGGTCCAGTCGTTTGACTATTGAAAATTGCTCCAACAAGTCACCACCAGAAAACACTGCTCTGTATCGCAATAACTCAAGATGTAAAGTAATACCACGATACTACAAATATCAGGGAACACCTTTTCACAGATAAGACTGTCCTTAAGGCTTGTAAGCTCACATTTATTACAATAAATGACATACCTGAAATGTTACCACTCTCATTATTACGTCAGATAGGTATTGCACGTAGTAAGTTCGTCGTATTCATGATTTCCTCTTCAAAGTAACATACCGTACTTATTTAACACAAAATGTGATTAAAAATTTAAGTTATTCATGAGCAGCTAGTTGAGAATATGTATGAACTTCAAACGACACGACGAACCGTCTCGTTCTGCATATGGATTCAAACCCAGGTCATGCAGACTAAGCAAAGATTCCGTGACTGACGGAACCTAACAGTCATTCCTGATTAGGCATACAGAGAGTGATATACTTCGATTTTAGACAGTATAAGTTAGCAAATATCAACTAAATCGCATAACGCAAACATTTTTAACGGACGCGAATTCCTACCCAGAATCTATTGTCCCTGTTAACGAACTACGAGAGGTCTTAAAGCTTCTTCACAAGTAACTTACTTGAAATGCCGTGAGGTAAAGCTTTGTGTTGGACAGGGATTCGAACCCAAAACCTAATCGGATAGATATCGACGCACAATCAACTGTGACATATCTGATTTTCTCGGCAGTAGCTAGATGTTTTAACCGAAATTACGAGACGAAGCATTAATTTTTTCCTTCCCAGGACTCCAACCCGGCACCTATCGGTGTTATATTCTAGAGAAAACGAACGTTAAATATGGGTTTGTTGCACCAGCAGCGCCATGTGAGCATGTTTGAACTAGAAATAATATGACTAAGAGTTCAGTGCTGACTGGGAACAGAGCTCCACACATATCGTTGTTGACTACACACAAAGAGACGTCAACTACCTAATTTTTCTCCAGCTCGGAATAACATCTTGAACTTGCAGTAATCTCGCAAACAGTTCTGTGTATAACTGGGATTCAAAAATGTCACATATCGTTAGTGTTGACAACGAATGAAAATACATTAAAAATCAAAATTATTATCCATCAGTAGATAGGTGTTCTCATGCTAGAGCTTGATAATACATAATGAAATCTTTAGTGCCGGGCCAGGATTCGAACCCATTCACGCGGAATATGTGGAGATGTTGAGGAATCTGCAGTTTTGAACAAACAACAAATTGTAGCCGAGCAGTATTGTCACGAAGGGATCAAATTCCGCGTTAAGGGCGGTCTGAGTTGCATTCCCAGTTCAGAACTAATTTTATCGACATACAGAAGCTCAGATAAAAGATGGAATAAGTGTCCTGTGACCCTACATAGCGTTTGTTTCGTCACTAGAAATAAATAACTAGTATTAGAAAGGTTACTGGTGATAGAGTTTCTGCATGTCGTCAGTCCAGACTTTATTGTGGTTCAACCTAACGTCTACTTGGCAGTGAAGTAATATGTTTAATGTTAATTTCAGACCACAATGCCATTGTATCTTCTTCACTTTGTGTAGCCAGAAGAGAATGGAATCTGTCTCTCCCTATCTAAACTCATTGATAAAAGTTGCAATCGAACCCAGACCATAGATATACAAACATATCAAACATATCAGTCCAACAGACCACCAACCCTCATCTCTGTGGCTCATTTTTCTATCGTAACGCCGTTGCGCCACACTGGTTGAGAATTCTGACACACAGGCTCCCTGTAGTAATTTGCAGCATGTTCAGTAAATTCATTTACTTGATTGACCGAATCACCATGAACTAGCTGCCTCGGCTACCCAGTGCATACATTCGACTTCATTTTGTAATCACCGAAATAAAATCACGTAACTCCCACCTACACAGAACTGCCAACAGTGTAGGATGCAGAAATTTAAATAGGAAGTGTTTCTTTCCACTTGAGCTACTCTATTGCGCTATCTCTTTGTTGAAGACGTCGTGCAGTGCAAATGTGGCATTTCATAAATAAAGTTTTGTATTCCTAGAAATCCAAAATTTGCTTGTCAGCGGCGGGAAGAGGAGTTACCTGTTGTGCATCATTGTAAGTTTTTCATCATTGCGCTATGAGCCGAAAGTATTTTCTTGCGATTTCCTTATCGATGTTTGATCTGACTGCTTGTAGCTCTTTCACAGGAGGGATAAAAACGGTACAGTCAGTGAGACGAACTGCGAGCCATAACAGACGCTTTTTCACAGGTCAGCACGTAACCACAGAGCCGGCGAAGAAGTACGTGTCTTAGCTTCCTCTTACGAGACCAATAGTGCCTATAACTCGTAAACCGCTATTTAGAGGACGAGAGTAGTTGCGATTTCCACGTGCAACGACTTTCCTGGGCTGAAAACCGTAAATTTACAATCTCTTGTTACACCTCAAGCGATAATAACTCAGATTATTCAATGGAAATGACAGGTAAAAATCAAGTGAACTTTGAGGCTTTATTCCGTGCACACCAGGAAGTAACTCGTCTACATCAACATGACTACTCCTGCAATTCACATTTAAGTGCTTGGCAGAGGGTCGATCACAGAGTTGCCAAACATACGTTGCCTTGTTGCCAAATCTCAGTTACAGTACCAGCAGGAAGACGACGAACCGATGTGATCCTACAGCGGGCTGGGAAGTGACCATAGCTGGTGTCTCCAAGGCGCAGCTGCTACGGCCAGGAATACGTAATGCGTCTGATTCGCATTTCTGTAACTAGGTTTAGGGACTGGAGCGTAGTTACTAATAATACTCAGAACTGACTGCAAACTAAGCATCATAACTCAGTAACTCTCATAGTTGTTTTTATATTTCTTTCGTAATTGTACTCAAAACTAAGAAACTCATTCACAGACGTTTTCGTGCCTCGCCGATAGCCGAGCACAACAAACAAATAAAGATAAAAAAGAATGTGTGTGTGTGTGTGTGTGTGTGTGTGTGTGTGTGTGTGTGTGTGTGTGTGTATGTGAGAGAGAGAGAGAGAGAGATAGAGATAAAAATCAAAAAGAAAGAGAGAGAGTAAAAAATTGTCGTAAAGAAATTGAATCATGGTATGTAAAGAAATCTTTAATTAAAATGACACGTTCCACACCATTACGAAATATCGTTTTCATGATCTATGAAACAAGAATTGATCTAATGTAATGTAATCTAATCTAATCATATCATATTGATGACTAACCATGGAGAGTCATGAATTACCGAAATTTTTGCCAATACCAGTAACCAAATCTTAACTTGAAAATAAAAGACGACAATTTTTGTAATAAACCGGGACTTCTATCAAGACCCTTTCGTCCCTGTTAACTAACCACGAAAGATATATACCTCCATTCTGAAGTAACAAAGTGTGCATGCATTTAAAGATGAAGTGCATGATGTGAAGTTCTGTGACGGAGATACGAACCCAATACGTAATCGGATTGTTAACTAAGTAAAATCAAATGTTACGTATCGCTTTTTCTTACCAGCTGCTAGGTGTTTGAATCTAAAATAAGGATACAAACTTTTGTGCCTAAGCGACAATCTAACTGCACACCTACCGTGCGTCCACGAATATAGCTTAAATATCAGTTGCTTAGTCACCAACGGTAAGATGTGTGCGTGTTTGAACAGAAATAACGACACTTATTGCGATTGTTGGCAACACATGAACAGACATTAAAAATGCACGTTAATTTTCACCAGCAGGCCGGTGTGAACGTGATAGGGCTTGAAATGAAATTATGAATATTTTTGTATTGGATCAGGATTCGGACCCACATACATAACTTTGGAGGAGACCTAGAAGAAGATTGCAGTCTTGGGAAAAGGAACGAAATGATTGAACTATACTGTTTCGAGAGATTCAGATCCTCGAAAGAGGAGATACGAATTCGAATCACAGTCCAGCACCAAATTTTTCAACGCCTCTAGTTCAATCAACTACAAGTGAAATAAGAGCCCTGTTCCTTTAAATGGCTATCGGTTCATCAAATAAAATAAAATTTTCTAATGTAAGTAAGTTTACTGGCGACTGTATTTCTGTTTACCATGACTTCCGCCTATGTCATTTCCCAACGTAAACCGGCTCGGCCCAGTTAGTAATGAAGCAACGGCAATTCAAGTAAGTTACTTGTGAAGAAGCAATATTTAAGACCTCTCGTAGTTCGTTAACAGGGACAATAGATGCTGGGTAGGAATTCGCGTGCGTTAAAAATGTTTGCGTTATGCGATTTAAAGTTAATATTTGCTAACTTATACTGTCTAAAATCGAGGTATATCACTCTCTAGCCCGCATCTCGTGGTCGTGCGGTAGCGTTCTCGCTTCCCACGCCCGGGTTCCCGGGTTCGATTCCCGGCGGGGTCAGGGATTTTCTCTGCCTCGTGATGGCTGGGTGTTGTGTGTTGTCCTTAGGTTAGTTAGGTTTAAGTAGTTCTAAGTTCTAGGGGACTGATGACCATAGATGTTAAGTCCCATAGTGCTCAGAGCCATTTGAACCATCACTCTCTGTATGCCTAATCAGGATTGACTGTTAGGTTCCGTCAGTCACGAAATCTTTGCTTAGTCTGCATGACCTGGGTTTGAATCCATAAGCAGGACGAGCCAGTTCGTCGTGTCATTTGATTTTGGATGAGTATCTCCGTGGTACTCTAGCGCTTGCTAAACGAACTGTACGTGGAGACATGTCTCTTAACAAACTGTGTTCTACATGCTGAACCCAAACTCCAACAACAAAATTTTGGACGTGATCGGGGTTATTTTCTGAGTATTGTTCTGAGGCATCAAGGGATCACCAATTTAGTACTGGAGGGCAGCGTGGAGGGTAAAAATCGTAGAGGGAGACCAAGAGATGAATACACTAAGCAGATTCAGAAGGATGTAGGTTGCAGTAGGTACTGGGAGATGAAGGAGCTTGCACAGGATAGAGTAGCATGGAGAGCTGCATCAAACCAGTCTCTGGACTGAAGATCACAACAACAAAAACAACTTCCTGTCTGCAAATTATTCGACGGGAAATAGCAGAATAGTAACCGGTAAGCGTGAGGGGTTGTGGCCAACTGCTTAGACGCAAAACCACGCCAACGAACTTTAAGCCAGTCACTCAATCTTTTTAAGCACTTACATCCAAAGGATATTATTTTATTATATGGTCGCAGGGAGAAACTCCAAGCGTGACTGTATGGTTGTCAGTGTGTACAACATGCGATTTCAACTACAACTTTGTTACTGACTCTCCTTGCAACTATACATGCTATATTTTATTAGGATTATGTCCGCCCCCGGTAGCTGAGCGTACAAGGGATCGCACATTAGTATTTATTCGGTTTATTACCTCTGTTCCTGTGAAAATACCTTCACAATAATTCAAGAATCTGGAATGTGCAATCATTATAACACGCTTCACGTAGGCACCCAAGTACAGAACAAAAAGTACTGTGCGGGAAGACATCAGCGTACCTTCCGTGTGACGCTTTTCCATTATAAGGGGCAGTCAAACGAAAACGAGACAGACGGAGAAGAAAAAATCCGCGTAAGTGCGAGTGGGTCTGGCGCACCGAGAGTTCGATGCAAACTTCATTATGACTACAGATAGTTCATCAATCCCCGGAATCTAGAATATGGAATATTTTTGCCTGTTGTCGATACTGATAGTGGCAACATATCGGTCGTGGGAATTCAGGGACTTTAAAGAATGACAAAAATACATTTTTTGCATGTGATATAACTACAGATTAACAATTTTCGGATTTCTTTTCGTTTAGTAGTAGTGTGAAACCTTACTTCGTGCCAAATCTCACGATTCTACGTAAACGGGTAGCTTAGACTTAGACATTTCGACTTAGACATTTCAATTTTTAGCAACGCAAAGGAACCGTAGACCTTAGTATGTGACATAAATTTCAATTTGATACGTCTACCCGTTCCTGAGAAAAAAGTCAGCGCACGACCGATGGGACGCAGTATCTCCGAGGTAGCAATGAAGTGCGGATTTTCCTGTACGACCATTTCACGAGTCTACCGTGAATATCAGGGATTCGATAAAACATCAAATCTCCGACATTGCTGCGGCGGGTAAAAGATCCTGCAAGAACGGGAACAACGACGACAGAAGAGAATCGTTGATGGTGACATAAGTTCAACCCTTCCGCAAATTGATGCAGAACTCGGTGCTAGGCCATCAACGAGTGTCAGTGTACGAACCATTCAACGAAACATCATCGGTATGGGCTTTCGGAGTGGAAGGCCCACTCGTGTACCCTCGATGACTGCACGACACGAAGCTTTACGCCTCGCCTGGGCCCGTCAACACCTACACTGGACTGTTGACTGGAAACATGTTGCCTGGTCGGACGAGCCTCGTTTCACATTGTACGTATATGGAGGCAACCTAATGAATCCATGGACTCTGCATTCGTCAGGGGACTGTTCAGGCTGGCGGAGGCTCTGTAATGGTGTGGGGTGGGGTGTGCAGTTGGAGTGATATAGGACCCCTGATACGTATAGATATGACTCAGACGTACGTAAGCATCCTGTCTGATCGCCTGCATCTATTCGTGTCTATTGTGCAAAAATGTTCAAATGTGCGTGAAATCTTATGGGACTTAACTGCTAAGGTCAGCAGCCCCTAAGCTTACACACTACTTAACCTAAATTATCGTAAGGACAAACAAACACACACACACACACCCATGCCCGAGGGAGGACTCGAACCTCCGCCGGGCCCAGCAGCACAGTGCATGACTGCAGCGCCTGAGACCACTCGGCTAATCCCGCGCGGCTGTCCATTGTGCATTCCGACGAACTTGGGCAAATCCAGCAGGGAGTTTTATCACTTCCGCTGGCCAACAAACTCCTCAGCATATCTGATGTGCCTTGCAACGTGCTGTTCAGAAGAGATCTGCACTCCTTCATACTCTTACGGATGTATGGACAGCCCTTCAGGATTCATGGTGTCTGTTCCTCCAAGACTAATTCAGACATTAATCGATTCGATGCCGCGTCGTGTTACGGCACTTCTGCGTGTTCGCGGTGACCCTACACGATATTAGGCAGGTGTACCACTTCCTTTGGCTCTTCAGTGTATGTCATCGTTACTGGTCTGAGACTACAGATAACACTCTCTGTTAATTTCTTATAGTATAGTATGAAAAAAAGAAATTACAGACTAACGTTTTCTCGAAGAGATGTGATACGAATTGCAGCAGCTATATCACACTTCAAGTTAAAAGAAGTTAGGATGCGTAGCTATAAGCATTGCTTATGTGTCACACGATTGATAACACTAGTGAAGGGAAATTTATATTTGGAACGAGGGGTGACAGCTCAAACAGGTACTGCATTTAATATTTGCGCAAACGAGTTTAACTTCTCGACTGAAATCGAGGGCTCCGTGCAGTGAAGTTTGGACGAGAGTACACCTCTCAAACGCCTCGTTACTGGTCGAGGAGAAAAAGTAAAAGGGAGGACTGTTCCAGTGCAACGCGGCTGGCACGCGGCCAAATACCCGTGTACGGCGGCGACCTGCGCGAAAACGCAGCGCGCGACAAATTGCCGGGCATTACGAGGCACCGGTTAGCATTCAGCGGCGTGTCGCAAGGCGCCCGCTCCCAGCACGAGGCTGGAGGGTTCCAGGCTGGAAGCAGCAGGTGCCGCACTGGGGGACGACACCGCTTAACAGGCTGTTTCACCCCGTCACAGGAAAGCTCACTGCAGCGCTTCGTGCGGCTCGTGTTTGTCAAGGAGCAGGCGACACCACAGCGGCTGCTCCACCTGTGCACCTCTCTGATCCCCACCAGCACAGAGTCACGTGGGTAAGGCGATAGACTCGCTGTGGGAAGGGACAGGCTACAAGTCATCAGATCTACACTTTGCGCGTTCTCTCTTAAATCCATTGAGGCATATGACGTCATAGCAGATGACAGAGTTTTATCCGATTCGGGCTTGTGATTGGTCTTTTCCTATTGCGCTTCAGGACGCACAGTAGCTGGGGTCATAAGCGCCCAGATCACGACTTATAATGGGCCGTTTTCTATGAAAAGCTGTATGTGCTTCTTGCAGACATTTCCCTCAGGAGCTGAAACGGCATCGGGAATAATGCCAGTGAGCCTTGGAAAGCTCCAGTAATGTTTTTTTTTATTCCTTACTAAGTTAATTATTTCAGATATAAGCTGGGAAAATATTAATTTCAAATTAATGCTCAGTTACGCGAGAAGGGTGAAGAGCGGGGAAAATTCCTTTTATTAATAAGTTTTGGAAAAATTTGTTTCGTGTGATCGGCAAAAGAGCTTCTGCTCTACTGATTTATTTTGTTTTTGTTTTATTTAATGTTACATCGTTTAGCTTCTCTAAATGTGTTTGATTGAATAGATAACACAAAATCGTATACTCCTTTCTTTTTAAAAACTTTGATGCCATGATTTGATTCTATGCAGTGTAGTATATCTGTCATTTAAATTCTTTGTCCCATTTGGAGGGAACAAAACTTACTATACATAATTGTAATTTCTGTGTGAATAATTTTTTGTAGAAATGTCAATATGTGCAAATGTTCTGTTTTATTTAATGTGTTTGTTTGCTGTTATGTAAACTGCTGATCTTTACATAGGGTTCTTAGTTATCTTATATACACTCCTGGAAATTGAAATAAGAACACCGTGAATTCATTGTCCCAGGAAGGGGAAACTTTATTGACACATTCCTGCGGTCAGATACATCACATGATCACACTGACAGAACCACAGGCACATAGACACAGGCAACAGAGCATGCACAATGTCGGCACTAGTACAGTGTATATCCACCTTTCGCAGCAATGCAGGCTGCTATTCTCCCATGGAGACGATCGTAGAGATGCTGGATGTAGTCCTGTGGAACGGCTTGCCATGTCATTTCCACCTGGCGCCTCAGTTGGACCAGCGTTCGTGCTGGACGTGCAGACCGCGTGAGACGACGCTTCATCCAGTCCCAAACATGCTCAATGGAGGACAGATCCGGAGATCTTGCTGGCCAGGGTAGTTGACTTACACCTTCTAGAGCACGTTGGGTGGCACGGGATACATGCGGACGTGCATTGTCCTGTTGGAACAGCAAGTTCCCTTGCCGGTCTAGGAATGGTAGAACGATGGGTTCGATGACGGTTTGGATGTACCGTGCACTATTCAGTGTCCCCTCGACGATCACCAGTGGTGTACGGCCAGTGTAGGAGATCGCTCCCCACACCATGATGCCGGGTGTTGGCCCTGTGTGCCTCGGTCGTATGCAGTCATGATTTTGGCGCTCACCTGCATGGCGCCAAACACGCATACGACCATCATTGGCACCAAGGCAGAAGCGACTCTCATCGCTGAAGACGACACGTCTCCATTCGTCCCTCCATTCACGCCTGTCGCGACACCACTGGAGGCGGGCTGCACGATGTTGGGGCGTGAGCGGAAGACGGCCTAACGGTGTGCGGGACCGTAGCCCAGCTTCATGGAGACGGTTGCGAATGGTCCTCGCCGATACCCCAGGAGCAACAGTGTCCCTAATTTCCTGGGAAGTGGCGGTGCGGTCCCCTACGGCACTGCGTAGTATCCTACGGTCTTGGTGTGCATCCGTGCGTCGCTGCGGTCCGGTCCCAGGTCGACGGGCACGTGCACCTTCCGCCGACCACTGGCGACAACATCGATGTACTGTGGAGACCTCACGCCCCACGTGTTGAGCAATTCGGCGGTACGTCCACCCGGCCTCCCGCATGCCCACTATACGCCCTCGCTCAAAGTCCGTCAACTGCACATACGGTTCACGTCCACGCTCTCGCGGCATGCTACCAGTGTTAAAGACTGCGATGGAGCTCCGTATGCCACGGCAAACTGGCTGACACTGACGGCGGCGGTGCACAAATGTTGCGCAGCTAGTGCCATTCGACGGCCAACACCGCGGTTCCTGGTGTGTCCGCTGTGCCGTGCGTGTGATCATTGCTTGTACAGCCCTCTCGCAGTGTCCGGAGCAAGTATGGTGGATCTGACACACCGGTGTCAATGTGTTCTTTTTTCCATTTCCAGGAGTGTATAAAAGGTGTTGTGGTTCTCCTTGGGAACGGAACTGTGTAGCGCACGCAAATTGTGGTTGGCCTAGGTAGAAAAGCTGGAACAAGAGTCAGTCGGGGACGAGCTACCAAACTGTGCACTGCCATGTAAAAGTTGTATATTGTGCTGGTTCCGAGAGAGGCTTTTTCTGCCACTGTCCAATGGCTCGGATGGATGGATGGATAAACAGCTGGAACGATTCTGGAATTGGTATCCATCATCGCCACCAAGAAGGGACAGAGTCTAGCAATTCTGCCTGCAAACTCACCTATCAACATGCAGTTGCCACCACATTGCGCAATCACTGTAAAGGAATACTATAATAATGTACAGTGAAGGATCAGCTTATTGGGTGATTTAGTGTGCACAAATGTAAGGTAACTTACAACTGAATTTATGTACCTACCTTGATTTTTTACCTATCACAACTCCTCTCAGATTCCTCTCCATTTGAACTATGATTACCGAGTGTCCTATTTTATGGAAAAAATGAAAGCCGAAAAGTTAGACAGTTAATTACATAATGTTGTTTGATCTTTGATGAGAAGGAAATATTCAGGTTTACTGTGGATTTGGCGAAATTGTGGGAAGCAGTAAATGTAGTTTTGTAAAGTTTTAAAGTCACCTATTTAATCATTTATCTGAAAGTAGAAGACTGTGGTAATAAAGACAATTTGCTGTTTCTTTTAAAGATTAAAAGTTCATAAAACTGAGGCTTATAAAGTTTTGCTTAGTAAATGATTACATTGCTGCCTGTAGTAAATTTAAAAAGGCGAGTCAGTTTCTTGCAATTTTGTCAACATCGTGTTTCACTGTAGTAAAAGTGGAAAACTGCAATAGTAGAAAGTTATATGTTCATGGTTGCTAAGTGTTTGTTTCTCTTGTGTATTGGAAGCACATATTAATAGTATAACACAGTTTGTCTATTGTGCTAATGCTAGGCAACAAGTAACGGGAAGACCAATATTTATTCAAAAGACAGTGAGAAGTAACCTGTTAGTGAATTCCATTTAACTTTCATTCTAAATAGAATAGTATTTACTTGAGAGATATTTAACCTGTTACCAGTTCATAAAAATGCATTGAACTGCATTTATAATTTTATGTCAGCTAGGAAAATATTTGAACAATAATACTGAAACTATGTCCAATTAATGATTCTGCAGTGAATAGTAATAGTAACGTTATAAAGATCATTCAGTTTGAATAAGCACTGAAAGTAATAGTGGGTTTCGTTATTTGTTATATTTATGTAAATAGTTTGTGCTGCTCTAACTGTTAGTTCCAACCTTAACGTTAACATATGCTAGTGTCAGAGTTCATTGCAGTCGCGTGTGGTAAAATATAGGTTGTGTTATCCGTTAAAGTTACTCATACCTACTTTCTTTAACAAGAACGTTAATCTTTCTCTTGCCTAATTAGGCTGGCGACCGTTTTCCTTATTCTTTAAACAGTGTAGCTAGGAAAAACATTATTAATTACTGTTTGAATAATTACGTATTTCTGACTTTCGCTTCCGATACGCCACCTCCGTTAGGTATATCATGGTCAACATAACAGAATTCCTCTCAGAGGGTAACACTGCTCCGTTGCGTTATACCGTAATTGCTTTAATAAGATGGTTTTATTTCACAAACTGCCTCCAACATTAAGGTTATGGTATACCACGAGTGTTAAGCTTCCAGTCGCCACGCAGCTTCGAGTTGCAGTTAATGTAGTCCCCAGAGAACTGATGTCCGTGTGGTGCAGGCGCCGTACAATGGATCAAGTGGGAGGGAATACAATACCACCACTGTTGCCGTGCGGAGAAACGAGTAATTTTATAATAATTGTAGCGGTTAAGTCATTACTGTGTATCCGTTCTAGAGTGACGTGTTTATATTAGTACCAGGCAAGGTGCACTGCAGTTCTTAATTTTTATTTAGAGACTGTTAGGAAGTTTGCATGACGAGTCACAGTGGCTGTAATTTTATTTCAAGAGTATATCATTTGTTCTCAATCCAGCAGACAATAGTTTGCTTCACAAACTGAACTACAGTTAGATTACGTGGTATCCCCCAGAGATCGCGGTGCCACACGAGAGCGATACCACAGACAGTAGCAGTGGCTAACTGCAGTCCGCAGCAGTGCATGGGAGATGGGAGGTGTTCCTGAAGACCCGTTTCTACCTCCAGTACTGCAGCGATTGGTTGATTGATTTGGCTCTGAGCACTATGGGACTTAACTTCTGAGGTCATCAGTCTCCTAGAACTTAGAACTACTTAAACCTAACTAACCTAAGGACATCACACACATCCATGCCCGAGGCAGGTTTCGAACCTGCGACCGCACGGTTGACTTGGGAGGGCACCAAACAGTGCAGTCATCGGTCCCGTCGGATTAGGGAAGGATGGGGAAGGAAGTCGGCCGTGCCCTTTCAAAGGAACCATCTCGGGATTTGCATGTAGCGATGTAGGGAAATCACGGAAAACCTAAATCAGGATGGCCGGACGTGGGATTGAACCGCTGTCCTCCCGAACCCGCGTCCAGTGAGCTAAACACTGCGCCACCTCGGTCGGTACTGCAGCGCCCTCGCACGGACTGCATAGTGTTGAGGATGCAAGACCTCGTACCTAGAGCGGTAGGAAAGTGGTAGTTAAAGTTTCTGGTGAACTTGTAGTGTTGAGTAGCAATCAGCACTGCTGCATGGCTGTTAACAGTCAACGCAGACCAGGACGGAGATGTTGCTGCTGGTGTACTGGTTGTTCTTCGTGTTTCACCGTTCCTGTTAACACGTGTCGCTAAAACGAATATCGCACTGGGCTAATCTGGCACCACTGCACCGAATAGGCAAATAAAATTCCTCTTTGAAACTAATTCGGTTTGTAACGGGAAAGAAACCGACACTTTTCGTCCACTCCAGGTTTCCCTGCTTCGGTATCTTAACGTGCGACCTGTACTACTTATATTTTGGGGTTGTGTAGGTGATGTAGTTGCAAGTGAGTTGTAGTTGTGGTCTTCAGTCCTGAGACTGGTTTGATGCAGCTCTCCATGCTACTCTATACTGTGCAAGCTTTACTGCAACCTACATCCTGCTGAATCTGTTTAGTGTATTTATATCTTGGTCTCCCTCTGCGATTTTTACCCTCCACGCTGCCCTCCAATATTAAATTGGTGATCCCTTGATGCCTCAGAACATGTCCTACCAACCGATCCCTTCTTCTAGTCAAGTTGTGCCACAAATTTCTCTTCTCTCCGTGATACCTTGATGCCTCAGAACATGTCCTACCAACCGATCCCTTCTTCTAGTCAAGTTGTGCCACAAATTTCTCTTCTCTCCAATTCTATTCAATACTTCCTCATTAGTTATGTGATGTACCCATCTAATCTTCAGCATTCTTTTGTAGCACCACATTTCGATAGCTTCTATTCTCTTAACGATTTATCGCCCATTTTTCACTTCCATACATGGCTAAACTCCCTGCAAATACTTTCAGAAACGACTTCCTGACAAATCAAAACGCGATGTTAACAAATTTCCCTGCCACTACCAGTCTACATTTTATATCCGCAAGCGAGTAAGGCAGCAGATGAATATGGGTCTGGCGCAGCAAATATGGTTGCCACAATTTCTTCTGGCTGCGAGAGCCACTGAAAATTACAACGTTACATGTCAGTTGCTTTTAACTATGCTTCAAGAGGAGCAAAAGGAAGACTATTGTTCGACCACAGCAAGAATAAGGAATATTTGCATCTCGAGGCTGTTGCACTCTCGGTTCGGGAGCGGACGCGCAAATGACGGCAGCCAAAGATTGGTAGAGGTTCGTGCGTCTGTGAAAAGATCAAAGCACGAATCATACAACAGCTACCACCGCCATACGTTGGCTAAAGATCTGGCGGAGTACCCGAAAAAAATTCTGTTCCTATCTAAAACCTAAGCGAGTCTAAGCCTTCCATCCAGTCACTTGCTAACTGCTCCGGTTATGCAGTAAAAGGTAGCAGAAAGAACATCGGAATTTTAAATTCCACGTTATAAAAACGTTTACCCAGGAGAATTGCATAAACGTACCGTCCTTTGACCGTCGCACAAGTTCCATATCGATGACATAGTAATAAGCATCCCTGACATAGAGAAACGACTGAGAGTTGAAAACAAATAAGTCGCCAGGTCCAGGTGGAACCCAGTTCGGTTTTACAAAGAGTACTCTACGTCATTGGCCCCTTACTTAGCCTGTATTTATCGTGAATCTTTAGCTCAGCACAAAGTCCAGAGCGAGTGGAAACAAGCGCAGGTGACTCATGTATGTAAGAACGGCACAAGAACGGGCTCGAAAACTTAAAGACCAGTATCCTCAACATCGGTTTGCTGAAGAATTCTAGAGCATATTCTGAGTTCGAGTATAATAAATTTCCCAGAGATCGAATATCTCATCTCCACGAATCAGCACGGCTTCAGAAGGCATCGCTCGTGCGTAACCCGCCTTGCTCTTTTCTCACATGACATACTGCGAACTATGGATGATGGGCAACAGGCAGATTCCATATTTCTAGATTTCCTGAAAGCATTTGACACGGTACGCCACTGCAGACTTTTAACTAAGGTACGTGCATACGGAATAGGCTCCCAGATATGGGAGTGGCTCGAGGACTTCTTAAGTAATTGAAGCCAGTATGTTCTCCTCGACGGCCAGTGTTCACCCGAGACAGGGGTAACATCAGGTGGGTGTGATAGGGCAGTTGCTGCTTTCTGTATACACAAATGCCCTGGCAGACAGGGTGATGCTGTGGTATACAGGAAGATGTCGAAGATAAGTGACTGTAGGTTGATACAAGATGACCTACGCAAAATTTCTAGGTGGTGTGATGAATGGCAGCTGGCTCTTAATGTAGATAACTGTAAGTTAGTGCGGTTGGGTACGAAAAACAGACAA
Source organism: Schistocerca nitens (assembly GCF_023898315.1). Classification (NCBI taxonomy): domain Eukaryota; kingdom Metazoa; phylum Arthropoda; class Insecta; order Orthoptera; family Acrididae; genus Schistocerca; species Schistocerca nitens. The sequence continues at coordinate 21,715,870 of NC_064622.1, forward strand.
ATTATGCTCTGATACAGTATTACCAGGGCTCTGATTGACTCACTCACGTCGTTTAAATATCCGGGCGTAACGTTGCGAAGCGATGTGAAGTGCAACGATCATCTGGCGAGTGTGGAAGGGAAGGCGAATCGTCGAGACTTTTAGGGAAGTGTAGTTCATCTGTAAAGGGGCCACAGATAGGACGCTGGTGCGACCTGTTCTTGAGTACTGCTCGCGTGCTTGGGATCCTCACCTGCTCGGATTGAAGGAAGACATCGAAGCAATTGAGAGGCGAGCTGCTAGATTTATTACCGGTAGCTTCGATCAGCATGCAAGCGGTACGGATATGCGTCGGGAGCTCAACTGCGAATCCCTGGAGAGAAGATATTCATTTCGAAGAACACTACTGAGAAAGTTTAGAGAACCGGCATTTGGAGCTGAATGCAGAATGATTAGACTGCCGCCAACACTTTTCGCGTAGGCGCCACGAAAATAAGGTACGAGACATTAGAGCTCATAACGAGGCATATAGACAGTCGTTTTTCCCTCGCTCTGTCTGTCTGCGAGTGGAACAGGAGAGGAAACGACTAGTTGTGGTGAAAGGTAACCTCCACCACTCACCGTACGGTGGCTTGCGAAGTATATATATAGATGTGGATGTAGATGTGGTTTGGAATTATCGACCGTTGTTGCCGCCGAGCTAGTACTTCGCTCCAGGATCATCCAGGCGCGTAAGATCGAACCGTTTCAGACTTTTAGCGTTGAAGAAGACTTGCCAGTGTTTTGAGCGATTTGAACACTGTAATTTTTGTGTGCACTTTAATTATAATTTACATATTCATTAACCCGAGTCAATATCAGCTATAACAGTAGACGTGTCCTACATTCCGAGTGTCACATTACCTATGCTAAATTTGAATAACACAATAACTTTACCGGGATGTGAAACTAAATACTTTCTTGAGTTTGAATGTTCATATTACTGCTAATTCATTAAAATCATTAAGTAAAGTTTCGGGAATGGCAATAATGATTAACTTTTGTACTTAACATTTAAAAGAAGTTTTGTAACTATTCAGTCTGAAAGATCATACTAGTTTTTATCTCTTATTTTTCGCTGATGTTGGTTATTTTAGAATTTACTTAAATATACATTTTTATTAATAATAAAAATCTAAACTGATCTTTACAAATTACGTTTCCTTGCACTCAGTCTTAGGACAATGTATTCAGTCACTATTTTAGTGGTTAGTTCTACACTTTTCCACTCGTTTCGGTTAATTTACTTCGGAAACGATAAATTAGGTATAAGTAATCACGGTCGGGTATAGAGCATATTGGACACAGTGCGAGGATTACAAGTTGACCAGTATTCACTATAGGAAATGTTTACAAGTTATTGTTGTTGTTTGGAAAACTGGCAGAGTCCGAGAAATCTCCAAAATAAAATTAGAGACTAAACTGCAAATCAGCACGAAAGTACTTACAACACCGAAGTAGGTGGCCGAGGCGCTGCGCAGAGTGATGCAGGGCTGGCGTTTCCAGTCCAGTCCACTGCAGCTCCCCGTCAGCCCTTGTTCACCGTCTGGATAGACGTTCCTCAACTACCAGCCGTCAAGGTCAGAGTCAGCACCGCCGGTAGCACAAACTTGGAATTTATACGTCCTTAATGCGAGCTACAACCTAATTACGTAACAAGATGCAAGCTTTTGTGCCGATTACTTTCAGATGTTGCTGTAAGTACTACGAAGGATAGGAAGATTACACAGTTTGACTAAATCACTAATAATACCTAAAAATTAATGGAATGTCTCATCATTCTTGGCTCTGAGCACTATGGGACTCAACTGCTGAGGTCATTAGTCCCCTAGAACTTAGAACTAGTTAAACCTAACTAACCTAAGGACATCACAAACATCCATGCCCGAGGCAGGATTCGAACCTGCGACCGTAGCGGTCTTGCGGTTCCAGACTGCAGCGCCTTTAACCGCACGGCCACTTCGGCCGGCTCTGTCTCATCATTCTTATGGTACAGATTTCACCAGTATAAGAAGGAGAGGCGATGTCCCGTAAGAATCACCCCTCCTTTTTACACTGGTGAAATCTGTTATCTCACAGTAGTAAAACAATTTAAAAATATGGGTGATTTTTAATTACGAAAATGTAAGATCAACATGAACAAGTAAATCATATAAAAGATAGTGTACAGCGTGTGTGAAGGGAACCTAGCGCAAAATTCATTGTTATTGTTGTTTGTACGTGTCTTCTTTGATTAATTAAAGCGGCGTTTGATTAGATTGCGTTTCACCAACAAAATGTGACGTTCCAGAATGAGGTGGGTACATCACCTGACGGCTGTCGCCGAGCACGTTAAAATGACACCTTCAGCCTTGCTGCGTCGCCTTTGGGTAAATAGTTATTAATTTTACGACATTTGTTCTTTACCTTGCACGACTGTAAGGAATCTCAGTTGATTTCCTTGGTATGACACGAGTGTAGCATCGAGTTGTTCAGCGCTCTTTAAAATTACTACTTGACTAACTGCCTCAAGTACTTATCAAGGAAATAACGTACAGGACACTGTAACGCGGATCAGTATTTCTGTCACCAGTTTTATAGTTGGCGAACTGAAGTCTCCCCTTATCTCAATAGCACGGTCAGCAGACCCAGCTCGTTATATCATACATGTGTTCTGAGAAACACTATGCCAGTTCCGCTCCAGAGGAAGGAGTGTATAAAAGCACTCGATCACCGTGTTTGAACCATCTCTGATGCTTCCCTTCACCCAGGTTATGTAACAACCTGAATCAGTTCCTGTTACGATGTTGGCATTATTACCTTCAGCTAGTGAGGCAATTTCTGGGACCTTACCATGGACGCTTCTGCAATTTATTATTACCAAATTATCTTCTCATTCCGATTAGCAAGGACGATAGTTCTCCTCTGGGTAACTTCGCTTCTCTTTCTCCAATTACGCCAAATAATTGATCAGTGATGCTATAGAGGGTTGTCTCTAACCTAAAACTACCACGTGCCCGCTAACATGTGCTCTGGAACCCGAGTAGCCGCTTCTTTTGTGCAGTGCACTCCTGACCTATTTAGGGGTGGCCCTACAACTCTCCAACCGATAACGGAGGTCGGAGGTCGAGAAATCCGCATCCTCGATTATCGTGGAACGGTCCCAGCTTCTAGTTTACCCCATCCAGTCGGTTGCAAAACATAACTATGATCGATTGTGTGGACGATGCTACAAATAGCGATACGTGCTTTGACCTGTCGGGTGACGCTGACTGTCTTCACCAATTCAGCCACCCGTCTGAGGGAACCCAGGATGGCCTCAGAACCCAGGCGCACACGTCATTCGCACCGACTGCGTTCAACAGCCCCCTGCAGGCTCTCCTCGAGATCTCGGACGATACCTCTCGGAAGCGTACAGAATGCACACTGGCCTTTTTCGACCTACCTGCTATCTTCCTGAGCTAAGCCCTTACTCATCCATCCTTAAAGCTCCCAATGGCCAACAATCCCACCCTCTAGGCTTGTCCGGATAAGACAGAAAATCGACCACTGACCCTTTAGATGTGTTACCAACATTGAGCAGCTTGCTCTACTTGATGCTAAGGCGTAAAGTCATGCTGGCATTTCCCATATTCGGCTTCCGCCCTGGGATATGGATCCCGGCACTGTCCACCACCCATCCTTGACTGTGGACAAGGCGCTCAGGCGTCGCCCATCAGAAGCCGCGGTCGCATCAGGGTTTGCAAGTGATTCCATCTGCACACTACGTGCCCCAGCGTAGCTGCAGCCGACGGCAACAGATTCTCGACGGTCGCAAACGCGGCTTCCAGCTCTTAACGGGCAGCAGACTGTCCAGCCGCTCACAACAACCCTACTCCCTATCCATCTCGTGTTGTTTAAGAGCTACATAAGAACACAAATTACAAACAAAGTAGTCAGAAACTTAGGAGGTACAATTCACCTTAACAGTAAGAGATTAAATTCATCAACTATGGTACTGCAGGCAGCTTAAATCTGCACTACGAAAGTTACGATACGAAAGGAATATACTCATTAAAAACAAAAACAAAATAAATCTTCTCTGACATCCATTAGACAGCGCTGAAAGAGATTCTGGAGAACAATGTCACAAAAACTAAATGTCCTCGGTGCTATGTGAGCACTATTTACCTTAACAGCAAAGTGCAAAAAAGTGTATTAACATTAAAAAAAAGAAACAGGCGTGCAAACGTGATGTGACACTAAACTGATAGAAACTCAGGAGAAGTTTCACAGGTACAGCAGCTGCTCCAAATGAGTACCGGTTACCAGACACGTCTGTTTAAGACGAACCATTGTATCAGCAAGCGTCTTTCGAAGTGTAATCTCCAATACTGCATTTTGTGTGCAGAGCTTTGCATGTGTGAACGTCTTCGCACGACACACTAAATTCTTTTAAATAGTCTATTGCAAGGTGATCCTCCAAAGCTGTGAAGCTGGTGAGAAGCTCAAACTGGCATTAAGAATATTATTAAGCGTTTACGTGCCACGGTGGTTTATTTAGAATGTGTGTGCTGTTTGAAGTGCAACAGCTTATACATTGTGCTGGAAAAGCGTAACGGTCGTAGCAAGACAAAGGCCCGTCCACTGAAACATAAGTAAGCGCAGACAACTGTTTCACCTTTTATGTAAATACACGGAAGCTCATTAGCACGATTTTACTATCAAACCAACAATAAAGTGGCGCTAAATATTCAAATATTGTGCATTGTAGATGCGAACGACCTGGTGCCGACGAGAACATGAATGTAATTGGAGACGTCAGTCACCTGAAGATGAGCACGAATGCCCGGAACCGACTGGGTTGGATTGCATTGTTTGGGGGAGGAGACGAGACAGCGAGGTCGTTGGTCTCATCGGATAGGGAAGGACGGGGAAGGAAGTCGGCTGCGCCCTTTCAAAGGAACCACCCTCGCATCAACATGGAGCGTTTTAAGGAAAACACGGAAAACCTGAATCAGGATGGCCGGACGCGGGATTGAACGTCGTCCTCCCGAGTGCGAGTCCAGTGTGCTAACCACTGCCCCATCTCGCTCGATCCGGAACCGGTTATGACATTGAATATATAACTCATTAAAAGCGTTTGCAGCTGGTTGCGTTGTTCAACAACAATGTATTTTACTCCTGCCACTATTTACGTATAGTTTCGGTAAACAATATGGAAAAACTATCATTTTTAAAGTATATTTATATTAATAACTTAATGCTTTGTGGTCACAGAATTAAAAAAAGACTGTTCCATCTTTATAACAGTGTTCTCGACAGGATCGTTATTTTGTTGATTTTTGTTGCACTACTTGATTCGCTGATTCAAAGCAGATGGTTTTCATAGTCCCTCCGCAGAATGGAGAGGTCTTGCTTGGAGGAAACGGCAATGAAGAACAGGTGAAACATTGATCATCTCTTTTTGATACTAACAGCACAAATATGAGGTAAAACGACGACTACATTTAGAAGCAAAATGAAACCAGTCATTGTGGGAAATTTCGTAGATGAAGTTTACGTTAGAAATTACGTACAAGTAATTTATCCAGAAATGTCTGAACAAACAGCATATCCTCCAAAATTATGGTTTATATACTGTTTAGTACAGATTAAATTGAATAATAAAGCTGTCTGTTCCACAACAATACCGAATTTCAATTATACCCGCACAAAACGTAATATAACACTACAATTTTTTACGTTTAGTTGACATTTTCTGTCATGAAACATAAGGTATGTAATTTTCAATAGTGGGTTTTACACGCGATTTGTACAGTTGTGCATTTTGGAGCTAATTTCATTAAACACAAACGGACAAAAAATGTCTCGCTGATTTCAACTTTAATTCTGGGTATAACTTCTCCATTAAATATTTTTTGAAAGGACTACGTGATACAAGCAATGTTATAACGAAACAGAACAATAACGTATTTGATTATCTTCGTGTAATTAAATGATCGATCTGGAAAGTCACGACAATCACATTGCAATGTTTCAGATGTTTACATAATATGTTAACATTCTTGGTAGAAGTAAAACGCATACATTGGCACGGAGTCTGGTGTTCAAGCCGTAGATAACCAGCAAGCAGTCGACTGTCCGTAACTAAGCACCGGGAAGGGGTCCCATTTTAGGCTCTTAGACCTGCGGTCGATTTGTTTTCCTAGCGGGCCGTCCAGTAACTCTTCCAGAGCCCGAGAATCAGCATGCAAATGGAACAGAAAATTCAGCACAATAAGCCCGCGCTTAAAGGAACTACGCCCAGTGCCTCTAAACTGTACAAAGTGGCTCCTCGATAGGAATATGGAGCGTGAACCGGTTTAAGGAAATGCGCGCATCGAAAAGAGGTCGCGGCGATATCTGCATATTGATCGCCGGCAGTAACTCGGCACAGCCCCAGAACACCTTTCCCCCGGCGACCGGCGAAACACAAATCCCCCCAGAGGGCGCCGTAAAGCAGACGCACCGAGCTGCAGCCCGCGGTGAGAATTTTCTGGCCTCGACGGCGCGTTCGTTAGGCGGCTGTTTCTCAATATCTACATCAGGGAGCACCACGGTTTCGGAACATTCTTGCGTAACTCTACGGCTGGGACACGGCCTTTAAGTGTCCCTATCGCCGAATACCATCGGCGAGAACACGACAGCAGCTCCTTCACTGAGAAAATACAAGCTGTCGATACGTTAACACGTTGTAGTGTGTGTATGTGTTCTTTAGTAAATGTACTTTCTCTAAAACACCTGCACGACAAAATGGTAACTGCAGTTAAGGGTTTTAATCTGTGTCCGACAACTACTGACAGAAACAGGGGGATTGGCAACAGTAACAGGCCGATTAGCTGACTGTCACTAGCAAACGAAATTATTTCACAGATTCGAACATTTAGCAATGTTGAGACTTAATTAAGCAGCCTGTACCTTCTGCTTTTGAACATAAAAATAGCCAAAACATAAATACACTATATGACGCACAAGTTAACGTATTAGAGCTTTCTTTCCGATATCGCAATCCGTCTGCCAGAGTTTTGAGACACACAGGGTGGTCCATTGATCGTGACCTGGCCAAATAAGCGACAAACGAGAAACTACAAAGAACGAAACTTGTCTAGCTTGAAGGGGGAAACCAGATTGCATTATGGTCGGCCCGCTAGATGGCGCTGCCATAGGTCAAACGGATATCAAGTGCGTTTTTTCAAATAGGAATCCCCATTTTTTATCAGATATTCGTGTAGTACGTAAAGAAATATGAATGTTTTAGTCGGACCACTTTTTTCGCTTTGTGATAGATGCCGCTGTAATAGTTGCAAACATATGCCTCACAATTTTAGACGAACAGTTGGTAAGAGGTAGGTTTTTTAAATTAAAATACAGAACGTAGGTACGTATGAACATTTTATTTCGGTTGTTCCAATGTGATAGATGTACCTTTGTGAACTTATCATTTCTGAGAACGCATGCTGTTACAGCGTGATTACCTGTAAATACCACATTAATGCAATAAATGCTCAAAATGATGTCCGTAAACCTCAATGCATTTGGCAATACGTGTAACGACATTCCTCTCAACAGCGAGTAGTTCGCCTTCCGTAATGATCGCACGTGCATTGACAATGCGCTGACGCATGTTGTCAGGCGTTGTCGGTGGATCACGATAGCAAATATCCTTCAACTTTCCCCACAGAAAGAAATCCGGGGACGTCGGATCCGGTGAACGTGCTGCGACGACCAATCCACCTGTCATGAAATATGCTATTCAATACCGCTTCAAGCGCACGCGAGCTATGTGCCGGACATCCATCATGTTGGAAGTACATCACCATTCTGTCACGCACTGAAACACAGTAACATCGATAGAACAATCCGTAGGAAATCAGCATACATTGCACCAATTAGATTGCCATCGATAAAATGGGGGCCAATTATCCTTCCTCCCATAATGCCGCACCATAAATTAACCAACGAAGGTCGCTGATGTTCCACTTGTCGCAGCCATCGTGGATTTTCCGTTGCCCAATAGTGCATATTATGCCGGTTTACGTTACCGCAGTTGGTGAATGACGCTTCGTCGCTAAATAGAACGCGTGCAAAAAATCTGTCATCGTCCCGTAATTTCTCTTGTGACCAGTGGCAGAACTGTACACGACGTTCAAAGTCGTCGCCATGCAATTCCTGGTGCATAGAAATATGGTACGGGTGCAATCGACGTTGATGTAGCATTCTCAACACCGACGTTTGAGATTCTCGCACGATTTGTCTGCTACTGACGTGCGGATTAGCCGCGACAGCAGCTAAAACACCTACTTGGGCATCATTTGTTGCAGGTCGTGGTTGACGTTTCACATGTAGCTGAACACTTCCTGCTTCCTTAAATAACTTAACTATCCGGCGAACGGTCCGGACACTTGGATGATGTCGTCCAGGATACCGAGCAGCATACATAGCACACGCCCGTTGGGCATTTTGTTCACAATAGCCATATATCAACACGATATCAACCTTTTCCGCAATTGGTCAATTGGTAAACGGTCCATAACGTCTCCATAACGAGTGCAACAATATTTCGAATAACATATGTGTGTGAAAGACGTTTTTTTCGATTATGAAACTAAATAAGCCAAGATTACGTGCAACTTGAGTGCAAAAATCTGAAATTGTTCGCATCTGTCACTATGCCGAGTTCGTACCATATAAAAATTATGTCTTCAGCGCGCCAAAAGTAACGAAGTAATACTGAATTTTTTTATCCACGTTGTGAAGAAATTTGAAGTATAAAACCAAGTCGTACAAAGTGCGAATGCACTGCCATTTGAATGAGGCGCGTTCGCAGTTTGCCCTTCCTGGCGCTCAGACAGCCGGGAAGGAAACGGTTACCCTCAGTAGATAGTAATTAACTACGCCAGAACCTGTGTGGACGTAACGACATAGGGATGCTCTCATTTTGTGTCGGAATTTACATCTGACTCAGTTTCAAGGTGTTCTTATTTTGTTGATTGTGGGGAACCGATGCCTTAGTGGCGTGCATGTGAATAAATGGGACTGAGCCTATTTTATGTGTAAATTGTTATTCATGCTATTTCTGAATACGTATAAGAAAGTAGACTTGTGAGTTTGGTTCTAGAATGATACGTCGTTTGGCCCCGAACGCATTGTCCTAGGGCGAACTGTATGCGGGTTCATCTGCATCTACATTTATACTTCGCAAGCCAACCGACGGTGTGTGGCGGAGGGCACTTTACGTGCCACTGTCATTACCTCCCTTTCCTGTTCCAGTCGCGTATGGTTCGCGGGAAGAACGACTGCCGGAAAGCCTCCGTGCGCGCTCGAATCTCTCTAATTTTACGTTCGTGATCTCCTCGGGAGGTATAAGTAGGGAGAAGCAATATATTCGATACCTCATCCAGAAACGCACCCTCTCGAAACCTGGACAGCAAGCTACACCGCGATGCTGAGACTTGAGAGGATACGAATATATCGGTATGAATTTCGTGTTTTGGGAGTGTGAGTTGCTTGAATTTACCCCGGAAGAGTATCTATAGGAATTTTAAGTGTACGGTTCGTGGAGTCTATGCAACACTGTGACGTTTGAAGATGACGGGACAGTCAATAATTCTATGGTATTTTGATTACAGAGTTTTCAAGAGGCACAGATAACTACTCAGTGGCGTTTGATACAGGGGACGGATGACAGAGGAATTCTGTAGGCTGGTAAACGATGCATTCCGGAAAAAGTGAATACTGTTCATGAATTTGATAGAACCTGTAGAATACAGAGGTTGTGCTACATTAGCTAAAGTACAGGGTTGTTCATAAGTACCTCCAGTTTTTCAGAAGACACAGAAAAAGGCCAAATCTCAGTGGATATAGCGTGTCTCCAAGTTTCGATTCGTAATACGCACTTTGCCGTAGTTGCAAAATGGTGCAGGTGTCTCGCCGCATCTCCATAAACCATCCCCTCCATATTGTCGCATGGAATGAATTTGTGCCTACAGATAGGTAATCGAACGAACAGATCTCCAAAGCGGTTTGCTGTCGCGCCTTTACAGGCAATTCGTTTTAGCGACTTCAATGAACTGCACGCATCTATTGACGTTTGCTGTGTCACAGACGGAGCCCACATTGAGCATCGGTCATGTGAGCTACAATCTTCGGGGAGGTGCTGCATCCACAATTTTTTATCATTTTCTGTCTTGTATTTTTTGCGCAGTATTTTTCTCAAACCCCAGAGTTTATTATGAATAATCCTGTAAGAACGGCACAGAAAGACGGCATTATGTCGCAGGATAAACCACTGACGCTGGCCGGGGTGGCCGAGCGGTTCTAGGCGCTGCTTTCTGGAACCGCGCGACCGCTACGCTCGCAGGTTCGAATCCTGCCTCGGGCATGGATGTGTGTCATGTCCTTAGGTTAGTTAGGTTTAAGTAGTTCTAAGTTCTAGGGGACTGATGACCTCAGAAGTTAAGTCGCATAGTGCTCAGAGCCTAACCACTGACCTCATTATTATGTAATGAACGTAACAGTGTACACCATGTTTTATTAACACTGTTGACCAGCTGGGAGAGTCCTTCACTGTGAGGCTGACTAACGCTGTATAATTAAATTTCGTATCTATTTTAATACAGGTGGAACGTATATTTGGCATGCTCAAGTGACGAGAGAGTTTTCCTCTTCACTTCTCGGGTGTGTTCTGGCTTTCGTGTTGTCAAAGCCGTCACATTAGCACTGGTACAGAGCCAGATCTGTGAGCAAAGAGAAGTGGTTTATCTCGGGCACTGCGGGAAGAGACCTGGGGAAACGGAAACACGGGAACACAGAGCCTCTGGCTCAGATGGACCTCGCGGCCGCTGCTGGTTTACCTGGCTGATAACATGTCTATGTATAGTGCTGGGCTTGCGAGAGAGAGAGAGCGAGGGTTAATTTCTCATTACTTTGGTCGTTACATACCTCCTCTCACCTAAGAGTCGCATTTCGTAAACTTATTGAACTGATAGCTAAAATCTTTTCTTGAGTGGGTTTTCCTCCAAGCCCTTGGGGTACGCAGCTAAGCAGGTTTTATATTACCTTGCTCATTAATTACACGAATGTTGTGCCACGGAATGTTTTATAGTAACGTGATTGTGTGCATGTAATGTTCCGTGAATTAGAGCTCCAAGACGTTGATATCTACATCTACATCTACGTGATTACTCTGCTGTTCACAATAAAGTGCCTGGCAGAGGGTTCAATGAACCACCTTCAAGCTGTCTCTCTACCGTTCCACTCTCGAACAGCGAGCGGGAAAAACGAGCACTTAACTTTTTTTGTGCGAGGCCTTATTTCTCTTATTTTATCGTGCTGATCATTTCTCCCTTTATAAGTGGGTGCCAACAGAATGTTTTCGCAATCGGCGGAGAAAACTGGTGATTGAAATTCCACGAGAAAATCCCGTCGCAATGAAAAACGCCTTTGTTTTAATGATTGCCACTCCAATTCACGTATCATGTCTGTGGCACTATCCCCCCTATTTCGCGATAATACAAAACGAACTGCCCTTCTTTGAACATTTTCGATGTCATCCGCCAGTCTCACCTGATCCGGATAGCACACCGCACAGCAGTACTCCAGAACAGAGTGGATAAGTGTGGTGTAACCAGTCTTTAGTAGCCCTCATCTTCTTAGCGCCTTTGTCCCATTTCAACGCGGGGTGGGCCTTGTTACTATCGGTTTCGCGATGTCAGTGGCGGAGGGTGGCCGGGCGCCCTCCCTGCCGCCACCGTGTACCCCTGGGACTGAGTTAGTGTACCCCAGATGTCTGTGTCTAGTGTAACCGTGTAATAGTGCAGACTTTTTCAAATGTCTCCGAGCTATGTAACTGAGGACACACTTGGGGACCATCCCAGTATTCACCTAGTGGGATGTGGAAAAGCGCCTAAAAACCACATCCAGGCTGGCCGGCACACCGGCCCTCGTCGTCAATCCGCCGGGCGGATTCGATCGGGGGCCGGTGCGCCTACCCGAGTCCAGGAAACAGCGCGTTAGCACTCTCGGCTAACATGGCGGGTCAGTCTCTTTAGTAGACCTGTTGCACCTAAGTGTTCTGCCACTGAATCGCAGTCTTTGGTTTGGGCTACCCACAACATTATGTATGTGATCGTTCCAATTTAGGTTATTTGTAATTGTAATCCGTAAGTATTTAATGATTACAATTACAAATTATTTAATGTTTCTAGCATTTGTAGACTTAGAGAAAGCTTTTGACAACGTTAACTGGAATACTCTTTCAAATTCTGAAGGTGGCAGGGGTAAAATACAGGGAGCGAAAGGCTATTTACAATTTGTACAGAAACCAGATGGCAGTTGTAAGAGTCGAGGGGCATGAAAGGGAAGCAGTGGTTGGGAAAGGAGTGAGACAGGGTTGTAGCCTCTCCCCGATGTTATTCAATCTATATTGAGCAAGCAGTAAAGGAAACAAAAGAAAAATTCGGAGTAGGTATTAAAATTCATGGAGAAGAAGTAAAAACTGAGGTTCGCCGATGACATTGTAATTCTGTCAGAGACTGCAAAGGACTTGGAAGAGCAGTTGAACGGAATGGACAGTGTCTTGAAAGGAGGATATAAGATGAACATCAACAAAAGCAAAACGAGGATAATGGAATGTAGTCAAATTAAATCGGGTGATGCTGAGGGGATTAGATTAGGAAATGAGACACTTAAAGTAGTAAAGGAGTTTAGCTATTTGGGGAGCAAAATAACTGATGATGGTCGAAGTAGAGAGGATATAAAATGTAGACTGGCAATGGCAAGGAAACCGTTTCTGAAGAAGAGAAATTTGTTAACATCGAGTATAGATTTAAATGTCAGGAAGTCGTTTCTGAAAGTATTTGTATCGAGTGTAGCCATGTATGGAAGTGAAACATGTACGATAACCAGTTTGGACAAGAAGAGAATAGAAGCTTTCGAAATGTGGTGCTACAGAAGAATGCTGAAGATAAGGTGGGTAGATCACGTAACTAATGAGGAAGTATTGAATAGGATTGGGGAGAAGAGAAGTTAGTGGCACAACTTGACCAGAAGAAGGGATCGGTTGGTAGGACATGTTCTGAGGCATCAAGGGATCACAAATTTAGTATTGGAGGGCAGCGTGGAGGGTAAAAATCGTAGGGGGAGACCAAGAGATGAATACACTAAGCTGATTCAGAAGGATGTAGGCTGCAGTAGGTACTGGTAGATGAAGAAGCTTGCACAGGATAGAGTAGCATGGAGAGCTGCATCAAACCAGTCTCAGGACTGAAGACCACAACAACAACAAGTATTTAATTGAATTTACAGCCTTCATATTTGTGTGACTTATCGTGTAATCTAAATATAGCGAATTTCTTTTAGTACTCATGTGAACAATTTCACACTTTTCTTTATTCAGGGTCAATTGTCACTTTTCGCACCATACAGGTATCTAAATCATTTTGGAAGTGCTTTTGATCATCTGATGACTTTACAAGACGGTAAATGGCAGCATCATCTGCAAACAATCTAAGACGGCTACTCAGATTGTCTCCTATGTCGTTAATATAGATCAGGAACAATAGAGGGCCTATGACACTTCTTTGGGGAACGCCAGATATTACTTCTGTTTCACTCGATGACTTTCCGTCTGTTACTACGAACTGTGACCTTTCTGACAGGAAATCACGAATCTAGTCGCCCAACTGAGGCCATATTCCATAGGCGCGCAGTTTGGTTAGAAGACGCTTGTGAGGAACAGTGTCGAAAGCCTTCAGGAAATCTAAAAATATGGAATCAATTTGACATCCCCTGTCGATAGCACTCATTACTTCATGAATATATAGAGCTAATTGTGTTTCACAAGAAAGATATTTTCCGAATCCGTGCTGACTATGTATGTGTCAATAAATCGTTTCCTTCCAGGTAATTCATAATGTTCCAATACAATACATGTTCCAAAACCCTACTGCAAATCAACGTTAGTGACATGGCCCTGTAATTCAGCGGATTACTGCTATTTCCTTATTTGGGTATTGGTGTGACTTGAGCAATTTTCGAGTCTTTAGGTACGGCTCTTTCTGTGAGCGAGCGGTTGTATGTAATTGCTAAATATGGAGCTATTGTATAAGCATACTCTGAAAGGAACCTGACGTATACAATATGGACCGAAGGCCTTGCCTTTATTAAGCTGCTTTGCTACTCCGAGGATATGTACTTGCATAGTTTCTCTGTGTGAATTCACATGTTATTACAGTGGTCGCTTCTAGGCTGCGTATTTCTTAACTGCTGAAGAATTTGTTACGTTGAAATTTGTGGTACGCTCCTGAAACCCTGAAAATTCACTGTAAATTCTAGATGTTTTGTATCACGTGATGTCTAGTGATCACCAAGTCCTTTATTTCAGTAGATAGTAATTAACTACGCCAGAACCTGTGTGGACGTAACGACATAGGGATGCTCTCATTTTGTGTCGGAATTTACATCTGACTCAGTTTCAAGGTGTTCTTATTTTGTTGATTGTGGGGAACCGATGCCTTAGTGGCGTGCATGTGAATAAATGGGACTGAGCCTATTTTACGTGTAAATTGTTATTCATGCTATTTCTGAATACGTATAAGAAAGTAGACTTGTGAGTTTGGTTCTAGAATGATACGTCGTTTGGCCCCGAACGCATTGTCCTAGGGCGAACTGTATGCGGGTTCATCTGCATCTACATTTATACTCCGCAAGCCAACCGACGGTGTGTGGCGGAGGGCACTTAACGTGCCACTGTCATTACCTCCCTTTCCTGTTCCAGTCGCGTATGGTTCGCGGGAAGAACGACTGCCGGAAAGCCTCCGTGCGCGCTCGAATCTCTCTAATTTTACGTTCGTGATCTCCTCGGGAGGTATAAGTAGGGAGAAGCAATATATTCGATACCTCATCCAGAAACGCACCCTCTCGAAACCTGGCGAGCAAGCTACACCGCGATGCAGAGCGCCTCTCTTGCAGAGTCTGCCACTTGAGTTTGCTAAACATCTCCGTAACCCTGTGACGAAACGCGCCGTTCTTCTTTGGATCTCCTCTATCTCCTGCGTCAACCAGACTTGGTACGGATCCCACACTGATGAGCAGTACTCAAGTATAGGTCGAACAAGTGTTTTGTAAGCCACCTGCTTTGTTGATTATCTACATTTTCTAAGGACCCTCCCAATGAATCTCAACCTGGCACCCGCCTTACCATCAAATTTCATATGATCATTCCACTTCAAATCGTTCCGTACGCATACTCCCAGATATTTTACAGAAGTAACTGCTACCAGTGTTTGTTCCGCTATCATAAAATCATACAATGAAGGATCCTTCTTTCTATGTATTCGCAATACTTTACATTTGTCTATGTTAAGGGTCAGTTGGCACTCCCTGCACCTGTGATGTGATTATCGTGTGCGCGTTTAGTTCAAAGTAACTCTAATACAAATTTGTTGCGTGTGTTTAACGCATTCATATTTTCCTTCACTTTGGCCCTATTAATCGATATTGGAAATTTTTTTCGTACTTGCTCGCCTTAAGTTGTCTATCTCCATAGATATCTGCTAAAAGGGGTCTTCTGACTGAAAGTAAAACTATTATTACAGTCATAGAATTAGTAAGATGAGATTGAGATGCAAGGTTTTATAGAACAAGTGGGCAGGTCCATGGTAGTCCACTGCACCATCACTTGCTGCAGTGCGTACCGCTGAGTCCCCTTGCCGTCACCTTTGTGTCTCAGTGTGAGGCAGGCTACGAACGAGATTATGGGTAGGTGCCAAACTTCACACGGGTGACAGGACACTTCCGATGTGGTCCACTCAGAAATGTTATCAGGTGTGGGATATTGTTTAAATAATAGGAAATTATTTCCGTTGCGCTTTGTTATTCATTATTAGTCGAATGTGCTCGTGTTTTCAGTCTTTTCTGCTTGCATTTTTTGTTACTTGTCGGTCGCGCATGTATATTAGAGTTTACTCGGATGTGCTTGTATATTGCAAAGTAAACACGCAACATAAATCATAAAAATTTTTACCGTATTAGCCGACTTAGCTTACGTTAAAACTTAACACTAAATTACAGGACTGTTCTTCCTACCACGGTGTTGGGTGGTGTTAGTGTTACAACTAGAGAGATGGAAAACACTCCGCAGTTCTCCATATACGACAGTATGTCAGAAACTTAGCGTCAACATTACGATCAAATGAACATCCCAACATTAAGTTTACAGTATAATTCGAAACGATACTATTGTTATACTAGATATAACAATAGCCAAGAAGAACGAGAAACATAATTTCGGAATATATGCGAAACCAACTCGCTCCGATGTCATTAATAGACAATCAACGCACGTAAGACAGCAAAAACTATAATTTTTTAGGTTGTCATTAAATGTAATGTCGAAGTGCCATTGCCAGAATGTGAAATTACATTAGAACTAGCTATCTTGAAGCAAACAGTAATAACTATGATGAGCCTGTCATCGACGAATTATTTATAAAATTGAAACAAGATAACGATACTAAAACTGTACACGATCTTCAAGGAACAAGAATACGACCCAAGATAGCTTAGAATATTAAAACGAAATATATACCCTCAGTCGTTTACGAAGTTACATCTGCAGACTGCAAGAGATGTCAGAAAAATTGAGCGAAATTTCCAGGTAAATTACAAGAAGCATTCTCAAACATTCACAACGAAGGACCTGTGGACTGCACCTTCCAAATGACCGTTCTGTGCATAACGTAGAAGAAAACCTGACTATTTCACATTCCGAGCAAAAGGGCAGCCCACTGAAGGAGTTTGAATCAATCTTTGAAATAAGTCAGCAAAGTTTATTGTTGTTATTTTCTTCTCTGTACGACTGTTGTAATTTGTCTATAGTTCATTAGTAAATCTGCCACATATTATCTTAGTGAAATAATCTTACATCGCATTTACACTGAAATATCGCATTTACACTGAAATAATCTCTTTTTTTCATTCCTAACTATAACTATCATTTTTCGTCTCTGGAAATTGACATATTTAGTTTTAAATCTTCGCTCCTAGAAAATTTCACTGCGCTATATCTTTGTACCTGAGATGGCGTAACAGCCGAGAACCTGTTGGTGTAATAAATAATACTCTAGAATATCACACCAGTGTTGTGTGTGTTTCATTCATAACTGAAATTTACGCAAATATACAGTATATAAAAAAGCAGAATAAACACTCAAAGAACAGTGAATTGAATCATTATGTGTAGCTTTATACGTAGCTCAACAACTTACAGAGACATTACGTGGCATTCGGATTCGCCGATGTAGGTGCTCGTGCCTTACCTTGCACTGCTCTGTTCCGGCAGTCGAGTTGCACTTGGCGCGTGTTACTGGGTGGAGCAGCGGCGAAGCGGCGCCTACCGTGTCTACGCCGACTGTGGAACAACAGCCGAGCCGGCGCCAACCTGGTGTCTTTGGAAGTAAACAAACGCCTAGTTCACTTCAACTGTGTCCTTTATGAAGACATCAATATGCATCAGTACGCACCACAGGAAGACAATTATTTCCCAATCTCTTGCATTTCGTACACCTTTAAATTTTATCCTTCAGTGTGTGACGTTAGTATCCTATTACAACCGAATTAAAAACATTTTATAAGCCTTTTGACTCTAATAGCCAAAGTGCTGCGCTATAATACAGTAGCTTCATTTTTTAAATTTTGTATGATTATATTGTAACAAATTGCGACTGGCGAGCTCCGCCAGTGGCGGTCCCAATCCCGGCGCCTCACCTTGCAAGTGGTGAGGGAGGAGGAGGGGAAGGGGGAGGAGAAAACCTGGGTCCACCTGGCTCCGGATGGTAGTACCCTGTACGGGCCCCTCGAAAGGGTAACAGGTCAAGACAGACAACGGTTGGAAAGCGGAAGAGGATTTTACAAATCCCAACGGTGGGAAAGTGGAAGAACTGTCTTCGTATCTTACTTCCCGTAGCGTCTGTACTCCAGAGGGCCGGCTACAAACGGCGTCTGTTCACGTTAGGAGCGGCCTAAACATATGCTCTAAAATGCCTTTGGGAGTGGCGACCCCATCGTAATAGTAGCCTATAAATGAAATGGTACTTCGAAACCAGCCTCGGAAAAGGTTAGGGCATTCCCTGTAGGCGACGCGCTGTTCCTGGGGTGCTGGGGGAACTGTGAGAAGTGGGCGACTAGGCACCAACACAATGAAGGTGGGTATCGTTAATGTGACGACCCTCACTGGGAAGGCGGAAGATAGACTTCATGGAAAAGGAGAACACAGAACTGATGGAACTTAGTGAAGTTAGATGGAAGGGAAGAGGAAGGAGGTAAATGAATACTGGCTACACACTGCACTGTAGTGGTGGACAAGAAGCCAAAAATGGAGTAGGTATCATAGAAAAACCAAACCTAGAGGAATATGTGGAAGCAGCAGAATACACAAGTGATAGGGTGATGAGGATACGGCCGAGGACAACGAATGTAGTGAAGGACTTAATCCAAGTGTATGCACCACAAGCAGGAAATAAAGAAGAGAACATAGGAGATTTTCTAGAGGTATTAGAGAGTATAATTACAGATGTGGAAGCAATAGTAATGGGTGGCTTAAATGCGCAGGTAGGCAAAGAAAGGCTAGGGAAGGAGATAATTGTCCCATATGGATATGGGACGAAAAATGAGGAAAGAGGGAAACTGGTTGATTTCTGTGAAAGAAATACATGGTTTCGTAAAAAGAATAGCCAAAAGATAACGAGATGTAGACGGGGCGAAGACGGTCATCGATTACTTCCTGGTAGAAAAGAAAAATCGGAGACAGTTGCCGGATGTAACTGCACTCCCAGGAGACCATCGAGTGGTGGTGGGAAAGATGAGATTCGATAAATTTAAAGACAAAGGAAGAAACGGAAAGGAAAAGGAAAATAAAAGTGTGGAAACTAAAGGATGGCATGGTACAAGAAAAGTTTAAGGAGTTATTTAAGCGTAAAATCCCTAACACCGAGTGTGGCAATGTGGAAGAGGAATGGGGAAAGTTCAAAGAAGCGTTAGTAGGGTCTGCTGAGAAGACCTGTGGCAGAGTGTCCAGAAGGGTAAAGGAAAAGGAGACACCATGGTGGAATGAGAGGGTGAAGGAGGCAGCAAAAGAAAAGAAGAAAGCCTGGTATGAATGGAACAGTGACCAAACAGCTGAAAGTAAAAGGAAATACCAGGATAGTAAAAATAAGTGTAAGAAAATTGTAGCAGAAGATAAGAGGAAAAGCTGGGAGAAATTCACCCGAAAGTTGGAAAAAACATGTTAGTGGTAAGAGGATGGTATGTGGAATTACAAAGAGTATGAGGAAGGAAAAAATATATACAAAGCTAGTGAAAGGAGAAAGCGGAGAGCTATTAATGCAACCAGAGAAGATAAGGAAAAGATGGAAAGAGTACTTTGGTAAATTACTAAATGTGAAGAACGGCAATGAAAAGGGAATAGACGTTTGGTAGAGGGGCAAGGATCTGGAAGCAGAGGAGGATAAAACGATGTTAGAAGTGGAACTAGCTCTGAGAAAAATGAACAGGAAAGGCACCTGGGATCGATGAAATTACTGGGAGATGATAAAGGCAGCTGGACCGATTGGGCTACAGTGACTATATAGACTAATAATATGCATTTGGACCCAAAACTATGTACCTGAAAAATGGGGAAAGGGAATAATAATCCCAGTTTTCAAGAAGGGTGACAGGAAAGTATGTGACTACTATCAAGGGATCACAGTCATATCCCAAGTAACAAAAATAATGGAGAGGATACTGGAAAATAGAGTGAGAGAAAAAGTGGAAGGGCAGTTAGAAGAGGAGCAGAATGGCTTTCGTCATGGTAGACCAACAGTGGACCCAATCTTTAGTATGAGACAGTTGATGGAAAGACATTGGGAGTATGGGAAAGATCTTTTGATGACATTTCTCGACTTAGTGAAAGCATATGACAGTGTTCCCAGGTAAAAAGTATGGGCAACCTTGAAGAGAAAGGGAGTTGGAAAGCAAACACTTTGAAGTCATCCAGGCAATGTATGAAAAAGCTCTAGTTGTGTGCAGACAACAGTTGGAAGCGCTGAATGGTTTAAGAACGTTACGGGACTAAGACAAGGAAGTGTGATATCACCACTACAATTTATAATGGTGATGGATGAAATAGTCAAAGAGACGAAAGAGGCCCATAGAGGATGGGGTATGAAGCTGTTACTATTTGCTGATGATATTGTGTGGGGAACAAGCAGTAAGGGGGTACAAAAACAAATAGACATCCTAAATGATAAGGTCGAGAAATATGGAATGAAATTTAGTGTGGAGAAAAGCAAGGCCATGTTGATAACAAGAGGGGATACAGAGGACAAGGGACAAATTCATATTAAGGGACGGGATATTGAAATAGTGGACAACTTTAAATATCTGGGAAGTGTATTAATGGGTAATGCTATTTGGAGACAGAAATTAGCAAAAGAATACAACAGAGTAGTACATTTTACCAGTGTGCGAGGAGCTTGGTGTGGGGAAGGGAAGTGCCAATGAGGTGCAAGCTGGTTCTATACAAGACTTATTTCACATCCGTACTAATTTACGGCTCAGAGACTTGGACTATGGCTAGAAGAGAGGAGAGTAGGATACAATCCAGAGAAATGAAGTTTCTGAGAAGTATTCTAGGGAAGACGAGGAGAGGAAGGAAGGAAATTGGAGTGGAAAATTTGACTGAGAAAATTGAAAAGAATAGATTAAAATGGTCTGGGGATGTGAAGAGGATGGGAGAGAGAAGAATAGCAAGAAGAATGCTGAAGATTGTGGGCAAGAGAGCAAGGGGAAGACCGAGAACAAGATGGACTGATACACCAAAGATGAGTTTAAGGAGGAGAAACCTGCTATGGAAAGAAATTGTGGAAGAAGAATGGTGGAAAGACAAAGTAAAGTGCCTAAGTACCATTGATACCGCAACACTTCCAGATGTTGGATAGAGGGGAAGCGAAGATGCTGTCGATTGCGACTGGCGATCTCATTGCCTTTTCTTAAACTAACTCACTGACCTCGGCGAGTCCCTCAGAACTACCGTCTCATGTATGAAGTGGTTCAACCTGGGAAATCTGTTTAAAGAACATGGTGCACATACACTACGTGATCAAAAGTATCCGGACACCCCAAAACATACGTTTTTCATATTAGGTGCATTGTGCTGCCACCTACTGTCAGGTACTCCATATCAGCGGCCTCAGCAGTCATTAGACATCGTGAGAGACAGGATGGGGCGCTCCGCGAAACTCACGGATTTCGAATGTGGTCAGGTGATTGGATGTCACTTGTGTCATACATCTGTACGCGAGATATCCACACTCCTAAACTTCCCTAGGTCCACTGTTTCCGATGTGATAGTGAAGTGGAAACGTGAAGGGACACGTACAGCACAAAAGCGTACAGGCCGACGTCGTCTGTGGACTGACAGAGACCACCGACAGTTGAAGAGGGTCTTAATGTGTAATAGGTAGACATCTATCCAGACCATGACACAGGAGTTCCAAACTGCATCAGGATCCACTGCAAATATGTGACAGTTAGGCTGAAGGTGAGAAAACTTGGATTTCGCGGCCAAGCGGCTGCTCATGGGCCACACATCACGCCGGTAAATGCCAAACGACGCCTCGCTTGGTGTAAGGAGCGTAGACATTGGACGACTGAACAGTGGAGTGACGGATCACGGTACACAATGTGGCGATCCGATGGCAGGGTGTGGGTATGGCGAATGCCCGGTGAACGTCATCTGCCAGCGTGTGTGGTGCCAACACTAAAATTTTGAGGCGGTGGTGTTATAGTGTGGTCGTGTTTTTAATGGAGGGGGCCTGCAACCCTTTTCGTATTGCATGGCACTATCACAACACAGGCCTACATTGATGTTTTAAGCACCTTCTTGCTTCCCACTGTTGAAGAGCAATTCGGGGATGGCGATTGCACCTTTCAACACGATCGAGCACCTGTTCATATTGCTCGGCCTGTGGCAGAGTGGTTACACGACAATAACATCCCTGTAATGGACTGGCCTGCACAGAGTCCTGACCTGAATCCTATAGAACACCTTTGGGATGTTTTGGAACGCCGATTTCCTACCAGGTTTCACCGACTGACATTGATACCTCCGCTCAGTGCAGCCGTCCATGAAGAATGGGCTGCCATTTCCCAAGACATCTTCACGCACTTGCTTGAACGTATTCCTGCGAGAATGAAAGTTGTGATCAAGGCTAATGGTAGGCCAACACCATATTGAATTCCAGCATTACCGATGGAGGGTGCCACGAACTCTTAAAGTCATTTTCAGCCAGGTGTCCGGATACTTTTGATCACATAGTGTACGTGCGTGCGGGGTGCATAACATTTACTGTCTCACAACCGAAAAGAGGATCCATTCTATCAGGTCTGACTGAAGTTACTAAGGAAAACAAATTCCTGGTCTAAAATGTCTGTGCTTTAGAAGTAGACATGCTGCTACCAAGTCTGCCGTAACACACGGTCTCTGACGCAAGAGCAAATAACTGATTGAAGTTCATACTACTCCCTCCATTCATGTATCTCATTGTCACTGTTACCCAGTGGTAAAAATAGAATTCGCGACCTACTGTCCAAAAACCAGAACTTTGAACGGTGAATAAAGTTTGGAATACCACATTACTTTTATCAATTTAGTACACTTGCTCAATACCGTTCAGTATTCTGAAGTGTCTGAAATAGGACTGCATACAATGCTATACTGAATTCTGGCCCACTGGAAGAAAGTCACAATTTTCACTATTTGTTGTTGTGGTCCTCAGTCCTGAGACTGGTTTGATGCAGCTCTCCATGCTACTCTATCCTGTGCAAGGTTCTTCATCTCCCAGTACCTACTGCAACCTACATCCTTCTGAATCTGTTTAGTGTATTCATCTCTTGGTCTCCCTCTACGATTTTTACCCTCCACGGTGCCCTCCAATGCTAAATTTGTGATCCCTTGATGCCTCAAAACATGTCCTACCAACCGATCCCTTCTTCTAGTCAAGTTGTGCCACAAACTTCTCTTCTCCCCAATCCTATTCAATACCTCCTCATTAGTTACGTGATCTACCCACCTTACCTTCAGCATTCTTCTGTAGCTTTGCTGTCTCTGACAGAATTACAATGTCATCGGCGAACCTCAAAGTTTTTACTTCTTCTCCATGAATTTTAACACCTACCCCGAATTTTTCTTTTGTTTCCTTCACTGCTTGCTCAATATACAGATTGAATAACATCGGGGAGAGGCTACAACCCTGTCTCACTCCTTTCCCAACCACTGATTCCCTTTCATGACCCTCGACTCTTATAACTGCCATCTGGTTGCTGTACAAATTGTAAATAGCATTTCGCTCCCTGTATTTTATCCCTGCCACCTTTAGAATTTGAAAGAGAGTATTCCAGTTAACATTGTCAAAAGCTTTCTCTAAGTCTACAAATGCTAGAAACGTAGGTTTGCCTTTCCTTAATCTTTCTTCTAAGATAAGTCGTAAGGTTAGTATTGCCTCACGTGTTCCAACATTTCTACGGAATCCAAACTGATCTTCCCCGAGGTCCGCTTACCAGTTTTTCCATTCGTCTGTAAAGAATTCGCGTTAGTATTTTGCAGCTGTGACTTATTAAACTGATAGTTCGGTAATTTTCACCTGTCAACACCTGCTTTCTTTGGGATTGGAATTATTATATTCTTCTTGAAGTCTGAGGGTATTTCGCCTGTCTCATACATCTTGCTCACCAGATGGTAGAGTTTTGTCGTGACTGGCTCTCCCAAGGCCATCAGTAGTTCTAATGGAATGTTGTCTACACCCTGGGCCTTGTTTCGACTCAGGTCTTTCAGTGCTCTGTCAAACTCTTCATGCAGTATAATATCTCCCATTTCGTCTTCATTTACATCCTCTTCCATTTCCATAATATTGTCCTCAAGTACATCGCCCTTGTATAAACCCTCTATATACTCCTTCCACCTTTCAGCCTTCCCTTCTTTGCTTAGAACTGGGTTGCCATCTGAGCTCTTGATATTCATACAAGTGGTTCTCTTTTCTCTGAAGGCCTCTTTAATTTTCCTGTAGGCAGTATCTATCTTACCCCTAGTGAGACAAGCCTCTACATCCTTACATTTGTCCTCTAGCCATCCCTGCTTAGCCATTTTGCACTTCCTGTCGATATCATTTTTGAGACGTTTGTATTCCTTTTTGCCTGCTTCATTTACTGCATTTTTATATTTTCTCCTTTCATCAATTAAATTCAATATTTCTTCTGTTACCCAAGGATTTCTATTAGCCCTCGTCTTTTTACCTATTTGATCGTCTGCTGCCTTCACTACTTCATCCCTCAGAGCTACCCATTCTTCTTCTACTGTATTTCTTTCCCCCATTCCTGTCAATTGTTTCCTTATGCTCTCCCTGAAACTCTCTACAACCTCTGGTTCTTTCAGTTTATCCAGGTCCCATCTCCTTAAATTCCCACCTTTTTGCAGTTTCTTCAGTTTCAATCTGCAGTTCATAACCAATAGATTGTGGTCAGAATCCACATCTGCCCCTGGAAATGTCTTACAGTTTAAAACCTGGTTCCTAAATCTCTGTCTTACCATTATATAATCTATCTGATACCTTTTAGTAACTCCAGGATTCTTCCAGGTATACAACCTTCTTTTATGATTCTTGAACCAAGTGTTAGCTATGATTAAGTTATGCTCTGTGCAAAATTCTGCAAGGCGGCTTCCTCTTTCATTTCTTCCACCAAATCCATATTCACCTACTATGTTTCCTTCTCTCCCTTTTCCTACTGACGAATTCCAGTCACCCATGACTATTAAATTTTCGTCTCCCTTCACTACCTGAATAATTTCTTTTATCTCGTTATACATTTCATCTATTTCTTCATCATCTGCAGAGCTAGTTGGCATATAAACTTGTACTACTGTAGTAGGCATGGGCTTTGTGTGTATCTTGGCCACAATAATGCGTTCACTATGCTGTTTGTAGTAGCTAACCCGCACTCCTATTTTTTTTATTCATTATTAAACCTACTCCTGCATGACCCCTATTTGATTTTGTATTTATAACCCTATAATCACCTGACCAAAAGTCTTGTTCCTCCTGCCACCGAACTTCACTAATTCCCACTATATCTAACTTTAACCTATCCATTTCCCGTTTTAAATTTTCTAACCTACCTACCCGATTAAGGGATCTGACATTCCACGCTCCGATCCGTAGAACGCCAGTTTTCTTTCTCCTGATAACGACGTCCTCTTGAGTAGTCCCCGCCCGGAGATCCGAATGGGGGACTATTTTACCTCCGGAATATTTTACCCAGGAGGACGCCATCATCATTTAATCATACAGTAAAGCTGCATGTCCTCGGGAAAAATTACGGCTGTAGTTTCCCCTTGCTTTCAGCCGTTCGCAGTACCAGCACAGCAAGGCCGTTTTAGTTAATGTTACAAGGCCAGATCAGTCAATCATCCAGACTGTTGCCCCTGCAACTACTGAAAAGGCTGCTGCCCCTCTTCAGGAACCACATGTTTGTCTGGCCTGTCAACAGATACCCATCCGTTGTGGTTGCACCTACGGTACGGCCATCTGTATCCTTGAGGCACGCAAGCCTCCCCACCAACGGCAAGGTCCATGGTTCACTATACATCCCAAAATTTCTGGTAACGTCATTCACAGCGGATGTCGCCACTTCCGGAACTGCTGAGGTTGTGAGCAAAAACAAATCAGGACATTTGCACAAGGCTATTAGAGCCTCAGGCAGTAAGTGCTACAACATCCTCAGGGCTCCCAACGACGAGCGCGGGTGTATTTCTGCCGCGTCGTTCTCCCCACTGACTGGCGGAACGCACTGAAAGGGAAATCACCTTCGCAGCTTTCCTCGGACAATGCAGCCATTCCCCTCTCTGACCAAGCTTCAACTCCGAATTAATCATATGCCAAAATTTATGCTTTCCAAAAAGCGAACAAACTCAGAACAACCACATCTTTACTCGTCTTAAAAGCAGAAGTAAAACATTTTCTTTCTACAATATCAAAGCTGGCTACTTTAAAACAAACATTTCATGCCATATATGTGACTCAGTGGATGGTTGGAGTATGCAGTTCGCGCACTCATCTATCGTTAATTAAAAAATTGAGATTCGTGTGTCACATACTGCTGGCTTTCACCCCCTCAGTCACTCCAAAAGCGTAAAAATGCAAATAATAATGTCCATGAAACAAATGTAAATAATTACTGTTCGAAACTGAAACGATGAGGTAGACTACAGTTTTATGAACAAAACAGTATTTAGTTATTTAGCAGCAAATAGTTTACTTAAAGCCCTTCTCTAACGTATTCACAAAAATGTATCAGTGAGTCAGGAGTTTCTTTATAATGGGAAGTTTTAAGTAATTTTGAATATCTCAGAATTATTCCACATATATAAATTAAATTTGTTCAGCAGTTAGCTATTGTTACTCTGAAAGGTTTCATAATACAATAGTGGAAATCAGCATAAAGGCGGATTCCTAATAAAGTAATGGTACAGTGTCTGTAGCATACTCAATCGAATTCATTATGAACGTAGTAGACATATATACTACATAAACAGTCATGACAGAACTGCATTGTTTCTTTCATAACACGAGTAACAAAATAAGAATTATTTCACATACAGAAATGAAATTCGTACAGTAGTGAGCTATGGTTATTCTGATTGGTTGCATTGCACAGCAGTGGAAATCAGAATGAAGGCAGGGTTCCTACGAAAGTAATAGTACAGTGTCTGTAGCATACTGTATCGAATTTGTTATGAACGTAGTACGTATACAGATAAATGTGTATACGACATAAAGTCATGACAGAACTACTTAGTTGCTTTCATAACACGAGTGACAAAATAAGGCGTTTGCATTTCCTGGTAATTAGTATAAAGGCACTCACCGTATTGTTGTGTTATTGCATTGTTCGTACTTTGTCAAACGTCTGTTCTTCCCTTTTATCTCAAAAAAAGGTCTTCGGCATTGATTTTGTTAGGGTTTGTATTTCTTGCAGTGAAATTGTCACCCATTCTTCTCGTATCGCACTTCTTAGCCCACATACGGCCTCATATTGCCTTCCATTGCGATAAACACACCCTTGCAAGTTTTCCCCAAATGTTTTCCACAAGATTCAGATCGAGGCTACGTGCAGGCCAGGGTAAGACATCGATGTCTTTATCGTAAAACCCTTTTTTGTTGTAGCTGAAACATGCACAGATGCATTATCTTGTTCAAACATTGGACTCTCGTCCCCTATGTCCTCATTAATTCTAATCAGTTCTTTCTCTGTCACCTCAGTGTACATGTTAGAGTTAATACTAGTGCTCAGACAAGCAATGTGTGATTCACCTTAGCGCAGAAAGCTGTCCAAATCGTAACGCTTCCACCACAAAAATTTCTTCTCGCTCTTACCTGCTGCTCCGTTCTTGGATCATGCCAAAAATGTTGAATTCGATCCTGACCGTGTAAATTAAACTTCTGCTCATGACTCAAGTTCAATTTATCCCATTCTGAAGTCCAGGGTGTATGGTTTTCAGCAAGCTCATATCTACCCCGTTTATGTGTCCTTGTTAGAGCAGGTTTCTGCAGTATTTTCTTGAATGCTAAATGTTTGTCATTTGACAAAATTTGTCATACACGTCGTGGCGTTACTGACAACTGTAAATTAGCAACAGGTTGAGAAGCATAACAGTTTTTGGCCCTTGCTTTGCGCCGAAGGAAACGTTTCGAGGCCTCAAATAATTTTCTAAGTAGCCCATATTTTACGCTATGTCCATATCGTGCGCCCTGTCTAGCGAAATAATCAGTCACTGTGCTTGAACAGTTCAAGTTATTGGCGATTTAATGGCTAAAGTTTTGCTTTTTCATCTCACGATAACTGTTTTCCACGTGGCGTTTGTAAAGAAACTGGTTCTCTACTTCTAAAAAAAAAAAAAAAAAAAAAAAAAAAAAAAAAAAAAAAAAAAAAAAAAACCTTTTAAATAATAAAACATGACCCCACGAACCTACTATGCAGAGTCATAGTAGGAGGAGAGGTGATACCCCTACGTGGCGCGTCCCAGGTGGCGTATAGGGAAGTCCTCACCGTTTTACTGGCGGACTTGAGTGAAATAAAATAGCTCTCGCGGACCAAACACACCCTCTGCGGTTAACAACCGGAGTTGTAAATCGGAGCTTGCTCCAACTAAGGTTGACAACCTTCGACAGTCAAAAATGGAAAGGTCTTTTAGGAAAAAATTTCCACCGTCCTGCTCAAAAAGGCAGGAAAAGGCTACATCGGATTCGGTGGGTAGTCAACTAGAAGACAGCAACGAATCGGAGCGTTTGCAGCCATCCAAATGCACACTAAAACACAAAAAGAAGATTAAACATGAGCAAATAAATTATATAGCAACACACAACATAAACTCACTACTTCAGACCGGAAAACTCAAGGAGCTCACAGATGAACTAAATAAACAAAAAAAATTAATAACAGGGATCCAAGAAATGAGAAACACCACAGAGGACCCGTTCGAATCACAAGGATACAGAATTTATAATGGGAAACCAGGACCGAGGGCAATGAAACAACGTCCCCAGTTTGGAACAGGGTTTTTAGTAAACATAAAAATAATAGATTCACTAACGGCTTTCCAAGCAGTATCACAAAGAATTGCGACTCTAAGCTTTAAAACAATGAATAAAACCTATACAATAATATATGCTCATGCCCCAACAAATGAAAAAAATTGTCTAACAAAAACAAAAGAAGAGGTAGATAAATTTTGGGACCTTCTAGAACAAACTGTGAACAGAGTAAATAAAAAGAATGTAAAAATCTTATTGGGAGATTTCAATGCTCAGTTGGGAAAAGAAAGGAAATATAAAGATATAATTGGAAAATGGAGTCCACATAAATTTACAAACAAGAACGGTCAAAGACTTGTAGAACTCTGCAGAGAACACAACCTTATATCTAAATCAACATACTTTAAGAGGAAGCCAAGTAAACTTAAAACATGGAAACATCCAGACTGGAGGAAGGGCGAGTGGCAGCTAGACCATGTCTGTATGGACAAAAATTTTCATAAGGAGATCCACAATGTTAATGTACTGAGAGGAGTAGACACAGGCTCAGACCATTATATGGTTAAAATTAAAATCAAATTCACACCGCTAAAGAAGAGGACCGGAAAAACTAATAAAATAAAAAGTAGGTGTGACCCACATCAGCTAATTAAAAATAATAAGTACCAACAAATAACACAAACCATCAAATTAACAGATGATCTAGAACAACTAGTGCCTAATCTTAAAAAAGAAGCAGAGAATCTAGCTCCCTTGAACCCACGAAGGAAACATGCATGGTGGACATCAGAATGTGACAAACTCCATGAAGATAGACACCAAGCATGGTTAAAGTTTCAAACACATAAAACTGGAGAAAATGCCATCAACCTAAAAAATGAAAGAAAAAAATTCACTCAAAATATTAGAAGAATCAAGAGAGGATTTCATAAAGATATTATAAAGTCTATAGAAGGTAATTATCATAAAACCAACTCCAGGAACTACTACAAAATCTTTGGGAAACAACTACAACAATATGAGGCCCCTACACTAATACTGAAAGATGAAGATGGAAGAATGACACACAGTAACAAGGAAAATGCAGAAATCATGGCAAAAGCATTTTACAAACTTCTGAATTGCGAGGAACCCAAAGAACCCTTACAAATCAACATAAATACCCCAATAAAAACCAAACCTAACAAACTAGACCCTCCAACTTTCCAAGAAGTAGAAGAAATTCTTAAAGAACAAAAAAATTATAAGGCATGTGGAGAAGATCAGGTTTTTGTTGAAATGTGGAAATATGCAAGTGACACAGTCAAGACCTCCTTACACATGGCTCTAACAAAAATTTGGGTAACAGAACAATTTCCCGAACATTGGACCACAGCTATCATCCACCCACTACACAAAAAGGGAGATAAGAGCAACCCAGACAACTACAGAGGAATCTCTCTCCTAGATTGCACATATAAAATTCTATCCAAGATCCTATATGAAAGAATCAAGGAGCAATTAGAACAGGAGTTAGGGGAATATCAGGGAGGTTTCAGACCATGGAGAAGCTGTGCAGAGCAGATAATTAGTTTAAAATTGATTATGGCATACTACAAGAAACGGAACAAACCTCTGGCAATAACATTTGTAGATTTTAAGAAGGCATATGACTGTCTCCACAGACCTTCAGTATTAAAAATTTTAAGAAATCTAGGACTCCATCCAAAACTAATTAAAATAATACAACTCACTCTAACCAACACCAAATCAAAAGTGAAGTTTAGAGGAGAAATTTCGGAACCATAAAAACAGGCTTAAGACAAGGTGACTGCCTATCACCATTACTTTTCAACTGTGCACTGTAATACATAATGAGAGAATGGTACAAGGACAATCCAAAGAGGATAAGAATTGGAAGTGCAAAAGATGATATTAGCTTAAACTGCTTGGGATTCGCTGATGATCTTGCTCTCCTAGCCAACACCGTTCAAGAAGCCAGGCAACAAGTGAAATCACTACAAGAAATAGCAGAGAAAGTAGGCCTTAGAATATCATTTGAAAAAACGGAGATTGTGCTAACTGATCCACCACTTGCAAACAAAATTACAATAGGAGAACAGGAAACCAAAATTTTTGGTAAATTTAAGTATTTAGGCGAAATAATAACATACAATCTAAATGAGAAGCCATCATGGCAAAATAGAATAAAAAAACTGAACTATGCAAATTACATTACCAAAACTACATACAACAAAAAAAGCCTATCTATAGATGCAAAATTAAAACACTATAAAACAGTTACACAACCAGAAATAACGTATGCAGCTGAAACTATCTTCAAAACAACTAATACAGCAGAAATTGACAGAATACTAAAAATAGAAAGAAGAATAATTAGGACATGTATAAATAAACAGTATAACATAAATGGACATTGGAGAATAGCATGAAATGAAACAGTATATAAGAAAATAGAACCAGTCATGAGCACAATCAGGAAGAAACGCATCTCATTCTTTGGACATCTGATGAGAACTCCAGAAAACAGAATTAGTAAAAAAATAATACAAAAATTGTGGAATAGCAAGAGCGACATTAAATGGATCACAGAAATTAAGGAAGATATAAAAGAACTTCAAATAACAGTAGATGTCCTAAAAAACAAGGCAGAGAAAACCAGAATACTGCAAGACCCGCAAACCAGACTACAAATGAAAATCAATAAAAGGAGTACAGGAAGAGTTGTCTCAGATGAAGAAAGAAAGAAAATATCTGAAAGAATGAAGAAATATTGGGCAGACAGAAAAGCAAAACACCTTTCATATAAGAATAGCCTCTAATAATTATATTACCTAAATATATTAAGTTATTGTCGAACCAAATTGTATCCATTTGTAACAACTTGTTTAGAACTTTGTATTTTTGACTACAGTGGTCCAATGAAGGCATAGAGACAGAAGTGACGACACTTTCTGTAGGACCTGACCATCATTTTGCAGGACAATGCTCAAGCACGTACAGTACGAGCTGTTACTGATTTGTTTGACTGATGGGGCTGCTAAGTGCTATACCACCTACTGCACTCCCATGACTCAATCCCTCGTGAGTTCAACTCGATTGCTAAACTGAAGGAAACACTTCACGGCATTCGCTCCAGAACTGCTACAAATTCGTCGGGCAATAGACTGCGCCGCTCACACTGTCAACACAACTGGAAGTGCTAAGAGTATCCTACGACTTCCACATCGCTGGCAACGGGCTATACACAATGCTGGTGACTACTTTGAAGGACAGTAAAAATTTGAAACACGTATCTATTTTGTACTAGCTGTAAATAAATAGTTGGCACTATAAAAGTTCCAACACTCTTATATGTTGGCCGCAGTAGAGTCGTCCCGCAGTCAGCTTCAAACGCTGGTTGTCTAAATTTTCTCAATAGTCTTCCACGAAAAGAGCGTCGACTTCCCTCCAGGGATTGCCACTGAGTTCCTGAAGCATCTCCGTAACACCTGCGTGTTGCTCGAACCTACCGGTAACAGATCTGGCAGCCCGCCTCTGAACTGCATCCATGTCTTCGTTTAATCCGACCTGACACAGATCCTAAACCCTCGAGCTGTAGCCGGTAATAGGTCGCACCAGCGTCCAGCATGCGGTCTCCTCTACAGATGAACCACACCTAAAATTCTTACAATAAACCGAAGCCGAATATTCATCTTCCACTTGTATTGGAAACGATGAAATACAATCTACATAGTCAATTTAAAGTATTTATTTTTAGATGAAAGTATATACTTTTGCAGCTTGAAGAGGAAAGCTGAATATCTTACATAGTTAAAGGCTTCCTAGAGGTAGAGAAACAGAAAGAAAGCGAATTTCTGATTTTAAAAATGTTCTGAAACGAGGTGTGTAAGTTGCAGTAGTTTTTCATTGTAAGAGAAATGGAGACAGTGGAAGACACGCCATATGCTGGGGAATGTAGTAGCTGTTAGAAATGTTTGGGGATAAACTTGTTGAGTATTTATTTAAGGCACTTGCTGGCCAAGATGTGACACTAATGAGTCGACTGGACAACATTAACTGGGATGTCTTGGGAAGAAACGGGGCTGTGGCCATTTCCACTATCGAGGATGTTGTTAGAGAGAGTAGCACGATTACTGGGAAGGAGTGAGGCCATTCTTCTAGGAATCGATAGATGTGGACAACAGCAGTGTTGATGTTTGGTTAAGTGACTGCTTCGAGACGTGCTGTTACTGGTGAGTCAATTGTTGTTGTTGTGGTCTTCAGTCCTGAGACTGGTTTGATGCAGCTCTCCATGCTACTCTATCCTGTGCAAGCTTCTTCATCTCCCAGTACCTACTGCAACCTACATCCTTCTGAATCTGCTTGGTGCATTCATCTCTTGGTCTCCCTCTACGATTTTTACCCTCCACGCTGCCCTCCAATACTAAATTGGTGATTCCTTGATGCGTCAGAACATGTCCTACCAACCGATCCCTTCTTCTAGTCAAGTTGTGCCACAAACTTCTCTTCTCCCCAGTCCTATTCATCACCTCCTCATTAGTTATGTGATCTACCCATCTAATCTTCAGCATTCTTCTGTAGCACCACATTTCGAAAGCTTCTATTCTCTTCTTGTCTAAACTATTTATCGTCCATATTTCACTTCCATACATGGCTACACTCCATACAAATACTTACAGAAACGACTTCCTAACACTTAAATCAATACTCGATGTTAACAAATTTCTCTTCTTCGGAAACTCTTTCCTTCCCATTGCCAGTCTACATTTTATATCCTCTCTACTTCGACCATTATCAGTTATTTTGCTCCCCAAAGTAGCAAAACTCCTTTACTACTTTAAGTGTCTCATTTCGTAATCTAATACCCTCAGCATCACCCGATTTAATTCGACTACATTCCATTATCCTCGTTTTGCTTCTGTTGATGTTCATCTTATACCCTCCCTTCAAGACACCATGCATTCCGTGCAACTGCTCTTCCAAGTCCTTTGCTGTCTCTGACAGAATTACAATGTCATCGGCGAACCTCAACGTTTTTATTTCTTCTCCATGGATTTTAATACCTACACCGAATTTTTCTTTTGTTTCCTTCACTGCTTGCTCAATATACAGAATGAATAACATCGGGGAGAGGCTACAACCCTGTCTCACTCCCTTCCCAACCACTGCTTCCCTTTCATGCCCCTCAACTCTTATAACTGCCATTTGGTTTCTATACAAATTGTAAATAGCCTTTCGCTCTCTATATTTTACCCCTGCCACCTTCAGAATTTGAAAGATAGTATTCCAGTCAACATTGTCAAAAGCTTTCTCTAAGTCATTTAGTGTGAGTCAATTACGCCTCGCGATATTTACTCTGGGTACTACGAGTAGCATACTGAGGTAGAGAATATTTGTTTTGATGTTTTCAGGGCTGTAGAAATTAGAGTGTATGGGGTGAAGAATATTTCGGTGACATAGGATGAAAAGCGTTCAGTTTTGTTCAGGTTATTTGGCAAAACGTGATTATTGCGGAGGAAAAAGTTTGTTGCCAGTGAGACGATCGGAGAACTTCCAGCACATGGAATCTATGGGCAGTGTATTCTTAAGTATAGTTCATGTCTGACAGCAGGCCTAGTGCTTTCTTTCATAGAGTAGCTTTCTGTCGTGTTTGCCAACGCCGTTGGGGTGTGAATGTGTCCCAGCCGCCAGTCGGCTAAAGAAGCAACGCATGCGACGGAACTCGACAACGTGGAGAAGAGCTTACCGAGGGAGCATAGGGTGGTTAGCAGATTATCAGAAGCTCGCTTCGGATGTGGATGGATACGGCGTCTGGCAAAGCCTGCTGAACGAACGAGATGTTCCTAGAGATTCTGAGACGGATGTTTCACTATGCGGGTATTTGTGGGTTCTCCGTACACATTCCATTTGGTGTGAAATTAATTTTAGGTCAGGGTGGGTGTGGTAGTTTAAAGTGAAAGGTGCACAGAAGATGAACGGGTCACTTCCATTCTATAGTCCATAGTTTCTTGTCCGTAAGATGTGACACAATATTTACGCAAGTAGGAAGTTACTTTGCATCATGCTAAATATGTCATCGTTACGAGAATTGTGGTCAAATTATGTTTGTTGCTACTGAAAAGTTGAATTTCAGTAGCACATACTGTGTCTATGCAAGTTCAATAAAGTGTTTTTAGTTCACATTACATTTCGCTCCTTTCAACAGCAAGACCTTCCATACCTTTCTTAGATGCGCTACACCTCAAGACAGTTCCCCTAAGAACGATTAACTACAAGATTTTTACTTCCCACATTTCTTCGAGAAGAAAAACAAGGCATCTATGGGTCAGGATAGACCTTTCTGTACCTTTACTTTCCCCTTTACAGTAGGGAATATTTGCATTACATGCGAGTAGTTGCCAGTAATAAATGATTTCCTAAGGATTTTCGAGTAAGGCAACAGTTTTTCGGTATACTGTTTCACGGTTCACAGTTCAATTTTTTTTACAATTCATTCCATTTGTTCTTTCGAAATATTATAAGCTAACTTGAGGTAAGTCGCAAAACGCGCAGTATTCCAGTTATTCTAGATCGCAAACGAATATGCACAAATCCGTGGTTCTTCATTTCAGTCAAAAAGCTAAAAACCTACTGCATTAACAACTAATGGCAGTAATGCTTGTAGCACAAATCACCCTCATCTCCACTATGCTTGGCTATTGTCTAGAGGAGTGGGTACAAAGATTCACGCCCCCCAAGTGTAGTCAGATGTTAGCTGGTCCCCCCCCCCCTCCCCCGCCGCCCACCAAACGCTAAACGTCAACATCAGCGGTTAGTTAAACTTTAGACGGCAAAAATTGCTTTGAAGACTTTAAGTTCTAAAATAGCGGAAGGTAGTAGGTGTTTTACTAAACAGTGAACTAATGAGTTACTGACGCAGTTGGTATTGCTTATTTCTAACAACCTCGTGTTGTAGAATGACGGAGCAATTCTCAGTGCACCACGACTGCTACCTACAATTCATCCTCAGAGAAGGAAGCTCACTATCCATATTGAAAAAGGCACTTGCTGCGAAACATGCTTCCTCCGAAGCAGCCCTCTCCCTAGCGACACTTGGCTTGAGCCATATCCTTCGTTCCCAGTTAAAATCGACCAAGTTAAAATGCGTACACTACATCAGGGCTACTGTTTGTACATCACGCGATTGCTGGACTCCTTATTTCCGAACTGCCCGGATATGGAAGACTTCGTACTGCCATTGCTTTCTGTCTGACCACTCCCACTAATGTTACTGTTGTGTGATGCTGCCAGATTATTGTTACGAAGTGAAGGAAATTCTCGTTTATCACGGGAAGTGCCAATAACTCGGAGAAGGCATTTTCATGAGATGCTTAGCATATGTGTACACGTGTCTTAATTTTAATGTCGTAGATGCATGGTGCAAAGAAGGAAGTATGTATGTAGTGGGTGAACTGTGAGAGGATGATATTGTTCATACATTTGTTTCATAACCTACAAATACCACCAGACTGTGTCAAGTGTTAGTTATTCGAAATAAATGTAATTATTGGTGACTTACGTAAAAGCCTAAATCTAACCGCATAGTGATAATGGTAATGATCTTTTAACAATTATATATTTTCGTGACTGAAATACAGTTTTACTTCTTAGGAAATTTAATCGACCTGTCGGGCGATGATTGCCCCCATGTTGGGAACTAATGGACTATAGACTACGTCGTTGTATCAGTATATATTGTACAATTTTAACTGTTTACTTTATGTACAAAAACGCAGTTTAAAATGGCTCTGAGCACTATGTGGCTTAACTTCTGAGGTCATCAGTCGCCTAGAACTTAGAATTAATTAAACCTAACTAACCTAAGGACATCACACACATTCATGCCCGAGGCAGGATTCGAACCTGCGACCGTAGCGGTCACTCGGCTCCAAATTGCAGCGCCTAGAACCGCACGGCCACTCCGGCCGGCTAAAAACGCAGTCTTATTACACATATACACGATAATTGTGAGCTTCAGAGTTATAAACTGCGACCTTGAGTACCCGATAATGCTTATGCATAGTAATGCGACACTTTTCGACCTATACGTTGCCGATTAGAATCCTAATGGTGGAAGAAATAATTCTCTTCACAATTTGGATGGCAAGCGGTGGAAGGATGCTGGTGTGCATTTCCTGATTATGACCAAGGCTTTTGGAAGGTTTTGCATGAGAAAAGTTGGAAGATGTTGCACACTACTAGCTACTCAAACTCCTGGTGGGAAGAGAGAATCTAAGTGGAACGGCCGGCTCACGATCGTTACCTTTTCTTTTATACGTATACTGCAAGGCAGAGTCTTGTCAGTGGCTGCTCGTTGCCCTGGGTGCATCGTTGTAACGGTAGCCTGTCGTACCTGATACGGCTTCTTGTCTCAGAGTTTACCTTTGCCACAGAAAAACACCCTTCAGATACCTAATGAGATCTACACGTGACAATAATGCTGACTATTGATAGCCCCTCCCAGTAAGTAACCGCACACTCGCACTGTTAGTGATAATCAGTGAGAAAAATATTAAACCCATCCAAAATAATGAATCGAAGGTTTCACAGCACTGAAATAAAACTTCAGCTACAGGATAACAAAGGTCTTTATTCCTCCAAGGATCAGAATGCACAACACACACAAGTAATCAAAAGTACAATGGCTGAGAATAAAATAAGAAACATCAAAAACAATATTTATTTTGTAAATGAAAACGCCTTCTCTTGATACACTGTGTTTTATTTTCCCAGACACGTTTCGCCTTTTTTCACTTTAAGGCATCATCAGTAGGTTCTATAATAATACAGTTATGATACGCTTTTGTTTCGGTATGTATTATTCGTAAATTATGAAGCAGTTCACTTCTCGCTTTTTATGTAAATAAGTGATTACCTATGGTTCTTCCTGACTTTAGCTGGCATCTGCGCTTCCTCTCGTCCGTCACATGGAGTTCGCACTATAGTTATATTTACAAAACGTAAGCGTGTTTTTTGTGTTTGTCATTTTCCCTCCCACTTTTCATTTTGTTTCCAATTATTGTTTTGATGAATTATCAGTCTTCTGCCACTAGTATAGACATAAAGCTAACTCGTTAATCACAGACAATCGTTGACCAAAGCTAAGTGGATAAAGACAGAAGGTTCTTATTTGATAATGTTTTCTTTGATGAGCACAAAGCTAGAAAATAACTGTTTAGCCAGCAACAAATGCTCTCTCTGATCACGATGCACAGTTAGTCAGCATAAATGACATATTGCCTTACAGTGTGGATACACGTCAGTGGAAGTCAGAATAATTAATGACAGAGTAAAGGCAATATGAAGTATAGTGAAGCATGAGACAGGATAACCAACCACAGAAGAGGATAACGTTACTACTGAACTGAATGGAAGGGTTACAAATGACAAGTCATAGGTAGCAAATGTATTTAATAATCATTTCTTAAACATAGCAGAAAGCATAAGGACCAACAGTTCAAGAGAAAGATTGCAGCAATAAGCTGAAGAGGTAATTCTCATTAAGTTACATCGTATGAATGTACCACCAACTTTACTTCTGAAATCAAGAGGGTCATACATTCTCTCAAGAATAAAAGCTCTTCTGGTTTTGATGATGTTTCCAATATAATACTACAGATTTGTTCCCATATAAAAAGTCCGGTATTGTCGGAAATATATAATGCATCACTACCTCAAGGCATTTTTCCAGAGAGACTAAAATATGCCGTTGTTAAACCCCTCTTTAAAAAAGGTGATAAGAGAGACGTCACTAACTACCGACCTATTTCACTGCTGACATCGTTTTCCAAATTTTTGAGAAGGTGATGTATTCTAGAATAGTATCTCACCTTGGCAACAATAATATCCTCAGCAAATCATAGTTTGGGTTCCAGAAGGGTTGCTCTACTAAGAATGCCATGTAATGTTCACACACCAGATATTACAAGCATTAAATAACAAAATAACACCGGTAGGTATTTTCTGTGAGCTATCCATGGCATTTGATTGTAAGAATCGTAGTATACTCCTAGATAAATTGAAGTTTTATGGAATTGGTAGTACACCCAACCAATGGATCATGTCGTATCTAACCAGACGAATGCAGAAAGTTGTACTTAGTAGTAAGTCAACCAACTGAATTCAGGGACATAATTCCGACTGGGGAGAAATCACATATGTGGTTCCCCAAGGCTCAATCTTAGGTTCACTACTGTTGAATGATCTACCGTCTAATGTACAAGAAGCAGAATTCGTTCTTTTTGCGGATGACACCAATATTACAATCATTCCCAGTATAGACACATAAACGGAAGAAATGGTGAACAAAGTTCTCCAAAGTATCATTGACTGGTTTTCTGCAAATGGCGTCACCCTGAATTTCACAAACACACGTCATATTCAGTTCTGCACCTCTGGGGCTACTGCACCAGTGATAAGTGTAACGCATGTTTATGAAATAATGCATAGAATGGAAGCTTCAAAAGTCTTAGGTGTCCTTATTGATGAGAATTTAAACTGAAAAAAAAACATTTTGACACTCCTAAAACAACTTAGTTCAGTCACATTTCCACTTAGAATCTTAGCAAATTTCAGGGAGACAGAAATCAGTAGGTTGACGTATTTTGCTTATTTGCATTCAGTAATGTCGTATGGAATAATGTTCTGGGGTAACTCACCTTAAAGAAAGAAGGTCTTCATTTCCCAAAAACGTGCTGTAAGAATAACATGTGGTACTCACTTGTGATCATCTTGTAGCCATCTGTTTAAGGAATTAGGCATTCTGACTACTGCTTCACAGTGTATTTATTCCCTCATGAAGTTTGTTGTAAATAATCGACTACAGTTCAAAAGGAACGATAAGGTACATAGTTACAATACTAAAGGAACAATGAGGTACATAATTACAATACTAGAAGAAAAAATGACATTCATTACTGAACATTAAGGTTGTCTTTAGCACAGAAAGAGGTGCACAACGCTGCAACAAAAAGTTTTGACCACTTACCCAGTGACATAAAATGTCTAACAGACAGCAAGGTAAAATTAGAAAATAAATTGAAAAAGTTTCTCCTTGACAACTCTTTCTATTCCGTAGAAGATTTCCTTGTCTGTAATGTCTAAAAGGTGGAGGGTAGGAATTGCTAACTCAATCTGTATATCTTGTTTTCATTTCGCGGGAAAACTAATAATTATTATTATATGGTGATGTTTAGAGTACAAATAGATGCACAAATTAATTTTCAATGTTGTTGTTGTTGTGGTCCTCAGTCCTGAGACTGGTTTGATCCAGCTCTCCATGCTACTCTCTCCTGTGCAAGCTTCTTCATCTCCCAGTACGTACTGCAACCTACATCCTTCTGAATCTGCTTAGTGTATTCACCTCTTGGTGTCCCTCTACGATTTTTACCCTCCACGCTGCCCTCCAATGCTAAATTTGTGATCGATGCCTGAGAACATGTCCTACCAACCGGTCCCTTCTTCTTGTCAAGTTGTGCCACAAACTCCTCTTCTCCCCAATTCTACTCAATGCCTCCTCATTAATTATGTGGTCTACCCATCTAATCTTCAGCATTCTTCTGTAGCACCACATTTCGAAAGCTTCTATTCTCTTCTTGTCTAAACTATTTATCGTCCGTGTTTCACTTCCATACATGGCTACACTCCATACAAATACT
This sequence comes from Schistocerca nitens, assembly GCF_023898315.1. Taxonomy (NCBI): domain Eukaryota; kingdom Metazoa; phylum Arthropoda; class Insecta; order Orthoptera; family Acrididae; genus Schistocerca; species Schistocerca nitens. Next base: position 21,756,212 of record NC_064622.1, read on the forward strand.
TTCAGAAACGACTTCCTGACACTTAAATGTATACTCTATGTTAACAAATTTCTCTTCTTCAGAAACGCTTTCCTTGCCATTGCCAGTCTACATTTTATATCCTCTCTACTTCGAGCATTATCAGTTATTTTGCTCCGCAAATACCAAAACTCATTTACTACTTTAAGTGTCTCATTTCGTAATCTAACTCCGTCAGAATCGCCCGACTTAATTCGACTACATTCTATTATCCTCGAATAAGAATGTAAAATGAGTCGTTCCACGTTATGACGATTTAGCGCGCAAAATGATCCACGGTTCAAATGTCTCTGAGCACTATGAGACTTAACTTCTGAGGTCATCAGTCCCCTAGAACTTAGAACTACTTAAACCTAACTAACCTAAGGACATCACACACATCCATGCACGAGGCAGGATTCGAACCTGCGACCGTAGCGGTCGCGCGGTTCCAGACTGAAGCGCCTAGAACCGCTCGGCCACACCGTCCGGTTGATCCTCGGAACATAAAAGTAACTAACTAACTGTAATAGCAACGGAAATGAATCCCGTTTCTTCCCATGGATAGAATTATTGGATAACGCAGTCTGACTGTAAATGGCATTCAGAATTTGAGTATGACTGTGAACGAAAAGAATGGCCTAGTAAATGTCCGCTCAACTGGTGGTAATAAGCTCTCCACAGAGATTGAACTGATACTCGACTTTTCCTAACAGCAGAGCTGCAAATATTCTTGCAGCCGTCTGTCAGAAATAGTGCGGCGGCAGACACCTGCTGTTTGTCCGCCAACACAGTGGCGGCGACTGCCCTCGCGCGCCGCGTCTATCTGCGGCCCTCCTCACTCTGCGTCCGCAAAAACGCTGCTTGGATGGGCACCTTCGTCAGTATCGCGCCAGGAAATGCCTTCAGGAAATCAGAGTGATTCGGTGCTTTTTCTGTGGTGTCACCGCCAGACACCACGCTTGCTAGGTGGTAGCCTTTAAATCGGCCGCGGTCCGTTAGTATACGTCGGACCCGCGTGTCGCCACTATCAGTGATTGCAGACCGAGCGCCGCCACACGGCAGGTCTAGAGAGACTTCCTAGCACTCGCCAGTTGTACAGCCGACTTTGCTAGCGATGGTTCACTGACAAATTACGCTCTCATTTGCCGAGACGATAGTTAGCATAGCCTTCAGCTACGTCATTTGCTACGACCTAGCAAGGCGCCATTACTAGTTACTATTGATGCTGTAAAACTTGTACCGTCAAGAGCGATGTTCACCAATTATGGATTAAAGTTAAGTATTCCAGCAGCTACGTACGTTTTTGGCTATTCCCATTTCCGTGTCCTGTTCCAGACCTCACGCCAGCCTGCGTGAGCTTAAACGCGTGCCTTTCGGCTTCCTCCTAGTGGATTGGCTGTCTTGCCAATCCACAACATTTTCCAGCACCAACTGAATCGTCTTACACTAATACATACACTCCCTCCATCGTCTATGCAGTCTATGCGACAGAGAGTCAGCCAATCGGAGCTTTTCCTGCAAGAACGAGACAGCTCTATTATTACCTCTGACCCCATCGACCACACTGCCAATCAAACCGAGTTTCCAGCGGGAAACGCATCTTGCAGCCGCGCGTGAAGTAAAAAATACCTTGCGGCGCTCTGTCGCGGGAGCCAGTGTTGTGCCGGCGTCGCCATGGCATCCGCTGGCGTCACCCGAGCCACTGTCTGCCCGGTCAGCTGCCTGCACTGCCTCGCAGGGAACTGAGCTCTACCACCCCTAGCGTACCGAATGTATACGTTCGCTAGTTCAGCGCCGCTGAGCGTTACGGCGGCATTCTGCCGTGCGAGAGGCGGGGCTACTGCGTGGTCTGCACTTTCCTCCGAAAAACCGCCTCTCTCTGTCCCTGCCTTTTGTGGCGGGTGGGCTGCCACCTATTAGCGAATGTACAGCCAGCATCAACTCACAGCACACAGACGTTATTCTCAGCGAAAGAAAATTAACTCATGCAGACATGCTGCTTAATTTACACAAACCACAGTGAACCACGTATTAAAATGCATTGTTATTACCCTTCCGTGAGAAGATATTGATTGATTAATAATTCCACATAAATAGCTCAGATAAAGTCTGAGAACTGAGATGGAGGTTTCCGGAAAGAGCAGCCCCCGCTTCAAACTCATATTTCATTTACCGCGAACAGCTGCTGTCAAATATTTATTAACTGCTGCTGTCTATCATCTGATCATCTGTAAATACCACAAAATTGCTTATAATAGCCTGTACGAGAGTGTTCGTACAATGCCATAAAAAAAATTGGAACCATCATACACCACTGACGGTCAATGTTGAAAGGCATATGATTTAGAGTCGTTTTGTGAACGAAACTTTTTACATTGCTATTAAAATTTTTCTTTATTTTATTTATTATGCCATTCTGGCTACTGCCTATCAGATATCTGCATTTAAGATTACAGTAACAAACAAGCAACAGGCGTTTGTTATGCAACAATAGGAACAAAAGATGAAAATTAAAAGTTAAAAATATTTTCAAAAGTACACGCAACAAAATGGTTAGGAGCTGCAGAAAGATTCAGTGTTACTATTAAAAGCTATGCCTAAGCGGGCGCAGCTAACAGTTGGCTCAAATATTTTGTGTAAAGGTGTAGCTGTCAGGTGATGCTAGTATGAGACACATTGCCTTGATATTTTAATAGTCAACAACACGGTTTCATTGACAAAGTATTCACAATGATGGCAGACTCAAATAGGAAATTCATTTTCTTTATTGAGAAGGAAAATGTTGTACCTAGAGGTTACCGTACATAGGAACGCATGTTTTTCCGTCGGAACTTCATTCTGGTCTCTGATTTTAGACGCACATGAAGCAATGTGCACTGAAGAGCACCAAAAGCAGTTTCCATCACACTTAAGCTTGAAAATTACTAAGACGGAGTAGAGATGTTCTGACTGTTCCTATGGTCCATCTCACTGGTTAGTTGGTTGGTTATGGGGAGGGGAACAGACAGCGAGGTCATCGGTCACGTCGGATGAGGGAAGGATGGGGAAGGGAGTCAGGCGTGCCCTTTCAAAGGAACCATCCCAGCATTTGCCTGAAGTGATTTAGGGAAATCACGGAAGGCCAGAATCAGGATGGCCGGACGCGGGTTTGACCCGTCGACCTCCCAAATGCGAGTCCAGTGTGCTGTGCACTGCGCCACCTCGCTCGGTCATCTCACTGTCGCGGCCAGATCTGAGCAAGTTCGTCTGCACACAGAGCCTGAAGTCGCTGCACAATCAGTCACTGACTTCGCACCAACAACTTGCGTCAGTGATTAAGTTCAACAGCCCGAAATACTTCTCTCCCTCAGCTCATTTGTTCGAACAGGCATTCGTCTGTGGAGATCGGCTCCTGGCGGTGAAGGCTGGCGATGAAGTAGTCTGGCGGAGAAGACCGCTGCTGCTGAAAAAGTCTGCCAGTCAAGTGATTTTCTCCATCTGCTTCCGAAAAGGAACACTCTTATTTTCTCATTCTCGTTGTTTACGAAATTTTGATTGACTGAGCTGCAGATGTTCCGAGAGCTGACCAGTCAAATGGCGCCTTAACAGAAGCTGGTCCCATCCCAGACTGTGATCTCAGGTGGGTAACCAGTAAGACGTTCCCCAACACTTGGTGCTGAAAAGCAGTGCCCTGTTGTCTCTGTCTGTCCCTTTCTGTGGCCACTGAGGAGGGTCCTCCACAGCACAGCCGCCAGACTTTCTACTTTATTTACGTTAGGCATCTAATTCTTATCGGCATATGGCGAAAGTCCCACAGACAATCTAAAGCTGTAATAAGAAACGTGGTTAATTATTTAATATAGTGCTGCTTAAGGTTATTTAAATTACGAGAACAAGTAATTGAAAGAACTGAAATATATTTTACGATATTTGTGTAAATGTTACACTTTACAAAAGGGTTACCACACCTGTAATAGAAAAGGCGTCTAGTCGTAAATAGAGGTAAATCTGAAGTGAGTCTCCTTCGCGGCAGCGAGGGTGACGTGAAACAGTCATTCGTTTGTTTAAACAAAATGCGCCACAGATATTACTTAAAGATCCCTGCACGCAGCTCATCCCTGCTTTACGGATTACGGGGTGTTACACAAAGGGAGAAAAGAAGAATGGTACAAATGCAGTGGCGGTCGGCCAGACACACTGTCAAAGTGACAGAGAAGGAAAGAGCGGCAAGGGAGAGTGAGAGCAAGGGATGAAGAGAGTGACAGCGGGAGAGAGAGACAGGAGAAAGTGCAACAGTGGGAGGATTAGGAGATAGTGGGAAAGAGATGCATACAGAGACCGTCAGTGGAGGGACATGCTGAGTACTAAGGCTTAGCTACGAAGAGAGGATGTGTAGGGGGATTTGGAATATTATGTGTTGAAATAGCGCGAATACGTTCACACGTCAAAATTTTTGGTGAGAATTGAGCCAGCTGGTTCTTCACTGTTCTGTATTTTTAAAGAGGAATATATTCTCATTTCTTGTGTTTCGCGTTGAAGAACAGCGTTACTTCTGCATATGTCCTTCACTTCAACAGCGTCAGCTTTTCAGTGCAAAGAAAGTAATGCACTACAGCGATATTAATAATCAAATAGCCCTACGCTACTTGTTTAACGATGCATTCATTTCACTAGTTCACACTGCATTAGTGAATGGCAACAGTAACTCGTACGAAGCAAAGGCATCTCGGGGATGAGCTACAGTTTAGAAAGCGAGCACTTTGACAGAGTGAACAGAGCACTGCCGCTTGGTTCGCCACTACGAGCAGGGAGGGACCTTTTGCTCCACCGTGCAGTACGTCGGCGCTCGGCCATTCGGCGGCTGCAGTGGGGCGGGGCCATGACAAGCAAACGGTTCAGAACGTCACAGCTGCGGACTCTCATCACAGTGGACCACATTCTCGTGCGGCATCGACTGATGGGGCTGACGTCTTGCTTGCGTGCTCTTTCCTCCTTAAAATATGAGAGCAAGTTGCTGATGTTTCCCTCTGAGTGAAACGCTTTTCGGATATCCAGAAGTGCTGCATCTACGTGACGCCTCGATCTATGGCTTCAGTACCGTACCTGTTCGCGAATAGAGAAAAGTTGAGTCCCACATAATCGACGTTTTCGGAAGCCATGCTCGTCGGCACGCAGGAGGACACACTTCATTACGTTTGAACTCAGAATCTATACTAAGAGTCTACAAGAAATGGGTGTTAACGATATTGGACGGTAGTTTTATGGCTGACTTGTGCCATCCTTCTTGTAGGCTGGTGTGATCTCTGCTTTCTTCCAACTACTGAGACAGTTTTTTGTTCGAGGAATCTAAACTAGATTATACACTCCTGGAAATGGAAATAAGAACACCGTGAATTCATTGTCCCAGGAAGGGGAAACTTTATTGACACATTCCTGGGGTCAGATACATCACATGATCACACTGACAGAACCACAGGCACATAGACACAGGCAACAGAGCATGCACAATGTCGGCACTAGTACAGTGTATATCCACCTTTCGCAGCAATGAAGGCTGCTATTCTCCCATGGAGACGATCGAAGAGATGCTGGATGTAGTCCTGTGGAACGGCTTGCCATGCCATTTCCACCTGGCGCCTCAGTTGGACCAGCGTTCGTGCTGGACGTGAAGACCGCGTGAGACGACGCTTCATCCAGTCCCAAACATGCTCAATGGGGGACAGATCCGGAGATCTTGCTGGCCAGGGTAGTTGACTTACACCTTCTAGAGCACGTTGGGTGGCACGGGATACATGCGGACGTGCATTGTCCTGTTGGAACAGCAAGTTCCCTTGCCGGTCTAGGAATGGTAGAACGATGGGTTCGATGCCGGTTTGGATGTACCGTGCACTATTCAGTGTCCCCTCGACGATCACCAGTGGTGTACGGCCAGTGTAGGAGATCGCTCCCCACACCATGATGCCGGGTGTTGGCCCTGTGTGCCTCGGTCGTATGCAGTCCTGATTGTGGCGCTCACCTGCACGGCGCCAAACACGCATACGACCATCATTGGCACCAAGGCAGAAGCGACTCTCATCGCTGAAGACGACACGTCTCCATTCGTCCCTCCATTCACGCCTGTCGCGACACCACTGGAGGCGGGCTGCACGATGTTGGGGCGTGAGCGGAAGACGGCCTAACGGTGTGCGGGACCGTAGCCCAGCTTCATGGAGACGGTTGCGAATGGTCCTCGCCGATACCCCAGGAGCAACAGTGTCCCTAATTTGCTGGGAAGTGGCGGTGCGGTCCCCTACGGCACTGCGTAGGATCCTACGGTCTTGGCGTGCATCCGTGCGTCGCTGCGGTCCGGTCCCAGGTCGACGGGCACGTGCACCTTCCGCCGACCACTGGCGACAACATCGATGTACTGTGGAGACCTCACGCCCCACGTGTTGAGCAATTCGGCGGTACGTCCACCCGGCCTCCCGCATGCCCACTATACGCCCTCGCTCAAAGTCCGTCAACTGCACATACGGTTCACGTCCACGCTGTCGCGGCATGCTACCAGTGTTAAAGACTGCGATGGAGCTCCGTATGCCACGGCAAACTGGCTGACACTGACGGCGGCGGTGCACAAATGCTGCGTAGCTAGCGCCATTCGACGGCCAACACCGCGGTTCCTGGTGTGTCCGCTGTGCCGTGCGTGTGATCATTGCTTGTACAGCCCTCTCGCAGTGTCCGGAGCAAGTATGGTGGGTCTGACACACCGGTGTCAATGTGTTCTTTTTTGCATTTCCAGGAGTGTAGTTAAAAGAGTGAATTCTATCGGGCTCTGCGGCTTTCCTCAGTTTTGACGATTTCATCTGCTTTTCATCGTCATTGACACTAATATCTGTTTCTGTGGTACGAAAATTAGATTGGGGCAGTAATCCAGGGTTCTCGTTTGTAAAGAGACGTTTCAAGACGAGGTTACGCATTTCTGCTTTTGCTTTGCTACCATCAGTTTCACTTCTCGTATCGTCCGTGAGTGTCTGGACACTAACTTTGCTGCTGCTAACAGTCCTCACATACGACCAGAATTACTTCGGGTTTTGCGAGACACGGGTGGAATGCTGACGCGCTGGCTCCCTCTGGGACCCACGACCGCCTGACCAAATGATTGTAAGCGACGCGGGACACAGGCTCCGCGGACACTTGAACGTCGGTGTTTCTCGCAGAAGACAACGTGAGGCGCCGAGAAGTAATGGCGGCAGGCGCACCACAACCACAACCGCAACCACGACCATAACCGGCGGAAAAGGGAAGCGCGCCCACCGCGTAAACACCGCGAGGCTGCGGACATGGATGGTGCGCAGTTTCGGCGTTTCGGCGGCTTCCGCGAGTGAAGGGCGCGCGCGTACACGAGCGGCCGCGCGGCTCCGGGCTCCGGGTCATAAATCATACGCGGCCATCGTTATTGTCCTTGGCGGAGCGGACCGCCTTGTTTTAGAAAGACTGTTTACGAAACGCAGCTCTTCCGCGGCGTGCCGTCATTCTTTATATGCACAGCGAGACTCGCGAACGCTGGCAGCGAGCATCAGTTTCGGAACACATCCCGTGACCTGGAAACCAGTCGGAATTTTAAAGCGGGTCGGCCCAACTTTTTTGTGTGACAAAATACCGTCAGATTTGAATCGCTAATAACTACGTGACCGACGATGCGCGAACAATGGCAGAGCCCACAACGGACAGATCGTGTCTGCACGTGTTGGTCGCGCAGTATTTGTTTTACCTGTGACGACAGTGTAGGCGCATGAGGGCGATTGTAACGAATTACACTACTGGCCATTAAAATTGCTACACCACGAAGATGACGTGCTACAGACGCGAAATTTAACCGACAGGAAGAAGATGCTGTGATATGCAAATGATTAGCTTTTCCGAGCATTCACACAAGGTCGGCGCCGCTGGCAACACCTACAACCTGCTGACATGAGGGAAGTTTCCAGCCGATTTCTCATACAAAAACAGTAGTTGACCGGCGTTGCTTCATGAAACGTTGTTGTGATGCCCCGTGTAAGGAGGAGAAATGCGTACCATCACGTTTCCGACTTTGATAAAAGTCGGATTGTAGCCTATCGCGATTGATGTTTATCGTATCGCGACATTGCTGCTCGCGTTGGTCGAGATCCAATGACTGTTAGCAGAATATGGAATCGGTGGGTACAGGAGGGTAATACGGAACGACGTGCTAGATCCCAACGCCCTCGTATCACTAGCAGTCGAGATGACAGGCATCTTATCCGCACGGCTGTAACGGATCGTGCAGCCACGTCTCGATCCCTGAGTCAACAGATGGGGACGTTTGCAAGACAACAACCATCTGCACGAACAGTTCGACGACGTTTGCAGCAGCATGGACTATCAGCTCGGAGACCGTGGCTGCGGTTACCCTTGACGCTGCATCACAGACAGGAGCGCCTGCGATGGTGAACTCAACGACTAACCTGGGTGCACGAATGGCAAAACGTCATTTTCTCGGATGAATCCAGGTTCTGTTGACAGCATCATGATGGTCGCATCCGTGTTTGGCGACATCACGGTGAACGCACATTGGAAGCGTGTATTCGTCATCGCCGTACTGGCGTATCACCCAGCGTGATGGTATGGGGTGCCATTGGTTACACGTCTCGGTCACCTCTTGTTCGCACTGACGGCACTTTTAACAGTGGACGTTACATTTCAGCTGTGTTACGACCCGTGGCTCTACCCTTCATTCGATCCCTACGAAACCCTACATTTCGGCAGGATAATGCACGACCGCATGTTGTAGGTCCTGTACGGTCCTTTCCTTTCTGGATACAGGAAATGTTCGACTGCTGCCCTGGCCAGCACATTCTCCAGATCTCTCACCAATTGAAAACGTCTGGTCAATGGTGGCCGAGCAATTGGCTCGTCACAGTACGCCAGTCACTACTCCTGATGAACTGCGGTATCGTGTTGAAGCTGCATGGGCAGCTGTACCTGTACACGCCACCCAAGCTCTGTTTGACTCAATGCCCAGGCGTATCAAGGCCGTTATTACGGCCAGAGGTGGTTGTTCTGGGTACTGATTTCTCAGGATCTATGCATCCAAATTGCGTGAAGATGTAATCACATGTCAGTTTTAGTATAATATATTTGTCCAATGAATACCCGTTTATCATCTGAATATCTTCTTGGTGTAGCAATTTTAATGGCCAGTAGTGTAGCTTCGCATTAAGTGATAAACTTGTGTAGCGTAGAAAGGCGTCTAGCGAGAACATTGATTCGGGTGTCATTGCCAACAGCTTACGAACCACTATAAGGATGCAAAGCGAGACAACAAAAATATTAAAATATAAGTGTAAATCGGTGTTAAACTGAAAATTGCATAATAGAGAAAAGCGTCGTCTCATATGACTCGGAAATATATTCGGAATTATATAAAACGGCACTGATAGGAAAGGTAGCGCAGGAAGGAATGCAAAAAGCCTAAGAAATCTAGTCCCGAGCAAATGCAAGAGCTACGGAAAAGTCGAAAAGAAATGAAAAGACGGTGCAAAGCCATTACGTAGCTGGCGCATCGGGCGTGCAGTCACCAACGACAGTATAAACTTTTAATTTACCTTTGCGTAACCGCTATACTACGGCGTATAACCACTGTATTAAAGATATTAAAGACTGTTAATTAAATTGCATATTAATGAGGAACACTTGTTATGATTTTATCACGATGTTCACGAAAAATCTGCGGTACGGATCCGAACTGCTCACACACAGAAACTTTTTCCGTGTCACGTACATTATCTCATTCGTCTCTCACCATCTTGCATAAGCCCTATCCGCTAGTACTCTGATACGTGGTTCTGCATAGACAAGACGGGTTGCTGGCACAACTGCCTAGAACTCAAGGTAATCCAGAGTGATCGAAACATGTAATCTAATTAAAAATGTGCAACTGAGATGGAACAAAAAGTGACAGATACCTTAAAGTTTTGTGGATTTAAATTAACAGTTGTTGTTGTTGTGGTCTTTAGTCCTGAGACTGGTTTGATGCAGCTCTCCGTGTTGCTCTATCCTGTGCAAGCTGCTTCATCTCCCAGTACCTACTGCAACCTACATCCTTCTGAATCTGCTTAGTGTATTCATCTCTTGGTCTACCTCTACGATTTTTACCCTCCACGCTGCCCTCCAATACTAAATTGGTGATCCCTTGATGCCTCAGAACATGTCCTACCAATCGATCCCTTCTTCTAGTCAAGTTGTGCCACAAACTTCTCTTCTCCCCAATCCTATTCAATACTTCCTCATTAGTTATGTGATCTACCCATCTAATCTTCAGCATTCTTCTGTAGCACCACATTTCGAGCCGGCCGCGGCGGTCTAGCGGTTCTGGCGCTGCAGTCCGGAACCGCGGGACTGCTACGGTCGCAGGTTCGAATCCTGCCTCGGGCATGGGTGTGTGTGATGTCCTTAGGTTAGTTAGGTTTAAGTAGTTCTAAGTTCTAGGGGACTTATGACCTAAGATGTTGAGTCCCATAGTGCTCAGAGCCATTTTTGAAACCACATTTCGAAAGCTTCTATTCTCGTCTTGTCCAAACTAGTTATCGTCCATGTTTCACTTCCATACACGGCTACACTCCATACAAATACTTTCAGAAATGACTTCCTGACACTTAAATCTATACTCGATGTTATCAAATTTCTCTTCTTCAGAAACGCTTTCCTCGCCATTGCCACTCTACATTTGATAACCTCTCTACTTCGAACATCATCAGTTATTTTGCTCCCCAAATAGCAAAACTCCTTTACTACTTTAAGTGTCTCATTTCCTAATCTAATTCCATCAGCATCACCCGACTTAATTCGACTACATTCCATTATCCTCGTTTTGCTTTTGTTGATGTTCGTCTTATACCCTCCTTTCAAGACACTGTCCATTCCGTTCAACTGTTCTTCCAAGTCCTTTGCTGTCTCTGATAGAATTACAATGTCATCGGCGAACTTCAACGTTTTTATTTCTTCTCCATGGATTTTAATACCTACGCCGAATTTTTCTGTTGTTTCCTTTACTGCTTGCTCAATATACAGATTGAATAACATCGGGGAGAGGCTACACCCCTGTCTCACTCCCTTCCCAATCACTGCTTCCCTTTCATGCCCCTCGACTCTAATAACTGCCATCTGGTTTCTGTACGAATTGTAAATAGCCTTTCGCTCCCTGTATTTTACCCCTGCCATCTTCATAATTTGAAAGAGAGTATTCCAGTCAACATTGTCAAAAGCTTTCTCTAAGTCTATAAATGCTAGAAACGTAGGTTTGCCTTTCCTTAATCTAGCTTCTAAGATAAGTCGTAGGGTCAGTATTGCCTCACGTGTTCCAACACTTCTACGGAATCGAAACTGACCTTCCCCGAGGTCGGCTTCTACCAGTTTTTCCATTCGTCTGTAAAGAATTCGCGTTAGTATTTCGCATCCGTGACTTATTAAACTGATAGTTCGGTAATTTTCACATCGGTCAGCACCTGCTTTCTTTGGGATTGGAATTATTATATTCTTCTTGAAGTCTGAGGGTATTTCGCCTGTCTCACATATCTTTGCACACCAGATGGTAGAGTTTTGTCAGGACTGGCTCTCCCAAGGCCGTCAGTAGTTCTAATGGAATGTTGTCTACTCCCGGGGCCTTGTTTCGACTGAGGTCTTTCAGTGCTCTGTAACAGGAACTAAATCCAGGAGAAATCGATGTAATAACCGTGAGATATTGACCAACATTTTCTGTAATTACTGTTTCCTAGCGATCAAGCAATGAATATAAAGTCAGGCATATGCGTTGTGTTTGAATAGATTCAGCCAAATTTGCAACACTATGTCTTCCACTTTAGCGTTTCTTGTATTGGGTGCCTGGGGTTCTCCGGAAATTTATGTCCCTTTTTTCATAACATTCATTACAGTACTCTTTAAAAAAAGGAGACCTCTACGATTTTTTCTAAAGAAACAGAGTAAGAGCTAAACCGCACTTCCTCTTTCTAATCTGGACAGTCAGCACGAATGCGACACAGACAGCTGTATTTACGAGAGAACAGACGCAACCCAACAACGAGGGAACGACTGCACAAGGCGACTCAGACGGCCACACTTGCCTTTCTCACAGTGTACCCGCATCCACATCAGCCCGTACCCACTCACTCAGCTGTTATCAGAAAAGTAAGATACGATATGCTTTGTAAAATATCTGAATGCTTGGGTGCATGTCAGCGAAACTTCATACACTTGTACAACCACACCTTTGGCGGGTATGAAAATGGTTAAGAGTTCTCCTTCTCTGTGGTGTTAGAAGGGCCGCCAGGGTGCATCGGCGTCTTTCGTGTGCTATGTTGTTACCGATCCTGGCAGAGTATATTAGAGGCGTGAAAACTGGAACGTACATTATTTTTCCACATAACCTCCCTGCACTTTAACGCACTTTATCCAAAGTTTCTACAAGTCTTTTGATTACGCTGAAAAATCCTTTTTTATTTGCACCTGTAACTTATTTGCACCGCATCAACGACTTCTGCATCCGTTGCAAATCTTCTTCCTTCCTCTGAGCGCTTCCTTCAATGGTCCAAACAGAAGAAAGTCGCTTGGAGCCGGGTCTGGACAGTATGGCGGGTGTTCCAGCAACTGGAATCCCAACTGCTTTATTGTGTCGGCCGTCCGTTTGGGCAGAACGTGGCCAAGCGTTATCTTAAGTGAAGCAGTGAGAGTACGCTACGTGTTGCGAGCTTCACACGCTCAGAGGCCGGTAATGGAGGCGTGTGGAGGCCGGAGCGATTGATTAATGCCGCGGCGCAAATTGGGAGCGAGGCTGGCTACGTCCAGAGCATGAGCTGGAGGCTGGACCCTGTCTGAAAGTCTGGAATTAAACACAGCCACATGCTGCGGGCGGGGCAGTGTCCGTATAAGGCGGGGGGCACCAGGGAGTGCAACGAAAAAAGGAGGGTACGGTAATGTAGCAAGCAGTAACGCACTGGAAGGCCCCTCCTTCCCTCCCGAACAGAAAATACGTGCCTCTTCTGTCCTCCAATGAAAAGCTACAAACTTTATTGGTCGGGTACGGTCAGTTAGAAAACTGGTTGGCTGCTAATGGATTGCGCGTTCCAGCTGTCAAGATAAATGTAGCCACCTTTGGCACGCGGCAGGTACCGTAGGACACAACACAAATGAATATAAATGCACGGTTCTGCGCTATTAAGAGCCAAATCAATTTATGAGGAAAGAAAATGCTCGTATCTCTGAATGCCTCAGTGAAATGAAATCATAATGCGGTAGACTAAGATCGCATATAAGTGACGGGAAGCGAACGAAAATAGCCGTTCTCAGCCATCTATGGCTCGATGCTCTTCAGCGAAAGTAGTTTAAAATAAATCTGTCTTCAAACTACGAATAAATTACTTCCGCAGCATAAATATCTGACTAGCGCTTGTTGGGAGCCGTGCAACACTGGATGAGTATGGATTGAATTTAATAAAGTGTAATTTACATACAGAATTTGTTAGTCGATCTATGGAGTATGAATGATTACAAAAAACTAGGACTTCTTTTATGAATGACTGCAGCTCCAGTAAGAAAGAACGGATATTGTAAATTAGTAATAATACCACGCCACGGAGAGTCGGTGACACACCAGTGTTGGGTCTTCCGTGCTAAAAATGATGTCGCAAGCTGAAAGACAAGTGCGAACCGCCTGGCTTCCCCTAGCTTCTGCCTTAAAAATTTGAAGGCAGTGCCTTCTTTTATTACACAGATGACACTAATATGAACATCGAGTCTTCGGTCGCAAATCTTTACACATTTTTTACATAGAAATAGTTTTTTTCGAAATGGGTATTAAAAGTTTCGTCAACATCAGTTACTATCTGGTGAGATTAACGTACATTTAATGACTTTCTCGTTAAGAACGGTAATTAGTACAAAAAAACAAAGAAGGAAAATGAGTTACAAAATGCAGTTATTAAATGACAGAAGTATACATCGTAAATGGATTCTGCAGAATATTTCACAAAAAACAGAGAGAGGCGATGATTGAACCACAGACAGGGAAGAAGGCCAGAAGTAATACATGGCAGTGTACTGAGGAACACAGAATACACTCACTACTGAAAGGGAGCACGACCATTATGGATGGCGGGATATCGCAAGTAAAATTAGGACAATTCCAAAGATATAAATGCAAAAGGTATTTTTAAAAAGGGGAACCGAACTGGCACATCATACTACAGAGCTTTAAACGTGTTAAGTATTGGACAGTACTCACACACAAGAATGCTGAAACAAAGAATGAGAGCTAGTAACGAAACAAAACTTAATGAAAACCAAAATGGCTTCCAGAAATAACGGTGGTATATAGATACTATATTTTCAATTATTTGCTTTACATTACCCTTCATCAACAGTACAAAACAGTTGTAGTTACATTCAACGAATTTAAAACAAGGAAATGAAAGTAATGTTATGTAGAGAAAACTACGCATGTAGAATGGTAATAAGACATCAAATTCCTTATTTTAACTACCAAGGAAGAGATGAAAGTAAAGATGTTCTAGTTGAAATGTTTTTAGGGGTATGCGATTTTGTTCTGTTGCGTAACGGGCTCTTCATTAGCTGTCGACAAGGGCTGTCGATGAATTTATTTTGGCATTTTCGTGACGTGAGATTGAATTTTGTCATTACGGATTTCATTTTGAAGTAATAGCTGTATAATAACGCTTTTGTGGGCGTTCCTCTCACACGCAAAGCAGCTATTTATATTTATTATTTTTCTAATAGTAATATAATATTATGAGGTCACAGTAAGTTATTCCAATTTTATTTTTGCAGGTATGAAAACACATTTATAACATAAAAACACTCAAACATTTGAGGTAAAATCTTTTTCATTGTATAATTATGGTTGATTATTACGTCATCTGCGCCGTTCAGTTGCAAGTAGGGCACATTTCAGGCCTGGACTAGCCTCATCAGTTGTACACCTTAGTTCTGCAATTAAAAATAAGTGTTTTGTAAAATAAAGAACCACCACCTTCAGGCACGATGCCTTCAGGTGCCTTGACAGTATACACAAAAAAATTTTCCCGAAATTTAGGTTAATTCTGGCCTGGCAAGATTACATTCGTATATTACAAAGTGGTACATTGGAATATATATTTACAAATCTATGACAAATCGAAAATTACCTTACTATTTCAGCAGTAGACGCATGGTTTTGAAGTATACTATGAGTACATATATACCGTTTTGGTTATACGGTACATTTGTAAACATAAGTCAAACCAGGTCAACGAATTTCAAACGTGAAGATGCTGCACTTCTACGAATATACAGGTGTTACTATTTCAAAGAAGATACAGAAATGTTCAACAAGTTTTCGGAAGATTTTTCTTTGTGTAACATTAGTTATAACTGTTCTAGTACACCAAGTTTTTCACCAGTCGTAAAAAGCTGACTAGTAGCCCCCAAGGCTCTAAATGCATCGTGTGTTGAAATAAAATCAGGGCTGTGACTGGAAGCGGCTGTTCTTTATTTTACGAAAGTAGTACAGTTACAGATGAAACACTGCCAACACTGAATGAAATTAAACAATGTTTTGTAATTAAAAGCTTATAAATCACGGCATTTGAGAAAAAGGAAGCAATTAATTAATATGATAACCAAAAACTACCACTTCCACTTGCAGTATACAAAATCAGAGATGAATTCCGTCTATAGTGGAAACTGGAAATAATATGCCAACAACGATCTTTTGTAAAGACCAACGACACAAAAGATAAGTAAAAATATGTTGAACTTGCTGTTCTCAGATTTTTCTTAAACAGTATAACACACTCGGTATGTGGAGTAAAATGCAATTAGAAAAGAAATTTAAACGCTTGGGTGAGAACGGTAGGGGTTAGTCATTGTACGTAACAATTCTACGTAATTTGAAATGGAAAAGAGGAATAGAATATCAATTAGAAGTTAATAATTTTATGTCCGTGTGAGATTCTTTATGGATGCGAAATATAGGTAATGGAAAAGAGAAAAATATTCTTATCTAGCCAGTTAATGTTAGATTTCCCACGGAAACAAAGAACTTTCATTACTGGATAAGACACGAGAGAAAATAATCAGAGGCGAGTGTAAAATATCTTGTGTCATTGCATGGAGTAATTAACAAGAAAAATGGTTCAAATGGCTCTGAGCACTATGGTACTTAACTTCTGAGGTCATCAGTCCCCTAGAACTTAGAACTACTTAAACCTAACTAACCTAAGGACATCACACACATCCATGCCCTGGGCAGGATTCGAACGTGCGACCGTAGCGGTCGTGCGGTTCCAGATTGTAGCGCCTAGAACCGCTCTGCCACCCCAGCCGACTAATTAACAAAGTGGTAGATAGGAATTGAAAGATCATGTAAAAAAGATCGCAGGGTAAGAACGTAGTAAAACCAATTTAACAATGCAATGCAATGGGGGGATCAGATAGTGGTACAATAAGTACCCTCCGCCACACACCGTAAGGTGGCTCGCGGAGTATAGATGTAGATGTAGATATCAGTGTGTGACAGGAGTAATGGAACACTAAATAAGATTAGCGGGTAATACCCTGAACAGATTAAAGGGAAGAAAAGTAATATGGGAAAGCAGAGAATGTTGATGGTTGATGATGGACAGGTATTCGTCCTCTGACTTACGCGCTCATGGATTTGGAAGTTCATACAGATAAAAGTATAGCAGATTTGCAATCCAAAACATTATTTTATTAAAGTTCGTGAATACTCGTTTGAAGACTGTTGGTTTTTGTTCACATAAATGCAATTTAGAACGCTGACAATGTGAAACGCTGTTGGCGCCAAATCGTGACCATGTAGCGTTGATTCGCATATCCCAGTGCCAGTAGCTGTTATCGAATTATTTTTTTGGAGCGCCAGGAGTTAGAGTCTGGTGCTCGCAGCCAGAGGGCTAAGGCGTATGTGGAGGAGGACGATCGAGAAAAGGGGTAGAAACTGAACTTCTGTTAATACAGGCGGTCATGGTTGATAATAATTTCATATTAGGCAGATGAAATGAAGCAGATTGTACAGCAATGGCTAAATGCAAGTCATTACTGTGAATCTGTGAACTAGGTGACATGGAATTTCTTAGTCTTTCTTGTGAAACAATAAACCGTGTTGTTAAAACGGGTCGTGAGACCTGCTCGTACAGCGTTACACACAGAACGCAAGTCTGCGAGAAGAGGGTGGGAACCAGATATGGTTCCAGTCAGCGCAGCGGATTAACGACCGCGGTCTAGCACACCTGCCCGGCCTGAGTGCGGTTTCTAGGCTGTTTTCCACACTTGTTTAGGCAAATGCTGGGCTGGCACCCAAATTCTCCGTCAGAGGATAGAGACGCAAACAGTTGAAATACGATCACACACAACCCCAGACAGATCAGGCACGCGATTACCCTATCTCAGGTTACCCTGACGCCTGTGGCATCAGGGAGGCCATACGGCCACAAAGATAAATATAAAAATTAAATAATAAAATAAATTTTCCAAAATCCCGACGTCCCCGGGAAGCGGAAGAACAAACATTCAATCTTTAATGTAGCGCCGTGCACAAAAGTCCATTGCGGTTAAATCCGATGATCGTGTAGACCACCTCCGATCCAAGTCGGCACCTTCATACTGAGATAAGCGACCACGTCACAACAATAATGCGTGGAACGCCGTCGTGCTGGGAAATAAATTCTGTGCCCAAATCCTGTTGTAACTGGCGCATTAGATAATGTTCAAGCATGTCCAGGTAAGATATGCTGCGTGTTACACACCCAGTTTCGGTAAAACGATTTTACCAGTTAACAACAGTTTGGCTTTGAGGTGGCGACTTGCGATATTTAGTTCTGAATTGTTTGTGAACTGTAGTAGCGGATCTGGATCCACGAAACAGTAAACGATACTGCACACGCTGTGCACTGTTACAGGACTCCGTGATGACTGTTGGAATAACTCATTTGCGCATGCCATCTAGTGGGAACGCCGCGAACTAACAGTGTTGAGCGGGAATGAAACTTGAAGATATACTGCCCTCAGTGCTGTTATCACACATTCCTGTTAGCTATTTGCCCTTTTCACAATTAAATGCTACTTTTTTATAACTAATTTGTAAAGATCCTTTAATATGGATCGTGTCATTTCTTAGCACCCAACCTTTAACTTTGTCTGATATCGCAGCAACAGGACTACTAACAAGGGAACCTCCCCATCGCATCCCCCTCAGATTTAGTTATAAGTTGGCACAGTGGATAGGCCTTGAAAAACTGAACACAGATCAATCGAGAAAACAGGAAGAATTTGTGTGGAACTATGAAAAATTAAGCAAAAGATACAAACTGAGTAGTCCATGCGCATGATAGGCAAGAATAAGGAAAGCCCTAGCGTAGGAGTGCCGTGGTCCCATGGTTAGCGTGGATAGCGCGAGCAGCTGCGGAACGTAAGGTCTTTGGTTCAAGCCTACGCTCGGGTAAAAGTTTACCTTTTTATTTTCAGTTTATGTAACAAATGCTTATGTTTTCGTCACTTTTTTGGGAGTGATTATCACATCCACAAGAAAACCTAAATCGGGCAAGGTAGAAGAATCTTTTTACCCATTCGCCAAGTGTACAAGTTAGGTGGGTCGACAACATATTCCTGTCATGTGACGCACATGCCGTCACCAGTGTCGTAAAGAATATATCAGACGTGTTTTCCTGTGGAGGAATCGGTTGACCTATGACCTTGCGATCAAATGTTTTCGGTTCCCATTGGAGAGGCACGTCCTTTCGTCTACTAATCACACTGTTCTGCGGTGCGGTCGCAAAACACAGACACTAAACTTATTACAGTGAACAGAGACGTCAATGAACGAACGGACAGATCATAACTTTGCAAAAATAAAGAAAATAAACCTTTCACCCGAGGGAAGACTTGAACCAAGGACCTCTCATTCCGCAGCTGCTCACGCTACCCACGGGACCACGCCGCTCCTGAGCTCAGACTACCCTTGATGTTGCCTATCTAGCACATGGACTACCCAGTTTGTATATTTTGCTTATTTTTTCGTAGTTCCACACAACTTCTTCCAGTTTTCTCGATTGATCTGTGTTTATTTTTTCAAACCTATCCACTGTGCCAACTTATAACTAAATCTGAGGGGGGGTGCGATGGGGAGGTTCCCTTGTAAGTGCTCGGAAGGGCGGTGACACGCGATTTCGTTCGTTGCAATTAGAGACAGAATACCATAGAGAGGCAACACCGTGACGACAGTGAAGCAAACTGAACAACCCGTCGCCATGTTTTTATGATGCCAGAAGAAATGAGCGTGGTAAAGGACAGTGGTAAGCAAAGCGTCAAATAATTATGAAATAGCATACAGGTGTTCTTGTTTAGCAATTACGGCCCGAAGCTAAATTACCCCTCATTTCGTCTGACATCACTTGATATATGTACATCGTCTTTCAGAAATGATTTAATACACACAGTGAACCCAAAAACTCCATTCCCGGTCGATCTATTGCGTGACATTCAGAATAAGAAGACATGGTCTGAAAAATTCAGTTCAGGGTCAGTCTTCGAGTGGTTTACTGTACATAAGATATATCGAATACAGAAAAATTCCAGAATTAGTTGCGAACATCTGTAACCCACGAGTTCCGGAGAACCGAGTTACAAGAAAAATCTTTTAGGAAAAAGTTTGCTTTTAAGTTAATTGTACGTAGCATATAGTTAAAACTGAATTTGGAACGAGTGAAATAAACTGTGTTTTACGTAGATCAAGGACGGAAACTCTGACTTACAGATCAATTAAATTACGACCTAACCCCCACAGCCAGTCGAATATACAGCTACAGTAAGTTGTTGTATTACCGTAACTTTATGAAATTAATACTTAAGACAGTACATAGCTAAAGTAGCGCACTCCTCAATTAGCTGATCATCTGCTCATTATGTATATAGAAAGTTTGTAAAATGACTAACTATGAACAAAACGTTATCAAAATTGTTTTATAGATTAACTTACACTTTTTACTTCGCATACAAAGAGCTCCTGTTATAATTAGATGTAAGTATGTGCACACAGGAAATTATAGGTTTTCTGATTATAATCCATGTTTTCTAATTTGAAAGTATACTTCATTTAAAATGTCCAGAAAGCAATAAAAACAATTATTGGAGCAATGGGTATTGCAGCCACCAAAAACTGAGACACTTACTTGATAATGCTCATACATAAAAAAGACGTAATTACCATATTTTTCCATCCAGCAACTGTGTTTTTTTTCTAACAAAATCTTACGATCTTATGGTCCTGATGTTTCGGAAGTTTTACAAGTTATGATGCAAGCCTTTGTAGGGATTCTCCATCGCCACAAAATTCTCGAAGTATCATATCGCTTAAGGTAAATGGCAAGAAGAACTTGGATGAAACAAGCTTACATGAACAGACCATGGAGAGCAGAACGGCAATCGATTACGAAATCCGTGGTTTTATTACAGGAGATCTAGATTGCAAGTATTACTTAATCATCTTCAGAGAATATAACAACATTTCATCTTAGATTCCCGTACGCCCTACACCACCAATATTGTTTACTACGTGACACGTTGGACTAATATCACCTGCTGTTATATGCAGTGAAGATGAGCATGTAATAGTTGAAATCTAGATCTGCTGTAATAAAACGACGGAGTACGCGAGAGATTGCTGTTCTTTTTCCAGTTGTCTACATTCAACGGACGCTGTTCACAACTGGATCATACGGATTCCAATCTGATTAAAACACACCAATGCACTTAAAATACAGCACAGTTTCAGAACATGTGTAAAAATATGTACACAGAGCTTCAATTTTCTTTCGAAAGATGTGCATGCATTTATACTCTGAGCACACGGCAAGCACAATTCCGAAAAAGGACTTCGGCTTTTGAGTAACTTACAGCGCCATAAACGAATTCCCTCGCTTTCGGAACAATCGTTGAAATATGGCCCTTAATATTACGGCGAGTCACCGCAGGGAGCGCTGAATAACGTGCCACAGCTTGTGTGTATAGTCCACTCCTTTGGTGCAATCGTCCGACCGGCTTGGTTGATGTAAGCCCATTTCAAGTCAGCACAAAGACCAGAAGGCGGTGTTATAATTTTGACCACAATCTTTCGTAGACTATACAGTTACTCCACTTACCTTGGAGTTTCGTATATGAGAGACTTTGCTGTAGAGTGGAGGAAGGGGTGGAGCTGTACACGACAAATATTGTTTACTACGTGACACTTTGGACTGATGTCACCTGTTGGTATATGCACTGAAAATGACTATGTAACAGTTGAAACCTAGATCTGCTGTAGTTACCAATCTGATTGAAATACATCAATGTGCACAAAACACAGCACAGTGGAACATCCCCTTACAAAAATTTGTGAATGACAGTGCTGGTAAACCTCTTACGTTATTTAATTTTCAAACAGCTGGGCAAAAGTGAACGTTCTCAGACATTTCTCTCTTTACTTATTCTGATCATCACTAAACTGACACACAATATTTTTAGTGCAACGCAATCTGACTTTCAATAATCCCTACAAAAGAATGGCCCTGACTAACAATAACGTATACCTTTCATGAATCACTTACCTCACAAAAATCTTCGTTACTCGAACTACTGCAATACAGCGAGCACCAAAACTGCCTGCTAAATAAAAGATTCTAACTACTGAAGGCACTAACTACTGATAGGCATAGTTAGCAAATGAAAGATTTTGATAGAGAACAATCAATGTATTTACCTTAATAGTGTTCAAAAGTCATTATATATATATATATATATATATATATATATATATATATATATATATATATATATATATATCAGTTCATGACATACGGTCTTACAAATTTCCTTTTTCTGACGGACATACGTCCAGATCGTCCGCTCTCAAAATCCTGGCATCTCTCTCCCCACATCCACCACTGCTGGCGGCTCACCTCCAACTGCACAACGCTACGAGCTGTTCACATCCGACTGACCAACACTACTGTACAATAGCAAATATTCCAACAATGCAAACCAACCACAGGCTGCGCACAGCACAGTCGGTGATTTTCATACAGAGCGCTACGTGGCGTTACCAACATAAAAACCTAAACAGCCTACTTACAACAGTTTCAAAACATACGTAAAAATGTGTTCGAGTACACCTATCTTCGGTTGGCCGTGCGGTCTAACGCACGGTTTTCCGGTCGGGAAGGAGCGCCGGTCCCCGGCACGAATCCGCCCGGCGGATTTGTGTCGAGGTCCGGTGTGCTGGCCAGTCTGTGGATGGTTTTTAGGCGGATTTCCATCTGCCTCTGCAAATGCGGGCTGGTTCCCCTTATTCCGCCTCAGCTACACTATGTCGGCGATTGCTGCGCAAACAAGTTCTCCACGTACGCGTACACCACCATCACTCTACCACGCAGGCATAGGGGTTACACTCGTCTGGTGTGAGACGTTCCCTGGGGGTCCACCGGGGGCCGAACCGCACAATAACCCTGGGTTCGGTGTGGGGCGGCGGAGGGGTGAAGTGGACTGCGGTAGTCGTCGTGGGGCTGTGGACCACTGCGGCTGCGGCGGGGCCGGAGCCTCTCCGTCGTTTCTAGGTCCCCGGTTAACATAACATAACACCAGTCTTCAATTTTCTTTGGAGAGACGTGCGTTCATTTATATCTTAAGCACAATTCCGAAAAGAAATTGAGCAGTTGTTTAGCCTACATTACCGTAAACGGCCTCTCTCGCATGAAACAACCGTCGAAGGCCTTCGTAAAACATGGCGCGTAATAGTACGGCGTTGCGCCGCAGCGAACACTGATAAACGTGCCACACAACCTACGTGTATAGTCAACTGCTTTGGCTGCATATATCCGATCGGCAAGGTAGATGTAAGGGCATTTCAGGCCAGTACAAAGACCAGAAGGCGATCTTGCAATTTTAAGCGCAATCTTTCACAGAGTATAAAATTCCTCAGGTAATCTTGGAGTTTCATTGTTGAGTGGACGAGGGGGGGGGGGGGGGGGAGGCGCTCGCTTCCAAGGCGCACCGCTCGGAGAGCGCGGACGTCAAGCTGAGAGACGGAGATGTGGTGGCGCACGCGCCGAGATACCAGCGCGGCCCCCGCGTGACGAGCGCGCAGCCCTGACCGGACTCGCAATCAGATTCCAGTTCTGGAAGCGCCGGTGACGCCAGCGGCCTTCCAGCGCGCAGGCGGACTTTGCAGGGATCTTCCCGGAAAGGGCCTCCGTCTCTGATGTAGATTTTTGGGCGCCGTAAATCGTCAGATTCAACTGTCCAGTGCTCAGAAAGCAGAGAACCCGAGGTTTTCTTTTCCTTTCGTTAATAAGTTTTACTCGTGCGTCTTCAGGGCTCGTGTCTGTATAATTAAAAACCTGGAGAGCTTCCAGCAATACTGGGAAGTTAACAGTCTAACTTGTACTCCGTGGCTACACACAGTAGGAACAAATTTCTTTCTGGCTGTAGAACAAATGCAAAAAAATCCCAACTTACGACGGAGGGACAACGACGTTCGTCTTATGAACTTAACGCGAATGGCGGATGAGCTACAGCAGTATGGAACCTCGGAGAAGTTACTGTGGACACGAGCGGACCGAGGCATCCGACAAAACGAGTTGGTGGGAACTCCAAGCGAAGGACGCATTGCGTTATGGGCACACGCTCGTCACCTGTTTCAGTGCATCCAACCACACCTCTCCACTTAAGTGGGCCTCGACGTCATGGCCTGTAGGTTTTACTAGTATTTTGAAATTTAATTCTTCAAAAGCTTTAATAGATATTGGAAAGAAACTTTAACCAAGCAATTAGTGTATTGTGACCTGCGTGTGAAAAAATTTAATAAATGTGGAATACGTAGTGAAGTGAATATTCATTTTCATCTTATGTTTATTTTTTTAATTTATTTTATGGCCTTCATTGGACCACTCTAGTCAAAAATACAAAGTTGTAAACAAGTTGTTACACAGGCATACAATTTGGCTCAACAATAACTTAATATGATATTTAGGTAATATAATTATTAGAGTCTATTCTTATATGAAAGGTGTTTTGATCTTCTGTCTGCCCAATATTTCTTCATTCTTTCAGATATTTTCTTTTTTTCTTCATCTGAGACCACTCTTCCTGTACTCCTTTTATTGATTTTCATTTGTGGTCTGGTTTGTGGGTCTTGCAGTATTCTGGTTTTCTCGGTCTTGTTTTTTAGGTCATCTATTGTAATTTGGAGTTATTTTATATCTTCCTTTATTTCTGTGATCCATTTAATGTCGGTCTTGCTATTCCACAAATTTTGTATATTTTTTTACTAATTCTGTTTTCTGGAGTTCTCATCAGATGTCCAAAGAATGAGATGCGTTTCTTCTTAATCGTGCTCATGACTGGTTCTATTTTCTTATATACTGTTTCATTTGATGCTATTCTCCAATGTCCATTTATTTTATACTGTTTATTTATACATGTGCTAATTATTCTTCTTTCTATTTTTAGTATTCTGTCAATTTCTGCTGTATTTGTTGTTTTGAAATAGTTTCAGCTGAATACGTTATTTCTGGTTGTGTAACTGTTTTATAGTGTTTTAATTTTGCATCTATAGATAGGCTTTTTTTGTTGTATGTAGTTTTGGTAATGTAATTTGCGTAGTTCCGTTTTTTTATTCTATTCTGCCATGATGACTTCTCAATTAGACTGTATGTTATTATTTCGCCTAAATATTTAAATTTATCAACAATTTTGGTTTCCTGTTCTCCTATTGTAATTTTGTTTACAAGTGGTGGATCAGTTAGCATAATCTCCGTTTTTTCAAATGATATTCTAAGTCCTACTTTCTCTGCTATTTCTTGTAGTGATTTCACTTGTTGCCTGGCTTCACCTTATGTACTGAATTACGTGTAATTTTTATTTTAGATACAGTACACTTCCACAGTATTCAAAGTAAAACGACAAAACAAATTGTATTCTTATAGACTAATTATTAACTTGTCGAAACAGTAAAAATCGAACATTTACCAGTTTGGTGCTTTATGTATTTTAAACAAATGTTTTTCAGAACTCAATTTTTTCTCCTAATAATTGAAGAACATACGACATACACCAACTTAAAATATTTAATATATTGTTGAACAGTGTGGTTCACTTTGTAGTCAAGCACTATATTATTATTCACGAAAAATTTTGTTCTTCCTGCTTTGATACTGGATGAGACAATGATACCTAAGTATGCAAAAACTTTGATTACAGGAAACAGAAAATGAAGATTTGCATGTCATTTTCTTCTGATTGATAACATGTCAAAACATTCCAGCTCCAAAATCTGGTTGTTTCTGAATGTCCTTTTATATTCTTTAATTTTCTTTTTTTGTCATTCTGGCCTGTTTTGTCATGGTATCAGCAGTTTTTTTCAGCTTCAGCGACGTGTTGTCTTTCCACTTGTAGCAGCCCACTTTTCATGTTGTCCCCAGTTTTGACGCC
Organism: Schistocerca nitens; assembly: GCF_023898315.1. NCBI lineage: Eukaryota > Metazoa > Arthropoda > Insecta > Orthoptera > Acrididae > Schistocerca > Schistocerca nitens. Next base: position 21,781,718 of record NC_064622.1, read on the forward strand.
TAGCCTGCTCATCGCTTTTAACCTACCCATTACTCTCTCGTTAAAATGTATCATGGCGTCCATCACACAAATCTTACAACCTGACATGCCAACAGAAACAGTTTTCGACAAGCATTCCCAAATGCAACTAACGAAACTATCATTCGGATTCTGTGTTTTTCCATGTAAATGTTTTTCCAGGAGTTCAGTATCTGAAAGATCTCTGTATGTTGGCTTCAGTTCCACCACAGCAGTTTCTGGACTGTGGTGTACATGTGTATGTTTTTGTCCCTTTGCTTCACACGTATTATACTTGCATCATATTGTGTTTCCTTTCTGGCAGAGGCTATGCTACGGGTGATCGTCAATGGATATCCTGTGAAACAAAGTTGCCCAGATTGCTTTTCTCATCTCACTGACATTTTCTTCGCTGTTTCTCCTGATGGCTAGTCCATAATATTCTGTGAGGTTTTCTATTCTGATTTCATGAGTCTACCTTATACACCAATTGCTTTGACATCAGAGAGTTTTCCTGCCGCGTCCTTGCAAAGTTTCGTCAGTCTTTCTCCCATTCTCTTCTGCACCTGTCCTATACATTCCATTTTTTTTTAGATTCTGTTTCTCCATGTCGTGTACCAGCCACAGGACTATTGAAACTTTTAGAGCCACCAGCACCAAGGTAGTGGATGTATCACACCACGTTCAGCAGTTGACCTGCTAAAAACAGAGCCTGCTCCCTTGCTTTCTGTACCACCACTGTACCCTTCAGAGTTTTATCACGTTTGTGTTCATTTACCTTATTGGTACGACCTTGCCAGTGTTTTGTCAGACATTCATAGTCCAGCACCTTGTCTGTATCTGCAGAGGTAACTGTAACAATTCCATTCAGCGATATGTGGTCTCTCTTCTGTCAGGAACCATCCAATGAAGCAACAGTATCAGTAGACTGACAAATATCTGCAGTTTCTTCCGGCGCCTTCTTCATAGATGTTCCACTGACTTGTATTAGGGCGTTATGCAAATGTTTATAACACTTTTCAAGCTTTACAAATGGCGGTAGGAGATCCATCATAGCACAAAATTTCTGGACAGCTTTTCTTCCCTTCTCAATACACCGAATGACATAAGCAAGGCAAATACTCGCTTCACTATATTTTTTGCATGTTGCAGGAGATGTAACTGTGTAACTGTGCATTTCGTTACTTTACACACACGACATTTCACTACAGTTCTGCTCGATAGGACTCTTCCCTTACTTATATCCTAACTAAGCCTAACGGATTTCTCGGCCTAAACTTACCTCGCTGTAACGTAAAAATTTCTTCATTTTTACAGTTTTCAACATCGCGCTTGTGTTTTATTCCCGTAAAATTTACAACAGCAATTAAACTTCTTCGTTTTTGGTATTTTAGATTGCAGCCTCCCCAAAGATAATTGTATAATAACCTCCCAACAGTAAAAAATATAATTCTCTAATTCACATTCAGCGTAACCTCCCAATAGTAAAAATATGTATATTGCATTTACATTTAGTGTAACCTCCCCATCAAAAAATATAATTATATCTCATTCACATTCAGTGTAACTACCCAACAGATAAATTGCGTTACCTACCAATAATACAATGTGACTAACCTCTCAATAAAATTGTGGCTCACTTATAACCTTTTAATAATTGACTGTGAATTTGAACTGGTAAATTTTGGACGTCAGCAGTGCTGCGTCATGGCCCTGAAAGGTCACTCTGAATAAACTGATAATTCTTACGTCAATAAGGTCGCCGGATAACGCCTATATATCTGCTCCTATAAGAAATTTTTCTGGCACAGCCCAGTGCAATGCTGGCCGATAGATTTGTCATGTATAAAAAGAACAACTGCGTTTTTCTTTACAATAATTGGGATGACCATGGATTGGAGAAATTAGTAAATTCTTTAAATTGAGATGAATGATTGTCAAAAGTTAATTTTTATAAGAAAGATTATTATTAAGAGATTTTTTAAACATTTACATGGGACTTGGTATAACAATAATACATATGCGCGAGGCTGCTTTTACCTTATACTGCAACGCTGAGGCTCCAACATCGCTACCCACGACCGGCCCAGCCAACTCCATACACCACACACGACTGCTGACTACAACTTACTCCTACTGCCACACAGTTCCTACTGCAGACAACACTGCCCTCTGGTCTGAGATTCTCTTACAGCTTACATATCGCAGGCAGCGCGTGAGCAATCCATCGAAATTACATCTGCTCGGGTGCGCTAGTAACAAATTCCTTAATAATGGACCTCTTACAAGATGTAAAATGGTTAAAATACGCAGTCACAGCACAAGTTTACAACACGAATGCTTGCGAATGTAAGTAAATTCAAGCACTCTGTTTGAATCGACAGAAATATCGATTGCAATAAATCCCTGCTCATAGTGCACCGACATTCACATAAGCCACATTATAGAGTCGATTTGCTGGTCAAGGATATTAGACGAGTTGTTGTGGAAACAGCAGCGCAAAAATTAAATAATGAGACTTTGTAGGCAAGGCTTTGTCTGTGACAGCTAGGCGTTCACGCACCGCATCTGCCTTAACAAAGGCATTTAAACACAAAAAGTATATATTTTTAGAATCTGGAGGAATCGGAGAATTTTATTAAATAAAAAAAATCCCGTTTTTCGGCCCCTCATGACGTCCAGATGTCCTTAAAGCGAGGGGAGGTAACTCGTTCAGTAATGTGTGGAAAGAACCCAGTGACACAGTGACACAGAGGCAACCAACGCCATCGCTTGCGGCAGAGATGTCAGCAGTACCTGAACGCACATCTCTGACCTCAAAACATGGAACTGCGGCACGCTTGGAGACTCTTGTCACTTACATAGGCCTCCGTGTTGTACTTAGGCAAAGAAAAAAATTCCACTGGTTTGTACTTGATAAAGAGTTCTTTACTTATTTCTGGCTTTAACCTTTATATTAATATGTGATGTAATAATGTGAAGTGGGAGCAGAATGGAAAAGTATTTTCATTTTCAATCTCATGACATTTTGTGGCAGCCATATTGTACTTAGGGAAGAAACAAAATACGAGTATCTTTGAACGGCACATTCAAACAGCAAATCCTCGACACTCAGATCAATGTAGAGCATCGTTCTGCATTTTAAGTGACACACTGTAATTAATAGAGATAGAGATCGCTGTGGTGGTTTACAGACAGAAGATACGAGTACAGCCAATGGCAGCTTACACCAGTAGTGTAGCAGTACCAGTCCTACGCAGGAAATCGCTGATGTAAGCGGTGTCAGAGTGCAGCAGCTCCTGGAATTGTTCTTGTTATACTTAAGGTCACCCCCGCTCCTCCTCTCTCCTCCCCTTCCCTCCCCCACGTTTCTCTCAGCCAGTTGCGTTACGACGTTCTCAGCCAATTGCTGAAGTAATGACCCCACTGTTCTATCAGGTAATTTGTTCTCCATTCGAGATCTGTGCTCTGGAGTGAGAGGACCTTAGTTAATTTGGCCCTCAAATTATCTGAACTGCATAAAACATTCACTATGGAATATTGGAATGAGTATATAACATATGCATTACAAATAATTAAAAACCAACATTAGTTTATAAAATGTAATTAATGAATTAGTAATAATATGTAGTTGTCAAAATGAGTTTTACATTAAATAGTATCCCTCAGACCCTGAAAAATGCTAAATAAATTGAACAGCTGTTTTACATACTAGTTGCTCACTGCCACCAACAGATGGTTGCACTGGAGAAACGTGAATTGTCGATCGTTTTATCACAAGATTCTTGCCGTCACCAACAGATGGCTGTTCTGTAGAAAATGGACAATGTTTGATCTTTAGACCACGAGTTTCCTACTATCTCCACATGATGTCTCCATTGGTGAAAACGATATTTGTTCGTTCCATGTATGTTTGAAACACAACAGAGCCTTAAATTAATTATGTTCCATATCTCTGATGCTCTCAGCTGCCACAATATTCTTTGCAACCATTCTCCACATCAATGATGCTTGTCATGAGTCACAATATTCTAAAAGATTTGCAAAAATATGCCTGCAGTCTAAAGAACGTGTAGTGTATGTCAAGTATCGTAATTTTAATTTACATTTATTTATGTACACATCAAATTAGCGTTCAAAACTCTAAAGTAAGTACTCCAACGCTGTTTCTATGCCTAATAACGGTTGACATTTTAGAAGGTACACTAGGGAATCGATGTCGAAAAATTAACCTGATCAGGATGGAAGCTGCAGAAACATATATTATACTAAGTGGGAAAGCACAGAAGTAGACTGACAGTCTGAATGTATTTGATCTATTCTTGATATAAGTACCAACACACCCTACCAACACAACCTCTAATGAAATATTTCCACATTTGAATGGTTCTTAGGCACCATTTTAGGAAGGATAAACAGAATGTATTATGTCATACACTAGAAAAATGTAATCAATGATACTGATTGACAGTTATTGGTATTACTCATATTACAAATGATATTGGCCCACTGGAGGTTATTGCAATAGCAACTTTCGATGAAGTTTGCAGTCCGAACTAAGCTGCCAAGTCTCCCTGAAACCTTTATATGCTATATTTCCTTTAACCATCTGTTAAAGAACACCATCAACTAATGAAAAGTTTATGACACTCACAACATAGTCCAAAGGAAAACGAACACAATATTAGGAAGAAAGGTAGAAATTGTTGGATTTTAAGAAAGAAGGGGGTGTTCAGTGTTGGAAAGAAGAAGGTTTTTTTTAATTACAATGTGTCACTTAAAATGCAGAACGACGTTCTACATTTACACATACTCATGAGATGAGCAAATATGGGACCAGAGAGAGATGTGACATCTCCAAATGCAATGACAGAGTCGATATCTCGAAAATCAATGAAATTATGTATCAATTGTTTTATTATGTGTAAGCTATCACACTCGCAAGCTCTATGAAGCTTTAAACTAGATATATCCCTTTCTAAACCATCTGTATAAACGTATAAAAAACATGTAGCTTGCATCTTATCATAATACGCAAGACCTCTATGAAAATCCGAGCAAAAAAAATATTGTATTTTATGTAAGATTTCGCACATTTTCCAATCACAATGAGCCATCAGATTTAATATTTCCATACTTAAATTGTCCATATTACTTAAATATATAATTATATATAAATACATAATTATAGGTTAGTAGAGTAGTTCAGTTGTATTAAGTTCACCTTAGCACGTAAAAATTGGCTGTACCTGGGCACTTAGCGTCATTAACATCCCATCTTGCCATTTAATGTGAGTTAAGAGTTTATAAAAGATGAGTGTTAGATGTAGCTCAGCGAGTGCAGTAGCTGATTCATAAACATAGGGTTATACGTGCATAGAGTGGAATAGTCCTATTAGCATTATCCCATTGACTGGCTGAATTATTACATTGATTGCATACTTTTGTAATAAAAAAAACCATCCGTATTACAAAAGTTTGGTGTTTGTGAGTTGTCAGATGTTTTGTATTTCAAATTCTAGAAGTTGGCAGAAAATGTTATTCCATCTACTCTTGTAGGTAAATTGTGTGTGACTGTGAGCTATCCTACTTAAGAATGGTAGCCAGTATTATGATAATTAGTGCGTACGTTCAAGTTTTCTACCTTAACTAACACTACTAGCAACAGAGCACAGGATATTTTTCTGTATGCACGCCACTGCCCACTGCATCCATGTACAAGACTGTGCGGCAAAAACAAACTATTGCCGTGAGCAAACACGTTCACCGAATTCTTCCAGTGCTCATCCTTCTGTGCAATATTTGAGTGCTCTGAATATGCCTGATCTGATATGTGTTAGCAGTCACAACAGACAGAACGTAGCATGACAGTATTTGTGTGGTGTAATACGACAACACATGTCGATTAGGCAGCAGAAAGTATGAACTCAAAGACTAAGCATTTTTGAAACCTCAGTTTGTCCTGAAAAAGCATGCATGCATTGCTGTCGAGTCAGGGATCTAAGGGAGATTGAGAAAGTATTGACTCGCTCTCTAAGTAACTTCTACAAGACCCACCTTGTCAGCACTTGTCGAGATGGTGAAATATGTAATGTCACATAGACATTAATATGAGATCCGTCTACTAGTTGAACAGACGTCGTGTATAAAGCAGCAAATGACAAGTATACCAATGCCATGTGCTCTGAGCAGCAATTAAGTGCCACTAGGACCCCACTATTCGCCAATGCGTATAATATGATTTCTAACGCATCTAAACGTGTGAATGCGAACCTTGCTCGTATGGGTATGGGGAGGGGGTCTGGGGTGGCCTTTAATACAACAAGAACAGTTGCATCGGCTGTAATGTGACAGTGCTGACATCAGAGATTTTCTGCCCTGAACTCCTACTGCTACTCTTCTAACATCCCATCATGACGATGCTCTTCCATTTCGGAAACTTCCCCAGTGGCTTTCGAAAGATAAGCGTCATGGGCTCCTTGATAGTCCACGTGGGCGAAAAGGGTGATCTCAACAACGTGAGCGATGTCACCCAGTCACTTTCTGCAAGAAGCTCGACAAGTTAAAACACTAGTTTCGCACTACTATCACTAGTAACTTGCCATCAGAAAATGAAACTACCTACAGAATCATAGTGGATTTTCGAGAGTTGTGACCTGTACATACCGGATGTGAACAACAACTGTTTACAACTTACCACAGAACACTTCTGGTCAATGAAGCCGAGGGAACAGCTGACCTATATAAAGCAGCTTAAGAGAGAGCTCATGAGCGCTACACGATATTCTGGTTAAAATCGTCCTTGAATATTAAAAGCCCTTGTTCTTATTCTTACAAAATGTAAAATTGACTTTTGTGTAAGTTTCTCCTCAAAATATCATGCTTTTCAGCTACATGAAACTAACAATTAATTCGTTTTTTACGTCTGGTCTTTTTATTTCAAAACTACTGTGTTTGTAACGGTTAATCCTTGATCGAATTGTAAACGTAATTAATTTTTGGCTAATGCTTGCAAAAATCTTTCTTTCTTTCTTTCATTACTTAAGCCAGTAGCAAAGAGAGGGAAGGGATATTTGAAATCTGCGTGTGCACATGCAGCGTAGTTTAGTTGGCTTTTATAGGCCAATCTGAGCTGTCTCCAGGCTTCTTAGACCAGAAGTGCCCCGTATCAAATCGTGCGTCTCAAACTACCCCCAGACCCCTGTAGAGCGCTGTAAACAGTTGTCTGCTACACCATGTATAACTTGAAAGACGTTCGTTTTGTGAACGGGCGCCATCATGTATCGCAGAATCGCTCCGTGTTAGGCGTAAGTCACTTGTTTGATGACAGATTTCCGGTCACGTGTCGCCTCTTTCTCCTAGAATGGGGTATAGTAGCCAAATCGAAAAACTGCAAGTCAATCTTAAGGCGATCTAAGGGCTCTGACCCGCTTCGGCCAATGAAGACGCGATGAGGCACAATTCGGTTCTGTTCCGCCACGCTTTGAGAGAAAAAGCTACTTCTTCTTTGTTCCTCGTGCGGGTCAGCATTCTGTAGCAGACATTTTGTCTGGTGTGGGTACGAAGGCGTTTCACCAGCAAATATCGGCAGTGTGATAAGATCGCAGCCAACCGCGACCATTGCAATCGCTTCCGTATAACTGGTAATTATGATAAAAGTCAGTACTGTTAAAATCGTGCCGTTTTCACGCCTTTTTATGTGCAGATTTCACATTCAGAATATCGTGTCTTTGTTCGCAGTTTGCTTGACTCAGAACATGTGGTTCCTTTAACCCATCTCCGTATTCGGAGTCTGTAAACTGAAGTGGCTAACAAATAGCCTTTTACACTCACCTCCAAATTTCCAGGAGTTCTGTAATTTTTGTTTTGAGAATGTGAGATATGGTTCGGAAGGAAGTTAGCCATTCTTACTCGATGTTCACCCATCGTCACCCTGGCGAAATGGTATAACTAATCTACAGGTAAATTACACTGTTTCTTCATTTCATTTTGATTTCGTTGATTCATGAACTCACATCTTTCCCTAGCATTACCAATTTCAACGACATGTATCTGAGTCCGCGTTGAAACTGTTGTGCTTCTTGCTATTCCTTGGACTTAAATTCAGGGTTACACTGCACATGCGTTACTTGTTCCAATTTTTTGTTTGTTTTATAAGCGACATTGCAGGTTGGGGCAGGTGGAGAAATCGGCCGTAGCAGAGCACGCACTGAATGGGACCGACCACGCAATAAAATTCACCGACACGGAAGTTCTGGCTGTAGAGAAGCACTATCAGACGCGCTTGTTCAGAGAAGCTGTAGAAATACAAAAACACGCGAACAGTTTGAACAAGAAAGAGGAAAGCCTTAAGGTCAACGGATCCTGGCTTCCCGTACTGCAGCGAACGACCGTCGCAGGTAGCAAGAGGAGAACCGCACCGGAAATGACCGCGGAGAAGACCTCGGACGTTGGCGCGCCAGGTACATACAGTCTGCGGCCGCGAGCTCGCCTCCAGTTCACCACCGGCAATGGAGGGTGAAGCTTTGACAAGGCCAGCCACTCGCGCTGGCGAAACGTCAGAAAAATCATTAGATGAACGTCGGCCGAAGAACCCGAGACAGAAGCCAATAGGCAGTTTGTCATTTCTTTTCCTCGCCAATCTAAAAGAATTGAATTTTCTGCAGATACTCTGTGTGTTCTGTCTCATATTACACCAGTTTTAATCACCAGATGAGCCACATACGTAATAATGATGTGTACTGCAAACCCCAATCAAAGACAACGTACAACTAGAAATGAATGGTGAAGGTTGTTAAGACATTGCTTTCCCCGATACGTGATAATGTTTTTTTCTAGTCATAGTACAGTACGTATGTATCATTTATTTCAACTATTCTTTATTTGTTAATACGTCACATTGTTTCTTCATTCATTTTGCTACTGTTTTGTATTTTGTATCGTACGAATATGAATGTTCTGGTTGTAAATCTTTGGTTGAGATAGGAGAAGTACTGTGTCAGAGAGAGAGCGAATGACTATCGATAGAGAGCGTGCGAGTTGTTGTGGTATCGTGGCCCGTTTGCGACAGGAGAAACGTTGCAAAGTTCGGCGTGAAACTCGGTGATACGCGGAGACGCGGAGGAACAATTAATTACAGTGCGTCCCCTGTGTTAATAGGAGATCGTGCATTATTAAGTGAACAGTAAAACCTGAAAAGTATATCGAGTGTTTGCGGTGACGATTTTACATACTGTGTCAACTTGTGACAATTAGCCGTGAACCAGACACCATTGTCGTGTGGAGACACTGTTAGAATTGCGTGAAAGTGGAACAAACCAAAATGTTAAGTAAAAGAACAGTGCTGTGATTTGATCAAGAAACATTTATTATATCATCCAAACTGTCTTAAAGACGACGACGTAAATTGAACTGATGTTTAACAGACTCTTATAGTGATAAACACATGTGACTGTTTTCCTGTGGCAACACGGTGAAAGAACTGCGGGAAGTATTGGCACTAACTGGCTATATATCGTAAATACTAAATACATTGCATAATTCCGACCTACCCGCACCGCCCGATTAATAAACTTTTAATAATAAAACGTCGCGCGCGTAACGACAACGCACACACTGGAACTACGAGGCCTGTTCAGAAAGTAAGTTCTGATTGATTGCCAAATTGAAACCACAGTGAACATCAGAAATGTTTTACTTGTAACAATTAGCTACACCTTTCAGCTACTTCTCTACGTAGTCGCCGTTCTGACTTAGACTTTTGTCATAGCGTTGTACCAACTTTTCAATAGCCTCATCATAGAAGGCAGCCGCCAGTGCTTTCCGCCAATTCTCCACGCTGGCCTACACCTCTTTGTCTGTGTCAAAATGTTGTCTTCAAAGACAGCGGTTCATGTGACCAGAGATGAAACTCAGGGGGAGACAATTGCGGACTGTATTGTGGGTAATCTCACATTTCCATTTGAAAACGATGCAGGAGCATCTTCATTGCCCCTGCAGAATGCGGCTGAGAATTGTCTTGAAGAAGAAACAGCACGACAGTTATGTAATGTTAGCTGCATAGCTTCAGGCGAAATTTCTCACCAGGCCCTCGTACTTGGCGGCAGACACTATTTTCTAGACATCTTTACGCACTCACTGCGAGCTCAGAAATGAGAAGAGCGACGTGATGCTAACTGGGGTTATACTAGAGACACTACCCAACACATCTGTGCAAAGCTTTATCGGATTTTCATAGTCGTTTCCATTTCGCGACCGATCGGAGCTTACTTTCTGAACGCCCCTCGTATTATTATCGCGCCAGTGCTGCCAGCTCATTCGAAACTGGAATATTAATGAAACAGGAGGGTCCATCATTATCTTCACGCCACGAACCAGGATTCACTTCACACATCGTCCGCGCGGACCACCGCTGACGTCATCGCACTGCCTGCAGCAACTGCTAAGACATTAAAAGAAAATTATTACGCTCTCTCTCATTTCAGAATTAAAGACAATTGCAGTTAATTATCTATTTTAAAAATACTGTCACAATATCAAGGTTCAGTTTTGTTTGGTTCCAATAAATATTCTTTCCATTATTTCGTCTTGTTGACAGTGTTGAAAAGACGCCAAATTAAGGTTCAATTAATAATTTTCTTTCAAAATTCTTCTCAGACACTTTTCTGCTCATCATAATTTTATTTTAATGTTTGTGTGTAACTTCTTTTGGAGGGAGTGTACATTTTATTTTTTGTGCAGTAAAATTAGCTACCATAAAATTACGTATATTACCAGCTGATGCAGTCCGCCATTACTGCTTGAAAACTGACCAATAGTATTTTTACACCTATTTTCTCATTGGCTGTCAGCTTCTAAACAAAATTACGTATTTCGTGGGCATCTAGCAGATGCGCGATGTCTATGTAGGTCCCTACAATAATTTGTTTTTACTTTTGCAGGTTTACTGGAATTATATTGACTTTAATTGTTCATTTGGCCCCCGTTAAAGTGAATTATCGTATCTATACAATAATTGTACTGAATTACCTAATTTATTTGTTTATTGCGTAGACATTGGTATACCATATTTAGATTAAAATTGAGTCTTATTGGCCCCACATAAGATTCTGCATGTTCTGACAAAGACTATGCAAATTTTTTTTTTCGTCCATGACTAATAGGGGTAGTCAGAGTCCTTGTATAGGTCATGTTTTATTATTTAAAAGGTTTTTTTTTCAGAAGTAGAGAACCAGTTACTTTACAAGGTGCAGCTCCGCTTTTAGGAGAAGAATGTAATTTGCTCTTTGGAAGATCATGGATAGTACTGGAAAACAGTACATTAAAGTACTTGAGTTAGTTTCGACTAACTTCAGCCTTACGAAGTCTGTTCAAAAAAATCCGAAACATTCGTAATTTCGCGCCAATAGTGTGTTGCAGCGAAATGTGGTTGGCATCCCTGCACACGCCTGTGTTTAATTTGTAACTGTTGGAAGTTTCACTGTTGTATGTCTCTTAGTTGCTGTTCAGTGTTGTATTGAGTAGAACGTTGTGTCGCACAGTGTGCGAATTTCGAGATGGTAGAGATAGAGGAGCAACGCGTCTGCATTAAATTTTGCGCGAAACTGAAGAAAACCTTTCAGACACACACGAAATGATGCAGGAAGCCTACGGTGATGAGTGCTTCAGCCGTACTCCGTGTTTCGGATGGTTCGCACGTTTTAGAAATGGCCGGACGGGAGTTAAAGATGACCCTTCATTCAGGACGCCTTTCGCCTTCTATCGACGACGCTCATGTCAGGAACATCAGTGAAATTGTGCGTGCCAGTAGAAGACTGTCTATCAGGGAGATTGCAGAAGAATGTAACGAAATCCTGACACAGCATCTTGGAATGCATCGTGCTGCCGCCAAGTTCGACCCGCGGCTCATGAGCCAAGAGCAGAAAAACCGACACCTCGCAGCTGAGAGCGAGGCGTTCCTTACGAGAAACATAACTGATGACGAGATGTGGGTCTACGGTTGTGATGCTGAGACCGAGGTTCAGTCTTCACAAAGGGTCGGGAAAGACCCTCCAACATAAAAAAATAATAATAAAGCTCTTCAAGTCAGGTCAAATGTCAATGCCATGCTGATAGTTTTCTTTGACTTGGAAGGCTTAGTTCATCATGAATTTGTGCCATGGGGACAAACTGTTAATCGATGGTTCTATCGGGACGTGTTGCGAGCCTCAGAGAAAATGTGAGGAGGAAACGGCTTGAAATGTGGCCAGACGGTCATGGCCCTTACATCACGATAACGCACCCGAACATGCATCCCTATTGGTGCGTGACTGTTGCACAAAAAACGAAATCGCCGCGCTGCCGCATCCTCCGTACTCTCCTGACCTGGCCCTTTGGACCTTTTTTTTTATTTTCAGAGTTGAAGACCCCGTTAAAAGGACGAAGATTTGCAACGATTTATTTGTTCATGAGACCCAGAAAATATTAGATACCGGCTCCCAGGTAGATGCCATTTTCCTTGACTTCCGGAAGGCGTTCGATACGGTTCCGTACTGTCACCTGATAAACAATGTAAGAGCCTACGGAATATCAGACCAGCTGTGTGGCTGGATTGAAGAGTTTTTAGCAAACAGAACACAGCATGTTGTTCTCAATGGAGAGACGTCTACAGACGATAAAGTAACCTCTGGCGTGCCACAGGGGAGTGTTATGGGACCATTGCTTTTCACAACATATATAAATGACCTGGTAGATAGTGTCGGTTGTTCCATGCGGCTTTTCGCGGATGATGGTGTAGTATACAGAGAAGTTGCGGCATTAGAAAATTGCAGCGAAATGCAGGAAGATATGCAGCGGATAGACACTTGGTGCAGGGAGTGGCAACTGACCCTTAACATAGACAAATGTAATGTATTGCCAATACATAGAAAGAAGGATCATTTATTGTACGATTATATGACAGCGGAACAAACACTGGTATCAGTTCCTTCTGTAAAATATCTGGGAGTATGCGTACGAAACGATTTGAAGTGGAATGATCATATAAAATTAATTGTTGGTAAGACTGGTGCCAGGATGAGATTCATTGGGAGAGTCCTCAGAAAATGTAGTGCATCAACAAAGGAGGTCGCTTACAAAACGCTCGTTCGACCGATACTTGAGTATTGCTCATCAGTGTGGGATCCGTACCAGATCGGGTTGGCGAAGGAGATAGAGAAGATCCAAAGAAGAGCGGCGCGTTTCGTGACAGGGTTATTTGGTAAGCGCGATAGCGTTACGGCGATGTTTAGCAAACTCATGTGGTAGACTCTGCAAGAGAGGCGCTCTGCATCGCGGTGTAGCTTGCTGTCCAGGTTTCGAGAGGGTGCGTTTCTGCATGAGGTATCGAATATATTGCTTCCCTCTATTTATACCTCCCGAGGAGATCACGAATGTAAAATTAGAGAGATTCGAGCGCACACGGAGGCTTTCCAGCAGTCGTTCTTCCCGCGATCATACGCGACTGGAACAGGAAAGGGAGGTAATGACAGTGGCACGTAAAGTGCCCTCCGCCACACACCGTTGGGTGGCTTGCGGAGTATAAATGTAGATGTAGATAACAGAAAATTCGCAGACGGTGCTTCACGCGATCCACCAATAGGCATACAAAGACTGCTTTCGGAAGTGGAAATGGCATTGGGAGTGGTGTATCAGTTGTGAAGGAGAGTATTTCGCAAGAGACCATGAGAAAAAAGTAAAAGGTAAGGGTATAAAAATTTTGTGGAGAAATTTTCGCAATTTTTTGAACACCTCGTACGTAACTCAAATGTGGAGTAGAAAACGCATACTGAAATAGTAACAGAAAAGAAATCTTATCAGTCGTATCGCAGAGAGACACTGCAGCCGCACGAAATAGAAATGACATTCGCAAAAACGATATTCCATTGCTAACGAGAACATCGTGTAGCAAACGCCGAAAGGTCATCGGACTAAAATAATTCGTGATTGTGCCTGGCGCTGAGCTTGGCGACTGGAAGAATTCGTTGAAGCACCGATTACTGTTCTGCATGCTTTTCCAAGACATGAAAGGAGATACTCCCCGATGACCTCGCCGACTCCAGCAGCGTCCGCAGCACTTCCCGCTCAGGTCTGCTCCAGCGTAACAGCCTGCACTCGTTGCATCAGGCGGAAGTCCACACGCTACCGGCTGACACCTCTTCCGGTTCCTACAGCACATTCACTGCTCCGACGTCATAAAAACTCCTCCCAGACTTGCAAATTCGCCAGCTGTTGGCTTCCACGTACGTAATAAGTTCACTCGAGCAGCGTGAAAGTTGGTCTACTTCTGGGCTCACTGTGTGACTACGCTCAGCTCGAGAGCCGCAGCAAAGCTACACCGAGTGGCTATGCTACTCCCCACCACACAAACTGTCTCACATGATTCCAGTCCGGAGTCAGCCTTAAAGAAGACTTAATGGAGTATATAGTCTATAGAATCATTGCAACAGCGCTGTTCCCCTTCCACAAGTTGTTGTTTCCAATCGTGTCTATCCTTAGTCACTATAATGTTTTCGTAATATTCCAGCTTCAGTCTCGAAAGTGCACGAGCTTTATGAACAAGCGTATAAGTACATGCTAAGGAAACAAAGCTAATAGCTCTCAGTTACGCAAAACATGTTACAAGAGCGCGCTGCAATGATCGCATTTCCATCTAAGCTGTCCTGTCGAGTAGCGCTTTTCGCCTATCTTTCCCGAAGAACTCAACCATGTTTTGAGAAAAGCCTGCTCTATATGATGTAATCATACCCCCCTATACGAGCGTCACTATATCTTTATGTTGATCATGTTACGCACCAGCCTACTAGCGTCATTCAGAAAAAAAAGGATTTTTTTAGAGATTCTGTTACGACAATGGAATCCAACACTTATTTATTTAAAAATAAAAAATATATAGGATAGACAGGGCGGAATTTTGAAATTCGATACAGGTAACATTGCAGTCATAGCAACCGGACAGCATTTGGAGCACATGTAAAAGATAGTAAACATGAAGTGAGTAATGTAAATGAACAAATGGAGGTGCCACATAAAGCTCCAAAAAGTCTCATCTCAACGTGCTCGAACAGATTGAAATATACGCTCATCAAAGAAAAACCCCAGGCCTACTACTTATGAGAAAAATGATTTTATGCACAGGAGTTATTATGAGATTTTTAAAGACCTGTTTTAGGCTTACTCTCGAATGCAACAGCTCGCTCCAGTAAGAACCAACTGCAGCGGAACGACCCTCAGCGTACTGGCGGCGAGGTGAATTGGGCGCGGCGGAACAGGACTTGGCGTCGCGTTGTATACGTTCTGACGTAGGGAAACCCTCTCCACCACCAATCAAAACAAAGAAGAGGAAACGCACATTTTCTAAAGAATATCTACATTTTAATTATATTTTTAAGTTTCTTTATAAAGAAATTTTAATTCAGTGTAAATTATCTCGGTTCATGGACCACTCAAAAAATATTATTCATATGCTATTACCTTAAAAATTGTTATATTAAAAAGTATATTCGCCATAAATATGTACGGTGAAATAATAACATATGCACAATTCTTATAGGTAGTGGCCACTTTTTACTGTTGCAGGTTTCTCGAAAACTGCGATGTAAGATTTTAACAGATTAAAATTTACTTTAGTTATGACAGCGAACCGATAGTTCTGCACTGACAAGTTATTCTGTAACTGAAATATATGGTATGTTGGCATTTAATACGTTCCAAAATTTCTTTTTCTAAACTAAGATATTTCTCTCACAAACTGTATCTCTCTTGTTAATTATACTTTTAACTTTGTCTAACACATCTGAAGATGGGCAGCAAGCCTGAAACCGGTCACTGAGAATAAAAAATAGCGATCAAAGACTGAAATGCCATATTTTTATTTAATGAACGATAGCGGAAATCCAATTAAGACAATCATGTCTAGTTGTGATAAACGTATTTATTTTTCAATGTAATCCCTCTGACGTTCTGCTCACTTAGTCGGCGCTGGAAAAGCTTCTCAATTCCATGTGCAACGAATCCTCAGGGGCATGTGCGTAACCAGTTATGCACTGCTTGTCTGGACTTTCTTGTCATCGGCGAACCTTGAACCACAACAGCTTCTTTCAGTGGGTAAAAAAGTGCAACTAACTTTCATCTCTCGTTACAACACCGTGAACAAATGCTTGTCCTTCAGCCTCGTAACGTAGCAAAAGCTTCCTGCACACCCGTGCGGTTTTCTTTAATTTCTGATGTGAAATGTTTTGAAACCCACCTCGCACACACTTCCTCGAACATCAGTACGTCTTGAACAATATGGTGGGCTGATGGGACACTGATGTGCATTCTTGCTGCAACACCACTCACCGTAATACGCGTGTTTTCCCTTATCAGCTAACCAACTCTCCTCTCAGTGCTGTTCTCAGGGACTGCAGCGACAGAGCGTCCTGGTCGTGGCGAATCGTCAGCACTCGCTACACGCCGCCTCAACTTATCTCCCACTCGCACGCCTGTGTTCGATTCAAACAAGGCAGGGGACCCAGAATGGACGGGGAGGTGCAACATTTTATCTCCAATTACATCCTTAATCGAATTCATAAATTCTTGTGTGTTTCAAAATTAACGTATTTTTTTCTTTTAAGTAAAGTAACTGAAATGCTCATACACTATGTGATCAAAAGCATCCGCGACCTCAGTAGTCATTAGACATCGTGAGAGAGCAGAATGAGGCGCTCCGCGGAACTCACCGACTTCGAACATGGTTAGGTGATTGCGCGTCGCTTGGGTCATGCGTCTGTACGCGAGATTTCCTCACTCGTAAACATCCCTAGGTCCACTGTTTCCGATGTGTTTATGAAGTGGAAACGTGAAGGGACACGTACAGCACAAGAACGTACAGGCCGACCTCGTCGGGGTCAGGGATTTTCTCTGCCTCGTGATGACTGGGTGTTGTGTGCTGTCATTAGGTTAGTTACGTTTAAGTAGTTCTAAGTTCTCGGGGACTGATGACCATAGATGTTAAGTCCCATAGTGCTCAGAGCCATTTGAAATATTTGAACATCTCGTAAGGATCCCACACCACGCAGCAGCATTCTAAAAGAGGACAGACAAGCGTAGTGTAGGCAGTCTCCTTAGTAGGTCTGTTACATTTTCCAAGAGTCCTGCCAATAAAACGCAGACTTTGGTTAGCCCCGATCACTACATTTTCTATGTGTTCCTTTCAATTAACTTGTTCGTAATTGTAATTCTTAGGTATCTACTTGAATTTACTGCCTTTAGATTAGACTTATTTACCGTGTAATCGAAATGTAACAGATTCCTTTTAGCACTTATGTGCATGACCTCACCGTTTTCGTTATTTAGGGTCAATTGCCGATTTTTGCACCATACAGGTATATTTTCTAAGGCGTTTTGCAATTTGTTCTGATCTTCTGATGACTTTACTAGTCGATAATGGGCAGCGTCATCTGCAAGCAATCTAAGACTTCTGCTTAGATTGTCTCCCAAGTCGGTTATGTAGGTAAAGAACAGCAAAGGGCCTATAACTACCTTGGGGAGCGCCGGAAATCACTCCTCTTTTACTCGATGACTTTCCATCAATTACTACGAACTGTGACCTCTCCGGCAGGAAATCACGAATCGAGTCACAAAAGATATTCTATAAGCACGCAATTTCACTACAAGTCACTTGCATGGTACAGTGTCAAAAGCCTTCCGGAAATCCAGAAATACGGAATCAATCTGAAATCCCTTTTGTCAATAGCACTCAACACTTGGTGTGAGAAGAGAGCTAGTTGTGTTTCACAGGAACTATGTTTTGTAAATCCGTTTTGACTGTGCGTCAACAGTACAGTTGTGGAACCTAAAGATAGTTTTGCAAATAATAAAATGTAGAAATATGTGGTAACTTTCATCAACTTCAAAAAGGCTTGTGATTTGACAGACAGTCAAATATTATTCCCTACATTAGTAAAATTCAAAATCGACAAGAAAACTATCCAACAGTCATTAAGAGGTACAACCCCCGAAGTTAAATTCATGGGAGAAATTTCAGAAGCCAAGATGATGGACCTCCCCCCGCCCCCCAACCCCTTCCCCATACTAAACATAGTTCTGCAAAAAATAATACAGACATTGGCAAAGGAAATAAAGAGAATGCAACTTGGGATTAAAAAAGAGCGGAGAATCAAAGTAAAGTGTCTGGCTTTCGCAGATGACTTCGTTATTCTAATAAACAATATAGGAGGAGGCAAAATTGTCCTGCAGAACCCTCATGAAACCTCACAGAAAACTTGCCGACAAATCTCCCGCGAAAAAACTCAGTACATGGAAAGGAAGTCTGCAGATAATCTCCCCATTGTACATCGGAACGGTCAAGTGGCACAAGTCACGTTTTTTAAATATCTAGGAGAGATCATCCAGCCATCAAGACTGAGCACAACAGTCAATCAAGAAAGAATCTTCAGATTATAAAAAGCGTAAAAAAATCTGTCTCAATGCAAAACTAAGGCATAACAACACAGCAGTTCCATCGGAAGCACTCTACGCTGCAGAAGCTATGGTGCTCCATGGTCAGGCAAAAATACGGGAGACTGAAAAGCAGGAAAGAAAGACTCTCAGGAAAATTTGCGGATCAGTTTTTTTGTGAAGCAATTTGCATAAAGAGGCCGCTGAGAGAGATCTACAACACACGGAAACAATAACAGATACCTTCATCATCATCATCATCATCATCATCTTTTAAGACTGATTATGCCTTTCAGCGTTCAGTCTGGAGCGTAGTCCCCCTTATAAAATTCCTCCATGATCTCCTATTCAGTGCTAACATTGGTGCCTCTTCTGATGTTAAACCTATTACTTCAAAATCATTCTTAACCGAATCCAGGTACCTTCTCCTTGGTCTGCCCCGACTCCTCCTACCCTCTACTGCTGAACCCATGAGTCTCTTGGGTAACCTTGCTTCTCCCATGCGTGTAACATGACCCCACCATCTAAGCCTGTTCGCTCTGACTGCTACATCTATAGAGTTCATTCCCAGTTTTTCTTTGATTTCCTCATTGTGGACACTCTCCTGCCATTGTTCCCATCTACTAGTACCTGCAACCATCCTAGCTACTTTCATATCCGTAACCTCAACCTTGTTGATAAGGTAACCTGAATCCACCCAGCTTTCGCTCCCATACAACAAAGTTAGTCGAAAGATTGAACGGTGCACAGATAACTTAGTCTTGGTAGTGACTTCCTTCTTGCAGAAGAGAGTAGATCGTAGCTGAGCGCTCACTGCATTAGCTTTGCTACACCTCGCTTCCAGTTCTTTCACTATGTTACCATCCTGTGAGAATATGCATCCTAAGTACTTGAAACCGTCCACCTGTTCTAACTTTGTTCTTCCTATTTGGCACTCAATCCGTTTATATTTCTTTCCCACTGACATTACTTTCGTTTTGGAGATGCTAATCTTCATACCATAGTCCTTACATTTCTGATCTAGCTCTGAAATATTACTCTGCAAACTTTCAATCGAATCTGCCATCACAACTAAGTCATCCGCATATGCAAGACTGCTTATTTTGTGTTCACATATCCTAATCTCACCCAGCCAGTCTATTGTTTTCAACATATGATCCATAAATAATATGAACAACAGTGGAGACAGGTTGCAACCTTGTCTTACCCCTGAAAATACTGTGAACCGTGAACTCAATTTACCGTCAACTCTAACTGCTGCCTGACTATCCATGTAAAGACCTTTAATTGCTTGCAAAAGTTTGCCTCCTATTCCATAATCTCGTAGAACAGACAATAACTTCCTCCTAGGAACCCGGTCATATGCCTTTTCTAGATCTATAAAGCATAGATACAATTCCCTGTTCCACTCATAACACTTCTCCATTATTTACCGTAAGCTAAAGATGTGGTCCTGACAACCTCTAAGAGGCCTAAACCCACACTGATTTTCATCCAATTGGTCCTCAACTAATACTCGCACTTTCCTTTCAACAATACCTGAGAAGATTTTACCCACAACGCTGATTAAAGAGATACCTCTGTAGTTGTTACAATCTTTTCTGTTTCCATGTTTAAAGATTGGTGTGAATACTGCTTTTGTTCAGTCTGATGGAGCATATCCCGACTCCCAGGCCATTTCAATTATCCTGTGTAGCCATTTAAGACCTGACATTCCACTGTATTTGATGAGTTCCGACTTTATTTCATCCACCCCAGCTGCTTTATTGCACTGCAATCTATTGACCATTTTCTCCACTTCCTCAAATGTGATCCTATTTCCATCATCATTCCTATCCCATTATACCTCGAAATCTGAAACATTACTGATCGTATTTTCACCTACATTGAGCAACTCTTCAAAATATTCCCTCCATCTGCCCAAGGCATCCACAGGATTCACCAGCAGTTTTCCTGACCTGTCCAAAATACTTATCGTTTCCGTCTTACCTCCCTTTCGAAGACTGATAATTACACTCCAGAATGGTTTTCCAGCAGCTTGATCCATAGTCTCCAACCCAAGATTTCTCCTTGGATGCTGCAATTATCTGTTTGGCTTTGTTTCTTTCTTCAAGATAACTTTCTCTGTCTACCTGAGTTCTAGTATGTAGCCATTTTTGATAGGCCTTCTTTTTCCTTTTACAGGCTGCCTTGACTGTGTCATTCCACCAAGCTGTTTGCTTCATCCTACTTTTACACACTACTGTTCCAAGACATCCTTTAGCCACTTCTAGTACTGTGTCCCTGTACCTTGTCCATTCCTTTTCCAGTGACTGTAATTGACTACATTCAACTAACTGGTACCTTTCTGAGATCGCTGTTATGTACTTGTGCCTGATTTCCTTATCCTGAAGTTTCTCCACTCTTATCCTCCTACATATGGACCTGACCTCCTGCACTTTCGGCCTCACAATCCCAATTTCACTGCAGATTAAATAATGATCAGTGTCATCAAAGAATCCCCTGAATACACGTGTGTCCCTCACAGCCTTCCTGAATTCCTGATCTGTTATTATATAGTCAATGACAGATCTGGTTCCCCTGCCTTCCCAAGTATACCGGTGAATGTTCTTATGTTTAAAAAAGGAGTTTGTGATTACTAAGCCCATACTGGCACAGAAATCCAAGAGTTGTTTCCCGTTCCTGTTGGCCTCCATATCCTCTCCAAATTTACCCATAACCTTTTCATACCCTTCTATTCGATTTCCAATCCTGGCGTTAAAATCACCCATGAGCAGAACACTGTCCTTGTCCTTGACTCTAACAACTACATCACTGAGTGCCTCATAAAAACTATCCATCTAATCTTGATCTGTCCCTTCACAATGCGAATATACTGACAGAATCCTAATTTACTTGCTAGACACTGTCAAATCTATCCACATCAGTCGTTCGTTTACATACCTTATTGCAATTACGCTGGGTTCCATTTCTTTCCTGATGTAAAGCCCTACACCCCATTGTGCTATTCCTGCTTTGACTCTTGAAAGGTAGACCTTGTATTCTCCCACTTCCTCTTCTTTCTCACCCCTTAACCGAATGTCACTAACAGCTAAAACGTCCAGCCCCAGCTTACTTGCAGCCTCTGCCAGCTCTGCCTTCTTCCCAGAGTAGCCCCCATTGATATTAATAGCTCCCCATCTCATTACCATTTGTTTGCCAAGTCGTATCTTAGGAGTCCCTGGTTGGTCAGAAAAAGAAAATGATATTGTGGTGTGCGTACTGTAAGACCCTCGGTACACACACCATCAGATTATTTGACTTGTCGCTCTAACGAAGTAGGCGAGTGTCAGCAATATGTCTCGTGGTCTTATCGTGGCGTGTTTATCTTCTGCCGTTAGGTCAGACGATAGAAATGCCACTTGCACGCTTAGAGTAGCAGACTGACGGAGACCAACTTTAAACAGAACTTGATTACTTTTCACACACATTTATTAAAATAATAAAAAATATAGACATTACGTAACTTGATTCTGGATGCTGTTTACAACTGACAATCTGAAGTTCCTTTGGTCTTGGTACGTTAATCTTATTCTCACATATCTCTGATACTTGACAAAGTGTCTATTCATTTATCTTGATGGCTATGAACAGGAATATGGTAATCTTATTAGGCGCAGACTGAAACTTGACTACAGACAAATGCAGACTAATGCAGACTGACTAATCGGAGGTCTGTACACTCGTTATAATACCTCGAGCGTTCATGTATCACTGCGCGAGTGTGATCCGCGAGGAGAAAAGGTTCTACGTTAGCGGCAATCTCATTGCCTGCGTTACATATTAATACGCGGATCGGCGGAAGCAGAATTTGGTCCGTCTCTATGACAGCGCCATCTCGTAGTGCGGAGACGGACGAGCGCTGCGCCTGCGCTTTTGTGCTTAGCGGGACGCGCTCTATTGGGAAAGTTGTGCACGCGCTGACCACGTGGAACTATGTACACAACAGATATTTTATGGACATATCCACGGTATGGACAAGACCAGTCTCACAAGGCAGAAACAAAACAAAATGGATCACTGAAACAGAAGAGGATATTAAAGAAGTGGAAATCATACAAGACAACACAAACGATAACAGTTCAGGAGTATTGTACAAAAACATACACTTAAACAAAAGCACATGGATAAATGGTCGGAAGAGCACGTGAGAGTACACAGCGAGAATATAGTGAGAATCTGGGAAGAACGGAGGATCAAGAAAAACTCACGATTACTCAGACCTGTAATATATACATTGTGTAAAAGAATATGTATATAAAATTTTAGTGTGTTTACAGGAGATAAACGGAAACAGATTTTAATAAGACAAAAATGCCAAAAGTGCACATTTCGCTACTAGGAATCCATAAAGGTTTTGACTCTAGTAATGTCGAGAGTCGGAGTTGAAACTGCTGTGCGATGAATATTGTGTTGGTGATGTTTCCGCGAATGACAGTCGTTTTCATTAATGCACAACTGACAGCTACGTGGTAATGATTGTAAAACATGCTCAAAAACCGATCGAGTGTTCCACGAACAATGACTGCGGCTCCAGCCGAAAGAGCAGTCAGCTCTTCTGGACATCAAACGCCCCCCCCACCACCCTCCGCCCCACACCCCGCTACTCCCCACACACACAAAAATAAATAAAACAAGTTTGAAAACTGTCTTTGAACATCACTAGCGACAAAACGTCAACAACGTTTGCTATGTCTGGTCATATAGCCCACCCACATGACAGTAGTACACAACAGGTTGCCTAAACACGAGAACACAGGGGCCACGACAACGCAAGCAAAACAAAGTGCGTCAGTAGGATAGTGACAGTAACAAGCCAAGTTGTGTAGAACAAGTCCGGACACCAGCGCTGCGACCGAGGACTCTGGCCTGCAGTGACATCGCTCCTAGGAGGCACAGACAACAAAGATCTATTTGCTTCCGCCACGTCACATGGCCGCAAATAGTCCGCGAACAATTCATCCGCCCATTTGGTCAGAGGAAGTTTATGCGTCAGCGCCATCTACTGTGACAACAATGCAATTCCTGACACGTGTCCATAGGACTTCTTCCTCCGTTCCCAGTCACGAATGCGTCCCTGCAATTCGTCGGTTTTAGCCATTCAGGGCGAGCACTTGAACTTTGACTTAACCTAACGGAAGTGTAAAGTAAGACAGAGACTTCGATTGATAAACTACTTTTGTGTTCTTGTGGATTTATGGTCCTAGGCGGTGAGTGAATTTATGTTATTAGTAATAAAACTGTTATTCATTTTCTGCTCGGGTGTAAGTTTCTCCGCAGCCAATCTGGTGGCCCAAATTCAGACCTCAAGAGGGAAACAGTGCGTTTGTGTCATTTTCGTCGCCTAAAAATGTGTTTGTTTTGATCTCTGTACAGGGAGTATCGGAGGGCAATTAGTATGCGAGTGCCATTTTGCCCTTTCTCTGTAAGGAACGATGCAGAGAAGCATATGACTAAGATCGAAGTGTGCGCAATTTTATCGACGTTGATTATGAAAGGCGAACGCTGAAGGAAGTAATTCGTAACTCGTCTACGAACAATTTCTGAATTTCAACAGAAAAGGCTTTATGCGGCATCTTTCTTGTTTCATCTCCCAGTGGCGGTTGTATAGCATATTTGCTACTCACTCGTGATGACTAAACAAATCCGAAATACAGTAATTTGCATAATCTTCTCTGAATATCTGTCTTCGCTTCTGTCAGACTTCCGAGTGGTTTGGTGCAATTCGCCACAACTTCTTCACGTGGATCAACCTCTTCATCTCGGAAAAGATCTCTATACTTTGCTTTCGTCTAACTTCGTAAGGCTGGCCTCTTCAGCTCAGAGTAGAGCTGTGTCTTTTCCTTCACTCTAACTTCGTAAAATTCCTAGGCTAACAAACAACGCTTGACACAGGTCTGATGAGAGACATGTACGCGATCTCCATCACGAATTCTTCTAACGCATACGTCTGCTGTCGTCACAACTACACTGATGGGAAAAAATTGCAACACCAAGAAGGAGTCGTGCGACACAAATGAAAGTTGGTAGGCGTGTTTATACAGTTGAAAGATGGTGTCTATTCAAATTTCGCACCACAAGAGTGGTGGTAGCAGCGCCGCTGTTAGGATACAAATCAGGTTTGCTTTAAATACACGCCTGTAACGGCCGTGAGCGTTAGTTACCTTTCAGCGAGGACGCGATAAGTTGACGTTAGTCAAGAATGCCGTAAGGGCGACAAAGACGCCAGTATCAGCACCTCAGTGTGTTTGAACGAGGTTGCGTAATAGAACTACTGAGGGCTGGACATTCCTTCTGCTATATTGCAGGAAGTCTTGACAGCAATGTAGCCACTGTGCATGATTGATGACAGCCATGGTCACGACATGGTCACGAGAATGTACGGTTGCAGAAACGCCGTGCTCCGGATGGCCCCGTGGCGCTACCAAAAGGGAACACGACGGCGCTCGGCGTATGGCGCTGGGGCATCGTACTGCACCTGCAACAGCAGTCTGAGTAGCACCTGGCACCACAGTGACACAACCAAGTGTTGCAAATCGGTTTCTTCAAGGACAGCTCCGAGCCAGACGCCCCGTAGCGTGCATTCCAGTGACACCAAACCACCTACACCTGCGACTTCAGTGGTTTCAAGCGAGAGGTCTGGAGGGGAGGGTGGAGGTCTCTTGTGTTTTCCGATGGAAGCTGCGTCGGTGGCAGGGATGGCCATGTGTTGGATAGAAGGAGCGAATTTGGGGCCTGCAACCAACCTGTGTGCGTGCTAGACACGCTGGACCTACATCTAGAGTTAGGGTCTGGGATGCAGTTTCGTACGACAGCAGGAGCACTCTCGTGGTTACCCCACCAACTCTGACTGTAAAACTGTACGAGGGTCACTCCAAAAGAAATGCACACTATTTTTGTAAAAATACAGTTTTCATTCTGCATGAGTGAAAGTGTTACAGTGTGTAGATACATCCTTACGGCTTGTTTTCAAACTTAGCTCAACCTGTTCCCGTGAGTGGCGCCGTCACAGCATGTCTTCAAGATGGCTGCTACACTTGACGTTCGTCAGAAGCAACGTGCTGTCATAGAATCCCCTTGTTGTGAAAACGAGACAGTGGGAAACATCCACAAGAGGTTGAACAAGGTGTATGGAGATGCTGCTGTCGATCGCAGTACAGTTAGTCGGTGGGCAAGCAGGTTACGTGATGAAAGCGGGCACGACAATATTGAGGATTGTCCTCGCAGCGGCAGGCCTCGTGCTGCACACACTCCAGACAATGTGCAGAGAGTTCACGAATTGGTGACTGCTGACAGACGCATCACAGTGAACGAATTGTCACGCTACGTTGGGATAGGGGAAGGAAGTGTTTGCAGAATACTGAAAGTGTTGGCGTTAAAAAAGGTTTGTCCCAGGTGGGTTCCCAGGATGTTGACAGTGGCTCACAAACAAACAAGAAATGCTTTTTTATTCCAGTCTCTGATCACAAATGAATTCTTTAGACGATGACTGGTTTCAGTCTGTAATGACCATCGTCAGATCTTTTCTGCACCATGTCCTGAGGATGATCATTACAGACTGAAACCAGTCATCGTCTAAAGAATTCATTTGTGATCAGAGACTGGAATAAAAAAGCATTTTACAGTATTGGATCACTGTTTGTACACGCGATTATGTCGCAGTTGGTGAAACAAACATGAACAGCGGTATGCAGCGAACTTTTGGAACAGTACGAGAATCGTGGAGATAAATTTCTTCGAAGAATTGCGACAGGTGATGAAACATGGCTCCATCATTTTTCACCAGAGATGCAGAGGCAGTCCGTGGAGTGGCATCATGCAAATTCACCCAAGAAAAAAAAAATTCAAAACCACTCCTTCTGTTGGAAAAGTTATGGCTACGGTGTTTTTCGATTCCGAAGGATTCATGCTTGTGTACATGATGCCAAGTGGAGCCACCATAAATTCTGATGCATATGTGACGACACTGAAGAAACTTCAAGCTCGACTGAGTCGTGTTCGACCACATCGGCAAAAGCAAGATGTTTTGCTGTCGCACGACAATGGACGACCACCTGTCAGTCAAAAAACCATGGAAGCGATTACAAAACTCGGATGGACAACACTGAAACA
This sequence comes from Schistocerca nitens, assembly GCF_023898315.1. Taxonomy (NCBI): domain Eukaryota; kingdom Metazoa; phylum Arthropoda; class Insecta; order Orthoptera; family Acrididae; genus Schistocerca; species Schistocerca nitens. The sequence goes on from NC_064622.1 coordinate 21,808,322, forward strand.
CCTGCCTCACAGTCCTGACCTGGCTCCATGTGACTATCATCTCTTTGGGAAACTGAAACACTCTCTTCGTAGAACAAGGATTGAAGATGATGACTCCCTTGTGCACGCAAATAGTGGCTCCAACAGGTTGATCCAGAATTTTACCGCGCGGGTATACAGGCGCTGTTTCCAAGATGGCGTAAGGCAGTTGAGAGGGATGGAAATTATGCGGAGAAATGAAAATATTGTTCCCAAAGGATGTATCTACACACTGTAAAACTTTCAAACATGTAGAATAAGAGATGGAATTTAAAAAAAAATTGTGTGCATTTCTTTTGGAGTGACCCTCGTACGTCAAACTCGTGATTCGCCCTGATGTGCACCGAGCGAGGTGGCGCAGTGGTCAGCACACTGGACTCGCATTCCGGAGGACGACGGTTCAATCCCGGGTCCGGCCATCCTGAGTCAGGTTTTGCGTGACTTCCCTAAATCGCTTCAGGGAAATGCTGGGATGCTTCCTATGAAAGGGCACGGCCGACTTCCTTCCCTAATCCGATGAGACCGATGACCTCCTCCCCCAAATGAACCCAACCCACTCCACTTTAACTTCACTCCACTCACTCCCTGATGTGCTGCCATTCATGAACAGCCGTCCGTCCTAGGGAGGGGGGGGGGGGTGTTTTACAACAGGACAACGCTCGTCCACGCCTCTCTGTTCCAACCCAACACGCTCTACGGAGTGTCGACGTGTCGCCTTGGCCTGTCCGATCACCAAATCTGTCTCCAGTCGACCACATACGGGACATCATCAGACGGAAACTCCACCGTCATCCAAAAACAGCGTTAACCGTCCCTGTATTGACCGACCAAGTGCGACAGGCATGGAACTCCAGCCCGCAAACTGACATTCCGCACCTGTACAATGCAATCGCGTTCGCATCTCGCTTTCAACATTATGGCGGTTACACAGGTTATTAATGTACCAGCAGTTCACATTTGCAATGGCTTATCTCGCTCTTACGGCAACACGTGGTCTTGCAACACTGATCACTTACGTATGTTATGTACACAAACGTATTCCCGAAATTACATTACTCTAAATTAATTAGTTTTTTGTGGTGCAGTTTTCTTCTCTTAGTGTAGGTTGACGTTATTTCGCATTAAATATCCTTTTCCGTGCACTGCACAGTGTTTTACCGAGAATAGATGTAGATGTAGATAATTAGTAAGTAGATGGGTGAGAGATGACGGAATCAAACAAAAGGGTCCCTCCAACAGGCGCAGAGAGGTGCGGGGAATAAACAGGTGGAAACAGAAATAGAGGGCGAAAGTGAGTGGAAGCGAAAGGCGTGAATGAGAATGCGGAAAATAAAGATAGACAAGGCAGGCAGCAAATAATGTTTTCCAGTTCATCGTTTGGTGCGCCCTTGCTCCAGGACGACACAGCCGACGAAGGAAATCACAAGGGTATAAAGGGTACAGAATTTAGACCTGCTTATTACACGGTAGCAAAAAGCCGGAGGAATACAGACGGTTTTTCTCTTTGTAATTTTTATTTTATGTATGCGGGGAAAATTCGAGGTGGCAAAATTACAGTTCGTGTTCCGCACTCCACAAAGCGTAACTGAGCACATTTTCCTCAACTTTCCACCGTACCTCGTTTCTGGTGACCGTACGACTGGTGCGCCCGTATTGCCTCTGCCAGGAACGCGGTGCGTTGCTTACGAGGCCGCGGCCTTGGCTGGTGAGTTAGTGCGGCCCGCCGCGTCGCCTGCATTTCCGGCAGCCAGCAGCCGGCAGCCAGCACGCTGCAACACCGACTCAAAGGAAGGCCTCGGCGCTTGTTGGTGACGTCACGTCAGCTAGGCACGGCGAACGCCAGGTCTGTTGCAGGCATACTCATAATGGTGGTGTCTCCCTCTCTGACACAGGAAAATGTGGAACTATTCGCGGTAGTTGACCGACACACACATTGTTCTGGGAGATTTCTGCATTCAATTAATTGTGCAATTCATTACACTTCTTAACAAACAGTGTACTCCTGAACTTAAATTTCCACCTGTTTTAAGGATTGACATACCAAAACAACTTCATGGTCCAGCAGCAACAGAATTCGTGCTTCTTTACCTTGTTTGTAAATCTGAGGAAGTTACGTTTGTACTGGGTTGCTTTTACAAGAAACTGTGAACATGTTGGTGCTCTTCTTTAGGTATCTTGGTTGACTATGGGGTGAGGAGCACTGAATGTTAATGAAATATCTTGAGATTGTACACGTTGGGGAAGGGGATGGGGGACAGAAGACGAGGCAACAGAGAGATACTTGTTTTATCAAATAAAATTTTTTTATCTTATAAAGTTTCTCCTTTTAGTTGCAAGAGGGGAATATTTATCTTTTCTAATCTGCATGTTTAAAAAAGTTTAAGCTCAGCAGTATTTTCGATGTATGAAGCTATTTTGTTTCCTGTTTAGAATACCTTTCGTTGAAAACGACTGTAATCTAATGACTGGCAACACTTGGATATTAACACATGTAAATTAGTTCACATTTCCAGTGACGATGTCAAACGAAAATAAATAAATAAATAAAAGAAACGAGTTAATTGTAAGGGGGTTGGGGTAAGTTTCGATAACAAAATCGATCAAGTAAATATAGTTACTCGAATGTAAAATTTCCGAAGCTTGCAATGGGGCAAAGCATCTTCTGATATTGATCTACGTTTGTTTCGACAGGATTGAGTAATACAGAACTATGATCTTCATTTGTAGCTTTACGATAGTAAGAAAATCTTTCATCTAAATAAAACTGCAGAATCCAAAACAATACCAAACATTTTGTCCAAAAATAGGAGATTTATAATGATAACCGCGCCCAGACGTTTCTGCCTGCAACGGACGTGGCGTTCGCCGTGCCTAGCTGACGTGACGTCACCGACAAGCGCCGAGGCCTTCCTTTGCGTCGGCGTTGCACACTGCCCCGCCCGTCCCTGGCGTGGCGGCTGCCGTGGTCTGCACAGGGCGCCGAGCTATCCGCAGACACCCGCATGCGAAGCAGGGAGAGGCGGAGGGGCTGGAGGGAGCTTGACGAGCAAGTACAGCGCCACCGGCGGACTTAACGGCAACTACTGTTCCACAGAAGAGTGTTCATTTTTAGGCGATAGCTGTTACGTATGAGGCGGAACTATGGGCCTCATGGAAAAGGGGCGACCTGGCTGAGTCACGCAATTTGATTCTTAGTCTGATCACGAGGTGTGGCCATTAATTGCACAGGTTGATCATGTGGGCTGACGTGAGGATCAATGAACTGTACTTGACGAGATGTACCTGGAACATCTTAGGTGATTAGAAAGTTAGTAGACAGGAATACAGTTAAATACTTAGCTTTAATTCAGCATCAGCGGTGAACGTCGATCTTGACTTTGTACAATAATATTTACAAGTGCAGTTATAGTCTGAACTGCGAATACTGCTTTACAATTCTGATTGCTTCACACATATAGATCAACTGTCAATGCATAACCTGTATGTGGCGCCTGGCTAGGTCGTAGCTACTGACTTAGTTGAAGGCTATGCTAACTAGCGTCTCTGCTGTAACAACTATAACGGCTTCTGATACCAAATGTAACAGTTGTGATACTAAATGTGGCACTTCTGTCACTAAATGTAACTGGGTTTTCTCTTTTGATGCAAGTCAATTGTCAGGATGAGCATTCTAAAGCATTCTGTCAGGGTGAAAATATTAAATAAATTAACTTTTCTCTCTTATCAACATGTGGGCAGGGTGGGTTCTTCCTTGGCTCGGGTATGAGGTCGAATGAAACATCATTTTTACATAAGATAACTTTTGTTGAAGATTTGTACAACTGTATCTTACGGGATGTTCTGGTTCGGAGAGCGGCAGCTGTGTCGTTTGTGAAGTCTTCTGCTGCGGCAGCGGCGGCGGCGGCGGCGGCGGCGTCTGATTACGCGTAGCGGTGTGTATCTCGTGTCGCTGTCTCGCTCAGTTGACTGGAGAAGCGCAGCGCGAGGTGGCCCGTTTAATTATTGCGAGCGAAATCGTGCATCGGATGATACCTTGGGTGTCGCGTCCCAGTGTTTCTCTTCTCTAAGCGACCGCGTGTGTTCTGCGTCGGCCAGCGGAGCGGCGCGGCGGGGGAAGGCCAGTGTGGCGGACTCGAACCACGGACTCCTGCTTGCCAGTCTTCGGCTGTCAGGTCTTCATCCCAGCTCACAGGTGACTACTGACGTGAGGCCGTCTCCTTCCCGTCCTCACGAGTCACCCGGGTACGTAAAAATCAGACTTCAAATACCTTTTAACTTCTGTCTTCTGGCGCTGCGGCTACTGCTTGCTATTCCTCTTCTTACATGACGGTCTTCAGCACCGAAACTGACTGAAAACTACTGCTACGCTTCTTCGTCTTCTTCGTCTCTCGTCTCCGTCTCCGTCTTCGACTCCGTCTTCATCTGTCTTCATCTGACTTCCTCTGACTTCATCTGACTTCATCTGTCTGGCCCACTGCGTCTCGCGTATTTATTCACTTCAGTTTACTGGAGGTGAACGACTTCACGGTCATTGCCTCGTCTGTCACGTTGAAAAGCTTCTCGAAGAATCTTCTTAACGTCGGTCGTTGGCTCTTGGAATGTAGGCGAGGGCCTTTGCTCACACGCGACGACTGAGAAACACGTGAGCCGGTCATTGCCTCTGCTGTCACGTTGAATAGATTCTCGAAGAATCTTCTTTACGTCGGTCATTGGCTCTTGGGATGTAGGCGAGGGCCTTTGCTCACATACGACAACTGAGAAACACGTGAGCCGGTCGGGCGATGCCCTGACGGCTGAATCGACAGCGCCCGCTTATGTGGAACTCGCTGACTTCATGGTCATTGTCTCTTCTGTTCTGCTGTTTTGCCCGCTGAATGCCAGTATGTAACTCTCTAAACTAAACCAAGTTTTCCATTTATATTCTAATTTCTAGTTCACTTTGGTTTCACTAATTTATTTACTTAAGTACCACTCAACATTCCTCCACCCTTCGGAGAAATTCGCCCTCGAATTTACCACTCAACATTCCTCCACTCTTCACACGGCAAAAGCACTAACATAAGCAATGAAAACTCTCGACTTAGAAGATTACACACGCTTCACATTAAGTATGTTGAAAATACTTTATCACTTCACTAAAGCACTGTACGCTCATAAATCACATAGTTCACACATAAATGGTTATAATAAGTGTAACAAACCTTGATGACAATGAATAAACAAAAATAGATTATTCACTTAGAAAATTACATAGCAACACCTGTTTAATCAACCCTATATGAATGCAAGAATATCTATTCTACAGTATTGTTTATTTTAACATGAGACTGTTTAATAAAGAATGAAGTACAATAAACAAAATTAATACACTAATGCTCAAAAGTAACCACTGAAGTACACCAGTTAAGAGTGTGGTATCCAGTTAACAGGGATTTGATGACGTGGTATATTATTATTTGGCTTCTTTTTTCGTCTTAGATAAAAGAAAACTGTACAAAGTAGAAACACCAACACAAAGGTTCCAGATATACCCGTTCCTAGCATTATAATTTTAGTTTTGTGTTCACCTTTTAATTTTAAGACATGTTGCATCATAACATTGGCATCAATTTTGCCTTGCTGTGAGTTTATGAACATATCTAATGACATCAGAAGGGAACTGTCAAGGGAGTCATTGAGGTAGGACAGGTTTTGTGTAGGAAATGCTTGCATGGCGTTTTCTGAAAAAAGCAAACAACATGGTTATGAACCTACCAACCTAGTAAAAACAAAAACAAAGAAAAGAAGGAATACATTGTTAATTACAAGATCTACATGTCTCTACGTTCAACTTTTCTTTCTTAAAAAATAAACCCTTATCATTTATTAATTATTTACATATGTATACTACAGTCTACTAAGATTCAACTAGGACATTCGTACTCTTGGTCGAAGATTGTATGGTGCCATGTCTGTATGTTGTGCTGGCGTGGCCACTCTTTTTCCTTTTCGGGTACTTCCTCCACCCTTCGGAAAAGCAGACACTATTGTTGAAGGAATTACATCTGGAGCGCCCTTAAAAGGTTTTAAACGACTTGCATGGACAATGGTAGTTCTGGTGGGCAGTTGCAATTTAACGTTGACTGGTGACGTGATCTCAATAATTTGATAAGGACCTCTGTAGTTTGTTACAAATTTCTTCGTTTTTCCTTTAGCAATGTAAGGAGTCGAAAGCATAACCCACTGACCGATTTTGTAATTTGGATATTTACCTTGGGTATTACCTAATCTTTCCTGTCGTTCCAAAGCCTTTGTATTAGATTTTTGAACCTTTTTCCATACTTCCTTCATCATCCGACTGAAATCTCTTACTGTTTCTCCGACTTTTCCGTTTTTCTGCCTGATTTATGGATAACTTCGAAATCCATTTCGGAAAGACATAGGGCCCAACGGGTAAGACGACTAGATGGATCCTTTAATCCAAGCAACCATTTTAAAGCTGCGTGGTCTGTAATAACCTTGAATTTCCTACCATACAAGTAGCATTTAAAGTATTTGATACCATAAATAACACTTAACAATTCTTTCTCCGTTGTGGAATAATTTCTTTCTGCCGTTGTTAGTTGTCTCGAAGCGTAGGCTATGGGGTGTTCCGCGTCATTAATATTCTGACTCAAAACAACTCCTACTGAATGACCACTTGCATCACAGGATAAAATAAATTCTTTATTATAATCTGGGTAGGCTAATACTGGACTGTGTGTTAATTTATCTTTAAGGGTTTGAAATGCTAATTCACAATCTTCAGACCAATGAAATTTTGCACCCTTTTTCAATAATTGGGTTAAGGGTCGGGCAATTTCAGCGAAATTTTGAACATATTTCCGGTAGTACGATGCGAGACCAATGAAACTTTGTACTTCCTTAACGCGTTGTGGTGTTGGGAAGTCCTTAACTGCCGAAATTAATCGAGGATCTGTCTTAATTCCTTTTTCACTAATGACATGCCCTAGGTATGTAACCTCTGTCAATGCAAAACTACATTTTTCCATATTTAATGTTAATTTAGCTTTTCTAAGTCTCTGGAAAACATTACGCAGACGCACAGCATGTTCATTAATGTCTTTGGAAAATACAATAATATCGTCTAGATATACACAACATTGCTGAGTTTTGAGTCCTCGCAATACTCCATCGAGTAGTCTTTGAAAAGTTGCTGGTGCATTTTTCAAACCGAAAGGCATTCTTTTAAATTGCCAGTGGCCTCCAGGGGTAGAAAATGCTGTTTTATGCCTATCTTCAGGAGCAACTTCCAATTGATGATATCCACTACGTAGATCGATTGTTGAAAAGTATTTACTGTTACCCAAACTGTCAATGATATCTGTAATGTTTGGAAGAGGATAAACATCTGAGATAGTTTGTTTGTTAAGGTGTCTGTAGTCACAACAAAATCTATATCGTTTCGTACCGTCGGGAGACTTCTTTGGAATAATTACGATATTTGAATTATAAGGCGAATCAGAATATTCTATAATTCCATCTTTTAGATGCTGTTCTATAAATTCATCCAGTACTGGCTGTAAGTGATGCGCAACTCTATAAGGCTTCCTATAAACTGGGGGGCTATTTCCTGTTGGGATCCTATGCTGTGTGATATCTGTTGCTGGCAGTGGACCTTCTGCATTAAATAAATCTTGGAACTCAACTAAAACTGCTTCTATCGTGTCTCTATCCTTTCCTTGCAAATGCTCAATCTTCTGGCGTAATGCGGTTTTATAGGCGTCTGGTTTCTGACCATCATTAATATCTGACCAAATGAAATCTTCTTCTTCAAAAGTACTGACTGTAGCTACTAATATTCCCTTATGCAACTCTTTGTCCTCCACTCCGAAATTGTCAATATGTACCGGTACTTTTCTTTCTCCCTCAACGTCTTGAACCCGTACAACACTCCTACGTACAAAACAATGTGATACATCTAATTCCTCATTTTCCTCTAAAGGCTCTATTAGACACACTGTATCTGTAGGTACTTCGGGGTCAACGGTCATCCAGAAAAGTTTTCCTGAGCCAGATGGTATCTGATCCCGCGAATCAACCTTCAAGGACGTTGCACGCAGTATAGTTGATTTCGCCTTCCGGTTAGGGAAATCTTGCGGCAGGGGGCCCTTTGCAGCGGTGTCACCTAGCTGAAACACTATTCCGCTAAGTTCTACAGTTTGCTGTCTGAGGTCGATTTTAGCGTGATGTTTATTCAGGAAATCCAGTCCTAGGATCGCGTCGTACCCGTCAGTTACCTTTGTTACCACTTCTACATCTTCCTTAAATTGTACACCGTGAATATAGAAAATCAGTGATGTACATCCTAATGACTTCACTGTACCTCCTCCTACTCCACTCAATCTATACCTTGGAGGGTCATATTTCTTTTCTCCAATACATTCATTACTTACTATTGATACGTTTGCGCCTGTATCCACTAGTATCCTTGCCTCTTTATCCTGTATGGTAGCAGATAACCAGCATTCCGCCTTCACATTAGCCTTAATGGCATGAAATTTTATTGGGAACGCCTGGCGGCGGTTCCGACATTCCCGTTGGAGTTTAACTGATTTCTATTTCCAAAAACTTTCTTAGACCTGCATTCCTTGAATGTGTGACCTATTCTTTGACAATTAGTGCATTGAGGTTGTCTGCAGTTTTTTGCTATATGGCCCTGTCGATCGCACCTAAAACATCGCACTCCTGCTGAAAATACATTTCGCTTCTCCTTGTATCTGGTGGCAATGTCTATTTCTTCGAAAGCTGTCGCCACAGATACAGCTTCTGCTAAATTTTTAGGAAACTCTGCCCTGACACGACGGGACGTTTCAGGAGGCAACCCACGTAAAAATGTATCCAGAGCTCTATTTTCTGCCTCTTGTAAAATAACTTTATTTGCTTCATCACTAGTTGTCAACTGATAGGTGTTAATATTAACTTTTCTAATCCTATCTACAAAGCTTTCTAACGACTCGTTTTGCCTCTGAGTGATAGTGTTTAACTGTTCCCTATAAAATCTACAGCTGTTCTGTTTTTGAAAACGTTTAAGCAATCCTTTCTTCAATTCCTCAAATGTTGGAGCATTCCGTAATTCTTCATGGTATAAGACGTGTGCTTTAGCCTCTCCTGTCAATCGTAACTTTGTCATTTGTAAGAGCTGTTCATCTGACCATGATCCTAAGTTTGCAGCTGCTACTAAATCATCAAAAAAGGCTGTTATGTCCTCGCCAGGTTTACCTGAAAAAGGAGTTACTAAGGCTGCTGCTGAGGAATCTAGGGTGGGAGGGATTGAACTGGTTTGCCTAACCTCACTCAACTGTTTAAATAATGCATTATTATCTCTTTTAAGCTGTTCTATTTGATTAACTAAGCTCTGAATAGCTTCCTCAGTAGAAACCGCTTGTGGTGCTGACTCTGACTTTGTACGATTTCGTGTCATCATTTTACAAACTATTAGTTACACAATATTACCACACTGAATTCAAAAGATGTTTAAATATTTTCGACAAACTCATAAAATCATGAGAGAAAATACACTTCTAAATAAAGAAAATATTACGACTGCTATGCAAACCTCTATCCTTTCACACATTAAACAATACTAACTGTGGACCTTTAGTGACTGTCATTCACACCTCATATTGAGCCAAGGGTTTTTTCTCTGACACCAAATGTAACGACTTTCACGGTCATTGCCTCGTCTGTCACGTTGAAAAGCTTCTCGAAGAATCTTCTTAACGTCGGTCGTTGGCTCTTGGAATGTAGGCGAGGGCCTTTGCTCACACGCGACGACTGAGAAACACGTGAGCCGGTCATTGCCTCTGCTGTCACGTTGAATAGATTCTCGAAGAATCTTCTTTACGTCGGTCATTGGCTCTTGGGATGTAGGCGAGGGCCTTTGCTCACATACGACAACTGAGAAACACGTGAGCCGGTCGGGCGATGCCCTGACGGCTGAATCGACAGCGCCCGCTTATGTGGAACTCGCTGACTTCATGGTCATTGTCTCTTCTGTTCTGCTGTTTTGCCCGCTGAATGCCAGTATGTAACTCTCTAAACTAAACCAAGTTTTCCATTTATATTCTAATTTCTAGTTCACTTTGATTTCACTAATTTATTTACTTAAGTACCACTCAACACTGCAAATGAGATCTCTGAAGCTGTAACGAGTGAACCATTCCTATTAAAGTCGGCTGTAGAAGTGGCCAGTGCGCTGGCTCGTCTCGTAAGACCAGCCGAGTGGCGGCGCTGGGTCTGCTAGCGTCGACAGCGGCGACCCGCGGGTCCGACGTGTACTGACGGACCGCGGCCGATCTGAAGCCTACAACCTAGCAGGTGTGGTGCCTTGCGGTGACACCGCAATAGCGTGATCCAGAAGGCGGTCCTAGCTGGGCAACAATAATATCCTTACTAAATCAGAGCTGGGATTTCAGAGAAGTTGGTCAACTGAGAACGCCATTTACACTTTCAGTCGCCAAATTTTACAAGCACTCAATGAAACAATAGCACCAGTTAGTATTTTCTGTGACCTGTCTCAGATATTTTACTGTGTATCACAAAATCGTCGTAGATAAACTCAGCTATTGTAGAATTGGTGGACTGCCAACCGATGGGTAATCACATGTCTAAGAAAAAGAACGCAGAAGGTTGTACTGAATAATGCAACCAACGTAACCTGGGGAGATTCTTCTGATTGGGCCAGTGTTAATTACGGGTCCCACACGACTCACTCTTACCTCCACAGTGGTTTCTCATATATGTGAATTACCTTCTGTGTACTACACAGGAAGCCCGTGTTTTTGCAGGTGACGCTGGAACTTGTAATATTATTGGGATTTCCATCGTATGAAAGCTGTGAGTACCCTTGGAAAGGCATTCACCTATCTGTACATTAAATGATCATGTTATGAGATGAGACCTATTCTTTGAAAGACATTTGTTTTATATAATTCACGTAACTGTAAAGATGCGCATCGAGCGCGGACGCTAATACATCGATTGCACAGTCGAAGAAACATTTTAATAGAAGCTGAACTGAACGTTCCACTTCCATCTAAATAAAAGATGACAGTAAAAACTTTTGTAGATCTCCAGATTTTATCGTACTTCTGCTTGTAATGTGAAAGCTTTAAGAAAGTCGCCTTTGAGCCATAAAAGTGAGCGGTCTTGCCAGCGTGCAGACAGCATTCTTAATTAATAAAATTCGAGTAATTTATATTCGATACTGTAAACCGGCAAGTTATTGTTATGAAGGTGTTGAACGGTGCAATAATTGTCTTGAAGGAAAGAGAAAAGTAATGTCTAATTTGTGACAAAAACGTGAACCAAGAAGCTAGTAGAGGACAGGCTGAAATCTGATAGCACCATACAGTTAGAAAAGTACTTATGTAAGTTATACTGTTTATAAATAAGCCCTAATTGGTTCTGAGAATTGTTTGAATATATTCAGTGTTTACCAGATTTCTTATTCTATTGTTTTCCTTTATATTTTCTACCTCCATGTCATATTATTTTTGTAAATATCAATCAGCCTTTACTACAGCAGAGAATACTGCTTGTCTTCTATACAACTCATAGCTGCTCCATTTATTCATGATTTCACTTGCAAATGCAATTTCTTTATTGTTCATTGTTAAAGGTCCCTTAGGTGATTATAAATTTCATACTGATTACGTAAAGAAATCCGGGTGGTTCTTTCCCAAATAACAGAAGTCTTTGCGTAATCAAAAACTAGCCTCCTTCTGACAACGATCAGGAGCCGACCAGAAGACGGACGTCTTCGTCCGCTTTCGTGTTTCCTGTGGTAAAGCTGTGCCAAACTGTGAACACGACATTCTAGTATGATAAAAAAAAAGGTTAAATACGAGGGGCGTTCAGAAAGTAAGCTCCGATCGGTCGCGAAATGGAAACGACTATGAAAATCCGATAAAGCTTTGCACAGATATGTTGGGTAGTGTCTCTAGTATAACCCCAGTTAGCATCACGTCGCTCTTCTCATTTCTGAGCTCGCAGTGAGTGCGTAAAGATGTCTAGAAAATAGTGTCTGCCGCCAAGTACGAGGGCCTGGTGAGAAATTTCGCCTGAAGCTATGCAGCTATCATTACATAACTGTCGTGCTGTTTCTTCTTCAAGACAATTCTCAGCCGCATTCTGCAGGGGCAATGAAGATGCTCCTGCATCGTTTTCAAATGGAAATGTTAGATTACCCACAATACAGTCCGCAATTGTCTCCCCCTGAGTTTCATCTCTGGTCACATGAACCGCTGTCTTTGAAGACAACATTTTGACACAGACAACGAGGTGTAGGCCAGCGTGGAGAATTGGCGGAAAGCACTGGCGGCTGCCTTCTATGATGAGGCTATTGAAAAGTTGGTACAACGCTATGACAAAAGTCTAAGTCAGAACGGCGACTACGTAGAGAAGTAGCTGAAAGGTGTAGCTAATTGTTACAAGTAAAACATTTCTGATGTTCACTGTGGTTTCAATTTGGCAATCAATCGGAGCTTACTTTCTGAACAGGCCTCCTATATTTGAATTTTTTTCAATTTTAATCTGATAACTATATATACTGTAATCAACCCAAACATTAACGAGGCAACACAACTACGAGGAGCGATCAGCAAGTAATGCAGCACTTTTTTTCGGATAATTTCCGCTGGAAACATGCAGATTTTATTGTGGGACGTCGTGGAATACCCCTGCCGCAGCCATTGTAGTTTCAAGAAGTTCCGACAGGTGGCGCGCTATACGCGTATCTGTAACGTATCATTCAAGTAGAGAGCTATCATTGTGTTTCTTTTGGTGGGAAATCAGACCAACGCAGATATCCATAGGCGCTTACAGAATCTCTTCGGAGACCTGGCGATGAACAACAGGCTCGGTGAGGCGTTGCGCGAAACCCGTCCCATCTCCCGCTTGCCGGACGGCCGCAAACAGCTGTGACTACTGCAGTGTTGGAACGTGCGGACACACTCGTTCGAGGTGATCGAGGGATCACAGTCATACACCTCGCTGCTCAACTGGACGTTTCTGTTGGTAGTGCTGAAACACTCGTCCACCAGTTAGGGTACTCAATGATGTGTGCTCCCTGGGTACCTCGTCGCGTAACAGAAGGCGGTAAAGAGCAGAGAAGAGCCATCTGTGTGGAACTGTTCCCGCCTTATGAGGATGGCACTGACAATTTACTGCCGAACATCGTCACACACAATGAAACTGGGGTTCATCACTTCGAACTGGAGACAAAATGGCAAGCCGTGGAGTGGCATCATACCACCTCTGCTCCAAACAAAAATTCAAAACCACGCCCTCAGCCGGTGAACTTACGGCGACGATCTTCCGGGACTGTGAAGGGGTCATTCTTTTGATGTCCTCCCTCGTGCTGCAACGATCATCTCTGAAGTGTATTGTGCTGCCTTCAGAAAATTGAAGAAACGTCTTGAGTGGGTTCGTTGCCACAAAAATCCCGCTTGGCAACAGAAAGCCTCTAACAGATCTGCCCACCCGAGAAGAGCGCACAAAACTTTTGGACAGTTCTTCCTCATCCACCCTACAGCCTGGATCTCACATCTTCCGACTTCCATCTGTTTGGCGCAAAGAAGCATGCAGTCCGGAGGAAGCAGCACGTAAATAATGCGGAGGCTATTGACGCAGCAAGGCGCTGGTTCCTACTTACCGAGGGCAGCTAATCAAATTTTTACTGACATTAATAAGCCGTTAATAGCCAATTTACTGTCATTAAACTTTGAAAAGACCCACTATAAGCAGTTCAGAACTTCCAAGAGGTTTCCTTCTGGTGTGTGTATAAAATATGATGACATGGAAATAGGAGAAGTTGAGAGTGTAAAATCCTTGGGATTACAACTTGATAATAAATTCAGTTGGGAGCAACAGACTAACGAACTGCTAAGGCGCCTAAACAAGTCTGTGTTTGCAATGCGAATGATGTCAGACATAGGAGATATAAATATAAAAAAACTGGCATATTTTGGTTATTTTCACTCCATTATGTCATATGGTATCATATTTTGGGGTAACTCCACAAACAGAGAAAAACGTTTTAGAGTACAGAAGCGTATAATAAGAGTAATGAGTAGTGAAATCCAAGAACATCATGTTGAAACCTGTTCAAAGAATTGGGCATATTAACCACAGGTTCTCAGTATATTTATTCCTTAATGAAATTTGTTGTAATTAATACATCTCTTTTTCAAACTAACTGCTTAGTCCACAGTATCAATACTAGGAATAAGAACAATATACATAAAGATTTAAAAATCACTCACTCTTGCCCAGACAGGAGTCCAGTATTCAGCAACGCATATTTTCAATAAGTTACCAGCAACCATTAAGCGTTTAGCAACAGACAAGGCACAATTTAAAAATAATTTAAAAGAATTTTTGTTGGCCAACTCCTTCTATTCCATCCACGAGTTTCTCAACAAGTGCATTAGACCATTTTAATGAAAACTTATTATACTTTAATTTTTGACAATACTTGGTTGTAATAGCCAAGAAACTAGCAAATGTCTGAACGATGGATTTAATGAAAGCAGGTGTAAGTATTAAACCTGTAAATATTATAAGTTTACATTTAATTCATGTACATTATTTTACTGTTTATTGACTAAGGACATTAAAATTAATGAAACTCAAGTTTTTCCAGTTACATTTTTGTAATGTGTTTATCTAACATGCTCCACACCCAGGAGGATTCCCTCTTTTATGGGTCTATGGAATGAATAATTAATCTAATCTATGTCGCCCAGTAGAGTGGTACCATGTGGGCACACAGTCCCTCCCAGCAGAGTGGCTTAAGGCCATCACATCGAACTCAGATTATGTTGGAAAATCGGGTTTTGTAGCAAAAAGAGTGGGGAACAATACCGTGTGTTGGAACTCTCAATAAAACCAACTTGCTTTCAGAGAAAATGTGATGTATTACATCTTGAACGTCTCTCGTAATAACCGGCAGACGCCGCTCTGGCGACTTTCCTGTGCCTGTCACTGATACGGTCTGCGTGGCCTGCGAGGCGGGACCAGGACGTTGACGGTAACATTGTACGACTCTGTTTACGCTGATTAGCCTTTGTGATGAAGTCTCGAGGGAGTAGAACCTCCTTGGTTGTTCAGGTCTGGTTTCGAGAATTGAGAAGGATCTGTATCAGGGGTGGTGATTTGCAGAAGTAGCAAAATGACATGAACTCTTTAAACAGGTTTATTCATCATTAGACATATTTGTATGTGAGGTGTCTCACGGACATATATATATATATATATATATATATATATATATATATATATATATATATATACAGGGTGAGTCACCTAACGTTACCGCTGGATATATTTCGTAAACCACATCAGATACTGACGAATCGATTCCACAGACCGAACATGAGGAGAGGGGCTAGTGTAATTGATTAATACAAACCATAAAAAAATGCACGGAAGTATGTTTTTTAACACAAACCTACGTTTTTTTAAATGGAACCCCGTTAGTTTTGTTAGAACATCTGAACATATAAACAAATACGTAATCAGTGCCGTTTGTTGCATTGTAAAATGTTAATTACATCCGGAGATATTGTAACCTAAACTTGACGCTTGAGTACCACTCCTCCGCTGTTCGATCGTGTGTATCTGAGAGCACCGAATTACGTAGGGATCCAAAGGGAACGGTAATGGACCTTAGGTACAGAAGAGACTGGATCAGCACATTACGTCCACATGCTAACACCTTTTTATTGGTCTTTTTCACTGACGCACACGTACATTACCATGAGGGGTGAGGTACACGTTCGACAGGCGTTTCATAGGACGTGGAGGACGCATAAATTGGCCAGCCCGTTCTCCTGATCTTACACCTCTGGACTTCTTTCTGTGGGGTACGTTAACGGAGACTGTGTACCGTGATGTGCCTACAACCCCAGAGGATATGAAACAACGTATTGTGGCAACCTGCGGCGACGTTACACCAGATGTACTGCGGCGTGTACGACATTCATTACGCCAGAGATTGCAATTGTGTGCAGCAAATGATGGCCACCACATTGAACATCTATTGGCCTGACATGTCGGGACACACTCTATTCCACTCCGTAATTGAAAACGGAAACCACGTGTGTACGTGTACCTCACCCCTCATGATAATGTACATGTGCGTCAGTGAAAAAGACCAATAAAAAGGTTTTAGCATGTGGACGTAATGTGCTGTTCCAATCTCTTCTGTACCTAAGGTCCATCACCGTTCCCTTTGGGTCCCTACGTAATTCGGTGCTCTCCGATACACACGATCGAACAGCGGAGGAGTGGTACTCAAGCGTCAAGTTTAGGTTACAATATCTCCGGATGTAATTAACATTTTACAATGCAACAAACGGCACTGATTACGTATTTGTTTATATGTTCAGATGTTCTAACAAAACTAACGGGGTTCCATTTAAAAAAAACGTAGGTTTGTGTTAAAAAAACATACTTTCGCGAATTTTTTATGGTTTGTATTAACCAATTACACTAGCCCCTCTCCTCACGTTCGGTCTGTGGAATCGATTCGTCGGTATTTGATGAGGTTTACGAAATATATCCAGCGGTAACGTTAGGTGACTCACCCTCCTGGAAATGGAAAAAAGAACACATTGACACCGATGTGTCAGACCCACCATACTTGCTCCGGACACTGCGAGAGGGCTGTACAAGCAATGATCACACGCACGGCACAGCGGACACACCAGGAACCGCGGTGTTGGCCGTCGAATGGCGCTAGCTGCGCAGCATTTGTGCACCGCCGCCGTCAGTGTCAGCCAGTTAGCCGTGGCATACGGAGCTCCATCGCAGTCTTTAACACTGGTAGCACACCGAGACAGCGTGGACGTGAACCGTATGTGCAGTTGACGGACTTTGAGCGAGGGCGTATAGTGGGCATGCGGGAGGCCGGGTGGACGTACCGCCGAATTGCTCAACACGTGGGGCGTGAGGTCTCCACAGTACATCGATGTTGTCGCCAGTGGTCGGCGGAAGGTGCACGTGCCCGTCGACCTGGGACCGGACCGCAGCGACGCACGGATGCACGCCAAGACCGTAGGATCCTACGCAGTGCCGTAGGGGACCGTACCGCCACTCCCCAGCAAATTAGGGACACTGTTGCTCCTGGGGTATCGGCGAGGACCATTCGCAACCGTCTCCATGAAGCTGGGCTACGGTCCCGCACACCGTTAGGCCGTCTTCCGCTCACGCCCCAACATCGTGCAGCCCGCCTCCAGTGGTGTCGCGACAGGCGTGAATGGAGGGACGAATGGAGACGTGTCGTCTTCAGCGATGAGAGTCGCTTCTGCCTTGGTGCCAATGATGGTCGTATGCGTGTTTGGCGCCATGCAGGTGAGCGCCACAATCAGGACTGCATACGACCGAGGCACACAGGGCCAACACCCGGCATCATGGTGTGGGGAGCGATCTCCTACACTGGCCGTACACCACTGGTGATCGTTGAGGGGACACTGAATAGTGCACGGTACATCCAAACCGTCATCGAACCCATCGTTCTACCATTCCTAGACCGGCAAGGGAACTTGCTGTTCCAACAGGACAATGCACGTCCGCATGTATCCCGTGCCACCCAACGTGCTCTAGAAGGTGTAAGTCAACTACCCTGGCCAGCAAGATCTCCGGATCTGTCCCCCATTGAGCATGTTTGGGACTGGATGAAGCGTCGTCTCACGCGGTCTGCACGTCCAGCACGAACGCTGGTCCAACTGAGGCGCCAGGTGGAAATGGCATGGCAAGCCGTTCCAGAGGACTACATCCAGCATCTCTACGATCGTCTCCATGGGAGAATAGCAGCCTGCATTGCTGCGAAAGGTGGATATACACTGTACTAGTGCCGACATTGTGCATGCTCTGTTGCCTGTGTCTATGTGCCTGTGGTTCTGTCAGTGTGATCATGTGATGTATCTGACCCCAGGAATGTGTCAATAAAGTTTCCCCTTCCTGGGACAATGAATTTACGGTGTTCTTATTTCAATTTCCAGGAGTGTATATACTACTGTCCATTAAAACTGCTACACCACGAAGATGACGTGCTACTCACGCGAAATTTGACTGACAGGAAGAAGATGCTGTGATATGCAAATGATTAGCTTCTCAGAGCATTCACACAAGGTTGGCGCCGGTGGCGACACCCACAGCGTGCTAACATGAGGAAGTTTCCAACCGATTTCTCATGCACTAACAGCAGTTGACTGGCATTGCCTGGTGAAACGTTGTTCTGATGCCTCGTTTAAGGAGGAGGAATGCGTACCATCACGTTTCAAGACTTTGATAAAGGTCGGATTCTAGCCTATCGCGATTGCGGTTTATCGTATCGCGACATTGCTGTTCGTGTTGGTCGACATCCAATGACTGTTAGCAGAATATGGAATTGGTGGGTTCCGGAGGGTAATACGGAACGCCGTGCTGGATCCCAACGGCCTCGTATCACTAGCAGTCGAGATGACAGGCATCTCATCCGCACGGCTGTAACGAATCGTGCAGCCACGTCTAGATCCCTGAGTCAACAGCTGGGGACGATTGCAAGACAACAACCATCTGCACGAACAGTTCGACGACGTTTGTAGCAGCATGGACTATCGGCTCGGAGACCGTGGCTGCGGTTACCCTTGACGCTACATCACAGACAGGAGAGCCTGCGATGGTGTACTCAACGATGAACCTGGGTGCACGAATGGCGGAACGTCATTTTTTCGGATGAATCCAGGTTCTGTTTACAGCATCATGATGGTCGCATCCGTGTTTGGCGACATCGTGGTGAACACACATTGGAAGCGTGTATTCGTCATCGCCATACTAGCGTATCACCCGACGTGATGCTATGGGGTGCCATTGGTCACACGTCTCGGTCACCTATTGTTCGCATTGACGGCACTTTGAACAGTGGACGTTACATTTCAGATGTGTTGCTACCCGTGGCTCTGCCCTTTATTCGATCCCTGCGAAACCCTACATTTCAGCAGGATAATGCCCGACCGCATGTTGCAGGTCCTGTAAGCGCCTTTCTGGATACAGAAAATGTTCGACTACTGCCCTGGCCAGCACATTCTCCAGATCTCTCAGCAGTTGAAAACGTCTGGTCAATGGTGGCCGACCAACTGGCTCGTCACAATATGCCAGTCACTACTCTTGATGAACTGTGGTACCGTGTTGAAGCTGCATGGGCAGCTGTACTTGTGACCCCCATCCAAGCTCTGTTTGATTCAATGCCCAGGCGTATCAAGGCCGTTATTACGGAAAAAGGTGGTTGTTCTGGGTATTGATTTCTCAGGATCTATGCACCCAAAATGCGTGAAAATGTAATCACATGTCAGTTCTAGTATAATATATTTGTCCAATGAATACCCGTTTATCATCTGCATTTGTTCTTGGTGTAGCAATTTTAATGGCCAGTAGTGTACATGTAAACCATAGTTAATATCAAATATTTACTGTCGAAACACCTTTCACCTATTAAGATGGGCTTCCCACTATCAAGAAAGAAGACATCGAAGCAACTTAGAGGCGAGCTTCTGGATTTGTAACCGGTAGCTTCGATCAGCAAGCAACTGTTATGGATATGCGTCCGGAGCTCAAGCGGGAATCCCTGGAGCGAAAAAGACATTCATGTCGAAGCACACTACCGAGAAAGTTTAGAGAACCGGCATTTGAAGCTGACTGCCGAACGAGCCTACTGCCGCCAACGTACAATGCGCATAGCGACTACAAACATAGGATACGAGAATTAGGGCTCATACAGAGGTATAAAGGGTGGTCAGTGATCGTCACCGGGCAAAATATCTCACGAAATGAGCACCAAACGAGAAATCTACAAAAAACGAAACTTGTGTAGCTTGAAGGGGGAAACTAGATGGCACTATGATTGGCCCGCTAGATGGCGCTGCCATAGGTCAAACGGATATCAACTGCGTTTTTTTAAAATAGGAACCCCAATTTTTTATTACATATTCGAGTAGTACATAAGGAAATATGAATGTTTTGGTTGGAACACTTTTTTCGCTTTGTGATGGATGGCGCTGTAATAGTCACAAAGATATGGCTCACAATCTTAGACGAACAGTTGGTAACAGGTAGGTTTTAAATTAAAATACAGAACGTAGGTACGTTTGAACATTTTATTTAGTTTGTTCCAATGTGATACATGTACCTTTGTGAACTTATCATTTATGAGAACGCATGCTGTTACAGCGTGATTACCTGTAAATACCACATTAATGCAATAAATGCTCAAAATGATATCCGTCAACCTTAATGCATTTGGCAATACGTATAACGACATTCCTCTCAACAGCAAGTAGTTCGCCTTCCGTAATGTTCGCACAAGCGGTGACGGTCGATCACGATAGCAAATATCCTTCAACTTTCCCCACATAAATAAATCCGGGGACGTCAGATCCGGTGAACGTGCGGGCCATGGTATGGTGCTTCGACGACCAATCCACCTGTCATCAAACATGCTATTCATAACCGCTTCAACCGCACGCGAGCTATGTGCCGGACATCCATCATGTTGGAAGTACATCGCCATTCTGTCATGCAGTAAAACGTAGTAACATCAGTAGAACATTACATAGGAAATCAGCATACATTGCACCATTGAGATTGCCATCTATAAAATGGGGACCAATTATCCTTCTTCCCATAATGCCGCACCATGCATTAACCCGCCAAGGTCGCTGATGTTCCACTTTTCGCAGCCATAGTGGATTTTCTGTTGCCCAATAGTGCATATTATGCTGGTTTACGTTACCGCTGTTGGTGAATGACGCTTCGTCGTTAAATAGAACGCCTGCAAAAAATCTGTCATCGTCCCGTGATTTCTCTTGTGCCCAGTGGCATAACTGTACACGACGTTCAAAGTCGTCTCCATGCAATTCCTGGTGCATAGAAATATGGTACGGGTGCAATCGATGTTGATGTAGCATTCACAACACCGACGTTTTTGAGATTCCCGATTCTCGCGCAATTTGTCTTCTACTGATGTGCGGATTAGCCGTAACAGGAGCTGAAACACCTACTTGGGCATCATCATTTGTTGCAGGTCGTTGTTGACGTTTCACATGTGGCTGAACACTTCATGTTTCCTTAAATAACGTAACTATCTGCGAACGGTCCGGACACTTGGATGATGTCGTCCAGGATACCGAGCAGCATACATAGCACACGCCCGTTGTGCATTTTGATCACAATAGCCATACATCAACACGATATCGACCTTTTCCGCAATTGGTAAACTGTCAATTTTAACACGGGTAATGTATCACGAAGCAAATACCGTCAGCACTGGCGGAATGTTACGTGAGACCACGTACTTATACGGTTGTGGCTATTACAGCGCCATCTATTACAAAGCGAAAAAAGTGGTCCAACTAAAACATTCATATTTCTTTACGTACTACACGAATATGTAATAAAAATGGGGCTTCCTATTTTAAAAAACGCAGTTGATATCCGTTTGACCTATGGCAGCGCCATCTAGCGGGCCAACCATAGCGCCATCTGATTCCCCCTTCAAGCTAGACGACTTTCGTTCTTCGTAGTTTTTTCGTTTGATGCTTATTTCGTGAGATATTTGGCCCTGTCACTATCAATTGACCATACTGTATAGATAGTCGTTTTTCCCTTGCTCTGTCTGCGAGTGGAACAGGAAATTTAACGAATAGTTGTCGTATAGGCTACCCTCCACCATCCGCCATACGGTGGCTTATGGAGTATGCATGTAGATGTAAATGTAGATCAAGAGACGAGAGCCACCTGTCTTCTTACTCTACTCACTGTTAAGTGCACTGCCTCGGGTGCCTAGCGCAGAGACAGATTCGGTTGTTGTTACTTGTTCTGCCCTCTAGTGGATCAATGGCCACTTTACGTAACTACCAAATCAATGGCCCCTGCCCTAATTTACACGAAGCAAATATTATGCACCTACTTGTTTCTAATAGCAAATGAAATCCGCTCCACCGGCACAAAGACAGGCTCTCTGTTCAACGCTACTCAGTGAAATGCATACAAGGCACCTGTAAAATTTCCGCTCCTCTATCAGTTCCACCTGATGTGCTCTGTCTCCTCACGGATGATGATGTCCTACTGCTCCACCAGTAGCAGCAGCCGTCAACCAATTTCCCTGGCTCCTACTGGATATCTCTTCAATACTCCTCCACTTCGCTTCTCTACGTACTCTTGATACTTTATCACTGATTTGATACTGTCCATGGCTGTCCCTCTGTACTCTTATCAGTGGACTTACACTTGGATCTCGTTGCATACGACCTGCTCACTTGATCTTTCTGGAACATTCCGTCTACAAGTGACCGCCTTAATTTGCATCTAACACCCAAGAATCGTAGATGGGTGCTTCCTATCACGAGCCTCACCTCGACCCTGTTCGTACGTGCCATTTTGACAAGTTGTAGCCACATACTGGCGCCTTCGTCGATCTTCAAGTGATAACTCGCTTTTAGCTGAGCCCAGAGTATTATCCGTAGCAAATATCCTAGCCACTTGGGTGGCCTCTCATATACACACATGCATGCCCACCAAGAATTTCCGTAGGAACCTGTTCCACTCATACTCTGACATTTAACTAAACAATTCTCCAGTCATGACGCGCCTATCTATTCCAGTTATCCAGCTGGGGAGAGGGACCTACAGCTTAAAGAGGAATCCGAACAACGTATCGTTTCTGACGTTTCCTGACGTCACTGAGAGGTGAGGGCTGCGCTAAAACGCAAATCCGTGGCCCGTCCAGAATTCGACCCCGCAGCCTCTCTGTTGCCACGCAGGTGCTTTACCACTTTTTTTTCATTGTTCTCGGGATTTTGTCTGAGCGGACGTCACGTGACAACCCTTTATGTTCATCGTTGAATACTTCACTAAGCTGCTGTGCCGATCCCTAGACCATCAGGCCCGACTATCGGAACTCATGGTAACTAATGTTCTTTAAAGTATTACTGCGTGTTTTTTTGCAAATGGTCTCACTATCGATTTAAAAAAAGGTACAACTTATTCAGTTCTGCGTTTCTACAGGTATTACACCAATGGCAAATGTAACACACTGTGAGGAGATGATAACTAGGCTGGAATCTTCAAAAATTTAAGTGTCCATATTCATGCTGATTTAAACTGCAAGAAACACAATTTCGTACTCTTAAAACAACCCAGTTCAACACTTTTTGGGGAGAGTCATATCAGTAAGTGAACATATTTTCCATATTTTTATTCAGTGATGTCGTGCGGAATATGGTTCTAGGATGAATCCACTTTCAGAAAGAAATTTTTCATTGTTCAAAAACGTGCTCTAAGAATAATATGTGGTGCTCACCCATGATCATCTTGAAGAGATCTGTTTAAGGAGTTAGATATTCTGACTACCGCTTCAGAATGTATACATTCTCTTATGAAGTTTGTTCTAAATAACCCACTATAATTCAAAAGAAACAATTATGTACATAATTACAATAACAGAAGAAAAAGTTATATAAATCCTTGTCCCACATGATTGTTGTCTTTAGCACAAAAAGCGGAGCACAATGCTGCTACTGAAGTTTTTGATGACTTCCCCAGTCACACAGACACCAAAGTGAAATTCTAAAACTGAAAAAAAATTCTCCTCGACAGCTTCTTCCATTCTGTAGAAGAACTTCTATTTATGTAGCATGTCAAACGTGATGGGTAGGAACTACCAATTCTCATCTGCATGAGCAAAAAAAAAAAAAAAAAAATGAAAACTTGTAAATGGTCAGCAAGTAAGCATATTTACATACGAACGTGTAATTTGGACGTAAATGACTAGTTCCACATCATTGAGATCAATTGTGCGAATAATCTGTGGAACGTGAAACTAGTTAACTAATTAAATCACTAATACGACGGTAAGTAACGCGAGGAGATGTGTCGGACGAAGTGAGGATTAGGTAAAGTGCGATAAGGTTTAAATATGACATGAAAACATATTTAGATAAAAAAATTTAATTGGAACTTAACGCACGAAATGGACATTCCATTCCGAGCGAGATCTACTTGGGAGCGTCTGGGGATTGTAGCTTGTAATATGTGGGCCAAATGGCGACTCTGTGGCGTTAAACTGTAAACGTCCGCGTCACATTACACTTTATTTACAATACGCGTGTGATTGGGACATTGTGAGTCATGTATATTCTAAGCAGACAACACTCCTTTTGTACACATACAGCACAGTTCAAGTTTTTTGTTGAATTATTGGGGGTCAGTTGTAGTGATCGTTCAGGTCATCTCCTCAGTTTCCTCTTTTCCTCTTTACACTTTTCTGTGGCAGTATGTAAAGATGCATCTGGCTTTCATTTCTCGTGAAATGACAGCCGTGTGAACAGAGGCACACAATCTCGTCGCTAAAAAGACGCAGCTGAAGGATCACTTTGGAGGAGGTAGCTTACTGAAAATTGAGTGTGTGTGTGTGTGTTTCATAACCAACATCCATGTATAGTTCCATTAAAGTTAAACTTGGAGATGGGCAGAAGATCGGGGTCAGAAATGTTGTGACGGCAAGTTATGAAGATCCGTGATTTTTCCCGAAACTTTAAGGAACATCAATGTGCCTGGAAAATTTCCAATGTCACAGACACCCATATGTTGCATTTTTTAGTAATTATATCTTTCTGAGTCTGTCTGTTTCCTGTTGTGTAACGACGTTAAAGATGTAGGCCTCTTAATAAACTAACAAAAAGCAACGCACTGAAACATTGAATATCATTTGTAATAAAGGTATCTTAATTGCCACATTCACACAGTAAGATCTTGTCTTGTGTTCGAATCCCGCTGCTGCTTAAATTTTGATTAAAAACCAGCGTTGGCAGCCGAAGATTTCCGGCATAAGAAGTCACCCCTCATTCTGCCAACGGCCTTGTCAAAAAGGGTGGAGGAGCAGACAGAGGTTCAGGGCACTCTCTTGTCTTTGGGGTGAGAAACTGCCCTAAAGGCGGAAGAATCAGCAATGATCAATGGCATGAGGATGCAGAAGGCAATGGAAACCACTGCATTACAGACACATAATGTGTATCTACAGGACATGTGTCCTGTAATTGAAGAATTGTCATGATGATCTCACCAATGGCAAAAGATTCCAGAATAGTCCGCAATTTGGATCTCCGCGAAGGGACTGCCAAGGGGGAGGTTACCATGAGAACAAGATTAAATAATTAATGGAAGGTCACGATATAGTAGTGATGAAGAGTAGGCTGAAGTTTAAGACATTAGTAAGGAAGAATCAATACGCAAAGAAGTGGGATATGGAAGTACTAAAGAATGACGAGATATGGTTGAAGTTCTCTAAGGTTATAGATACAGCAATAAGGAATAGCGCAGTAGGCAGTAGAGTTGAAGAGGAATGGACATCTCTAAAAAGGGCCATTACAAAAGTTGGGAAGGAAAACATAGGTACAAAGAAGGTAACTGCGAAGTAACCATGGGTAACAGAAGAAATACTTCAATTGATCAATTAAAAGACGAAGTACAAAAACGTTATGGGAAACTCAGGAATAGAGAAATACAAGTCGCTGAGGAATGAAATAAATATGAAGTGCAGGGGAGCTAAGACAAAATGGCTGCAGGAAAAATGTGAAGACATCGAAAAAGAAATGATTGTCAAAAGGATAGACTCAGCATAGGGGAAAGTCAAAATAACCTTTAGTGAAATTAAAAGCAAGGGTGATAACATTAAGGTTGCAACGGGAATTGCAAGGTTACATGCAGAGGAGAGAGCGTATAGGTGGAAAGAATACATTTGAAGCTCCTACGAGAGGGGAAGATTTGTCTGATGTGATAGAAGAAGAAACAGAAGTCGATTTAGAAGAGATAGGGGATCCAGTACTAGAATTAGAATTTAACAGAGCTTTGGAGGAATTGAGATTAAATAAAGCAGTAGCGATAGATAACATTCCATCAGAATTTCTAAAATCATTGGGGGAAGTGGCAACAAAACGACTATTCACGTTGGTATGTAGAATGTTTGACTCTGGCGGCATACCATTTGACTTTCGGAAAAGCATCATCCACACAATCCCAAAGACGGTATAATGAATTCTACTTTTGTAAATGATGAAAGTCTATGTGAATGCAGCTTGCCGCTAACTTGGTGTAATGTTTTGTCTGTACAGAGGTGTATCTGTCGCCTATATTACTCCTTCACTCTCACACATAAATCGGTACAATAAAGTCAGGGCTTCGTGGTTTATATGTAGGCTGATCCGTGAAAAGACAGACAAACAATTATGCTAATGGAGGATTCTGAGTATTTTCTAGAATTTCATTCGCTCTCTCTCTCTCTCCCCTTCTGTCCTTTATCTGTGTACAGTTTAAATATATTATTTACGTGAAATCAGCCTAGTAGAATCTCTGGTGGAGCCCTTCGTCTTAATATTCAGCGGCTGGCTTGCTAGAAAAGATCTTTACATTTGTTATTATTATTAAGCGCTGCATTCAGTTGGGAAAATCAATCGTTTGAACAATTCGTTCAGTTTACGACAGATCTAAAATTTCAGATGTGGACGAAGCCTTTTTGGATGATTATAAAAACTCAGAGATTGCAGGCTCTCTTCGTCACAGCTGAAACTTCCCAATTAATTACAGGGCCCAGACAATCATCAATGATTCAAGCAGAGAACTCATTCGTCATTCACTCTAGAATAAAATGGTCACAAACCTTATTTCTGAGGAAAATTGTATATTGAATCCATCTCCGTACATGTTCCGTTATCTGTGGATTTCAAGTCTCGTGAATTTTCTTTTACAGGTTTTTCTTTGTCTTTATCTATCACGCTAGCGGCACAAACGTTCCTAGCTTAATTTAGCGCGAAGAAGAGTAAATAACGTCTCTTTTAGCAATCTGACAATCCTCCAACCGATACTTCCGAAGCTGTCCCTTCTCTCTCTATAATAACCATGGAGCATACATCTCTGTACCTCTGTTGTTCCAAAGAATAAACGTACTAGAAAAATACCTTGGCGTCGACGAGCTGTCGGCGCATATATTACTAGAAAATCCGATAAGATATTTTTCAAAAGTAAACAATTGTGGATGATTTGATTAACCCTTATTAATTATTGCGTGGTAGAGGGTAATTTCCCGTGGGGAGATTACAATGCCCCTCGCAGCGAGCGAAGTTTGTGAGCTCAATTTTGATTCATCGAACACACTTCGCGAGCTATCTATTAGCGTGGATAACCCGGAAGTGATGATTGTCAGTCCTCCGACTGAAAAAGAATATTATGTTTGAGACAGACGAAGAAAAGAATGAAGACAGAAGAAATGAAGAGACAGGTACCGCGGCTGTATTGCTTTTACGTGCATCTAGGTGTTATGTTTGCTGTGCACAACCAAGGAAGATGATCTTTCAGGAACTGTTGTCAGGGTCTACCCATTCGGGAACTTTCTTAAGCAGGGAAACCTTGGAAAACCTCTTAAGCCTAGACCCCCAGCCTACGGTACATAGAAGATAGGAAAGCCTATAGAAGAAAAAAAAATATAATTTTGAACTGGATCTCTAAAGGAAAGACAGGGATCAATTTGTATCCCGATTTGGAGAAGAGTGGTTTGTGCCTCTAGCAAAAAAAAAAAACGTTTTACAATGAATAACGTGAATTCTCGTTTTACAATCTTGTTCCTAGTACAATATCTTGCGGTGCTAAACTCCCCCGGGTCTTGCATGTCCCCGACGTCCACATTTGTAGTCGGTCTTCTACGCGGCCCCCTTTGTAGTTGATCTTCTACGCGGCCCACAATGGGAAGAGTAGAAGGAACAGGGATACTCGAATTTACATGCAACATTCATTCCAAAAGAATTAGCAATGACCGAAAGGGAGATTCTTCCTGTAAGAGAACTGGTTAGGTTGCACCGTCCAAGATTCTCCTTTTTGAAAGCAAAATCCTTATGGCTTCATGGATCCTTTTTGTTACGACGTACTTCAATGAATTCAACCATTAACTAATGATGTTGCCAAAAGCATCATCCGATTTACTCTCGTTTGAATACTCCTTTTGACTTTGCCTCTCCACTTGTGCTTATAAGTCCAAAAGTTCTAACACATTTTCTATCACAGATTTGTTCTTCGTAATTTAAAGGATTCATGTAACTTACTATAGATTTTGGATTCAAATCATCGAATAATGGAAAGTGTAGTTCATTTGATACAAAGACATAATTCATATTTCCTTGATAAGTCATATAATTTAGCTATACTCAAAACTTTTTATTCTAAATACATATATTTCTTCGCTTGAGTGCTGAAATGTAAAAGTTATTAGCATTGAGGAATGCGGATTCACTTCTTTCATTTACTCTCTGATTCATACGGCGTTCATCCATGCTCATATATGGAAATGGATTTTTCAAACAAAATTCCCAAACGAACACGAACCATTAAATAACTCCTAATTCTATGAATATTACTTTCTTTAATCATTCATTAATAAATTAAAAACTCTTAACTTCTAATTATAACACCTATTCTTTTTAAAGTTCAACATGAATCAGTTTACCCTCGCGTTTGGTGCGAGTCTCTTACAAAGCATATCTGTGTCGTCTTTATCGATTTTAACTCTCGCGCCGACGTCAACTGTTTTGCGCGGGAAATTATCTTTGCGGCGTTAACCGTCACTCACAATTCACTGCCACAACACATCCCTTCATACGTTTACACATCTAAGCGTTCACATGAGATTATATATGAATATTCACTCGGAACTTCTTTTGATTATTTAGCGTCATTTGCGGGAAACATTTCATTCTTCTTGAAGGTCAGTTAGATCCTTCATCATTCTTGATGACATTAGCAATGCTAAAGTTCTATGTTCACCCAAACCACAGGTGAAGCCTATCTCCACTATCTTCTTTACAACACTCGATAATAATAGTTAGTCACTATTTCTATACTCTATGTCACTGATTAACTATTTCAATTTACAGGTTTCTATCACTACACACACAGTTTATTGTTATGTTTTTTACGAGCGTTCATTTCTGTCACTCGGAACACCATTCCTCACTATCTTCTAATCTTCATTATATCTTTTTAAGTCGTTATGAGAAAATAGCCCTTTTATTTTGTTCGATCCCGGGTATGCTAACAGATAAGCTCCAGGATTCGGAATTTGTAGGAGAATGTATGGTCCAGTATATAGCAACTCCCATTTCTTGATACTTTTCTTTATTACGGATGATTTAGTATGTCGTTTGACTAGTACCTTCTCTCCGACATGGTATGTCTGTACCCTTTTGATTAATTTGTCATATCGTTGTTTTCTTTGATCAGCCTTTTTCGTCATATTTATGATAGCTTGTCTTATTTTTTTCTTCCCAAGGCATCTCAGTTTCCTGAGTTTTGGGGATATGGTCAGTCCAGAAGTTTTTCTCTTTTGCTTCGAACATCAATTCACGAGGTGTATATCCAGTTGAGGAGTGGGGCATGTTATTGTATATCTGCTCAAACTCTTCCACATAATTTGCCCACGCAGTTTGCTTATTATGGCAATACGTCCTCATAAATCGATTGAATTCTCTAAAAATCCTCTCAACCAAATTGCCTTGTGGGTGGTAAAATGATGTTAGTATGTGTTTCACACCGACTTGAGACAAAGTCTGCTTCCATCGGAGTCCCGTGAATATTTTAGCATTGTCAGTTATGATCGCCTTAGGTGTACCAACATGTGGAAGATAATCTCTTATCAATCTTAATACAATTACTTTGGCTGTAGCCGCCTTTATCGGGTAAAGCTTCACGTATTTCGTACACACATCAAGAAATGCCAACACATATTTAACACCACCTCTTGAAGTAGGTAACGGTCCACACAGATCGCACGAAATTAATTCTTTTGGTTCTTGTACTAATATAGAGCATAATGGGTGCTTAGTCCCTTTTGAATCCGGCTTTGTTTTTTGACATATTATGCACCTCTTTAAGACCTCATGCACTCTGCGCTTTATGTTGGGAAAATAACAGTACCCACTTATCTTGTCTGCACATTTTGTCGCACCGAAATGTCCCCAGGTTAAATGAGTGAACCATACAAGTTTCTCTATTTGCGCGTCAGGTATACAGACACACCAACGGACTTTGTTTGGCCTTCCACAGCGGAAAAATAATACGCCATTTACCAGCTTGTAATAATTTGCCATCTGATCCGAAGGTCGCTGTTGTAACCTTTGAATGACACTTCCCCATTGAGCACCTTTTTTCTATAACTGGGCCATATGCACACACAAATTGACGTAGTACGTCTTAAATGGATTCTCCAGCAGCAGCAATACAGGGAATTCTGAGGAATTATTTACTTCAATCTCTTTTGTTAAACCCTGCGGTGACCTTGATAGAGCGTCAGCAATAATGTTTTGCTGCCCTGAGACATGTACGATCTTAAACTGGTATTGTTGCAGAGCCTTGTCCATCTAGCCAGTCTGGGGTGTAACAGCTTACACGTTTGTAAAAACGTTAATGATTGGTGATCGCAATATACGATAGTCTTCGACCCATATAAATAATAATGAAATTTCTTAAATCCCCAGACGACCGCAAGAGCCTCTAATTCTGTCGTCGTGTACGTTCTTTCACAGTTGGACAAAACACGACTAGCAAACGCAATAGGACAAAAGGTAAGCTGTCCATTTATCTTGCGTACTTGGAAAAGGCACGCTCCAAGACCCACATTTGACGAATCTGTTGACAAGTAGAATTCCTCTTGCATGTCCGGATGGTACAAAAGCGGTGCATTTACTAATTGCTTCTTTATCTCTTCAAATGCTTCTTGACACTCTAATGTCCAGAGCCAGGGCACATCCTTCTTCAGCAAACTATTTAGAGCTGCTGCATTCATGGCCTGATTCGTTACAAATCTTCTAAAAAATGAGGCAAGACCCATAAACCCTTTTAATTGCCTCCTATTTCTTGGTGTTGGAAACTTACTAATCGCAATTAGCTTCTCCTTGGTTGGTAAAATTCCCTTTGCGTCAATTATATGCCCCAGGAACTTGATTCTGTTTAGTGCAAAGTGGGATTTCTGTAGGTTAGCAGTTATTCCCATGGTTTTGAACACGTCCAACACCCGACTCAGTAAGGTAATATGCTCCTCCCAGGTCTTCGATGCAATAAGCAAATCATCAACAAATACTGTTATTCTGCTTCTTAGTTCTGGGCCTAGTGCATAATCTAGAGCTGCTATAAAGATTCCAGCACTAATGTTGAGTCCGAAAGGAACTACAGTAAATTGGTAACTTCTTCCGGCATAAATGAAAGCTGTATATTTCCTTGATAACTCATCCAGCTTGACCTGCCAATAAGAACTCCGCAAATCGATGCTCGTCAAATATTGGACATCCTGGAACCGTTGTATCAGTTCGTCTATGTTTTCCGGATATGTTCTCACTGGAATTATGATTTTATTTATTTCTCTGGCGTCGAGTACCAGTCTCACAGTCCCATTTGCTTTTGGCACGACCAACAATGGGGAACAGTATGGGCTTGTGGAGGGTTCGATCAAACCCCATTTCAACATGCGATCTATTTCTTTTTGAACTTGAGCCTTTAACCTCCAGGGAACAGGATAGAAAGTTCTACAATACGTTTCGTGCGGCTTAACGTAGAGATGGCATATGTATCCCTTAATAACTCCTGGCCTTTCATCAAACACGTTTTCATACGCTAATAATAATTCTTTGAGCTGCTTCTTCTGATCTTCAGTAATGCAGTCGGATTCATTTAACTTCTCATACACTAATTGACCAAAATCTCCTTTGACTTGGAACTCATTATTCACGTGCTGTTTAAATTTTGTGCAGTCCTGATTACTTGCACACTGATCCCACTATTATATTTTCTGGTAAGGCTTTCCTTTTTCAACAAGTCCAACTCAATTTCTTGTTTATTTACATTTAACCAAATTTTTCCTGTTTTAAAATCTATTCTGCATCCGTATTGACGTAGGCTGTCGACTCCGATAATGCAGTCTACCACCAAATTTTTCACAACAAGGAATGTGCTTAATATTGCTACATTTCCGACTTCTACACTAAGTAGTGACTGCACTTTTACATTAGCCGATCTAGCCCAAACGGCGCCTATTATTTTGCAATTTTGAACTGGAAAAATTGGTACTCGTCTTATATTTC
The DNA here is from genome assembly GCF_023898315.1 of Schistocerca nitens. Lineage (NCBI taxonomy): Eukaryota > Metazoa > Arthropoda > Insecta > Orthoptera > Acrididae > Schistocerca > Schistocerca nitens. Next base: position 21,840,538 of record NC_064622.1, read on the forward strand.
TGATCTTGTTGAATAGAGCCTCCGAAATAACATTTGTGGTTGCAGCTGTGTCTAAAACCGCCACTATAGGTACAGTCTCCAAAATGACTTGCACTTCGGCTACTGCCACCTGTTCCTTATCCTCATCTCGGGGTTCTAAGTCCTCGGTCAATTCATCTGCCAGTAATCGTCCATCATTATACGTTAGCATGGGTACACATATCCTGTTGCCCCTCAACCAATTGTTGACCGCTCCTCCGGGGCACGAGTGGGTCCTTACAAGTTTGTTGGATTTTGATTCGCCTGGTGGTTGACATCGTCCGTCACTTCGGTAATTACCGGTTGATTCGCAGATGTCCGTACCCACTGATGTTGATTATTTGAGTTTATTCCCCCCGGTTGGTTCCACTTTCTATTACTGTTACTGTTCCAGGCTTGCGGTCTGAAATTCCTTTCGTTCCCCCATACGGGATTGTATCTTTTCCCATTCCTATTGTTCCTTGGATAGCCCCTCGCAAGACTATTGCCGATATTATTATTGAGATTTTGAGGGGTTTCTCCACTATTTATCGATCTCTGTGCGTTCCCTTGCCTACCATTTGGCGGAGGTTCTATCTCCCTATATTGGAATCTGTTGTTACGGGCTTTCTGGTTGTTCTCTTCTATAATGTCTATATGATCTAACGTCGTGAGGAACGACTCCAAGTCTTTATCGTTGCCGTAAATTAATTGATTCCGGATACTAGTTGATAGTCTTGCCTTAAGTATGTTTATTATGTCTGGCAAGGGCATAGGTCTGTCCCAATATCTAGTTTTATTTATATATTTTTCAAAATACTTCCTAAGGCTTCCTTTCGAAAAAGAGAAAGGCTCTGGGTAGAGCACCTCCTACCTTAGGCGTTCCTGTACCCCTTCTGACCAGAACTTTGCTAAAAACGCCTTCTCAAAATCGTCATATGTCGAGCAAACAGAAGTCATGTCCGAGGCCCAGATCGCCCCCGAACCTTGTATATACCCAGTAACGAAACTGATCTTCTGCCACTCCGACCAATTTCTGGGTAGCACTCCTCTAAAACTGCGAATAAAAACAATCGGATGGACCCCCCCTTTTGTCAGTGTTAAAAATCTGAAATTGCCGATGCTTTATCATTTTTTCTTCGGCATGGCAAAGACTTTCGTAATCTCCGTCAGATATAACTTCACGCGAACAACTAGCTCGTGGCAATTTAATATTTGAGTTACTTACGCAAGTCGGTATTGTGTGCGAATGTGCAGTAACTGGCTCTATACTCGCTGGCAACTTCTGCTGCTGGCCTGTATTCATTTGTTCTGAGCCTTGTTGTGAAACGCGTATCGACTCTGCTATCGTTTGTTTCCAATGCTCGAAATCAGCACCTAAATGCTGTCGCACTTCCTCAAGTCCTTTCGCAAACAAATTCTCTTCCTGTTTGCCACATAGACTCTGGAATGCTGCTTTAACATTTTGCTCAACGTTTTCACACATTAGCCTTTTGTTTTCTAATGTGATTTCGGATAATTTACCCGTTCATACATTAATTTGGTGGTCTATAACGTCTTGACGTTCTGTCAGATGTTCAACACTTTCCTTTAGGTTAGTCTGCGTACGTGCCAATTCAGGAAGTTGCGCAATTGCACATGACATGGCATCTTGCTTTTGTACTAATTGCGGAACCATTTCCACCTGTTCCCGTACGGTGTCTATCTTAATAGCCACATACTCCTTCATTTCTACACGTACGCGGTGAGTAGATTCCTCACATTGAGCTTTAACCAATTCTATTTGTGCAGTTAATTTTCGTTCCGTCTCTTCGGCCTGATCTTTAAGTTCCTTTGTCTTCGCCTCTATCCGCTGCTCTAATTCGGAAAAACTGTCGTGTAACTGCTGCTTAATCTCAGCTTTCAGATTTTCCTGCCCCTCAGTAACTGAGGCTAATTTCGCGTTCAAATCATTTTGCCCCTCAGTAACTGAGGCTAACTTCGCATTAATGTCAATTTTCAGATTTTCTTGCCCCTCAGTAACTGAGGCTAATTTCGTATTCATATTATTCATGGTCTCAGTTAACATCTGCATCTGCCTCATGATAATGACCAATGGATCTAATCCATGTTGCGTACTTGCTGTTACATCTCGAGCTGTGTCTACCGGGCGTTCTATTGCGCTATCTGTAGCGATCGGTTCTACAACACTTCTTACTACATCATTATTATCAGTGCTCACAGCTGAAGGCTGTTGCATGTTGCTCTGCTCTGCTTGACTCATCTTAAACATTGCCCTAGTTAAAACCATATAAATGTTCTACCGTCAATATGTAAAGATCTCCCTTCACACAAGAATACTTCTGTGGCTACTTTCTTATAGTACTTATACAGGTAAAGGCAACTAGGGCAGTTCAATCAAACTACATCTGGCATGAGCACAATTAGTAAATGTTCAAATCTACGTCTACTTCCCCAATACTAGCAAGCTTTAATCACACAAGAATACTTATGTGGCTACTTTCTTATAGTACTTATACAGGTAAAGGCAACTAGGGCAGTTCAATCAAACTACATCTGGCATAAGCACAATTAGTAAATGTTCAAATCTACGTCTACTTCCCCAATACTAGCAAGCTTTAATCACACAAGAATACTTATGTGGCTACTTTCTTATAGTACTTATACAGGTAAAGGCAACTAGGGCAGTTCAATCAAACTACATCTGGCATAAGCACAATTAGTAAATGTTCAAATCTACGTCTACTTCCTCAATACTAACAAGCTTTAATAAGAATTATAGACCTGGCCTTCCTTCTGCGCCCAGCGTGCTGTTTATATGTGTAGATCCACTTAATTTGACTGCGAGTATTTTTTCTCTTTTCCAAGTTAAGTTGTCTCGTCGTAGTTCACATTAAACAGAGAACAAAATTATTTTAACAACATCCAAAAACGTGTCGTGTCACGGATTGGCCATTATAATGAATTTCTCTACTTTTGTAAATGATGAAAGTCTATGTGAATGCAGCTTGCCGCTAACTTGGTGTAATGTTTTGTCTGTACAGAGGTGTATCTGTCGCCTATATTACTCCTTCACTCTCACACATAAATCGGTACAATAAAGTCAGGGCTTCGTGGTTTATATGTAGGCTGATCCGTGAAAAGACAGACAAACAATTATGCTAATGGAGGATTCTGAGTATTTTCTAGAATTTCATTCGCTCTCTCTCTCTCTCTCTCTCCCCTTCTGTCCTTTATCTGTGTACAGTTTAAATATATTATTTACGTGAAATCAGCCTAGTAGAATCTTTGGTGGAGCCCTTCGTCTTAATATTCAGCGGCTGGCTTGCTAGAAAAGATCTTTACATTTGTTATTATTATTAAGCGCTGCATTCAGTTGGGAAAATCAATCGTTTGAACAATTCGTTCAGTTTACGACAGATCTAAAATTTCAGATGTGGACGAAGCCTTTTTGGACGATTTATAAAAACTCAGAGATTGCAGGCTCTCTTCGTCACAGCTGAAACTTCCCAATTAATTACAGGGCCCAGACAATCATCAATGATTCAAGCAGAGAACTCATTCGTCATTCACTCTAGAATAAAATGGTCACAAACCTTATTTCTGAGGAAAATTGTATATTGAATCCATCTCCGTACATGTTCCGTTTTCTGTGGATTTCAAGTCTCGTGAATTTTCTTTTACAGGTTTTTCTTTGTCTTTATCTATCACGCTAGCGGCACAAACGTTCCTAGCTTAATTTAGCGCGAAGAAGAGTAAATAAAGTCTCTTTTAGCAATCCGACAATCCTCCAACCGATACTTCCGAAGCTGTCCCTTCTCCCTCTATAATAACCATGGAGCATACATCTCTGTACCTCTGTTGTTCCAAAGAATAAACGTACTAGAAAAATACCTTGGCGTCGACGAGCTGTCGGCGCATATATTACTAGAAAATCCGATAAGATATTTTTCAAAAGCAAATAATTGTGGATGATTTGATTAACCCTTATTAATTATTGCGTGGTAGAGGGTAATTTCCCGTGGGGAGATTACAACGGCAAGAGCTGTAAGTGCGAGAATTACCGCCCAATCAGCTTAACAACTCATGTATCGACGTTGCTGACAAGAATAATATACAGAAGAATGGAATAGAAAATTGAGAATGCCCTAGATGACGATCAGTTTGGCTTCAGGAAAGATAAAGGCACGAGAGAGAGGCAATTCTGACGTTGCGGTTAATAATGAAAGGAAGACTAAAGAAAAATAAAGACACGGTCATGGGATTCGTCGACCTGGAAAAAGCGTTCGACAACGTAAAGTGGTGCAAGATGTTCGAAATTCTGAGAAAAGTAGGGGTAAGCTGTAGGGATGACGGGTGATATATAATATGTAGAGACCCAAGAGTGATAATAAGATTGGACGTCCAAGAACGTAGTGCTTGGATAAAAAGGGTGTAAACGGGGATGTAGTCTGTCGCCCCCAGTGTTCAACCGAAGAAGCAATGATGGAAATTAAAGAAAGGTTCAGGAGTGGAATTAAAATTCAAGGCGAAGGGATATCAATGATACGATTCACTGATGACATTGCTATCCTGAGTGAAAGTGAAGAAGAATTACATGATCTGCTGAACGAAATGAACAGTCTAATGTGTACAGAGTATGGATTGAAAGTAAATTGAAGAAAGACGAAGGTAATGAGAAGTAGTAGAAAGAGAACAGCGAGAAACTTAACATCAGGATTGATGGTGAGGAAGTAGACGAAGTTAAGGAATTCTGCTACTTAGGCAGTAAAATAACCAATGACGGACAGAGAAAGGAGGACATCAAAAGCAGATTAACAATGGCTAAAAAGGCCTTCCTGTCCAAAAGAAATCTACTACTATCAAATATCAGCCTTAATTTGAGGAAGAAATTTCTGAGAATGTACGTCTGGAGTACAGCATTGTATGGTAGTGAAACATGGGGAAAACGGAACAGAAGAGTATCGAAGCATTTTAGATGTGGTGCTACAGACGAATGTTGAAAATTAGGTGGACTGATAAAGTAAGGGATGAGGAGGTTCTGTGCAGAATCAGTGAGGAAAGGAATAAGTGGAAAACACTGATAAGGAGAAGGGACAGGATGATAGGACATCTGTTAAGACATCAGGGAATGACTTCCATGGTATTAGATGGAGCTGTAGAGGGCAAAAACTGTAGAGGAAGACAGAGATTGGAATACATCCAGCAAATAAATGAGGATGCAGGTTGCAAGTGCTACTCTGAGATGAAGAGGTTACCACAGGAGAGGAATTTGTGGCAGGCTGCATCAAACCAGTCAGAAAACAAAAAAAACACAAAATAAAAGAAAACGGTAAGGAAAAAATCGTGGAGCCGAAAGAGCGGATGGTATGACCTACGATGATTGCCTGGGTGTTGGACGGCTTGATCCGAAGGAGCCACTGGTTGCGCCAGGTGGTGAACTGGTCAAGGTTGGTTTGAAGGGTACGTTGGGGCCGTTGAAGGCTAGGATAAAGGGCCAGGAAGGCGGTGTCATCAGCAAATTGGAGGAGGTGAACAGGTGGGGGAGATTTGGGCATATCAGTAGTATACAGGAGATGAAGGAGAGGGGAAAGGACAGAGCCTTGGGGCACGCCGGCAGTGGGATAGAAACTGCAGCAGTTGGAATTGAGGATAGTGATATAGGAGAGACGATGGGAGAGGAAGGAAGGAAGGAGACGCACGAAATTGATGGAGTGAGAAAAGGTCTGGAGTTTGAAGAGGAGCCCGGAATGCCAGAAACAGCCATAGGCGTTCTGGAGGTTGAGGGAAACAAAATAGCAGTGCGACAGAAGTTTAAAGAAGATTGGTAAGGTTAAGGAGCTATTTGTTGGCTGCGAAGGAGGGCTGGAAGCCACACTGGGTAAGGTGAAGGAGGTGGTGCTGGTTTAAGTGGTGATGAATTTTCTTGCTCTGTGTTGGACTCCATGCCAACACAGACTGCTGGAAGCGGCAGCACTCGCCCACCATCTCGTGTTGCAAGTCTCCTGCAACTCACAGGGTAATTCATACTGTTTCGCATGATATTTAAAGCCTGAAAGAAATATCGGTTCTGTCCCGCAATTAGTAATTACCAGTGGCTGTTTACATGGACACTGCCAATGCTGTGAGAATTCTGTTAAAAAGTTGACATGTCCTGACATCCATTGTGCCTAAGCGGAACCCTCTGTACCCCACCACATGCCGTCGTCGCAGTGTCTCACTTGCCCTGTCTTTCTTTTCTGGTCTTTTACTGTCTTATGTAGTTTGTTGTGCAGAAAGAGTCACAAATTGAATAAAAAATAGCAGTATTCAGATACAGAACTAGCAATGAAATTAGCCTCCCTACCTATATCCTTACTCAGGCAAACATCAGTAATACAAGCACTAACAGGAAAAACAACTGACACTGCACACATTTTCACAAGCATTCCCTGTTTAGGTAAAGCATCACAAAAAATTGCTAACTTATTCAGAAACACCAGTATTAAACTTTTTTTCTCCACAAACAAGAAACTGGGACACCATTTACCTCACACTGTAAACATAAACACTCCAATACCAGAACAACGTGGAAAATATAAATTGCAGTGTAATAGCTGTCCTACATTTTACATAGGCAAAACAGGAAGAACTTTCCACATACGTTACAAAGAACACATTGATGTCTTTAGGCTTAACCACTTTGACAAATCTGCAATAGCTAACCACACACACCTTAACACTCACAGACTAAGTGACGTCCGTAACAGCTTAATTGTACTCCATACAGAAAACAGTGGTAGTAGTGGTAGTAGTAGTAGTAGTAGTAGTAGCAGTAGCAGCTTTATTCATCCGTAGATCTCTTTTCACAAGGATATAGGACATGTCAAAGTATTTACAAGTTTAGACCAATTTAAAATAAGCTAATTCGTATACACATATATTTACAGACTTCTAGCTTGAGACAATAATTAGATTTACTTCTGGCATACAATACTTTTTTTACAAATAACTTATAAAATAATGTAATGCCACACTGTTGACTCATATCTCACTATCAGTCACTGCACACATTATACACACATTATTTCATAATACTTCACTCACTACACACACACACACACACACACACACACACACACACACACTGGTGATCTCTGGGCTATTTTCTGTACTGCAACTTCCCATTTGCTATCCTGAAAAACTGAGTCAGCATCCCTCCATAATGAGTGAGATGTTGAGCTCAGAAAGAGGAAGAGGTGTTAGTATTGTGCTATGCATAGCTTGAGGGTAAGTATTTCTAGAAAGGAAAAAAAAGGAGGAAAAAACTTGAAGTGAAGGTATTACATGGAATATTGGATGTTTTATAATCATTATTATTATTATTTATTTGTAAAACTTTTTTTATCAAACCCCTACTCTGTTTTATGTAAGTAATCCTTCAATGTATAAAATGTATTGCATAACAAGCATTTTTTGCTGCCTTTTTAAGTAAGTGTATTTTTGCAATTTCTTTAATCTCTTTTGCTAATTTATTGTACAGTTTTATTCCTTGGAAGAAAATGCTGTTTTGAGTTTTGAGTTTTACGTTTATTTTTTCTTGTTCAATGTAAATTGAGTATCTCTCTTGTTGCATGGCCATGGCCAGAGCTGTTTGCGCAGAAATTGCCAATGTTATTTTTGATGTGTACAACTGACTGGTAAATGCATTCACATGGAGCCATTAAAGTCCCCAGTGCTTTAAACAGATCTTTACAATGAGCTCGACTAGTATTTTTGGTTATTATCCTTATGGCTCTTTTGTGGAGTTTGGAAATTGTGTTCATACTCGTATTTTGAGCGTATGTTCCCCAAAAAAAGAATGCCATTGCCAAGAATTGAGTGTACATATGAATAATATGTAACTAAAAGACACTGCATGTTACACACTGATGATAGGATTCTAAGAGCATAACATGCTGTTGACATTCTGTTTGCAAGTACCTTTGCGTGTTCACACCACCTCAGCTGAGAATCAATAATTATTTTGCATTTGTTACACAGTCTATAGAGGTGCCATTTACATTTAATTTACAATTGTCATTTTACCTCTTCAAACTGAAATTCATGGCATTAATTTTCTTTATGTTTAATGTCACTTTATCGCTTATTGACTAGTCATAAAATTCCTTGACAGTTTCATTTGCTTTCTCGGCATGGAGTTCTCTTGTTTTTCCAGTGACTGTAATATATTGCTGTCATCAGCGAAGAGAATTTTTTCACCATGAGTAACACTACTGGGAAAGTCATTAATGTATATCAGGAATAGTATTGGTCCTAATATGCTACCTTGAGGAACCCCTATATTAAAGTATTTTGGTTCTGATAAGTGTTTTACTAAATGTTTATTTGAAGTATGTGCTATCTCTACTCTTTGTACCCTATCTGCTAGGTATGATCGAAACCAGTCATTAGCTGCCCCTCTTGTTTCTAATGCTTCTGATTTATTTAATAGAAGCTTGTGGTCGACTGTATCAAAGGCCTTAGAAAGATCCAAAAATATGCCTGTGACACACTTATAAAGTACAACTTTAGTAAATTCTACTATGGCTGACTCCATATTTTTACCACTTCAGAAAATAAACTGTGATTCACTTAAAAGATTATATTTATTCAGGTAAATCTTTAATCTGTCTTTCATAATTGCTTCTATTATTTTTTAGAATGTTGACAGCAGGGAAATGGGCTGGTAATTTTCTATGTCTTCTGCATTACCTTTCTTAACCAAGGTACAACTCTTGCCTGTTTTAACTGGTATGGAAATGTCCCTGATGTGAAGGATTCATTTATTATATTTGTTAAGGTCCCTTGTGTAATCCCTATTCATTGTTTCAGTACACGCATTGGTACTTCATCTAAGCCTCCTGACTTTTTATTTTTTAGTTTTTGAACAGTTTTATTGACTTCATTCTCTGCAGTTGGAAGTAACATCATTGTATTTAGTGCAACATTATTTACAGGTGTTATGTTTCTTTTGGGGAATTTTTGCTGTAACTTCTCTGCAGTACTGATAAATGCACGTTTACATAGTTTGCTAAATGTTATGGATCATTTATTATCTTATCCCCCTCCCTTAGCATAATGTTATTCTGCAATTGTTTGCATCTCCCTCTTTCCTTTTTTTATAAAATCCCAAACTGCTTTGCTTTAATTCTCTGTATTCTATATTATTTTGTCATTAAATGACTTTTTTGCAGCAATCAGCACATTCCTATAGATCTTTTTGTATCTACGATAGAAATTTCAGAATTCTGGATCATCACGAATCTTTTTCATCTAACTGAGGTGTTTAAGTGTTTGTGAGGGCTTCTGAATACCTGCTGTTATCCATCTCATCTGTTTTTGTGAGATGTTGAGACAGACATGCATACTTTTGGAAATGCCTCTTCAAAGTTCAGTTTAAACAATGTGGAGAATTTAGAGAATTTCTTATTCACATTGGTTCCCTTATACACTTCATCCTAGCTTTGTTTTTCTAGTTCTTTTGAAAAATCTTTTAATTTGATTTCTGATAGATGTCGTTTGTAGGCTTGTAGTTTAGGGAATGATTCGATGCCTGATTTTACTGTTGTTATTTGACAGAGATGGTCTGATAGTCCGAGATCTTTTACAGCTACATCACATTTTCCCTGACCATATTTGTGGGCACATGGTCAGTTACTGATGCAGTCATTGTAGTAACCCTTGTTGCACTATTGACCAATACGGACACGCCAAAACGTTGAAGCATGTTTATGAACGTGTTGCTGGATTCATTTATGATATTAGTGTTGATGTTAATGTCCCCACACAAAATTATGTTGACCTTTGTACTTGAGACTTTATCTAGAACTTCTGTTAACTTACTGAAAAAAGTGTCCACACTACACACACAAAACGATTAATTTCTTGGTGATATCAAACCCTGTTAATTCAATAGCTGATATTTGAAAGTGTTTGTCTTCACTTACTGCACTGAGGTCATGTCTTTATTTGAACTGTGTTCGTTTTCTGATATAAATGCATGATCCTCCACCCCTTGAAGTAGTTTTGCAATAAGAGTTTCCCCTTTCATATAATGATAATATTACATGTTGGATTTCTGTGTGTCTACACCAGTGCACAGTAATACAAACTACTGTGCAGTTCAAAGATTGGAGCTCAACTTCTAATAGTTGTATTTGTTTTTATTGATTGCATATTTTGATATAGGATTGTTAAGTCTGTGAAATGTTCCATGTTACAATTTCCAATGGTTTGTTTTTCTTTGTGACACCTGGTATGTGTGATATTTGAAGTGTTAAAATCTGTCTTGTGAGTGATGCAGTATTTTTTAAACTGCTTAGATACTCTTAAGGCATGGGGACCTGTTATCTGCATTTATCCTATAAAAGACCTACTTTTCCTACCTATGACAACAGGTATTTGACCACATGTGGCCTGAGATCCACCCCCTATACTTTCATGAATCAACTGTACCAATATTCCCTTCCCAGTCCTGTTTAGGTGTAGGCCATGCCTAGCGAAACCCCATCTGTTGATAGTCCCGACAGGCACTTGATCTGCTAGATCTGCAGTCACTTGATCTGCTAGAAGAATTAGAAATAATTATACATAAAGAAAAAGCTTATGAAAAATTGTTGAAAGAACAAACAAAGCGTAACAGTCACAATTATTTCAGTAATTTTATAAGTTTATTTTCTACCTGCAGAAACAAGTATTCAATAATGTAACCGTTTCATAAAATATAGGCACACTCACCACATTCACAAATATTTGTGTTATTAAGGATATCTATGTAAATAATAATCTAACACCTCATAAATAATATCTGTGTATTTGTAAAAGTGCAACATCCTCATGGTAGAAATACTTCGACTCGTTTTGAATTATGTTTGAAAATGTGCTTTTTAATAGAAAGTGTGTATTTGTACGTAAACATTCTCCAGAGCCTTCTGCTAGAAACAATAAGTTACTTTTCGATTTATCATAGTTTTAGAAACATGTATTTGATAATGTGGCATTTTGTAATATAACAATGTGCTCTTACCAGGCTCAGAATTAAACGAAATGTAAAAATGATGTAGACTGTCAAAGCACCTCAAGAAGAGCCCCCAGGGCTCGAAACGCATCGCACATTGAAATAAAATCACGATTTGTGGTTGAAGGCGGTTGTTCTTTATTATTGCGAAAGTAATACTGTCATGGAAGATACACTGCACACAATGGATAAAATTATACTGGGCATATATCCACAAACATAGGTGACTGTCTACCTAGAGAAAAATGTTTTGAAAGGCAATGAAACTTTCGAAACAAATTGGAATTTGTTTGTGTTTGACCAAAGTCTCTACTCCATAGATGAATCTCTGAATAGGCAATGTCTTTAGTCGTCATGTTACACACTTTAAATTTCATTGGAGATTAAAGTAAAAACCGCATGGACGGCGAGTAGCGAGGTTTTCACGGAGTAAGCTGTGTCTTATTTGTTAACCTGCTGTAACGTTCCACGCCACGCCGTGTTATCGTAAATTTGATCCACGATGAAAAAAAAGACTTGAAGTGGAATTGGGATCCTTTCTGCTGATGCACAGACAGCTTCGTTAACTGGCACGAGGGTCACAGCCCGACGTACTGAAGAACATGGGGTACGTGGCGGCTTTGACTGAAACACTGGGAGTGTTTTTGAAACGTGATGCAAAGCCACTGCTTATCAGCCTTGAAGCTACACTTCAACCCACAACAACAATCGTTGGCTTGATAGAGGTCGGCCACCACATGTATTCACTGTAGCGTTCCCCGTAGTTTTTCACCAAATTTTCATTCGCGAGCTTGGATGATGAGTGAAGTATGCGGTGCGAAAGTAAACACAAGTTGGCGGTGACGGCAGGAGAGCGGCTCTTAATGATACGAAGAAGGCTGACAAACTGATTAAAACTGAAAGCAGGACGGGTACTCCAAAGCAAACGCTTAAGCGAGCGCACATCATGGACGTAATCAAATTTCCCCTTGCCTTTTGTTCCTTCCAGACTCTGTGGCGAGATGTCGCTGTACTGCGGGAAGAATGGACGCAGGTGATGGCGCGGGCTTTGGAACGAGCAGGTGGGAGCCGGCGAAGGGCTGAAGGTTAAAGGCAGGGCGCCGGCAACGCTAGCAAGGTACTCGCCTTCGAATCCTGGGGTGGCACGGACTGGCAAAGCCTTTCATGTTCCGTAGCTTGAATAATCATCTCCACATCACACTACGCCAAATTACAAGAATGACTTGCTTACGGAGGGTTAGGACAGTCATAAACTGGAGTAAAGATGTCGCTGCCGGCCATTAAAACAGTAACGACGTGAAAGTCGCGTTCAGCTGACCTCAGCTTGACAAAAAGTGTACTACACGCTGGCATAAATAAATTGTTAGCATTTCAGCTCATTTTGAGTAAAAGGAAAGTGTGATACATCTAGGAAGTTATTCGCTGTGTGGGAGTCAAAGTAAATGGTTCGTGACTATAGTTCAATTCTTTTATGTTGGCGGTTCGCGCATGCCCGCCCAGACGCGGGAGATTGCTGCGTTGCCAGTTTACGCGCCAAGAAAAGCAGCGCCATAGTATAGTTCCCAAACTTATGTTTAGGGGGGAGCGCGCAGTTTATGAAGTAAAGCCCCCACGGCTGCATTAACCCTTTCGCTGCTACAGAGACGTGCTCCCCGCATTCCGCGCTGTGCGAGATTTTGTCATCACTGCACTGCTCGCCTGTGCAGACACGTGGTGTTTCGACTGCTTTGACACACTTTATCATTCGATTTCATAAAAACTATTTGGCCCAAAACTTTGATTTTTACACATCTTCTTGACAGATACCTTCCCCCCATAAATGACTTAATTTTGTTTCGATATTCAACGTAGTTATTGCGCAGCATTAGATGTAGTAAACCAATGCACGAAAGTTTGAAGAGTTTGCAGAGGTAAAAGTCCATAGCGTATACTTTCCATATGGTAGATTTTAGTTGCCACTAGAAATTTCAAAAAATTACATTCAAACGAATAAAATTTATGAAGTAAGACACTTCGATATTGTTTTTAAATAAAGAAAATATTAAGCACCGAACAAGGTCACAACCTTTCGCTTAGCAGCCATACACTTTAACCATTACGCTAACGCAGCTCGTCATTCAATGCACCTAACGGAGGACTTTAAAATAGCACGCAAAATACCGACAAACACTGTTGGTATGACTATGAATCACTCACGTTTCGTCGAAGTACAATAGCAAATAATAATTACCGCTGTTCTTTATTGCGAAAAAGCGGTTAGTGAGAATGATAGAAACACATTTCCTTGCTATCGCCTGAATTAGGAAGCTTATTGCTTGTTTGGTTTAATTAATTAATAGAATATGAAGCAATTGCTGTAAAGAATGCTTTTTCCGAACCTTCTATAAAATAAAGTCTGCTATCAAGACATTGCTTTTGTTCAATTACTTTATTTATGACTGAACGTTTCTAAAACTGAAGACACTCGTCCGTACTCTGCACTGCAGTCGAGCTCTGGCAACGTCGTTCCCTGTTCATTGGTTGACTGTGTTTTGTGACATCAGATGCGCAGAACGAACCTAAACTCGGCCGCCAACATAAATGACGCGCACTTTAGTCGCAGATAGGAGCGCTTGCCCGCACGTTATCATAACTGCTGCTGTTTGTTTGTTCGATAGCTTCTTGCTCAAACTGAATCATTGTGCATTATCTTTTACTCATTGTCTTCTGCAGGAGAAGGGCGTAATTTCTTGATCATGCTGAACACGACCATTTTGTATACTGATGAAACTGTACTAGCACAATTGAATTTGGTACGTTCTATTCAATATCGTTAGTATGCTATCGATCATTAAACTTTTGAGAATTTTAACAATCTTACGTACTGCTTTGCAGACAATAGTATACTCTGAACATTAATCTTATTTACGTTTCATGTACCTTTTGTCGAAAGTGACATGGTGGCGTTGTCGGTTCATGGTCAGGAGTTTAGGGCCTGCAGCTTCGAAACGTATGGAATTTTCTACTACTTGACTGATTTAAGTAAAAATCTTGACGCTGATCATTAGCCAAACAACATGTACACGAATTGAGCTGCACGTGATAGTCTACCAGCCACCACAATAAAAGGTAGCACAAAGGTAACAGATAAAAATTAGTTAAGGGAAATAAGAGTAAGTTGGCTTCACATAAGCAAGAAAGTAATTAATATTTTATAGGTTGACTTTTACATAAAAGATGACAGCAACCAGCCACTTTTTACAACGCTATTTATTTATCTAAAAAGCGCCACTACCTGTTTCGAACATTACAGTTCATCTTCAGACGGCAAATTCACGTTACGTAAGTAAGAAATCCGTCAGGCCTTCCTTAATCATCTTCCACCGTTTCCTATTTCGATCGAGGATGGTGTGCGAAAAGAAAGATTGTCGGCACACACAGCTGTGTACAGCCGCACATCGCTAAATGTATCATCGCGGTCTTACGCAAGATATAACTCAGAGGAAAATACGTTTCTTGTATCTCGGAAGATGGCTCTCAGATTGTTGGAAACAACCCTCTCCACGACGAACAGCATCCATTTTGAAGCGTCTTCTCTTCAATTTTGTTCAGCACTTCTGCGAAACTACCCCACTAACGAAAGAAGTGTGCGACAAATCGTGGAGTTATCCATTGAATCTTCTACATTCTTTTCCGTTAGTACAATTTAGCCAGGGTGCGAGACTGACGAACAGTACTCTAGAATAGGGCAAACGAAGATTTAGTTAGTAATACAGTATTGGCCATTAAAATTGCTGCACCAAGAAAAAATGCAGATGAGAAACGGGTATTCATTGGACAATTATATTATACTAGAACTGACATGTGATTACATTTTCGTGCAATTTGGGTGCATAGATCCTGAGAAATCAGTACCCAGAACAACCACCTCTCGCCGTAATAACGGCCTTGATACGCCTGAGCATTGAGTCAAACAGAGTTTGGATGGCGTGTACAGGTACAGCTGCCCATGCAGCTTCAACACGATACCACAGTTCATCAAGTGTAGTGACTGGCGTATTGTGACGAGCCAGTTGTTCGACCACCATTGACCAGACGTTTTCAGTTGGTGAGAGATCTGGAGAATGAATCCAGAAAGGCCCGTACAGGACCTGCAACATGCGGTCGTGTATTATCCTGCTGAAATGTAGGGTTTCGCAGGGATCGGATAAAGGGTAGAGCCACGGGTCGTAACGCACCTGAAATGTAACGTCCACTGTTCAGAGTGGCGTCAATTCGAACAAGAGGTGACCGAGACGTGTAACCAAAGGCACCCCATACCATCACGCCCGGTGATACGCCAGTATGGCGATGACGAATACACGCTTCCAGTGTGCGTTCACCGCGATGTCGCCAAACACGGATGCAACCATCACGATGCTGTAAACAGAACCTGGATTCGTCCGAAAAAATGACGTTTTGCCATTCGTGCACCCAGGTTCGTCGTTGAGTACACCATCGCAGGCGCTCCTGTCTGTGATGCAGCGACAAGGGTAACAGCAGCCACGGTCTCCGAGCTGATAGTCGATGCTACTGCATACGTCGTCGAACTGTTCGTGCAGATGGTTGTTGTCTTGCAAACGTCCCCATCTGTTGACTCAGGAATCGAGACGTGGCTGCACGATCCGTTACAGCCGTGCGGATAAGATGCCTGTCATCTCGACTGCTAGTGATACGAGGCCGTTGGGATCGAGCACGGCGTTCCGTATTACCCTCCTGAACCCACCGATTCCATATTCTACTAACAGTAATTGGATCTCGACAAACACGAGCAGCAATGTCACGGTACGATAAACCGCAATCGCGATAGGCTACAATCCGACTTTTATCAAAGTCGGATACGTGATGCTACGCATTTCTCCTCCTTACACGAGGCATCACAAACAACGTCTCACCAGGCAACGCCGTTGAACTGCTGTTTGTGTATGAGAAATCGGTTGGAAACTTTCGTCATGTCAGCACGTTGTAGGTGTTACCACCGGCGGCAGCCTTGTGTGAATGCTCTGAAACGCTAATCATTTGCATATCACAGCATCTTCTTCCTGTCGGTTAAATTTCGCGTCTGTAACACGTCATCTTCGTGATGTAGCAATTTTAATGGCCAGTAGTGTATCTTCCTTGGACGAGCTGAGTTTGCTTGGACTGCTACGATAAACCAGAGTGCGACATTTGCCTCACCCTGCTCGTTGTACCTGGAACTGCTCCAGACAGGAACTCCCGGATTCTTGGCGACTGTGACTAAGCCAGTGGTGGATCGGCGATCGTGCAGTCAATAATACCCGATATTTGTGTGGGTTTTTTGTGTCATCAGTCTTTTTAACTGGTTCGATGCGGCCCGCCACGGACTCCTTTCATGTGCCAAGCTCTTCATCTCAAAGCAGCAGTTGCAACCTACATCCTCAATTATTTATTGGAGGAATTCGAATTCCTGTCTTCCTCTACAGTTTTTAGCCTCTACAGCTTCCTCTAGTACCATGGAAGTTATTCCCTGATGTCTTAACGGATGTCCTACAATTCTGTCCCTTCTTCTTGTGAATGTCGTCCCCCCTTTCCTTTCGTAGCTGAGTTTTCGAAGAACCTCCACATTCCTTACCAGTTCACCTAATTTGCGACATTCTTCCATGGCGCGATACCTCGAACGCTCTGATTATCTCCTTGTCCAGTATTTTCCAAAGTTTGTGAATCTCTTCCGCAAAGTGCTCTGCTCCTGACGTACATTCTCAGAAATGTTTTCAAGTTAAGAACGATATTTGATACTAGCAGACTTATTTTGCCCAGGAAAGCTGTCTTTGCTTATGATAGTCTGCTTCCCATGTCCTGCTTGCTTCGTCCATGATATTTTGCTACCAAGGTAGCAGAATTCTTTCACTTCGTTGTTACACATTTTGATGGCAAAATTTTCAACTATTCTCATTTCTGATACTCCATTACTTTGGTCTTTCTTCATTTACTCTCAGTCTGTTGTGTGTGCACACTAGACTGTTCATTCCATTGAACAGGTGCTGTAATTCTTCTTCACTTTCACTGAAGATAGAAATATCATCGCCGACTCTTATCATTGATATTATTCCACCCTCCATTTTAATCCCATCTCGAACCTTTCTTTTAGTGCCGTCATTGCCTGTTTGATAAGTAAATTGAATATTAGCGGCGAATATCTACGTCTCTGTTTTATATCATTTCCAATCCGAATACTTCGTTCTTGGTCTTCCATTCTTATTGTTCCCTCTTGTTACTTGTAGATAATGCGTATTACTTTTCCTGTACGTTACGCCTATTTTCGTCAGAACTTCGAACATCTCGCACCAGTTTACAATGTCGAACGCTTCACCTATCAATACATTACATTTATTTATGTTGAGGGCCAGCTCCCAGTATTATTTGCATCGCCCGCCCGGTTAGCCGTGCGGTCTAACGCACAGCTTTCCGGAGTGGGAAGGAGCGCCTGGTGCCTGGCACGAACCCGCCCGGCGGACTTGTGTCGAGGTCCGGTGAGCCGGACAGTCTGTGGATGGTTTTTAGGCGGTTTTCCATCTGCCTCGGCGAATGCAGGCTGGTTCCCCTTATCCCGCCTCAGCTACACTATGTCGGCGATTGCTGTGCAAACAAGTTCTCCACGTACACGCACACCACCATTACTCTACCAAGCAAACATAGGGGTTACACTCGTCTGGTGTGAGACGTTCCCTGGGGAGGGGGGGGGGGGGCGGGGGGGGGGGGTCAACCAGGGCTGAACTGCACAATAACCCTGAAAGAGTGGTTCGGTGTGGGGTGGCGGAGGGGTCAAGTGGACTGCGGTAGTCGTCGTGGGGTTGTGGACCACTGCGGCTGCGGCGGGGATGGAGCCTCTCCGTCGTTTCTAGGCCCCGGTTAACATACAATACAATACCGTACAATTATTTGCATCGAGCGCTGTCCGCAAGTGTTCCTGTATCTCATAACAATATTTTAATGCCGTGCCTACTGTCGCGTAGTTTGCGAACAGCAACAGAGTACTGAAAATACCGCTCGCAACATTGTTTATGCAACACGACTTTTCCATGTGTACAGGAAAGTTGCCTACAGAGAGTTCACACAACGTGGAGGTGAAAGTAATTGTTCTTCTATTTGTTTATATGTGGCCAAGGTTTAGTGAGTGATCAACAACCACGTTCCCCCAATTCTTTAAGGAATCGAACTCCGTGTATAAAGTAGCTTCAACAGCTCCTTTTCAAGAAAATCTAGTTTTTCATTCATCTTAATGTTTCTAACGTCATATCTCCTGGACCATGCATCGTGTGATGATATAATCTTGAAGGTACATTGAGTGGCATATGTGGATACCGTCTGTAAATTGAACTAGGAGAGGGGGTGGCAGCAAAGAAGTAATAAGTCAAAACTTCATGCCTGGTGATGAAGTTTTATTGCATGAAAACCGAAAATGTAGGAAGCGACAAACGTTTTTCCACAAAATGTAGATGTATCAGCGAAAAAAAATTAGAAAAAGTTCGAAATTGTGTAAAATTTGTGGGACGTATCTAAGTGTTCTCTTTTCAAACAGTCTATAAGTACATCCTGGGTAATTTGTGAGCCACGAGTTATGCTGCCTTAAGATTTGCAGGTCTTCATGAGCCCCCTTTCATATTTCTATCTTACTCTGAGTAATTCTATTTTCCTCTCTAATTGCATGCGATGAAAAGTTGCTATTCCTTTACACGCGGACTTCCCACGCAGCGTCTCTCGTCATGCGGGTGGTCCGGTGACAGGCGAGTTCTGCAGAGCTTGAAAGGGTTAAGCTGACAGGTGTGAGGGAGTCGAGTGGATGCTTTCCAGACGCCGACATTGTCATAAGAGCGGGAGCGACACGCCCACAAGGGCCTGAAGGAGCGGCTGGGGCTAGAGATTCCGTTACTTCGCAGAAACTTAAGAAAAACATTTTCTGGCGGGCTACCAGCGAGGTGTGGGAATGACTTGCGTTCCCAGGCAGTCTTGGCGGGCAAATTCCCGCGTTTTCTGCAAAATAGTAACTGTGATTGGCTCGCTCAGGGCACAGCTCCGTGACGTAGCAAAATCTGGGCAGAAATTGGCGCCAAGAATCTCCATTGGTGGAATGGTAGTGCTTCGGCAATAGAGTGGAATTTTCCGCCGGTTTTCGAGTTGCTGATTGGAATGTTTAACCACGGCCACTGTCGTGGGGGTGGGAATGTTCTGTGTTCGGTTTGTACGGGTGCTCTTGAGGGAGTCGGCTCTCGCCTTTCGGTCGGAGTAGGTTACAAGACTGAGCTCTCGCTGCTCTGGACAGTCTGCCTTCCGTTGGCTGTCTAATATACTATTTTTTTAAAATTGTAACTGTTTCACGAAGTTGCTGAAGTTTAGACTTCAACGTAACTTTCCGGGTACAGTTGGCAATTGAGTGTTCTGCGTACAAGCGGCCTATGTTGTCTGTCTTGAGCAGTTTTGGCTAAAGTTGACTGTATCGGAGTTACTGTGTGACTTCGCTTGTTAAAATCAATCACTGTACCGTCAGTGATTGTGTGGCAAGCCTTCTTCATCTCCCTCAGAGGCGTATTTGTATTGATAGGAAGTCTTTAGTTTGGAACAACCAGACCAGGATAATTTGTTTCGGAATATACTCGTGACATTATCATCACCACGACTCGACGTCGAAGCAACCAGCCATCACTTCCGGTACGTCAGATCGCTTCCTTGCAGTTAAGAAGACAGCTTGGTAATGTATGTCCGCAGCACTGGCAGATTAGGGAATTTTGCTCTGTGACAATCAGAGCTCAGCAGAGCGCGCGTGTTCCCGTCTTTTCTAACGTGGTTCTGTCTTGGGTGTTCATTGTCTGAGTTCTCACTACTGCAACAGCAATTAATGTTGGGTTGGCTGTGTGTTTCTCTTAAGATTTGAGTTGCAAGGAATTGGCTCCACATACTACTCGGTCATAAACGTCACAAGCTAGTTTACAGACAACTTCACCTTCACAGCATTTATTTGAGTATCCAATTTGATGTAATGTAAATGTTTCATGTGTTCTGTTTATTATTTTGAGTTTAGTCATATTAATCAAATTGTTATTTTGGACAGAACTTTCATTCTGTAGATCGGTAGAGCAACCGTTTCATTTCCCACCACGTTAATGAAACTTATTTATCAAATTAAATTATTGCAGGTGCTAAACTCTTTTCTACTCCACTTGCAGGGTCGATTAGAGTCAGTTCGCGTTTCTTCTTAATCCGTGTGCAACAGCAAAAGTTGGAGTTAGAATAGGGGGGGGGGGGGTGCTTAGAGCATCATTTCCTTATGAAGATTCTAGAAGAATTTAGTGTTAGATACACTGCTAGCCCCGGCACCTCGCAAGGTCAGTGACCTCTTCTGTCTGGCCCATTCTGCTTTTACTGCTATTCTACTGACGACGCAGTACTCCCCGCTTTCTTTCATACGGGCTGTCAGTTATGAATTATACGTGTATATGGGTGTCCACATAGTTTTGATCAGATAATGTATTCGTGGATGTCCCAGGACGTCGCTTATCATCCTACCCCTTCTTTGACTCACGTATTACTATAAAGCTTTTATGTCTACGCCGCGGTTCAATACCATGAATTCCGTAGCATTCTTCAGTAACGCCACATTGCAAAAGCTACTGTTCTCTTCTTGTCAATGCTATTTTATCGTAAATGTTTCATTTCCATCTATGGTTACACTCTGGATAAATATTTCACAAAAGACTTGCTACCAAATTTGTATTTGATATTAACTTAAATTTATATTCGCTGTTAACAAATTTCTCTTTTTCAGGAAAACTTTTCATGCTATTGCCAATCTGCATTTTACATCTTTACTTCTGCCATCGTCAATTATTTGCTTCCCAAGTAACAAAACTGGTCTGTTATATTCAGCGTCTCATTTCCTAAATCCATTCTTCCAGCCTCACCTGATTCGACAACGCACTGTTAGCCTTATATTATTTTTATTGACGTTCGTAGTTTTCTATTACGTCTGCATTACTCTTTCTTGACTGACTGATTTGAGGCAACACGTCAGGCACTCCTCTCCTGTGCCAATCTCTTCCTCTCAGAGTAGCACTACCAACCTACGTCCTCAGTTACGTGCTGTATGCATTCCAATGTCTTGCCCTCTACTGCTCCCTCTAGTACCATGTCAGTTATTCCCTGATGTCTTAACAGATGTCCTATCATCCTGTCGCTTCTTCTTGTCAGTGTTTTACACATATTCCTTTCCTCTCCGATTCTGCGCAGAACCACCTCGTTCCTTACCTTATCAGACCACCTAATTTTGAACATTCGTCTGTAGCACCACATCTCAGATGCTCTGGTTTTCTTCTGTTCCGGTTTTCCCGCACACCTTGCTTCACTACCGTACAATGCTGTGCTCCAAACGTGCTTTCTCGGAAATTTCTTCCTCAAATTAAGGTCTACGTTTGATACTAGCAGATTCCGCTTGGCCAGGAATTCCCTTTTTGCCAGTACTACTCCGTTTTTATGCCCTCCTTGCTTCGCCCATCATGGATTATTTTGCTGCTGAGGTAACAGAATTCCTTAACTTCTTCTACTTTGTGATTCCCAATTCTAATATTAAGTTTCTCGCTGTTCTCATTTCTGCAGCTTCTCGGTACTTTTGTCTTTCTTCTTTTTACTCTCAGTCATTATTCTGTACTTATTAGACTGTTCATTCCATTTGGCAGATCCTGTAATTCTTCTTCACGTTGACTGAGGATAGCAATGTCGTAAGCGAATCTTATCATCGACATCCTTTCACCTTGAGTTTTAATTCTATCCCTGAGCCTTTATTTTATTTCCGTCATTGCTTCTTCGATGTACTAATTGAACAGCATCCCTGTCTGTCACCCTTTATAATCCGAGCGCTTCGTTCTCTGTCTTCCACGTTTATTATTCCCTCTTGGTCCTTGTAAATGTTGAACATTATACGTCTCTCCCTATATCTACCCTTACTTTTCTCGGAATTTCAAACATCTTGGACAATTTTACACTGTCGAACGGTTTTTCCAGGTCGACAAGTACTGTAAATGTGTCTTGATTTTCCTCTGTCTTGATTCCACTATCCGAATTGTCTCCCTCGTGCCTTTACGTTTCCTAAAGCCAAAATAATCGTCACCTAACAGATCCTCAATTTTCTTTTCCATTATTCAGTGTATTATTCTTGTCAGCAACATTGATGCATGAGCTTGTTAATCTGATTTCTCGCTCTCGTCAGCTCTTAGAGTCTTCGAAATTGTGTGGATGCTGTTTCCCCAAAATGTGGTGGTATATCGCAGTCTTATTTGTTCTACACACCAACGCTTTGTTGCCACTCCAAGTGATTTTACAAATTCCGATGGAATGTTATCGATCCATTTTGCCTTATGCGATCTTAAGTCTTCCAAAGCTCTTTTAAATTTTGATTCTAATATTGAGTCCCCTACCTCTTTCCTATCGACTCATGTTTCTTCTTCTATCACGTCACCAGACAAGACATCCCCCTAATAGAGTCCTTTCATGTACTCTCTCCACCTATCCGCTCTTTCCTCTGCATTTAACAGTGGAATTTTCATTGCACTCTTAATTTTACCGCCCTTGATTTTAATTTGACCGAAGGCTATTTTGACTTTTCTGTATGTTGAATCTCTTCTTCCGTCTATCATTTCTTTTTGGATTTCCTCGTGTTTTTTATGTACCCATTTCTCTTAGCTTTCCTGCACTTGGTGCTTATTTCATTGCTAATTGACTTGTTTTTCTGTATTCCTGAATTTCGCTGAAGGCTTTTGTACGTCCTTCTTTCGTCGATCAGCTGAAGTATTTCTTCTGTTACCCATGGTTTCTTCACAGTTACCTTCCTTATACCTATGTTTTTCTTTCCTACTTCTGTGACTGTCCTTTTTAGAAACGTCCATACCCCTTCAACTAAACTGTCTACTTAGCTATTCATTTTCGCAGTATCCATAGCCTTAGAGAACTCTAAGCGTATCTTTTCTTTCCTTAACATTTCCCCAACTCCTCTGCGCACTAAAATTGAACGCACTTTCCGTCGTTACTAAATTCTGATCTGAGTCTGTATGATTTCGGAATCTCTGCCTGACCATGACGGAATTTAACTGGAGTCTTCCTGTATCTCCGGCCCTTTTCCAAGTATGCCTCTTCCTCTTGTGATTCTCAAACACAGTTTCGCTATTACGTACTGAAATTAATTACAGATCTCAAATAGTCTTTCTCCTCTCTCATTCCTAGTACCAAGCGCATATTGTCCCGTGACCCTTTCTTCTACTCCTTCCCCTACAATTGCATTCCAATTCTCCATGACTCTTAGGTTTTCAGCTCCCTTGACGTACTGAATTACCCGTTCAGTATCGTCATGTAATTTGTCTACCTCTTCATCTTGTGCTTGCGACGTCCGCCTGTATACCTGAACTATCGTTGTCGGTGTTTGTTTGCTGCCGACTCTGATGAGAACAACCCTACCTCTGAAGTACTCACAGTAACTGATTGTCTGCCCTACCTTCCTATTATAGCGAAACCTACGCTCGTTGTACCATTTCCTGCAGCTGTTGATATTACCATATACTCGTCTGACCAGAAATCCTTGTCTTCTTTCCATTTCACTTTACTGACCCCAACCATATCCAGATCGAACCTTTGCATTTCCCTTTTCAGATTTTCGAACTTCCCTACAACGTTCAGGCTTCTGACATTCCACGCCCCGACTCGTAGAACGTCATCCTTTAATTGGTTATCCAGTATTTTTCCACGTGGTCACCTTCCCCTTGGCAGTCCCCTTCTGGATATCCGAATGGGGGACTATTCGGGGATCTTTTGCCAATGGAGAGACGATCATGACACTTTTTCAGTTACAGGCCACATGTCCTGTGGATGCGCGTTATGTGTCTTTAATGCAGTGGTATCTATTACCCTCTGCATCTTCACGTGGTTGATCATTGCTGGATCTTCCACGTTTAGGGCCCGCTTTCAACCCCAAGGCCAGAGAGCGGCCCGGTCCGCTCCTCCGCCCTCTATGATAAGGCCATTGGCAGAATGAGGGTCACTTTTTATGCTGTAAGTATTCGACCGCCAGTGCCGATGATTTTTATTCAAAGTTTAAGTTGTGGCGGGGTTCGAACGCGGGACCGAGGACGTTGTGATTAGCAGCCGCGGCGTTTTCTGTTCTACAGTATTACTTTCAGCAGTAGTATCGTACGTGATGTAAGGCACTTATGGGGATGCTACAGCCATCATCCTAAGCGATCTTCTGCTGAAGTTTTGATTCTCTTCTCAGGTTTGCAGACTGGATCTTCAAGTCAAGTTGACAGAATATTTCGACGGTCCATCTGGCTGTCATCTTCAGATAAGGCGCTATTGTTGCAGAGACTCGTCGAACTGACAGTACTCTGGAGCTGGCGCACCTATTACACGGCGTATGCACCATTTGCCGTATGTGCAGCCCGACTTGCTGACAGAACAGCCTTTCTCCGTATTTATAAGATTATCACCCAGCCTAATTTCGTTTAATTCTTCCGGAACGAAACCACAGTAACGCGAGGTGGCGGCAGCTGCCTGTGTCCGTATGTTTCACTGTGCGTTTCTCGGCTAAGCAATGCTCCGCAACCGCTGATTTCTCGGTTTGTTGTAACCTCGTGTGGCGACCATCTTCCATACACCTGCTCTCAACAGTTGAATTTACCGCTCGCTGTTAGCTGTCGTTCGGTCCTCTTACACCACTGTACAGCTTGCTACCGAGCCTGCAAGTGCGGTGCAGGAGGGAGGGCCCACCTGCTGTCTGGATTCGTGTGACCCTCCCAGCTCCCTAGACAACAGCATAGGCCCTGTCAGACGAGTGTCACGGCACAGCCTTCTCCCCGGAACAGAGGTATTTTTCGGCAGTTCCGACGCTGTTTTTCCTGCGTTCTCACAGAGCTACAGTCATAAATCTTGGTCGCGATCCGTTGGCAGCACTGAAGAACGCGCAGGGTCGCCGGTAAATTCCACAGCCAGAGTTCCCCGACAGCTGTTAATTTACGGGACGCGGGGCGACCAAAGCGCCGTACCTGGAACAACCGACAACAGCTGCTGGACGATATTCGGCGTCTGTCCCAGCAGAGGCGAGACAGCTGATTAACGCACTGCCGAAACTTTGGAAGTGTCCCGGCGCGTACGAGAACTGGTCGGCGGCCATGCGTCTTTTCGACCCACTTCTCGTTGTTACGTCGTTCGCAGTCGAGAGAACAAGGAGGGCATTTCAGCTGTCAGTTCGTACTACAACCGCCGGTGAACTCAAGGAGGGCCACTGAATGGCAACTGACTCCCCTTAAAAGTTAAACAACATCATTAATAAATCAGTTAGATTTGTGTGGCGGAGTTATTGGGGAGAATATAAAGAGCGAGCTTAAGAAAGCCATGCTTTACGTGGTTTTAGCGGCGGAACAGCCTTTATGTCGATGCAAGAACCGCTATCTGTCAGTTAGAATTTCTTGCATGAAAGAGAACGAGAAATCAGAAAAAATTTAGTATCTGTGTTATAAGCACACTTGTCCCATAAATTACTGAAACCGTTCACATTATTATGGTTAGCTACAATTTTCCACTAGGAAACTGTATAGTACCTATTTCTGACAGTTTGTCTAGAGTGGTAGGCAAGCGATATATGTACATTACGTATAACTGAAATTTGTAAAACTGAGTAAGTTTCTACGATTTATTATTATTTATTAAATCTTGGCCCGTCGTCAAGTGGAGAAAACTCGCGAAAGCTGACTTACTACTGTCGCACTTATACTGAAGAGCCAAAGAAACTGGTACACCTGCCTAATATCGTGTAGGGCCCCCGTGGGCACGCAGAAGTGCCGCAGCACGACGTGGCATGGACGCGACTAATGTCTGAAGTAGTGCTGGAGGGAACTGACTCCATGAATCCTGCAAGGCTGTCCATAAATCCGTGAGAGTACGAGGGGGTGGAGACCTCTTCTGAACAGCATGTTGCAAGGTATCCCAGATATGCTCAATAATGTTCGTGTCTGGGGAGTTTGGTGGCCAGCGAAAGTGTTTAAACTGTAGCAATTCTGGACGTGTGGAGTGTCACATTGTCCTGCTGGAACTGCCCAAGTCCGTCGGAATGCACAAAAGACATGAATGGATTCAGGTGATCAGACAGGATGTTTACGTACGTGTCACCTGTCAGAGTCGTATCTAGACGTATCGGGGGTCCCATATCCCTCCAACTGCACACGCCCCACAGCGTAACAGAGCCTCCACCAGCTTCAACAGTCCTCTGCTGACACGAAGGGGCCACGGATTCATGGGGTTGTCTCCATACCCGTACATGTCCATCCGCTCGACACAACTTGAAGCGAGACTCGTCCGATCAGGCAACATGTTTCCAGTCATAAACAGTCCAATGTCGGTGTTGGCACGAGTGGGCCTTCGGCTCCGAAAGCCCATATCCATGATGTTTCGTTGAATGGTTCATACGCTGACACTTGTTGATGGCCTAGCACTGAAATCTGCAGCAATTTGCGGAAGGGTTACACTTCTGTCACGCTGAACGGTTCTCTTCAGTCGTCGTTGGTCCCGTTCTTCAGGATCTTTTGCGGCCGCAGCAATATCGGTGATTTGATGTTTTGCCGGATTCGTGGTATTCACGGTACTCACGTGAAATGGTCGTACGGGAAAATGCCCACTTCTTCGCTACCTCGGAGATGCTGTGTCCCATCGGTCGAGCACCGACTATAACACCAGGTTAAAACTCACTTAAATCTTGGTAACCTGCCATTATAGCAGCAGTAAGCAATCTAACAACTGCTCCAGACACTTGTCTTATATAGGCGTTGCCGAACGCAGCGCCATATTCCGCCTGTTTACATATCTGTGATTGAATACGCATGAGTATACCAGTTTCTTCGGCTCTCCAGTGTATTTTCACAGTGATCACCGGCCTCGTTCAGCCACAGCACGTCTTAACATCATAAGTGATTGCAGGCCAACCTGTTTCTTCCTGGCGTCCAGAAGTTACATACTGACGCGGTGTACAACATTTGTAACTGATAGGTTCTCTGCACCTACGACTGATGTTAAGATGTTCTGTGACTGAACGAAGCCGGTCGTTATTGTGAAAATAAGTGCGATAATAGAATGCTACAAAATATTGGCTAGTAATAATTTCATTATTATTGCCTCAGTGGACTAAATAAGAATGATGATGATATTATTATTCTTGCTGTGATTATTATGATTGTTATTTTCATTTTGACATTTCGCATTTCAAAGTTTCATTATTGTTATGTTTTTTCTTCTTAAGTCTTCTGGCTGCGTTACGGCTTACCGTATGAGCTTCAGTCATAGACACACGGGTCTGCCGGCATAAAAATTAAATAAATGAAAATACATACGAGCCTTACTTTTCTTTACAAAATAAAGCTCTTTATCGATGTTGCTAATTGTGTGTGAGAGACACCAGAAACGCATTAGCTTCTGTAAAGGACATTACATTTCTTCGGGAATTGTAGGAATTTACCCCCATTCGTTCGCAGATGTGCGAAACGTTTTAGTAAAACATCAGCTTATTAGCACAGTATTTCTCTAAGATGGCAAAGCAATGAAAAGGTTACAATTTGTGAGGTATGTAATGTTGTGGAGGTGTTGAACAACATATTACTTTGTGCTTTACTAACATGTATTAATGGAAATTACCACAACAAAACAGGGAAGTCAGTGGTAATAAACAATCGAACCCAAGCATAAATCCCATTGTTCCTTTGATTTATTTCCTATTCCATTTTATTATTTACTTTCGGTTCGTTCAATGATATACGTATGTTATTACACGTTATCGCTTTGCATTTCAAATATTAATAATTACGAATTTGGCGTCAGTGATACGTATTGTGTGGAAGATCTATTTGACTTGATTTGTATCATTACATTATACAGGAATTTCAGGGAAATGAAGTTCCTTCAATCTTGTGGAAGGTTTTATTTGTGCAATCCATCGCGTTGTATGTAGTAGTGTATGTATCTTTCACGGCTGTTAGTTCACTTAGCTGAGTCTGTGATACTCAGACAGTTTGTATTGAACTACTTGAACTTCTACTTTTGTATAAGCTTATTGTTACACGTAACATTCCCATACCAAAATAGGATCAAAAATAAAACATTGTCAAATTTTATCTAAGTTATGTTTCTTTTTAATTTTTTTACAAGAAACTATAGCTAACGTCTTCACTAAAACTGTAAAACTGAAGAGGGATAAGTTTCAAGGCTGTAAAAAATGTTGTAAACAAGTCTCGAGAAAACCTTCTGGACTCAGCAGATGGCAAGTCTTCGTTCGGCGTTAACCAAACTATAGTACGTAGCACAGTGTCTGGTATTACTGAAACTGGTCACTACCGTGTCGGGAATGAGCTTGTGTAGGAGTCTAGTAGTAGCTGTGGTCGAATTGTGCACTGAGTCATTTCAGATACAATCTTCGCATACACTGAGATGACGAAAGTCATGGGATGCCTCCTTTTGCGAGGCGTTGTGCAGTAACTCGAGGTGGCACGGACTGCACAAGTCTTTCGAATATTTGGGGAAGTGTTGGCGGTGCAGGGTTTCTGTGTGGTGCACGAACTGCCTTCTCGATTACGTCACATAAATTGTCGACGGGATTCATGTCGGGCGAACTGGCTGGACTGGACATATCATTCGCTCGAACTGTCCAAAATGTTCTTCAAACCAGTCGCGAAGAACTCTGGCTCGATGACGTGACTCATTATCATCCATAAACGTTCCATTCATTTGACATGTCACTGTAACGCCTCGACTCTTTTATGCATACTGTATAGTCCTCATGTGACAGAATAGTCTAAGCATTCTACCACTGCCCGGTTTTATGGATCTGAGGATGAAAATATTTGTTGCCGAAAACTAGAAATCCAGTAATTGTGTTTACATAGCGACCTTGAAAAATCAACTGGTTTTCAAAAGAAGACTAAAACACAAGAATATAGATCGCCTCTGCACTACTGATCATGTCAGATAATCGTAACTTGCATTATGTACACTATCTAGTAAAGATCTGCTTCGCTTGGTCTTAATTATTTGTTTTCTGAGAACATTCCAGATTACTCCAGAACACATTAAAAATGAAGATTCAAAAACTCGTAAAATGATAGTATTTCACGCTCAGAAATACTCTTAAATCCACATAAGTTTTCAACAGTACCCTAATTTCAAATAAAGTGCTCTTATCACTCACTTATTCATTTCTTTACAGGACACCGAGAACATTCCGAAACATTCGCAAATATTCGAGAACGTTAAAGAAAACTGTGGAACCTTTTAAAACATGCAAAACATTCCTAGCGTTTCTCTGTTGTATTTCTTGGCGCCATAGAACTGACACACTAACCATTTTGTCAACGACAACGTTTCTGTGTTTGTTTACTCTGTAGTGCGATCATAAATGAATGTTTCACCTGCCAAACTGTAACCACTACTTCTTCTGCTTTGCACTTCTCGTACAGTAACGATCTGTTCAAGCATGCTGCGCGGGGTAGCCGTGCGGTCTGGGGCGCCTTACCACGGTTCGCACGTCTCCCCCCATCGGAAATGATAATTAATCAAGACCATACGCTGTCGACAGGCGTTGATATACATCAACGGGGGACAGTTGAAAACGTGCGCCCCAACCGGGACTCCAGCCCGGGATCTCCTGCTTAATTGGCAGACCCCCTATCCATCTGAGCCACCGAGGGCACAGAGGATAGTGCGACTGCAGGGATTTGTACCTTGCACGCTCCCCGTGGGACCCACATTCCCAACTTAATGTCCACACACTACATTACTCGCTGCAATCAATCTGACCGAGTCCCGTAAGAGTTCGGGCAATGCGTGTGCATCCGCACAGAAGAAGGAGGTCATGCCAAAACATTCGCAAATATTGAAGAACGTTACAGAAAACTATGGAACCAGAATGAGATTTTCACTCTGCAGCGGAGTGTGCGCTGATATGAAACTTCCTGGCAGATTAAAACTGTGTGCCCGACCGAGACTCGACGAGGTACTCGCAGAAGTAAAGCTGTGAGTACCGGACGTGAGTCGTGCTTCGGTAGCTCAGTTGGTAGAGCACTTGCCCGCGAAAGGCAAAGGTCCCGAGTTCGAGTCTCGGTCGGGCACACAGTTTTAATCTGCCAGGAAGTTTCAACTATGCAACCCTTTAAAGCGTGCAACACATTCCTAGCGTTTCTCTGTTCTATGTCTTGGCGCCGTAGAACAGACACACTACCCATTTTGCTTGAATACTGCTCACCAGTGTGGGATCCGTACCAGATAGGGTTGATAGAAGACATAGAGAAGATCCAACGAAGAGCAGCGCGCTTCGTTACAGAATCACTTAGTAATCGCGAAAGCGTTACGGAGATGATAGATAAACTCCAGTGGAAGACTCTGCAGGAGAGACGCTCAGTAGCTCGGTACGGGCTTCTGTTGAAGTTTCGAGAACATACCTTCACCGAGGAGTCAAATAGTATATTGCTCCCTCCTACGTATATCTCGCGAAGAGACCATGAGGATAAAATCAGAGAGATTAGAGACCACACAGAGGCATATCGACAATCTTTCTTTCCACGAACAGTACGAGACTGGAATAGAAGGGACAACCGATAGAGGTACTCAAAGTACCCTCCGCCACACACCGTCAGGTGGCTAGCGAAGTATGGATGTAGATGCAGATGTAGATGGCCGGTTAGCCTGAACTATATATGGAGATGGTATACCATCTCCATATACCTCCCGTCGGAGGTTCGAGTCCTCCCTCGGGCATGGGTGTGTGTGTTGTCCGTAGCGTAAGTCACTTTAAGTTAGATAAAGTAGTGTGTAAGCCTAGGGAGCGATGACCTCAGCAGTTTGGTCTCATAGGAACTTACCACAAATTTCAAATTTTGTTCACTCGCTCGCGATCGTTGTCTTTCACGAAACTCACTCATTGTAGCTCCACGTGTTCCCAGAGCGATTTCTCTACATATCCTTGCTGAGAGTCTCACTCTATCCTCTTCTCTAATTTCCACCCTTTGTGCATCGCTCAAGTTTTCACTCAGCTTGTTAATTATTTTCCGCTGTGAATCTGAAAGTGATCCTCTCGCTTCTCATCTGTTTCATTTCTTTGACGTTCTGCCCATTTCCTTCTTTTCAATTCACCACTGCTGAGATCGCACCCTCTCTCACATTACGGCACCTTGTTAAGCGTTAATATTACTAAACACACTAAAATTCCTCTTACGAGGGTTACTGCAGTGAAAATCAGATGAAATTTTGCGCAGATGTGTTGCGCAGTCTCTCTAGTATTGCCATCGATCGCGTCACACAGATGTCTGGAACAGCAGTGTCTCTCTCCAGGTGTGAGGTGTCTGCTGAGGGCTTTCGCCTGAATCCGTGCAACCCCGCACAACCTAAGTCTCGCCCGTTTCCTTTTTCGTGTCAGTGCGGCTCGGCTGCACACTGCCAG
Organism: Schistocerca nitens; assembly: GCF_023898315.1. Taxonomy (NCBI): domain Eukaryota; kingdom Metazoa; phylum Arthropoda; class Insecta; order Orthoptera; family Acrididae; genus Schistocerca; species Schistocerca nitens. The sequence goes on from NC_064622.1 coordinate 21,872,061, forward strand.
TGTAACAGCGACGATCCTGCTGCGTCTTCGATGAGAAGTGTTTCACAGCCCAAACTTGGCTCTCTCCACTGTTCATGTCTTTGCCGTCGTGAACCGCTGACTACGAGGACACCATTTTGGCACAGGCAGCGAGCTGCTGACCAGCGTGGTGAAGTGTGTGAAAGCGCAGGCATCGACCTTCTACGATGAGGGCATTGGAAAGTTGGTACAACGCTACGACAGATGTCTCAGTCAGAGCGGCGACTGTGTGGAGAAGTAGCTGGAAGGTGTAGCCAACTCTGACAAATAACACGTTTTTGATTTTCGCTGTGATTTCCATTTCGCGATCGATCTGTGTTGAAAATTAAAGTAGTCCTTGTAATACACTATTCACTACCTTAAGCAATTCACGTCCTCTTAAATATATTTCACTTTCTGTCACTTTCACTTTTCCGTGATCTGCTCTAGTCGATTTCCAAAAGTATCAAGACGCATGTGTCTCACCATAGCCTACATATACCCTTCTGAGGTAGAACGTATCCCCACCACAAAACAGGATAACAGATTATTAGAGAACATTCTCAAACATCCTGGAACAATCTAGAACATAACGGAAAATTCCTGAAGGGTCTGGAACATTCTACAGTATTCTCGAACCTTCTGGAAGGTTATATAACACTGTGAAACATTCTACACCATGAAACTTCCTGGCAGATTAAAACTGTGTGCCCGACCGAGACTCGAACTCGGGACCTTTGCCTTTCGCGGGCAAGTGCTCTACCGTCTGAGCTACCGAAGCACGACTCACGCCCGGTCCTCACAGTTTTACTTCCGCCAGTATCTCGTCTCCTACCTTCCAAACTTTACAGAAGCTCTCCTGCGAACCTTGCAGAACTAGCACTCCTGAAAGAAAGGATACTGCGGAGACATGGCTTAGCGGCAGCCTGGGGGATGTTTCCAGAATGAGATTTTCACTCTGCAGCGGAGTGTGCGCTGATATGAAACTTCCTGGCAGATTAAAACTGTGTGCCCGACCGAGACTCGAACTCGGGACCTTTGCCTTTCGCGGGCAAGTGCTCTACCGTCTGAGCTACCAAAGCACGACTCACGCCCGGTCCTCAAAGCTTCACGTCTGCCAGTATCTCGTCTCCTACCTTCCAAACTTTACAGAAGCTCTCCTGCGAACCTTGCAGAACTAGCACTCCTGAAAGAAAGGATACTGCGGAGACATGGCTTAGCGGCAGCCTGGGGGATGTTTCCAGAATGAGATTTTCACTCTGCAGCGGAGTGTGCGCTGATATGAAACTTCCTGGCAGATTAAAACTGTGTGCCCGACCGAGACTCGAACTCGGGACCTTTGCCTTTCGCGGGCAAGTGCGGAAGTTTCATATCAGCGCACACTCCGCTGCAGAGTGAAAATCTCATTCTGGAAACATCCCCCAGGCTGCCGCTAAGCCATGTCTCCGCAGTATCCTTTCTTTCAGGAGTGCTAGTTCTGCAAGGTTCGCAGGAGAGCTTCTGTAAAGTTTGGAAGGTAGGAGACGAGATACTGGCAGACGTGAAGCTTTGAGGACCGGGCGTGAGTCGTGCTTCGGTAGCTCAGACGGTAGAGCACTTGCCCGCGAAAGGCAAAGGTCCCGAGTTCGAGTCTCGGTCGGGCACACAGTTTTAATCTGCCAGGAAGTTTCATATCAGCGCACACTCCGCTGCAGAGTGAAAATCTCATTCTGGATTCTACACCATATTCAACATTCTCGAACATTCGTTGCTTGGTTTCAGTGTCTTTATGATCCGTTTAAGTGTCTAAGCTCTACGTCTGTAGACTCACCTTGCTCGACTTCACGTTAATTTTTAAGAATTCGTTTTTAGTTATTTCTTATCTAGTATAAATTTCTTCTACATATGCCTTCACTTCTGTAGTAGTCTGCATGTCCTTAGTGAATATACATTTCAGCCCTTCGTATAGTCAATACTTTCCTCTTTTCATTCCTAAATATAAATATAATTATATTGAGTAGGTCCATTCACTGTTATGTTTCATCTACTTCCTTACATCAAATCTGAGTTTTTATTTCATTTTTTCCCTTAGCGAAGAATCATTTCTCTGTGACTTCTGCGTTCCTTTTGCTTCCTGTCTCTCTTAGCAAATTAACACTCTGTGTCATGCGATTCCATCTTGTCGCTGCACCCAGGACGTGTATGCTGTCTTATCTTCCTTCTCGATACAGGTATTCCTTTTTTCACTAACCATTTTCTTCTTTAACTCCTACAAAACTTGGAAATTTGTAGTAAGGGCTTATGGAACCAAACTACTTAGGTCATCGGCCCCGAAGCCTAACCTAACTTACGCTATGGACAACACACACACCCATGCCCGAGGGAAGACTCGAACCTCCAATGGGGGGAGCCGCACGGACCGTGACAAGGCGCCCTAGACCGCGAGGCTAACTCCCACGAACATTTTATTTTAAATGTTTCGGGAAGGCACATATATTCGTCTGCCATATACTAGAATTCACAACTTGATAAATAGGTTACCCTTCTCCTCGAATGACCAGAGGCAGTTTGCCGCGCTAATGCTCCACGCTCTTCAGCAAAGGTCGCTGTCACAACTGAAAAGAGCACCATTTTCAAGGTGTAGTGTCAACTGCCTAAGAGAGGCTTTAATTTACTGGTCTATCGCTCAGGGCCCAAACGCTGCCACAAAGAAAAAAAAGCAAAGGAAAGCCATTATTCGACCTAGCACCTGTATCACTAGACGTATTGCTGTCTCTGAATGTTCATGTGCAATTACCAAATGACGTTTACAAATGAGACTGCCATTAGCGTCTGACACATGGCCCATAATAAAATGCTTCATTCAGCTGCTCTCCCACGCTACATAATCAACCTTTGCGTCAAGCAATATCTATTGCTCAACAGCATGTCTGATTGGTTTGTCACGTGCAGTTGTAGGCTAGAAAGTCCCCTGGAGGCTCGACCGTTTACATCGGATAGCTTTTCCTTATTCGTACTCATTGGATACCTTTCCTTACAGTAATATCAGCATTGCGACAGCGATTAGTGCGTTCGGAACGGAGTGTCACCTCTCCGTTGTTCAAGGCGAGAGAGGGAAAAATTCTGTGAAATGCAAAACAGACTCCATTAGTGGAATGAGCACAAAACCTGAACTCTCTACTACTCTACTACTCTAAATGATGAAAGTCTATATGAATGCAGCTTGCCGCTAACTTGGTGTAATGTTTTGTCTGTACAGCGGTGTATCTGTCGCCTTTATTACTCTTTCACTCTCACACATAAATCGGTACAATAAAGGCAGGGCTTCGTGTTTTCTTATTAGGCTGATCCGTGAAAAGACAGACAAATAATTATGCTAATGGAGGATTCTGAGTAATTTCTCGAATTCCATTCGCTCTCTCTCTCTCTCTCTCTCTCTCTCTCTCTCTCTCTCTCTCTCTCTCTCTCTGTCCTTTATCTGTGTACAGTTTCAATATATTAATTACGTGAAATCAGCCTAGTAGAATCTCTGGTGGAGCCCTTCATCTTAATATTCAGCGGCTGGCTTGCTAGAAAAGATCTTTACATTTGTTATTATTATTAAGCGCTGCATTCAGTTGGGAAAATCGATCGTTTGAACAATTCGTTCAGTTTACGACAGATCTAAAATTTCAGATGTGGACGAAGCGTTTTTGGACGATTTCAAAAAAACTCAGAGATTGCAGGCTCTCTTCGTCACAGCTGAAACTTCCCAATTAATTACAGGGCCCAGACAATCATCAATGATGCAGACAGAGAACTCATTCGTCATTCACTCTAGAATAAAATGGTCACAAACCTTATTTCTGAGGAAAATTGTATATTGAATCCATTTCCGTACATGTTCCGTTTCCGTGGATTTTAAGTCTCATGCAATTTACTTTTACAGGTTTTTCCTTCTCTTTATCTATCACGCTAGCGGCACAAACTTCCCTATCTCGCTTTAGCGCGAAGAAGAGTAAATAAATCTCTTTTAGCAATCCGAAAATCTCCCAACCGATACTTTCCGAAGCTGTTCCTTTCTCCCTCTATCATAACCATGGAGCATACATCTCCGTACCTCTGTTTTTCCAAAGAATAAACGTACTAGAAAAATACCTTGGCGTCGACGAGCTGTCGGCGCATATATTACTAGGAAATCTGATCAGATACTTTTCAAACGTAAATAAATGTGGATGATATGCTTGACCATTATTAATTATTGCGTGGTAGAGGGTAATTTTCCGTGGGGAGATTACAATGCCCCTCGCAGCGAGCGAAGTTTGTGAGCTCAATTTTGATTCACCGAACACACTTCGCGAGCTATCTATTAGCGTGGATAACCCGGAAGTGATGATAGTCAGTCCTCCGACTGAAAGGGAATATTATGTTTGAGACAGACGAAGAAAAGACATGTTGAAGATAGAAGAAATGAAGAGACAGGTACCGCGGCTGTATTGCTTTTACGTGCATCTAGTTGTTATGTTTGCTGTGCACAACCAAGGAAGATGATCTTTCATGAACTGATGTCAGGGTCTACCCATTCGGGAAATTTCTTAAGCAGGGAAACCTTGGAAAACCTCTTAAGCTTAGACCCCCAGCCTACGGTACATAGAAGATAGGAAAGCCTATAGAAGAACAAAAATAATTTTGAAATTCATCTCTAAAGGAAAGACAGGGATCAATTTGTATCACGATTTGGAGAAGAGTGGTTTGTGCCTCTAGCAAAAAAAACGTTTTACAATAAATAACGTAAATTCTCGTTTTACAATCTTGCTCCTAGTACAATATCTTGCGGTGCTAAACTCCCCCGGGTCTTGCATGTCCCCGACGTCCACATTTGTAGTCGGTCTTCTACGCGGCCCCCTTTGTAGTTGATCTTCTACGCGGCCCACAATGGGAAGAGTAGAAGGAACAGGGATACTCGAATTCACATGCAACATTCATTCCAAAAGAATTAGCAATGACCAAAAGGGAAACTCTTCCTGTAAGAGAACTGATTAGGTTGCACCGTCCAAGATTCTCCTTTTTGAAAGCAAAATCCTTAAGGCTTCATGGATCCTTTTTGTTACGACGTACTTCAAGGAATTCAACCATTAACTAATGATGTTGCCAAAAGCATCATCCGATTTACTCTCGTTTGAATACTCCTTTTGACTTTGCCTCCCCACTTGTGCTTATAAGTCCAAAAGTTCTAACACATTTTCTATCACTGATTTGTTCTTCGTAATTTAAAGGATTCATGTAACTTAGTATAGATTTTGGATTCAAATCATCGAATAATGGAAAGTGTAGTACATTTTATACCAAGACATCATCCATATTTCCTTGATAAGTCATATAATTTAGCTATACTTAAAACTTTTTATTCTAAATACATATATTTTTACGCTTGAGTGCTGAAATGTAAAAGTTATTAGCATTGAGGAATGCGGATTCACTTCTTTCATTTACTCTCTGATTCATACGGTGTTCATCCATGCTCATATATATGGAAATGGACTTTTCACACAAAATTCCCAAACGAACACGAACCATTAAATTACTACTGAATCTATGAATATTACTTTCTTTAATCATTCATTAATAAATTAAAAACTCTTAACTTCTAATTATAACACCTTTTCCTTTTAAAGTTCAACATGAATCAGTTTATCCTCGCGTTTGGTGCGAGTCTCTTACAAAGCATATCTGTGTCGTCTCTATCGATTTTAATTCTCGCGCCGACGTCAACTGTTTTGCGCGGGAAATTATCTTTGCGGCGTTAACCGTCACTCACAATTCACTGCCACAACACATCCCTTCACACGTTTACACATCTAAGCGTTCACATGAGATTATATATGAATATTCACTCGGAACCTCTTTTGAGTAACCAGCGTCATTTGCGGGAAACATTTCATTCTTCTTGAAGGTCAGTTAGATCCTTCATCATTCTTGATGACATTAGCAATGCTAAAGTTCTATGTTCACCCAAACCACAGGTGAAGCCTATCTCCACTATCTTCTTTACAACACTCGATAATAATAGTTAGTCACTATTTCTATACTCTATGTCACTGATTAACTATTTCAATTTACAGGTTTCTATCACTACACACACACAGTTTATTATTATGTTTTTTACGAGCGTTCATTTCTGTCACTCGGAACACCATTCTTCACTATCTTCTACTCTTCATTATATTTTTTTAAGTCGTTATGAGAAAATAGCCCTTTTATTTTGTTCGATCCCGGGTGTGCTAACAGATAAGCTCCAGGATTCGGAATTTGTAGGATAATGTATGCTCCAGTATATAGTAACTCCCATTTCTTGATACTTTTCTTTATTACGGATGATTTGGTATGTCGTTTAACTAGTACCTTCTCTCCAACATGGTATGTCTGTACCCTTTTGATTAATTTGTCATATCGTTGTTTTCTTTGATCAGCCTTTTTCGTCATATTTATGATAGCTTGTCTTATTTTTTCTTCCCAAGGCATCTCAGTTTCCTGAGTTTTGGGGATATGGTCAGTCCAGAAGTTTTCCTCTTTTGCTTCAAACATCAATTCACGAGGTGTATATCCAGTTGAGGAGTGGGGCAGGTTATTGTATATCTGCTCAAAATCTTCCACATAATTTGCCCACGCAGTTTGCTTATTATGGCAATACGTCCTCATAAATCGATTGAATTCTCTAAAAATCCTCTCAACCAAATTGCCTTGTGGGTGGTAAAATGATGTTAGTATATGTTTCACACCGACTTGAGACAAAGTCTGCTTCCATCGGAGTCCCGTGAATATTTTAGCATTGTCAGTTATGATCGCCTTAGGTGTACCAACATGTGGAAGATAATCCTTTATCAATCTTAATACAATTACTTTGGCTGTAGCCGCCTTTATCGGGTATAGCTTTACGTATTTCGTACACACATCGAGAAATGCCAACACATATTTCACACCACCTCTTGAAGTAGGTAACGGTCCACACAGATCGCACGAAATTAATTCTTTTGGTTCTTGTACTAATATTGAGCATAATGGGTGCTTAGTCCCTTTTGAATCCGGCTTTGTTTTTTGACATATTATGCATCTCTTTAAGACCTCATGCACTCTGCGCTTTATGTTGGGAAAATAACAGTACCCACTTATTTTGTCTGCACATTTTGTCGCACCGAAATGTCCCCAGGTTAAATGCGTGAACCATACAAGTTTCTCTATTTGTGCCTCAGGTATACAAACACACCAACGGACTTTGTTTGGCCTTCCACAGCGGAAAAATAATACGCCATTTACCAGCTTATAATAATTTGCCATCTGATCCGAAGGTTGATGTTGTAACCTTTGAATGACACTTTCCCATTGAGCATCTTTTTTCTGTAACTGGGCCATATGCACACACAAATTGACGTAGTACGTCTTAAATGGATTTTCCTGCATCAGCAATACAGGGAATTCTGAGGAATTATTTACTTCAATCTCTTTTGTTAAACCCCGCGGTGACCTTGATAGAGCGTCAGCAATAATGTTTTGCTGCCCTGAGACATGTACGATCTTAAACTGGTATTGTTGCAGAGCTAGCGTCCATCTAGCCAGTCTGGGGTGTAACAGTTTACACGTTTGTAAAAACGTTAATGATTGGTGATCGCAATATACGATAGTCTTCGACCCATATAAATAATAATGAAATTTTTTAAATCCCCAGACGACCGCAAGAGCCTCTAATTCTGTCGTCGTGTAAGTTCGTTCACAGTTGGACAAAACACGACTAGCAAACGCAATAGGACAAAAGGTAAGCTGTCCATTTATCTTGCGTACTTGGAAAAGGCACGCTCCAAGACCCACATTTGACGAATCTGTTGACAAGTAGAATTCCTCTTGCATGTCCGGATGGTACAAAAGCGGTGCATTTACTAATTGCTTCTTTATCTCTTCAAATGCTTCTTGACACTCTAATGTCCAGAGCCAGGGCACATCCTTCTTCAGCAAACTGTTGAGAGCTGCTGCATTCATGGCCTGATTCGTTATAAATCTTCTAAAAAATGAGGCAAGACCCATAAACCCTTTTAATTGCCTCCTATTTCTTGGTGTTGGAAACTTACTAATCGCAATTAGCTTCTCCTTGGTCGGTAAAATTCCCTTTGCGTCAATTATATGCCCTAGGAACTTGATTCTGTTTAGTGCAAAATGGGATTTCTGTAGGTTAGCAGTTATTCCCATGGTTTTGAACACGTGCAACACCCGACTCAGTAAAGTAATATGCTCCTTCCAGGTCTTCGATGCAATAAGCATATCATCAACAAATACTGTTATCCTGCTTCTTAGTTCTGGGCCTAGAGCATAATCTAGCGCTGCTATAAAGATTCCAGCACTAATGTTGAGTCCGAAAGGAACTACAGTAAATTGGTAACTTCTTCCGGCATAAATGAAAGCTGTATATTTCCTTGATACCTCATCCAGCTTGACCTGCCAATACGAACTCCGCAAATCGATGCTCGTCAAATATTTGACATCCTGGAACCGTTGTATCAATTCGTCTATGTTTTCCGGATGTGTTCTCACTGGAATTATGATTTTATTTATTTCCCTGGCGTCGAGTAACAGTCTCACAGTTCCATTTGCTTTTGGCACGACCAACAATGGGGAGCAGTATGGGCTTGTAGAGGGTTCGATCAAACCCCATTTCAACATGCGATCTATTTCTTTTTGAACTTGAGCCTTTAACCTCCAGGGAACAGGATAGAAAGTTCTACAATATGTTTCGTGCGGCTTAACGTAGAGATGGCATATGTATCCCTTAATAACTCCTGGCCTTTCATCAAACACGTTTTCATACGCTAATAATAATTCTTTGAGCTGCTTCTTCTGATCTTCAGTAATGCAGTCAGATTCATTTAACTTCTCATACACTAATTGACCGAAATCTCCTTTGACTTGGAACTCATTATTTACGTGCTGTTTAGAATTCTGTGCAGTCCTGATTACTTGCACACTGATCCCACTATTATATTTTCTGGTCAGGCTTTCCTTTTTCAACAAGTCCAACTCAATTTCTTGTTTATTTACATTTAACCAAATTTTTCCTGTTTTAAAATCTATTATGCATCCGTATTGACGTAGGCTGTCGACTCCGATAATGCAGTCTACCACCAAATTTTTCACAACAAGGAATGTGCTTAATATTGCTACATTTCCGACTTCTACACTAAGTAGTGACTGCACTTTTACATTAGCCGATCTAGCCCCAACGGCGCCTATTATTCTACAATTTTGAACTGGAAAAATTGGTACTCGTCTTATATTTCTGATCTTGTTGAATAGAGCCTCCGAAATAACATTTGTAGTTGCAGCTGTGTCCAAAACCGCCACTATAGGTACAGTCTCCAAAATGACTTGCACTTCGGCTACTGCCACTTGTTCCTTATCCTCATCTTGGGGTTCTAAGTCCTCGGTCAATTCATCTGCCAGTAATCGTCCATCATTATACGTTAGCATGGGTACACATATCCTGTTGCCCCTCAACCTATTGTTGACCGCTCCTCCGGGGCACGAGTGGGTCCTTACAAGTTTGTTGGATTTTGATTCGCCTGGTGGTTGACCTCCTCCGTCACTTCGGTAATTACCGGTTGATTCGCGGATGTCCGTCCCCACTGATGTTGGCTATTTGAGTTTATTCCCCCCGGTTGGTTCCACTTTCGATTACCGTTATTGTTCCATGCTTGCGGTCTGAAATTCCTTTCGTTCCCCCATACGGGATTGTATCTTTTCCCATTCCTGTTATTCCTTGGATAGCCCCTCGCAAGACTATTGCAGGTATTATTATTGAGATTTTGAGGGGTTTCTCCACTATTTATCGATCTCTGTGCGTTTCCTTGCCTATCATTTGGCGGAGGTTCTATCTCCCTATATTGGAATCTGTTGTTACGGGCTTTCTGGTTGTTCTCTTCTACACTCCTGGAAATTGAAATAAGAACACCGTGAATTCATTGTCCCAGGAAGGGGAAACTTTATTGACACATTCCTGGGGTCAGATACATAACATGATCACACTTACAGAACCACAGGCACATAGCCACAGGCAACAGAGCATGCACAATGTCGGCACTAGTACAGTGTATATCCACCTTTCGCAGCAATGCAGGCTGCTATTCTCCCATGGAGACGATCGTAGAGATGCTGGATGTAGTCCTGTGGAACGGCTTGCCATGCCATTTCCACCTGGCGCCTCAGTTGGACCAGCGTTCGTGCTGGACGTGCAGACCGCGTGAGACGACGCTTCATCCAGTCCCAAACATGCTCAATGGGGGACAGATCCGGAGATCTTGCTGGCCAGGGTAGTTGACTTACACCTTCTAGAGCACGTTGGGTGGCACGGAATACATGCGGACGTGCATTGTCCTGTTGGAACAGCAAGTTCCCTTGCCGGTCTAGGAATGGTAGAACGATGGGTTCATGACGGTTTGGATGTACCGTGTACTATTCAGTGTCCCCTCGACGATCACCAGTGGTGTACGGCCAGTGTGGGAGATCGCTCCCCACACCATGATGCCGGGTGTTGGCCCTGTGTGCCTCGGTCGTATGCAGTCCTGATTGTGGCGCTCACCTGCACGGCGCCAAACACGCATACGACCATCATTGGCACCAAGGCAGAAGCGACTCTCATCGCTGAAGACGACTACGTCTCCATTCGTCCCTGCATTCACGCCTGTCGTGACACCACTGGAGGTGGGCTGCACGATGTTGGGGCGTGAGCGGAAGACGGCCTAACGGTGTGCGGGACCGTAGCCCAGCTTCATGGAGACGGTTGCGAATGGTCCTCGCCGATACCCCAGGAGCAACCGTGTCCCTAATTTGCTGGGAAGTGGCGGTGCGGTCCCCTACGGCACTGCGTAGGATCCTACGGTCTCGGCGTGCATCCGTGCGTCGCTGCGGTCCGGTCCCAGGTCGACGGGCACGTGCACCTTCCGCCGACCACTGGCGACAACATCGATGTACTGTGGAGACCTCACGCCCCACGTGTTGAGCAATTCGGCGGTACGTCCACCCGGCCTCCCGCATGCCCACTATACGCCCTCGCTCAAAGTCCGTCAACTGCACATACGGTTCACGTCCACGCTGTCGCGGCATGCTACCAGTGTTAAAGACTGCGATGGAGCTCCGTATGCCACGGCAAACTGGCTGAAACTGACGGCGGCGGTGCACAAATGCTGCGCAGCTAGCGCCATTTGACGGCCAACACCGCGGTTCCTGGTGTGTCCGCTGTGCCGTGCGTGTGATCATTGCTTGTACAGCCCTCTCGCAGTGTCCGGAGCAAGTATGGTGGGTCTGACACACCGGTGTCAATGTGTTCTTTTTTCCATTTCCAGGAGTGTATAATGTCTATATGATCTAACGTCGTGAGGAACGACTCCAGGTCTTTATCGTTGCCGTAAATTAATTGATTCCGTATACTAGTTGGTAGTCTTGCCTTAAGTATGTTTATTATGTCTGGCAAAGGCATAGGTCTGTCCCAATATCTAGTTTTATTTATATATTTTTCAAAATACTTCCTAAGGCTTCCTTTTGAAAAAGAGAAAGGCTCTGGGTAGAGCACCTCCTGCCTTAGGCGTTCCTGTATCCCTTCTGACCAGAATTTTGCTAAAAACGCTTTCTCAAAATCGTCATAGGTCGAGCAAACAGAAGTCATGTCCGAGGCCCAGATCGCCCCCGAACCTTGTATATACCCCGTAACGAAACTGATCTTCTGCCACTCCGACCAATTTCTGGGTAGCACTCCTCTAAAACTTCTAATAAAAACAATCGGATGGACCCCCCCTTTTGTCAGTGTTAAAAATCTGAAATTGCCGATGCTTTATCATTTTTTCTTCGGCATGGCAAAGGCTTTCGTAATCTCCATCAGATAAAACTTCACGCGAACAACTAGCTCGTGGCAATTTAATATTCGAGTTACTAACACAAGTCGGTATTGTGTGCGAATGTGCAGTAACTGGCTCTACAGACGCTGCCAACTTCTGCTGCTGGCTGGTATTCATTTGTTCTGAGCCTTGTTGTGAAACGCGTATCGACTCTGCTATCGTTTGTTTCCAATGCTCGAGATCAGCACCTAACTGCTGTCGCACTTCCTCAAGTCCTTTCGCAAACAAATTTTCTTCCTGTTTGCCACATAGACCCTGTAATGCTGCTTTAACATTTTGCTCAACGTTTTCACACATTAGCCTTTTGTTTTCTAATGTGATTTCGGATAATTTACCCGTTAATACATTAATTTGGTGGTCTATAACGTCCTGACGTTCTGTCAGATGTTCCAAACTTTCCTTTAGGTTCGTCTGCGTACGGGCCAATTCAGGAAGTTGCGCAATTGCACATGACATGGCATCTTGGTTTTGTACTAATTGCGGAACCATTTCCACCTGTTCCCGTACGGTGTCTATCTTAATAGCCACATACTCCTTCATTTCTACACGTACGCGGTGAGTAGATTCCTCACATTGAGCTTTAACCAATTCTATTTGTGCAGTTAATTTTCGTTCCGTCTCTTCGGCCTGATCTTTAAGTTCCTTTGTCTTCGCCTCTATCCGCTGCTCTAATTCGGAAAAACTGTCGTGTAACTGCTGCTTAATCTCAATTTTCAGATTTTCCTGCCCCTCAGTAACTGAGGCTAATTTCGCGTTCAAATCATTTTGCCCTTCATTAACTGAGGCGAACTTCGCGTTAATGTCGGTTTTCAAATTTTCCTGCCCCTCAGTAACTGAGGCTAACTTCGTATTCATATTATTTATGGTCTCAGTTATCATCTGCATCTGCCTCATGATAATGACCAATGGATCTAATCCATGTTGCGTACTTGCTGTTACATCTCCAGCCGTGTCTACCGGGCGTTCTCTTGCGCTATCTGTAGCGATCGGTTCTACAACACTTCTTACTACATCACTATTATCCGTGCTCACAGCTGAAGGCTGTTGCGTGTTGCTCTGCTCTGCTTGACTCATCTTAAACATTGCCCTAGTTAAAACCATATAAATGTTCTACAGTCAATATGTATATATCTCCCTTCACACAATAATACTTCTGTGGCTACTTTCTTATAGTACTTATATAGGTAAATGCAACTAGGGCAGGTCAATCAATCTACATCTGGCATGAGCACAATTAGTAAATGTTCAAATCTACGTCTACTTCCTCAATACTAGCAAGCTTTAATAAAAAATTAAAGATCTGGCCATTTTTCTGCGCCCAGCGTGCTGCTTTTATTTGGAGATCCACTTAATGTTACTGCGAGTATTTCTTCTCTTTCCCAAGTTAAGTTGGCTCGTCGTAGTTCACATGAAACAGAGAACAAAATTATTTTAACAACGTCCAAAAACGTGTCCTGTCACGGTCGCCATTATAATGAATTCTCACTACTCTAAATGATGAAAGTCTATATGAATGCAGCTTGCCGCTAACTTGGTGTAATGTTTTGTCTGTACAGCGGTGTATCTGTCGCCTTTATTACTCTTTCACTCTCACACATAAATCGGTACAATAAAGGCAGGGCTTCGTGTTTTCTTATTAGGCTGATCCGTGAAAAGACAGACAAATAATTATGCTAATGGAGGATTCTGAGTAATTTCTCGAATTCCATTCGCTCTCTCTCTCTCTCTCTCTGTCCTTTATCTGTGTACAGTTTCAATATATTAATTACGTGAAATCAGCCTAGTAGAATCTCTGGTGGAGCCATTCATCTTAATATTCAGCGGCTGGCTTGCTAGAAAAGATCTTTACATTTGTTATTATTATTAAGCGCTGCATTCAGTTGGGAAAATCGATCGTTTGAACAATTCGTTCAGTTTACGACAGATCAAAAATTTCAGATGTGGACGAAGCGTTTTTGGACGATTTCAAAAAAACTCAGAGATTGCAGGCTCTCTTCGTCACAGCTGAAACTTCCCAATTAATTACAGGGCCCAGACAATCATCAATGATGCAGACAGAGAACTCATTCGTCATTCACTCTAGAATAAAATGGTCACAAACCTTATTTCTGAGGAAAATTGTATATTGAATCCATTTCCATACATGTTCCGTTTCCGTGGGTTTTAAGTCTCATGCAATTTACTTTTACAGGTTTTTCCTTCTCTTTATCTATCACGCTAGCGGCACAAACTTCCCTATCTCGCTTTAGCGCGAAGAAGAGTAAATAAATCTCTTTTAGCAATCCGAAAATCTCCCAACCGATACTTTCCGAAGCTGTTCCTTTCTCCCTCTATCATAACCATGGAGCATACATCTCCGTACCTCTGTTTTTCCAAAGAATAAACGTACTAGAAAAATACCTTGGCGTCGACGAGCTGTCGGCGCATATATTACTAGGAAATCTGATCAGATACTTTTCAAACGTAAATAAATGTGGATGATATGCTTGACCATTATTAATTATTGCGTGGTAGAGGGTAATTTTCCGTGGGGAGATTACAACCTCTCCGTTGTTCAAGGCGAGAGAGGGAAAAATTCTGTGAAATGCAAAACAGACTCCATTAGTGGAATGAGCACAAAACCTGAACTAACGACGCACTGAGGTATGAGGTGTGGCGTGATGAGTCGCCGCTTTACACCTGTCTGCAGGCCGCGTGTGCGTACGGGGAACGCCAGGGCGTGTTTCCTGTGCAAGCTGTATTCTTGCTAGAGTGAAGCCTGGCAAAGGTCATTTAATTTCTTTGCAGATCATATCGTATCATTCACTGACTTCTGCGTCCACGGTCCCACTCAAAGGAAGATAACCGACTTCATTGCAAAATCCTATTAATTCAGTGGTACAGGCATTGTTGGCAGTAATAGGCTGCAACTTTCGTTGTAGGACCATGATCCAATCTGCTGAATTGCTGGAACAATCGCTGAAATGGTCCCCGCTTATTCCCAGATGAGTATCAAATCCACCCAGAAATCTACCCACCTTCCCACCTCTAACGAAAAGCTCTGTTTTCTTTCTTCTCTTCACCCCGAACTCTTCCCTTCATTACCGACAGCTTGGCGGGAAGTCTCTTCTTTCCTCCACAGACTTTCCGAAATACAATCTCACGATAACCCTCATTTGTTTTTGAGACCAACGATTTCTTTTCTCTCGTTACTGTTAGTTTGAAATCGTGCAACAGTACCATCATCAACAATGCCAAAGAGATTGAAATATATTTGTAGTACATGTGGTAACAACAATATCGGCGTCTATGTTTTAAGAAAAATTCAGTCGTCAACATTTTAACTTATATACCATTTGTAATTTAGCTACTTTTTAAAGATTTGTTTAAATAACTTTCATATATACTTGTGGCTATCAAAACTGCAACAGCATCAAGCCATCATGGAGTAAATCCCATGCGGACAAATCTGTTGCGACTTTGTCTGATATTGCTCGTACCGTAGGCAGTTCGACTACGCACAGCCCTACTTAAAAAAGAATTGCTCGATGTAGTCATGGAGTCGAGCCGCGAACGTCTGCTTTCATGCCCTGCATCTGATTCGCTGTAAACAGTAACCTGTAGCTGTGCTCCTGCACTCAAATAATCTATGCATTGGCTAGCGTTACGAGTTAATAAAATACACGGAAATACGAAATAAAGTTAAATGAATAATCTAATAAAGAGGGTTACGTCCTAGCGTCTATAATTGCCGCAGACGACAGAGAATTATTTTGGACAATGTTTATTCGAGAAAGGACACTTCAAATAAACGGGAAGTGGTCCTACGATATTCATTTAAAATACAGACAGAAATGCCCTTATCAAATGCACTAAAGTTACGTTCAGAGCGTTATGAGAATGGTAGCAAAATCCCCAAACTAAATAGCCATCGAACATACGCGAAAACTAAGTCCATTTCGTGATCCTATGATTATAATATCAGTGAGTCACTGTTGGAATCGGCCAACTCATACCAATACGCGGGTTTAACACTTTATAGGGATACGAAATGAAATGATCACATAGGTTCAAACGAAATGAAGTGATCACATAGGTTCAAAGTGCAATCAGTCTACTAAAGAGACTGCTTACAAATCACTCATGCGGCCCATCCTAGAATATTGCTAAAGTGTATGGGACCCGTGTCAGGTAGGACTAACAGGAGATATCGAACGTATACAGAGAAAGGCAGCACCAATAGTCAGAGGTTTCTTTAATGCAAGGGAAATACTGAAGGAACTGAAATGACAGATTCTTGTAGACCGACGTAAACTATCCCGAGAAAGTCTATTAACAAAGTTTCAAGAATCGGCTTTAAATTATTACTCTAGAAACATATTACAACCCGCCACGTATGGCTCACATACGGATCGTGAGGATAGGATTAGCATAATTACTGCACGCACAGAGGCATTCTAAAAATCATTCTTCCCGCGCTGCACACGTGCATGGAACAGGAAGAAACACAAATAACTGGTAAAATGGGACGTACCCTCTGCCATGCACCTCACCGTGGTTTTCAAAGTATCGATGTAGATGTAGATCACAATACACGAAATATTCATCAGCTCATAACAGTTCAGAAGAACAGAACATGATGGTTCACACGTTAGTACACGCGGTACAGACAATAGTGACTCAATGAAATGATAATTAAATAGACACCCTAGCTGCAAACAGGCGTTGATGTACTTCATTGGGGACATGTTGAAAATGTGTGCCCCGACCGGGACACGAACCCGGGATCTCCTGCTTACATGGCAGACGCTCTATCCATCTGAGCCACCGAGGGCACAGAGGACAGTGCGTCTGCAGGGACTTATCCCTTGCACGCTCCCCGTGAGATCCACATTCCCAACATGTCCACACCACTACATTCGTAGTGCGCCTAATAGATGTTTGCCCATCATACTCATTACTCGTGGCAGATTAATCTACCAAGTCCCGTACGAGTTTGGGCATAGCGTGTGCGTTCGCACAAGAAGGTCAATGGCCGGGAAGCCATGTTTTTAACTATATATGACGGTAGTATCTGTTCCCGAAAGAACAGTTACCGTGGATGACCATGCAGCTTTGCTAGAAATGAAATGATGATTAAATAGACACCCTAGCTGCAAACAGGCGTTGATGTACTTCGTGTCCCGGTCGGGGCACACATTTTCAACATGTCCCCAATGAAGTACATCAACGCCTGTTTGCAGCTAGGGTGTCTATTTAATTATCATTTCATTTCTAGCAAAGTTGCATGGTCATCCACGGTAACTGTTCTTTCGGGAACAGATATTACCGTCATATATAGTTATATAATAGTGACTCATATTCTGTCTAAGTTCCGTGATACGAGCGCAAGAGGTTAGAGTCCTAATCTGGAGCACATTCAGACCCCTCGAAATATGAAGGCCCTTCAGAAGTTGAAGTATGGCAGCAGCCGTTCACCGCCCACAGTCAGTCACCTAGACGACGGCGTCGCGCACGTCACTCTAGACAGGTCTGCCTCCTTCCAGAACTCCAGTAAAAGTGTCCAGCATCGCTCGCTCGAACTCCTCACTCGAGAAGTCCCACTCTCCACTTGACTCCAGCAGTGTTCCGCCTCTGTCCAATTCTTATTAGCTGAGGGCCATCTGCACGAATAATAGTACATAGTTTGTGGCGGTTGCACCTGCTTTATATATTTCCTCGCTTGTTGTCCACGGTGTCGACTTAGTGCATTGCTAAACTGGCTGAAAGATATGGGTTGTGGATTCCGACACGGACTACTGTAAATTATGTAGCCGACAGGTGCACAGTCGTGTGTCACAGTCCTTTAATTTTCACTTTGCACAACCCCCAATATTACACAGTTATATGGCTAGTGCACTATTATTTACCCTTTCAATAAACCTCATTAATAGCTAGCAGGCGAAACTCGACGTACTGTTACCATAGTTTCTTGTTGAACATGTACGAGCAGTAAAACCTAGCCACAAAGTTCACAGTTCTTAAAGAATAATCAGATACGTACGGAGCAGACACTCTCACTGTTGTAACACACAGCCTAAATGCTTAATACTTATTCCACAGTTAATTTGAAGCATTGTTTTTGATCTAACCAGCAAAGGTTACATCACAATAATCGGTACTGAAAATACACATTGTAAGAAGTTAATTTCACAGAAATTACAGTTAAAACTTAACTCATTAAATTGTTAAATTTACAAAAATTACAGTAAAAACTTAACTCATTAAATTAACTGAAAACATTGAAAAATTGGTTCTTTTTAACAGTTTCTCCTACTGCAAGGCTTAAGTCAAATTATTTGCTTAAATCGTGAAATGAATAAATATAGTTACGTAAACAATACTTTTGACAAAACTGTTAATTACTCTGGAATTAATGAAGGGCTGGTTTTGCTAACATGTTCTTGAATAGAGCTAAATAGATACTTTAAGATTACTAGTAAATCGTCTTCCAAATGTTTACAATTATTGTAGAATTTATACTTGTTTATATGTCAACAATAGAATTTAAGTTACGAAACAAACACTTATTTCACCCTGTAACAAACGATACTAACTAGGAATAGTCGAAATAAATTAGAAAATCTATTACATGCATAAAATTAAGCACGAAATTAGATCTGGTGTTATTTTCTTTTAAAACTAAGGGCCAACCTTCCTCTTGTATGAAAATGCAGATTATATTCACGTATGTTAACGGTACTTAATTCAAAAACGAAAAAAATGAATTTTAAGGAGGCAGATGGTAAAACAAAAGAAAAATATCCCAGCTTGCTTCGTCACAAGTTCTCAAGCTCTATAGACATGACGTGATGACCGCTTTCCCGCTCTAAACTAAAATATTAGAACAATATTTAAATAAAAGAAATGTTATAAGCATTCGGTTACATTCAGATTATTTACAAGAAATATAGGTGGTTCATATAAGCCAGAATTCTTGCGCAAGTGCGCTCACATTAAATGAGTACAAATTAGCCCTAAATATTATTTAAACAATTATTTATGCCTCCTTAACTGTTGCGTCGTTTGATTCTCGTTTCAGTTGTGGTGTCCGCTAACACATGCGATGACCAGTTTTAAATTAGCACAGCGTTTTAATAGCACTTGCAATCAACATTTAATTAGTGTTACTGGCAAAGCAGTAAACTGTTCCTTAAATACACAAGTGTGACAAAATGTGAGGTATTCATGCTGTATTCATTTGCTGTATAAATGTGGAGAATAGGATGTGCTGAAAAACATTTGCATAATGAAAGCGATATAAAAGACGTCGTAAACCAATAAATAAAATACATACAGATATGTAGCTTTCATGGACTGTAGCTACAGTGCATTGCTATCATTTGAGTTCAAGGTTGTTGAAATCGCTTGAAGCGCTTAAAAGTTGTTCATTAAGAGGTTTATTGTGTAAATGTTTATTAGCTGTGAGATATTAACTACTGTAGTTTTAAAGATACTGAAATGTTGAGATCTCTCAGCCAATGAGAACATCTCGCCGTCGTGTAGCTCCCAGAGTCAGTTGACACACAACTTTTCTTATTATGATAGCGCATTATAATGGATAAAAAATTATGCTATATCTGGCGGTATGAATTAAAAAACATCTTCAGTCACAACTTTTCGTGCTTTATTAAGCACATGATGCATTTCGGACCCTGTGAGTCCATCATCAGGTGTAATTTGTCTTAATACATGCTTTATTTCTTTTCTTGAATAAGGTGAAACGCATAATCCTGTCACGAAAAGGTTTAATGTTAGGTTATGAATTTCGTAAATCAAATGAGGAAAATATGTGGAAATAGTAGAAAAGATGAACAGTGTAAACCTACCACATAATCCAAGAAAAGCGTTTTTAAAGTTTTAGCACCAGCAAACATTCTTTTCTCCATCGTTTTCGTACATGTCACTTCATTCAAGAGGCACATTTGCACACACATGCTTATAAACACTTCGCATATGTTTTTGTACATGGTGTTGTCGAAGATGAATTTATTCGTAGTGCTAATGATATAACTATTAAACAATTGACATATGCAGGAAATAACTTTAGAATAGGTCTTTAAAATTACTGAAATACCTACGGCTTGCGAAGTCTGTCTGTTCATTTAACATAGATTCTGGTTGTGGAGGTGGTTGTGTTCTAACAGATTTAGGGTCTTACCATTGGCTTCGTTATGTAGTACAATCAAATTGTTTTCTAGACTGTTGGTGATATGTTTCGTTTCTAACATATGTTGTGCAACGACTGATTTTTCGAAGTGATTGAGTCTGAAAGCATTTACGTGCTCTTGGAAATGTGTTTTGATGTTTCGCCTGTTTTCCCTACATAGTAGGCAGGACAACTGGGGCATGATTCTTTGTACACTCCGCTGTTGTATGTTTGCATGTTTGATTTTATATTATGGACGAGTAACTTTCCTAACTTATTATTAGTTGAAAACACAAGTGGTTGTTTTCTGAAAAGGTTACCGATTTTTTGTGATATGGGGCCCAGATATGGGATACTAGGGAATATTTTTTCTTCTTTCACAATTTTGTCATTCTTTATCTTACTTTTGTGCATTTGTCTGTTTAAATTGTCAATTGTTTTGGCTGTGTAGTCATTGCTTATGGCGTGTACTTAACAAAACGCGAGAAATTGTGACTGAAGACGTTTTTTAATTCATACCTCCAGTGTACTGAATACAGTCACGTTTGAAGCTGCGAAATATGGATAAAATTAAATATGTTATATCTTATTCATCATGAGAATAAACCAGATGTAAACGACCACAAACGGAATGATTGGTCAGAAGCCGTAGCTCACGTACATTGGTGTTGTTACGCCCTTGTAATAGGTCCTACTTCGTGTACAGTCGCACACTCTGTACTGTTGTGCTGCGATTGTTGTACTGTTGATACGTAACGTGAAAATGGCTGCCGCTGCTTCCTGCTGCATAGTGGAAAACACTTGTGGAACACCGCTGAAAAGTGGCGAAAAACAGATTGTTCTCAAACTTTTTCACAAGTTTACGGAAAAAAATCTGCTTTGAACTTTTTCAAGGACTAACTTTAAGGCGTTATCGTAAACGGACTGCGTAGCTGAGTTGGTAGCATTGTGGAATCACTAAGCAGGAATACTCCATAGATGGCTGGTTAAAATGTCGCTTTGGTCTTATTTTTTCGTTCAGTTTGGATTATCCACATCTTTTAGACATAAAATTCATCAAATATGTGGTAATTAACAAATGTCTAATCATCATTTTAAGAAATATGCATGTATTCATCTTTCTAATTACATATTGCACGCAAAACTCCTCTTTTGACTGCAAATGTAAATTCTTGATTATCCAAGATTGTTTAAATTAAAAATCCATCACAAAATTAGATTTTAGAACAAAAATAAATATCAAATAATCTTTATTTGCACTATGACTATTGTTCTATACCACAGATGTGGTTCCACACGAACCACAGTGATAAGCGTCGCAGAAACATGGAAAACAATTATTTTCACGACTTTTAGCACGCCACACAAGTTCTGCACTTTTACAGTTGCCACCACACCATTGCAATATGAACCCAACAGAACTGACCTGGAACCAAGTTAAGGGAATTGTTGCAAGAAATAACAAGGCATTTAAGCTGAAAGGCGTACTAGAACTAATGTACTAAGCTTCGTTCCACTTTACTGCCGAACGCTGGCGAGATACAGAACGACACGTCATAAGAGAAAAAGAGGAGGAAGTGAGGTGCTTGGATAGCTTCTTGTATTCTACTGTTGATCGAGTCGTTATCAACGTGGCGGATGACAGTTCCAGTATTCAAATGTTTTTCTCGGATTCGGATGTGGAAGGAGTTCAGAATTACATGACGGCTGACCGTAAGTAATACCTTCAGTGGCTTCAGTATTTAGCTGTACGGCGAAATTCCTGCAAAATGTTTTTCAGTCACACATAGCTCGCGCAGAAAAATTACTCTGTATTTATATCAGGAATTTTCATCACTCTTGTTTCTAATGGCAATACTGTATTAGCTAAGAACGAGAGGATGCCATGCATTCCGTCTGGCCACCAGAAAAGCGCGTGGCATTCCTGGAATTTTGCCAAATATTAATAATTCAGTTCAAAAATTAAATGACATTCAATGCTATATTGTTTCTCTGCTCGTCACTTTTTACTTTTTAACTGCAAATATTGACATGAGTGGTGATTAGTTGGACCACTCGGCCGGCCCGTGCTGTCCAAGTTAAGCTTACGTCCCGCATCACCGCTCAGTCGATGCGCGTGTAACGTACAGCAGAAAACGTATCCCTATTATCGTGCTTAACTGTACTCGAGACAGCTTGGCTTCCGCTCCACGTGAAACGAAATCCAATTCCAGCAAACGCGGAAGAATACATGGTGTAATGTCTGGGTGTGCGTGGTCTTGGTTCAGCTGCAGTTGTTCCTTCGCGTTTCCATTTCGCAGTCACATCAGCAACAGACAACTTGTGCAGTTTTGTAAGGTTTGAAACCTCCGTGATGGATTTGTTACTCAGGTTACAGTTTTAAACATGGCTGTCTCTCAGCAACCGTATATAAATCCAACAGCCAATCGGTTGTGAATAACTGTTAAGTACATTGACTAAGGTTTCGACATCTCTAAGGATGTCTTCATCAGAGTGAAATTTTAAGAAACCGCAAAGTTTCAAAACTATGACCATTTTTTTCTCGCATTGTAACTTAACTGTTTCTTAAAAATTCATTCTGATGAAGATATCCATAGATCGACAGGAAGTGCAGAATGGCTAAGCAGAGATGGCTAGAGGACAAATGTAAGGATGGAGAGGCGTATATCACTAGGGGTAAGATAGATACTGCCTACAGGAAAATTAAAGAGACCTTTGGAGAAAAGAAAAACCACTTGCATGAATATCAAGAGCTCAGATGGAGACCCAGTTCTAAGCAAAGAAGGGAAAGCAGAAAGGTGGAAGGAGTATATAGAGGATCTATACAAGGGCGATGTTCTTGAGGACAACATTATAGAAATGGAAGAGAATGTAGATGAAGATGAAATAGGAGATATGATACTGCGTGAAGAGCTTGACAGAACACTGAAAGACCTAAGTGGAAACAAGGCCCCGGGAGTAGACAACATTCCATTAGAACTACTGACAGCCGTGGGAGAGCCAGGCCTAACAAAACTCTACCATCTGGTGAGCAAGATGTATGAGACAGGTGAAATACCCACAGACTTCAAGAAGAGTATAATAATTCCAATCCAAAAGAAAGTAGGTGTTGACAGATGTGAAAATTACCGAACTATCAGTTTAATAAGTCACAGCTGCAAAATACTAACGTGAATTCTTTACAGACGATGTAGAAGCCAACCTCTGCAAAGATCAGTTTGGATTCCGTAGAAATGTTGGAACACGTGAGGCAATACTGACCCTACGACTTATCTTATAAAATAGACTAAGGAAAGGCAAACCTACGTTTCTAGCATTTGTAGACTTAGAGAAAGCTTTTGACAATGCTGACTGGAATACTCTCTTTCGAATTCTGAAGGTGGTAGGGGTAAAATACAGGGAGCGAAAGGCTATTTACAATTTGTACAGAAACCAGATGGCAGTTATAAGAGTCGAGGGGCATGAAAGGGAAGCAGTGGTTGGGAAAGGAGTGAGACAGGGTTGTAGCCTCTCCCCGATGTTATTCAGTCTGTATATTGAGCAAGCAGTAAATGAAACAAAAGAAAAATTCGGAGTAGGAATTAAAATCCATGGAGAAGAAATAAAAACTTTGAGGTTCGCCAATGACATTGTTATTCCGCCAGTGACAGCAAAGGACCTGGAAGAGCAGATGAACGGAATGGACAGTGTCTTGAAAGGAGGATATAAGATGAACATCAACAAAAGCAAAACAAAGGTAATGGAATATAGCCGAATTAAATCGGGTGATGCTGAGGGAATTAGATTAGGAAATAAGACGCTTAAAGTAGTAAATTAATTTTGCTATTTGGGGAGCAGAATAACTGATGATGGTCGAAGTAGAGACATATAAAATGTAGACTGGCAATGGCAAGGAAAGCGTTTCTGAAGAAGAGAAATTTGTTAACATCGAGTATTGATTTAAGTGTCAGGAAGTCGTTTCTGAAAGTATTTGTATGGAGTGTAGCCATGAATGGAAGTAAAATAATAATGGCTCTGAGCACTATGGGACTTAACTTCTGAGGTCATCAGTCCCCTAGAATTTAGAACTACTTAATCCTAACTAACCTAAGGACATCACACACATCCATGCCCGAGGCAGGATTCGAACCTGCGACTGTAGCCGTCTCGCGGTTCCAGACTGTAGCGCCTAGAACCGCTCGGCCACTCCGGACGGCTGGAAGTAAAACATGGACGATAAATAGTTTGGACAAGAAGAGAATAGATGCTTTCGAAATGTGATGCTACAGAAGAATGCTTAAGATTAGATGGGTAGATCTCACAACTAATAAGAAGGTATTGAATAGAATTGGGGAGAAGAGAAATTTGTGGCACAACTTGACCAGAAGAAGGGATCGCTTGGTAGGACATATTCTGAGGCATCAAGGGATCACCAATTTAGTATTGGAGGGCAGCGTGGACGGTAAAAATCGTAGAGGGATACCAAAAGATGAAGCCACTAAACAGATTCAGAAGGTAATTTAAATATTTTCAATGTTTCGCCGCCCTGTCAGCAAATGTATACATATTAATTTTAATTTGAATAATCAACAGCCTCAGTTGCAGCGTTGACCTATAATTTACCTAGGTTTCAGTCGGGAAAACCCAACCTTCCTCAGAATAACAGTAACTACCGTTTGTCCATAGTGGACATCGTGAAGCTAAAACTAAAAATCCATAAATTACCGTCAGACTATAAAAACTTATCTGAAACTGCCTCGACCCATTTCGCGACCGCGATGCGGCAGCCACGAGTGCTGTACTGAAACTCAGCCAAGTGGGGCCGAGGCAGTTTCAGATAAGTTTTTACACTCTGACGATAATTTATGGATTTGTAGTTTTAGCTTGACGATGTCCACTATGGACAAACGGTAGTTACTGTTATTCTGAAGAAGGTTGGGTTGTTGTTGTTGTTGTTGTGGTCTTCAGTCCTGAGACTGGTTTGATGCAGCTCTCCATGCTACTCTATCCTGTGCAAGCTTCTTCATCTCCCAGTACCTACTACAACCTACATCTTTCTAAATCTGCTTAGTGTATTCATCTCTTGGTCTCTCTCTACGCAAGGTTGGGTTATCCCGACTGAAACTTAGGTAAATTCTAGGTAAACGGTGCAACTGAGGCTGTTGATTATTAAAATTAAAAATAAGATTCAGAAGGATGCAGGTTGCACAGGATAGAGAAGCATGGAGAGCTGCATCAAACCAGTCTCAAGACTGAAGACGACAACAACAAGAATGTCTTACGTTTGAGGTGTTCTCGTATTTTTGTCCAACCCCTGCAGTTGTTAACGCAGGAATCGCACGTGCAGTTGGAAAGCGGGTAAGAGGTTTGCTGGTAGTTAGGCTACCCGCAGCACTTCCGTGCTTGAAGTGTGCAATGCTACACTGGCTGAAGTCCCAATCCTGGGCTAACTATCGCGTGCGACTGCACGCTACACCGCGAGACTAAATACTGTCTGCTGGAGACGCGGCAAGGAAAGTAGTCAAGCGTAGCAGAGACGAATGGGAAACATTCTAACGTCGATACGGGCCGCAAATGGGAAAAACCAGCGATAAAAGTGGCGCTATTAGAGGCACGGCGGCAGGAGCGATCGTCTGAGAATTGGCGAAGCTGCCGGCATGCTCGAATGCCACTAAAATTAACATCTAAGGAAAGTGGTCGGGGAGCAGTGAAACCACCAGTAGGGAGCGGCGTGTAGGACGTGCTCGTCTCTCGTCACAGAACGTGCAGGCGGAAGGCGCGCCCTCCCTGTAAAAGCAGAATAGGTCGTGATCTGTGGCAGACCTGATGACGTAACACACGCACCGCGCTGTGGTCGGTGGCAGGCAGCCACAGTATGGTGCTAGCGACAAATTACACCTGGGCTTCCACTGCAAAGTAATCGAAGGCAATATGACAGCTGTGGACTACGCCAACATTGTTGCTGACCTCTTGCATCCATTTACACTGAAGTGGCAAAAGTCACCGGACAGAGATGTCAACAAAGCACTGTGCTAGCTGGTGGTGGCTCCATAATGGTGTGGGCTGTGTTTGCGTGGAACGGACTGGGTCCTCTGCTCCAACTGAACAGATCACTCACTGGAAATGGTTATGTTCGGCTACTTGGAGCCCATTTTCAGTCTCTCGTGAACTTCCATGTTCGCGAACAACGATGGAATTTTTATAGATGTCAGTGCACCGTGTTACAGGGCCACAGTTGATCGCGATTCGTTTGAAGAACATTCTAGCTAATTAGAGCGAATGATTTGGCCACACAGATCGTCCCACATGAGTCGCATCGAACATTTACGGGACATAATCGAGACCCAACTCGCTTTATTTGTTCATGAGACCCGGAAAATATTAGATACAGGCTCCCAGATAGATGCCATTTTCCTTGACTTCCGGAAGGCGTTCGATACAGTTCTGCACTGTCGCCTGATAAACAAAGTAAGAGCCTACGGAATATCAGACCAGCTGTGTCGCTGGATTGAAGAGTATTTAGCTAGCAGAACACAGCATGTTGTTCTCAATAGAGAGACGTCTACAGACGTTAAAGTAACCTCTGGCGTTCCACAGGGGAGTGTTATGGGATCATTGCTTTTCACAATATATATAAATGACCTAGTAGATAGTGTCGGAAGTTCCATGCGGCTTTTCGCGGGTGATGGTGTAGTATACAGAGACGTAGCAGCATTAGAAAATTGCTGCGAAATGCAGGAAGATCTGCAGCGGATAGGCACTTGGTGCAGGAAGTGGCAACTGACCCTTAACACAGACAAATGTAATGTATTGCGAATACATAGAAAGATGGATCCTTTATTGTATGATTATATGATAGCGGAACAAACACTGGTAGCAGTTACTTTTGTAAAATATCTGGGAGTATGCGTACGGAACGATTTGAGGTGGAATGGTCATATAAAATTAATTGTTGGTAAGGCGGGTACCAGGTTGAGCTTCATTGCGAGAGTCCTTAGAAAATGTAGTCCATCAACAAAGGAGGTGGCTTACAAAACACTCGTTCGACCTATACTTGAGTATTGCTCATCAGTGTGGGATCCGTACCAGATCGGGTTGACGGAGGAGATAGAGAAGATCCAAAGAAGAGCGGCGCGTTTCGTCACAGGGTTATTTGGTAAGCGTGATAGCGTTACGGAGATGTTTAGCAAACTCAAGTGGCAGACTCTGCAAGAGAGGCGCTGTGCATCGCGGTGTAGCTTGCTGTCCAGGTTTCGAATATATTGCTCCCCCCTACTAATAACTCGCGAGGAGATCACGAGTGTAAAATTAAAGAGATTCGAGCGCGCACGGCAGTCGTTCTTCCCGCGAACCATGCGCGACTGGAACAGGAAAGGGAGGTAATGACAGTGGCACGTAAAGTGCCCTCGGCCACACACCGTTGGGTGGCTTGCGGAGTATAAATGTAGATGTAGATGTAGAATCAATTCGTGCAAAAAATGCTGCACCGGCAATACTTTCGCAATTATGAACGGCTCTAGAGGTAGCCTGGTTCAGTATTTCTGCAGGGGACTTCCAGCGACTTGTTGAGCCCCCGCCACGTCGACGTGAAGGAGAAGGAGGAGGTCCGGCACGATATTGGGACGCACCGACGACTTTTGTTGCCTCAGTGTATGCTTGATGTCTTCCTCAACGACGATAGGATCTTCCAGCGGGATAACTGCCGGTGTCGCAAGGCAGAAATAGTGCTACAGTGGTTTATACTGAACTCACGTTGACGTCTCGGCCACCAGACTCGCCTGATGTGAACCCGGCTGGCCGCTATCGGGCGCCAGTTCCGTGCCCACAAACCAGCGGTCGGTAATTTACGTGAATTGCGTGACCTGTGCCTAGTCGTCTTGTGACACCTGTCTCTGGAAGCGTCGGGGAGAGTTGCCTGTACTTTACCTGCACCTAAATTGTGCCACTGCTATAAAATTCGTATCTCTTGTACTAACCGACATATAGAGGGGTAAGCGTGAACTACGGGCTTCTTGAAACCATATTGTCAGGTACGAGCGCTGTGTGTTGACGAACAGATCGTCCAATTACTGTTATCATGCGAGTGGCAACAAATGCTTTATTTATGGATGAATACGTATAAAATAATCTTAGTTTTCAGACAGTCATGTATCTGTATTCGTTGTGGTTCGTTTGTAGGAAACTGACAGAGACGAAACGGTGACGTAGCCTATAGTGTATCGCTTTAAGTTTCTGATACTGTGGCGGTATGGTTTCGGAAACTTGCTTTTGCATTATTTGTGCTGCATAACGTTTAAAAAGTGTGTAACTCTTTAAAGTATTCTTTAGTCTAAGTTACTAATTAAATCATTATTTAGTATGACAGTATGGCAACAGAAGGCATTATGGAAAGTGGAACACAGATGAATTGCATTAATTGTAACAGCATATCTAAATCTGCATCACAGATTAAACGAATGTGCACGCATATAAAATGCACCGAAGTCAGCAACTAAGAGGCACGACGAAAATAAAAATCAAAATGCGTACTGGATATAAAAATTTTTGCCACAGTAGAGTGTTTTGCAACGACGTTGAAAACGAATTGGAAGAGTATATTCTTACATTTGAAGAGATGACATCTGGTTGAAGTAAGTTGGACGTAACGCGTTCGACAATGCAGAAGGAGACGGACTGCCCCATAATTTCAGTGCACAAGAACCTATAGCAAGCAAAAAGTGGGCTGAATTTATCCACCCAAAAAATATCGCGGAATCGCAGAGAAACAACACTTTCGAGACTTATCCGAGGAGGCTGTGAGCTGAGGAGCAGACCGTGCTAAAAAGAAACCTAGACGAAGGAAAGGAGAAAGATTTCTAGAACTACAGCTCCAACTGTCGAAAGGTAGTGTTTCGGGGACTCTGCGGGTAATTCACCACCAAAACTCATTTGTAAAAAAGAGGAATGGTATAGAGAGGTTGTAACACTATTATCAATCAGTCGTCTAATTTATAAAAAAATTTTGCGTTCAGAGTTTGTTATAATATGACAGAGATATGCAAAGAATATACGGAAAGCATGATATATGTAAGTTTAGAGTGCTTTGCTAATCTATGTTTGTAATTTATGTAAAGAAATACGCGAAATGAATAATTTACTAAATAAGCCACTACTGGCCATTAAAATTGCTACACCACGATGATGACGTGCTACAGACGCGAAATTTAACGGAAATGAAGAAGATGCTGTGATATGCAAATGATTAGCTTTTCAGAGCATTCACAGAAGGTGGCGACACTTACAACGTGCTGACTTGAGGAAAGTTTCCAACCGATTTCTCATACACAAACTAGTTGACCGGCGTTGCCTGGCGAAACGTACTTGTGATGCCTCGTGTAAGGAGGAGAAATGCGTACCGTCACGTTTCCGACTTGGATAAAGGTCGGATTGTAGCGTATCGCGACTGCGGTTTATCGTATCGCGACATTGCTACTCGCGTTGTCGAGATCCAATGACTGTTAACAGAATATGGAATCGGTGGGTTCAGGAGCGTAATACGGAACGCCGTGCTGCATTCCAATGGCCTCGTATCACTAGCAGTCGAGAAGACAGGAGTCTTATCCGTATGGCTGTAACGGATCGTGCAGCCACGTCTCGATCCCTGAGTCAACACATGGGGACGTTTGCAAGACAACAACCATCTGCACGAACAGTTCAACGACATTTGCAGCAGCGTAGACTATCAGCTCGGAGACCGTGGCTGCGGTTACCTTTGACACTGAATCACAGACAGGAGTGCCTGCGATGGTGTACTCAACGACGAACCTAGGTGTACGAATGGCAAAACGTCATTTTTTCGGATGAATCCAGGTTCTGTTTACAGCATCATGATGGTTGCATCCGTGTTTGGCGACATCGCGGTGAACGCACATCGGAAGCGTGTATTCGTCATCGCCATACTGGCGTATCACCCGGCGGGATGGTACGGGGTGCCATTGGTTAGCGTCTCGGTCACCTCTTGTTCGCATTGGCGGCACTTTGAACAGTGGACGTTACATTTCAGATGTGTTACGACCCGTGGCTCTACCCTCCATTCGATCCCTGCGAAACCCTACATTTCAGCAGGACAATGCACGACCGCATTTTGCAGGTGCTGTACAGGCCTTTCTGGATACAGAAAATGTTCGACTGCTGCCCTGGCCAGCACAATCTCCAGATCTCTCACCAATTGAAAACGTTTGGTCAATGGTGGCCGAGCAACTGGCTCGTCACAATATCCTAGTCACTACTCTTGATAAACAGTGGTATCGTGTTGAAGCTGCATGGGCAGCTGTACCTGTACCAGCCATCCAAGATCTGTTTTACTCAATGCCCAGGCGTATCAAGGCCGTTATTACGGCCAGAGGTGGTTGTTCTGGGTACTGATTTCTCAGGATCTATGCACCCAAATTGAGTGAAAATGTAATCACACGTCAGTTCTTGTATAATATATTTGTCCAGTGAATACCCGTTTATCATCTGCATTTCTTCTTGGTGTAGCAATTTTAATGGCCAGTAGTGTATTTTTTTCATGGATTAATGAAATGAAAGTGTTTGTGTGTCTAATTTTGTGTATTTGTGCAAGTTGCCTTTTGTATAAAATGGTACACGCTTAGGGACAATGTGTAGGATATGTTTTATGTAAAATATGGCGTGCTTTTGTACTGTACGGAAGGTACTGCAGGATGCATGAAAGGTGCTCGGGTTTTTGGAGTGCTACCTGTAGAGCTAGTGGGAGCGAGAGGACAGAGTCTGTGGACAGCAGTGAAAGAGGCAGCTCTCGGACGCAGCAGGGCATGGCTCGCCTGGAAATTGAGGCACGACAGCCTCAGATGGCGACTGCTGAATTATCACGGCCTTGGTACAAGTTGTTGGGCTATGTCACGGGCGTTGAAACGACGCCAAGAAGAATTTAATTAGCCCATACTTCAAGAAACTTGCACGGCGTACCATGGATAGTATAGCCGCCGTTGCTATAAGCCACACCTAATGATTACAGCCAACGGTTTACGAACTGTATAATTAGAATTTAGAGGCGTGAATCATTAATTCAAAATTAACTTTTTTGAACAGTTATTGTATTAAACATAAAATTTAGTTCACGCTATTTATTCCTAATCATTCACTTATATACGGTTCTTTCCTGGTGTTTGATTATTCCTAGTAAAAATATTTGAAGCGCGTTATTCAGTATCTATAAGCACAAAATTTCATCTTTGAATGAATGTCTGAAAGTAATTGTTGTGGACTAACTTTTAAAGTGCAAGTAAAGGTACTGTATGATTTACATAGTAGAAGGGCTGAAGTGAAATTTTGCTTAAGTGCTGAAGTAGATGTTTTCAGACAAATTTAACGATTTTAATATTCTTACTCTCTTTGTGGTAATAATTAAAGTTAAAGTGAGTAAATAAGTTTTGCTAAAAAGACGAACTTGTGATGCATAAACACTTAGGTTTTGCAAGTTTAAGTTTTGAATGAAGTAAAGATCAAATTCTTTCAGTTACAAATGAAATTCAGTAAAGTACAAAGAGCTAGAAAAAGAAAATTGGTAATGTGGCTTAGTAACACTGAAGTACGGTTGCATAAAAATACTGAACGACGATGTAAAGTGACCACACATTACCTTTTGGTTTTGACAGTTCATTTGTTAAGAGAAAGGTATAAACAAAGTGTCTTAATATTTAAATGTGTGTGTTATGGTGTTAGAATATTTAAGTATTTAATTTGTTGGTTACATGAACCTGAAAGCTCCCTGGCGAAATTTTTTTAGCACATAGTTATGATTAAAAATTCGTGGCTTTTGTGGATCAAAAATATACATGTATGTGGGTATAGTAGGTAAAATATTCCTGTGTCTTTCTCAGAACCATATTCTGTAAAGTTATATTTGTTTGCGAAGTTTTATCAGGGGACAGCAGGAAGGTAGGCCAAATTTACTTCGGGTATAGTAGGTAAAAGATTCCTGTGTCTTTCTCAGAACCATATCCTGTAAAGTTGTATTTGTTTGTCAAGTTATATCAGGGGACAGCAGGAGAGTAGGCCAAATTTACTTCTTCTGCATTTGACACTCAACTATTTCTTTGCCTATATAGGCTGGCTACCGTAAATCCAGTAGACAAACCACTTATTGAACTTGGTACAGAAAGATCCTAGTTTTAGTAACGTTCCATTTTTACTGCGTTTCTTTCTAACAGAAAGACAACTATTGGGAAAAGAACTAATAGTCTGATTTCCATATCCATTAGTCGTATTTCACGGTCAAATCGTGTAAATGAGGTAATATTATACAACAGTTGTGGAAAGTACACACGCTTACGGCGTGTACACTACGTGCACAATTCCTCGTATAATGATGTTATACGTGGCTTTTCCCGTGCCAGGACTGTTTGTTCTGTTGTGGTATAGCGTAACAAGTTGTTAATAGAAGATCGTATCGTAAAAACGAGTCGCTGTATGAAGTTCAAAATGTGGATTCATGCAGAGACTGCAGGAGTCGGGAAAGGAGGGGAAGAGTTATACGAGATGTGATCAAAAAGTAACGGGAATTTTTTTAATTTCGTGGGCTTTGTACATCCGATTTTCAAATTTTTTATCTTATTTATAGAATTCCTGGGTGCCCGGCTGGGTCATGTAGTAATTCCTCCACGACGTTTCGGCAGACAGACACGTTGCCACCTTCAGCGTCCTGCACGTGCTGGCCGCTACCCCCCCCCCCCCCCGCACCCCCACCCACTCCACCATCACCCCGGCGGACGGTGGCTGTGGTGGTGGAAGGCCTCTTCCTTTCGACGTTCAGTGTAGGGTTCCACGCCTGACTGAAATTAGGAAAAGGGGAGCACTTTACTGGTTAAAGAAAGGCAGTGAAATCGAAGTACGAAGGGTGCTCGGAACTGAGGCTAATTCGAAAAAGGCAATAAAATAACGCATATTATAACTGTGGCGGAATGAATGGGACACTTCAGACACAGGCAGGAGAACATACGAATTTCTGCCTAACATTAGACAGAGGTGAAAAATGGGATTTCGTTGCCCACCGAGTGGACTGGTACTTTACCTGAGTGGCCATTGCCCTTACGCCACGTATCTGTACAAAATCAGAAGACAGATGAACGACAGCTGCGCCTGCGGCAGTGTGGGCACACCAGAACACACGTTGTGGGGCTGTGCGCTCTCTGTAGATGCAGCGGGTAATGGGCGTCAAGTACTGAGGATGTCGGATCCCAAAGCAGCACAGGCAAGCGAGTCGACCTGGCGCTTCTTGGACGATACTGCAGCCGCAGTAGCCGGAAAGGCCAGGGAAGACTTGACGAGGCATTCAACCGTAAGTCATCATGCACCCGTCCAGGCTTGACGACAAACTCTGCGGATGGAGAGAAGATAACTCAAGTCGGCGACCACCGAGTGAAAAACTTTCTCAAGAATCTACACTGCACTGGTGCAAGTGATAGTGGAAGTGTGGACTTTAACCCTTTGTTTCCTGACATAAGATAAAATTTACTTTTTAACATTTTCTTTGCAGAATTTATGCTATTGTGGCCTGAAATGATGGTAGGATTTTTTTTTAAATTTTATTTTATTTTTCACAAATTTTTTCTCTCATGGTACTCATAAGTACCGTCAGACTCCATGGACAGAATCACAACATGCGCACAAAAATGCTCCAATTTTTATAACTTGTACTTTATGCCACATAAATATTAAACATTTTTACATTAGAAAATTAATTAACAGAAATATGATATTTCTGAATTTTTTTTTAAATTTCGCATAAATTTATTCTAGAGCAACTTCACAATACATAGTAACTTAGCTATACATTTTTGACATTTTATACATATCACATATTTAGTGATACCTCATGAAATTGTAGGAAACAGTTATTTTTCTCATTGCAGCACAAATACACTTTACATGTACAACACTGAAAATGTGGTCTCGACAGAATTTTATTTTTCGCACACATTTCGCATCGTCCTCTTTTACAACTGAACACTACAAAATGGTTCCCTCGGTTGCCAAGACGTACATCCTTCGGAACAGAAAAGCTATCCTTCCTTCTCTTTGGGAGAGTTATTTCATCTTTACCAGAGTTTCTCTTTTTGAGATTTGGCACTTGCTGTTCATTCATTAGCCACAGCACGCCTGAATTCGAGCAGTGGCAGTGCCCCATGTAGATCACTGAAAATGACGTAAGCATTCACAAAAGCAATTTCTATTGCTCCCCAGAAGAGACGGTGCCACCATTTCTTTGATCGCTTGTCAAGACCATAAGTTGAACGTAATCTGTCTGCATGATCCACACCACCCATGTTTTTTTTTGTAATCACATACAATAATTGGACATGGTATAGTCATACTAGTTCCATCTTTCTGTTTTCTTGTCACTACCCTCTGTTCAGTGCCATGGAAGTTTGACGCAAAATACACTACTTTATTTTCCTTCCATTGAAATACTGTTAGGTCTAAAGATGACTCTCTGTGTTTTGATTTAGACATTTTTCTTTAGGTAAATTCCCTGGCAAACCTTTCCTGTTTGTTCTAATTGTTCCACAGGCAAATGTATTTACGGATTTCTGTGTGAGAAAAAGTGGACAGAACAACTAGTGAGAGGTAACGCACTGTTGCTACAATAAAGTGTTGGCACAACCTGACGGTACTAATTAGTCCGCCTTATATTTTCCACTTTATCTCACTCACTTGTAACGTAATGCTTCAAACTATTATAAAAAAACAAAGAAGATAAGTACTTACAATGGAAAACTCAACGGAAGTTTCAATAAATTGCGCACAAATTCAGGCAACACCACGGAAACAAGCACATCCAATCTTCTGTTTTCACAGCAGCGCGCGAAAAACAATTTCAAGCTCTGACCGCCAGAGAGGTCTATGTATTGCACAATAACATCTATGAAACAGTAGAGCAGAGTTACTGTTACGTACCGACAGGCTCTCAGCTCACGAAACTGCACCACGAGAAAATAATGAGAGTCAAAACTTACTGGTACTTTTAAGTACCGTCAGGCAACAAAGGGTTAAGAAGTAACAGTGACGGGTGGAATCACTCGCTGCAGTGGAAGCGCTGCTGGCGTGCCGCCCGACGCCCGGGGAATGCAGCGCACTGTGGCTGTTGACTGGGGTACCGTCAGGGCGGATCCGTGTGCGAGTTAAATGCACCGAAATAGGTGAAGAAACAGAGACCAAATTCCGTAATGTTTGTGGTAGATTAGCAGCTGTGTAATTGGTTAAGGGTTAATGTAAATTTTTAGTAGTAGAAGTGTGTCTGTGTGTCAGAAGTAAATTATTAATATATAATTTATAACTATCCAAGGAAATGCAATTTGTAAGGCCTATTGTAGCTTTTCAGATAATAGGCTGTAATTATGAAGAACAAATAAATAAAAATGCCTGTCTGAGTTGTAGGCCACTATCTTTATTAAATAACCATCTTGCAGTCAGACTTCCATTGCCTCTTTAATCACGAAACTCCAGAAGGGAGACGATTGCCTAAGTGTATTTATGCTTTCGTAATCCATAGTGTTTGTTGTTGTGGTCTTCAGTCCTGAGACTGGTTTGATGCAGCTCTCCATGCTACTCTATCCAGTGCAAGCTTCTTCTTCTCCCAGTACTTACTGCAGCCTACAGCCTTCTGAATCTGTTTAGTGTATTCATCTCTTGGTCTCCCTCTACGATTTTTACCCTCCACGCTGCCCTCCAATACTAAATTGGTGATCCCTTTATGCCTCAGAATATGTCATACCAACCGATTCCTTCTTCTAGTCAAGTTGTGCCACAAATGTCTCTTCTCCCCAATGCTATTCAATACCTCCTCATTAGTTGTGTGATCTACCCATCTAATTTTAAGCATTCTTCTGTAGCACTACATTTCGAAAGCTTCTATTCTCTTCTTGTCCAAACTATTTATCGTCCATGTTTAACTTCCATTCATGGCTACACTCCATACAAATACTTTCAGAAAAGACTTCCTGACACTTAAATCAATACTCGATGTTAACAAATTTCTCTTCTTCAGAAACGATTTCCTTGCCATTGCCAGTCTACATTTTATAACCTCTCTACTTCGACCATCATCAGTTATTTTTCTCCCCAAATAGCCAAACTCATTTACTACTTTAAGCGTCTGATTTCCTAATCTAATTCCCGCAGCATCACCCGACTTAATTCGACTACATTCCATTATCATCGTTTTGCTTTTGTTAGTGTTCATCTTATATCCTCCTTTCAAGACACTGTCCATTCTGTTCAACTGCTCTACCAGGTCCTTTCCTGTCTCTGACAGAATTACAATGTCATCGGCGAACCTCAAAGCTTTTATTTCGTCTCCATGGATACAGATTGAATAACATCGCTGATAGGCTACAACCCTGTCTCACTCCCTTCCCAACCACTGCTTCCCTTTCATGCCCCTCGACTCTTATAACTGCCATCTGGTTCCTGTACAAATTGTAAATAGCCCTTCGCTCCCTGTATTTTACCCCTGCCACCTTCAGAATTTGAAAGAGAGTATTCCAGTCAACATTGTCAAATGCTTTCTCTAAGTCTACAAATGCTAGAAACGTAGGTTTGCCTTTCCTTAATCTATTTTCTAAGATAAGTCGTAGGGTCACTATTGCCTCACGTGTTCCAACATTTCTACGGAATCCAAACTGATCTTCGCCGAGGTCGGCTTCTACCAGTTTTTCCATTGAAAGAATTCGTGTTAGTATTTTGCAGCCGTGGCTTATTAAACTGATAGTTCGGTAATTTTCACACCTGTCAACACCTGCTTTTTTTGGTATTGGAATTATTATATTCTTCTTGAAGTCTGTGGGTATTTCGCCTGTCTCATACATCTTGCTCACCATCCATAGTATGGCCAGTTATTAACTATGGTCGGCCACGGCTGGTTTGATGGTCTGGCGTAATTCAGTATGGTGTTTACGTCCGCGGCACCTCTCTTCTACCGTGGCAACGGTTTCCCCACTGCCGCAATGGCAGTGGATCTGGTAAACGCCTGGATTGCGTAGGCCCAGATCGTCCTTTACCGAGACTACTAGAATCAAAGTTTTCGCAGGATGTCGAAATACACATTTTACATTGCGTCCCTATAGGATCCTGTCGATTTTCCTGGAATTGTTTCCGACCAACGGTATACACGTTAGCGATCTGTACTCTTCTTTTTCTTGTTTCTGCTGTTGCCTGGCAACAGTCTGCCTGAATGCACGTCTTATCTGCTTACTGCTGTACCAATTTTTTCTGAATGTCGTCTCGAGGTGCTTCAGCTCAGCTGAAAGGCTATCTTGGCCGCAAATTGATCGTTCCCTGTGAACGAGTGCGCTTACAACGTCTTCACACTGGGACTGGTGGCTACTGGAAGCTTGCAGGTATAGATCAGTGTGTGTAGGTTTCTCTTACACGCTGTTTCCCAGCCTGCCATCAGGTTTCGGTTGCACTAGGACGTCAATAAATGGAAGAACGCCATCTCGTCCCACCTCCATCGTAAACTGTATGTTGCGGTGCAGCGAGTTGAGATGTTGCAGAAATTAGCTTAAGCCGTACTGTTCACGTGGCCAAACGACAAACGTTTTTATTTTGTTGGTACACATGCTCCTGATGTATGCCTCCATTTTCAGTTATTTGATTATTTAGTTTATTATTGACAGTCAAAAAGATTGTATGTGTTTCCGAGAGCTCGGCGAATTTTTACTTTCGAAAACGATGGATCAAACACTTTTTATTAAATGTTGCTTGAAGCACCGCTTTGCAAATGTTGAGTGTGGCTTTTGGCGAATGTACTATGAGTAAGACAAGAGTTTATGAGTGGTGTAAAAGTTTGAAAGAGGGTGGAGATGGTTCAAATGGCTCTGAGCACTATGGGACTCAACTGCTTTGGTCATAAGTCCCCTAGAACTTAGAACTACTTAAACCTAACTAACCTAAGGACATCACACACATCCATGCCCGAGGCAGGATTCGAACCTGCGACCGTAGCGGTCGTGCGGTTCCAGACTGTAGCGCCTTTAACCGCTCGGCCACTCCGGCCGGCGAGGGTGGAGAGGACGCTGAAGACGACGACCGCTCTGCACGCCCTTGCACATCAATTACTGACGACAATGTGGAAGAAGTGAAGAAAATGTTTCTCGAAAATTGCCGAATCACCGTCAGAGACGTTGCTGATGATGTCGGCATATGCTGTGGTCCACGCCAAGCAGTTTTTACCTATGTTTTGGGCATGAAACGCGTAGGAGCAAAGTTTATTCCGAAATTGTTGAACTTTGACTAGAAACGACGTCGCAGAGACATAGCTCAGGAATTTCTGAATGAAGTACACAATGATCCAGAAGTTCTAAAGAATGTTATAACAGGTGACGTCGAAACTAAGGCCCAGTCGACCCAATGGCAACTGCCTGAAGAGACAAGACCGAAAAAAAAATCGACAAGTTCGATCACATGTTAAGGTCGTTCTTACTGTTTTCTTCGATTACGGTGTGAAGAGTTTGACAGAGCACTGAAAGAACTGAGTCGAAACAAGGCCCCGGGAGTACACAACATTCCATTGGAACTAATGATGGCCTCGGGAGAGCCAGTCATGACAAAACTCTACCGTCTGGTGAGCAAGATGTATGAGACAGGCGAAATACCCTCAGACTTCAAGAAGAATATAATAATTCCAATCCCAAAGAAAGCAGGTGTTGACAGATGTGAGAATTACCGAACTATCAGTTTAATAAGTCACAGCTGCAAAATACTAACGCGAGTTCTTTACAGACGAATGGAAAAACTAATAGAAGCCGACCTCGGGGAAGATCAGTTTGGATTCCGTAGAAATGTTGGAACACGTGAGGCAATACTGACCCTACGACTTGTCTTATAAAATAGACTAAGGAAAGGCAAACCTACGTTTCTAGCATTTGTAGACTTAGAGAAAGCTTTTGACAATGGTGACTGGATTACTCTCTTTCGAATTCTGAAGGTGGTAGGGGTAAAATACAGGGAGCGAAAGGCTATTTACAATTTGTACAGAAACCAGATGGCAGTTATAAGAGTCGAGGGGCATGAAAGGGAAGCAGTGGTTGGGAAAGGAGTGAGACAGGGTTGTAGCCTCTCCCCGATGTTATTCAATCTGTATATTGAGCAAGCAGTAAAGGAAACAAAAGAAAAATTCGGAATAGGTATTAAAATTCATGGAGAAGAAGTAAAAACTCTGAGGTTCAAATGGTTCAAAATGGCTCTGAGCACTATGGGACTCAACTGCTGAGGTCATTAGTCCCCTAGAACTTAGAACTAGTTAAACCTAACTAACCTAAGGACATCACAAACATCCATGCCCGAGGCAGGATTCGAACCTGCGACCGTAGCGGTCCTGCGGTTCCAGACTGCAGCGCCTTTAACCGCACGGCCACTTCGGCCGGCTCTCTGAGGTTCGCCGATGACATTGTAATTCTGTCAGAGACAGAAAAGGACTGGGAAGAGCAGTTGAACGGAATGAACAGTGTCTTCAAAGGAGGATATAAGATGAACATCAACAGAAGCAAAACGAGGATAATGGAATGTAGTCAAATTAAGTCGGGTGATGCTGAGGGAATTAGATTAGGAAATGAGACACTTAAAGTAGTAAAGGAGTTTTGCTATTTGGGGAGCAAAATAACTGATGATGGTAGAAGTAGAGAGGATATAAAATGTAGACTGGCAATGGCAAGGAAAGCGTTTCTGAAGAAGAGAAATTTGTTAACATCGAGTATAGATTTAAGTGTCAGGAAGTCGTTTCTGAAAGTATTTGTATGGAGTGTAGCCATGTATGGAAGTGAAACATGGACGATAACTAGTTTGGACAAGACGAGAATAGAAGCTTTCGAAATGTGGTGCTACAGAATAATGCTGAAGATAAGGTGGGTAGATCACGTAACTAATGAGGAGGTATTGAATAGGATTGGGGAGAAGAGAAGTTTGTGGCACAACTTGACTAGCAGAAGGGATCGGTTGGTAGGACATGTTTTGAGGCATCGAGGGATCACAAATTTACCATTGGAGGGCACCGTGGAGGGTAAAAATCGTAGAGGGAGACCAAGAGATGAATACACTAAGCAGATTCAGAAGGATGTAGGTTGCAGTAGGTACTGGGAGATGAAGAAGCTTCCACAGCATAGAGTAGCATGGAGAGCTGCATCAAACCAGTTTCAGGACTGAAGACCACAACAACAACAACACGGTGTGATAGCGCATCATATTCCTGCCTGGACGTTATACGCCGTTTGCGTGAAGCAGTCCGAAGAAAACGACCAGAATTGTGGCAAAAACCATTCGTGGAAATTGCGTCACGGTAACGCTCCCGCTGACACCTCAATGCCTGCTCGTGATTTTTTGGAAAAAAAAAAAACCGTTTCGTTGCCTCCACCGTATTCGCCGGACACGGCCCCCTGCGACTTCTTTCTATTCCCGAGCCTGAAGAGAACCATGCAAGGACCTCGTTTTGCTACCACTGATGAGATAAAAACAGAATCGCTGTAGGAGCTGAACACAGAACCGAAAAGTGAATTCCGGAAGTGCTTGCGAGACTAGAAAATGTGCTGGCACAAGTGTATTAAATCTGATGGGGTCTACTTTGAA
Organism: Schistocerca nitens; assembly: GCF_023898315.1. Classification (NCBI taxonomy): domain Eukaryota; kingdom Metazoa; phylum Arthropoda; class Insecta; order Orthoptera; family Acrididae; genus Schistocerca; species Schistocerca nitens. Next base: position 21,912,717 of record NC_064622.1, read on the forward strand.
GGGGGCAAAGTTGATGTTGATGATGAATGAATAAAGATTCTTTAAGAAAACCAGAAAATTTCGTTACTTTTCGACTACACATCGATATCAGTGCCTGCAAATTGTGGTGTAAGATATATGGAACATTTCCTTAAACTTAAGATTATTACACATCGTTAATCTCAGGGACGTTATTTATAAGGGTACGATAGTACTACACTACTGGCCATTAAAATTGCAACACCACGAACATGTCGTGCTACATACGCGAAATTTAACCGACAGGAAGAAGATGCAGTGATATGCAAATGATAAGCTTTTCAGAGCATTCACCCAAGGTTGGCGCAGGTGGCAACACCTACAACGTGCTGACACGAAGAAAGTTCCATCCGATTTCTCATACACAAACAGCAGTCGACCGGCGTTGCCTGGGGAAATGTTGTTGTGATGCCTCGTGTAAGCAGGAGAAATGCGTACCATCACGTTTCCGACTTTGATAAAGGTCGGATTGTAGCGTATCGCGATTGCGGTTTATCGTATCGCGACATTGCTGCTCGCGTTGATCGAGATCCAATGACTGTTAGCAGGATATGGAATCGGTGGGTTCAGGAGGGTAATACGGAACGCCGTGCTCGATCCCAACGGCCTCGTATCACTAGCAGTCGAGATGACAGGCATCTTATCCGCAAGGCTGTAACGGATCGTGCAGCCACGTCTCGATCCCTGAGTCAACACATGGGGACGTTTGCAAGACAACAACCATCTGCACCAACAGTTCGACGACGTTTGCAGCAGCACGGACTATCAGCTCGGAGACCGTGGCTGCGGTTACCCTTGACACTGTATCACACACAGGAGCGCCTGCGATGGTGCACTCAACGACGAACCTGGGTGCACGAATGGCAAAACGTCATTTTTTCGGACGAATCCAGCTTCTGTTTACAGCATCACGATGGTCGCATCCATGTTTGGCGACATCACGGTGAACGCACATTGGAAGCGTGTATTCGTCATCGCCATACTGGCGTATCACCAGGCGTGATGGTATGGGGTGCCATTGGTTACACGTCTCGGTCACCTCTTGTTCGCATTGACAGCACTTTGAACAGTGGACGTTACATCTCAGATGTGTTACGACCCGTGGCTCTACCCTTCATTCGATGCCTGCGAAACCCTACATTTCAGCAGGATAATGCACGACCGCTTGTTGCAGGTCCTGTACGGGCCTTTCTGGATACCGGAAATGTTCGACTGCTGCCCTGCCCAGCACATTCTCCAGATCTCTCACCAATTGAAAACGGCTGATCAATGGTGGCCGAGCAACTGACCGGTCACAATACGCCAGTCACTACTCTTGATGGACTGTGGTATCGTGTTGAAGCTGCATGGGCAGCTGTACCTGTACACGTCATCCGAGCTCTGTTTTACTCAATGCCCAGGCGTTCCAAGGCCGTTATTACGGCCAGAGGTGGTTGTTCTGGGTACTGATTTCTCAGGGTCTATGCACCCAAATTGCGTGAAAATGTAATCACATGTCAGTTCTAGTATAATATATTTGTCCAATGAATACCCGTTTATCATCTGCATTTCTTCTTGGTGTACAAATTTTAGTGTCAGTAGTGTATTTATGCACCCACTGGTACAAATTCTCAATTTGTACCACATGAAGATAGGTAGAAAATTAAGGATAGTATGTTTATTTTTCTCAGAGATTTCCAGTCTTTAAATCGGATGCCAAAAACAACATCCTGACGTTGTAACTTACTGTTCGAAAGTGTTACAATTTAGGCAGCTCTCCTCTCCCCTACTAAGGACTTTCTAATCCGTGCCACGCTCAATCGTCGTTGTACTGGGTTCCAAACAGCTTCCCGCTACTGAGCAGGTTACCAAATGTTTTGTCCCGTCAGTGTGTGCGGCTGACAAGCTGCAGAGGTAAGGTTTGCCACAGCACTGGCTCCGTTCATCGTACCAAGCGATGACCGAATTGCCCGCCAGCGCAGAGTTAATCAGATTGCGTGGATTGGTGTCGAGGGCATTCCTTGAGGAACTGAGAACACACAGCAGGTGGGTACCCTCGTACGCACCACGGACTCGTGCCGCTTCGGATCTCAGGCCTTTCCCGGTTCTCTCCGTAGACTGTCAGAAGTGGTCAAGAAAAGTACCGTCACTCGGGTGGTCTAAGCACAGCTGTGAAACTGCAGCATCGTTCCGAGGACAGGTAGGGCTCCCCTGGTCCGGATCCGAACGCGGGGTCTAAACCGTGACGCGGGGTCTAAACCGTGACGCGCTCGGATGTGAGTTCCTTTCCATCAGTCCGTGAGGATTTGCTAAGGCGTCACGACATGACTACACTGGAAACGGCCAGTCGAATGGCAGAGTTCGTACGAAGCTCCGAGAGCCCAGTAGAAACCTCGGGCGAAACAAGTCTTACAACACAGCGGATAGTACGAGGGTCACTCCAAAAGAAATGCACACTATTTTTGTAAAAATACAGTTTTCATTCTGCATGTGTGAAAGTTTTACAGTGTGTAGATACATCCTTCCCGCTTGTTTTCAGACTTAGTTCAACCTGTTTCCGTGAGTGGCGCCGTCACAGCATGTCTTCAAGATGGCTGCTACACTTGACGTTCGTCAGAAGCAACGTGCTGTCATAGAATCCCCTTGTTGTGAAAACGAGACAGTGGGAAACATCCACAAGAGGTTGTAAAAGGTGTATAGAGATGCTGCTGTCGATCGCAGTACAGTTAGTTGGTGGGCAAGCAGGTTACGTGATGAAAGCAGGCACGGCAATATTGAGGATTGTCCTCGCAGCGGCGGGCCTCGTACTGCACACACTCCAGACAATGTGCAGAGAGTTAACGAATTGGTGACTGCTGACAGACGCATCACAGTGAACGAATTGTCACGCTACACTGGGATGGGGGTAGGAAGTGTTTGCAGAATACTGAAAATGTTGGTGTTAAAAAAGGTTAGTGCCAGGTGGGTTCTAGGATGTTGACAGTGGCTCACAAAGAAACAAGAAAAACGGTATGCAGCGAACTTTTGGAACAGTACGAGAATGGTGGAGATGAATTTCTTGGACAAATTGTGCAGGTGATGAAACATGGCTCCATCATTTTTCACCAGAGACGAAGAGGCAATAAATGGAGTGGCATCATGCAAATTTACCCAAGAAAAAAAATTCAAAACCACACCTTCTGCTGGAAAAGTTATGGCCTATGGTGTTTTTTTTATTCCGAAGGACTCTTGCTTGTGGACATCATGGCAAGTGGAACCACCATAAATTCTGATGCATATGTGACGACACTGAAGAAACATGAAGCTCGACTGAGTCGTGTTCGACGACATCGGCAAAAGCAGGATGTTTTAGTGTTTCACGACAATGCACGGCCACATGTCAGTCAAAAAACCATGGAAGCCATCAAAAAAACTCGGATAGACAACACTGAAACACCCGCCTTGCAGTCCTGACCTGGCTCCATGTGACTATTATCTCTTTTGGAAACTGAAGGACTCTCTTCGTGGAACAAGGTTTGAAGATGATGACTCCCTTGTGCACGCTGCCAAACAGTGGCTGCAACAGGTCGGTCCAAAATTTTACCGTGCGGGTATACAGGCGCTGTTTCCAAGATGGCGTAAGGCAGTTGAGAGGGATGGAAATTATGTGGAGAAATGAAAATATTGTTCCTAAAGGATGTATCTACACACTGTAAAACCTTCAAACATGTAGAATAAAAGGTGGATTAAAAAAAAAGTAGTGTGTATTTGTTTTGGAGTGACCCTCGTAAATGTCGAGGGTGAGAATCTGAAATTATAATTTGTTAGCTGCGGCAGTCTTCAAAGCAAAGTTTCAGAGATCAAGTCTCTGTTAGTAAGCAGCCGAGCCCACATCGTATTAGGCACCGAGCGTTCATTAAAACCGAAAGTAGAGACTAATGGAAATGTATTCAATTCCGACGTATATGAACAAGACTAACCGGGTTACTAAAGGTTGTCCGCAAACAACCGTATTAAGACTAACCGAGATTTAAATTAATAACCGGATGTTTCTACCGACCACTAGATACAGACATATTGGTATTCGACGCGTTGAAAAATACTGTAGTTTAAGCTCGTTACCATGGAAATACTACGATCATATAGTAATAGTACATCGTTCTTTCAGCCTGTCCAGGCAAAAATTGTGCAATATTTACTTTCGGTAAAAACAAATAGTCTCACAAATAGTCTCACAAATGTCGTAAAAACTGATCCGATAGCCTATAAGTCAAAGAAATGACAAACAAATCCAATCTTTTCGAGAGACTCACTAATGAGAGAGGGATTAGCGACCATGATGCAGTCACGGGGAGGGACACCAGCAGAGGCGAAAACATCACCAAAAAACCTAGCAGAATATTTGTCTTTGGTCGAAATGATAAACGTGTAACGTAGAAAATTATTACGAGTCGTGACCTTGCATTGAAAGCGTAACTTCCCGTGGAGCAGGAGCAGAGCAGATGTTGGTTGTCACGCCGGCACAGCTGACGTGGGCCGGGCGAGACCTGTACTTGCCTAACGCCTGCGACTAACATGTTACACATACTCTCTGTGAATCTGAAGAAGCTCTATTAAATATTAATCGACCTTATTCGTACTTACTGCACCAAATTCTGTGGATAACAGAACAATACTGCTGAAATTTCAAATCAATAACTTCAATACTTCCGGAGATATAAAAATTTTACTTATAACACATAATAACTGTGCTGGCATTGTGAAACCGAGTTAGGGACTGTAATGTGTTCATCTATGGTATCAATTGAAACTACAACCAAGAGTATAGGCTCACATAATCTAATTTTCTGGAATTTTATTTCGTTTCCAAAGATTTCTGACGAAATTAACAGTACATTGGAAAATTATTATTTCATTGTGTTTTGGTTGTGTGAGTGTTTTGGACAGACTGAGAGAGTGAATGTGATATGTTATTAAAACTATGTAAATGTATGCGTAAGAAAGATGTTGTGTAATAGGAATCTGTGACGTGTGTCCGAATGAGCTTGATTTTGTGAAAGCCAGCCAGAAGGGGGCGTTGAGTATTAAATTTATTAGTAATTTATTTTGTGGAAAGATACCATGTTTTGTTTTAATTAAATTTTATTTCGTTTCGGAATTACAAAATTTCTAGTCTACATTACCTGTGGTAATTTGAATGGCTTACATCACAAATACCACAACTACATCTACGCGATTACTCTGCTATTCACAATAAAGTGCCTGGCAGAGGGTTCAATGAACCACCTTCAAGCTGTCTCTCTACCGTTCCACTCTCGAACGGCTCACAGGAAAAACGAGCACTTAAATTTTTCCGTGCGAGCCCTGATTTCTCTTATTTTATAGTGATGATCATTTCTCCCTATGTAGGTGGGTGCCAACAGAATGTTTTCGCAATCGGAGGAAAAAACTGGTGATTGAAATTTCACGAGAAGGTCCCGTCGCAAAGAAGAACGTCTATGTTTTAATGATTGCCACCACAATTCACGTATCATGTCTGTGGCACTATCTCCCCTATTTCGCGATAATACAAAACGAGCTGTCCTTCTTTGTACTTTTTCGATATCATCCGTCAGTCCCAGCTGATGCGGATCCCACACCTCACAGCAATACTCCAGAGTAGGGCGGACAAGTGTGGTGAAAGCAGTCTCTTTAGTAGACCTGTTGCACCTTCTAAGTGTTCTGCCAATGAATCGCAATTTTTGGTTGGCTCTACCCACAACATTATCTATGTGATCGTTCCAATTTAGGGTATTGGTAATTGTAATCCCTAAGTATTTAGTTGAATTTACAGCCTTCAGATTTGTGTGACTTATCACGTAATCGAAACTTAGCTGATTTCTTTTAGTACTCATGTGAATAACTTCACACTTTTCCTTATTTACGGTCAATTGCCACTTTTCGCGCCATACAGATATCTTATCTAAATCATTTTGTAATTCTGTTTGGTCATCTGATGACTTTGCACGGCGCTAAATGACAGCATCATCTGCACCACGAGTATAGAAGTGCTCGACGTGAACTGATTGGACGCTGAACCTACTAGCCAACAGGGATTCCCGCGCGTTTGAGCAGTGCTTACTGCTTTGTGCCTGAGATCTATGAATCGATATAGCCGCTCGGGAGCCGTCTTCCGGGGAACACCTATGTTAAACCGCGCTGATTAAATTTGTACCAAAACGAAGAAATCTGCGCGTTTTATCGGTTCTCGTGTAGTTGATGAAAAGCGCCTACAGTGTCGAGTACTTTGAGAAAGTTTGAACCTTGTGAGCGACTTACTTCAGGAGATTTCGAGTGTGAACATTTCAAGTCGTACATGATCTCCGTGGCGTCTTTCGTGCAAATTACGAGACATTATGGTGAGCGCTTCTGTACAAAAAGACTAATGAACGACCGACTGAGTTAACTCGTAAGTAGTCGTGAGACAGTGAGTGTTTAGGACGTTTAAGATATCGGATCAGACTAAATATCTTATGGCTGCTTTTGGGTCTGAACTTGTTACAGAGAAAGTAACATTGCGTAATTAGTGTCCGGATATTAAATAAGGACTTGGTAGACATTTTCTGTGTTTTAAAGACAATAAACCAGCTTACAGGAAATTTTAGATATTTTTCAAACGAGTCATGCAAGAATCCCAAACGCCCGAGAGTTTAACTAACAGACGCTGCCCACGGACTGGAGTTACGTGGCCTTTGCATGGAGGTATTTAGCTGACTTTTTGTCAACGCAGTGAGCGTGTGGGTGCTATTCTGTCATTCTGCGCAACGGATTAATCTGAGATGTACCCTTTACCCTGCGGCTCCTGCAAGATGCAATTTCCACCCCCACACTACTACAGAAGTCAAACAGACGCTCCTAGCGTTCTAAAGAGAAATGACTGAAAAACTTTCAGCAATAAATATCTTCTGGAGTCGTCCGCTGTAAGAAATGACACAAAAATTCACAAAATTTCTTACGTAACTAGTGGGATACTTGGGTACTGGAGTAGTGCTAGTTAGTGTAAGAAAAACATGAAACTAAAGAAAATTATTATTTATTTTGCAAAAATTCTGAGAAATCACAATGGCACTTTTAGTTATGAACTGAACAAGTTATTTCCGGGTTCTTTTCGGAATGTGAAGTTACCTCTTAAGGATACGATTCGCTAATGAAATTTCTATACAAAGTTTAAGATTGTTATTGACTTGGCAGAATGGCTGAGAGCCACGCCTACTCAACTTGAATAATTATCCTTTAGAATGTTGCTAGGTACGGTCGAGGCTGTAGCGTGTGAAATGCAGTGAAGTGTATTGTTGTGGAGGAAATATGGGGCTCGCAAGAGCTCTAGCGCACAATACCGTAAGCTGCGATGACTGCTGTCTGCACCGCTCGCTGCTGACAAATAAGATAACTCTCGTTCTATCTGGATTGACCTTTGCCAATCAAACTCTCCCTATGCCTTGATGAAGTCAAGGACTCCTATTCGCCCCTAGTCTAACTATTGGCGTGGTACACTGGTCAGATAACCAGTCCACCGTGATGCCACTCAAAAATTCGCTCGCAGGTGTTTAACTATAAATCTGTCCGTTCACACCGCACAATAAGTGTGTCGGCCAACACAGTGAACAACGCTTAATTACAAAGACTCAATATAGAGTCGCATTTCGATTCGCTCTTGACAGAGGTGCTCTCCCAGTGAAGTACTGAGGAGAGACTTGTTCCTCACTCTTTGAGTACACGTACGAAAGCGCACGCTCTCGTTACGTGTTCTCGCTCCAAGAGCGACAACAGAACGGTCCCTCTCCACGCCAGACTTGAAGGGGTATATCTTTCGGTCTCTTCCATTACTCCTTCAGCTCAAGCCGTCAGAAATATCGCCTGCCAATCAGCATTGCTCTTCTAAAACGGGAGAATGACGTTTCGTTTAAGGCGACCAATTCGGAAATCTGTAACTTCGGCGTTTGGCGTTTGCTGTCTCCCTGTGAAAATCTCTGAAACTGCGTGCTATATTTGTAAAGAAAGCGCAGGCTGGGCGCTCCCACACAATGTAGCGGAATTTGCTTTTAAGCTGAACACGGGGTCGTTGTCCCTTTCACTCGGGCAAACGCTGTCTGCTCTACAGGCAGTTTCCGGCCGACGTAGATAGGTTGACTCGTCCTCTGAAGGGACCAGCCTCCTGGTGTGCAGTTTGCCTCTACCAAATTAAAAGCTTTTATGACGATCGTGTCTTGAATGTGTGTGTGTACGACAGCCTCGAGTATTTCAATCTCAGAGCGCATTTGCGATTTACTAGTTATTTGCATATCGTTTACATGAATTCATACAACATTGACTTTATCTTATCGAGTTTGGGTTCGAATGAAGCGTCTTGATGTGCGGAATATGATTGTGAGGGCGGAATATGTAAGCAATGAAGGTCAGGAGACCACGACGTCTTACAACGCTGCTGTTATCGACCAAACGATTATGTATCACGGGAGACAACCTGAAACCTACCCAGATAGGTGGACTGATTGATTAATGGACAGTGAGAGACAGACCGGCCCTGCCACAAATGGTCCCTAGCAAACTTCTTGAAAGATAAATTGACTACCTTTAGTCCAAAACGTACAAACTGAGAACAATGCACTTAAAGCTCAAAAAAAAAAAAAAAAATACGTACGAAGTAAGGTAATAAAAGCCAACAAAGACTCATCTTTGATTAACGATACCATTCGGAGAATGTTGCAAAAATAGAGGCTGCTGCAGTATCTCTAGAAGTAAGAATTCAGAGAAAACTTAACAATCCGTGCACCCGTGAGAAGAGATACGCGTGAAGGCTGTACAAATTTCCGCTGCCGCCACACGTGCACCCGGCTCTGCGGCTAGCAGCGACTGACTGCTCACGTCCGGTGTCTGGCAGGTGGAGGAGAAATGTGGTGTTGCTGAGTCCGGCGGGTTTAGCCTCTCTCAGTCTTACCGTCCTTAAACACTTATAGTCAGCGCAGGACTTTAAGTTACAAGCGGAGTCTGGAGATTTAATGTGCTTCTGAGCTGGGTATTATATTCCGATATTTGTCAGCAGAGAAGCTAGTCGCGGACGTTCGGAATGAAAAGGTACAGCATTAACTCGGTGTGACGTACGGGGAACTCAAAAAAATTAACGTCACTACCAGGTTGGCACCCAAATTAGTGCTCGTCCAAATTACGAGCGGTACCGGCGGCCGCCGCGACAAGTGACTGCTGCGGTCGCCGCGACAAATGACTGCGTGCCGTCGCCGTAACTTGGCAGGCGGGGTCCAGCGGCACCTGCAGAGGCGTCAGGCGGGCGATTACAGGGCCGACCGCCACAGCCGCACCCTGCGACACGTCTGCCGGTACCCAATTAGCGCCGCTTACAAGTCGCGTGTCCGGCGCGCCTCCTCTAAGTCATCAAATTACGTCGTTGGCCGACCGGACGTAACGTCGGGACAGCACGCAACTCTGGTTAGCGTCTCTGCCGCGTCGACAAAAACTCAGACGCACTCTCAGCCGACAGCGTGCACCGTACAGTGGACGGCGGCCAGCGACAACGTGGAATTATCCGTCCGCGATGCAGAGGACGGAGAATGCATGCAAATAGACGACAACCGGCTAAGGCCTGTTCGTAATACACAAAGAAAAGTACCGTGACAAAACAACCACTCAGTACAGAGTTAATCGTAGGTATCTCCTAGGCTTCAGAAGACGATTGCTTAAAAACTATAACATATCTACATTTACATGACTACAAACAATTCGCAATTAAATGCTGTAAGCGAGTAGCCTTCACCTGTGTCTGTTATCGTAAATACAAACCTGGGGATGTGAACTGACAACCTAAATGTGCTACTGAGCTCAAAGCCACATCACTTATATGACATTGGAAAGAATCCTGTTGGTGTGAAAACGATCTCATTCGTAAGCAAATAAATAAGCAAAACAATAATTTCACGCTCAATAGACTTGGTCAGTGCGAACTCTTTTAAGAAAAAAACGTAAGTACAGGGTGTCCGAAAAGTCTTTCCCTGATTACATAAATTGATAACTCAGGCTAGAAGTAAGATAAAAATACGAAACTGGTGTCTAATTGTTTACAAGCTATCAAAGTTTTTTTTTCTGTTTTAGGTTCGCAGTACGTAAGTAGTGGATGAGGTGCAGTGCCCAAGAAGTCATGTTAACCAATGAGGAGAAGGCACAGTGTGTCCTGTGGTACCACGAGACACGATCACCAACCACAGTGCAGAGACACTTCCAGACAACATTTGGAAGGAATCCACCTGATGTTAAGAGCATTAAAGCCTGCTATGAGAGGTTCAAGAACACAGGATCGGTTGCTGACCTTCCAAGGTGTGGTCGACCAAGAACCTCAGCAGACAGGGTGGAAGCTGTAAGGCAGAAATCGGTGCGCAGGGCCTCACGTGAATTACAGATGCCAAAAAGCTCTCTCCGTGACATTTTACACAAACGTTTATTGTTTCGTGCATACAAAGTGCAAATTGTTCAAGCCTTGTTGCCCAATGACAGTACACGTCGATATGACTTTGCGGTCGAAATGCTATCACGTATTGAGGACGATGATGGTTATCTCAGACGAATTGCCTTTTCCGACGAAGCGACCTTTCTTGTCAGTGGAGTAGTGAATCGCCATAATGTGCGCATTTGGGGTTCACAACCCCCTGGCGAGGTCATGGAGTGCACTAGAGGCAATCCAAAGGTGAATGTTTGGTGCGCGCTATTACACGATCGAATTATCGGGCCATTCTTCTTCGCTGAGGCTACCATCACATCTGCAGTGTATCTGGACATGTTGCAATAGTATGCTGTTCGTCAGCTGCTTCAGTATCACAAATTTCAGCAAGACGGTGCACCGCCTCATTGGGGTTTGGACGTCCGTGCCTATCTCGATATGACCTTTCCTGGGCGATGGATTGGTCGTGATGGGCCAACGGTTTGGCCTCCACGCTCTCCTGACATAACCCCATTAGACTTCTTTTTACGGGGTTATGTCAAGGACGAGGTCTACCGAACACGTGTACCAGATCTTGAAACCTTGCGGCAACGGATAACCACAGTCGTTGAATCGATCCCTCCAGTGATGTTGGCTAATGTGTGGACGGAAATTGAATATCGCCTATATGTGCTACGTGCTCCCAAGGGTGCTCATGTGGAAGTTTACTGGTGTGTGAAAAAACCTTTGATAGTTTGTAAACAATTAGACACCAGTTTCATATTTGTATCTTACTTCTAGCCTGAGTTATCAATTTATGCAATCAGGGAAAGACTTTTCGGACACCGTGTGTATTAAAAAAGAAAACAAATTGTAATGTCGACCTGTAAAGAATGTAACCTGAACCACACAAAAATTTCTGCAGTGGCATATGGCCCCGGTAAAATAAAGAAACTGACAGAACCTACATTGCGCAAAGGAAACGAAACAATCACGTATCATGAACCTCACCAGCAAAATGAAGTACTGGCACGAACAAGAACACAGAAAGGCTCCGCAACAGCTAAAAAAATACTGCTAAAAACTGACTGCAGTTGGTCGGAGGGAACTGGGTTCATAATCGTGACACAGAAATCCAATGAAACACATGGCTGAACCTTTAAGTACTGAAATTTCAGTTAGGAAGAAACTTATAACAAAAAAAGGAAAAAATCAATTATAGACTCTAATATCAAAATTCATTTAATCTAATAACTTCAGTGGTACTGTAAATTGACGCTCAAGGTCAAACAATAGAATAATTATCAAAAACGCGACTGTGACGAGGGTAAATTGGACCAATAATGTAAGTGTACAAAAATAAAAATAAATTTTTTACCTCATCAAATAATATCTTGTCCTTGATTTCAAAAAGTTTTTTATGTGCGTATGCGATCCAACCGTTGTTCTGAGTCATCATTCCTCGTCGTAATAAATCTGCAGTTGACATGGTTCAAAAAGTGCGTCCATGCATTACACCGTACACTCGACGAAACCCCGCCCGCTGCAAACCGCAGCCGTCCACTACTGACTAGAGATGGGTCGTTCGCGAACTAACGGGTCCAAAGGAACGGTTCACCAAGACGAACGGAAGGAACGGTCTTTCATAGTTCACTTCGGTCGCGGCGTTCCACTTGTGGTCGGTCTCGTTCCCGCAACGGCACGTCGGCCGGCCTCGTTCCAGCCTCGGTCCCGCTTCCATCTGTCTCGGTCTCGCTCGGCCGGACTCGTCCTTCTTCGCGTGGCCACTCGTCGCAGTTCCACTGCCGACGGCTCCTAGTTAGTTCAGTATCGAGTTGTTCGTTTCCTTCGCTGCGCACGGCCATTCTAAATCTGTTTCAAATCTTTCTTGAAGTATGGACTTTGGTTATTTTCGTATTCTATTCAGCGTCCACGACCGGTAATTAAAATGTATTTTAAATTACGTAAATTACATAAAAATTACGTGGTATGTAACATATACATCTTTTCAGGTGACAAAAGGGCATATCAGCTTACTTCACTATTTCGACAAACAGCAGAAGGCATACTTATAAAAAGGCAAGTGTTTTGTTGTTACACATGCAAAGTCGGCGCGGGACACACGAGTGGCCATTTTCCGTCTTTTCATGTTTTTGATCCAAGGTAAAATAGCATGTTCATTGTTACTGAAGGGAGACCGACTTACAACCGAATGAAGCCTGCGCTCCATAATCGAGTGTCTGGTGTTACATTTTGTAAAGAGAATACGATAATTTCTACAATATTATTTTAGTATTACAGTGTGGCGCACGAAAAATCGGCCCTGAGTACTACTGTAGATTGCTCATTGTTGCTCACCAATCGTCATCTATTGTTTCGAAGTTGTTGATTGTATTAGGTTATTTGTTATTTCTTTACTGCCTAATTATTACATTTTTATCTATTCTACTCGTTGCGGTCAACAAATCGTGCGTAATTGACGAGCAGTCTGTACTCGGGGCCGGTATTTCGTGCGCTACCTTATATTATTTCACTGCGATCAGCCACATAACGCTACAGTTGACTAAACGAGAGGCTCTGCAGAATCACGAAAATTACGTCTACAAGTGTGTGAGAATTCTGTAATGAATAAAAACTCTGTACTCCAGAGGGGAGGCAAGCGCCCCCTCTTGGCGCCTTCCATCCTCAGCCACCTGTGCTACGTACTAATTTTCAATTTTTCGTAAGAACCATACACCATGCACAAATGAACGGCGAACGAGTAAAAATGAATGTTTCCCAAAAAAGAGCTATCACCAGTGAACTAGTTCCCAAGGATGAACGAGTTTGCCCATCTCTACTACTGACCGTCACAAGGTTCTACGACTCCATACTGTTGCCATTGTAAATACAAACACTGTTGCCTAACAACTGTTTCTATCACCACAGTTCTTACAAGACATCATTTTCCTTTACGAGTATTAACACATCCAATAACATCATCAAAAAATAGCGATCGTACTGTGCCCGGCAGAAAGTTCATCGAATCATCTTTAAGCTACTTCTCTACTGTTCCACTTTCGAACAGTGCGCGGGAAAAACGAACACTTAAATCTCTCCGTTACAGCTCTGATTTCTCTTATTTCATCATGATGATGATTTCTCTCTATGCAGACGGGTGCCAACAGAATAATTTTGCATCCGGGGCAGAAAGCAAGTGGTTGAACCTTCACGAGAATATTCTGTCGCAACGAAAAGCGCCTTTGTTTTAATCATCGACCCTTCAATTCACAAATCATGTCCGTAGCACTCTCTCCCATATTTTGGTATAATACAAAACGAGCTCCCTTCTTTGAACTTTTTCGATGTCGTCCGTCAGTCGTAACTGACGCCAATCCCACACCGTGCAGCATCACTCCAGAATGGGGCGGACATGCGAGTTCTAGGCAGTCTCTTTAGTAGACCTGTTACTTTTTTAACTGTTCTGCCAATAAATCACAGTTTTTGCTTTGCATTTCCCCACAACATTGTCTACGTGATAGTTCCAGTTTAAGTTATTTGTAATTGTAATCCCTAAGTATTTAGTTGAGTTTACAGTCTTTACATTTGTACGATTTATCGTGTAACCGAAATTTAGTGGATTCCTTTTAGTACTCATGTCAATGACTTCACACTTTTCATTACGTAGAGCCAATTACCACTTTTTACCATACAGATATCTTGTTTATATCATTTTGCAATTCGTTTAAATCGTCTGATGACATTACATGACGGTGAATGACAGCATCATCTGTAAACAATCTAAGAAGGCTGTTCAGATTGTCTCCTAAACCGTTTATGTAGATCAGGGACAACAGAAGCCCGATAATACTTACTTGGGGAACGCCAAATATTACTTTTGTTTTACTCGATGACTTTCCGGCAGTTACTACGAACTGCAGCTTTTTTGACAGAAAATCACAAATCCAGCCGCACAACTCAGACGGTACTCCATAGGTACGCAACCTGATTAGAAGTTGATTGTGCGGAACGGAGTCAAAAGCCTTCTGAAAATCTACAAACATGTAATCAATTTGACATCCCCTGTCGACAGGACTCATTACTTCGTGAGAATAAAAACCTGGTTGTGTTTCACAAGAAAGATATTTTTTGAATCCGTGTTGGTTGGTTGTCAATAAATCCGTTTCTTCCAGGTAATTCATAATGTTCGAGCACAGTGTATGTTCGGAAATCCTGCTGCAAATCGACGTTAGTGATATGAGTTTGCAATTGAGTGGATCACTCCTATTTCCTTTCTTGGGTTTTAGAGTGACTTTTGCAACTTTCCAGTCATTGGGTTCGCATCTTTCGACTAGGGAACGGTTATATGTTATCGCTAAATATGGAGCTATTGTGTCAGCATACTCTGAAAGAAACCTGACTGTTTTACAATCCAGACCAGAAGCCTTGCCTTTCTTAAGCTACTTCGCTGCACCAAGGATATCTACTTCTAAGTTAATCACGTTGGCATCTGTTCGGGATTAGATTTCTGGATTATTTTTTTTTTTAAGGAATTCCGGAAGACCGTGTTTAGTAACTTTGCTTTAGTGCCACTGTATCAGTAACATCACCATTGTTATCGTACAGTAGAAGTATTGACTGTATTTTGCCACTCGTGCACTTTACATACGAAAAGAATCTCATTGCGTATCTTGCCATACTTCGAGAGGGAGTTTCGTTGTGGAAACTATTAAAAGTATCTCGCATTGGAGTTCGTGCTAAATTCCGAGCTTCTGTAAAACTTCGCCAATCTTGGGGATTTTGCGTTCTTTTAAATTTGGCATGCTTCTTTTAGTTTGCTTTTGCAACAGCGTTCTGGAGTGTTTTATGTACCATGGGGGATCAGTACCATCCGTTATTATTTTATTCAGTATATGTCTCTGAATTGCCACCGATTATACTTCTCTGAATTCAAACCACGTCTGGTCTACGCTTTTGTAGTCAGATCGGAAGGAGTCTCTTAGGAAGAAGTCAAGCGAATTTTTATCTGATTTTTAAAGAGATGTTCAAAATATGGTTCAAATGGCTCTGAGCACTATGGGACTTAACTTCTGAGGTCATCAGTCCCCTAGAACTTAGAACTACTTAAACCTAATTAACCTAAGGACATCACACACATCCATGCCCGAGGCAGGATTCGAACCTGAGACCGTAGCGGTCGCGCAGTTCCAGACTGTAGCGCCTAGAACCGCTCGGCCACCCCGGCCGGCGAAAGAGATGTATTTTGAGTTATTTTTGGTGGGTTTGGATGTTACGCTATTCAGTCTAACTACAAAAACCTTGTGGTCACTTATCCCCATATCCGTCATGATGCTCCGTGTTTGCAAAGGATTATTTGTTGCAAAGAATTCGAGTGTGTTTTCGCAACCATTTACACTTAGAATGGCCTCCTGAACTAATTGTTCAACGTAATTTTTTGACAAAGCATTAAGTGTGATATCAGATGACGTTTTATGCCTGCCACCGACTTTAAACATGCATTTTCGCCAACTTATCGGGTGTATGTTGAAGTTACCATCACCTATAACTGTATGAGTGGGGTATCTGTTTGGAATGAGACTCAAGTTTCCTTTTAATTGTTCAGCAGTTGTATCATGTGAGTCGGGTGGGCTGTAAAAGGAACCAATTATTAATTTGTTCCAGTTGTTAAGTATAGCCTCTACCCATAATAAGCCGTCTACTTCAGTTTCATTACACGGTGAACTACCTCTGACAGCAATAAATACTCCACATACAGAAAACACGGACACGCCGGTGTATAGAGCCTCTCTCCTAGTTTTTAAGTAGCATTGCAAGTGCTCAGTGTAGGAGCTGTCTGTGATGCTGCGAACGTCAATACAAGCGTGTACTTCATCCAAGTCACTGACAAGGATTGCCTGGGAAGGCGCGACAGCAACCTGCTTTTCATGTCTGTTCAGCGGGTTGCCTGTTTGCAAGCGCAAACTGATTCGATGTGACAGCATTGAACGAATGGTTTGTCTACACATTCTGCAGATACGCCACGGCGCGTGTTGCAGATGAAAGCTTGAAGATATGGTCTGTGTACTAACATGTATCATTTTTCTGTATGTATTGTAGTTTTCGCGTACATTTCTTCAGAAAACCCAAAGGTAATTATAAGTAATCCTGTATAACTTACATCCAACTGTTGTAGAATCTTAGAGCTTAACCTGAGCTCCAACTTAAAGAAGTATCCCGACAACCATGAATTTCTGAAAATATTGACCACACGAAAACCAATTAGCACTCTTTTCGCGTGAAATCCTGAAAGCCACTGAGCTAGGTAATTAGGGAGATGCAATTTCTCTTGAATTACTAAAAGCTATTGACTCATTACCACAGTAATTATTATTAACGAAAGTACGATCATGTGGTGCATCAAAGAAAATTTCTGACTGCATGGAGGATTTCTTTGTAGAGAGGACGCAACATGTAATCTTTGATCAGTGAGAGACATAGCAGCAAAATTCAGGCGGGCCCCTAAGGAAGTGTTCATGGTGTATACTAATGAGCTGGCAGAATAAATTAATGGTAATTTCAAGTACTTTGAACACTGTGCCGTAGACTGGGGCCCTAGGACAAGAAAGGGTGGGAGCGACTGACTATGCCACAGCCTCAGTAACACATCGCACATTTATTAATATTCTCATAGTATTAACAAGTGTACAGCCTGTCCTCGGTACAACAATTTCTCTTAAAATTCACACACAGTCCAAACAATTAGCAAATCAATAAAGCTGAACCACGATGATTGTCCAGTATAGGATTCCACATGTGGGCAAACCATTCCATACTGCTCAAATAACCAAACCTGGCATTTACTTATTCTAGAAACTAAGAGACCTACAGGAATTAAAATTTACGTAAACTACTTCAAGGGGCATAAGAATTATTCATCAGGTTATGTGATTGCCAAGGAAACCCTGACACGACAGTTATCACAAAGTACTGACCCAAAAACAAATTCTTTTTGGCAGTTTACTCTGTACCAACCCGTAACCTTGCTGAAAGTCTGCGAGGTGCCGGGGCTAGCAGTGTATTTAACACTAAATTCTAGAATCTACATATGTAAATGATGCTCTAAGCCCCCCCTATTCTAACTCCGACTTTTGCTGTTGCACATGGATTAAAAAATATACGCGAACTGACTGTAATCAACCCTGCAAGTGGAGTAGAAAAGAGTTTGGCACCTGCAATAATTTAATTTGATAAATAAGTTAAATAAAGGAAGGTTTCATTAACGAGGTGAGAAATGATGGGTTGCTCTACCGATTAACAGAATGAAAGTTCTGTCCAAAATAACAATATGATTTATTAAGACTAAACACAAAATAATAAACAAAAACACATGAAACATTTATAATACATCAAATTGGCTCAAATTGGATACTCAAACAAACGCTGTGAAGGTGAAGTTGTCCCTAAACTAGATTGTGAGGTTTATGACGAAGTGGTATGTGGAGCGAATTCCTTGCCACTCAAATCTTAAGAGAGACACACAGCTAACCCAACATTAATCGCTGCTACTCAAGACAGAACAAAGTTAGAAAAAGACGAACAGGCGCGCTCTGCTGAGCTCTGATTATCAACTAGGAAAATCCCTATCTGCCGGTGCTGCGGACATACATTACCAAACTGTCTTCTTAACTGCCAGAACACGATCTGGCGTACCGGAGGCGATGGCTGGTTGCTTCGACGTCCTCGACCGAAAGGCGAGAGCCGACTACCCTAGAGCACCCGTAAATGCCGAACACCGAACATTCCCGCCCCCACGACAGTGGCCGTGGTTAAACGTTCCAATCAGCAACTCGAAACCCGGCGGAAAATTCCACTCCATTGCCGGAGCACTACCATTCCACCAATGGAGATTCTTGGCGCCAATTTCTGCGCTGATTTTGCTACGTCACTGAGCTATGCCCTGAGCAAGCCAATCACTGTTACTATTTTGCAGAAAGCGCGGGAATTTTCCCGCCACAACTGCCTGGGTACACAAGTCATTCCAACGCCTCGCTGGTAGCCCGCCAGAAAGTGTTTTCGCTAAGTTTCTGCGAAGCAACGGAACCTCTACCCCAGCCGCTACTTCAGGCCCCTGCTGGCGTGTCTCTTGACAATGTCGGCGTCTGGAAAGCATTCACTCGACTGCCTCACACGCGTCGGCTTAACCCTCTCGAGATCCGCAGAGCCCGCCTGTCACCGGACCACCTGGGTGACGAGAGACGCTGCGTGCGAAGTCCGCGTGTCAAGGAATAGCAACTTTCCACCGCATGCAATTAGAGAGGAGAATCGTAAGATAGAAATATGAGAGGGGGCTCATGCCACCTCTCATTGCCCCTACGCCATTTTAGATTGTAATTGGTGAGCAGTTGGCTCACTTAGGAGCAAGGTAGTGAGTCAATCGCCCAAGAACAATCTTGCAAACTGACTCCACATGCCGCACTCTATAAAGAAAATCACTGCAACTGAAAAATGCAGCTCATAGAGGGAGGATTATTTATGATGTAGCCAACTTCACCTTCTTAATATGGAACTCTAACACTCACATCACACATCCATACCCAGGGAGCCCCTTCCAAACACCGATTCACACAGACATTCACGCTCTAAATATGGCCCGGGCATGTGAGCCAAATATGGAGCAGTTTATTCTTTACAATCAGAGTTGGAGTGCTCCTCAATTAAATACCCAAGATTTTACAACAATTTGTATCATTAAACTAACCTGAATTCACTCACACATGATATTATTTAAGTTAACAATCTCTTTGTGAGCTTTCAGAATCTAATCACAACCTCCGATTCATTCTGTCTCCCTGCAGCAAGAATAACCTTTACAAAATGTTCCCTGAACTGATGGTCCATTCACAATGACAGTGGTGGTATCTGCTTCAGTTTATGGGGACTTGAGGCACACTGTTTGCATACACACAACAATAAACACAAAATACAAAAAAACGACATGGTGTGGAGAACAATACAGTAATTTGTAATAAGAATTACAGTGTAAAACACAAACGCATACAAGGTATAACATACATTACAAAAACAACATTAGAGAAAGAAATTTAGGAAAGAAAAGAAAGAAAAAAAACAAGGTTCATGGGGCATCAAGTTGTGCGTGCACATTGCACAATGTTTACGACTGTGCTGAGAATGAGGCACTAAATCACATTGTTAGAAATATTCGAAGCACTTCACAAATTCCACAGTACTGACATCACATAGGGCTAAACGTCGGGTGTTGTTGCTACGTTGTTGCAACGGCAATAGGGTGTGCTGGAGCATCTGCAGTACTGTGTTGAGATTACACCAAGACCCACGCATATGATCACGGTAGTACGGTGGGAAGACACAGTGATAGGCTCTCCTCACGTCGATTAATTGTCTCTGAGGTCTACTTGTTGGGATACATCACTAGTCTAGGTCTCTTCTCTCGCTGGATAGTACTTTACGTTTCCCAATATTGCAGTCCGACGAGGGATGATGGCACGTGGAGTGACTCCACAAGTGTGTGAGGTCATCCATACAGGATCAAACTAGGAGCGACGATTGCTACAACTGCTCTCTAATAGAGAGGAGACGTTAGAAATGAGACCATTCATTTGTTAGTGTGGCACGATACTGCTTTGTGTATGCAGATCGGCCAATGCTAGTGAGTTGTAAAAACCCAAACAGGTGAGTATATAGCGTCCCTTTCTGTCCTGAGGCACATGAGGTGCAGGTTCTGACACGATATGTGATCTTCTTCGTGTACTCACGACAACGTGGTCTGCCGCAGGGAATCCCTCCAAACGGCTGCCGCGTCCGGAGAGCTAGCAGGCTGTCGCGTGTGGGTCGCGTGTCAGTGTCAACGGCCAGCCTCACTTTTGCTTGTGGCCCGGCGAGGGCTGTCTGCCGCCTAATCCCTCAGCTATACGGCCCAGTGACTGTCAGCTTGTAGGACCGGATGCTCTCGCGCCCTTCACGTCAGGTGGCGCGCTGACGCTCTCTTCTTGCAGGTAGCCGCAGACCTCTTGTTTTTGCTCCGGCTGGCCTCTCCATTGCCACGATCCCCGCCATCTGCACAATTCTTACAAAAATCTTATGCCTAACGTTTCCCCATGACCTTCTATGTTATAATAAATTTACATAATGACACATTGATGGTCTGTCATTTCAGACACTCTTATTTTACTTTTATAGTTATTAATCTATGGCTATCATTATAACAAAATCATGGTGTATGTAATCTAGACATGGAAATAATTTATCTTGATATTTGTGTAGAGATCGGTCTCACTACTGTACATGGTGTGTGACGCTACACTGGATGAACAGCTAAATGTGCGGGCCCTCACCAATATTACTATTACTTATATAGATCGACAGTAGACATGCTCAAGAATTAACTACCATATGCCAACGATCTACATTCTATGTCTTCTGAATAAATTATGTTATTATGCAGGCTGAAGTTTTACTGAGCTATAAAGAACATGCAACTATTCTACGTTTGCTCGCCGGTCGTCCCTCCATCTCGGGTCTGTGATTTGATGACCTGAAAAATAACATCCCAACAGGGACGCGCCAAACACTTGTGGTAGAAAACCCCCACAATATTAATCTAGTTATTGTTAAATCCTACAGTTTAACTTATCCTAGTATATCGTACCCTTTTATTTATTTATTTATTTATTATTATTTTTGTTTACCTTATACAATACTCTTACATAATTCCTGTTCCTCGCCGCTATTGACGACAGTGATGTGCGCGCCGTAAGATATGGCCTCCGAGTTCTCACTACGCCTCACTGAAACTCCAGAGACTGGTTAGCCATGGCTATACAAGACAATAAATTTATAATTGCAACTTCTTTTTCTATGTTATGCAGTATTCGCGATCAAAGCACACCTTTCCAGAGGCAATGTAATATGACCAAGCCAGGACTGGTTCCTGTTGAGGATTCCGTCGCCCACCACACACCAGCTACACAGTATGTCACGAATTTCCAAGTATAATTCCTTGGTTATTCATCTGTGACAGTCACAAGCAGCACGCTAAATCCCCAACCAGCACATTGGCATGGTAGGCTTTATGCCCGCATTTCTACCGTCTAGGCCCTAGGGCACCATTGGAGTCAAACGCTCACAGGTTCACCCCGACTTGCAAGACAACGATGCTGGCGCATCACTGTAAAAACTATACTGCACATGTTCATCCTCGAAATCACGCAATATACCACAATCTTGCAGTGCACTGACGCGTGCCTGCAATCATTGGTATGAACGTCTCACGAACTGGTTGTGGCCGCTATGGAGCGTATCACGACTTCTCAGAACGCTTCTAAGAGCAAGTTCTTGTATGCGCCCGTTTGTGCGACATCTCCTCACTCATCATTATCCCTCAACATGGACACCAGACAGGAAAGGACAAAAACATTGCTCATGAAAAGGTAGGGTCTCCTACTCCATCGACATTGGAAGTCGCGAACATAAACAAAATGAGGATAGCAGCAGTAAATTCTTATGCAAGACAACGCAGCGTGTTAATACTTTAGCAATCTTAATCTATTAATGCAACGATTATTGTTCCCCGAAGAAAGGTTCATATATTTGCCTATTCTACTATGTACACCACTTAAACTACTATTATTCCACGAACTTCTTTGTGTGAGAGATGTGGTGGAGTCCTATGGACTAGCGCCGATCCCTTGTCAGACTCCCCCTCCTCTGACGTGCATTAGGATTTGCAGGTCTAATTTCAATCTCCTGGTTCTCCTGTGGTCCTTGATTTCGCTCTCTCCAGTTACGGTCGCTTTGCCGTTCGTTATTCCTCCTGTCCCAGATTCCTTGTCTAGATTGACCCTGTTCCCTGACGTTCTGGTTTCCGTGTCTCTGGTTTCCATAATCTTGAATTGCGTAACCTTGATTTCCGTAACCCTGGTTTCCTAACTGACGAGCGCGACTATGCGATCTGTTGTCGTCTGCCCTTGCTGGCCCGTGGTATTTGTTATTTTGCGCCTTCTTCCTGTCCTTTTCGTCTTGTTTATCGAAGACTACTTCGAGTTCGCGCAATAGACTCTTGAACGCTTCGATGTCAGATCCACACTTGCCGACGAGTGTCTGTTGATACCTAACAGGCAATTTTGAAAAACAAAATTTGATGATTTCTCCCTTGCTATATGGACTATCTAAAAACTGATTCTTCTTGAGTAAATCATCAAAAAATTTGGTTGCGCTCCTTTGCCCGGACATTTCCAGTTCAGGACAAAATATTATTTCGTCTTTAATCCTGTCTTGCGTTTCCTTTGACCAGTAGATCCCCAGGAACGCATCAACAAATTCCTGATAACTCTGACACGTCGCTGCCACACCCCGCATCTTTTCCGCGGCTTGGCCTTCGATGTGTCCACACATGAATTCTAATTTTGCCAGGGTTGGCCATGATGACGGTAATGAATTTGTAAACTGCATCACCCAGCTCTTGGGATGCATCGACCATCCATTATCTCTGAACTTTTGGAATTTTAGTATCGACAGGAAGTGATTGTGATCAAAATCCTGTCCGATCCTCGCACTGGTGTTGTCACTCGTTTCCGATACTTGCACGTCTGCTGAGTGTCCTGATCTATCTTGCTGATAACTGTGATGTGCTACCTCTGTATCACCGTGGAAGTGGCACTCCGAATTCACTCTCCTAAGTGGACTACCGTTATTTGAACTATTACTAGGTGTTTCTGCGTGTGCATTGTTAGTTCCGCACTCTGTCACTGGGCTGGAGCACGGCGGGCTTTTCCTCAGAGACACAATTCTGTGTACTCCATCATTGGTATCCGAACGCGCAGTGCTCGTGTGCCCGTTTCGCTCTAGTTTTGCTATCCGACTCTACTTCTTTCATTCGTTTCATGATGTTCGTAACCGCAATATTACCTTGGGTTTTTAAGAACGCTAGGGATTTTGAGTGGGCTTGTGTCGCACGTCGTAAGTGACCTGCGAGTTGAGAAGATGCTTTTGCGATTTTCATTGCCCCTGTTGCTGCCGTTTTGGCTAGGCCTGCTACTTTTTGTGCTACCATTGACATTTGTTTTGCTTCTCCACATTCTTTCTTTATTGTTTGTAATTCCCCACGAATTTCCCCCATATGCGAAATTATTGCTTGAGTGTCCTTCATGCGCTGTTCGTCAGCTTCTTCTTTCATTGATCGTAGGAAGCTCAGTATTGGGTTAATGTCATCTTTTTGATCCTCGTCACACATGGGTGATGTAACTCTGGACACCTGGGCGCTAGAGGTCTGACGTGACCGAGCTGGCCCCTGGTCTGCTCTCGTTCGTTTGATTATAAACTTCTGCTGCCGTCTCGACCTGTGTGCCTGTCTCTGTTTCATCCTCTACCTCACTATCAGAATCACGGTCGCGACATTGCTCTAAGATCGCGTCTAAATCACCTTCCTCATCAATAGCCCTGTCGTCCCGTCCTGCTAAAAATGTGCCCATCTCACCTCCGAACCTATTCCCGTCAGTAAACTGCCCCTTATCCATTATGCTATCCTCTTTTGTTTTAACTTCGCTCGATAATAGTCGTGCCTTACTTCTCGTTATCATTCATGAAAAACAAATTTATCTAAAATGCACAATAAAATTAATCTACTCCATATATTTTTTACACATAGACATAAAA
The DNA here is from genome assembly GCF_023898315.1 of Schistocerca nitens. Lineage (NCBI taxonomy): Eukaryota > Metazoa > Arthropoda > Insecta > Orthoptera > Acrididae > Schistocerca > Schistocerca nitens. The sequence goes on from NC_064622.1 coordinate 21,936,829, forward strand.
TTTCAACAACGCCTCTCCAACGCTGTAATTATACGCACGATTTGTTGTGGTACAGAAACCGCACACAAACCCGACAAAGTGTGATGTGATACAGACACACCATCAAAGGAACACAAAAACAATGAACAAAAGAATATATACACTGAAAACAAAAACTGTAATCATGCGCCGCTACTTACAACTAAACGCGGAACTACCAGAAAAAAAACTTGGGTAATAATCAATAAAAAATTAAGCAAACAAACATTCTGAGTGTCCCTACTACTAATAATACTTGCTTATCAGCGATTCACAGGAAAGATCCGAGGCTAAGGGTCGCCATTTTATGCGAGGTGCCGGGGCTAGCAGTGTATTTAACACTAAATTCTAGAATCTACATATGTAAATGATGCTCTAAGCCCCCCCTATTCTAACTCCGACTTTTGCTGTTGCACATGGATTAAAAAATATACGCGAACTGATTGTAATCAACCCTGCAAGTGGAGTAGAAAAGAGTTTGGCACCTGCAATAATTTAATCTGATAAATAAGTTAAATAAAGGAAGGTTTCACTAACGAGGTGAGGAATGATGGGTTGCTCTACCGATTAACAGAATGAAAGTTCTGTCCAAAATAACAATATGATTTATTAAGACTAAACACAAAATAATAAACAAAAACACATGAATTCTAATTTATAATACATCAAATTGGCTCAAATTGGATACTCAAACAAACGCTGTGAAGGTGATGTTGTCCCTAAACTAGATTGTGAGGTTTATGACGAAGTGGTATGTGGAGCCAATTCCTTGCCACTCAAATCTTAAGAGAGACACACAGCTAACCCAACATTAATTGCTGCTACTCAAGACAGAACAAAGTTAGAAAAAGACGAACAGGCGCGCTCTGCTGAGCTCTGATTATCAACTAGGAAAATCCCTATCTGCCGGTGCTGCGGACATACATTACCAAACTGTCTTCTTAACTGCCAGAACACGATCTGGCGTACCGGAGGCGATGGCTGGTTGCTTCGACGTCCTCGACCGAAAGGCGAGAGCCGACTACCCTGAGCACCCGTACATGCCGAACACCGAACATTCCCGCCCCCACGACAGTGGCCGTGGTTAAACGTTCCAATCAGCAACTCGAAAACCGGCGGAAAATTCCACTCCATTGCCGGAGCACTACCATTCCACCAATGGAGATTCTTGGCGCCAATTTCTGCGCTGATTTTGCTACGTCACGGAGCTATGCCCTGAGCAAGCCAATCACAGTTACTATTTTGCAGAAAGCGCGGGAATTTTCCCGCCACAACTGCCTGGGTACACAAGTCATTCCCACGCCTCACTGGTAGCCCGCCAGAAAGTGTTTTCGCTAAGTTTCTGCGAAGTAACGGAACCTCTACCCCAGCCGCTACTTCAGGCCCCTGCTGGCGTGTTTCTTGACAATGTCGGCGTCTGGAAAGCATTCACTCGACTCCCTCACACGCGTCGGCTTAACCCTCTCGAGATCCGCAGAGCCCGCCTGTCACCGGACCACCTGGGTGACGAGAGACGCTGCGTGGGAAGTCCGCGTGTGAAGGAATAGCAACTTTCCACCGCATGCAATTAGAGACGAAAATCGTAAGATAGAAATATGAGAGAGGGCTCATGCCACCTCTCAAGTCCAAAATGTAAGAAACACATAAAGCTACCACCTGTAACAAATACATAAAACTACCACTCCACATGCAAGTTCTTTACAATTTCTCAAGATTGTACCGTCAGTTCAAACACTGCAAGGATAACAGTAAGTTGTACAGAACTCTTAAGACTTTACTTAACGCACACGATTAACATTGTTGGTATAGCATCCACTGGTGAACACAGAACTAAAATTTGGAACTGTTCCTTCCTTTATTACATGACTTACTTACGTTTGGGCACTGCGCCATTACATACAGTATTTATATCATAAACCTTCAAGTTCGTTCATATGACAAATGGAATACAATATCTCACAATATACGTGAAACAGGCCAGTGTTATAAACAAGCACTACAAAGTGTCACTGAAGCATGCCCCGTGTACAAGTGTGTTACGAATTAAGAAATAACAAGCATACATGTTATATATTTTAATGGCACATCACGCAAGGCGGATGCCACTGAACAGTTTAAATCAGGCAAATGCCTCTGTAATAAAGTGTCTAATTACAACTCACGTAGCACATAAAATATGTACTAACGGTTTCGTGAGCAAATAATGGTACACCATAAAAATGGAAAATTATGTGACGGCGAGACAACACAGTACGTGAAGGAACTGAGTGTCTGATTTCTGACACAATCACGATACACAATTTCTGTGCTTGTAGCTTATTCACATTCCATAAGTGCACAGTGCGTTCTTTTCAAGCATCCACAATGACCACGGTCTCTTGTGCTTATGCACAGGCAAGTTAACACAGCGTCTGCCCAAGTCGAGGGCCCCTTCACAGCCTGCGACAACTTGCTGCTTACTCGCATTACCGATTCCAACCAGCCGTCACTGTTCCGCGGTGCAGTCGCGCAGATCAGCCCTTCTCTCAGTCAGAGAGGTCACAAGCAGCGTCAGTGGGCAGTATGGCCAACCTACAATAACAGTTGGGACGTTGCCAACGTAGACCACAGTGCCAAACACGGCACAATATGATGCAGGTATCAATAACGAAAAAACCTGCACAAATATTCAGTCAGATCTTGGAAAGATTGTAAAGTGGTGCAAATATTGGCAAGCTTGCTTTAAATGTTCAGAAACGTAAAATAGTGCACTTTGCGGTATCCGACGACTACTATTTCAATGCGTGTGTCAACTCATGCAGATACCTGGGTGCTACAACTTGTGGGGATATAAATGTAATGATCACGTATCCTCAATCGTAGGTAAAGCATTGGTAGGATAAAGAGAAAATCCGATCTCACTAGAAATGGGATTGCTTACACAGAATATTGCTCAAGTCTGTGTGATCCATACGAAATACGATTATCACGATATATTGGATACATTCGAAGAAGGGCACTACGAATGATGACATCTTTATTCAATCCATATCAGCTCGTCACGGAAATGCTGAAAAATCTGAAATGGCAATTACTTGAAGATAGACACGAACTACCCCGCGTAAACCTGCTTGCAAAGTTTCCTTAAAAAAAAAAAGCAGAAGTTAGGAATCCAGGAATGTGCTACTACTTCCCCTGCATTGCTCCAGTACAGACCTGAAGGAAATGTTAGATCAACTACAACGTCTCGTCTAAGAACTCACACTTCCTGCGCTCCATACGCGAGAGCAACAACATCGGTGATTCAGAGTTAAGATACCAGTATCGGTTTTAACCGGTCGCTTTCTACCGTCCCTACTTTGTAGGGTCGAGCGTTTTCGTACGAAGGCTTATCACGCGCAGAGCCACGGACACGTAAACCATTGGCACCGCATCCCTAAAGCGGAAATCATGTGTCACAATGAACAGCGGATGGACGAACTGCTACGGGTGCTTCTGGGGGCTCGAGCAGCCTTCAAGGAACACTTAAAAGCATTCTTAGCAGAAACTTTATATGGCAAAAGCGTCACTCTGGTGGCGGAATTCACGGCCCCTGGTCCACTACCAAAAACGCCGAATTACCGGCTCGGTTAGATCAAATAACGCATTGCCCTCATCTGCACACCACCTCCACTACCACATGACGATCAGTATATGCTCATGCATAAAGTGAAGCACTGGCCGATTGTGAATACGTGATGCTCAGATACCTCACAAATTTATATTGCTCTGCAGCCTCCTAAAACAGGACCTTTGTGGATACTTGTTGTGCTCCAAATGTACTCTCTCATAAATTTCTTCCTCAAATTAAGGGCTATGTTTGATACTAGTAGCCGGACGCTGTGGCCGAGCGGTTCTAGGCGCTTCAGGCATGGATGTGTGTGATGTAATTAGGTTTAAGTAGTTCTAAGTTCTAGGGGAGTGATGACCTCAGATGTTAAGTCCCATAGTGCTCAGAGCTATTTGAACCATTTTTTGATACTAGTAGACTTCTCTTGGCCAGGAATGCCCTTTTTGCCATTGCTAGTCTGCTTCTGATGTCCTCCTAGCTCCATCCGTCATGGGTTCTGCCTAGATAGCAGAATTCCTTCGCTTTGTCTACTTCGTCATTACCAATGCTTATCTTAAATTTCTCACTTTTCTCATTTCTGCTACTTCTCATTAATTTTGTCTTCCTTCGATTTATACGCAGTCCATATTCTGCACTTTTAGACTGTTCACCCCATTCAACAGATCATGTACTTCTTCTTCACTTTCACTCAGGATTACAATGTCATCAGCGAATCTTATCATCGATATCTTTTCACCTTGAATTTTAATTCTACTCTTGAACCTTTCTTTTATTTCCGTCATTGCTTGTTTGATGTCTAGATTGAAAGCAGGGGCGAAAGACTACATCCACGTCTTACGCCCTTTTTAATCTGGGCACTTCGTTCTTGGTCTTCCACTCTTATTATTCCGTCTTTGCTCTCGTACAGGTTGTATATTGCCCGTCTTTTCCAACATCTTGCCACTGTTTTCTTCAGAATTCCGAACATCTTTCGCCATTTGACACTGTTGAACGTTTTTTCCAGGTCGACAGATCCTATGAACTTGATTTTTCTTTAGTCTTGTTTCCATTATCAGCAGCAACGTCAGATTTGCGTTTCTGGTACCTTTACCTTTCCTAAAGCCAAGCTTGTAACGCCGGAAATGCATATCCTCCTATTTCCATCCATTGTACTATAATTTTTTTCCTTATTTTGTTACCTGAAGATATGACATTTCTGTGTCTTTATGTATTGTAATTGTTTTACTATTTGTATATATATTTATTTATGCATTTATGTCGATGTATAATTGGTTTTGCTTTGTAAATATTATTTCTATTTTTACGCTGGGTCTTGCCTAGGGAAAACTATGCTATCGAACGACTACATCGATAGATCGTGTGGAGAACCAAAGTGTTTAGGATCTTTGGTAGTGTTAACTCTGGCGGATGGAGCGCGGGCAGAGGGAGTCTGGCTGGAGTAGCGAGTGGAGCAGGTGTGTTGTGTGACGCTCCCACGAGTTGCCGCGCTTTCGGGCTTTGGCAGCATGTAATTGCGCTCGACTTGCTATGATAGTTTCTGGCACGGTGTCGCGGACGGGAAGCATTAGCCGGCGCACATCAAGAGCCCGTTTCGCCTGGAGACCGTGTCGAGAAGAAGGCGCGCCAACATCCAGCTTCTGCAACAGCGACGGCCGACAATGAGTGTCTGTCGCCACCTCCTCGATCGACGACTTCAAACCTTCAATCAACCAACAAGGAAGACTAAAAGCACGTAAAGTTTTAGAACTGTGTGGCAGACCTCAGCTCTTCAAACTGTTGCATCAAAAAATACAGCAACTTAGCATGAACCTTTGTTGCTCATTGACCCAATTGCATTACCAAGCAGGGTCCCTTCCTTTTCTGGAATGAACCCGAGTGTCGTTGAAATTCAGACACCAGCGTTATAGTAATATCATTCCATTTCACTGCTTTAATTTCAAAGTTCAGTTAAAGTATTCATAGCTAGCTACAATATTTAGATTACACGAGCAGAAATTAAGAGTGCGAGTTTTGTTACCATATTTTAGCTTACCTGTGACTGCAGCTCAGCTTGGTACGTACTAAATTTTACTATTGTTAATTGTTCAGCATCATTTAATTCAAGTTCAAAGTTAAATCTCTTATTTATAAATTGCGTAGATTCAAGTAGCTTTTGAAATGACTGTTGAGGTAGCCCAAGACTAACCTTATTTTATTGAATTTCGTAGTATTTCAGAAACAAAGTTCACTATTAATTTCAGTCACTAAATTAACTTTCAATTTTCCGGTTTTATTAATTTTTTTTTTTGATAAATTAAGTCAGAGTGTAGCGAAATTTATTACTTCTAACAAACATTCAGTTTTTACACAACACGTGTCTATCTTCAGTTGCCACGCTTTTAGTGCTAATTATATGTGCAATAACCTTTCTTTTTCAGTTATTATAGTAGTTGTCCTTAGGACTCGCGACCGTAATTTTCCCCAAATCTCAAATATCTAATTAACGCCAGTTAATTGTTAACGTAACGACCGCACATTTACTTTCTTTATTAACTTTACTCCTTTTCAAAATTAATTTCCACCAGTTTCATTTGCATTTTTCCTTTCATTTAGATGTAACCCTTTCCTCCCTCTTTACCGACAGATTAACTTCGGTGACGATTGCTTTTCCCAAATTTCCATTAGGTACACGCGGTTTAATTTTTCACTGTCATTAAGGTCGATAAGTGAGGGGGAGGTTACAAGCTGATCGTCATCTACCATATCATCAATTTAATTTTCCATTCTTCTGCGTATTATTCTTGTCAGCAACCACGATGCATGAGCTGTTAAGGTGACTGTGCGACAGTTCTCAGACTTGTCAGCTGTTGCATTCCTCGGAATTGTGTGACAGCATTCTTCGTGATTGTGTGGATGATATTTTTGCAAACGTTGGACGGTATATCGCCAGATTCATAAACTCTACACACCCAAGTGGTCTTTTATTGCCATTGCCCCGAATGGTTTTAGAAATTCTGATTGAATGTTATGTGTCCCTCCTGCCTTAATCGCTCTTAAGGCTTCCAACATTCTTTTAAATTCTGATTCTAATACCGGATCCCCTATCTCTTCCCTACAGACTCCTGTTTCTTCCTCTGTCAGTCACCAGACAAGTATTCCCCCCTCATAGGGGTCTTCAGTGTACTCTTTCCATCCATCCGCTCTCTCCTCTGCGTTTAATAGTGGAATTCCCACTGCATTCTTAACGTTAACACCCTTGCTTTTATTTTCACCGCAAGTTGTTTTGTCTTTTCTTTATGCTGAGTCAGTCCTTCCGAGGATCATTTGTTTTTCAATTTTTTCACATTTTCACAGCAGCTATTTCGCCTTAGCTTCCCTACACTTCGTGTTTATTTCATTCCTAAGTGACTTGTATTTCCGTATTCCTGAATTTTCCACAACATTTTTGTACTTCCTTCTCTCATCAATCAGCTCAAGTATTTCCTCTGTTACCCATGGTTTCTTCGCAGTTATCTTCTTTGTACCTATATTTTTCTTTCCAACTTTTGTGATTGCTCTGATGAGACATGTCCACTCCTCTTCAACTGAATTACCTGCTGAACTGTTCCTTATCGCAATGTTTACAGCCTCCGAGAACTTCAAGCGTATCTCTTCAAATTCAAATGGTTCAAATGGCTCTGAGCACTATGGGACTTAACTACTGTGGTCATCAGTCCCCTAGAACTTAGAACTACTTAAACCTAACTAACCTAAGGACGTCACACACATCCATGCCCGAGGCAGGATTCGAACCTGCGACCGTAGCACGTATCGCTTCATTACTACTTCCGTATCTCACTTCTTTGCATATTTATTCTTCCTGACTAGTCTCTTAAACTTCAACCCACTAAATTTTGATCGGTGTCTGTATCAGCTCTCGGGTACGTTTTAAAATGCAGTGTCTAATTTAGGAATCTCTGTCTGACCATGATGGAATCTAATTGAAAACCACCCTCCTCTTGCGATTCTTGAACAGAGTATTGGCTATTACTAGCTGATATTGAAGGGTATCTACATGAGCCTCTTCGTGATTTTGCCATACCATCCACAGCTTCATTTGCTTGCCTCTGGCACCTCAATTGTTCGTTTAAATGACGTATTACCTTAGAATAAGGAGAAAAGATTGAGCAGCCGAGTGTGTTTGTTGTGGCCACAGCATACTATCCATATTTCGTTTTAACATTTCGTTAGGTTATTGGTACTTGTCGGAGCCCCCCACGCATGTTTGATTCATTTAAGTGCCATATTTCAATGTATCTTTTCTTTCCTCTTCTTGTTCAATCAGTTGAATGTATGAATGAGAGTGTGCAAGGATTTCAGTGTGTAGATCCCTAGGAGTGTAGTAGTGTGCCACTGTCTCAGAACAGCCGACTGTAGGGAACACGTAACAGATAGCAAAGAAGTTTCTGTTTGCCTTGGACGAACCTTTTGTATGGATTGGCACCACAATAGGGGTTCCTCTGACCACTTCGGTAGGTACGGCGAGCAGTTTTGGTTGGAGTGTTCCGTGGGACGCGAGACGGGTGAGACCTATTGGCGGTGAGTATGCCTCTTCGTTCAGAAGTTAATGTTGTGTTTAATGTAAGTTTTTCAAAGCTAGTCAAAGTAAATGATTCCATTCATCGTTCATAGTATAATATCGTGTGTGAAAAATTTTACTTGCTAATTCGCGAGTGTTATAAATGCGTTAAAATTCAGGCACGGTGTAGGCTATTGTTCAGTTCAACTGTTAATCAAACACGTGGAGCCGTGTCGAGTTTATTGTGATTCAGTTCATTTTGTTTAGTACCCCTCTCGCGAGAGCATGTATATTGCGTGATTTTATGACTAAATTTTGTACAATTCGTCTCACTTGATAACTTTCTTTGTGCACACTTTTGTTTATGAGGTCCACGTGGTAGTGGTCTAATGAGAAAGTTTACAGTGCCAAGGACACAGTGATCTTCCGCTGTAGAATAGCTGAACTAATTGTGAATCTTAATTATGCTTTATTTTTATAGCAGTTCACTTAAATAGGAATTTTATTCATTTATCCCGCATATTAAAATCAAGGGAACACCCCTCTTGCTACCCACGTGTGCAGTGGTGAAAGTTTTCCGTTCTTTTCCTTCCTGTTAGTCTCTTATGTACGTGTGAATGTAAGTGTTCGTGATTAAATCATCGTTTGATCATCCCTCTTCCATAAATCATAAACCTTGCAGGGGGCTCCGAAGTAAAGTTCTAGGGCTAATTAACATGCGACGTAACAGATTGCAGGCAACAGCAACCATCATATTACTCACTATACACTACCATTAAATTTACTGATCTAATAAATGTCCTTCTGCCAGAATTTTTGTTTACACTCTCACTGCTAAAATTCCACTCCATTCTTCATCCAGCTGTGATGTACGGCACATCCTACTGCATTCCATTTGCACGACGGTTGCATTGAGGCCACACTTTACCCCCCCCCCTCCCCCCACATTCAGTTTAATTATAAAGATACCTTTCAACATTTATTGCAGAACTATGTTAGTCTTTCTCGTCTCCCACTCCTAGTACCAAGCCCGTATTCTCCCGTAACCCTTTCTCTTACTCCTTCCCCTACAACTGCACTCTAGTCTCCCATGACTACTATATTTTCATATCCCTTTATGTACTGTATTACCCTTTCAATATCCTCATACACTTTCTCTATCTCTTCATCTTCAGCTTGCGACGTCGTCATGTCTACACCAACTATAGTTGTCGGTGTTGGTTTGCTGTCGATTCTGATAAGAACAACCCTATCGCTTAACCGTCACAATAACACTCTCTCTGCCCTACCTTCCTATTCATAACGAACCCTACTCCCATTATACCATTTTCTGCTGCTGTTGACATTACCCTATACTCATCTGACCAGAAATCCTTGCCTTCCTTCCATTTCACTTCACTGACGACAACTATTTCTAGACTGAGCCTTTGCATTTCCCTTTTCAGATTTTCTTACCTAACACGTTCTGACATTCCGCGCCCCGACTCGTAGAACGTCATCCTTTCACTGGTTATTCAGTCTTTTTCCACGTGGTCACCTTCCCCTTGGCAGTCCCCTTCCGGATATCCGAATGGGGGACTGTTCCAGAATCTTTTGCCAAAGGAGAGACGATCATGACACTTTTTCATTACAGCCCACAAGTCCTGTGGATGCACGTTATGTGTCTTTAATGCAGTGGTTTTCACTGCCTTCTGCGTCCTCATGCCGTTGATCATTGCTGAATCTTCCATCTTTAGGGGCAGTTTCTCATCCCAAGGGCAAGGGAGTGCCCCAAACCCATGTCCACTCCACCGCCCTCTTTGACAAGGCCGTTGGCAGAATGAGGGTGACTTCTTACGCCGGAAGTCTTCGACTGCCAATGCTGATGATTTTCATTCAGAAATTAAACGATAGCCGGTTTCGAACCCGGAACCGAGGGTGGGTTGATCACTAATCAAATACGCTATCCCTAGACCGCGTGTGCACAGCCTACACAACCTACGATAATGGGCATGTCGCCCCACTGAGGGTAAACATTCGCAAGAAGGGGCCGACGTAAACGAATTCCAACACCAGCCTCCATCCTCGGAGACGATGCACCGCAACTCCCACTGCAACATGATACAAACCGAGCCCAGCGCTCTGCCCGTCTGGAGCAGGGCCTACCAAAGCAGGTACGACTGCCACCCCGTCCGCTCTTTCTGACGGAGAGAGAGTGTCACAGCGAAATACTTTTTTCCTTCCTGGCGGTAGATTCAAACTATACGCAAATTTACGGATCATTTGATACATCACAAAAGTCAATCCGACTGATATTCAAAAAGTCGATGAAATTAATCGTCATTTGGACCATATCAGACTATTTTTTCCCGTAGGCTTGTGTAACTGTTATCTCGCCGGCCGCGGTGGCCGAGCGGTTCTAGGTGCTTCAGTCCGGAACCACGCTGCTGCTACGGCCGCAGGTTCGAATCCTGCCTCGGGCATGGATGTGTGTGATGTCCTTAGGTTAGCTAGGTTTAAGTAGTTCTAAGTCTAGGGGACTGATGACCTCAGATGTTAAGTCCCTTAGTGCTCAGAGCCATTTGAACCATTTTTTGAACTGTTATCTCGTGGGGATGGAGTAATTTTCCGAGCCTTGATTTAAATATTCCTAGAAATTTGCAATGTGGAGAACAGTCAGAGAGGCCGTCCGAGTCGTTATTTTGAAATGCAGAGCACGGTTTTTTCGTGGCAGGGGGACACCAGTCTGTCCCTCCGCTTTCGACGAGTTACCTCCACTCCAGGGAAGCCAACTTCGGAACCGTGAAGCCAGGCCTTGCAGGCCAGAACAAAACTTAACCGTCACTCTTGTTTGGTTGGCTGCCGGCTCTTTCTGCCGGCGGACGCTTGCTGGTTTGCGATACTGTCGATAACTATACTGAAACTGACGGAGTAGCCCCCCCCCACCCCCCACCCCCCCACCCCGCTCCGTCCGTAGTTGCTTGGAGCAGGCCAATGGATTCAATAGCATAGTACTTGTCGCCGTTTGTATGTTTTTTGCTTGTCTACTGTTCTCAGTAGGAGCCAGGGACCTTACAACTCTGCTTAGTACAGTTTCGCATTAAAGGTAACGCAACCGCGATTATATCAGTCGTGGACCATTACAAATACAACCCTTTGCGTATCGATCGGTAGGCGCTACAAAGCAAACCAAACAATGCTTGCTCATTAGTACTATGTACTACACCTACCTCGGCTTCAGTTTATTCTTTCTCGTGAATAATACTAATCATTACAATTTATCCCTCAGTGTTCACATTCTCTCTCTCTCTCTCTCTCTCTCTGATCAAGTGCTGGACAGGTTAAACGGACGCTCCCTCTGTCTTGTCCTGCAGCACGACGTTATCTATGTCAGGTTTTGGCTATTCCTTTGTTGTAATATCCGATATTTTAATTGTGACAGGCTACCACACATTTCCATGCGTGCGTTTATGGAAATATGTGAAAGATTTTACCATATCTGTCCGACTTCTGCTCTGAAGAATTCCCCTAATGCCTCCTACAACCATTTAATTAGTAATCAGAAACCCCTGCTAGAAGAGATGATATCCGAGGCTGGCCACGGTCAAGAGAGGGGAAGATTAGCGGGTAAGGCCAAAAGTACCTCTTCATTTGGAATCGGAAGTGTGTCAGCCACTTTAATTTCTGCCACCCCTATCGCCACGTTCTTTCTTTTAAAATATAACCGACGGAAGCCGCAACATCTACGCCCCCACTGCCTTAGTCAGCACTCATGGGGTTATGGTTACCACTACAGAACTTACCACGTCGGGGTCATAACTTCAGAAATTATGAGTCAACTGATACATGAAATAACACATGCGCTTGTAGACTAAACTGCAGTATTTTATTAAATAAATGACCGAGCACATGTGAAAGACGTCCACACAAGAAGAATACGAAGAACCTACTCACTGCGTGTTCCACTACAAATATGAAACACACTCAACGAAACTAGTCACTTAGACAACGTTGCGCATAATCGATAGTGCAGGGATGTAGTTGGGGAAAACCGTCCTTTTCGCGGATCGACGAGAACCACTCACTCAGTGGAGTGAACTATGTTTCATGACGCACCACTCAGCATTCATTTATTAAAATAAATGAAAGAAACACATTTCCGTATTTAATTTAAGGTATTTTACTTTATTTTAATCCTTTTTGAAAGAACATATGAAGAGGACTAATAATTTTCCATTACATAATTTTAAGGTTTCCGAAAATTCCCAGATTTTTTCTTCAGTAAAAATTTTAAAACAAGACAAAAAATTCTGAGTAAGGGTTTGGGAAATAAAAATCATTCATTCTTTTTCTTTTTTTCATAATTTTATTGATAGTAAAATGGACTATAAAAACTGAAATATGCCCGACATGACACTGATGTGACAAAAGTCACGAGATACCCCCAAATGTCGCCTGCTGACATGGCGTACTGTCATCCACAAAAGTTCCACCGTCGATTGGGAACATGAAATCCGTGAATGATCTCCAAGTAGGTGAACATAACCGTTTCCAGTCAATGATGGGTTCACTGGGACCCCAAATGTCGCGTCGGACCTCCTTTAGCCAGGAATAGTGCGGGAACTCGACTTCACATAAATGTTCGATGGGATTCACGGCAGGCGAACTGGTTGTCCAAATCATTCTCTCGAACTGTCCAGAATGTTCTACAAGCCAATCGCAAACAACTGTGGCCTGCTGACATGGCGTACTGTCATCCACAAAAGTTCCACCGTCGATTGGGAACATGAAATCCGTTGACTGGAAACGGTTATGTTCGCTGGGACCAGAGGAGCCCGTCCGTTCCACGTAAACACAGGCCACACCGCCAGCTTGCACCGCGCCTCGTTGACAACTTGGGTCCACGGCTACGTGGGGCCCGCGCCACACTCGAAGCCTACCACCAGCCCTTACCAACTGAAACCGAGACTCGTCTGACCAGGCCACAGTGTTCCAGTCGTCTAGAGTCCAGCGGTATGGTGGCGAGCACAGGGCAGGCGCCGCGGGCGGTGTTCGTGTTGTTAGCACAGGCACTCGCGTCGGCCAACTGCCGCCATTGCCCATTAACGCCAAATGTAGCCGCACTGTCCTAGCGCGTTCGTTCGTCGCGCGTCTCACATTGATTTCTGTGGTTACACTACTGGCCATTAAAATTGCGACACCAAGAAGAAATGCAGATAATAAACGGGTATTCATTGGACAAATATATTACACTAGAACGGACATGTGATTACATTTTCTCGCAATTTGAGTGCATAGATCCTGAGAAATCAGTACGCAGAACAACCACCTCTGGCCGTAATAACGGCCTTAATACGCCTGGGCATTGAGACAAACAGAGCTTGGATGGCGTGTGCAGGTACAGCTGACCATGCAGCTTCAACACGATACCACAGTTCATCGAGAGTAGTGACTGGCGTATTGTGACGAGCCAGTTGCTCGGCCACCATTGACCAGACGTTTTCAATTGGCGAGAGATCTGGAGAATGTGCTGGCCAGGGCAGCAGTCGAACATTTTCTGTATCCAGAAAGGCCCGTACAGGACCTGCAACATGCGGTCGTGCATTATCCTGCTGAAATGTAGGGTTTCGGAGGGCAGCTCTGCCATTGCACTGCCCTTTCATATCTTGCGTACGCGATACTCCTGGCATCTGCATATATGCGTATCAATATCCCAGCACTTTTGTCTCCTCAGCGTAAGTATCTATTTATACCGAGTGATCAAAAAGTATAAATTTGAAAACTCAATAAATCACGGAATAATGTAGATAGAGAGGTACAAATTGACACACATGCTTGGAATGGCATGGGGTTTTCTTAGAACGAAAAATATACAAAAGTTCAAAAAATTTCCGGCAGATGCCGCGTCAACTGATCAGAATAGCAATAATTAGCATAACGAAGTAAGACAAAGCAAAGATGTTCTTTACAGGAAGTGCTCAATATGTCCACCATCATTCCTCAACAATAGCTGTAGTCGAGGAATAATGTTGTGAACAGCACTGTAAAGCATGTCCGGAGTTATGGTGAGGCATTGGCGTCGGATGTTGTCTTTCAGCATCGGTCGATCACGATACACTTGCGACTTCAGGTAACACCAAAGCCAATAATCGCATGGACTGGAAGGTCAAACATGACGAAAGTGGCGGCTGAGCACACGATCATCACAAAACGACGCGCGCAAGAGATCTTTCACGCGTCTAGCAATGTGGGGTGGAGCGCCATCCTGCATAAACATCGTACGTTCCAGCAGGTGTTTATCAGCCAGGCTGGGGATAATGTGATTCTGTAACATATCGGCGTACCTCTCACCCGTCAAGGTAGCAGTTTTACTGTCCAGGCGCCATCTGTCGGACATTTTGTAAACTTTGTTTTTTTTTTGTTCTAATAAAACCCGATGTCATTCCAAGCATGTGTGTCAATTTTTACCTCTCTATCTACACTCCTGGAAATGGAAAAAAGAACACATTGACACCGGTGTGTCAGACCCACCATACTTGCTCCGGACACTGCGAGAGGGCTGTACAAGCAATGATCACACGCACGGCACAGCGGACACACCAGGAACCGCGGTGTTGGCCGTCGAATGGCGCTAGCTGCGCAGCATTTGTGCACCGCCGCCGTCAGTGTCAGCCAGTTTGCCGTGGCATACGGAGCTCCATCGCTGTCTTTAACACTGGTAGCATGCCGCGACAGCGTGGACGTGAACCGTATGTGCAGTTGACGGACTTTGAGCGAGGGCGTATAGTGGGCATGCGGGAGGCCGGGTGGACGTACCGCCGAATTGCTCAACACGTGGGGCGTGAGGTCTCCACAGTACATCGATGTTGTCGCCAGTGGTCGGCGGAAGGTGCACGTGCCCGTCGACCTGGGACCGGACCGCAGCGACGCACGGATGCACGCCAAGACCGTAGGATCCTACGCAGTGCCGTAGGGGACCGCACCGCCACTTCCCAGCAAATTAGGGACACTGTTGCTCCTGGGGTATCGGCGAGGACCATTCGCAACCGTCTCCATGAAGCTGGGCTACGGTCCCGCACACCGTTAGGCCGTCTTCCGCTCACGCCCCAACATCGTGCAGCCCGCCTCCAGTGGTGTCGCGACAGGCGTGAATGGAGGGACGAATGGAGACGTGTCGTCTTCAGCGATGAGAGTCGCTTCTGCCTTGGTGCCAATGATGGTCGTATGCGTGTTTGGCGCCGTGCAGGTGAGCGCCACAATCAGGACTGCATACGACCGAGGCACACAGGGCCAACACCCGGCATCATGGTGTGGGGAGCGATCTCCTACACTGGCCGTACACCACTGGTGATCGTCGAGGGGACACTGAATAGTGCACGGTACATCCAAACCGTCATCGAACCCATCGTTCTACCATTCCTAGACCGGCAAGGGAACTTGCTGTTCCAACAGGACAATGCACGTCCGCATGTATCCCGTGCCACCCAACGTGCTCTAGAAGGTGTAAGTCAACTACCCTGGCCAGCAAGATCTCCGGATCTGTCCCCCATTGAGCATGTTTGGGACTGGATGAAGCGTCGTCTCACGCGGTCTGCACGTCCAGCACGAACGCTGGTCCAACTTAGGCGCCAGGTGGAAATGGCATGGCAAGCCGTTCCACAGGACTACATCCAGCATCTCTACGATCGTCTCCATGGGAGAATAGCAGCCTGCATTGCTGCGAAAGGTGGATATACACTGTACTAGTGCCGACATTGTGCATGCTCTGTTGCCTGTGTCTATGTGCCTGTGGTTCTGTCAGTGTGATCATGTGATGTATCTGACCCCAGGAATGTGTCAATAAAGTTTCCCCTTCCTGGGACAATGAATTCACGGTGTTCTTATTATTAAGTTATCAAATTTATACTGACTTTTTGATTACCCTGTATATAATTACTTAGACTTTTCTGGCGATTCGTTGTCGTCTCGTAGAATCGGCTATACTGCCGGTGGTACTGTCTTGCCAAAACGATATTTCGACGTTTTAACTCGGGGTTTCCGGCACATTTCATTCCTTTCTCTTATGGAGGACGGCGGCGTTTTCTAGTTCATCCATATTCGCAGGTTACCGAACAATGTTGTAGAGTGTATAATAATTATGTGCTATTTATGGCTGTTGCCGCGAGGAGTGGTGTCGCGGTCTGAGTCGCCATGTCACGGATTGCGCGGCCCCTCCCGCCGGAGGTTCGAGTCTTCCCTCGGGCATGGGTGTGTGAGTTGTTCTTAGCATGAGTTACTTTGAGTAGTGTGTAAGTCTAGGGGCCAATGACCTCAGCAGTTTGCTCCCTTAGGAATTCACACACATTTGAACATTTATTTATGATCGTTCAAAGCAGAAAAATGCGCAAAGACATATTATTGGCTAAGTGAACATTTTAGACTTTTACATGTTAAGACACAATATTCGGAAGCGGCAGCAGTCGGACAAGGAAGGCCGACACGTGTTTCGTCGTTGGTCACGTTTCTGCCCAACCTGAGAAGGCCGATGGCAAGCGGAGTTTGTGCAGCAACAGTTAGCACTTCGACAGGTCAGCGACCGAGCAGGCGGGCAATGCTTTCTAGAGGAACTTAATAACTTTTCCTTATTGATAAATTTACAGATAATTATTCGACTCTCACACCAAAGACCCACTTCAAAAGTATTTAACACTGACTTACAAAAGAAGATTTACACTCTTCGTTTATTAGTTTCAGTAATAGTTACCTCTCGTTGTTCTCATGTCATGGCAAGACATGCTGTGTAATTTTAAAGTGAAATTGTGTTACATAATGAAAAAAAAACTTGGTCTTGTCATGGGGGAAGCCTCGTCAGAGAGGTCCACCGCATGAGCGACTAGGGAAGTGATTCCAGTTGTGGTTTCTCGTTGCCTTCCACTGATGATGATGATGATGATGATGAAATGATAATGAGGACAACACAATACCCAGTTCCTGAGCGGAAAAAATTTCCGACCCAGCCGGTGATCGAACCCGGGCCCATTGGCGCGACAGACCACCGCGCTGACCACCCAGCTACCTTCTTTTTTTTTAATTTTGTTCGCTTTTGTTCGTTTCATCTGCTCGGGGCGGAGGTCGTAAGACATCCGTTTAAGTTCGCTGTTGATCGATTAACTCAGTTTTTTTATTACAGAGGGCAGCTAACTCTCTGACCGAACACGCTGAGCTACCGTGCCGGCATTCTATCGGGGCGGACACATAATGAATGTAGTTTATGAACAATATGAATTTCTGATTTACGATACCATGGATCCCAGCTCCTGTAACTCTGGGAATTGTTATTATTTTAATTTTGTGTGGAGAATTTAAATGCAGGCGACAATCTTCACGACGGCGCTGCTCAACAACAGAGGTACAGTCTTAGACAATAAAACTGACCGCCGGCCGGCCGCCACAGAGACTAAGTCCGAGTCATTCACTTAAGGTGGCCAATAAAACTGACCGCCCCTGACAACTCTAAGTCCGGCCATATGCACAATCTGGCAACACTGTAAGATGCGGAAGTGTTAGGAGGAAGTATTGTCTACTTCCGAGACGTTGTCGGACTATGTGAGCCCGTGGTCTAGTGGCAAGCGTCGTGCGTTCTAAGCTTATAGTCGCCTGTTCGCGTCCAACTGTTTTTTTCTTTTTTTTTTTTCCACAGTCGGTCTAAAGTTAACATTCTACCCACCAGCAATAACAAGTATTCCAGAAACAATTCCGCAGGACAGCTCGTGGCTGCGTCGCGATCATAACAGCTTGCGCTCGAGCGTTTCCTCGCGCTGCAGTGGCTACCGGCCACCGGCCAGGCGCCACCCGCCGCCTGAAATCCGGCACCGCTCACGTGAACGCGGCGCGACGCTGTCAGTGTATGTATCAACTGTCATTTTCGAATTTGAAGTTCTAGTTATCATCTTGCAGTTAAGCATTGGATTTTGCATACTTGAGAATCATGAACTACAGTTAAGCATTGTAAAATTGAGTCGCAAGTGGAAATAGGTGTAACATCTGCAACACAACGTTTACTTTTGGTATAACAGAGGGGTGAATGCAGAGGAGGCAGCTAGAAAGATTTGAATTGTGTGTGGAGCGAGTGCTTTTGGGAAAAATACGCCAGAAAAAGATATTCTTGTTTCAACAAAGATCGTTCTGGCATCAATGATTTTCCACATTAAGCAAGTCTCGACTACTGATATATGTGATAGATAACCATTTTACCATCATGCGACATTTGCATTCAACAGGCAAAGTTCAGAAGTCTGGTGTACGAGTACTACATGCTCTAATTCGAAACAACAAAAATCAACGGAGTGACTATTATTGAACGTCATCAGGTCGCTCATTGAGCATTCGTATGCAGTACTGTAACTGGTGACGTGTTATGATGCCTTTATCATTAACTTCCTAAGAAGAAATGAAAGGCTGAGCCCCTCCAAAAGACATAAACTCGAGCAAAGAGTAGTGTGAACATAATATTTTACATCTGATAGCTCCAAAAGTGAGTTTTGGGCTACGAATTCTACCAAAACACAGCTGGAATTTGTTGCCAACAACTGAGACACCTTTCGGTCTCAGCGTAAGAAAATCGAGCAACACAACTACATCACATGTTCTACTGCATGATAACGCACTTCTTGATTTGAGAAACAAAACTATCCAGGAGATTGAAATTAAAGTCGTCTCTCAGGCACTTGTATTGATAGAGAAGTCCTCTCTCAAGCACTTGTCCCTCTCGTCATATATTCAAGTTTTACCTTTCCCGCTCTTGATCGATCAACCGTCGACGCAATTCATTTCTAGACGAAAATACTCTTAAAACTACTCTGGTATAATTATATCGTTGAAACCAGTAGGTTTCTACTGGCGTAGAATTTGTAAACAACTTTAGCATTGTCAGATCGTTTCAGATATCGTGAAAGAAAATTCTTTTGCTGATTAATTTCTCATTGATGATTACTGTTGCGTTTAGTAAACTATCGGAAAATCCAATTAAAATATTCACTGTACTAATACAAAATAAATTCAGCTTACTACAGAAACATCACGACGGCAGACTATCTTAATAAAGCATTAAGTATCTGTGAGACGATTGAGCGTATTTTAACACGAATTAGTAGGACATTACCGACTTTTGACTTCGAAAAGATCCGTATTTACTTCATTTCCTGTATCATCCGCTATTATTATGAAAAGTGGCATTTCATAGATATAATTATGTATTCACAACAACAAAAAATATGTCGTCATTATGAATTTGGCAGTACCGTAAGGTTTTCGCTCTGACACTAAGGGTTACTGAAAGTAGCAAGGCGCGTTGTCTTACGATTCCCTTATTGCGTTTGTATCTGCCTGCTTGTAGCTCTGCTACAAAAGAATTAAAAATCTGGCTTTCAGCGAGTCTCGAAAGGCGAACGAAAGCAGCTTGCACCTGGTAGCCAAACATGTTTCTTGGGAACAGGCTACTTCCTAAGTGGGAAGACATTCTTTTGTGGTTGAATTGTTGGCAAATGTCAGTCAGACGTGTGCTGTTGGTCTAAGCGTTTCGGTGTGTTGAATTTGTACCAATGATTTTTCTACAGGTTTTTTCTGTCCCAAATAGAGAGTTGAAGCCTCCCATTAGTATTTTCACGTCGTCTTGGTAAATTTTGCTCATAGTATTTTCGAGTGTGTTCCACAATTTTTCGACATTTTCGGTGTTTTCCTTATTTTCGATGTTGGTGGGGGCATATGCATTTATGAGTGTATATTTTTTATAGGGGCTCTGAATGAGCATAGTCATAACTCGATTGTTGATGGGTGTGATTTCTTCGACAGAGTTGTTGATAGATCTGTGTTCGAGAAATGCAATGCCGAGGATTGGTGCGAGTTTCGCTACCTTTTGTTGTATTTTGAAGATGCCATGGTTTCCGTAATGCAAGTTTTAATTGTCAATTAATCGTGGTTCTTGAAGAGCAAGGATGAGAATTTTTTGGCGGACGATTTCTTTTGTGAGATTATTTAGGTTTCTTGTTTGGATCAATGTATCGATGTTTAGTTTTCAAATGAATGTTTTCTGCTTGTAGGGAAATTTACCAGAGATCTTCGATATTCTCTGCCGTGCCAACCTGGACTCCCCAGAGTGCGAAAATCCAACTGCCGCCTATCGGTG
This sequence comes from Schistocerca nitens, assembly GCF_023898315.1. NCBI lineage: Eukaryota > Metazoa > Arthropoda > Insecta > Orthoptera > Acrididae > Schistocerca > Schistocerca nitens. Next base: position 21,957,115 of record NC_064622.1, read on the forward strand.
GTCAGGTTGTGTACCACCTGGGATAAAGTTACCTTTGCTTGCATAGTTCATGTTTTCTTGTGTTTCATTGGTTTGGCCTGGGTGATACCAGGACCGGACAGGACCAGAGGGTGTTGAAGCCTTTGGAAGCAAATATTTTCAGCCAAGCTCATTGAGCTGACAGACGGTGACCAGAGTAGCGGTGATTTTCACTCAGATGTGTCTGGATTTTGGGTTCAACGGATTGAGTAGCCGTTCAGGATTGTGTTAGTATTTGGTTCACCACAAGTATTTGATTTCCACGGTACCATCCATATGGGGGAGGGTTTCCCCTATCGGCCACACGGGATTTTTATTATTATTATTATTGTCATTATGTCATCAGCAAATCCGATATGGTGTATCTTCCCTCCACTGAAATAGATGTGTGTTGTTCGATTCAGTATTTCCATCACATAAACATGGTTTATAATTACGTTACATTGCTGCTAGTAGACATATTTCTCACTTTTTCTTAGACAGTTGCTAGCTGTTACCCCACCGTAGGAATTTATGTGCGCAGCATTGTTGCAATACAGACGTTCAAATTATCCGATTTCTGTAATTTCATTTCGATACAAGATCGTCCTAATCGGATTCAGCCAGTCAGTCTTAATGTGGCTATCCGACTACGACGCTCATCATATGATAGACTGGGTGAACCACATTCTTAATCGGACTGTTGAATCCAGATCACTTATCTATGACAGGGAATGAATTATTAAACACTGTGCTTATTACAAATACGTTATTTAAATATAAATATATGAACTAACGACATAACAATGTATTTACAGGAGCAGAGACCCATCCATCATAGTAGAGCAGTGCGAGATTGGTTTCAGGGCCAAGAGAGGATGAAGCTGTAGCCGTTTGTTCCACGATCACCGAACATCAACCAGATAGAGAATATATGGGCAGAGGTAACAAGGTCATTGCCATGTGTCCCTACAAATGCAAGCGACCTTTGGACGAATATAGAAAACGTATGGTGGGAAGTAAACCATCACGCTACACTGTCGACGACTTAATGAAATCAATTTCCCTACGCCCTCGAGAAATCTTACGTAATGATCGTGGGTGGGTTGGTTACTAAAAGTATACTCGTCCACAAAGCCCATGTGGACAGTTATCTGATAATCGGTCAAGCTTTGCTTTGTCGCAGCCCTTTAGCATACATCAAGTCCATTTACTTTCAGTCCCCTCCTTACAATTCTTGCAGTGCAAGGTAATTGAAAAATCTCATCCACTCGACGCCAACTGAGGAACTGACTGGTGCATGTGTTGTTCCACACACAGTAGTTGTCACCCTCACAGGAATCAATGACTGTTTGTGTGTGTGTGTGTGTGTGTGTGTGTGTGTGTGTGTTTTCGTGTTAACGCACGATGTGAATCAATACTATTAACATTAGAGAGACAACCAACAATAAATGTCGCATCAAATATGACTGTAAAGTATTTTAATGCGATGGGAAGCTACAAACTGAATTTTTACCCATCCCACGTCCTGCGTATTCCGTTAAGTAAGATCTATTAACTCCATAGTATCGTTAGCAGAGACAGTGCGCTCTTGTTGTCGAGGCTCGCGACAAGTGCAGCGATTAGCAGTGCCCAATGCCGCCGCGATTTGTTTATGTTGGCTGAGCGTGGACACTGCAGCAGACGCTTCGCCCTAAACAGAAAGAAATCACCTTGGCTCTGACTCCAGTGAGCGGATATCACTGCCTGCGTGTTCTTATAGTAACCAACGTGAGACTCTACTCACAGGTGCCATGGAGCAATTGCAACGGGTATCATGTCATTAGTCATCAGAATATCAACCAGTGATGAAACGTCCACTCTATTTGAATCCCAAGACAATAGGAACCTTGTCACAAAGGAATGTGAGGTGATATCAAAACTTATCCAACATACAAAAATTAACTGCAGGGCTTTCATGTTTGCAGTAATAGCACACAAGGAAATATTATGTCTTGGAAGCGTATATTTCATTTCCTCTTCTCATATTAACGCCCTTGTTTTAATATGAAGTGAGAAAATAAACACGAAAAACTAAAGTTCCTGAGAAGCATATAAGTCATTTCCTCGTCTCATATCACAACTTTTGTTTTAGTATGAAGTAAAAAAAATAAACAGTTTAGAGTTCTGAAGCATAATATGACACCAGATTCTTATCGTAGGCGCTATCGGAAACGCCAAAAGCAGGGAGCTGTCCATTCTTTCGTCCAACAGTCTGTTTTCTTTCATGTATTTATTCCTCCCGCTAGGAGATTATTATTTAAGGACTTGTGGGCATCAAGTTCTTCAGCAGAACAAGCCTTATGTTATTGTGCTAATTACCGTATGGAAAAAAATGCAACAAAGACGAGTTCCGCTAGAGCAGTGAGGTTATTTGCACATGTGTGTATTCAGCAATGACTGCCAGCTGCCACAACACTTCACAGAATCCTTGCGGCAGGCAACACAACTGTGCGTGCACTTCAGACTTCATTCAGTGAGACGTCAGGAGATGGATGAAAACGTCAAATTAACGTCGCTTTCCGAGTCGTATTCAATCCAGAATGAGGTGTTATTAAGGTAGTTGGGTGATCTAGCAATTCCACTTTTATGATTCCCATATGAGTATTTCGAAAGCCAAAAGAACCCGTTAGTGTGAAACTATCGGGAACTGCATTATATCAAACTGCAAGAACTTCAGACAATACGTGGACTCTACTCTTCGCTGGGTGACCTATTACTGTTATTTAGCATTCTCTCCGTCCTAGTCAAATGGTTCAAATGGTTCTGAGCACTATTGGACTTAACATCTGTGGTCATCAGTCCCCTAGAACTTAGAATTACTTAAACCTAAGTAACCTAAGGACATCACACACATCCATGCCCGAGTCAGGATTCGAACCTGCGACCGTAGCAGTCGCGCGGTTCCGGACTGAGCGCCTAGAACCGCTAGACCACCGCGGCCGGCCACGTGCTAGTAGTAATGCAAATGGAACTTCAGAGGCGCTTTCCGCTATTCTTGACAAACATCAGTAACCTGTAATCACTGAGAGTCACAACTGCGTTCTATGCCCTCAGTCAGGAACCGCGCGACTGCTACGGTCGCAGGTTCGAATCCTGCCTCGGGCATGGATGTGTGTGATGTCCTTAGGTTAGTTAGGTTTAAGTAGTTCTAAGTTCTAGGGGACTTATGACCACAGATGTTGAGTCCCATAGTGCTCAGAGCCATTTGAACCATTTGTCACAACTGCGTGATGATAATGGTTCAGGTTGTCAGTAGTTGTGGTGGTGTTACGTTGTCAAACTGCTTACAGTAACGTTAATGGTGGCGCACATACTTTAGCGCTGACTACCTACTTAAGTAAAGATAGTGTTGTGGCGTCGTCGCTTGTCTTTATTTGGCCTCAGCTTGAGTAATCCGATTTAACGAACATGGTACTTCAATCGCGGGCTCCTAATAAAGTATGACTGCAGAGATTATCGTGCGGATATTACATTAATTCTGCAATGAAATGCTTAACAAATCTTACCCTCAGATATGCAGCTGGAATGACTAATTACACAGGTACTCCATGTTGCACTAAGTGATCAGTTCGCTGCAATCCTGCTTGTACTGTTCGTAAATACTCGTATACTTCAGAAATGGTTCTAATGGCTCTGAGCACTATGGGACTTAACTTCTGAGGTTATCAGTCCGCTAGAACTTAGAACTACTTAAACCTAACTAGCCTAAGGACCTCAGACACACCATGTCCGAGACAGGACTCGAACCTGCGACCGTAGCGGTCGCGCGGTTCCAGACTGTAGCGCCCAGAACCGCACGGCCACTCCGGCCGGCTTGCCATATGAACCATTTGAACTATTTAACACAAAATGACATTAAAAATTTAAGTTATTCACGAGCAGCTAGTTGAGAATATGTATGGACATTAAATGACACGACGAACCGTCTTGTTCTGCATATGGATTCAAACCCAGCTCATGCAGACTAAGCAAAGATTTCGTGACTGACGGAAACTAACAGTCATTCCTGATTAGGCATACAGAGAGTGATATACCTCGATTTTAGACAGTATCAGTTAGCAAATATCAACTTTAAATTGCATAACGCAAACATTTTTAACAGACGCGAATTCCTACCCAGCATCTATTGTCCCTGTTAACGAACTACGAGAGATGTTAAATATTGCTTCTTCACAAGTAACTTACTTGAAATGCCGTGAGGTAAAGCTGTGTGTTGGACACGGATTCGAACCCGGAACCTAATCGGATTGCTATCGAAGCACAGTCAAATGTGACATATCGGAATTTCGCGGCAGTAGCTAGATGTTTTAACTGAAATGACGAGACGAAACATTAATTTTTTCCTTCCCAGGACTCCAACCCGGCACCTATCGCTGTTATATTCTAGAGAAAACGAACGTTAAATATGGGTTTGTTGCACCAGCAGTGACATGTGAGCATGTTTGAACTGAAATAATATGACGAAGAGTTCAGCGCTCACTGGGAATAGAGCCCCACACATATCGTTGTTGACTACACACAAAGAGACGTCAGCTACCGAATTTTTCTCCACCAGCTGCTCAGAATAGCATCTTGAACTTACAGTCATCTCGCAAATAGTTCTGTGTCTCACTGGGAGTTAAAAACGTCAGATATCGTTAGTGTTGACAGCGAATGAAAATACATTAAAAATCGAAATTACGAGGGTCAGTCAAAAAGTAATGCCTCCTATTTTTTTTTCTACGTTTAATTGTCAGGAAATTTAAATGCAATTACATAGGTTGAAAACCACAACATTGAGGATCATTTTGTCATTTTTCAATGTAATCTCCGCCCATCTCTACAGTTTTGGTCCATCTTTGAACAAGGGCATGTATCCCAGCACGGTAAAAATCACAGCTCTGCTTCCTAAGCCATTGACGCACGGATGTTTTGACGGCCTCCTCATCTTCAAAATGAATCCCACGATGAGCTTCTTTTAGTGGCCCGAACAGATGGAAGTCTGATGGTGCCAGGTCAGGGCTGTATGGGGGATGAGGCAAAACTTCCCATCCAATTTTGACAATCTCGTCAGAGGTGTGACGACTGGTGTGTGGTCTTGCATTGTCATGCAAAAGAAGAACATCTGCCATTGATTTTGTTGGGCGAACTCGCTGAAGACGTGCTTTAAGTTTTTTGAGGGTTGTGACGTATTGAACAGAATTTATTGTGCATCCCTGCTCCAAAAAATCAACCAGAATCACACCCTCTATATCCCAGAAAACTGTTGCCATAACTTTCCCTGCCGATCGCACAGTTTTGAATTTTTTCTTCCTCGGCGAGCTTGTGTGACGCCACTCCATTGACTGCCTCTTTGATTCGGGTTCAAAAAAATGCACCCATGTTTCGTCCCCGGTCACAATTTTTTTCAGAAACCCATCTCCCTCCAAACGGAAGCGCTGCAAGTGTTGGGAGGCTATTGTTTTCCTTGCCTCTTTATTCTGATCGGTTAACATTCTTGGAACCCAACGTGCACAAACTTTTGAGTACCCCAATTGTTTAATAATCGTGATCACACTGCCTTTACTAAGAGAAATAATGCGACACACTTCATCTGCAGTCACCCGACGGTCACCACGAATGATGTCATCAACTTGCTGAATGTTGTGTGGAGTCACTGCACTCACCGGCCTGCCGCTCCGCTTTTCGTCAGTCAACGGTGTTTGCCCTTCAGCTTCCTTACAACGACGAACCCATCGTCTAACAGTGCTGACATCCACTGTCACAACACCATACACCTTCTTCAGTCTTTCATGAATGCGTATGGGCGTTTCACCTTCTGCATTCAAGAATTCAATCACACAACGCTGTCTCAAACGAACATCGATGTCGGCCATCTTACAAACTTCTGCTGTGCTGCCACCTGTTGACACAGAAAGTTACTACTGCAGTGGATTGCAGAAGAAGGTTTGAGGAATGGCGCCAAATTCAAATTTTTCACTTAACTTAATTTCTTTAAGTAGAAAAAAAATGGGAGGCATTACTTTTTGACCGACCCTCGTATTATCCACCAACAGATAGGTGTTCTCATGCTAGAGCTTGATAATACATAATTAAATCTTTAGTGCCGGGCCAGGATTCGATCCCATTCACGCGTAATATGTGAAGGTGTTGAGGAATCTGCAGTTTTGAACAAACAACAAATTGTAGCCGAGCTGTATTGCCACGAAGGGACCAAATTCCGCGTTAAGGGCGGTCTGAGTTGCATTCCCAGTTCAGAACCAATTTTATCGACATACAGAAGCTCAAATAAAAGATGGAATAAGTGTCCTGTGACCATACATAGCGTTTGTGTCGTCACTTGAAATAAATAAGTAGTATAAGAAAGGTTACTGGTGATAGAGTTTCTACATGTCGCCACTCCAGACTTTATTGTGGTTCAACCTACCGTCTACTTGGTAAAGAAGGAATATCATCTTTAATGTGAATTTCCAGACCACGCAGCCATTATATCTCCTTCACTTGGTGTAGCCAGGAGAGAATGGAATCTGTCTCTCCCTATCTAAAATCATTGGCAGAAGTGGGAATCGAACCCAGACCATAGGTATAACAACCTACCCTCCGTCCAACAGACCACGAAATCCTCTTCTCTGCGAGTCATTTTTCTATCGTAACGCAGTTGCGCCACACTGGGATGAAAATTCTGACACACAGGCTCCCTGTAGTAATTTGCAGCATGTTCAGTAAATTCATTTATTTGGTTGACCGAATCACCATGAACTAGCTGCCTCGCCTACCCAGTGCATACATTCGACTATTTTGTAATCACAGAAACAAAATCACGTAACTGCCACCTACACACAACTGCCAACAGTGTAGGATGCAGAAGTTTAAATAGGAAGTGTTCCTTTCCACTTGAGCTATTCTATTGCGCTATCTGTTACTAGAAAACGTCGTTCAGTCCAAAAGAAAAGCTGTAACTGTTTGTCTCTCAGAAGTCAAGGCCTGACCATATGCATAATCTCACAGTGCTGTGGAATCCAAAAGTTCTGGAGGAATAGTTGCCGAGCTCTGGAGCTGTCGTAGGTACGTGTCAGCTTGTAGCATAGATAAGATGTCGCGAGTTCGAATACATTCAGTGCTACATTTTTTAAAACGCAATTCTGCTCTCTGCTGAAGTTATCAATCTAATGGAACTTTGAACATAATTCCCTTCACTTCTCAACCCAAAGTAGTCGCATGTGGAAAAAGGACTATTAAACCTGAATAGAGCAAAATGTCACAGTAGTTAGACAGCAGGCAGCAGATGCATCTCGAAGATGTGCAGGGAGAGCGCATCGTGCCATAATATGTCAGAAAAGTATTTTCTACATTAGCCGTCGTGTGGTAGTGATATTTTAGTCTTCTTCAAACTTTGTTTGACAGCTTTAACTCAGAACACGTTTTCTACATGCATGTAATCAATAAACTGCATGTGCATTGTCAGACTGTCATAGGTAACATCAGAGAATTCGCATATATCGTTGATGATTAATGTCTCTCTCATGTTTACTATTGTTTTAACAACACTAAAGGAAACCTTACGAAAATTGTGCACTGTATTATAAGAAATGAAATAAAACTATCCATGATAACCTTACGACGAAAGTATCTGTACACAAGCATGCCTCTATCGACACGAATTAGTAAAATGCTACTCACTTAGATTTTGATTGGGTCTGTGTTTAATTGGTATGCTGTGTCATACTCAAGAGGGATGCAAATGTGGCATTTCATAAATATAGTTACGTATTCCTAGAAACCCAAAATTCGCTTGTCAGCAGTGGAAAGAGGCGTTACCTGTTGTGCAGCATTGTAAGTTTTTCAACATTGTACTATGAGCTGAAAGCATTTTCTTGCGATTTCCTTATTGATGTTTGATCTGACTGCTTGTAGCTCTTTCACAGAAGGGATAAAAACGTTACTAGTCATTGAGACTGGAACTGCGAACCGTAAAAGACGCTGTTTCACAGGTCAGCACGTTACCACAGAGCTGGCGAGGAGGTATGGGGCTCAGCTTCCTATTACGAGGGCAATAGTAACTAGAACTCGTAAACCGCTATTTAAAGGTCGAGATTAGTTGCGATTTCCACTTGCAACGACTTTCCTGGGCTGAAAACCGTAAATTTTCAATCTTTTGTTACCCTTCAAGCGATAATAACTCAGATTATTCAATGGAAATGACAGGTAAAATCAAGTGAACTTTGAGGCTTAATTCCGTGCACACCAGGAAGTAACTCGTCGATCACAGAGTTGCCAAACATACGTTGCCTTGTTGCCAAATCTCAGTTACAGTACCAGCAGGAAGAAGACGAACCGATGTAATCCTACAGCGGTCTGGGAAGTGACCATAGCTGGTGTCTCCAAGTCGCGGCTGCTACGGCCTGGAATACGTAATGCGTCTGATTCGCTTTCTGTAACTAGGTTTAGGGACTGGAGCGTAGTTACTAATAATACTCAGAACTGACTGCAAACTGAGCATCATAAATCAGCAACTCTCATTGTTGTTTTTATATTTCTTTCGTAAGTGTACTCAAAACTAAGAAAGTCATTCACAGGCGTTTTCGTGCCTCGCCGATAGTCGAGCACAACATACAAATAAAAATAAAAAAGAATGTGTGTGTCTGTGTGTGTGAGTGTGTGTGTGTGTGAGAGAGAGAGAGAGAGAGAGAGAGAGAGAGAGAGAGAGAGGGAGAGAGAAAGAGAGAGAGAAATATAAAAAGCAATGAGAGAGAGTGTAAAAAATTGTTGTAAAGAAATTGAATCATGGTATTTAAAGAAATCTTTCATTAAAATGACACGTTCCACATCATTACGAAATGTCGTATTCATGATCTATGGAACAAGAGTTAATCTAATGTAATCTTCTCACATCATATTGATGATTAGCCATGAAGAGTCATGAATTACCGAAATTTTTGCCAATACCAGTAACCAAATCTAAACTTGACAGTAAAAGACGACAATTTTTGTAATAAACCGTGACTCCTATCAAGACCCTTTCGTCCCTGTTATCTAACCACGAAAGATGTCTGATATACCTCCATTCTGAAGTAACAAAGTGTGCATGCATTTAAAGATGAAGTGCATGATGTGAAGTTCTGTGACGGAGATACGAACCCAACACGTAATCCGATTGTTAACTAAGAAAAATCAAATGTTACGTATCGGTTTTTCTTACGAGCCGTTAGGTGTCTGAATCTAAAATAAGGATACAAACTTTTGTGCCTAAGCGACAATCGAACTGCACACCTACCGTGCATCCACGAAGATAGCTTAAGTGTCAGTTGTCTACTCATGAACAGTAAGATGTGTGCGTGTTTGACCAGAAATAACGACACCTGTTGCGATTGTTGGCAACACATGAACAGACATTGAAATTGCGCGTTAATTTTCACTAGCAGGTGGGTGTGCACTTGATAAAGCTAGAAATGAAATTATGAATATTTTTGTACTGGATCAGGTTTCAGACCCACATACTTACCTTTGGAGGAGACCTAGAGAAGATTGCAGTCTTGGGAAAAGGAACGAAATGACTGAACTACTGTTCCGAGAGAGTCAGATCCTCGAAAGAGGAATTCGAATCACAGTCCAGCACCAAATGTTTAAACGTCTCTAGTTCAAGTACAAGTAAAATAACAGCCCTGTCCCTTTAAATGGCTATCGGTTCATCAAATAAAATAAAATTTTCTAATGTAAGTAAGCTTACTGGCGACTGTATTTCTGGTTACCATGACTTCCGCTGTGTCATTTCCCAACGTAAACCGGCTCTGCCTAGTTGGTAATGAAGGAACGTGATGTTTAATGCGGATTCTGGATTATAACGTCTTTCTCTTGAGGTTACCAGAGGTAAAATAAATCTGTTTGTGCCTCTTAAAAGTAAATGCCTGAACCCACGCATTGCACCTGTGATAGTTCGTTCCACCAGACCATTGTGGCCACATTACCCAGCCCCAGGAGTGTGCTGTAACGGATGATGTGCTTAGCTTACAAAGTTAGTCACCGGTGGAAAAAATGCGAGTCTATTAAACAATGAGAGTTGCTGATTTATGATGCTCAGTTTGCAGTCAGTTCTGAGTATTATTAGTAACTACGCTCCAGTCCCTAAACCTAGTTACAGAAAGCGAATCAGACGCATTACGTATTCCAGGCCGTAGCAGCCGCGACTTGGAGACACCAGCTATGGTCACTTCCCAGACCGCTGTAGGATTACATCGGTTCGTCTTCTTCCTGCTGGTACTGTAACTGAGATTTGGCAACAAGGCAACGTATGTTTGGCAACTCTGTGATCGACGAGTTACTTCCTGGTGTGCACGGAATTAAGCCTCAAAGTTCACTTGATTTTACCTGTCATTTCCATTGAATAATCTGAGTTATTATCGCTTGAAGGGTAACAAAAGATTGAAAATTTACGGTTTTCAGCCCAGGAAAGTCGTTGCAAGTGGAAATCGCAACTAATCTCGACCTTTAAATAGCGGTTTACGAGTTCTAGTTACTATTGCCCTCGTAATAGGAAGCTGAGCCCCATACCTCCTCGCCAGCTCTGTGGTAACGTGCTGACCTGTGAAACAGCGTCTTTTACGGTTCGCAGTTCCAGTCTCAATGACTAGTAACGTTTTTATCCCTTCTGTGAAAGAGCTACAAGCAGTCAGATCAAACATCAATAAGGAAATCGCAAGAAAATGCTTTCAGCTCATAGTACAATGTTGAAAAACTTACAATGCTGCACAACAGGTAACGCCTCTTTCCACTGCTGACAAGCGAATTTTGGGTTTCTAGGAATACGTAACTATATTTATGAAATGCCACATTTGCATCCCTCTTGAGTATGACACAGCATACCAATTAAACACAGACCCAATCAAAATCTAAGTGAGTAGCATTTTACTAATTCGTGTCGATAGAGGCATGCTTGTGTACAGATACTTTCGTCGTAAGGTTATCATGGATAGTTTTATTTCATTTCTTATAATACAGTGCACAATTTTCGTAAGGTTTCCTTTAGTGTTGTTAAAACAATAGTAAACATGAGAGAGACATTAATCATCAACGATATATGCGAATTCTCTGATGTTACCTATGACAGTCTGACAATGCACATGCAGTTTATTGATTACATGCATGTAGAAAACGTGTTCTGAGTTAAAGCTGTCAAACAAAGTTTGAAGAAGACTAAAATATCACTACCACACGACGGCTAATGTAGAAAATACTTTTCTGACATATTATGGCACGATGCGCTCTCCCTGCACATCTTCGAGATGCATCTGCTGCCTGCTGTCTAACTACTGTGACATTTTGCTCTATTCAGGTTTAATAGTCCTTTTTCCACATGCGACTACTTTGGGTTGAGAAGTGAAGGGAATTATGTTCAAAGTTCCATTAGATTGATAACTTCAGCAGAGAGCAGAATTGCGTTTTAAAAAATGTAGCACTGAATGTATTCGAACTCGCGACATCTTATCTATGCTACAAGCTGACACGTACCTACAACAGCTCCAGAGCTCGGCAACTATTCCTCCAGAACTTTTGGATTCCACAGCACTGTGAGATTATGCATATGGTCAGGCCTTGACTTCTGAGAGACAAACAGTTACAGCTTTTCTTTTGGACTGAACGACGTTTTCTAGTAACAGATAGCGCAATAGAATAGCTCAAGTGGAAAGGAACACTTCCTATTTAAACTTCTGCATCCTACACTGTTGGCAGTTGTGTGTAGGTGGCAGTTACGTGATTTTGTTTCTGTGATTACAAAATAGTCGAATGTATGCACTGGGTAGGCGAGGCAGCTAGTTCATGGTGATTCGGTCAACCAAATAAATGAATTTACTGAACATGCTGCAAATTACTACAGGGAGCCTGTGTGTCAGAATTTTCATCCCAGTGTGGCGCAACTGCGTTACGATAGAAAAATGACTCGCAGAGAAGAGGATTTCGTGGTCTGTTGGACGGAGGGTAGGTTGTTATACCTATGGTCTGGGTTCGATTCCCACTTCTGTCAATGATTTTAGATAGGGAGAGACAGATTCCATTCTCTCCTGGCTACACCAAGTGAAGGAGATATAATGGCTGCGTGGTCTGGAAATTCACATTAAAGATGATATTCCTTCTTTACCAAGTAGACGGTAGGTTGAACCACAATAAAGTCTGGAGTGGCGACATGTAGAAACTCTATCACCAGTAACCTTTCTTATACTACTTATTTATTTCAAGTGACGACACAAACGCTATGTATGGTCACAGGACACTTATTCCATCTTTTATTTGAGCTTCTGTATGTCGATAAAATTGGTTCTGAACTGGGAATGCAACTCAGACCGCCCTTAACGCGGAATTTGGTCCCTTCGTGGCAATACAGCTCGGCTACAATTTGTTGTTTGTTCAAAACTGCAGATTCCTCAACACCTTCACATATTACGCGTGAATGGGATCGAATCCTGGCCCGGCACTAAAGATTTAATTATGTATTATCAAGCTCTAGCATGAGAACACCTATCTGTTGGTGGATAATAATTTCGATTTTTAATGTATTTTCATTCGCTGTCAACACTAACGATATCTGACGTTTTTAACTCCCAGTGAGACACAGAACTATTTGCGAGATGACTGTAAGTTCAAGATGCTATTCTGAGCAGCTGGTGGAGAAAAATTCGGTAGCTGACGTCTCTTTGTGTGTAGTCAACAACGATATGTGTGGGGCTCTATTCCCAGTGAGCGCTGAACTCTTCGTCATATTATTTCAGTTCAAACATGCTCACATGTCACTGCTGGTGCAACAAACCCATATTTAACGTTCGTTTTCTCTAGAATATAACAGCGATAGGTGCCGGGTTGGAGTCCTGGGAAGGAAAAAATTAATGTTTCGTCTCGTCATTTCAGTTAAAACTAGCTACTGCCGCGAAATTCCGATATGTCACATTTGACTGTGCTTCGATAGCAATCCGATTAGGTTCCGGGTTCGAATCCGTGTCCAACACACAGCTTTACCTCACGGCATTTCAAGTAAGTTACTTGTGAAGAAGCAATATTTAACATCTCTCGTAGTTCGTTAACAGGGACAATAGATGCTGGGTAGGAATTCGCGTCTGTTAAAAATGTTTGCGTTATGCAATTTAAAGTTGATATTTGCTAACTGATACTGTCTAAAATCGAGGTATATCACTCTCTGTATGCCTAATCAGGAATGACTGTTAGTTTCCGTCAGTCACGAAATCTTTGCTTAGTCTGCATGAGCTGGGTTTGAATCCATATGCAGAACAAGACGGTTCGTCGTGTCATTTAATGTCCATACATATTCTCAACTAGCTGCTCGTGAATAACTTAAATTTTTAATGTCATTTTGTGTTAAATAGTTCAAATGGTTCATATGGCAAGCCGGCCGGAGTGGCCGTGCGGTTCTGGGCGCTACAGTCTGGAACCGCGCGACCGCTACGGTCGCAGGTTCGAGTCCTGTCTCGGACATGGTGTGTCTGAGGTCCTTAGGCTAGTTAGGTTTAAGTAGTTCTAAGTTCTAGCGGACTGATAACCTCAGAAGTTAAGTCCCATAGTGCTCAGAGCCATTAGAACCATTTCTGAAGTATACGAGTATTTACGAACAGTACAAGCAGGATTGCAGCGAACTGATCACTTAGTGCAACATGGAGTACCTGTGTAATTAGTCATTCCAGCTGCATATCTGAGGGTAAGATTTGTTAAGCATTTCATTGCAGAATTAATGTAATATCCGCACGATAATCTCTGCAGTCATACTTTATTAGGAGCCCGCGATTGGAGTACCATGTTCGTTAAATCGGATTACTCAAGCTGAGGCCAAATAAAGACAAGCGACGACGCCACAACACTATCTTTACTTAAGTAGGTAGTCAGCGCTAAAGTATGTGCGCCACCATTAACGTTACTGTAAGCAGTTTGACAACGTAACACCACCACAACTACTGACAACCTGAACCATTATCATCACGCAGTTGTGACAAATGGTTCAAATGGCTCTGAGCACTATGGGACTCAACATCTGTGGTCATAAGTCCCCTAGAACTTAGAACTACTTAAACCTAACTAACCTAAGGACATCACACACATCCATGCCCGAGGCAGGATTCGAACCTGCGACCGTAGCAGTCGCGCGGTTCCTGACTGAGGGCATAGAACGCAGTTGTGACTCTCAGTGATTACAGGTTACTGATGTTTGTCAAGAATAGCGGAAAGCGCCTCTGAAGTTCCATTTGCATTACTACTAGCACGTGGCCGGCCGCGGTGGTCTAGCGGTTCTAGGCGCTCAGTCCGGAACCGCGCGACTGCTACGGTCGCAGGTTCGAATCCTGACTCGGGCATGGATGTGTGTGATGTCCTTAGGTTACTTAGGTTTAAGTAATTCTAAGTTCTAGGGGACTGATGACCACAGATGTTAAGTCCAATAGTGCTCAGAACCATTTGAACCATTTGACTAGGACGGAGAGAATGCTAAATAACAGTAATAGGTCACCCAGCGAAGAGTAGAGTCCACGTATTGTCTGAAGTTCTTGCAGTTTGATATAATGCAGTTCCCGATAGTTTCACACTAACGGGTTCTTTTGGCTTTCGAAATACTCATATGGGAATCATAAAAGTGGAATTGCTAGATCACCCAACTACCTTAATAACACCTCATTCTGGATTGAATACGACTCGGAAAGCGACGTTAATTTGACGTTTTCATCCATCTCCTGACGTCTCACTGAATGAAGTCTGAAGTGCACGCACAGTTGTGTTGCCTGCCGCAAGGATTCTGTGAAGTGTTGTGGCAGCTGGCAGTCATTGCTGAATACACACATGTGCAAATAACCTCACTGCTCTAGCGGAACTCGTCTTTGTTGCATTTTTTTCCATACGGTAATTAGCACAATAACATAAGGCTTGTTCTGCTGAAGAACTTGATGCCCACAAGTCCTTAAATAATAATCTCCTAGCGGGAGGAATAAATACATGAAAGAAAACAGACTGTTGGACGAAAGAATGGACAGCTCCCTGCTTTTGGCGTTTCCGATAGCGCCTACGATAAGAATCTGGTGTCATATTATGCTTCAGAACTCTAAACTGTTTATTTTTTTTACTTCATACTAAAACAAAAGTTGTGATATGAGACGAGGAAATGACTTATATGCTTCTCAGGAACTTTAGTTTTTCGTGTTTATTTTCTCACTTCATATTAAAACAAGGGCGTTAATATGAGAAGAGGAAATGAAATATACGCTTCCAAGACATAATATTTCCTTGTGTGCTATTACTGCAAACATGAAAGCCCTGCAGTTAATTTTTGTATGTTGGATAAGTTTTGATATCACCTCACATTCCTTTGTGACAAGGTTCCTATTGTCTTGGGATTCAAATAGAGTGGACGTTTCATCACTGGTTGATATTCTGATGACTAATGACATGATACCCGTTGCAATTGCTCCATGGCACCTGTGAGTAGAGTCTCACGTTGGTTACTATAAGAACACGCAGGCAGTGATATCCGCTCACTGGAGTCAGAGCCAAGGTGATTTCTTTCTGTTTAGGGCGAAGCGTCTGCTGCAGTGTCCACGCTCAGCCAACATAAACAAATCGCGGCGGCATTGGGCACTGCTAATCGCTGCACTTGTCGCGAGCCTCGACAACAAGAGCGCACTGTCTCTGCTAACGATACTATGGAGTTAATAGATCTTACTTAACGGAATACGCAGGACGTGGGATGGGTAAAAATTCAGTTTGTAGCTTCCCATCGCATTAAAATACTTTACAGTCATATTTGATGCGACATTTATTGTTGGTTGTCTCTCTAATGTTAATAGTATTGATTCACATCGTGCGTTAACACGAAAACACACACACACACACACACACAAACAGTCATTGATTCCTGTGAGGGTGACAACTACTGTGTGTGGAACAACACATGCACCAGTCAGTTCCTCAGTTGGCGTCGAGTGGATGAGATTTTTCAATTACCTTGCACTGCAAGAATTGTAAGGAGGGGACTGAAAGTAAATGGACTTGATGTATGCTAAAGGGCTGCGACAAAGCAAAGCTTGACCGATTATCAGATAACTGTCCACATGGGCTTTGTGGACGAGTATACTTTTAGTAACCAACCCACCCACGATCATTACGTAAGATTTCTCGAGGGCGTAGGGAAATTGATTTCATTAAGTCGTCGACAGTGTAGCGTGATGGTTTACTTCCCACCATACGTTTTCTATATTCGTCCAAAGGTCGCTTGCATTTGTAGGGACACATGGCAATGACCTTGTTACCTCTGCCCATATATTCTCTATCTGGTTGATGTTCGGTGATCGTGGAACAAACGGCTACAGCTTCATCCTCTCTTGGCCCTGAAACCAATCTCGCACTGCTCTACTATGATGGATGGGTCTCTGCTCCTGTAAATACATTGTTATGTCGTTAGTTCATATATTTATATTTAAATAACGTATTTGTAATAAGCACAGTGTTTAATAATTCATTCCCTGTCATAGATAAGTGATCTGGATTCAACAGTCCGATTAAGAATGTGGTTCACCCAGTCTATCATATGATGAGCGTCGTAGTCGGATAGCCACATTAAGACTGACTGGCTGAATCCGATTAGGACGATCTTGTATCGAAATGAAATTACAGAAATCGGATAATTTGAACGTCTGTATTGCAACAATGCTGCGCACATAAATTCCTACGGTGGGGTAACAGCTAGCAACTGTCTAAGAAAAAGTGAGAAATATGTCTACTAGCAGCAATGTAACGTAATTATAAACCATGTTTATGTGATGGAAATACTGAATCGAACAACACACATCTATTTCAGTGGAGGGAAGATACACCATATCGGATTTGCTGATGACATAATGACAATAATAATAATAATAAAAATCCCGTGTGGCCGATAGGGGAAACCCTCCCCCATATGGATGGTACCGTGGAAATCAAATACTTGTGGTGAACCAAATACTAACACAATCCTGAACGGCTACTCAATCCGTTGAACCCAAAATCCAGACACATCTGAGTGAAAATCACCGCTACTCTGGTCACCGTCTGTCAGCTCAATGAGCTTGGCTGAAAATATTTGCTTCCAAAGGCTTCAACACCCTCTGGTCCTGTCCGGTCCTGGTATCACCCAGGCCAAACCAATGAAACACAAGAAAACATGAACTATGCAAGCAAAGGTAACTTTATCCCAGGTGGTACACAACCTGACCACCGATAGGCGGCAGTTGGATTTTCGCACTCTGGGGAGTCCAGGTTGGCACGGCAGAGAATATCGAAGATCTCTGGTAAATTTCCCTACAAGCAGAAAACATTCATTTGAAAACTAAACATCGATACATTGATCCAAACAAGAAACCTAAATAATCTCACAAAAGAAATCGTCCGCCAAAAAATTCTCATCCTTGCTCTTCAAGAACCACGATTAATTGACAATTAAAACTTGCATTACGGAAACCATGGCATCTTCAAAATACAACAAAAGGTAGCGAAACTCGCACCAATCCTCGGCATTGCATTTCTCGAACACAGATCTATCAACAACTCTGTCGAAGAAATCACACCCATCAACAATCGAGTTATGACTATGCTCATTCAGAGCCCCTATAAAAAATATACACTCATAAATGCATATGCCCCCACCAACATCGAAAATAAGGAAAACACCGAAAATGTCGAAAAATTGTGGAACACACTCGAAAATACTATGAGCAAAATTTACCAAGACGACGTGAAAATACTAATGGGAGGCTTCAACTCTCTATTTGGGACAGAAAAAACCTGTAGAAAAATCATTGGTACAAATTCAACACACCGAAACGCTTAGACCAACAGCACACGTCTGACTGACATTTGCCAACAATTCAACCACAAAAGAATGTCTTCCCACTTAGGAAGTAGCCTGTTCCCAAGAAACATGTTTGGCTACCAGGTGCAAGCTGCTTTCGTTCGCCTTTCGAGACTCGCTGAAAGCCAGATTTTTAATTCTTTTGTAGCAGAGCTACAAGCAGGCAGATACAAACGCAATAAGGGAATCGTAAGACAACGCGCCTTGCTACTTTCAGTAACCCTTAGTGTCAGAGCGAAAACCTTACGGTACTGCCAAATTCATAATGACGACATATTTTTTGTTGTTGTGAATACATAATTATATCTATGAAATGCCACTTTTCATAATAATAGCGGATGATACAGGAAATGAAGTAAATACGGATCTTTTCGAAGTCAAAAGTCGGTAATGTCCTACTAATTCGTGTTAAAATACGCTCAATCGTCTCACAGATACTTAATGCTTTATTAAGATAGTCTGCCGTCGTGATGTTTCTGTAGTAAGCTGAATTTATTTTGTATTAGTACAGTGAATATTTTAATTGGATTTTCCGATAGTTTACTAAACGCAACAGTAATCATCAATGAGAAATTAATCAGCAAAAGAATTTTCTTTCACGATATCTGAAACGATCTGACAATGCTAAAGTTGTTTACAAATTCTACGCCAGTAGAAACCTACTGGTTTCAACGATATAATTATACCAGAGTAGTTTTAAGAGTATTTTCGTCTAGAAATGAATTGCGTCGACGGTTGATCGATCAAGAGCGGGAAAGGTAAAACTTGAATATATGACGAGAGGGACAAGTGCTTGAGAGAGGACTTCTCTATCAATACAAGTGCCTGAGAGACGACTTTAATTTCAATCTCCTGGATAGTTTTGTTTCTCAAATCAAGAAGTGCGTTATCATGCAGTAGAACATGTGATGTAGTTGTGTTGCTCGATTTTCTTACGCTGAGACCGAAAGGTGTCTCAGTTGTTGGCAACAAATTCCAGCTGTGTTTTGGTAGAATTCGTAGCCCAAAACTCACTTTTGGAGCTATCAGATGTAAAATATTATGTTCACACTACTCTTTGCTCGAGTTTATGTCTTTTGGAGGGGCTCAGCCTTTCATTTCTTCTTAGGAAGTTAATGATAAAGGCATCATAACACGTCACCAGTTACAGTACTGCATACGAATGCTCAATGAGCGACCTGATGACGTTCAATAATAGTCACTCCGTTGATTTTTGTTGTTTCGAATTAGAGCATGTAGTACTCGTACACCAGACTTCTGAACTTTGCCTGTTGAATGCAAATGTCGCATGATGGTAAAATGGTTATCTATCACATATATCAGTAGTCGAGACTTGCTTAATGTGGAAAATCATTGATGCCAGAACGATCTTTGTTGAAACAAGAATATCTTTTTCTGGCGTATTTTTCCCAAAAGCACTCGCTCCACACACAATTCAAATCTTTCTAGCTGCCTCCTCTGCATTCACCCCTCTGTTATACCAAAAGTAAACGTTGTGTTGCAGATGTTACACCTATTTCCACTTGCGACTCAATTTTACAATGCTTAACTGTAGTTCATGATTCTCAAGTATGCAAAATCCAATGCTTAACTGCAAGATGATAACTAGAACTTCAAATTCGAAAATGACAGTTGATACATACACTGACAGCGTCGCGCCGCGTTCACGTGAGCGGTGCCGGATTTCAGGCGGCGGGTGGCGCCTGGCCGGTGGCCGGTAGCCGCTGCATCGCGAGGAAACGCTCGAGCGCAAGCTGTTATGATCGCGACGCAGCCACGAGCTGTCCTGCGGAATTGTTTCTGGAATACTTGTTATTGCTGGTGGGTAGAATGTTAAGCGAATTATCTTTGATGTTCAGTCAGACTGATAACTTTAGACCGACTGTGGAAAAAAAAAAAAAAGAAAAAAACAGTTGGACGCGAACAGGCGACTATAAGCTTAGAACGCACGACGCTTGCCACTAGACCACGGGCTCACATAGTCCGACAACGTCTCGGAAGTAGACAATACTTCCTCCTAACACTTCCGCATCTTACAGTGTTGCCAGATTGTGCATATGGCCGGACTTAGAGTTGTCAGGGGCGGTCAGTTTTATTGGCCACCTTAAGTGAATGACTCGGACTTAGTCTCTGTGGCGGCCGGCCGGCGGTCAGTTTTATTGTCTAAGACTGTACGTGAGTGTGTCCATCTCCTTCCCCTCGTGGCCGCCAGTGTCAATTACAGTATATTTGCCGCATCATTCAGAACCTACAATCTTTATTTTCATTTAATTATGAACTCCGATTATTTTCCTTCTCGAATGAATAAATGCATTTTAACCACAATTCATTTTAGCCAGGCCATGGGGAATGATAGTATTTAGAACGTACGTGCTTCTATCCCGATCGTACGTTCGTATATATTTGAGTGTGTAGCAACGTAACTATACTTATGACCCATTTCCTTTACAGTATTAAATCTTATTTTGAACCACTCACTCGCGAATGTATGTGCCCTCTTATTTTGTGTAGTCAAAAAATGGTTCAAATGGCTCTGAGCACTATGGGGCTTAACATCTGAGGTCATCAGTCCCCTAGAACTTAGAACTACTTAAACCTAACTAACCTAACGACATCACACACATCCATGCCCGAGGCAGGATTCGAACCTGCGACCGGAGCAGTCGCTCGGTTCCAGAGTGTAGAGCCTAGAACCAGTGCACGACCCTGGCCTTGCGTTCACTTTAAGGTTCCTGTTGTCTGAAATCGCGTCCAGGTCCTGGAAATTATACTTTGGGACACTCCAATAGCTGCAGCCACCTCCCTCTGTGTCTGTCCCGCTTCCAGCCGTTCTATGGCTCCCCGTGCCATAGTTTCGGGTGAGTCACGTTGTTGTTGCATTGCACTACCTGCTCACTTCACTATCTGAAACCAACTGCTTGTGCAATTCGTTTGGTAGAGTAACCACAAGTCAACACCAACCCCCTCTGCAGCAATTTTCCATTATTACCACTATCGCGGTGACCGTAATGTTGTTGTCTCCACTCCATAGAACCAACAGAAAGACGTTCAGCCATTTTAGTTCATTCTGCTGATGACAATACTTCAGAACCTAGATCTTTCAACTGATCCCCTAATTCTTTTAACCAGTGTATGTACAGAGAAGTACATGCTTCTGTCCAATGACAAAATTAAAGTTTGCAGATAATTATTTTCGTTGAACACCAAAAAATTGCTGTCATGTACAGGCTTCACTACCTCCAACAAGGACATTGTTGTTGTTGTGGTCTTCGGTCCTGAGACTGGTTTGATGCAGCTCTCCATGCTACTCTATCCTGTGCAAGCTTCTTCATCTCCCAGTACTTACTGCAACCTACATCCTTCTGAATCTTCTTAGTGTATTCATCTCTTGGTCTCCCTCTACGATTTTTACCCTCCACGCTGCCCTCTAATGCTAAATTTATGATCGCTTGATGCCTCAGAACATGTCCTACCAACCGGTCCCTTCTTCTAGTCAAGATGTGCCACAAACTCTTCTTCTCCCCAATTCTATTCAATACCTCCTCATTAGTTATGTGATCTACCCATCTAATCTTCAGCATTCTTCTGTAGCACCACATTTCTAAATCTTCAATTATCTTCTTGTCCAAACTATTTATCGTCCATGTTTCACTTCCCTACATGGCTACACTCCATACAAATACTTTCAGAAACGACTTCCTGACGCTTAAATCTATACTCGATGTTAACAAATTTCTCTTCTTCAGAAACGCTTTCCTTGCCATTGCCAGTCTACATTTCATATCTTCTCCGACCGTCATCAGTTATTTTGCTCCCCAAATAGCATAACTCCTTTACTACTTTAAGTGTCTCATTTCCTAATCTAATTCCCTCAGCATCACCCGACTCAGTTCAACTAGATTCCATTATCCTCGTTTTGCTTTTGTTGATGTTCATCTTATACCCTTCTTTCAAGACACTGTCCATTCTGTTCAACTGCTCTTCCAAGTCCTTTGCTGTCTCTGACAGAAGGACATAGTCTACCACAAATTGCATGTTATATGGCATTCTGAATGAATTAACTTTAATACCATAATAGAATTGTATGTAATACTGGAAAATTTTTCGTCTTTTGCGACTGTAACAAACTTTTTATTTATACCAGCCGCATTTCGCTTTAAAAAAAAAAAAAAAAAACCTCGATTGAAACAAAGCTGATACAGTATACATCAAGACTAAAATTTACTGAGTGTTAGTGAAGTGCAATGGGCCAAAAGACGAACTTATTAGAGTGTGCCCGTCATACACAAACAGCAATATAGGTCAGTCGAGACAAAGGTTGAATATGATCTTGCAGCCGCAGCGATGCACAACACTACGACTGGCAGCATAAAAGCCAACATACAAAAGGTGCCTCAAAATAAAGACTGTTATTACAGTTTCAAAAGAGAGAATGTATGTCAATATTACCGGTAAAAGTGGAACTGCGGCAGAGAAACTATACAAAAAGAAAAGACGAGATGAATATTGTATGCGGGGCTCGCCTGTGGCTGTCGCAGCGTCGGCCGCCGCCATCTGCGCATCGCTGCAGTCCGCGTCCGTGTCTAGCTCCTCTGGTCTCAGAGTGACGACCACGTGGGCGTGTCATCGATTAAAATTTCCCTCTCCGTATCCCCCTCCTGTAGCCGTCCTGCATGCCGAACACATTCAGCCCATGCTGAAGGCGTTATGCTGTCAAGTGTTTTCGTGCAAAAGTCTCTCTGTGTCAGCAATTTTAAATGTCGTGTTTCGTTCTGCGACATCTACTTTCACTTGTGCCCATACGAGCTCTATCGGATTGTACTGCCAATGATATGGTGGCAAACGCAAAACTCTATGTCCATAGCCGGGTATTCTGAGGCACCTTGCCACGATTCGCGCGGCTCCCACGTCGGCGATTCCAGTTCTCCCTCGGACGTGTGTGTGTGTGTGTGTGTGTGTGTGTGTTTTGTCCTTAGCGTGTTTAAGTTAAATTAAGTAGTGTGTAAGCCTAGTGCCGGCCGGAGTGGCTGAGCGGTTCTAGGCGCTTCAGTCCGTGGCATGAATACATACAAACTAATATTAATGTTTGTTCACCTGTTACTGGCTATCAGTTCAGTAGAGTATTAAAGATTTGTTCCCTTATAATAAGACCTTTCTTACACGAGATTCATAATGTGTCACTAACTCAAGGCATTTTTCCAGAGAGACTGAAATATGCTGTTGTTAAACCACTCTTTAAAAAATGTGATAAGAACAATGTCAGTAACAACCAACCTCTTTCACTGCTAACATTTTCTAAAATTTTTGAGAAAGTGATGTATTCTAGAATGGTATCTCACCTTATTAACAATAATACGACACTACAATACAGTAATCAAGCCCGAAGCACTATATGCCAGCGAAACACTCACACTCCATAGAAAAGGCGACCTGGAAGGCATCCTGAAAGAGGAACGCAAAATTATCAGAAAGATTCTTGGCCCAAAAAGAACTGAAGATGGATACAGGCTACAGTCTCGGAAAACTACAGAAAAATTATCTAACCTCGCCGCAGACATCCGGAAAAGAAGACTAAAATTTTACGGTCATATCCACAGACTCCCAACACCCAGACTCTCCCACAAAATTTTAATATACATTGAAAAATTGAAAACCATACCCTGGATACAAGAAACCAAAACAGATCTAGCAAATGCACAAATAAATTCTTCAGAAGTTATAAGCAGAAATGTATACAGGCAAAAAATCAATAGTTGGAAAGTACAACCCGAGAATGAAGTTTGCAAGAGACAGGGGACAAAATGGACAGAGGAAAGAAAGAGAATTCATGGGGAAAGAATGAGAGAAGTTTGGAGAATTAAAAAATTGAATCGGAAAAGCTGTGCGTGATCCGTATGGGTCCAATCGCACATAATAATAATAATGATAATAATAATAATAATAATAATACCCTCAGCAAATCACAGTTTGGGTGTCAGAACAGTTTCTCTACTGAGAATGCTATTTACATGTTCACTCACCAAGTTTTTACAATCATTAAGTAATAAAATAGGGCCAGCTGGTACTTTCTTTGGCCTATCTAAGGCATTTGACTGTATGAATCTTAATATTCTCCTAGATAAATTGAAGTTTTATAGGATTTGTGGTATAGGTAACCAACTGATAGTTTTCACTCTGTATTTTATCCCTGCCATCTTCAAAATTTGAAAGAGAGTTTTCCAATCAACTTTGTCGAATGCTTTCTCTAAGTCTACAAATGTTATAAACGTAGGTTTGCCTTTCTTCAACCTCTCTTCTAAGGTAAGTTATAGTGTCAGTATTGCCTCGCGTGTTCCTACATTTCTCTGGAATCCAAACTGTTCTTCCCCAAGACTGGTTTCTACCAGTTTTTCCATTCTTCTATAAAGAATTCATGTCACTATTTTGCAACCATGACTTGTTAAACCCTTAGTTCAGTAATTTTGACGCCTGTAATCATCTGCTTTCTTTGGAATTGAAATATTACATTCTTCCTGAAGTCTGGCAGTCTTCTGCCTGTCTCACACATGTTACACACCAGATGCAAGAGTTCATAGCTGGATCCCCCAGGGCTATCAGTAGTGTATATATATTACTGACCATCTATCGATATATTCCACAATATGTTCACGGATCTACTGAAATTAGATTTTTATTGCGCAGACTGGTTGGACTGTAGAGACTCTGGTAAATATTGCACATCTAACGCATTGCAGCCCATAGGGGAAACTGCTTATTTTGACAATTTGCTGTGTTGTTTAAACCAGATTGTGTAAATGGGTTCGAAAGTGGTGGATGCATGTTTAATTTAGAATTGGAAGTCTGTAGGGTTTTGGTAGCCTTATGATGAGTAAAATCAAATGAGGATAGTAACCACCAGAAGAAAACCGAGCAATACAGTCGTCTGTTTTCAAAATGTATCCATAAGCAGATGATAAACTTCAGTTACTAAAGAAATTAAATCTATTTCGGATGAACTATAGGAAGAAACTGAAAAGAATTACCAGTGTAACAATAAGCAGATCAGCAGCTGGTGAGCTACTTCAGCTAATGCTTTGGTACTCTGACACCATCAACTTTTTGTAAGGGCAAGGAATTCATTGTGCCTTAAACTAATATAAACACAATTTCAACCGTAAATACATACATATTTCATTCTTTATCTATATGTAATGTTTCAAACTGTGTAAAATATAGCGTTACCATAGCATTTTAAGGAAATGTAGGATACAATGGTAAAAAATGTAGCTCGTTAGACAAAAATGCATGACATCATTGCTCAAAGCAAAAGTAATGTAAAGTTATAGTTTAAATGCTATTTATATGATGCGTGTTCTTTAAATAAGTACCATTTTGAAATAAAACAATTAGACTTTTCTTAGAGGATGTAGTTTTACATGAAATCCTGTACTATAATGTACTTTTCCAAATAATTCCCAACAGTATTAGGGCACTTATCATATTATACAACCAGCAATTTGTCACTTGTTTGTGGGTCATCAAGGATACATGCAGAACCATGGTAACCATATGGTGCAACAGCAAAGAGTGTACCTTATGGTTACTCTGGTTCAAAGTGTATCCTTAATGTTTATTTTCTGTATATAATCTGAATGAGTCACAATATATCACTGATAGCTGTTGATGTGTCTTATAATATGCCATCTAGTACGCATTTGCCTGTAGTTATTAACTGAAGACATAAAGTCTCTAAACGAGTCCATGAACATATTGTGGCACTTATTTGTAAAAGTCCATCTTGATCGCACAAACTTTTACATTTCACTATTACTGGTTTCGGCTAATGCCGTCTTCAGATGTGTTACAAATAAAATTTATTTGTAACACATCTGAAGACAGCAGTAGCCAAAATTGGTAACAGTGAAATGAAAATATTTGTGTGATCAAGATGGACCTTCAGAAATAAAATGTATCTGTTGCATGAAACAAGAAACGTAAAAGTTGTATTGTTTTTTGCTTTGTAAGTAACTTTTCGATTATCTTTATATATGATTTTCAGTACTTAACGACTCTGGATTGTGCATTTTTCGTCAGTAACATGTAGATGTTGTTCATTTTTGTCTATTTGGTATGATCCCTGGATAATGGATGAAAACCGAAACCGGTCGGAATAAAGATGCAGACTTCAATACAGTGAAGTTAACATGCATCTTCTAAAACATAAAGATTGAGTTTTGAAAATAACACACACCATTTATCTTAATACTTCCAACATTCGCCGTACGGAAATTGTCATCATCTTTATCAAGTCCCTCCTCCCTAGACTTACCAGTGTTTTTTTTTTTTTTCTTTTTTGGTCATCAGTGACATGAAATTGCTCTCCAATTTGTTCTTAAGACTATAGTCATCTCAGCAGTGGATGTTTGTTCACTCTCAAGTTGTTTTATCCCATTATAAAACACATACATCGATGAGTGTATGGGATATAAATAAACCTTACTCAGACTGTTTTCTGATAACACCTTTCAAAGTACCCAAAAAGTGAATTTTTAAAGTCTTGTACATTTCAGTTATGTCGAGTGCAGGGGACAGAGATAACCACCTGATTTTACTGTAATTAAGAAGCTGATTGTAACTGATTTTTACACATTCACAATAATGCTTGAATTCCTCAGTTTTTCTGTATACAGGTATATAGAAAAGCAGTTGTGCAGCTTGAGAAATGTACAGTTTAAATCTACACAAAAACTATCCAACCAGTCCTGAATGGCACTGTTAAGGATGTGAGCTTTTCAAACCCCGCCCCTGCCCAACTAAATTTTCATTAATCATATATAATAATAGTTTGTTGAATACATTTGTACCCTTTAGTCGATTTATGCTGCCAAAAATTTGTGTTCGCATTATCAGCTCCAAATTTCTTTCTGTTCCTTACCCTACTAAAGTATCTCAAACATATGGTAACATTGTAGACACCTGAAGATCAACCAGGAAATCACACACAACTGAATGTTACAGCGATATATATTTTGTCTTTTGTAAGTTCCTGGTAAGCTTTTGAGTGTGTTCTCCTGTGATCTTCCGACGTTATGCTGAGTAAACTTCACCTGCATTAAAACTGTTTTTTAACAATCTGTATGTGCCTTCATTTTGCATTAGCACATCACCCACAAAATCCTACACTGGTGATACGAGTAGGAGCACGAAAAATGACAAATCGGCTTGTAAATGCCAAATGTAATGAACGAGGATCAGCAAATATCACACCTAGCATCTTGCTGTGAGAATCTCAGCTTTGAGGAGTTATAGCTTTATTTCCATGATATGACCAATAGTCCTATGTCCTTGGTCAGAACCCTTACAGAATTGGTTTTACGAGAGCACTCAGCATATCTCAACAACTCGTTGTCAGACTTTTTGAACACAGATTCAGACCTAAGAGTGCTTCCGACAAATCATTTGCAGCTCAACAGTACGGTGGCTCCACTACATCTTACAGCATCAAACAATTCAGTTATCGAGGCATATGGCAGAAAGACCATGAAATTACCCATCGGCTTCAATAAAACAATTTGAGTGAAATTGTTTGGTAGTGGATGTCAGGGAACCCATTTTGTGGATGGCTCTTATTTTACACCATTTCAGATTGGTTGTGGACCTCAACAGTGGAACACTGCAAACAATTGTAGAGATGGCAACTGCAGAGATTTGAGTTATATTATGAATGAGTTTCCTGGCACTGCATCAGTGGCAGATGCAAAGAGCGGGGTTCAGCACAACACAATGCCCTTCATCTGCACCTCATCAGGTCCACTGGCGGCAGCCAAACCCTCAGAGCACACAACTGACAAGTTCACAGTGGCAAAGAACGACACAGAGAAGCGAATTTAGAAGAGAGTGATGAGGCCATCTGACAGCCAGTGGGCTTCTCCGTTACATGTGGTACAAAAACACAATGGCACACGGTGATTATGTGGCGACTACTGTGCGCTAAACTCCAGAACGATACACGACAGTCATCTGATACCACACATCCTGGATTTCAATGACATCATGATAACAACTAAAGGTTTTAGCGTCACTGACTGCACCCAGTCTTATTTGCAAATTCTTGTGGTACTGACTGACATTGAAAAGATGGCCATCACCACACCATTTGGATTATCTGAGTACCGCCTCATAGCATAGGGATTAAAGAACACTGCCCAAACTTGTTATCGCTTCATCCATCAAGTGTTCAGGAGCCTCGAATTCCAATTTTGTTTTGTGGATGACACTCTGGTTTTTTCAGAGTCCATTACTCAGTACAGGTCCACCTGCACCAGGTTTCACAGCATCTTTAGGAACAAGGAGTAGTAGACAACCAAGAGAAATGTGTATTTCGTAATAGCTGTGTCATGTTCGTAGGCATTGAAGTTTTGCCATCAGGCATCACACCCTTGTCAGAATGCATGATGGCTATTATAATATAATAAAAATGTTTAGGTATATGGAAATAATTAGATTAATTTTTTGACACTCAGACAAGTACAATAAGCTGGTCTATGCCTGTAAATGGGTTCATATTATTTCATATTAGTTCTGCATGGACGAAATAGTCTTTCTCTTGCTGTAGATTTATGCTTGCCAATTAATAATACTACGTCCGATCGGCGTATCCACCTACAAAATCTTGATGTAGTCCATGATATAGTAATCGGATCTTCGTGATAACTCTGAAATACACAGGTGGGCTTCTTCAATCCTTATATATTACAGTACTACTTCGAATAATAACTCAATTTTTCACCAACAAAATACGAATGAATTATTTTTTCTACACACATAAAAAATACAGACTTTTCACTTATTCTCATAACCAAAATGGCTACCGCCGATTATTCTCTAAAATAACGTGCGTCTACCTTCGTACATTAGCAGAGTGTGAGTCCTTCCTCTTACCGAGGCACAGGAAGAACATGTTACGTTTTCTTAACATATGAAAATCGAAATTACATGACGGTAGGCACAGGCTCTATGCTGGGCTACCACTTCACCTTTTCTCTTCGCTTTTAAAGAAAACGAAAACATAAAAGCAAGAAATACAAAAGGTACATCACACTATCCACAATGTATCTCTGTCTAAAACTTACTAACGTTTGCGAAGGTTTCTGGGGATACCAAACTATTCACCATTGGCACCTGCTCCATACCGCTGCATTGATAGCGCCACTGGCCGCACCCCTAAAAGGAGTGGCCAATTCAAATGAAACCTGTCAGGCTGTAGGCAGCCCCGTGTTTCATTTTCATTACACTCAGTAACTTAATCCACGGCACACTACGGTTTTATCATTTATCGCAATAAGAACATACGCAAAATTGAGAATAATTACCCATAGAAGTGAGTTATGATTACTGATGTTACCCCTTCGTCTCATTAGTTCTGGTGTGTATGTTGTACACAGAGGCTCACGTTAGTTGCTGAGACAGGTGAGACGAGCTCACAGGAACCTCTGGGACACCAGCTGGCCATAAGCCCTTTAGGCAGGGGAGAATGCTGGGCCTTCTTTCCGTTCACTGGCAGTAGAATCTGGCTCGGTCTTTGACCAGTTTAGTAACTCTGTGGGCCTGGAACGCCACGAGTTCGTTTGCCGCCATCTGATCTAAAGCGTTTACAATTATGAGACCCTAGGACAGATAACATCTCACTGTTGCGTAGGATGAGTAGAACTCCTCCTGTGTGCTCTCTTTGTGGTATGCTGCCGTCCTACCAGTGACTCAATCAGAACGTTGCTTACAGAAGATTTGGGAACGAAGGCGGAACCACCGTTTGTTGATCGGCGTTCACAAACGTTGGGAACTTCAACTTGCTATTGAATATTCTAGAATGGGAGCAGAATGGTGTAACAAGATTTCCTACTTGTAGAATCAGAGACGCAGCTGCAGACAGGCTTAAAAGGTTGTGCTTGGTGGGCCTGTGCCACGAAGGAGTAGAGACCACAAGTTTTCACAGATTCAGGTCGAGATCTTCTTATGAGTCAGATGTACATTCTGGTTAGAGGTTCCTTGTGACTCAGTAGTGCAGATGGGGAGCAGCATGCCAGAGTCCAACACCACCTGCAATTTCGTCTCACCTCGGCTTACCCATTTTATGTGAGTGTCGCAGAGATAAGGGAGTGAGTAACTCTTCCAAGATGATAGGTGCGTATTTTGCAGGATAAGTAATCCGCCACTTTCGAGGTGAACTCTTGGTCATGACTTTAGTGTTTCGGATTCTCATTCTATTTGTCTCCCTCACTAACCTACCGATACAATCATCACAGTTAATTCATCATCACACTTAAATTCACTTTGGACAGATCGTCACATTCATTACCAATTCAGTCATTATCTGTCCAGACCCATGCCACTCTTTTTCTTCCTATGACCTGCTGTAGATGTATTTCAGATTTTTGTATCTGCAATCATTTCCTCCAAGTAAAATTTTTGTCTAATTGCTTGTTCTTGCATATTATTCATGATCTCTGATCAATAAATTTATAATGGTTCCTGTCCCTTGTCTCATTCCAGTTGCCAATAATTCCCATTACTACTCATTGAATTTGTTTTGTTTGTCAGGCACATAGCTATGGTTCATAAGTTAGGGCCATCCTTCCCTCTGTTTCCTTGTACACACAGCATTACCATACATATGGACCATAGTGGAGTGATTTGCATTTTGAGAGGGGATACTTGATGCATATCAGTCACATGTGTTAGATTATAACCAATTCCAGAGGCACCTTGCATACATAACAGCAACCTTTGCCTTCGGTCCCACTAATAGGTAATCTCCTGATCGAGCCACTCAGATAAATTATATGTACTTTGTGACAGCTGTTTTCAAAATGGTTGAAGTGGGACTTAACATCTGAGGTCATCAGTCCCCTAGAGGTAGAACTACTCAAACCTAACTAACCTAAGGACACCACACACATCCATACCTGAGGCAGGATTCGAACCTGCAACCGTACCAGCAGCGCGGTTCTGGACTGAAGCGCCTAGAACCGCTCGCCCACAGCGGCCGGCACAGCTGTTTTAATTAAGGTGATGAATGTATAAAGAAATGGTGATTGTGAGCTTAATTTAAAATTCATATGTTAAGTCAAAACTTCATGGTATTATTTTACAAAAATGGGAAGTAATTAGGCTTTATTTAGAGTGCACATTTTGCAATTTTGTGTGTTCCTTGCAGCTCTGAGGTCTCTTGTACAAGTTGTTGCTATTTAGCATTGTTTTAATTGAAATTCCAGAGATTTTTTGTGTGTTCTGTGCGTCTGAATATGGAAGTTGGCAGCATTTATGCAGTTAAAATATTGATTTCTATGTGGTACACGATGGTAAGGCCACCAGTAAGATGACTGGAGTGCTGCAATTCAAGAGTCAATCTTCATCAGGAAAAATGATGATCACAGTTTTTAGGGACACGCAAGGCCAATTCTCAAACATTACCTGGCTACCTGAAAATGGTTCAAAAATAGACAACTGACGTACAGTGACATTCTTAAAAGAGAGAGAGAGAGAGAGAGAGAGAGAGAGAGAGAGAGAGAGAGAGAGAGAGAGAGAGAGAGAGACGATGAACTAAACTGAAAAAACTATTGTGCAGATACTTTATTACTTACTCTTATAATTATGGCAAAAGTATTATTACACTTCAATTACGGCAGCTCTTTAGTAACACCAGGTGTATTAATCAACAAGATTACAATGACCAATCTTGTGCCCAAAATACAAACTCAGTTAAAACATAAATCCTTATTTCCTTATCGTGTGCCTTCTCTTGGTGCCTACTGATTGCATAAACTTGCAACTGTGCTGTACAATGATTCGTGATGAACTTCTAGTGGGAATATTGTAATTATATGTTTTGCATAATCTATAAAACCTGTGTAATAATAATACTTTGAAAAGATTCCTCAAAATCAATTACCTGCAATATTATATAAACTTAGCTGTTTGTATGTGGCAGTAATGTAATATAAAAAGGAGGTGTGTAAAAATGAGTAAATACATTAAAAGCTAGGAAGAAGGGTTATGGTTGTATGCCCCTTCTTTGTGGAGATGGCCAGATATATAGCACAAATTCAGACTGTAAAAGGATGGAGCACAGAATTGGCCATTATATTTTCGAAGGAACCATTCCAACGTTCTCTAAGAGTCCTTTAGGGAACTGCATAAAACCTCAAACTTGGCCAGATAGGGATTTGGAGCTCAACTTCAGTGCCTCAAATACTGTAATGTGTCACTCAGTGCAAGAATGTGCAATTTTATTGACATCAAGGTGATCAGAGATAGAAGCTCTACAAATATAAAACAAAATCAGAACATTCCTTTACTTTTTGCATGACAGAGGCAAATTATATACTTGGATAACATTCAGTGGCATCTTATTATAAAGGTGAAAGAAAATATTTTGTGTTAGCAAAAAACATGCTTTCATGTTTGAGGATTTGTATGAAACTAGAATTTTATCACTGGCACAAGGTGACTTCTAACCTTAGCATAAAATGCTCGGCTGCTGATACACATCATAAGCCCACCTGATGATTCGAGTATTTAATCACGCAGGAGGTATGCCTTACGGATGACTGATGTGAAATACTATGTCGACTGTGCTGAGCTACATGCTTTCAGGAAATATGCACTACAAAGAGAGAGAGTCTCTTGTGAATATCATGTCATTGCAAATAAGATGCACACAAAACTGTCAAACAGCCTCCTCACCTTCCAGAAACGTGAGAAAGTATTAAACGTGTATATCACAAAATTAAATGTGGAGTAATGCTATTTAGTATGTTCTGCTTTTTATGTGCAATTGCATCTAACATACATGATCAAATTATTCAGTTCTAAAACACTCTAGTTATTAAGTGGCAGTGATGCAACAAGTGAAACAAAGTAGGTAAGTAATGAATTTAAACCAAAATATCACCATTACTCAATGGAATGCTTGCATTTGTATATTCCAAAGTCTTCGAGAAGTTGTGTGTTTCTCAGATTGTACACATGACAGCAATTTCTTACAGAACAAGAGGATATATACTACACTGTCACCACGGGAGATCTCTCACACAGTTAATAATCTATAACACATTTATTTCTTCTTTTTTTGCTTCAATGCAGACTGCTGTTCGCCACCTTCTCCTTCTGGCCTCGGTTTCTGCCACGCAAGAGGTTTCCGCCGGTACATGGGCCAAGGAGGAATTGTAATAAGGGCTGCCAGTACGAACCCTGCACCTAGGATATACACTGTTTGTGAGAACTGCTGGATGATGTAGCCCCACACAAGACCTACAGCTCCAAAAAGTGTCACAATGATACGGGACAGGCGCTCTGCTCTGCGCTGTCCATCATAATCCATATGCAGTGGAATTTGATCCAGAAGATACATTATTGAGCCCTGAAAATTTTGAACTCAAATCAATATATAGCATATTTAAGTCACAGTTTCAATTACAAAATAAAAGAAATTAATTTTATTTCACATACCGAAATAGAAAGACCACTGCAACAGCTGGAAAAGATTTTATCAAACTGGAAGCAGAACATATAATAAATCGTCACATTACATACATAATAACAATGCATCACAGTACTATGAGAAATGTGACAAAAAATGCATATTGCCAAGTACAAGTACCACAGCAATCTAAAAATGTTGTTGGAAATTATAAAAGCAAATATTACAATACCAGAGAAGGAAAATTGCTACTCACCATATAGCAGAGATGCTGAGTCGCGATAGGCACAATAAAAAGATTCACACACTCGTAGCTTTTGGCTACTAAGCCTTTGTCAGCAGTAGACACAAATACACACATGCATACACACACTCACGCAAAAGCAACTTGCACACACGTCTGCAGTCTCAGAGCTGAAACTACACTGCGAGCAGCAGCACCAGTGCATGATGGGAGTGGCGAATGGGTGGGGGTAGGAGGAGGCTGGGGTGGGGTGGGGAGGGAAGGGATAGTACGGTGGGAGTGGTGAACAGTGAAGTGTTGCAGTTTAGACAGAGGGCAGGAGAGAAGGTGCGGAGGGTGGAGGGGGTAAGTAGCGGAAAGGAAGAAATAAAAATCAAAAGAAATTAAAAGACTGGGTGTGGCGGTGAAATGACGCCTGTGTAGTGCTGCAATGGGAACAGGGAGGGGGCTCGATGGGTGAGGACAGTAACTAAAGAAGGTTGAGGACAGGAGGGTTACAGGAACATAGGATGTATTGCAGGGAAAGTTCCCACTTGCACAATTCAGAGAAGCTGGTGTTGGTGGGTAGGATCCATGTGGCACAGGCTGTGAAGCAGTCATTGAGATGAGGGGTATCATGTTTGGCAGCGTGTTCAGCAACAGAGTGGTCCACTTGTTTTTTGGCCACAGTTTGTCGGTGGCCGTTCATGCGGACAGACAACTTGTTGGTTGTTATGCCTACATAGAATGGAGCACAGTGGTTGCAGCTTAGCTTGTAAATCACATGACTGGTTTCACAGGTAGCCCTGCCTTTGATGGGAAAGGTAATGTTAGTGACCGGAATGGAGTAGGTGGTGGTAGGAGGATGTATGAGACAGGTCTTGCATCTTGCATTCATGGGCCATCTAGAGGAATGCTTCCTAAAAACCCAGAATCATAAACCCCTTACCTGGTTCAGATTCATTGATGACATCTTTGCTATCTGGATTGAAGGTGAGGACACCTTATTCACATTCCTCCAGAACCTCAACAAATTCTCCCCCATTTGCTTCACCTGGTCCTACTCAAACCAACAAGCCACCTTCCTAGATGTTGACCTCCACCTCAGAGATGGCACATCAGTACCTCCGTCCATATCAAACCTACTCACGACCAGCAATACCTACACTTCGACAGCTGCCACCCATTCCATACCAAGAAATCCCTTCCGTACAGCCTAGCCACCCATGGTCGCCGCATCTACAGTGACGAGCAGTCCTTCTCTAAATATACCGAGGGTCTCACTGAAGCCTTCACTGACCAAAATTATCCTCCCATCCTTGTACAAAAACAAATCTCCCATACCTTATCTTTCCAGTCTCCCACCACCTCCTAAGTCCCAAAGTCCGGCCACAGAGGAGCATTCCCCTCGATAACTCAGTACCATCCGGGACTGGAGTAACTGAATTACATACTCCGTCAGGGTTTCGATTACCTCACATCGTGCCCTGAAATGAGAAATGTCCTACCTACTATCCTTCCCACGCCTCCTACCATGGTATTCTGCCATCCACTGAACCTACACAATATACTCGTCCATCCTTACACAACCCCTGCTCCCAATCCCTTACCTCATGGCTCATACCCCTGTTATAGACCTAGATGCAAGAGCTGTCCCATACATCCTCCTACCATCACCTACTCCAGTCTGGTCACTAACATCACCTATCCCATCAAAGGCAGGGCTACCTGTGAAACCAGCTACGCTGCAACCACTGTGCTGCATTCTATGTAGGCATGACAACCAACAAGTTGTCTGTCCGCATGAACGGCCACCGACAAACTGTGGCCAAAAAACAAGTGGACCACCCTGTTGCTGAACACACTGCCAAACATGATACCCCTCATCTCAATGACTGCTTCACAGCCTGTGCCACATGGATCCTACCCACCAACACCAGCTTCTCTGAATTGTGCAAGTGGGAACTTTCCCTGCAATACATCCTATGTTCCTGTAACCCTCCTGGCCTCAACCTTCTTTAGTCACTGTCCTCACCCATCGAGCCCCCTCCCTGTTCCCATTGCAGCACTACACAGGCGTCATTTCACCGCCACACCCAGTCTTTTAATTTCTTTTGATTTTTATTTCTCTCCTTTCCGCTACTTACCCCTCCCCCCTCTGCACCTTCTCTCCTGCCCTCCGTCTAAACTGCAACACTTCATTGTCCACCACGCCCAACCATACTATCCCTCCCCCTCCCTGCCCCAGCCTCCTCCTTACCCCCAATCAGTCGCCACCCCCATCATGCACTGGTGCTACTGCTCGCAGTGTAGTTTCAGCTCCCTGAGACTGCATACATAAGTGCAAGATGAGTTTGCATGAGTGTGTGTGTGTGCATGTTTATATGTGTGTCTACTGCTGACTAAGGCTTAATGGCCGAAAGCTATGAGCGTGTGAATCTTTTTACTGTGCCTATTGCGACTCAGCATCTCTGCTATATGGTGAGTAGCAACTCTCCTTCTCTGGTATTGCTACATTCCATCCTGGATTTTCCATAGTTTGATTAAAAGCAAATATTACATGCACTCCATTTATTTTTGTTTGTTGATGTTATGTTTAACAGAAAAAATACTGTGCATGCGTGATTGATCACTTACGATTGTTAACAACAATAGCAATGACACAACAACACGTTTTCTCGTATTCAAAAATTAGGTTAATGATGGAAGGAGTAAAGTAACAACTCACTCTACAGTTGGGTTGGTTGGTTGGTTGGTTGGTTGACTGGGGGTTAAGGGATTAAACAGCAAAGTCATCAGTCCTTCGATCCAGGAGTACTATGTAGCTGGGGCATTGAGTTCACACACCTGACCTGCATTGTCAGTTGGAACTATGTAGCCTTGCATGTGTACGTGTATGTACATTTACACCACATTTGTGATGAAGAATTCGCCCAAAAGATAGAAACATTTTCAGCCTTGTTTATGTGCCTAATGACGACTGAGGTGCCTATCAATGATCCAGTGTGCACAAATTGTATGCTGAGTTGCTAACTTTTACTCATTCCACTGATGACTTTAATACCATATCAAAATTAGGCCAGGGTTCTTATTTCAGCCACTGGAAACCAGAAGCTCTTCTTCTATGACAAATGAACATTAATAGCTCTGAACTGGAAGGAATACAAGACTTTTGACCAAATTTGCTTTGAATCAATTTGTAACCATTCACAACAATCTATGAATACTGTGCAGCACTACTGTAGTAGTCACACTGATGTGTGCTGGTTTACAGTTGAGGCCACTCCAAGCCAAGTGTTCTAATTTTGGAAAAGTTCCTGATTGTCAAATCAGACTTTGATGAAATTTTGCGTTCCTGATGAACTCTGATAAAGCTTTTCTTTCGTAGCTTTCAATGATGTACCCTGAGTTTTCATTGACTTTTAAGACATAATTTCTATAGCAATATTTTCTTGAAAGAACCAAAACTAGGCTATCTTGTAAACTCTTTGTTCTGTCTTCAGCAGAATTTTAAAAAATTACAATCAATTTTCATGTAGATAATTTGAAGAAAATTTGATTGCAAAGGTACGTGGTTGAAAAAAGGTGAAGTTTAGCTTTTACATCTCTGGAAATAGAAGGTGCAGTCAAGTGGATACCTTACAACTGCCACGATGGGACTGTGGAATAGTTTCATTCAAAAACAATCACCACACGCATTATGACATTTATCCCACTGGGAGACAAGACAATCAATTCCTGTTTTGTAGAATGTGGTTGGCCGCTGACAAATCCAAAACCACACCTACTCTTGCACTTCCTCATCTGATTAAAACCGACATCCACAAATACTTTTCACCAAGCCGCCAAGTATGTGAAAACTCACATGGTGAATGATCCGGGCTGTACAGATGATGTTGCACTATTTCCCAACCAAATCGCCAAAGTGTAGCCTTCATCTACATCTACATGGATACTCTGCAAATCACATTTAAGTGCCTGGCAGAGGGTTCATCCAACCACCTTCACAATTCTCTATTATTCCAATCTCGTATAGCGCGTGGAAAGAATGAACACCTATATATTTCAGCACGAGCTGATTTCCCTTATTTTATTGTGGTGATCGTTCCTCCCTATGTAGTCTGGTATCAACAAAATATTTTTGCATTTGGAGTAGAAAGTTGGTGATTGGAATTTCGTGAGAGATTCCGTCGCAAAAAAAAAAGCATTTCTTTTAATGATGTCCAGCCCAAATCCTGTATCATTTCTGTGACACTCTCTCCCATATTTCATGATAATACAAAACGTGCTGCCTTTCTTTGAACTTTTCGATGCACTCCGTCAGTCCTATCTGGTAAGGATCCCACACTGCACAGCAGTAGTCTAAAAGAGGATGGACAAGCGTAGTGTAGGCAGTCTCCTTAGTATGTCTGTTACATTTTCTGAGTGTCCTGCCAATAAAATGCAGTCTTTGGTTAGCCTTCCCCACAACATTTTCTATGTGTTCCTTCCAATTTAAGTTGTTTATAGTTGTAATACTTAGGTATTTAGTTGAATTTACAGCTTTTAGATTAGACTGATTGATCGTGTAACAGAAATATAACGAGTTTCTTTTAGCTCTCATGTGGATGACCTCACACTTTTCATTATTTAGGGTCAACTGCCACTTTTCACACCATTCAGATATCTTTTCTAAATTGTTTTGCAGTTTGTTTTGATCTTCTTATGTCTTTATTAGTTGATAAATGACAGCGTCATCTGCAAACAACCGAAGACGGCTGCTCAAATTGTCTACCAAATCGTTTATATAGATAAGGAACAGCAAAGGGCTTATAACACTACCTTGGGGAATGCCACAAATCACTTCTGTTTTACTCGATGACTTTCCATCAATTACTACGAACTGTGACCTCGCCGACAGGAAATCACAAATCCAGTCACATAACTGAGACGATATACCATTAGCACGCAATTTCACTATGTGGTACTGTGTGAAAAGCCTTCCAGAAATCCAGAAATACAGAATCGATCTCAAATCCCTTGTCAATAGCACTCAACACTTCATGTGAATAAAGAGCTAGTTGTGTTTCACAGGAACAATGTTTCCTAAACCCATGTTGACTGTGTGTCAATAGACTGTTTTCTTCAAGGTAATTCATAATGTCGAGCACAATATATGTTCCAAAATCCTGCTGCATATCAACGTTAACGATATGGGCCTATAATTTAGTATATTATTCCTACTACCTTTCTTGAATATTGGTGTGACCTGTGCAACTTTCCAGTCTTTGGGTATGGATCTTTTGTCGAGCGAACGGCTGTATATGATTGTTAGGTATGCAGCTAATGCAAATGCATACTCCGAAAGGAACCTAATTGGTATACAGTCTGGACCAGAAGATTTGCTTTTATTAAGTGATTTAATCATAGCTAACACTTGGTTTAAGAATCATGATAGAAGGTTGTATACATGGAAGAACCCTGGAGATACTAAAAGGTATCAGATTGATTATATAATGGTAAGACAGAGATTTAGGAACCAGGTTTTAAATTGTAAGACATTTCCAGGGGCAGATGTGGACTCTGACCACAATCTATTGGTTATGACCTGTAGATTAAAACTGACGAAAGCGCAAAAAGGTGGGAATTTAAGGAGATGGGACCTGGATAAACTGAAAGAACCAGAGGTTGTACAGAGTTTCAGGGAGAGCATAAGGGAACAATTGACAGGAATGGGGGAAAGAAATACAGTAGAAGAAGAATGGGTAGCTTTGAGGGATGAAGTAGTGAAGGCAGCAGAGTATCAAGTAGGTAAAAAGACGAGGGCTAGTAGAAATCCTTGGGTAACAGAAGAAATATTGAATTTAATTGATGAAAGGAGAAAATATAAAAATGCAGTAAATGAAGCAGGCAAAAAGGAATACAAACGTCTCAAAAATGAGATCGACAGGAAGTGCAAAATGGCTAAGCAGGGATGGCTAGAGGACAAATGTAAGGATGTAGAGGCTTATCTTACTAGGGGTAAGATAGATACTGCCTACAGGAAAATTAAAGAGACCTTTGGAGATAAGAGAACCACTTGTATGAACATCAAGAGCTCAGATGGAAACCCAGTTCTGAGCAAAGAAGGGAAAGCAGAAAGGTGGAAGGAGTATATAGAGGGTCTATACAAGGGCGATGTACTTGAGGACAATATTATGGAAATGGAAGAGGATGTAGATGAAGATGAAATGGGAGATACGATACTGCGTGAAGAGTTTGACAGAGCACTGAAAGACCTGAGTCGAAACAAGGCCCCCGGAGTAGACAACATTCCATTGGAACTACTGACGGCCTTGGGAGAGCCAGTCCTGACAAAACTCTACCATCTGGTGAGCAAGATGTATGAAACAGGCGAAATACCCTCAGACTTCAAGAAGAATATAATAATTCCAATCCCAAAGAAAGCAGGTGTTGACAGATGTGAAAATTACCGAACAATCAGTTTAATAAGCCACAGCTGCAAAATACTAACACGAATTCTTTACAGACGAATGGAAAAACTAGTAGAAGCCGACCTCGGGGAAGATCAGTTTGGATTCCGTAGAAATACTGGGACACGTGAGGCAATACTGACCTTACGACTTATCTTAGAAGAAAGATTAAGGAAAGGCAAACCTACGTTTCTAGCATTTGTAGACTTAGAGAAAGCTTTTGACAATGTTGACTGGAATACTCTCTTTCAAATTCTAAAGGTGGCAGGGGTAAAATACAGGGAGCGAAAGGCTATTTACAATTTGTACAGAAACCAGATGGCAGTTATAAGAGTCGAGGGACATGAAAGGGAAGCAGTGGTTGGGAAGGGAGTAAGACAGGGTTGTAGCCTCTCCCCGATGTTATTCAATCTGTATATTGAGCAAGCAGTAAAGGAAACAAAAGAAAAATTCGGAGTAGGTATTAAAATCCATGGAGAAGAAATAAAAACTTTGAGGTTCGCCGATGACATTGTAATTCTGTCAGAGACAGCAAAGGACTTGGAAGAGCAGTTGAATGGAATGGATGGTGTCTTGAAGGGAGGATATAAGATGAACATCAACAAAAGCAAAACGAGGATAATGGAATGTAGTCGAATTAAGTCGGGTGATGTTGAGGGTATTAGATTAGGAAATGAGACACTTAAAGTAGTAAAGGAGTTTTGCTATTTGGGGAGCAAAATAACTGATGATGGTCGCAGTAGAGAGGATATAAAATGTAGACTGGCAATGGCAAGGAAAGCGTTTCTGAAGAAGAAAAATTTGTTAACATCGAGTATAGACTTAAGTGTCAGGAAGTCTTTTCTGAAAGTATTTGTATGGAGTGTAGCCATGTATGGAAGTGAAACATGGACGATAAATAGTTTGGACAAGAAGAGAATAGAAGCTTTCGAAATGTGGTGCTACAGAAGAATGCTGAAGATTAGATGGGTAGATCACATAACTAATGAGGAGGTACTGAACAGGATTGGGGAGAAGAGGAGTTTGTGGCACAACTTGACCAGAAGAAGGGATCGGTTGGTAGGACATGTTCTGAGGCATCAAGGGATCACCAATTTAGTATTGGAGGGCAGCGTGGAGGGTAAAAATCGTAGGGGGAGACCAAGAGATGCGTACGTTAAGCAGATTCAGAAGGATGTAGGTTGCAGTAGGTACTGGGAGATGAAGAAGCTTGCACAGGATAGAGTAGCATGGAGAGCTGCATCAAACCAGTCTCAGGACTGAAGACCACAACAACAAGTGATTTAAGTTGCTTCATTACTCCGAGGATATTTACTTCTACATTACTCATGTTGGCAGCTGTTCTTGATTCGATTTCTGGAATATTTACTTCATCTTCTTTTGTGAAGGCATTTCGGAAGGCTGTGTTTAGTAACTCAGCTTTGGCACCACTATCTTCGATAGTAACTCCACTGCTATCGCGCAGAGAAGGCATTGATTGTTTCTTGCCGTTAACATATTTCTTTTTGGATTTTCTGCCAGGTTTCAAGACAAAGTTTCGTTGCGGAAACTGTTATAAGCATCTTGCACTGAAGTCCGCACTAAATTCGAGCTTCTGTAAAAGATCGCCCATCTTGGAGCTTTTGTGGATGTTTAAATTTGGCATATTCATTTCATTGTTTCTGCAACAGTGTTCTAACCTGTTTTGTGTGCCAAGGAGGATCAGCTCCGTTGTTTGTTAATTTATTTGGTATAAGTCTCTCAATTGCTGCTGATACTATTTCTTTGAATTTAAGCCACATCTGGTCCACAATTATATTATTAATTTGGGATGAGTGGAGATTGTCTCTCAGGAAGGTGTCAAGTGAATTTTTATCTGCTTTTTTGAATAGGTATATTTTTCGCTTATTTTTCGAGGATTTGGGGATTACAATATTCAACCTTGCTACGACAACCCTGTGTTCACTAATCCCTGAATAGGTTTTGATGCTCGTTATTAACTCAGGATTATTTGTTGCTAAGAGGTCAAGTGTATTTTCACAACTGTTTCCTATTCGCGTGGGCTCATGAAATAACTGCTCAAAATAATTGCGTTTAGCACAATTTCACATGATACTTTATGCGTACCTCTGAACTTAAACATGTATTTTCGCCAACATATCGAGGATAAATTAAAGTCACCACCAACTAGTATCGTATGCATCGGGTACGTGTTTGAAATCAAATTCTAGTTTTCCTTGAACCTTTCAGTAACTGTATCATCTGAATTGGAAGGTTGGTAAATGGATCCAATTATTATTTTATTCCAGTTGCCAACAATGACCTCTGCCCATACCAACTCACAGGAAGTATCTACTTCAATTTCGCGACAAGTTAAACTACTTCTGACAGCAACAAACACACTACCGCCAACCGTGTTTAGCCTATCCTTTCAGAACACCATTAGGTTCTTCGCAAAAATTTCGGCTGAGCTTATATCTGATTTAGCCAGCTTTCAGTGCCTGTAACGATTTGAGCATCAGTGCTTTCTATTAGCACTTGGAGCTCTGGTACTTTCTCAACACAGTTACGACAATTTACAACTGTTATACCAATGGTTCCTGTATCGACGTTCTTCCTGTGTTCACATTAGGCACATTGTGCTACCACCTACTGCCAGGCACTCAGCAACCTCAGTTATCATTAGACATCGCGAGAGAGCAGAATGGGGCGCTCCGTGGAACTCACGGATTTTGAATGTGGTCAGGTGATTGGGTGTCACTTGTGTCATACGTCTGTATGCGAGATTTCCACACTCCTAAACATCCCTAGGTCCACTGTTTCCAATGTGATAGTGAAGTGGAAATGTGAAGGAACATGTGCATCACAAAGCGTACAGGCCGACCTCATCTGTTGATTGACAGAGACAGCCGACAGTTGAAGAGGGTCATAATATGTAATAGGCAGACATCTATCCAGATCAATCACACAGGAATTCCAAACTGCATCAGGATCCACTGCAAGTACTATGACAGTTAGCCAGGAGGTGAGAAAACTTGGATTTCATGGTCAAGCGGCTGCTCGTAAGCCATCCATCAAGCCAGTAAATGCCAAACGACGCCCTGCTTACTGTAAGGACCATAACCATTGGATGACTGAACAGTAGATAAACATTGCATGGAGTGACGAATCACGGTACACAATGTGGCGATCCGATGGCAGGGTGTGGGTATGATGAATGCCCAGTGAACGGCATCTGCCAGCGTGTGTAGTCCCAACAGTAAAATTCGAAGGCGGTGGTGTTATGGTGTGGTCGTGTTTTTCATGGAGGGTGCTTGCACCCCTTATTTTGTGTGGCACTATCACAGCACTGGCCTACATTGATGTTTTGAGCACCTTCTTGCTTCCCACTGTTGAAGAGCAATTCAGGAATGATGATTGCATCTTTCAACACAATCAAGCACCTGTTCATAATGCACGGCCTGTGGCAGAGTGGTTAAGCAACAATAACATCCCCCCTGACCTGGGGTTCTGGGTGACTTTTCCGAACTTTACCTCTTTTCCTAAACCTGTCCAGTCCTTTTTCTTCAGCGCTCTTCCTTTCCCTTCAACCTTCCTACCATAAGGAGGAGCCGTTAACTCTGAAAGCTTGCATACGTAAAATCTGTTCTGTGTGTTTTTATGTGTGTTTTCTCCTGTCATCGCTCGGTGAGCAGATTTCGTATAAACCCAAGGACACTGAATTTAGATCTCTGAATAACATTTTAAAACATCTAAATAAGAGGTCTCATACAAGGAAGACTTCATGTAAGCATGTTCATGTTCAAATGATTGCTTTGGGTAACTATATTATTTGCATTCCAGAAAGGTTGCTTAAAACTCTTCTACAAACTGCACAATGCCAATTAAAATCATTCTGATTCAGTA
The DNA here is from genome assembly GCF_023898315.1 of Schistocerca nitens. Taxonomy (NCBI): domain Eukaryota; kingdom Metazoa; phylum Arthropoda; class Insecta; order Orthoptera; family Acrididae; genus Schistocerca; species Schistocerca nitens. Next base: position 22,001,016 of record NC_064622.1, read on the forward strand.
TCATTTGTTCAGGTAACTTTCATTATTTACGTGTCCTACCAGGTTAATACTATAGGATTAACAAACACGTCCCTATGTGAATGACATTTATAATAGACTCTCTCGTGATAGTTTAAGTACTTCTTCATGAGTCTGCCCATATTTCTGTGACACTATCCCATGGATTAAACAAACCTGTGACCACTCGTGCTGCCCTTCTCTGTAAACATTCAATATCCCCCGTTAGCCCTATCTGGTAAGGGACCCACAGACTTGAGCAACTTTCTAGAACCAGGTGCATGAGAGATTTGAAAGAAATCTCTTTTGTAGGCTGATTGTGCTTCCCCAGTATTCTACCAATAAACAAAGGTCTACCACCTGCTATACCCACCTATGTGATCATTCCATTTTATATTCTGCAAAGTGTTACATGCACGTATTTGTACGAGTTGGCCCTTCCAACAGTGACTCACTGATATTATAGTCATCGGATACTGCATTGTTTCTCATTCTGCAAAGCACACAATTTAAAATTTCTGAACATTTAGAGCAAGTTGCCAATCTCTGCACCATGTTGAAATATTATCAAGATCTGACTGAATATTTATGCAGTTTCTCTTAGATAGCACTTCATTATAAATAATTGCATCATCTGCAAAAAGCCTGATTTTACTATTTATACTGTCTGCAAGGTCATTAATATACAACATGAACAGCGAGTGTCCCAACACACTTCCCTGGGGCACACCCAAAGTTACTTTTACATCTGATGATGACTCTTCATCCAAGGTAACATGCCCTCCCTCCAAAAATGTCCTCAATCCAACACAAATTTCACCTGATACCCTGTATGATCATACTTTTGACAATAAGAGTAGGTGCAGTACTGAGTCAAATGCTTTTTGGAAATGAAGAAACACTGCATCTACCTGATTGCCTTGATCCAAAGGTTTCATTATGTCATGTGAGAAAAGTGAGGGTCAGGCTTCACATGATCGACATTTTCGAAATCCATACTAGTTGACACTGAGGAGGTCATTCTGTTCAAGATATCTCATTATGTTTTAGCTCAGAATACATTGTAAGATTCTACAACAAATCAATGTCAAAGATAACGGCTGTAGTTTTGCAGATCACTTCTCCCACCCTTGTAGTAGATGGGTGTGACCTCTGCCTTTTTCCAAGAACTGGGCATGGTTTTTTTAATTAAGGGATCTACGATAGATTGTAGTTAGAAGAAGAGCTAACTCAGCCACCAATTCTGTATAGAATGTCACAGGGATTCCATCGGGGCCTGGGGCTTAGTTCAGTTTTAATTATTTCAGCTGTTTCTCAACACCACTGACACTAATATCTATTTCATTCCTCTTTGCAGTGGTATGAGGATTACATGGGGACAATTCTCCTGGGTTTTCGTTTGTAAAGGAACATTTGAAAATAGAGTTAAGCATTTCAGCTTTTGTTTTTCTACCTTCAATTTCAGTTCCTGTCTCATTCACTAGGAACTGAACACTAACTTTGGTGCCACTAACAGCCTTTACATATGACCATAATATCTTTGGATTTTTTTGAAAAATCATTTGACAATATTCTGCTACAGTAGTCACTGAAGGCATCATGTATTGCTATTTTGACAGGCAAATGCATTTAATTCAGCATCTCTCTATCTACAGGCCTACGCTTTGTTTTACACCTATTATGCAGTAATCTCTGTTTCTTTACAGTGATTGTATACCACAGAGGTCCCCTATCATTATTAACTGTTCTACCGGGTACATATCTATCCAGTGCATGGTCAACTATTCTTTTAAACCTGAGCCAGAGTTCCTCCACACGCTCCTGCCTTATGCTGAAAGTTTCAGGTTCCTCAATGAGATACAATACTACTGATTTTTCATCTAGCTTACTGAACATATTTATCTTTCTCCTTGTTTTAACTGTCCTTTGCACTTTGATAATCATTGTTGCCATAACTGTGTCGTGATCACTGGTACCAGTTTCAATGTGGATGCCCTCAAAGATGTCAGGTCTATTTGTTGCCATTAGATCCAATATACAGCCATTATGAGTGGGGTTCCTAACTACCTGTCCCAAGCAGTTTTCAGAGAAGGCGTTTAATAAAATTTCACAGAATGTCTTAAAATCACGCCCACCACTAACAAAACTGTTACTTTCCCAATTAATTGCTGGATGATTAAAGTCTCCACCAATGATTACAGCATGATTGGGGGACTTACACTCAACTTCAGGTTTCCTCTGAAGTTTTCGGTGATATCAGGAGATGAGCCTGGTGGGCGACAGAAGGATCCAATAATACACCACCTCCCCTTCCCATTTGCCTATCGCCCTGGTTCATGACTGATCCTATGGATTTCCATCTACTATGCTTTTAATTGCTACTACATCATAGGGCCTGACCATCTCAACCTGACAGATTTCACTTTCTTCTATTAGGTGGCACCACTTCAAATTTCAGTAAGCCTAATACCTCAGTTTGATTTTTGAAAGAAAGTATTGATTTTTATATCCGGTTACTAAAATCTATTAGCTCTTTCAAGTAAGATAAATTTTCTTAATTTTGTATCTTAAGAACCCATCCTTTATCCAACTTGAAATTCAAACCACAGAAACATAAAGTGAAAATTGTACTTTTTGTTCACTGTGTTGGTACATACAATAAACAAATATAATAAATATTTACACTCTGCCACACATTTCACAGTGGTTCTTAGAGTATGGATATACAGACACCATGGGGTCCAAACCTTTCACTGATTTGATAAGGATTGACTCGGTTAGATAATCGCAGTGTCTCGCACTGTTTTGTTATTTCACATTCACTGTTTTTTGCAATTATTGGAATGCTGGAGCATATAATAAATACATAGATGTGGTCGGTAAAGAAGAATTAAACACAAAATATTCCTACAAATGTGAATCATTTTGCCACAAGGAAGAGTAGTCACAAATAAGGAACAGGAATAATGAAACTGTCGTTTATCTGGTAATAAATGCGCAACCAATCGCTTTTTTTTTTGTGATTTATTCAACCAAGAATATGTTTTTGAGCCATTGCAGGCTCATCTTCAGATGGAGATGTTACAAGAACGTTATGTTGTGGACCAAGTGTAGCTAGATGCAGTGCTGGTGAGTGCACTGCCTTGTGGTATTCACATCTGATTGCTTCTTATAACGTGCTATATGTACACAAATAAAGAAAGTAAGAGGCTACCAGCACACTTGGTTTTACACTAAAAACCAAGTGTAGCTGCATACTGTGTTTATTTGTGTGCATAGCTTAATAATGCACATTGTAAGAAGTAATCTGATGTGGATACCACAAGGCAGTGAGCTCACCGGCACTGCATCTACCAACACTTGGTCCACAACATAATTTTCTTTTAACACCTCCATCTGAAGATGAACCTGTAGTGGCTCGAAAACATGCTCATGGTTGAATAAATCGTAAAAAAACGACTGGCTGCATACTTATTACATAATAAACGCCAATTTAAATCACAGTCGCAGTTCGTCATCCACAATGGATATACTGAACATAATGAAACGGTCAGAAATTGCGTGAAACAGCACACAGCAAGAAATTATTAAATCATAGTAGGGGGTGATTTTACAATATGATTAACAAATAATTATCAAGTAAGAAACTACCCGTAGGAGCACATGACAAATTGAGATGTTTAAAAAATGAGTTTCCTGTGATACCACAGAAAATCTCCACGTTTGTTGAGACCATACGGCATCGCCGATCTGTTCGTGGGTATCATTTAATATTATTTTGCCACTCATGATTATGCTTTTTTTGGTAAAACTAATTTTACACCCAGTTTATAACGTTCAGTATCATACTTCTATCATTTTTATTCACATTCACAACTTACCGTCAAACTAACACGTCTTCACTGTTTACAAAACGGGTATACGTCATAGTCCTTTGCATTCCGCAAAGAGATCAGAAAACAATGTGGAGTGGTGGTATATCTGCAACATCTATGCTCCGTCTACCAAAAGTAATGGGACAGACGTTGACGATTATTTAATGATAAATGCACTTTATCGCTACAATTTACTGAACAATCCATTAACTGTAGCTTACAGCAAAGTGACATTATTAAATAATTCCTCTTCATACATTTGCCCCGTGTATTGATTCCATATCCATACTATATAAGTCAATAGTAAACACTACACAGAGAAGCGTCTGCTGCACGGCTCGGCTTGAATTCAATTGATTCACGTGATAAAAAATCATGTCGACGTAACATTCCGAAACGGTAGAACCCTAGTATTGTGGATGCACAGAGACTCGTTTACCCGTTTTCCTGTTTCGCATAAGGAATTAAGCTAACAAACAGTGCAATCATGGGAAAATCACCAAGGGTTCTTTCCATACAAAGTCATGTCGTATCGGGATACGTAGGAAACAAGAGTGCTACATTTCCCTTGCAGGTAAATGAGGAGCAACAAATTTCACAATGACGATTGACTGTTACAAAATCAGGAAAAAACTGTACATGTCTTTACCGCTGAATATGTGGATAAACAGCTTTAACAGATTTTGCTATCGTCATTGAGAAATGAATACATATTAACTCTTTTCGCCAGGTTCTTGGATTCGAAGTCGATGCCATTAATTCTGTACAGTTATCAAACCATACTGGTTATGGATCTTGTGCGGGACAAGTACTACATGCTGACGAACTGGGTGAGTGTTACCTCAGAGAAAATTGAGAAAAATAATACCTATAACCATTTTTACTAGAGTTTAATCACTGCGTTTGTCTATAGCACAGTTGATGAAGGGTTTGGCGAGCAATGGGCTTGATCATTACTCTCACCTATTGACTGGATACTCAGGCTCACCAACATTCCTTAAAGGCATAGCTGATGCTGTCAAACAGCTACGTGCTAAAAATCCAAATCTGATGTATGGTATGTTATTTTAGAACTACTATATGCTTGAATGACATACATATAGCTCTGTACTAATACTATTTTTTATTTTTATTCATCCAAGAATCACCTGATAAAACATTGAAAATCAGTAGTTTAAAATATATGCACAGATTACATAAGTATGCATTATGAGGATAGGACATGAGGTTTGCTGTGGCCCTTATGAAGGAATCATCCCTGCATTTACGTGAAGTTTTTAGGAGAACTACAGTAAAACTAAAGCAGGATGGCCAGAGTGAACTCCATCCTCCCGAATATTAGGTCAGTGTCTTAACAGCTGCACCACCTCATTCAATTGGTTGCTGTTGGTGCAATGTTCTTAGATTGACACACTGTGTGTGTCAGATAACTTATAAAATAAAACATAATTTTGGTGTTCGTCACTGCACACTAAGGACACCCGCTGATGACTTCTGGACCATGAAGATGCAGCTGTGCCCTTTGCAATAACTCCAATCTGTTTGGAAAACTGGCTGCAGGCTTGTAAACATTCAACTTTGCGTCATGTATGTCATCCTATCCTTCCCTATGTCCATCTGATAAACTGAGTCAGCATCCCCCCCCCCCCCCCCCACACAGTGATTGAGATGTTGAACTCATGAGAATGCCAAGCTATTACTAGATGTACTTTGGATCTTGACACATTATTTTCTGTAAAAGCAGTAAACACTGGTCATGTATTGAAATACAAGAGGGTTTTATTGTTATCCCCTGTCAATATTAACCACTGCTGCGAGTAATCTTTAATTGTGTAGTATTCATTACAACTGTCTTTTTAAAGACCTATTTCCTTTGGCAATGTATTACAGTTTTATCACCTGATATGCTGCTTTTTTTTCATGGATAAGTGTAATTGCAGGTTGACTGTTCTTCCGTGATTATGTAGGCCTATAGAACTGTTAAAGAAGTATTTAGTAATATTTTCTCTGCTGTGCGCCACAGATTGGTAGATGTGTACTCACTTGGTGCAGTAAGGATGCCCAGTTGTTTTAAATCTCTCTTTACAATTAGCCCTGCTACCACTCCTACTTATTACGCTTTTGGTCCTTTTCTGCAGTTTAAAAAATTGTGTCCTTGTTGTGTGCCTTCCGTTTGCAGAAAAGAGTCCCATAGCTAAGAAATGATATGACACCACAAGATTACTGATGATAAAACACTAAGAGCTTAACTTGTGTGGATGACATTTTCTTGCCAGTATCTTTGTTTGTTCATTCCATTTTAATTGACAATCAATATTCACCCCTAAAAACTTTGTGTTTATTGTACAATCTATAGGTTTTTCATCTATGCTAAATGCAACAGTTGTTTCCTCTCTTTATGCTGAAGTGTGTACTGTTTGTTTCCTTCACATTCAATGTTAATTCATTACATCGTGCCCCATCCTTGAGGGTTTCATTCGCTTTCTGTAATAGGAACTCTTGTGGTTTTTTTAAAAAAATCTGTGTCTGTGATGCTGCTGTCACCAGGAAAGAGAAATTTTTCTCCTTGTCTTATACTGTCTGAAAAGTCATTGATGTACAGTAAGAACAAGACTGGGCCCAATACACTATCACGAGGAACACCCATATTTATATGTTTCTCGTCTGACAAATGCTATGTTAAAAATTTATCATCCACAGATGTGTGAACTACCTCTTCCCCATGCTTCCTGTTTTCTGGGTAAGACTGGTACCACTCATTCATTATTCCTTTTACTCGCAATGCTTGCTGCTTGTTTAGTAGTAGTAGTTTATGGTCAACAGTGTTAAAAGCTTTGAAAATGTGTGGGAATATACTTGCAAAGCAGTCATCCGTGTCAAGATGCCACATTTGTAGAATCTGCCACTCTTGTAGGGTCTGTGATGGTCAATATTGTACTCATTCTTATTTGGAAACCAAACTTCGTTTCATTAAAATGTCTATATTTATTTAACTCATTAGTCTGTGTGGAAATGGAAGGGAGAAGGAACAGACACCACACATTTATAAAATATCATTAGTCTGTCTTTCATGATTGATTCAGTTGTTCCTAGGAATGAGGACAGTAGTGAAACTGGGTTTTAGTTTTCAATATTTTCCACTTTACCTTTCTTTTGTGAAGGCACTACTCGTGCATGCTGTAGGTATTCTGGAAAAATACCTGAATTAAAGGACTCATTTAGTATGTTTGTTAAAAGGACTCGTATGCTTTCAATGCACCCTTTGAAAACAGACTGGCACCCCATCCATACCTGCTGACTTCTTATTTTTTAATTTCAGTATTGTCTTCCTTACTCCAAGCTATGTTATAGGAAACACCATCATTGTGCTTGCTGTGTAAATTATTGTGGGTACCACATGTGTTTCAGGAAAATTTTTCTGTATCTTCTTCGCAGTTCCAGAGAAGTCAGCTAATTACCAAGGATTTTTTGTTATTCTATCCCCATCTTTAATTTGTATGTTATTATGCTTCTGTCTGCCTTTTATGACTTGCTACACTCCTTTGCTTTTATTTTCTGCATTATATATTAGTTTGTCACGGAAATATTTTTCTACAGCAAGCAATACCCTCCTGTATATTTTTATGCCTGTGATAATAATCTGGGAATTGTGGATTGCTGTAGTGGTTTTATTAAGAACTGAGAAATTTAAGTGTCCAGGAGGACTTTCTAATATCTGCATTTATCCATTTATTTTCCTTAGCTGCCACTGTAGAAGTGGATACTTTCAGAACTGTCTCCCCAAAAATGAACAGTGTGTGCCAAACAAGTCTAGGAGTCATCAGCATGTGTCCTCAGTGTGTGGGCTGTGGAGGAAAAAAACCATGTTTAATATTGCAAGTTACATGAAACAATTTATTTTTTAAATGAAGAAACATTATTCATTGAAGAGCTGCTCTGTCTGGCTATTCTGATTTGGGTTTTCTGTGGTTTTCTTGGATCACTAAGTCAAATGCGAGGATGATTCCAAAACCAGGGCCATGGCTGACCACCACCTATCCTCTTAAAGCATGTTCTGTATGCTGTATTATATTTTGTCCCTTTGATTGGCATTGTATTACCTTGAAAAATGCTACATAATTGTGAGATTACTCTTGGATGAATGAATAAATAAATGTATGTATTTTATATTCTGAGAAGGTCCTCCTGTGGGTGAGCAGTTCTGTGGGCTGCTCAAAGCGAGTGTTTGGGTTTATTTTCTGACAGTAATTATCACAAAGGCTAAGATCTCTTACAAATATTTCACAGTTCTCCCTGTCAGTACGTGCAAGTACATGGCTTAAGGCTGATGCTGAACGTTTTGATACCCTGGTAGCAGTGCTTATCATTTCGGCCTCACCAAAAGTGCCCGAAAAAGTTGAGGAAGTTATTACTAATTTCATTCTCAATCCCTGCATTAATATCTATGTCTTCACACATTATGATGTTAGTTTGGGGCTGAGACTGTTTCCAAGATATCCGTTAATTCATTAATGAAAGTTTCTAAAATACCACCAGGTGAGCGGTACACACACAGGATAATTAACTATTCAAAGATGTCTAGCTTTGTTAGTTCAACAGCTGCCAATTCAAAATGTTTATCTACACTAACCAATCAAATCATCTCTAGCTTTAAAATATGTGCCACCTCTGAAACAAATATTTGACCCCCACCCTATAAGGTAGTTCTACAGTAGCAAATTGCATATTCATATGACAATAGCACAATATGGTGTAAATCATTATCTCGACACCGATTCTCTGTAAATCATACCACCATGCTTTTGAAAAACTGTAATCAAATCCAAGCTGGTGTACTTTACTTCTACTGGACTGCACATTTTGATGAAGAATAGAGAATTCTGGACAAATTTCTGTGGTGTTTGTGTGGTACATTCTACCTTCTAGTTTTGCTATTTAGGGAGTAAAATAACTGATGATGGTCGAAGTAGAGAGGATATAAAATGTAGACTGGCAATGGCAAGGAAAGCGTTTCTCAAGAAGAGAAATTTGTTAACATCGAGTATAGATTTAAGTGTCAGGAAGTCGTTTCTGAAAGTATTTGTATAGAGTGTAGCCATGTATGGAAGTGAAACATGGGCGATAACTAGTATGGACAAGAAGAGAATAGAAGCTTTCGAAATGTGGTGCTACAGAAGAATGCTGAAGATAAGGTGGGTAGATCACGTAACTAATGAGGAGGTATTGAATAGGATTGGGGAGAAGAGAAGTTTGTGGCACAACTTGACTAGAAGAAGGGATCGGTTGGTAGGACATGTTTTGAGGCATCAAGGGATCACAAATTTAGCATTGGAGGGCAGCGTGGAGGGTAAAAATCGTAGAGGGAGACCAAGAGATGAATACACTAAGCAGATTCAGAAGGATGTAGGTTGCAGTAGGTACTGGGAGATGAAGAAGCTTGCACAGGATAGAGTAGCATGGAGAGCTGCATCAAACCAGTCTCAGGACTGAAGACCACAACAACAACAATTCTACCTTCTGTGCACCTTTTGGTGAAATCTCTAAACCAGTTGAGATACTTGTAAGGGCAGGGAGACCATTGCTGTGGTTTATCCTAAAAAAGTCTAGTCCTTGTACCCAAGCCAAGAGGTATTTTGACCATATGTGGCTCTGCTCTAATCTCCCTAATTAAGTTCACCAAGCTCCCTTTCCAAGTCCTGTTGATGTGCAGACGGTGCCTGGTGGATGCAAGAATACTGTACAGAATCTTTTTAATGTTTTATTTTAAACTGGTGTTGATTTCATCAGAAGAGAATTTAATTGCATAAAAAATAGGCTCTAAAAACATTTCATTACATTATATGAAAAGTGTAGTTGCAACTCACACTATTTAGTGGAGATGCTGAGTTGCAGATAGGCACAAGAAAAGACTGCTGGCTTCAGCTGCCAGAGACTATGCTCGTGTGTGTGTGTGTGTGTGTGTGTGTGTGTGTGTGTGTGTGTGTGTTTTGTCTTTTTTTGACAAAGGCCTTGTTGGCGAAAAGCTCATTTTGTGACAGTCTTTTGTTGTGCTTATCTGTTACTCAGCATCCCTACTATATGGTGAGTAGCAACTATCATTTTCATAATAGTATTACTTTCCATCCTGGATTTTCCATTGATTCATTACATTATTTGTTACCTTCCAGTAACTTTAAATATTACTGAATATTATTTAAACAAGTCTTCGAATTCTGCACTGCAACCATGGTGCTAGAAACATAAAAACATTAATGAGGGTAGAGGATATCTTAAATTTTATCAGTCAGTAGAGAGAACATGTGAATAATACAACGTATTGGAAATCAAGAGAAATGGGGGTGAATATTGGGCTGGTGCATAAGTTCGTAGCAGTGTCGCTTAAGTTTAGATAAACATAACAGAGACTTTCGCCATCAATAATAGATTCTCCTTCACTATTTACAACTGTCTGCCAGAGTTGGGATAACTTTTTGATTCTGTGACTGTAGAAATAATGTGGTTTTGGGGCAAAGAACTCATCGAGCTGTGTTCGAGGCTCATTTTCGTACAGAAATGAAGTTACTTGAAGGTTGTTCGGTAGAATGTGGAGAAGGAGAAAATCTGAGGGTGCAATGTCAGGTGAATAAGATGGGTGTGGAATGACTTCCCAACCCAACTTTTTTTTTCCGCCAGGCTAGCGGAATGCAGTGGGGTGTGGGGTAGCATCACGTCGTGCAGTCTTTCTGGTCGTTGTTAATTAACTGCATGTACGAGACATCTCAGTTGTTGACAGTGTCAGCAGTGATTGTTATACCTTTGGGAAGCAATTTGTAGTACACGACACTGTTGCTGTTCCACCAGATGCATAACATTATCCTTTGCGGATGTGCGCAGGTTGTTGTATAGGGAGTTGCTGCTTTGTTTCAACTCAACCGTTCCTTTCTGTTCCTTCTGTTAACATAAATACACCATTTATCATCACTAGTAATGATACAGGATAGGAATGGTCAGTTTTATTCACGAGCCAATTGATGATGAGCAAGCAGAGATGCACATGTGGCCACTCACTGATTTTTGCGATTTTGGCTTAGAGCATGCGGTACCCGTACTCTCAATTTTTTAACCTTCTCGGTTCTATGCAAATGTCGCATGATGGTGGAATGATCACAGTTCATCAAATTTGCCAGTTCTCGAGTACACTGACGTGAATCATTGTGGATTATTGTGTTTAAATGATCTTCGTCAAACACCGAGGGCCTTTCTGAAAGAGGACAGTCACTAATGTCAAAATGATCCTCCTTAAAACAAGAAAACTATTTTCTTGCCGTACTCTGTCCAGTGGCATTATACCCATACATGATGCAGTGTTTGTGGCTGCTTCCTTTGCTATCACCCCTCTATTGAACTCAAGCAAAAGAATATGTCAGAAATGTTACAATTTCTCCACTTGGCACTCCATTTTCTAGTGAACACAGCTCAACTCACTATCTGCAAATGACAAAACAACATGTTAACTTATTTAGCAACAATGAACTACAAATAAAAATGACTAATTGATAAATAAACCCTTAGCAACCGGAATACCAATGTGCAAAATAAAAATGCTATGAGCTTAAGCCCAAACCTAGTGGCGTGGATAAAAGTATCTTGCACTATGAGGGACAGCTTTATTTAATTCAGTGGACCAGCTCTAACCATTATTTAAAGCCGCATTACAAGACATACTGGAAAATTGTTTTCATAGTCATTTAAAGAAACAAAAATCATGTACTGTACTGTGGACAAAAAAAAAAATTCAAAATTTGAAGAAGAAAGCAGAGGCATACTTGTTTTGTAAATAAAACTGCCTTTTCCTGCTGCTAGTTACTTTATTTATCTCATACGCATTTCGCCTTCTCCTGTTCTAAGGCGTCATCAGTGGGATCTATAACGATTCAGTTTTGTTAGTTATAGATTATCAAACAAACTTGTTAAAGCAGACGCACTGTATAGCATTATTAGGCACGAGTGATGTACAGCTCGCTGATGACAGTAGTTGTAGGACAAATGAATTTAAATAATTTCCTACTAATGTCAACAAATCTGTTTCAACAACAGCCAAAAATACGTGAAAATATAGTTGGACACTTCACTGGCAGTCATAAGATTTACTAAATCAGACGTTAAAGAGAACACAAAGATCCTTTTTTGTTCATTTATCATATACCATAGATGTCATCAAGAAGGAGAAGCTTCAGGAATGTAGAAAAAGTCAAGAGACACCTTAACAGAAGAGAAGCACTGCTTAGAAGCTTAACCTGTTCATTTATTCATGCACTGTGTGCCAGAAATTCCTTCATGAAGAAGAGCCTTTAAGGATGTGGAATGACTCAAATTATTTATTAACAGATAGAAGCTAGCTACTTCTATAAAGTGCACCGACTACAAATGATGACTAGTGATAATCTACTCACATTGATAATCATAGTGTTTACTTCTAGATTACTTTAGGTACTCATACATGTACATGTATTAGGAGAAAAACTGCTCCTCTTCTTATATTACTCAGCTGCTTTTTTTAAAACTCATACTTCAAATAAAACATTTAGGTAACTTTTGGCCTACAAGTATGCTGTCAGCTGTCCACATACTGGCATAGTCAAATGGTGTTTAATACAAACATTAGATTTTACTGCACGAGTCAAAATATTCTGATAAATTGTAGGAGGAGTTGTGAGTAAGGTATTCTTTTATCTCCTTTTTGAATATCAGAGGATTTTAAATTTCCTGCCAATTGTCAACTGTCGAACCTATTACATGCTTTTGCACCAAAATATAAAATTATTTTCTGAATCATATTGTATTATTGTGAATTTCATAGTTGATCGTAAATGCGATCATTACTAACCACCGTGTGAGGTGACACTGTGTTAGCACACTGGACTTGCATTTGGGAGGACGACAATTCATATCTGCGTGCAACTATCCAGATTCAGATTTTCTGTGATTTGGCCAATTCCTTTCCCTATTTTGAAACAATCTGAGCTTTACTGGCAGGAAAAATCCTGATACACATTATTTACAGCTGTTTTAGGGAAGCACCAGGTAAATGTAGGAAACATGAGACAGTACTAACACTAGGATTTAACTGAGAGGACAAATTGAAGAAAGGTAATTGTGTGTTTGTGGCATTAGTAGATATAGGGAAAGTTGCTCCTGATGTTTACGGAAATACTCCCTTTGGAATTTTGAAGGTGGCAGGGATAAAATACAAGGAAGGAAATGTTAACAATAACGTGTACAGAAACCAGGTTGCATTTATAAGAATTGAAGGACATCAAATGGAAGTAGTGAACTAGGAAGAGGTGAGGCACTGTTATTGCCTATCCCCATTGTTATTCAATTGTACATAGAAGACGACATGAAGGAAATCAAGGAGAAATTCGGAAAGTGAATTATAGTTCAAGGAGAAGAAATAAAAAATTTGAGGTTTGCTCATGCAATCCTGCCAGGGATGGCAATGTACTTGGAGGAAAAGAGAAATGGCATGGATTATCTCTTGTTTATAAGGTTAACATAAACAAAAGTAAAACAAGGTTGTGGGGAGCGGGCATTATAATTATGACAATAAATAATCACTCGTGAGTGGTTCTATGACCCCACAAGGGTAATGTAATGTAGTCAAATTAAATCTAGCTAGCTGAGGGAATTGGATTAGAAAAAGAGACAGTAAAAGTTGATATGTTCTGTTATTTGGGCAGCAAAAGAAGTGGTGATAGATGAAAGAGTGGGGTGGAGATGGATGATACGTCTTAAATCTATACTCCACAAGCCACGTAATGGCATGCGATGGAGGATACCTCTATCATGTTCCCCCTTCACTATTCCATTCACCAGTTGTGTGTGAGAAGAATGGCTGCCTATAAGATTCCATGTGAGTGCTGATTTTTTTGGCTTTGTTGTCATTTCGTGAGGACGTGTGTAGGAGAAGGTAATATTTGGCCCAACTCTTCTTTGAACAAGCACTTTGGGAATTTCAACAGTAGATTCTCTATGATACACAATGCCTTTATAGTAGTGACTGCCCATGCAGTTGGTTGATCATCTCTGTGATATTCCCAAGCCTACTAAACGATACTGTGATGAAACAAGCCATTCTTTGTTGGACTTTCTCTATTTATTCTGTTAATTCTTTTCATCCAACTTGGTGAGGATCCCAGACTGATGAACAATACTCAAAAATTGGTTGAACAAGCATTTTGTAAGCTACTTCTTTCACATGTGTATCACATTTCTCTCAGATTATTCCAGTTAATGTCCACCTGTCATCTGCTTTTCTTCCCACTAGTGTTATGTGGTAATTTCACTTTATGTTGCTCTGGATTGTTATCCTTGTGTAATTTAAAGCTGATACTGCTTCCAGTGACTTTGATTAATTGAACAATAATAGATCTCTTTGCCTGTTTATATGCAGTATGTTACATTTATTAACATCCAGCATCAACTGCCAGTCCCTGTACAAATAGTTAGTTCTCAACAAGTCTTCCTGCATGTCACTACAGTCTTCTAGCATTGAAATCTTCCTGTGGACAACAGTATCTTCTGCAAAAAGCCTCTCAGACTTTGAAACATTATCCATTAGATCATTTATATACTCTAATGAATCAAAACATTATGGACACCAGCTTAATTGCATGTTGACCTGACACAGTGCAGCAGCTATTCTGCATGGCACAGAGCTAACAAGTTCCTGCTAGGTTTTCAGACACATAAGACACCATATTTCTTTGGGCAGATCGCACAATTTCCATAAATTAGAGGTTGGTGATTCGTGGGTGCAAAGCTAGTGCCCGATAGCATCCCAGAAGTGTTCCATCCAGTTTAGATCTGTCAAATTTGGTACATAAGACATCCACACCAGTTCTCTCATACTCCTGAAACCACTGTAGTACTGTTTTGGCCTTGTAAAACAGACAGCTACCCTGTGGAAAGATGCCATCACCATCTGGAAGGCATCAAGCATAAAGGGTGAATGCCCCCTTATCTTAATTAGCCCAGTCAATGAAGACCAAAAAAAGTCTACCAGGGAATTTTTTTGCAGAAGGGAGTGCCGTGAACAGCATACTAACAATTCTGACTGATGGAGTGTAAGCATTGGAGTGGGTGTGGGGAGAGCACTTAAAGGTCATTTTTTTGTGTTTTTCTGGAATAACTCAAAACCTGGAGCTTCTGGCAAAAATGTTTCCAAGTACAAAATTAAACTACATTAAATTTCATACTAAAAAGGTCTGGTCAATTTTTTTCTCTAGGACAATAGTTCTGCGTTGCAGGGTATGGAAAAAACACAAGATTATTAAAAATATTGTTTGAACAGTACAAAATTAATGTTTATTTTTAAAGCAAGTATGTTAGGAACACACATTAAATGTGTGTACCATGTCTAAGTGCAGTAGAGCCATATGAAGGGATAAATTGTGTTCTGGGTGTGTAACAGGGTGGGGAGGATGTATGGGGTAGGAACATAAGGGATGGTAGGTCACTGGATGATGTTCATGAACTTTCCTCCTTGATAGTTCTGCAAACCGAAGATGAGCGGTAATTCCCTACTCTATCTATCACACTACATCACAAGAAGCAACTACAGGGTGTTTCACAAAGTTGTACTCAAACTCCACACCCATTATGAATCACTAGCAACCCAGCATGCATACATGCCTGGGGTTGTCATTTTTCACAAAGTGTGCTAATAACACCTAATGCTGATTTAAGTTACCAATAATACCAACACAAGTAACACATGCAGACAGAATCTCCATAAATTCCTTCAAGCTAGTCTAGTGGTAGTGCACTTTGTGGAAAATAAATGCCCATCTGGCAAGTCCGTGTGATGTGCAGCTATTG
The DNA here is from genome assembly GCF_023898315.1 of Schistocerca nitens. Lineage (NCBI taxonomy): Eukaryota > Metazoa > Arthropoda > Insecta > Orthoptera > Acrididae > Schistocerca > Schistocerca nitens. Next base: position 22,016,747 of record NC_064622.1, read on the forward strand.
GTTAATAAACTATGCTGTGCCATTTTAGTATAACTTTGTGAAACACCCTGTAATTGCTTCTTGTGACATAGTGGGGAATCACTGGTCGATCTTCAGTTGGCAGAAGTATGAAAGAAGGGGAGGGGGGGGGGTTGAAATCTAACAGAATGGGATAACATAATGCAGAGAGCATTACCTGGCTGATCCCGAGAACCCGATAATAAGTAGTGATGCACATGCGAAGTAGGTAAATTCAGTGAACACGTATTGTAACTGTGATAACTGGTTGGTTCAACTTTGTTTGCATACTTTAAATGTAATAATGAGATTTTTAATCGAAATGTAATGAAACTTATATTTTATCCACAAGTACATTCGATGAACATATACAAATACTGAAACACACATGTATAAAATTCTTGCACATTAGGTATTTCCATTCAGTTTAGTGAAAAGATCTAGGAAACATGTTAGCAACAAAATCCAAATTGTAATTAAAATGTTATTCTATCTTCTAAAGTATGTAGTATTGTGAAACCTTATTTTCTGTGTTTTGGCTATGTTAAATGTTTTATTTCAAAGTATTTGTTATCCTGTAATTTTTATCCAGTTTTGTTAATATAAATTCTGTAATTTATTCACAAAACTCTGCAACTGTTAATTGAAATCAAAGAAATTTAGGTTTTAAACAATGTAAACAATTAAATTCTGATTGTTAAGACCTGTATAAGGAGAGGCTGCAACCTCCAAAATTACTCAGTCATTGGTTCAATTTGACAAACTCAGTGTGACGTAATTTTTATGCAAGTAAATAACTTTATAAGAAAATATCATGTTTAGGTTACATCATTTCTGTAGAAATTCATTAACTATGAGAAAGATAACCTGAATATTATGGCAAGTCAGGATTTAATTTGCGGGTGGTTCAAACACATACTCCCACACCATTAACATCAAGAATTAAAAACTGAATATAATTTTAAGTGACTTGTTTAAGTGGTTGCGTTTTAAGGGATGTCCATGAATACAATCCAGTGACCTACCATCCCTTGTATTTCTACCCCATGCATCCTCCACACCCTGTTACACCCTGGAACACAATTTATCCCTTAATAAGGCTCTGTTGCACTTAGATGTAGTACATACATTTAGTATTTGTTTTTTAACTCACTTCATTTAAGGATAAACATTAATTCTGTACCATTAAAATTATATTGTCATGTAGAAGAAGATGTAATTAGCTGAATGACAAACACTAACTTCACTTAACAAAGGTTTATTCAGCACTTGCACATACAAAAGTGTAGAGCAAACTGCCTCCGGCCAGAACACATACAGTATATATACAGCTACAGAACATTCCAGTACAATGGTTCTTGACTTTTGTGGATACTTGTAGAATGTACTTGAACCGAATATAGAAATTAAAATTGTACAGTCCAGGTGAGTTTTGAACTCGCGACCCTCCGTGCAACAGTTTATTATCATAACCACTACACCACGGTGCTAATCAGCTTCTTCTGTGACAATATTTTTAATAATCTGTGATTTCCCCATGTCCTGCAATATGGAAGCTGTTAGCCCTAGGGAAAAATGAGTAACTCATACTTTGCATCAGTTTGAATATATATTAATTTTTTACAGGGAAACATTTTTGCTAGAAGCCATGGTTTTCAAATTATTAATGAAAAACATAAAAAGTAGCCTTTAAATGCCCACTCAACCCCACTGATCAGGATTTTTAGTATGTTGTTCATGGCATTCCCTCCTAACACTGAACAAAAGTTTGTGTTTACATGAATTTTTTCCCCAAATTTTCCTTCGCTGGCTTGTTCTGCCAACAGTATGCATCTACAGTACAGTGCAATATTTAAGCAGCTGTTCACCTGGTTGACGGCAAATCAGTCATGGTCATCTACCTGATGTAACAAGAAATGTGATTAATCTAACCATATGACACATTTCCATTGATCTATGTTCCAATATTGCTAATCCCTGCTGTGGAGACCCATGTTCAACAATGTGCACTGAACGGTGTGTTCCAAAACGCTTGTGTGATGAGGTTTGGTTGTCCAACGCCACACTGTCCGCTAGTGGTTAAACTGTCATTTAGCCACTTTCCGTAGATGATCATGACAGTAGCAAGCAAACTGCCAAGCAGCTTCATCATTTCTGAATGGCTCATTCCTAGCTGCCAGGCCATAACAATCTGCCCTTTTTTAAAGTCACTATTTGAATGGATTTCCCCATTTGTGACCTACATAGTCACTGGAATGATTCCCTGTTTGTCTATTCTCCACTTACATACATTCCTTACCATGTCACGAGCTGGCAACAGCTACGGGGGGCATTCAATCTTACGGCGAGCAGTGTTCATATTGTTTTGCCTCATCGGTGTTTACTGTAAACAATAAAGACTATGCCAGTAACCTTGTCACAGTGGTAACACCGCTTCCCGTCAGACCTCTAAAGTGCTGTTGGGCTCAGCTAGCACTCGGACAGGTGACTGTCCGGATCTACTGAGCACTGTTGGTGAGCAGGGTGCACGAAGCTCTTGTGAGGCCATTTGAGGAGCTATGTGGCAGAGAAGTAGCAGCTCCAGTTGTGAAAACTGGCAGTGGCCAGAAGACAGTGTGCTGACCACCTGCTCCTCAATACCCGCATCTAGTGATGCCTATTGGCTGAGGATGGCAATTCAGTTGGTCAGTACCACTGTGCCTTTTGAGGTCTGTTCAGATGGAGTTAACGGTCGTATAAATCTCCGTTGAGGTACTTGGGAAGTTACCTTCACATTTGCTTAACTCCTCCTGTTAACCATAACATGTGGAGTTTTATCTCTTAGGAAGTCCTAAACCCCGTCACAAATCTGGTCTTATACAGAATGCAGGCTAGCAGTAGCAACAAAAGAGTTTCTGAAAAACATATATATTTGTTCACATAAAAGTTTAAAAGTCAAAAAGTCTTTCCTGGAGGTGTTTATCTTGAACACTGCTGTGTGCTGATGGTGATCTACTAGCTACTGACTACAAGAATGATGATTTTAGGTTTTCCTATAATAGGAAGATTTTGATCATTTCTCAGCTATTCAGATGGACTGTGTTGGATGGAAGGCGTGATATTTTGGAAAGGCAACTTCTCTCCATTATCAGGCTTTTCTGATAACAGACTGCTTTTCCTGGGCACCACTTTAATATCCTGCCCCTCTTCTGTCCCCCCTTTCACCTCCTACTGGCCACCTCTGGCCGTGGCGGTGGGGAAAGCACATCGCTGGATTTCCAGACGTGCTGCTGCCATTGCTGGATGCGTGTCCCTGTTGGTGCAGCAACAGTATGTCTCCATCCCGTTCAGTTTCCACAATGAGAATGGATTTTCACATAGATTTCCACTTTTCTTTGCCATCCTCAAGGCTGAGTCCCACGCTTTACTCAGCTGAAAAAAGCTATCTTTATTTATTAGTTCATCACATAGTGTGATCTCTACAACTGCTTTTAGAATATGATACTGGAAGGTGTTGGACTATTGCAACTACATAGTGCCATCATAATTCAAGTCATGTCTGAGAGACACACAGTGCTCTGCCACAACAGATTCTGTCAGCTATTTGTTATCAGTGTAGCATTTATGCTCAGCACATCTCTCTTGTACTGCCTGGATAACCTGGCCTACATACATCTTCCCACAGTGACAAGAGGTGTATTTTCTGGGCTTCTAGGTCATTTTTGACTGGTCTCGAGAAGGCTTTCATCTGTTGGGTGGAAAATGCACTTGACATTAAATTTTTGGAATACTATACATATGGAATGATCACAATTGCAACAAGTTTCTCTTTATCCTTAGCAAGCTGTGGTCTCAGTCTCTTTGGTCAAAAGGCATGTTTTATTTGGTGGTTGATGTAGCTCTTCATACAGAACACAGCCTTTAGGTACTGGAATTTGGCTGTTAGACTGTGTTGGTCCGAGATTTTGCATGCTCTGTGTTCTAGTGTGCTTAGGCTAACTTTTCATCCTGAAAGGGAAATGTCATCTGTGGGCATGCAAGTATAGATCTGTATTCGTTCGTTTATGGTAGATGCTGTGTCTTGGTGTGCCATCGTTTGAAGAGCAAATCCAGAAATTGATATTGATTATTTCCTTCTTTCACTATTGTGAATTTGATGATTTGGTGCAGCAAATTCCGGTGTTGCGGGAAACTTTGTAGGTGATATCGTCCATATGACCAAATTGAGAGTGTATCATCTTAAAGAAGAAGGAGAAGCACAAGAGGTTGTAAACTGCCAACTCAAGGGCTGCTTCTGCAAAAGCCTCCATAAACATATTGGCCACCACCGATGCCAGTGGGCAGCCTATCATCACTCCATTTGTTTGCAGTAATTTCCATCGAATAGGAATTATGTTGACATGAGCACTATCCATTCTGTTCAAATGATCTATCATGCCATTTGCCATCTCTGACAGAACTAAAAAGTCATTGGCAAACCTCAAAGTTTTTACTTATGCTCCCTAAACTTTCAATTCCCTTAATTTCTTTTACTGTTTGTTCATTGTACAGCTGAATGACATCAGGGATTGGCTACAACCCTGTCTCGCTTCCTGTTTTCCTTTCATTTCCTATTTAAAACTGTGGTTACCTGACGTTGAGGCCAGGACAATATGGAAGTGGATAATGTGAATCCAAATGACTTGGATTGTGAATCACCCATTGAAATTGAGCATGTTGTGCCACTGGGGGCGGGGGAGGGGGGGGGGGGTCATGTTTGGTTTTGACAACAGTTTGGCAGTGGCCATTCATCCTCGAGGACAGCTGGTTGGTAGTCATACCAACATAAAAAGCTGTGCATTGTTTGCAGCAGAGTTGGCACATGGCATGACTGCCTTCATAGGTGGCCTGGCATCTGATGGGGTAGGTTAATCATGTGGCAGGACTGTAGTAGAAGATGCTGAGTGAGTGAATTGCACATGTCTCGCACCTCGGTTCCGCCACTGGGTAGGTAGTGTTAGACAGTGGCAAGGCTGTTGGCATGAAGGATTTTGGTGTGTAGGGAGATGGCATCAACAGTGACAAGTAGGTATCCGGAAGATAAAGGGGGGAGGAGGTGGGGGTGGAAAGCAGGCAAAGGAAATGATTAGGATTAGTATCTTTGATGTGTGAGGCTAGGTTTTGGGAAATTGGTTGGAAGTGTTGGTCAACAAGAGTGGTAATTCTTTCAGTGGGAGCACAATAGCCAGCTACTATGGGGTATCCAGGGTTGCGGGTTTTTGTGGAGGAAAGCCAACCTAATCCCAGCATCCAACTGCCCCCTCCAACCTAACCATCCTCTGGTCACCTTCAGGAATTCCTTACCAGCAACTTGGCTTTGCCATTCTTCCCCAGTTCCCTTCCTAAAAACACTTAAGTTTTTGGCAGGAGAAAAGACAGCCATACACAATCTGAAAACAGATCCAGATTTAATCATCCTCCTTGCGGATGAAGGCCCCACCACTATTGTAATGAGTTGCAGTGACTATCTGCCAGAAGGTCTCCGTCAACTGCCTGACTCTTCACCTACAAGTTCTGCCAGAATGATTCCCTTCTGGAAGTCCAACATAACTTCTCATCCCTACTGAAATCCGTAGGCCCTTCCCAGAACCTCTCACCTCAGTCCATCTCCCTCATTCCCCAAGTACACCCTGCACACCCACATTCTAAATGCTCCCCAAAATCCCCAAATACAGCAATCCTCGATACCACATTGTCAATGGCTATGATGCTCCCTCTAAAAGAATTTGCAATCCTATTGACCAAAACCTCCAACCAATTGCCCAAAACATAGCCTCTCACATCTCTGATGGCTCAATCCACAATTGTGTCCACATTAAACCCACTAACCAAAACCAACAAAATTTCTCCCATACAGCCTATCCACCTGTGGACAATGTATATGCAGTGACAAGAGCTCCCTTAGCCAGCATGCTGAAGGCCACACAAAGGCACTCACAGACAGGCGTACCCTCCAAACCTAGTCCACAGACAGATTTCCCAGGCCATATCTTCACCCCCCCCCCTCCCCCCCCGTCCCCAATCCTCCCACCACATCCAAGAGTCATCTAGTATCACAGCCTTTCATCAGGTCTTTGATTACCTATCATCATTCATAGAAAAGAGGACATTCTACACCATATCCTTCTCACCCATTCTAAAGTGGTAATCTATCATCCACCCAACCTCCACAACATCCTAGTCCATCACTATGCCACTTCCAATCCCGAACCCTTGTCGCAGGAATCATATCCATGTGGTAGACCCAGAGCTAAGACCTGCCCAGTCCATCCACCTAGCACTTCCTATTCCAGTCCTGTCACGATTTTATCCTAACCCATCAGAGGTCAGGCCACTTTTGAAAGCAGCCTTGTCGTATACCACTCTGCTGCAATCTTTGTGCAGCTTTTTACGTTGGTATGACCACCAACCAGCTGTCCACCAGGATTAATGACTATTTCCCAACTGTTGTCAAGAACAGAGTTGAGCACCCAGTGGACAACAAGCAGCTGAGCACTACATGATCAATTTCAATGACAGCTTCACAACCCGAGCCGTCTGGATCATTCCCTCCACCACCAGCTTCTCTCAACTACGCAGATGGAAGTTATCCTTACAATATATCCTCTGCTTCCATAATCATTTTGGCCTCAATCTCAGGTAACCCACTGTTCCTTCTTCCTCCACCCAACAGTTTCCCCTTCCTCCATCCTGTCACATCCTTCTAATTCACAACCCATGTTGCCTTCAGCAATTGCCTCCCCTCCCTCCCACATTCCTAGCCAGTAAACCAGCTGCCTCTCTCCAAGCCACTAGCCACCCTTTGCCAGTCCCTCTCCCTGCCTCCCTCTCTTCTTAACAACCCCATTCGATACTACTGCAGCCACAACCAGTACACCTGCTGAGAAATAGCATTGGCACTGTGGCAATGTTAGTTCAGTTGGCATTTGGCACCGTGCAAGGTGTGTGTGTGTGTGTTTGTGTGTGTGTGTGTGTGTGTGTGTGTGTGTGTGTATTTAATCCAAAATTAGCAATTTGTTACATACATATGAACCAAAATTCAGATATCTGGTATCTAGCAGTTGAGCTATCAGAACTGTAAGGGCTTAGCTGAAAGTGGCAATCAGTATTTTAGGCATGATATACAAAGTACATATCTGGATGTGGAATTATAAAACAGCTGATTTGTAATAATGAGAGTTGTAGAGCAAATAAATCACACACCAACAAGAAACTTATGTGTGATAGTGAGAGCTGGTGATATTGAACATCTTTCTCATATGAAAAACTCATACACATGGAAAGCAGTAATACAAAACCAAAATTTTTCAAATACACTGAATACATTCCAGATCAAATATGACACACTCAGTACAGGTTGTTTGATCTCTTTTCACTTTCTCTGTATGAAATTTGGCCGTCTAAAACAGTTTTCATGTTTCTTTTGTTTAAAAATTTCTGCACCTGGTCATTCGACAGATGTTGATGCTAAAATTTGGAATGTATGACAAAAAAGGTATCAGATAGATTATATAATGGTAAGACATTTCCAGGGGCAGATGTGGACTCTGACCACAATCTGTCGGTTATGAACTGTAGATTAAAACTGAAGAAACTGCAAAAAGGTGGGAATTTAAGGAGATGGGACCTGGATAAACGGAAAGAACCAGAGGTTGTACAGAGTTTCAGGGAGAGCATAAGGGAACAATTGACAGGAATGGGGGAAAGAAATACAGTAGAAGAAGAAGGTGTAGCTTTGAGGAAAGAAATACTGAAGGCAGCAGAGGCTCAAGTTGGTAAAAAGACGAGGGCTGGTAGAAATCCATGGGGAACACAAGAGATACTGAATTTAATTGATGAAAGGAGAAAATACAAAAATGCAGTAAGTGAAGCAGCCAAAAAGGAATACAAATATCTCAAAAATGAGATCGACAGGGAGTGCAAAATGGCTAAGCAGGGATGGCTAGAGGGCAAATTGTAAGGATGTAGAGGCTTATCTCACGAGGGGTAAGATAGATACTGCCTACAGGAAAATTAAAGAGACCTTTGGAGAAAAGAGAACCACTTGCATGAATATCAAGAGCTCAGATGGAAACCCAGTTCTGAGCAAAGAAGGGAAAGCAGAAAGGTGGAAGGAGTATGTAGAGGGTCTATACAAGGGTGATGTACTTGAGGACAATATTATGGAAATTGAAGAGGATGTAGATGAAGATGAAATGGGAGATACGATACTGCGTGAAGAGTTTGACAGAGCACTGAAAGACCTGAGTTGAAACAATGCTCCGGGAGTAGACAACATTCCATTAGAACTACTGACGACCTTGGGAGAGCCAGTCATGACAAAACTCTACCATCTGGTGAGCAAGATGTATGAGACAGGCGAAATTCCCTCAGACTTCAAGAGGAATATAATAATTACAATCCCAAAGAAAGCAGGTGTTGACAGATGTGAAAATTACCGAACTATCAGTTTAATAAGTCACAGCTGCAAAATACTAACGCGAATTCTTTACAGACGAATAGAAAAACTGGTAGAAGTCGACCTCGGGGGAAGATCAGTTTGGATTCCATAGAAATGTTGAAACATGTGAGGCAATACTGACCTTACGACTTATCTTAGAAGAAAGATTAAGGAAAGGCAAACCTACCTTTCTAGCATTTGTGGACTTAGAGAAAGCTTTTGACAATGTTGACTGGAATACTCTCTTTCAAATTCTAAAGGTGGCAGGGGTAAAATACAGGGAACGAAAGGCTATTTACAATTTGTACAGAAACCAGATGGCAGTTACAAGAGTCGAGGGGCATGAAAGGGAAGCAGCGGTTGGGAAGGGAGTGAGACAGGCTTGTAACCTGTCCCCGATGTTATTCAATCTGTATATTGAGCAAGCAGTAAAGGAAACAAAAGAAAAATTCGGAGTAGGTATTAAAGTCCTTGGAGAAGAAATAAAAACTTTGAGGTTCGCCAATGACATTGTAATTCTGTCAGAGACAGCAGAGGACTTGGAAAAGCAGTTGAACGGAATGGATAGTGTCTTGAAAGGAGGATATAAGATGAACATCAACAAAAGCAAAACGAGGATAATGGAATGTAGTCGAATTAAGTCGGGTGATGCTGAGGGAATTAGATTAGGAAATGAGACACTTAAAGTAGTAAAGGAGTTTTGCTATTTGGGGAGCAAAATAACTGATGATGGTCGAAGTAGAGAGGATATAAAATGTAGACTGGCAATGGCAAGGAAAGCGTTTCTGAAGAAGAGAAATTTGTTAACATGGAGTATAGATTTAAGTGTCAGGAAGTCGTTTCTGAAAGTATTTGTATGGAGTGTAGCCATGTATGGAAGTGAAACATGGACGATAAATAGTTTGGACAAGAAAAGAATAGAAGCTTTTGAAATGTGGTGCTACAGAAGAATGCTGAAGATTAGATGGGTAGATGACATAACTAATGAGAAGGTATTGAATAGAATTGGGGAGAAGAGGATTTTGTGGCACAACTTGATAAGAAGAAGGGACCAGTTGGTAGGACATGTTCTGAGGCATCAAGGGATCACCAATTTAGCATTGGAGGTCAGCGTGGAGGGTAAAAATCGTAGAGGGAGACCAAGAGATGAATACACTAAGCAGATTCAGACGGATGTAGGTTGCAGTAAGTACTGGGAGATGAAGAAGCTTGCACAGGATAGAGTAGCATGGAGAGCTGCATCAAACGAGTCTCAGGACTGAAGACCACACCAACAACAACATGACAAACAATGGCACACATTAGGGAAATGGTAACAAGGGGTGGGAATGATCACCTTTTGCACTCTGCATGTATGCCTGGAGGCCTCATTCAGCATGTTGAAGAGGCTGTTCCTGCAGCTATTGAGGGAGCAAGGGGCAAAGCAACTGAAATTTGCCCCCCACATGTGGATGAGTGTCATATGGGCTCCAAGGTCATACTTGGTCCATTCTTAATACCAGCAACGAGGGCTGAAGACCAGACATGCTCACAGAGTTCCAACAAATCACATAATCTGCAGAATTGTCCCCAGAACTGATCAGGGCGCTCTGGTTCTGAGGCTAGTAAACAGCTTAGACTGGAGACTTTTGAAAGATCTGTGACAAGTTAGGCTGTATCTTCTGAGACTTGCATTGTGAAGTTGAGAACTGTAGGGACCCCTGAAATGGACTGGGTGTGTGTTACACATCAGGGGCTGATAACTATGTGTCTGACTGTGTAGAGTGCACAAAAGATTTTTTTACCTTAAGCAGATAGTGCGAGCTGTAGGAGACCCTGAAATATTAATGTAAGACCCACTGTTCAAAACCACAGAGCTTCAGGCTGTCCTAAAATGCAATGGAGCTAATATAATACTAGGTACAGAAAACTGGCTAAAAATCAAATTTGGCATCATTGAGATTTTTTTTACTAAATCTGGGTATATATCAAAAAGATAGGCTAATGGTGGTGTATTTTTCACAGTAAAGCAGAAACTCAAATCCACTGAGATAGAAACTGAAGCTGCTTGTAAGATTGTTTGGGTAAGTCTCAGTATCAAGGGTGGGGATTACCTAATATAATATACTTCTGTCTGCTGTCAGACTCACTCTCAGATATAACAGCTCGAGGGAAAACCTCATCTCACTAATGTATGTGCTGCCCAATCTCATAGCCATTATTGGAGGAGCCTGTAGTCATCCAACGACCATTTGTGAAAATTACAGTATCATTAAGTGGTGGGCATGGGAAGACAATAGACCTGATTCCTTTGAAGGTGACCGCTACGGTCGCAGGTTCGAATCCTGCCTCGGGCATGGATGTGTGTGATGTCCTTAGGTTAGTTAGATTTACGTAGTTCTAAGTTCTAGGGGACTGATGACCTCAGCAGTTAAGTCCCATAGTGCTCAGAGCCTTCAAAGATGTATGAAATGAAACTTGTACCAGTGTCCATGAGGCAGTAGTAGCAATAATGATTAGTAAAGTCGAATGAGCAAGTAAAACAAGTGGAAGGATTTAGATCTGCAGTAGGCTGTATAAAGAGGCAGTTGTGTCATATCTGAAAGAACTGAAAACATTTATGTCAAGACAGGAGCATGTAGAGGAACTGTAATTCAAGTTTCAAAGAGTAGTTGACCAAGCACTGTATTATAGAGGAGCAGGACTGTGGCCTCGACTTTCGTCAGGATAGTGTCACATGGGGATCTGTTAAATACCCAAAGGCACTAATGAGACATTATTATCAAAGTACACATTTATTGATTAGAAGTACATGGTTGTCTTTGTTTGTGACTGCCAGCAGTTCAATGGTCAGAAGGGCACCGGCCTTGCTGCTGCGCCCTGACACTAGTGCAGCTCACAGTTTCGGTCGCTGTGGTGAGGGATACGCACACTCAGCATCGTGTTACTTCACGGCTAGCTAGTTGCAGCAAGGACAGTACTGCCTGCACTGCCTCAGTGGCCAGCAGCACAGTCATTGGGTTACGAGTGTGTCTTTGTTGATGTCGTAGACAGTGCTGTGGCAAGATGGCCAGCAGTTCTGGGCAAGGTGGCTGTAGTCATGGAGAGCTACATCATTGCCTCTCTGTGAGAGTCCAGCCTGCAACACTGGAATATTCTTGCAGCTGCCAGTTGGGGGCAGCAAGGACTGCACTCTCCCGGAATGATGGTAGTTGATCAGCTAGCCAAGGACTGGTACTAGAGTTAGAAGGTACCAAACTCTTCCCATCAGCAAAAGTTCTCGGCAGCAGAGTCTGTCAGATCTAGTAGATGATGGCATTTTAGATCATAGTCATCTCAGTAGACTGTGAATGGAGCATCAAATGTCCCACCTCAATACCAGGTAGTTGCTACACTAAATTAAAACTGAGAACTAAGCTATGCAAGTCAAGGTCTGTCAGGAGATGCTAAAGACATCCTTCTGCAGGGATGACCCAAAGGTACCCCAGTTTTCTGAGTTCATCAGCACCCTTGCTTACTTCAGGATGTCACAACTTCATCTTTTATAGCTCTTTTCTGCTATGTCAATAACTGATTAGTTACTCTTGCGTTCAGTCTGAGCTTTCTTGTGACATTTTGCACAATTAGATTAGATTAGATTAGATTTACTTTCATTCCAATTGATCCGTAGTGAGGAGGTCCTCCAGGATGTGGAACATGTCAGAAAAACAACAATACATGACAAATATTTACAACTAAAACAAATAAGCTAATGTACCATTCCATGGCCATGAGGACACTATCCCTCTATCACCATGATGTCATTTCTTTATATTGCTTTGAGCAATCAGCCCATCCCTGTGTTTCAGTAGCATCTGTGATTGCTGTTATTCCATTGGCATTTCTCTCTGGCTGGCCTTCTGGTTGACTGTTGATTCCATTCTGCTCTGCCTCTGGCATTGCCAGGGAAGAAATTAAACAATTTTTAATGTCCACCTGAAATATTATTCGGGTCATAATAGTATGGATATGTACCTAGTAAAACAGTTTATAATAGGAGTGACCTCCATGGCATACAGTTGCTGCAAGTAAACTGATAAAGAAACACTGATTACTGCATAATAGCTCTGAAACAAAACATAAAAGCTCTAGGGAGAGACAAGCTGAATGAAACATGTTTGACTGTCAAAATAGCAATGCATGAAGCCTTCACTAACTACTGTAACAGAATCTTACCAAAGGATCTCTCTCAAAACCCTGAGAGATTCTGGTAAAATGTAAAGGCTGTCAGTGGCACCAAAGTGAATGTCTGGACAATCATGGATGACTTACAAATGGAAATCAAATGCAGCTAAGCAAAAGCAAAAATGCTGACCTCCGTTTTCACATGTTCGTTTACAAAGGAAGACACAGAAGTATTGCCTCCATTTAAATCTCACACAATTGTAAAGATGCATAATAGAAATACAAGTGCCAGTGGCACTGATAAACACTGAATCACTAAATCACTAAAATTAAATAAGTCTCCAGGACCGAGTGGAATCCTTGTGATGCTGTTATAGAATTTATCCAAATCCAGATCCACTTAAAACTTGCAGGTACTGAAGAGAGAAGCACTTAAAACTTTTGGATGACCAGTAAAAATAAATAATAATAATAGAGAATCCTTAACCATGACACCATTAGAAACACGTATTGAACAGAATGACCTTCTCCATGCTAGCCAGCATGAATACCAAAATCATCGGTGATGTGAAACCTAACACATGCTCTTCATTACATCTATCTACATCTGCATCTCATGTGACATCCTGAAAATCTTGGGTCAAGGCAGTCAGATGGATGCAATATTTCTTGACATCTGAAAAGTATTTGATGTGGTGTCACACCAATGATTACAAATAAAAGTACAATCACACATGGCATAAAACAAAATTTGTGACCTCATTGAGGATTTCTTGATTAGGAGACACAGCATGTTATCTTGGACTGACAGTGATTGACAGCAGTAGAAGTAACTTCAGGTATGTCCCAGAGAAATGTATTGGTACCCCTGCTGCCCTTGTTATATATTAATAACCTGGCAGATAATGTTAATAGTAACCTCAGACTTTTGGAGATGTTGCAGTTGTCAACTGCATAATGAAGTACTATTTGAATAAAGCTTCACAAATACCCAGATGGAGCTTGATAAGATTTCAGAGTAGTGCTAAGATTGGAAACTTGTTTTGAATGCACGGAAATATAAAATTGTGCTCCTTGTGAAATAAAGAATAGTAATATCCTATGAATACAGTGTCAATGATTCTCAGTTAGAACCAAGGAAATCATACAAATACGTCGATATAACAGTTTTGTAGAAAAGTTCTGGTCAAATGTAAATACTTCAGGAGTAGAGACCACTCATGGAAAGGCAGAAGTGTTGCATTGTCAGCAGACAAACACAAAACAAAAGAAAGTGGGAAAACACACACACAAATATAATATTCTGATTTATAAAGTTCATAAAAAGTAATTTCTGCAACTGTTGTTGTTGTTGTTGTTGTGGTCTTCAGTCCTGAGACTGGTTTGATGCAGCTCTCCATGCTACTCTATCCTGTGCAAGCCTCTTCATCTCCCAGTACCTACTGCAACCTACATCCTTCTGAATCTGCTTAGTGTATTCATCTCTTGGTCTCCCTCTACGATTTTTACCCTCCACGCTGACCTCCAGTACTAAATTGGTGATCCCTTGATGCCTCAGAACATGTCCTACCAACCGATCCCTTCTTCTGGTCAAGTTGTGCCACAAACTTCTCTTCTCCCCAATCCTATTCAATACTTCCTCATTAGTTATGTGGTTTACCCACTAATCTTCAGCATTCTTCTGTAGCACCACATTTCGAAAGCTTCTATTCTCTTCTTGTCCAAACTAGTTATCGTCCATGTTTCACTTCCATACATGGCTACACTCCATACAAATACTTTCAGAAATGACTTCCTGATACTTAAATCTATACTCGATGTTAACAAATTTCTCTTCTTCAGAAACGCTTTCCTTGCCATTGCCAGTCTACATTTTATATCCTCTCTACTTCGACCATCATCAGTTATTTTGCTCCCCAAATAGCAAAACTCCTTTACTACTTTAAGTGTCTCATTTCCTAATCTAATACCCTCAACATCACCCGACTTAATTCGACTACATTCCAGTATCCTCGTTTTGCTTTTGTTGATGTTCATCTTATATCCTCCTTTCAAGACACTGTCCATTCCATTCAAATGCTCTTCCAAGTTCTTTGCTGTCTCTGACAGAATCACTATGTCATCGGCGAACCTCAAAGTTTTTATTTCTTCTCCATGGATTTTAATACCTACTCCGAATTTTTCTTTTGTTTCCTTTACTGCTTGCTCAATATACAGATTGAATAACATCGGGGAGATGCTACAACCCTGTCTTACTCCCTTCCCAACCACAGCTTCCCTTTCATGTCCCTCGACTCTTATAACTGCCATCTGGTTTCTTTACAAATTGTAAATAGCCTGCCGCTCCCTGTATTTTACCCCTGCCACCTTTAGAGTTTGAAAGAGAGTATTCCAGTCAACATTGTCAAAAGCTTTCTCTAAGTCTACAAATGCTAGAAACGTAGGTTTGCCTTTCCTTATTCTTTCTTCTAACATAAGTCGTAAGGTCAGTATTGCCTCACGTGTTCCAGTGTTTCTACGGAATCCAAACTGATCTTCCCCGAGGTCGGCTTCTACTAGTTTTTCCATTCGTCTGTAAAGAATTCGTGTTAGTATTTTGCAGCTGTGACTTATTAAACTGATTGTTCGGTAATTTTCACATCTGTCAACACCTGCTTTCTTTGGGATTGTAATTATTATATTCTTCTTGAAGTCTGATGGTATTTCGCCTGTTTCATACATCTTGCTCACCAGATGGTAGAGTTTTGTCAGGACTGGCTCTTCCAAGGCCGTCAGTAGTTCCAATGGAATGTTGTCTACTCCCGGGGCCTTGTTTCAACTCATGTCTTTCAGAGCTCTGTCAAACTCTTCACGCAGTATTGTATCTCCCATTTCATCTTCATCTGCATCCTCTTCCTTTTCCATAATATTGTCCTCAAGTACATCACCCTTCTATACAACCTCTATATACTCCTTCCATCTTTCTGCTTTCCGTTCTTTGCTTAGAACTGGATTTACATCTGAGCTCTTGATATTCATACAAGTCGTTCTCTTATCTCCAAAGGTCTCTTTAATTTTCCTGTAGGCAGTATCTATCTTACCCCTACTGAGATAAGCCTCTACATCCTTACATTTGTCCGCTAGCCATCCCTGCTTAGCCATTTTGCACTTCCTGTCGATCTCATTTTTGAGACGTTTGTATTCCTTTTTGCCTGCTTCATTTACTGCATTTTTATATTTTCTCCTTTCATCAATTAAATTCAATATTTCTTTTGTTACCCAAGGATTTCTACTTGTCTTTTTACCTACTTAATCCTCTGCTGCCTTCACTACTTCATCCCTCAAAGCTACCCATTCTTCTTCTACTGTATTTCTTTCCCCCATTCCTGTCAATTGTTCCCTTATGCTCTCCCTGAAACTCTCTACAACCTCTGGTTCTTTCAGTTTATCCTGGTCCCATCTCCTTAAATTCCCACCTTTTTGCAGTTTCTTCAGTTTTAATCTACAGGTCATAACCAATAGATTGTGGTCAGAGTCCACATCTGCCCCTGGAAATGTCTTACAATTTAAAACCTGGTTCCTAAATCTGCAACTAACAGCAGTAATAAATTAATGAAAAGTGTGAGAGGAATTAAATGAAACAAAGGCATCCCCAATAATAGCATGAAGGTGGTGCACAACCATATTGTGTACCAGTTCTGTACACTGGAGAAAACTGGGTGATGAAGGAAAGGGAAAAAGATAAGGCAGAAGAATGTGAAATTGAGTTTATAGAAATAGTATAGGCATTACAAAAATGGAAAAGATAGATGAAAATGTTAAGGTGAGTGCATCAGGAATCTCTGCTGGAGATGACTGAATAAAAAAAGTTTGATGATGATAAGAGCAGTGGTAGTTATACTTGCTTGTTTTAAATGCTCTTAATAAGTGAACATCACCAGCTAGGATTTTCTGTGAACCCTCAAAGGCTTTTGATTATGTAAATCATGGAATTCATCTAGATAAGCTTAAGTAAGCTTAAGTATTGTGGTATGAGAGGGACAGTGCACAAGTGGCTTCATTCATATTTAACTGAAAGAGTACAGAAGGTTGAAATAAACAGTTCAAAAAATGCTAAAAAATCAGCAGATTCCTCAAATTGGAGAGCTATCAAGAGCTGTGGCCCACGATGTTCGATCTTGGATCCCTTATTTGCCACTTTATAGTAAAAAAAAAGTGAAGGTAGTTCTTTTTGTTGATGATAAAAGTATAATAATCACAAACATAAAACAAGAATTAGGTGAGGAAATTAGAAATCATGTCTGTCAGAAAGTTACTAAGTGGTTCTCTGTAGTATATACAACTCTGCCCAGTAAATAGCACAACACCATTAATAAATATAGAGTTTGAACAGAAGTCTATAGCTAAGGCAGAATATGCCAAATATTTGGGTGTGTGCATTGATGAGAGACTGAATTGGAAGAAACACACTGATGATGTGTTGAAACATTTGAGTTCAGCTAATAATACTGTCTACATCTACATCAATACTCTGCAAGCCACTGTAAGGTGCTTGGCAGAGGGTAACCTGTACCTCTACTTGTCATTTCCCCTCCTGTTCTACTCCCAAATAGAGTGAGGGAAAAATGACAGTCTGTACACCTCCATGTGAGTCCTAATTACTCATATCTTATCTTTGTGGTTCTTACATGTGATGTATGTTTGCAGGAGCAAAATTGTTTGGCAGTTAGCTTCAAATGCCAATTCCATAAATTTCCTCAGTAGTGTGTCTTGGTAAGAATACCGCCTCCCCTCCAGGGATTCCCTTTTCAGTTCACAAAGCGTCTCTGTAACACTTAAGTTTTGTTTGAACCTACCATTAACAAATCTAGCAGCCCTCTTCTGAATTGCTTCGATGTCTTCCTTCAATCTGACCTGGTACGGATCCCAAACACTTGAGCAGTACTCAAGAATAGGTCGCACCTGCATCCTATATACGGTCTCCTTCACAGGTGAACCAGTCCTTCCTAAAATTCTCCCAATACACCGAAGTCAACCATTTGCCTTTCCTACCACAGTTTTGACATGCTCGTTCCACTTCATATTGCTTTGCAATGTTACGCCCAGATATTTAAACAACTTGACTGTGTCAAGCTAGTCACTCATAATACTGTATCTGAACATTACAGGTTTGTTCTTCGTACTCATCTGCATTAACTTAGATTTTTCCACATGTAGGGCTAGCTGCCAACCATAAAACCAACTGGAAATTTTGTCTAAGTCATCTTGTATCTTCCTACAGTCAGTCAACTTGGACACATTTTCATACATCATGGCATCATCAGCAAACAACTGCAGACTGCTACCCACCTAGTCCGCCAAATCATTTATGTATATAATAGAGGGAAACATTCCACGTGGGAAAAATGTATCTAAAAACAAAGAAGCTGTAACTTACCAAATGAAAGCGTTGGTATGTTGATAGGAGACAATAAAAAACACACAAACACACACTCATATTTCAAGCTTTCACAACCCACGGTTGCTTCATCAAGAAAGAGGGAAGGAGAGGGAAAGACGAAAGGATGTGGGTTTTAAGGGAGAGGGTGAGGAGTCACACCAATCCCGGGAGTGGAAAAGGGACAGGTATACACTCTCTCTCTCTCGCGCGCGCGTGCGCACACACACATACAGACACAAGCAGACATATCATTTATGTATACAGAGAACACCAGCAGTCTTACCACACATCCCTGGGGCACTGCTGACTCTTTCCATGTCTCTGATGAACACTCGCCATTGAGGACAACATACTGGGTTCTATTATTTCAGAACTCTTCAAGACACTCACATATTTGTGAACTTATTCCATATGCTCATGCCTCCGTTAACAGTCCGCAATGGGTATCCATGTCAGGTGCTTTCCGGAAATCTAGAAATTTGGTTCTCATTATAGAATTTGAAAAAAGGGCAAACTGAGTTTTGCGTGAGTGATGCTTTCTAAAACCATGCTGATTTGTGGGCATAAGCTCGAAAGTTTATTATATTTGAACTAAGAATGTGATCAAGGATTCTGCAGCAAACAGAAGTTAGGGATGTTGGTCTGTAATTTTGCGGGTCCATTTTTTACCTTTCTTATATACTTGCGCTCTTTTCCAGTCACTCGGGACTTTGTGCTGGGGGAGTGATTCGTGATAAATGCAGGCTAGGTAAGGGGCCAATGCTGTAGATGCTTTGTAAAATCGAACTGGGATACCAGCTGGACCTGATAATTTATTTGTTTTTGAATCTTTAAGTTGCTTCTCTATGCCAGGTATGCTTATTTCTATGTTATCCATTTGGGAGTCTGTCTGATGTTCAAATGATGGCATGTTTGTATGGTTCTCCTGCATGAATGACTTCTTGAATGTGAAATTTAAAACTTCAGCTTTCATTTTGCTGTCTTCAGCTGCCACACCAGACTGGTCAACAATGGACTGAATGGAAGCCTTAGACCCACTTAACAATTTTACATATGACCAGAATATTCTTGGGTTCTCTGCCAGATCTTCCACTAAGGTGTGACGGTAGTAGTTGTATGCTTCGCGCCTGGATCTTTTCAGAGATACACAAATCTCTGCTAACCTTTGCTCATCATCATTTGTGCTTCCTCTTTTAAACCTAGAGTGCAACAGCCTCTGCTTCCTCAGCATCTTACAAATTTCATTATTAAGCCATGATGGGTCTTTTCCATTCCTTATCCACTTACTAGGCATGTAATCTCCAGACCACAATTTACAATCTTCTTAAACTTTGCCCAGAATTCCTCTACATCCATCTTACTGGACAAAGTGATGCCAGTTTACTGTCTAAGTAAGATATCAATAACTGCTAATCTGCTCTATCAAGCAGAAACATTCTCCTAGGCTTCTTGGCTGATTTAGTAACTTTCATAATTATGGTTGCTATAATGACATCATGATTGCTAATCCCCATTTCTATAATGATATTGTCAATAAGGTCCAGTCTGTTTGTAACTACAACCTCTAAGAGATTTCCATTGCATGCGGGCTGGCAAGCTAGCTGCTCAAGGCAATTTTCAGAAAACACAATGAATCGGTTGATGTCCCAGGCTGTACTTGGCAAGTTAAAGTCGCCTCCAACTAGCATTGCATGATCTGAGTATTTACGTGCTATTGACCCTAGACTTTCTCTGAATGACTCCAGAACTGCCACAGCAAAATTGGGTGGCCGATAAAAACGTCCAACAATTAACGTAGTTTCACCTACACCTGTTACATGCGACCAGATGATTTCAGTGTCACACTCAGCTTCGACCTAAATAGAGACAATATTTTTGTCAACTGCAATGAAAGCTCCCCTTCCTATAGCCTCTAATCTATCTTTCTGATATACATTCCATGAGTCACTTCGGATTTCAGGCAGCGCTCAGTCCCAAGAATAATTTGAGTGTGAGAACTTTCCCGGAGGTAGTACATTCGGGAACTTAATTACAAATACTTCAACAATTTAGTGATAAAAATTGTGACAGATGAGGTGTCTATTCTGAATGCTGTTTGCCTTCCCTTGCTGTGAGCTGACTGGCTAGTGTTCATCAGTGCCTAGCCTAGCCTAAGAAACCCTCATGTGCACTTCACAAGTACTCTGCTACCCAAGTAGCTGCTTCCATTGTGTAGAGCACCCTTGACCTGTCAAGAGGAGTACTCCAAATCCCCACACAGTAATGCAGATCCAGAAATCTGCAGCCGTGACTGTCACAGAGTCAACGAAGCCTTTGGATGGGACGACCCCCCACTTTACTCCAAACCAAAGGACCCTGGTCAACTCTGGCAGCTCTGCTTGCACCCTACGGGCAGTCTTCACCACCTCCGACAGCCACCTGTACAAACTAAGCATTGCCTCAGAACCCATGCAACAGGTGTCAGGGTTATTGCTAATTTTAGTGATAAACATTTAAGTAAATTAGCTTACTATGCCTACTTTCAATTACTGCTTCCATATGGCATCATATTGTGGGGTAATTCATCATGAAGGAAAACAGTATTCATTGCTCAAAGGCATATAACCAGAATAATAGCTGGAGCCCATCCAATATCATCTTGCAGGCATTTATTTAAAGAGCTAGATATCTTCACATGAGCTTCAGAACATATTCACTTATGAAATTTGTTATTAACAACCCACCCAAATTCAAAATCAATAGCAATGTACATACACTCCTGGAAATTGAAATAAGAACACCGTGAATTCATTGTCCCAGGAAGGGGAAACTTTATTGACACATTCCTGGGGTCAGATACATCACATGATCACACTGACAGAACCACAGGCACATAGACACAGGCAACAGAGCATGCACAATGTTGGCACTAGTACAGTGTATATCCACCTTTCGCAGCAATGCAGGCTGCTATTCTCCCATGGTGACGATCGTAGAGATGCTGGATGTAGTCCTGTGGAACGGCTTGCCATGCCATTTCCACCTGCCGCCTCAGTTGGACCAGCGTTCGTGCTGGACGTGCAGACCGCATGAGACGACGCTTCATCCAGTCCCAAACATGCTCAATGGGGGACAGATCCGGAGATCTTGCTGGCCAGGGTAGTTGACTTACACCGTCTAGAGCATGTTGGGTGGCACGGGATACATGCGGACGTGCATTGTCCTGTTGGAACAGCAAGTTCCCTTGCCGGTCTAGGAATGGTAGAACGATGGGTTCGATGACGGTTTGGATGTACCGTGCACTATTCAGTGTCCCCTCGACGATCACCAGTGGTGTACGGCCAGTGTAGGAAATCGCTCCCCACACCATGATGCCGGGTGTTGGCCCTGTGTGCCTCGGTCGTATGCAGTCCTGATTGTGGCGCTCACCTGCACGGCGCCAAACACGCATACGACCATCATTGGCACCAAGGCAGAAGCGACTCTCATCACTGAAGACGACACGTCTCCATTCGTCCCTCCATTCACGCCTATCGCGACACCACTGGAGGCGGGCTGCACGATGTTGGGGCGTGAGTGGAAGACGGCCTAACGGTGTGCGGGACCGTAGCCCAGCTTCATGGAGACGGTTGCGAATGGTCCTCGCCGATACCCCAGGAGCAACAGTGTCCCTAATTTGCTGGGAAGTGGCGGTGCGGTCCCCTACGGCACTGCGTAGGATCCTACGGTCTTGGCGTGCATCCGTGCGTCGCTGCGGTCCGGTCCCAGGTCGACGGGCATGTGCACCTTCCGCCGATCACTGGCGACAACATCGATGTACTGTGGAGACCTCGCGCCCCACGTGTTGAGCAATTCGGCGGTACGTCCACCCGGCCTCCCGCATGCCCACTATACGCCCTCGCTCAAAGTCCGTCAACTGCACATACGGTTCACGTCCACGCTGTCGCGGCATGCTACCAGTGTTAAAGACTGCGATGGAGCTCCATATGCCACGGCAAACTGGCTGACACTGACGGCGGCGGTGCACAAATGCTGCGCCGCTAGCGCCATTCGACGGCCAACACCACGGTTCCTGGTGTGTCCGCTGTGCCGTGCGTGTGATCATTGCTTGTACAGCCCTCTCGCAGTGTCCGGAGCAAGTATGGTGGGTCTGACACACCGGTGTCAATGTGTTCTTTTTTCCATTTCCAGGAGTGTAGCTTCAACACTAGAAGAAAGGCTGATCTTCACTACTTTGGGTGAAATCTAGCTTTGGCACAGAAAGGGGTCACTTACTAAATAGCTTCAGAAGTCTGACAGACAGCCAACCAACATTTAAAAACAAATTAAAAGAATCTCTTAATGATAACTCCTTCTAATCAATTGATGAACTTTTAGATATAAATTAGTAGTAATCTTTCTGTCATGAGTTTACCCTACTTCCCTGGCCAACAATCCCTAGGATTTAAAATCAATAGAGAATACATGGAACTATGTCGATTGGGCTGTTTGTGCCATTGATCCTCAACCGTGAAACCCAGCACAGCTAGCCACAGCACTGGAGTCAGCATGGCTCCCCATTCCTGTCAGTGCCTTCTAGAGCCTCATTAACTATCTTCCTGCATGTCTGTGCTGTGGTAAGTTGTTATTCAAGGATTTTGACAGGTGCTCACATTAATGTGACTGGACCATGTATTAAAAAGAATACAGAAGTATATTTCAAAGAAGGTACTTATCTACATCTGTAACAACAGCGGCACTTTTACAGTACGCTACTGCCCTACACATTACAACACTGCCATCCAGCTGGAAACTGAGATTTTTATCAGTAGCTGAGACTTCGTTTCAGGTTTCAAATACCAGAGGAAGATCCTACAGTTTTGTCATTTAATATGACCGGTTAGGTTTGCACGGCTTTAGCTTCATAATATTGTAAAACATTTTTTGGCTTTTGTATGAAATATTTACTGTTGATAGTAACTATGTATTGTATGTGCAAGAGGCTATCAAATTATTAGGTTCTTTATGTTCTCATTGTTTTTTCCAACTCGAATGTTTCGTGTATGCCTCAACTCCCTTGAATTTATTTGCTTAATTTGCATATCAACAGTGTGTGATCCAGTAATGGGAGACAATGGACGAATGTACGTTCCAGAAGAACTGCTTCCTATTTATCGTGATGTAATTGTGCCATTGGCTGATATCATCACTCCAAACCAGTATGAAGTTGAGTGAGTATCATTATAAAATGCAAACCATAAAAATAATTAGTAGTGTATTGTCAATCTCTTCCCTTTTATCACCACATGGGAACTGTACCTTTTTGAAGCATGCTCTTTTTCATCACTATTTTCATGACATTGCTTCCAATATTGAAATTTGTGGTCTTTTTATCGCACGTTCTGGCTTTGACTTCGGTGATTATTGAGAAAAATGTAACAAAAATATTTTGTTTGCTTTACATGAATAGGTGTAATTTTGAAGCTCTTATGAATGTAAGGACACTATTTAAAAGTGAAAATGTAGTATTAAGTGGCTAA
Organism: Schistocerca nitens; assembly: GCF_023898315.1. Lineage (NCBI taxonomy): Eukaryota > Metazoa > Arthropoda > Insecta > Orthoptera > Acrididae > Schistocerca > Schistocerca nitens. The sequence goes on from NC_064622.1 coordinate 22,040,262, forward strand.
CAGAAGTATGACTCACTAAGTTGTAAATCAACTCTGAAGGTAGGGGGCCTTCAAAAAATTTCAGGAATCTCCAAGTCATCTACAATCAAACAATGAAAAATCCAGGATGGAATGTATCTACAGGGAGATAGTCTTTTTCCATCTCATAAATTGAGTTTTGATAGAATCAGTGAGTAGAAATCACTTGGGATACTGAGATAGTTATTAACATTAATGGTACCCAGCTAGTATGGGTAGAGTTTCTCTGTGATAATAATAAAATAGAAATAAAGTATGCTATTAAATTTAATGCTTAGAATTCAGCTCATTGTATCCTACCTAAGGGGGGGGGGGGGGGGGACCTTTAAAAATCTTTACTGTCCTGTAATGACCCAAGTCGTGAACTCATCTATACCAGACAAAGAAAAAACAAAAAATCAACAAACTTAAAATGCTTCACAACAATTATTAATCTTTAAAAAAAAACAGTGCATCTATAACATTAAAGTCGAATCAAGAAGCACATTTTACATATGATCACTTCCTTCTGTGTTATGTAATAATCTTCAAAGATGATACATCTTGGATCAGTGAAGTATTTGTTGTGTAAATACATATATAAGAATATTAAACAAGAATAAGAATATTAGATAGCTAATTGACATCCCATAGGTATTTTTCCTGGTGAATGCTATAATTTGTACTGTGTCAATTGAACAGAAGCTGCACACACACACACACACACACACACACACACACACATTAAAATTTTTTTATGTCTGTGTTCCTCCTAGTGCCAACAGAATATTCCATAAAAATTGTATGTGTATCCTATCTGCTGGCCATTAATAGTTTTGCGATTAACTACAAATTTTTACTTGAGAATTTCTCTGCTTTTGAGAACATCACATGTATCATATGCTGAAGTACTAGTTTCCAGGACGTTCTTGAACAGTCCCTTTCTTACATAGGAGTAAACTAAGGATGTGCTGAAATGTGTAATCCATAAAACAGTAACTTCTAAAATAGAATGTTATGACGGACACAATCGGATGCCTGTAATAAACTGCAGAAGTTAAAAACTTTTATATGCCTTTAGTGACTGTATACATAGTTGTCTCAGTAGAGTTTTGAAATCCAAACTGGGATTGACTGTTATCCCGTTATTGCATAGATGAGTACATTGCCTCCTCAAAAAAGACTGAAAAAGATATGTGAAGAGAGACTGCCTGGTAATTGTTAATATTGTGGACTCATTCTTACTATAGAGGCCTAATAGTGAAAATATCACGAACAAACCATGTGCTTCACATGGGACTCAGTTATGTCTTATACAGCCTAAGTTCATATATTTCTTATTAAAAATTTCACTAAATGCTAAAGGAACATTTGATTTTTCAAACTTTTGTGTGTATTCCAGTCTAGGAAAACTGTGATAACTGAAACTGATATAAAAAAGGTAATTTTCAGATGTTTCTCAATCTCATGTTTGACAAGAAACTCACCTGCTTGCTTCATATGTGCAAATACGAGGAAAGAACAATAAAGTGGTTTAGTGGCAGGGTTTGAGTGGGGAGTGGCCAAAGTCCTTTCTGTTATTATTTCACAGAGTCTTCAACATGTGGTGAATGGTCCTTTACTGTAATGTTATGGCAAAGATCTTAGTGTCTGTTTGCTGTGAAGGCAAGAAAGGGGCCTTCAAAAGTCCCCATTCCCATCCATTGTGCTGAGGTTTGGAAAGAGCTTTTAATTACCAGTTGAGAGTTCCAATTTTGTTACATGTATGTAAGGTCTGCTACAGACATGTGGTGCTACAGAAGAATGCTGAAGATTAGGTGGGTAGATCACATAACTGATGCAGAGGTATTGAATAGAATTGGGGAGAAGAGGAGTTTGTGGCACAGCTTGACAAGGAGAAGGGACCGGTTGGTAGGACATGTTCTGAGGCATCAAGGGATCATCAGTTTAGTATTGGAGAGCAGCATGGAGGGTAAAAATCACAGAGGGAGACCAAGAGATGAATCCACTAAGCAGATTCAGAAGGATGTAGGTTGCAGTAAGTACTGGGAGATGAAGAAACTTGCACAGGATAGAGTAGCATGGAGAGCTGCATCAAACCAGTCTCAGGACTGAAAACCACAACAACAACAACAACAACAACAACATTTAAGGTCTAATTGATTCCAGATCTCCAGCCTTTAATCTCATCGGTTGATCATCAGAAGCACATACCTTTTTAAACCATAAAGGCAAAACCATTTGTAATCAGAACGAAGGACAAATTTGATTTTGCAGACATGAATGTTTCAACCGAGGGGATATAATTAAGGACCACTCACCAAAAATTAGAAGCATTTGGTCATGAACAAGCATGCACAAAAAAGAAAGAAAACATACTAACTTTCTGAATGAATCCTTTTTCCGAGCTACATTATATGCACACATGTGCATGTACCTAAACTCCTCTCCTCTCCTCTCCTCTCCTCTCCTCTCCTCTCCTCTCCTCTCCTCTCCTCTCCTCTCCTCTCCTCTCCTCTCCTCTCCTCTCCTCTCCTCTCCTCTCCTCTCCTCTCCTCTCCTCTCCTCTCCTCTCCTCTCCTCTCCTCTCCTCTCCTCTCCTCTCCTCTCCTCTCCTCTCCTCTCCTCTCCTCTCCTCTCCTCTCCTCTCCTCTCCTCTCCTCTCCTCTCCTCTCCTCTCCTCTCCTCTCCTCTCCTCTCCTCTCCTCTCCTCTCCTCTCCTCTCCTCTCCTCTCCTCTCCTCTCCTCTCCTCTCCTCTCCTCTCCTCTCCTCTCCTCTCCTCTCCTCTCCTCTCCTCTCCTCTCCTCTCCTCTCCTCTCCTCTCCTCTCCTCTCCTCTCCTCTCCTCTCCTCTCCTCTCCTCTCCTCTCCTCTCCTCTCCTCTCCTCTCCTCTCCTCTCCTCTCCTCTCCTCTCCTCTCCTCTCCTCTCCTCTCCTCTCCTCTCCTCTCCTCTCCTCTCCTCTCCTCTCCTCTCCTCTCCTCTCCTCTCCTCCTCTCCCTCTCCCTCTCCCTCTCCCTCTCCCTCTCCCTCTCCCTCTCCCTCCCCCTCTCCCCCTCTCCCCCTCTCCCCCTCTCCCCCTCTCCCCCTCTCCCCCCTCTCCCCCTCTCCCCCTCTCCCCCTCTCCCCCTCTCCCCCTCTCCCCCTCTCCCCCTCTCCCCCTCTCCCCCTCTCCCCCTCTCCCCCTCTCCCCCTCTCCCCCTCTCCCCCTCTCCCCCTCTCTCCCCCTCTCCCCCTCTCTCCCCCTCTCCCCCTCTCCCCCTCTCCCCCTCTCCCCCTCTCCCCCTCTCCCCCTCTCCCCCTCTCCCCCTCTCCCCCTCTCCCCCTCTCCCCCTCTCCCCCTCTCCCCCTCTCCCCCTCTCCCCCTCTCCCCCTCTCCCCCTCTCCCCCTCTCCCCCTCTCCCCCTCTCCCCCTCTCCCCCTCTCCCCCTCTCCCCCTCTCCCCCTCTCCCCCTCTCCCCCTCTCCCCCTCTCCCCCTCTCCCCCTCTCCCCCCTCTCCCCCTCTCCCCCTCTCCCCCTCTCCCCCTCTCCCCCTCTCTCCCTCTCTCCCTCTCTCCCCCTCTCCCCCTCTCCCCCTCTCCCCCTCTCCCCCTCTCCCCCTCTCCCCCTCTCCCCCTCTCCCCCTCTCCCCCTCTCCCCCTCTCCCCCTCCCTCTCCCTCTCCCCTCTCCCCCCTCCCCCCCTCCCCCTCCCCCCTGTGGGATGCACAGTGTCAGAATTCCAGTTCAGCAGATGGACAGGGTTGGGGCTGTATGGCAGTAGGGTTGATAGAAGGAAAGATTTTCAAAAGACAGAAAGAAGGATTGGAGGTGAGTAGCTAGTGACTCAGAGGGAGACATTTGGTTTGCTGGCTGGGAATGAAGGAGGCAGGGATGGATGGCAGGTGCACAAGCCAAGCATGATGTGGCACATGGGTGTCAGAGCACAATGAAGGTGACATGGAGGTGTGAATTGGGACAGGGTGATAGAACAGAGGAAGGGGAAACTGTTGGGTGGAGGGTGTGGGGTGGTGGGTTTATGGGGAATGAGGCCAGGAGGATTGCAGGAGCAAATGGTGTGTTACAAGGATAATTACCATCTTTGTAGTTCAGAAAACCTGGTGGTGAATTGGAGGATCCAAATGGCTAGGGCTGTGAAGCAGGCATCGAAATCTAGCATGTTGTGCTTAGCTGTATGGCATGCCACTGTGTGGTCAACTCTGTTCTTGTCCACTGTTTGATGATGGCAATTCATTCTGATGGACAGCTGGTTGGTTATCATACTGAAATAAAAAGCAGGTTGGGTAGATTGGTCAAGTCTCGCACCTTGGTCTTCCATGAGGATATGATCCATGTTGCTGGGGGTTGGGAATGGGAGTGCCGTAGGGCTGTGCTAGGATGTTGCGTAGGTCAGGTGGGCGACAGAACACCACATTAAGAGAGGTGAGAAGGATTTCGGATAGGATGTCCTTCATTTCAGTGCATGAGGATAGATATTCATAACCTTTGCAGAGGATATTGTTCAGTTGTTCCACTCCAGTGCGATATTGGGTGACTAGGAGGCGCTCCTTAACAGCTGATTCTTGGGGTTGGTGGAAGGACTAAGCGTGTATGATGATAGGCTCTGTAGATCTATTTTGCAGACTAGGTTTTAGGGGTACTGCCTGTCTGTGAAGACCCTCATGAGACCATCAGCATAATGTGCAAGGAAGTCTTTGTCACTGCAGATATGCAGTACATGGGTGGCCAATCTGTACGGGAGGGCTTTTTTGGTCTGGAAGGAATGAGTACTGTTGAAGTGCAGCTACTGTTGGTGGTTAGTGGGTTTAATATGGACAAAGGTGTGGATGGCACCATCAGAGATGTGGAGGTCAATGTCCACAAAGGTGGCATATTGGGTTGAGAAGGACCAGATTTAGCTTTTGGGAGAGAATGTGTTTAGGTTGTGAAGGAATGAGGATAGAGAATCCCAGCCCAGATTCCATGTCATGAAGATATCATCAATGAGCCTGAACCAGAGAGGTGTTTGGAGCTTTAGGAGACTAAGAATGTTTCTTCTAGGTGGCCCAGAAAAATATTGGCACAGAAGGGTGCCATGTGGGTGCCCTTGAACTCACCTTCAGCCCCACGTCCCAGTTTAACCATGTTGGAACAATTCTTTGCCACCAACCAAAGCCAATCTAATTCTAACATTGGACCTTGCCTCTTTGAGTTCATGCTACTATCCAAACTTCACCTTCCCCTCTCCCACCTAACCACCCCTGATCTCCTTCCAGGAATTCCTTACCTGTAACTTGGCCTCACCATCCTTCCCTACGTCCCTTGCTAAGAACACTAACCTTTTAGCAGATGAGAGGACAGCCCTACACCACCTCAGAAAAACCCTGACTGAATAATCCTCCCTGCATAGACAAAGGCTCAACCACTGTTGTGATGGATCACAACCTGATGGAAGGCTTCCAGCAACTGTCTGACTCCTCAACCTACAAGCTCTTCCACAGTGATCCCATCCCAGAACTCCAACACAATCTCCAGTCCATTCTGAAATACTCAGGCCTATCCCAGAATTTATCCCCCAACAACACTCCACACACCCGCCTTCTACATGCTCCCCAAAATATATAAACCCATAAATCCTGGATGCTGCATTATAGCTGATCGCGTGCTACTACTTATGCCCGTAGTCTTGCCCCTATCAAACACTACTTCTCTGTGTCCTTCAAACTCCAAACCCAGTACCTTATTCCTATACACCTTACCAACTATATCCTGATACACAACTTCGTCTCATTTGAGAAGAAGGTATATAAAGCAAATCTGCAGCACAACTATGGGCACCCAGATGGTGCCCTCCTATTCCAACTTTTTTATGTGCCATCTACAGGAAACCTTTCTAGCCTCCCAAAACATCAAACCCTGAGTGTGGTTCAGGTTCATAGATGATATATTTACAATCTGGCCTCAGGGCAAAGACAACCTATCCTCATTACTTCACAATCTCAACACTATTTCTCTCATCTGCTTCACCTGGCACTTAACCAGATGTGCCATACTTCTGGACTTTGACCTCCAGCTGTCTGATGGCTCCACCCACACCTTTGTTCATATTAAATCACTAACCACTGACAGTATCTGTGTTTTGACAGCTGTCATCCCTTCCAAACTAAAAGCCCAATCCCATAAACCCTGACCACCCGTGGACCATGTATATGCAGTGATGAGAAGAACTCCCTTGCCCAGAGATCACTCTAGGGCCTTCACAGACAAGCAGTACTCCCAAAACTTAGTCTGCAAAAAGATTTCACATGCCATTTCCTCTCACATCTATAATCCTCAAACTACCCCCAATAATCAGCCACAAAGGAGCACCACCTTGTCACCCAGTATCACCCTGGACTGGAACAACTGAACCACATACTTCATCAGGGCTTTCATTGCCTACCATCATGACCAGAAATAAGGGCATCCTACTCTAGATCCTTCTCACTTCTCTTAAAGTGGTGTTCTGTCACTCACCCAACCTCCACATCGTTCTAGTCCATCACTATGCCACTCCCAATCCTAAACCCTTGCCACAGGAATTATATCCCTCCAGTAGACCCAGATGTAAAATCTGCCCAGTCCATTTGCCTAGTACTTCCTATTCCACTCCTGTTACAGGTTTGTCCTACATCTAAAAGTAGCCATGTCATATGACATCTCTGCTGCAATCACTGCACAGCTTTTTGTGTTGGTATGACAACGAATCAGCTCTCCATTGGAATGAATGGCCAATGCCAAACTGTGGCTAAGAACGAAGTTAACTATGTGGTGGCACAAGAAGCTTGATTTCAATGGTTGCTTCACAACCCAGGCCATCTGGATCTTTAACTTCAACATCAATTTTTATGAACTGTGCAGATGGGAATTATCCTTGCAGCACATCCTTTGCTCCTGTAACCCTTCTATCCTCAATAACTGTTAACCCATTGTCCCCACACCCTCCACACAAGAGTTTCCCCTTCCTCTATCTTGTCACTTCCTCCCACTTCACATCTCCATGTCACTGTCATTGTGCACTGTGCCATAGTGGCTCAGTTATCTGTGCATCCTATGCTTAGCTCGTACACCTACCACCCCTCCTTCCCATTTTCCCCAACAGCAAATAGACTGTCTCCCTCCGAGCCACCAGGTACCCATTCACAACTGTGTACTGAAGAATATAAGCAAGCTGACAATGTTAGTTTGTCAGTAACTTTCTCCAGCAATGCCTATAAGACTCTACTTCCAAGCAAATTTACTGTCTTTGGTGTGATGTGGAGCTCTATGCAGTCTTAAAGGCACTGGAGCATATGAAATATGACTGTCAGAATAACTTACTCATCTACTCTGTTTCTGTAAGTGCTCTTTAGACCATTCAGCAGATGTACCTAATGGACAAAACAGTATAATATAAATGGATAGGTGCAAAATCTACTCACCAAGTGGCAGCAGGGGAACACACACACAAAAAATTTTAACTTTTACAGGCTTACAGAGCCAGGGGCTCCCTCTCCTGGCAGGAGAGTTGAAGGGGAAGGAAGAGGGGTGAAGGAAAAGGACTGGAGAGGTTTAAGGAAAGGTCACCCAGAACCCCAGGTCAGGGGAGACTTGTTGGATGGGATGAGAAGGAATGGAAAAAATAGTAAACAATAGACAAGACACCATTCATGTAATGCGATGCCAAGGAGAGGAATTGTCATTTTTCTTGAAGCCTTGTCTTGTGGGATTCCAGAAAAATGTCACGGTAATGTGGCTGCAAGGTGTGCTTGTAAAATAATTAAGGTACTACCACTTGCTGTGCCTCTGGATACTAATGTTTTGTTGTAGAGGAAGAAATTTATTTGTAAATGGGAGAATGAGTGGCTGGAGGTACAAATAAATTATGGAAAATCTGGGGAATAATGACAATGTTTTGAAAAGGTTAGATTGGTACTTACAATGTAGCTGAGCTTTTGAGTCACAAAAAGGTACAACATAAAGACTGTCAAACAAGTAAGCTTTTGGCCGGAGGGGGGGATCTGATTCAGAAGGAGGCCCTTCGGCCAAAGGTTTGATTGTTTGACAGTCTTTTTTATTGTTTCTATCTGTGATCCAACATCTCTGTTATATTGTGAATAGCAATCTAACCTTTTCATAACATGGTCAAATAACAAATTGTGTGAGATTAAGCAAATTATTCTGCCATGACAAACATGGAGAGAAGTGGATTAATAAATTAAGAATAGGGTATTGCACTCAGATGGCTAACTCCTTTGATGGAAGGTCCTCTGTGTGCAGTGCTTGTGGCATACTGGTTTCAATGTGCCATATTTTAATTGATTGTATTTTATACTACAATGGGAGAACATTTTATCTTGCTAGGAAAGTATCATGAAAACTTCCTGCCAGATTAAAAGTCGTTTGTTGATCTGGGACTTGAACTCAGAACATTGGTGTCCCTGTCTGGCTCACAGCTTTAACCTACCAGGAAGTTTCAAAATAGTGCACACTTCATTGCAGAATGAAAGTTTATTTTAGGACTCCTTTAAGTAATTATGAAATGAGTTGTGAAAAGGTTTGAGGTTTTGTGTTTTCTCAGTACCTTCGCCTTAATTACTTGATATGGTATTTTAATGTGTGTCTGAGTGGTTATTCATATTTTCAGGCAGTGGTCAACAAGCCACATTTATCTGACTCATAATTTAACAATTTTGACTATTTGACCATTTCCCCTTTAATTTTTAACAATTACTCGGGTCTTTATTTAAACTATATGAAAGACTTATTTTCAGAAAACCAGATAATTAGACCTCGCCCATGTTTTTTTGCTGTATCCAATGGCATTTTCTTATTTTTAACTATACTCTTCTAATTAGGGGTAGTGTAGTGTGAATTGCTATGTTGTCATGTCCCCTAAATGTAAAGTCATCATTGACATACCCAGTACAAAAGCTTGCATGATGATATATTTAATGTAAACTGTGCAACAATACTGCTTACTAGCTTACAAGAAATTATGAATAAATAAGTATTTCTACACTGAAGAGCCAAAGAAACTTGTACACCTGCCTTATATTGTGTAGGGTCCCTGCGAGCATGGATAAGTGCTACAACACAATGTGGCATGGACTCGACTAATTCTGAAGTAGTGCTGGAGGGAACTGACACCATGAATCCTGCAGGGCTGTCCATAAATCCGTAAGGGAGTGGAGATCTGTTCTGAACAGCATGTTGCAAGGCATCCCAGATATGCTCAATAATGTTCATGTCTGGGGAGTTCGGTGGCTAGCAGAAGTGTTTAAACTCAGAAGAGTGTTTCTGAAGGCACTCTGTAGCAATTCTGGATGTGTGGGGTGTCGCATTGTCCTGCTGTAATTCCCCAAGTTCATCGGAATGCACAACGGATGTGAATGGATGCAGACGATAAGACAGGATGCTTACATACGTGTCACCTGGCAGTCATATCTACAAATATCAAGGGTCTCTTATCACTCCAACTGCATATGCCCCACACCATTACAGAGCCTCCACCAGCTTGAACAGTCCCGTGCTGACATGCAGGGTCCATGGATTCATGAGATTGTCTCCGAGCCTGTACACTTCCATCCACTCGATACAATTTGAAACGAGACTCATCCGACCAGGCAACATGTTTCCGGTCATCAACAGTTCACTGTCAGCATAGAGCTCTGTGTTGTGCTGTCATCAAGGGTACACGAGTGGGCCTTCAGCTCCGAAAGTTCATATCAACAATGTTTCGTTGAATGGTTCGCACGCTGACACTTGTTGATGGCCCAGCATTGAAATCTGCAGCAGTTTGCGGAAAGATTGCACTTCTGTCACATTGAACGGTTCTCTTCAGTCATCGTTGGTCTGTTCTTGCAGGATCGTTTTCTGGCAGCATCGATGTTGGAGATTTGATGTTTTGCCAGATTCCTGGTATTCACAGTACACTCACTAAATGGTCATATGGGAAAATCCCCACTTCATTGCTACCTCGGAGATGCTGTGTTGAATATAACACCATGTTTAAACTCGGGTAAATCTTGATAATCTTCCTTCGTAGTAGCAGTAACCGATCTAACAACTGCACCAGACACTAGTTGTCTTATATATGTGTTGCCAACCACAGCACCCAATTCTACCTGTTTATGTATCTCTGTATTTGAATACGCATGCCTATATCAGTTTCTTTGGCACTTTAGTGTATATACCTATATGGAAAAGTACTGTTAATTAAACTCATGTGAACATTTATTAGGTGAAAAAGATGACATGCAGGAAAAGTGAGAGTTGCTTTCCCACTTAGTTATGTGTAGTAGAGACCATTTTCATGGTAATCATTCTGATGTGGAACATACCATTTGCACAATAGTTAACACTTAATTACAAATTGTACGTCACTATACAGGTTGTAATGGATATAAGTGCAGATATTTCTGTTGTTGACTGAGGACAATGTACTGAACAACATTATATCAGTGCTTACATCATTTGTAGACTAATAATTATAGCTGTTACAAGTTTTTAGGTTGGTTAGTAGCTCCAAATACATTTGGCAGGAGCAAGGCATTAATGCTAATTTTTTCCTGTGCAGCAAGTCAGGTGTTCGAAGTGTGGATGCATGGACACAAAATGGTTAGTCTCTACTGACAGGCATAGTCCAGCTAGTTGTGCAGTACAATCCTGCAGAAAATATTAGCTCATAAAGTTTGTGACCTGTTTGTGGGAATACTGTTTGACACAGAGTAAAAACAACCAACACACTGGTGTGTACATACGGGATGTTCATAAATTCCCATCACAAACTTCTAGGGCTTGTAGAGGGGAGTGAGTACATAATGTTTCAAACAGCAACACATGGCCAGAAACGTACCATGCTAGAGCCACTTGAAAACATGTTTGCTACTTTGGGGGGGAGGGGGTTACATCAGATCAGGTGATGTTATGTGACATCTGTCCTAACTCTCTGATGTGGTTCAAGCCTCAATCACATGTCTGTAAGTGTTAGAGCAACAGGGTTGAGTAAACGTTCACCAAATACATCGCCATGATCCTTCTGAATGGTGACGTTAACAGCTATGAACGGGCTGCTCATCACCTTTATCGAGAACATTCTCCACATCATCTAAATCCATCACATGCACTTTTTGCCACAGTTGCCTTCACCATCAGCAGAAATGACTGCGGTGCTCCAAGAGGCTGTACTGCATCACATTGGAGAGAACCTGTCAATGGGTACATGAGCAATTTCTTTGGCTATTAATGAATAGAACTGTAAAACAATTGCTGTACTGGATTACGCCTACACAATTACTTGTAAAAGTGGACACATTACCAACATGTTTTCAAATGGTTGTAGCATTGAAACAGTAAATTTCTGGACATGAGTTCAAATACAAAATATTATCTACTCACTCCCCTCTACTAGTCCTAGAAGTCTGCAACAGGAATTTCCAAACACTCTATTAAGATACCACTTATAAAAATATCTGCACTTACTCTCATTACATCCTGTAGATTGTGCATTTATAGAGCTTATTTGTATTGAGGCACTCATCTGTTATGTAGAAGTAACTTTCAAGATCAAGCAACTTAGAAAAATCCTTATATGTTGTAAATTTTCAAAGGTAGATTCTGAGGCTTCCCGTTAAATACATTTGAAGCCTTAACACCATTTCAAAAAGTTAATTTTATAGTATTAATCTGTAATACATGAAATAAACTTTTTTCTTCTTTTCATGGGGTGTACTCCTTTCTTAAGATTGCTTACAGGGCAGAAGGTGGAAACAATAGATGATGCATGGCGAGCTGTTGATATCTTCCACAACCAAGGAATAAAAACTGTTGTGCTTTCTTCAACAGAACTTGGAGATGAAGAACATTTGTTAGGTCTCGCAAGCTCTGTCATTGGTAAGTTGGATTACTTAATAATCAAATGTTTATGCACTTGTGCGTGTACTCTCATCGAAAGTGTTTGGAGACCAGATGTTTTTTCATATGCAATACAATATTTTGCATGCAGATTCTTCATAAACTTTGTGTATGTAACTTAAAGCACGAGGAAACAATTTTAGTGCCATTGGAAACAAATGAAATAAATGTAGTTCCCATCACTGTGGCTCTCAAATGTTGCAACTCTACATTTGATGTAAAGTCCAAAACATTAAGGAGTAGTTACTACATCCAAAAACCTTAAAAATGTACAGAACTACAGTGAGTGATCTATATGGGTTTGCAACTGTTTGATGTGGATTCATTGAGGATATTGAAAACTCTTGAGAAATATTTGCCTTGACTCAAGAAAAGAAACCTCTCATAACTGAGAGCATAGGCAAAACTGTAAAACTACTTCCAAGCAACACAACAATAGTGCAGAGCTTGCTGGCCATGACAGTCTGTAGCATGTCATCCATCAATTGAGCTTTAGGGGTCTAGAATTGTTTTCATAAAAAGAAAAGACAGCAGCATTAGCCAGATAAATCATTTGAGTATCCTCTTCCTGTAACTTCTAGTCATCAAAGAATTGTTTAAGATACATTGACGAGTTTATACATTATGATGACCTGTTTGGTTCACCTTTGGAATGCAATTTGGCAGCAGTTCTACAAGGCCTGGATTAGACTAGTTCTTTGTAGGTTTCCAGAGGCACATTGCACCAGATGCCTATGCATAGGTACGCAATTTCCATAAATTATGGACTGGTGTTTTGTGGACCCAGAGCTGACTCCCAATAGTGTCACAGATGTGCTCCACTGGGTTCATATCAGATGACTTTGGTGACCAAGGCATCACTGTAATTTCATTAACATGCTCTTCAAACCACTGTAGCATGACTCTGGTCTTGTGACAGACATTTATCCTACTGGAAAATGACATCACTATTGGGGAAGCCATCAAGCATGAAAGGATGCAAGTGGTCTGTAATAATGTCCACATAGCCCACAGCTGTCACAATGCCTTCAGTTACCACCACAGATCCTACAGAATTCAAGGGGAATACACCCCAAAATGTTATACTGCCTCCACCGGCCCGAGTCTGTAGCACTGTGTGTTTCGAGCATCCATTCACCTGGATGACACTGTATTATTGGGAAACAACCATTGATATGGTATAGTGCATTGTTCAGTGGTCCAATCTCATTTATCTCATATTCGCTGGAAATGTAAATGACGATGTTACTGGGTCAATTTGGGAACACGTAGAGGTCAACAGCATATGCTGAATCCACTGCAGCTGTAAATGGTGATGTTGTTGGATCAAAATGGGAACTTGTAGGGGGTCATCTGCTGTGGAGCCCCCGTGTTAAACAATGTACGCTGCAGGGTTTGGTCTGAAACACTTGTGCCTGCACTGGCTTCGTACTCTGTCGACTGAACACCACACATCATGCTAGCCTCAGACTTCAAAATTTTGTGAGGAGGTGTTGTTTCCTACTCATGGTTTGACCATTCTACATTAACTTTTCATAGATGCTCATGATAGCAGCATTTAAATGCCTTCACCATTGTTCCTAGGCACCAGGCTATAACAATCTACACTTTGTCAAAGTTGCTTATATCAGGGAATTTCCACATTTGTGGTCTGTAACATCACTAGACTGATTCCTCATTTAACTCTGCTGTGCTTGTATGCCACGTGCCTGCGACACCACCAGGTGGCACCCTACCTTGTAGTGGGCAGCGGTCATAATGTTCTTGCTCGTCAGTGTGACATACATTTCTTTGCTTATCACCTTCCAGTTCCTGCAAAGGCCATTAAGCAGCCGCAAGAATATAAATACATGTTGCACAGAAAGGTGGCTGTCAGGATGGAAATGTATCAGTTGCCAGGCTAGAATTATTAGAATGGGTACAAGGTGGTAATGGTGGTGTAATGTTATTGAGATGTATGCAGTGGGCTTCACTAAATATACACATAGTTTGACATTCTATACTCTGTATCAACTTGTTGATCTGCCATTCTGATTAGATGTGAATAATGTTGTAATTGTTCATGAATGAGCTTCCCCCTGTTTTTGAAAATCCTGTTAGCAAGCATGTCAACATTTATGGAAATGGACTTTTGGACACTCCAATGGAATTTGCTGTGAGCAACTTTTATTCGTCCAAAGATACCACACAAACTGACGAATGGTAAAGCAAAATACTCGTGGAAGAAAGTCACTGAATGGCTAAATGTTGACAAGTGGAGATTTGTATGAACCTTTATTAGTGATCTACAACAGCATGACTTTGTCTTATTGTGAATGACATCTTCCATGTCATTGTTAAAATAGTAAGTATTGTCAAAAAGTTTACAAAAATTGAATTTTGTATGATTTCAGAATTAGTATAGCAAAAGGGACTGAGTCTGTGAACAAATATCCATTGTTGTGTTTCCATGAGCTTGCAGTTTTACAGCAATTGATATGAAAGGTCTGTGTATCTGTACAAAATTTAAAAACCATGCAGCAATTACTAATGCTTTACAACATATTTTTAATGCTTTTGGTCACACACTATGTTGTCTGGTGTAAGCATTACAAACATGCATCCCCCACCCCACCCCCCTGGGAGCCCACAGCCCTTTCGTTGGTACATGTGGGGCGTGCACACTTTCCCAAGCTGTTGTAGCCTTTCTTCTTTTCTGGGTTGCTATACCTCCCTCTTAGTTGCTTTACCTTCCCCTTCCTCATCCTTCCCTGTCCTTATCCTTTCCCTTTGCCCCTTCCTTTCCCTCTCTTGATGATCTTTATGTTGACCTGACTATCCTCCTGACTTTGCTTCGTCTTGCAGTTTTGGTTCATTTGATTTTCCTCCTCCTTTTTTGCTTTTCTTTCTTTGTCCCCCTCAGTGGTTTGACCTCCATCTCTTAATTTGAAATTTGTAGTGTGAGCCAGATGGGGAACCCCCTGATGCCTTTGGTGTGGGTTCCTCTCCCCCCCCCCCCCCCAGCTCCTCTCCTTCTCCCTTTTCTCCCCTTCCCCTCCCTCCCCGCCATAGCCCTTTCGCCTCCTTGCTAGTTCACCAGCTCAGTAGCCAGTCTGTGTGGGGGGCTATTACGTACCCATCTGACTGAGTACCCCGACAACACAAGGGTCACACTGCTGATACTTTCACTGTGAATGCCATGTGCAAGTCTAGGAATGGTTGCCCATTTTTTCGGGGCATCAGAACTCCCAGCAATGACCATCCTCCCAGGCGGCTGTTGCTGTGGCTGGGTGGTGCCCATGAGGCGAGCCCTGTTCGGAGTGGATGGTAGTGGGACACGTTTGGCACATAAAATGAGTTAAACTCTGTGGCTGCTCTTCCTCAGCTGTGTCTCATCCTAGGAATAGCTTTGTCTCAGTTCCTGTCTCTGCCTTCCCAGCCTTTCCCCCCTTGGCTACCCCCTGGGAGGAGGGCCAGACCCACCGGCTTAGGGTAAAACCCTTTCCGCAGTTCCCGGTCTGTACCAGGACTGATGGGGAGACTTTTGACTCCACCAAACCCCTTTTCTTTGTGGAACATAATGAGGACAAGTTCGGTGAAGTTGTCATTAAGCAGTACGAGATATGGCTCTCTCTTTATAAAGACAACTTCTGCCAGTCAGTCGGCCTCCCTCTGTGCCTGCTAACATTTAGGAGAGATCCCCTTGGCTATCGCTTCACACGAGTCACTCAATATGACACGGGGTGTAATTTTCCATAGGGACCTTCTCCTCCAGTCCGATGATAAACTTAGGGCTAGTCTGGAACAACGTGGAGTTCATTTCATCCGGCGTGTCCAGATACGCCATAAGAACCATTGTGTAGACACTGGCACTTTCATCCTGGCATTTGAGGGGGATACCGTGGCCCAGAAGGTCAAGGAAATGGTCTAAAGATGTGACGTGAAACCATACATTCTACCTTCTATGCATTTCTCCCATTGACTCCAGTTCGGCCACATGTCCTCGCGATGTAGTGCCACTCCCATCTGTGGTAGCTGTGGCCGACCTCTTCATGTGGACACCCCTTGCACCCCACCACCTAACTCTGTAAACTGCTCTGCATTATCCCTGCATTCTGTCTTGCTCTTTAGTAAATGCACGTTCATGATGACCTCTCTCCAACTTTTTGTGGTTGTCGGGCACTCTGTTTGAACCGGGATAGCATCTGGAGGGGTCTGCACTTTGGTTCGCACCAGTGTCATTAGCGACTGGATATCCCGTTAACACCAACCTGGAAGCAATAGTGGTAAGAGTGTGAACGAGCCCAGCAATCACCATTTGCAATTTCTACCTCCCTCTTGGTAGAACACTTCTTTATGTTGACTTGCCTGCCTTAATATAGCATCCCGCCACTGTACCTCCTACTTGCAGACTTCAGAGCACATCATGCCACTTCAACAGGTAGGGGTCTTCTAATTGACCAACTTATTACAGACTTTGATTTGTGTCTCCTCAATGACGGTTCCCCTACCCACTTCAGAGCGGTTCGTGGCACCTTTTCTGCTACTGATCTCTCACAGCCTCCCTACATTGGTCACTCCTTGATGATCTTTGTGATAGTGACCAGTTTCTAATGATTCTATTGTTCCCCTTCCACTGCCAGGTCAACAGGGCCCCATGTTGGGCATTCCCCACAGCCAATTGGCCTATATATATGTCTGATATGCATTTTGACACCTCTCTCTCTCAGATTGCATTGATTGGTCAAGCAAGACGTTTCTGCTGCTCTTCTACATGCCACTAGCACTATTATCCCCCTATCCACAGGACCTCATCATCACCAACTGCTACTGTGGTAGACTAGGGATATAGCTGTCGTTACCCAGGATCACCGACGGGTGTTGCATTGATTTAAATGACACCCTCCAGAGACCAACCTTCTTGCTTTTAAGCGTCTCCATGTTAAAGCTCACTACTTTATTAAGCAAAGTAAAACCGTATGCTGGGAGTGCTATGTTTCCTCCCTGGGCGGGTGTGGCTCTCCACTGCAGGTTTGGTCCAAGCTCCACAGCCTTCTCTGCCACCAGTGACAGTCAACTGTCCGTGGTCTTATACTCCAAGGTGCTCAGTGTTTTGATCTATTAGTTCTTGCAGAACATCTTGCAAAACACTTTGTGACAGCATTTGGCATCTTCTTCCTCTCCTATTACCTTTCTCCAGTAGAAATGCAGAGTTCAACAGATCTCCCTCTGTTTCATCCCCCACCAAGCTGAATGCCATAATGAACCATTCACTGAATGGGAATCCTTGCAGGTTCTTACCTCCTCACATGTCACAGCCCCAGGCCCTGATTCCATCCACAACCCAATGATCCAGCACTTGTATGTTACCCAGAGGCAACATGTATTCAGGATCTTGAATATATTTATCCCCGTCCTTAAGCCCAGGAGGAGCCCAACATCTTTTTGACAGCTACTGCCCGATTAGCCTGACAAACTTACCTTGCAAACTGCTCGAGAGGATGGTTAGCTTCTGATTATGTCGGGTACTCGAAACTTGGGGCCTTTTGTCCTTTTGTATCAGTGTGGCATCCCGGAAGGACTGTCTCCGACAGACCATTTACTCACATTGGAAACAGTCAACCGACAGGCTTTTACTAACTGCCAGCATCTTGTTGCAGTCTTCTTTGACCTATATAAGGCATACGACATGGCTTGGCGCCATCACATTTTAGTTACCTTCCGTGACTGGGGCTTTCGCAACCCCCTTCCAATTTTTATCCCACCGGCTCTTCCGGGTTCAAGTTAGCTTTTCACTCAGCACCCCTCGGATTCAGGAAAATGGTATCTCACAGGGTTCTGTGTTAAGTGTCACACTGACTCGTAGCCATCAATGGGCTCATTACCTGTGTAGGGCGTCTGGTTACACCGGAGTTGTATGTCGACATTTTTCTCATCTGGTGCAGCTCCCACTCAGTAGCATGTGCCGAGTGCCACCTCCGAGGTGCCATCTGGCGAGCCTCTACGTGGGCTGCTTCCCGTGGCATCCAGTTTTCTCCCTCCAAACATAGGCATTTTTGTCATCGACTCACAGTACACCCGGATCCAGAACTTTATTTAGGCAACCAGCTCTTACATGTTGTAGCACAGTCCTGTTTCTTGGGCCATATTTATGATAAAAAGCCAACTCGGCTGCCCCGTGTTTGCCACCTGAAGACTACATGCGTGCAGAAGCTTAATGCTCTCCACCTCCTGGCCCACATATCTCGGGGTGCAAATCGTGCTACTCTTCTCCATCTTTACAGTGCTCTGGTCTCGTCCATACTAGATTATGGTAATCAGCTTTATTGCTCAGTGGCTCCTTCCACTCTGAAATTACTTTACCCTGTTCACCATTGTGGGGTCCATCTGGCAGTTGGTGCCTTCCACACTAGTCCTGTTGACAGCCTCCTTGCAGGAGTGGGTATTCTCCCTCTACAAATACGATGGAACCGACTCCTGGTTTCTCGTGCAGTTGCCATTTGCTGGTTCCCCCACCATCCTGTGTACCCTGTCCTCTTTGCAAATGAGGGATGCCTCCCTCCTGATAACCGCCCATGGGTGGGATTGCCGGTTGGAATGCATCTCACTTCCCTCTGTTGGAATCTCCATCTCCACTCACTGGAAAATGCCCCATTTATTTCCTCCCCCCTCCCCCCTTCTCCTCGGATGGTTTCTACACTACAGATTAGGACCGATCTACTCCAGGTTTCTAAGGTCTCTGTCGCCCCTGTGGTCTTTCGGCACCTTGTACATTCCGTCCTTGCAGAGTTCCAGAGTGCTACCAGCTTCCACACTGACAGTCATAAGATGATAGATAAGACGGCATACACTTCCACATCTCCTAGTGAGAACACCATTTATTGCCGGGATCGTGTAGTGTGTTCACAGAAGAGCTGATAGCCATCAACAGGGCCCTCCATTTTGTTTCTCAGGCCTCCCTCCGCAGTGTTTTAATATGTACTGATTCAATGAGCAGCATGCAGACTGTTGACCAATGCTACTCTCATCATCCTTTGGTTTCTTCTATCCACGACCTTCTCTCTGCCCTCGGCTGTGCCGCCAGCTCTGTTGTCTTTATCTGGGTCCCGAGTCGTGTGGGCATCCCGGAGAATGAACTGGCTGCCCATTTGGCTAGAGAGACAGCTACTTACCCCTCCATTCCCTTTCATGACACCAGTTGCAGTGGAATGACATATGGTGTGCTAATACTCTCAGTGGTAAACTCCACACAATCGAGGAGAATACTGCAGATTGGTGGTCTTCCTTCTGCTTTACTCCTGGAGCAACAGTGGTTGTACTTGGCACCTCTCTTCATGTTTTCTCAGTCTGAGACCCCGTGGAAAGACCTCTGTTTTACCCCTCTGTCTTTCCAGTTTTTAGATTGGGTCTCCCCTTTTATGTCTTCTACTGTTTGTGCTTTAACTTCCTTGTTTTATGTTTGACTCCTCTGACTTGTCCCATCCACTTTTAGCGGGTTCCCTCTCTTCCACAAGTAACTGTGGAATAGCGGGGCAGATGGCCTCACCGTTTAGTCGTATAATTTCCCTCAATTAATCGATCAAACAAACACGGCCTGATACTCAGTGGCTGTGATGACTGTATCGGGCTATTGTCAACTGGCACCACAGCAGAAAATTTGTTAGAACACATGTTGCTGTACACTACGAGATGCACTTACAAATATTTAATTGGCAAACCAGTATTTGGGCAGACAGACCATTGTCAGTGTACATCTATATCAAATGAAGTGTATGTCAAGTATGAAGTCCTCATGATGTTAAAATTGATGTCAATCTCTGTGGTACACAGGTTGTCATGTGTATGTGTTATAGCTGTGAAATCGTAAATGGCCATTACGCTATTTCCCCAGAAATTAATGCCATAGGACATTATTATCTGAAAGAGTGCTAATAATCCCATCTGCAGTTCAATAAAATGAGAGTTTTACGGAGCGCAAAGTATGCAGAACTGAGCTCTTTTGGTTAAGTTATCCATTTGCCGGTATCATATAATTTGTCATGCGTCTGGAATCTTAGGAACTTCGTGCATTGGGTTATATCTATCATGTGCCTATGTATCTGTACTTCTGATATCTATAAGTCATATTTAATTTGTTTGGAATTACATAACACGAGTCTTGGTAAGATTAAGGGTTAAGCTGTTTGCTGTGATCAGTTTGGAAGCCTGTCCCATTATCGTCCTGGATGTGTCTTGTGTGGATATGCTTCTGCCCTTGATCAGTATACTTGTATCATCACGAAATATAAAGGTTTTTCGACAGTGCTCCCAACATCCCTGCTAAATTGTTACATAGTTCAAGAACAGAAGCAGGCCAACTGCCAAACCTTGTGAGACTCCATATTTAAAGATCCCACACTGCAAGTACAGTTTTATTCCTGTTGTGTTATTTGCCCTCAGTGTTCTGTTGTTGAGATATATCTCCACCTGAGAAATGGGAATGCCTTTAATGCCACAATGATTTAGTTTCCTCTTGAATTTTATGATTTTAACCAGCATTCCTTAATATTTTCAATATGTGTAACCTATTTTAATGTCCAGTTTTATTGTGGAATCGCTGGTTTGTTTCTGTAGTATGATTTTGATGCAATCGTCTGTAAATGGATTAATTGTGACAAAGATGACAGTTATGTAAAATAATACACTGGTGTGGAAAACTTAAGGACAAAAGTAACTTTCTCATGATGTATCACTGCCAAGTAACATAGCTTGATAAAACTTGAATCACACATAGAAAGTATAGTATAGTAAAAAAAAAAAAAAAGAAAGAAAACACTATATTATGAACAGAAATGACACTTTTATCAAAGACATTAATTACACTGAAGTCACCATGGTCCATTACAGTCTGCTAAACATTACAAAAGACCAAGCATGGGTCTCGGTAGAGAGTGTGAACACTGTGGAAAGCAAAGCATGCTCTGCAACCTTCCCCGTCCATGGCCACAAAGTTGGTGAGGGGTTCTTGCAGCTGACAACTGCTGGATGCTTTTTGGTGTATGTGGATGTGCTGCAATACATCTCCCCAACACATCCTACACATGCTTGATGTGGCTGAAGTTGGGGGAATGGACAGAGCAGTCCATTAGCCAAATATGCTCTTGTTCTGGCAGCTCCTCCATATGCACTGCTCCATGTGGTTGCCCATTTTCTTTCACAGTAATGAAGTCAAGACTAAATGCACTCCTGAAAGAAATGCATGTTAGGAAGGAGTACAGTGTCACTAATTATCAGAAGCTCCAATATTACTTTAAATGTGAACATTTTAGGTTAGGCATTAATGTGACTGTTATTGACATTAAATGAAACAACAAGTTTACTGTTACCAGTCACTGTTTATATATCTCCGCAACACATTTCAAAGGTTTAACTAAACTTGTATCTAACGGTAAAAATAAAATAAGTAAAATGGACTATCTCCAGTAGTTACAGGCACCTTTCACCGTTGTAACACGTCACAGGTATATTGTCATATTTTCTAAACAAATATGGCATGTGGAAACTATTAGGTGTAAGGATAATATATCAGAAGAGAAACAGTAACACACAGTACAAAGAATATATGTCATACTAACAAATGTAAATCCACCTGATGATGAAAGTTTAAACCTTTGAAACATGTCACAGAGATAAACAGGAAGCTCCAATATTAGGTGAATTATGAGGCCCCTGTGGGAAATAGCATCCTTGGCTGGAAAGGAGTTTTTGTGCATTCAGTATGTCTGCTGAGAGGCCTCATATGAGATGTGGAGGCAACCATGCCTGCAGTTGCTCATGTTGACACCAGTGATTCCTGTTACTTGGGTTTGGAGGCCATCCTTATTCATATGTGTGGCTGGCAGAAGTGGTGGTGAAGACTGCTGGCCAAGCAGTATTGTACCCAGAATTTATGGGGATCTTTTGGGTTGAAGCTGAGCCTCAACCAAAGGCTCCGTCAATTCCTTTATGGTCATTGCTGTAAAGTTCTAGAGATAATAGCAGGATTCCCCTTTGATAGGTTATGTGTGCATTACACAGAGGAAACAGCTACTTGAATACCAAAGTACTTGTAGAGTGCACATGGCAGATTTTGAGGCTAGGCTGTAGTCTGAGGTCCTCTGCTGAACGCAATACAGGGATTGCAAAGTCAGATACCATACAAAGTAACATCACTTTGAATGGCAGAATTTTAACAGTAAATTGCCGTTGCATTTATAACAAAATCCTGGGATTCAGTGCCCTCCAGGAAAGCTGCCTTGTTCGAATTATACTTAGAACTGATGACTGGTTGAAACTTGAAGTAGAAAGCTCCCAAGTATTTAGTGAGACATGGAACGTACATCAAAAAGTCGGGTTGGACTTCATAGGAGAGGGATCATTCATTGCAGTTGGGGTCAAAACTGAGTCTGAGTGGAGAAGTTCCCTGACGTGAGTAACCGGCCTTGGTGAACACAAGTTAATCATAAGATGTTTTTACTGACTGTCCAATTATGCCACAACTGTTACAGAATCATTCAAAGAAAGTCTGTGCTCGGTAGCACAGAAGTACCCCCTCCTCCTCTTCTTTGGCCTCCTGTTTCTCTATGGGTCAGCATTAATGTGCATTGAGGCAGTGTTAATGACAGTGGCTGGCTGAATGCCCTTCCTGATACCACCACTCACTCCGGGACAGAATCTGTTTCCCTACCTGTCTACATCTAGAGTAAATCTCATCTGAATGTCTGAGGCAGGACATGGGTACAAGCCCCATATTCAGCTAGTTGGACATGGGGGAAACTGCCTAAAATCTACATACACCAAGCAAGATAGCACAGGGGTTAGCGCACTGGTCTCGCATTCAGGAGGATGACAGTTCAAATCCATTTCTGACCCTCCTCATTTAGGTTATCTGTGATTTCTCTAAATCACTCCACTGAAATGCCAGGATGATTCCTTTGAAAGGGCTTTGTTGATTTCCTTCCCTATCCTTGAATCAAATGGCTCTGAGCACTATGGGACGTAACATCTATGGTCATCAGTCCCCTATCCTTGAATCAATCTGCTTGTGCTCCATCTCTAATGGCCTCAATGTTGATGGGGCATTAAACCCTAATCTTCATTCCATAAAAACCACATCCTGATTGGCCAGTTCACTAGCCACCATTGTTAATCTGCAATGTGGATTTGATCCAGGGCAGGTTCACCTCCACGAATGTTGAAAGCAGCATGTTAATGCACTTTGCTAACTAGGCAGGTTTAGCACACAAGTACCCAGATTATGCTATATTAGTTGGAAGTGACTTCAACCTTCTGAGTACTCACAGGATCATCTGTTGACTCATTGCCGGTCTTACAGACAGACAGTCTTGTAAAGTAGTTCTGAACATGTTTTCTGAAAACTGTCTTGAGTAGCTTGTTCGAAAATCCAGGCACAATGGAAATATTTTAGACCTTGTAGCCTCAGACAGAAAGTTCAGTGTAGAAACAGTGATTAGTGATCATGATGTCATCATAATGGCAGTGATTAGTAAAGTTAATAAAGCCATCAAGACGGCTAGGAGAGCTTTTATGCTGGAAAGGGCAAATAAGCAGTTGTTAACCTCCCACTTAGACAATGAATGGACAGCATTTCTTTTGGGTATGATGGTCATAGAGGAACAGGCAAAGTTTAAACTGATTGTAAATGACACTCTGGAGAAATATGTGACAAGTAAGTGGTTAAGGATGGGAAAGACTCTCCGTAGATTAATAACAAAATACAAAAATTGCCAAGAAAACAGATTGTTGCACTTTCAGTAAAAATGAATGCAGAAATGTAGATAATTGAAAGTTATTAGAAATTTTTATATCTATAAAATGTTCAAAGCATACATCTTCCACCATTCATTAGTGAAAGATCTTGAGGGGACTGATGGCCTCAGATATTAAGTCCCACAGTGCTCAGAGCCATTTGAAAGATCTTGCTGAGAAACCAGAGATAGATAGAAGCCCATACATCAATATGTTGATTTGGTTTTACAAACCACCAAATTCTCTATGAACATGTACAAAGACTGACTTTAACAAAGAATCAATATCTTTTCTTATAGAAAAATGTTTATATTCATTTAGGAAATTTTAAGACACTGACTGTAACATGAACCAGTAGCATATCAACTATAATGTAATAGATGTATAAAATGGATATAAGATGCTGCATTTGCAGTATATAAAATATTGTGAGAGTATAATTATTGTAATACTATCATTTCTAACATTTGCAAAAGCCATCGTTGTGATGGCTCCATGCAAAGAAAATGTAAATACATAAAAGAAACTTCTGGCCCTACACAGAATTGTTGAGCGAGATGAAGGCCTTCTGGTGTAGTAATAAAAAACACCAAAAGGAAAACTGATGTTTTAAATCTTCTTTTTAAAAAATCATTCTCGCAGTAAGATTTTACAGACATACCGCCATTTGACCATCATATAGAATCCTGTATGGAGCACGTAGAAATAGGCATCCCTGGTATTGAGAGGTAATTGATAGAGTTGAAAACAAATAAATGAGCCCCAGCATTGGCTTCTTACATAGCTTGCATTTATTGTGAAACTCTCAACCAGCACAAAGTCCCAAGCAGCTGGAAAATAGCACAGGTGATTCCCATATATAAGAAGGGCAAAAGAACAGGTCCACAAAATTAAAGACCAATATCCTTAACACCAGTTTTCGGCAGAATTCTTGAACACATTCTGAGTTCCAATATAGTAAACATCCTTGAGACAGAAAAGCTCCTGTCCAGAACTCAGCAGGCATTTATAAAGCATCACTTACGCAAAAAGCAATTTGCTGTTGTCTAGCACAGTATGATGTGAACTATTCATGAAAGGCAACATGCAAGTTCCCAATGCCTAGATTTTTATAAACTGTTTGGTAAGTGCCCCACTGCCGACTGTTAACCAAAGTCCAAGCATATGAAATAAATTCGCAGATATGTGAGTGGCTTGGAGACTTTTTAAGTATTGGTATGTTGTCCTATATGGTGAATGTTCATCAGAGACAAGGGTATTGTCAGAAGTGCCCCAATGAAATGTGGTATGACCATTCTTGTTCTTTACAGACATATACTGGATAATGTAGCAGCAACATGTAACTGTTTGCTGGCGATGGTATAGTGTATAGGATAATTTCATCATTAAGTGACTGTAGGATACAGGATAACTTAGACAGAATCTGTGTTCGGTGTGATGAATGGCAGCTTGCTGTGAATGTAGAAAAATGTAAGCTTAATGAACATGAGAAGAAAAAACAATCATGTAATGTTCAAATATAGTATTAGTAGCGTGCTGCTTGCCACAATCATGTCTATTAAATCTCTAGGCACAACATTGCAGAATGATACTATTGAAATGAGCACATATGGTCAGCACAGGGAAAGCAAATGATAAACTTTGGTTTATTGAGAATTTTGGGAGTGTGAAGGTCATCTATAAATGTGACCACATGTATGAAACTTGTGGAACTCTCTGTGACACACTGTTTGAGTGTTTTAGAACTTCACAATGTCGCGGAAAAGGAAGATATCAAAACAATTGAGAGTTGCGGTGCTTGATTTGTTACTGGTAGGTTCGATCAGTATGTGAGTATTCTGGAAATGCTCCGTGAACTCAAATCAGAATTCCTGGAGGTTCGAGTGTGTTCCTTTCACAAAACATTATTGAGAAAGTTCAGAAAACTGCAGAACATTTCAACAGTCCATAAATCTCCTACAGGGACTGCAAATACAAGATGAGAGAAATCAGGGCTCATATGGAGGCATATAGTCAGTAACATATTAGGAAGTACTTTAAAAATCATTAATTTGCTGGTTTTCAGACACTGTTTTTAATTCAGTTGAACTGTTTTTTGTCTTATATCTGTATTAATGCCTGCCTGCTTAGCTGGGTGGCAACGTGCTTGCTTCCCGTGCAAGCGGACCCAGGTTCGATTCCCGGCAGGGTTGGAGATTTTCCACGCTCGTGTATTGGGCGTTAAGTTGTTCTCATCATCATTTCTCATCCTCGTGTGCGAGTTGCCCAATGTGGAATCAACTGAAATAAGACTTGCACTTGGCGGCCGACTTCCCTGGATGGGGCCTCCGAGCCAACAATACCATACACTCAATTCATTTCATTTCATTTCATCTGTATTAATACTTGTTGAGCATTTTTAACTAGTGGGGAACAAGGAGGGGGTTGGGGAAGGGTAGCTGATGGCTTGGATGGAGGTGGCAGGTGCATGGCATAGGAATGTGACAGACACGCACTGACACTGGACTGGTGACTACATGCAGAGCATGATCACAGTGATGAGAAAGTTTCAGTCCTATCTGAATGCATCATCTGCAGCCCTACACCCAAGTTCCATCATGTTGGGCTTATCAAAGACCTACTCTCCTTCTCTCGATCCCTACAATGGGAACACTTTTTGCTACCAATCCCTCTAACCAAAACCAATCTAATCCCAGTTCACACAACCATGCAACCATGACCCTGCCCCTCTCTCACCTAACCACTCCGTGGTTACCTTCTATAAATTCCTTATCTTCAACCTGACTTCGTCACTCTTCCTCAGATCCCTTACTAGCAACACAAAAGCTCTGGGGGGAAGAGCTATCCACAACCTCAAGACAGGTCTGATTTAATCAGCCTTTCTACATTCAAAGGCTCAGCCGTGGACAGATGAACCACAACAGTTACCTGACAGAAAGCATCCAGCATAACTTCCAATCCCTGCCAATCCCTGCTGAAATCCTCAGACCAATTACAGAATCTCTCTATCAAATTCCATCTCATCTCTCACCTGTACAACCTCTAGCGCACACACACCTTGTACATGCTTACCAAAATCCATAAACCTGGACATCACTTTGTAGCTAGTTACTGTGCTCCCATTGACAGAATTGCCACTCTTGTTGACCAACACCTCCAACCAATAGTCCAAAGCCTACCCTCTCATATTATAGTTGCAAAGCACTTCCACCACTTCCTTCATCAACTTTCAATCATCCACATTTATTGTTACTCATCACTGTTGATGCCAACACCCTATATAACAAAATTACCCATGCTCAGGGCCTTTTCACTATAGAACACTATCTCCCACAATGTCCTTCTGACCACTACTTCACTCTTTACATGCTAAAAAATCTACATCTCATTACTTATATGCCAAACATACTACACTATTATACAAAAACTACTGCTGCTCTGTGGGGAAAGTATACAAAACAATCCACAGCGCACCCATGGCCAACAGTATGGCTTCCTCGTATGCCAATCCGTTTATGAGCAATCTGCAAGAAACCTTCCTAGCCTCCCAATCCCCAAACCCATAGTGATTTCCCTAAATTATTTCAGGCAAATGCTGGGATGGTTCCTTTGAAAGGGCACGGCCAATTTCCTTCCCAATCCTTCCCTAACCCGAGCTTGCGCTCCGTCTCTAATGACCTCGTTGTCGACGGGACGTTAAACACTAACCACCATCACCACCACCACCCAAACCCATAGTTCAGGTTCACTGATGATATCTTCATGATCTGAACAAAGGACTAAGACTCCACACCATCATTTCTCCACAGCGTCAACAGCTTCTCCCCAAATCACTTCATCCTGGCCCTCTTCAGCCCAGTGAGCCCACCGTCCTATATGGTTATCCTACCTCTCTGATGGCTATATCCATTTCTCTGTGCTTATCAATCCCATCATCCACTAATACTACCTGTATTTTGACAGCTGCCATCCTTTCCACAACTGGCCACTGACAAATGTTGCATCTGCAGTGACAAGAATTCCCTTACCCAATATGCTGAAAGATTCGTTAAGGCCTACACAGACAGGCACTATCCTGCAAGCCTGGTCTTGCAGAGAGTTTTCCGACACCATATCCTCACGAAACCCTAATCCCCACATCACCTCCTAGAACCAGATGAAAAGGCACACTGCCCTCATTACCCAGTATAATCCTGCACATGAGCAACCGAACCATTTCCTTTGCCAGCACTTTGACTATCATCTTGCCCAGAAATGAGGAACATCCTACTCACAATCCTTCCTAAAGTGGCAATGTGCCACCCACCTAATCTGCACAACATCGTGGTCCATTGCCATGTCACATCTGCCGCCAACCCCCTTGCCACACGAGTCGCATCCGTGTGAAAGACACAGTTAGACCCATCTCATTTACCAACCTTGTACAGCCCACTCCAGTCTTGTCACAGGCTTGTCTTATCCCATCAGAGGCAGTGTCTTCTGTGAAAGGAACCGTATCATATATCAGCTCTGATGCAACTTTTTGTGGTCACGACAACCTACCAAGCTGCCCACCCAATTGGATGGTCACTGTCATCCAAAAGCTAGCAAGCTATTCTGATCTGTCTTCTTATTTATATGCTAGTCAATAACTCAACAATCTCCTTTTTGGTGAGATGTTATTTTTACTCATTAATTATTTGCATATATACTTGGATGAAGTCCTTCACTTCATTCCTTGTCCTCAGCCGAATCCTCATCACCCTATCACTTGTGTATTCTACTGCTTCCACATAGTCCTCTAGATTTGGTTTTTCTATGATACCTACTCAATTTTTAGCTTCTTGTCCACCATTCCAGTAGTGTAGCCAGTACTCATTTACCTGCTTCCTCTTCCCTTCCATCTAACTACACTAAGTCACATCAGTTCCATGTTCTCCTTTTCCATGAAGTCTATCAGCTCTTCCACCTTCCCAGTGAGGATCATCACATTAATGATACCCACCTTCATTGTGTTGGTGCCTAGTCACCCACTTCTCACAGTTCCCCCAGCACCCCAAGAACTGCACATCTCCTGCAGGGAATGCCCTAACCTTTTCCGAGGCTGGTTTTGAAGTACTATTTCATACATAGCTATTATTATGATGGGGTCGCCACTCCCAAAGGCATTTTAGAGCTGCTGCCAGCATATGCTTAGATCGCTCCTAACATGGAGAACAGATACCATTTGTAGCCACCCCTCTGGAGTACAGATGCTACGGAAAATAAGATACGAAGACAGTTCCTCCGCTTTTCCACCATTGGGACTTGTAAAATCCTCTTCCACTTTCCAACCGTTGTCTGTCTTCACCTGTTACCCTGGCAAGGGGCCCTTACAGGGTACTACCATCCGGAGCCAGATGGACCCAGGTTTTTTATGAGGAGAGACAGAGTGAAGAATCAAGATGTTAGGAAGAAAATTGGAGTTGACTGAGAAAATTGAAAAGAATAGATTAAAATGGTGTAAGCTTGTGAAGAAGATAGGAGAGGGAAGAATACCAAGAAGAATGATGGAGTTAAAGATTGAGGGCAAGAGGCCAAAAGGAAGATCGAGAACAAGATGGATTGATATAATAAAGATGAGTTTAAGGAGGAGAAACCTGCTATGGAATCAAATTGTGGAACAAGAAAGAGTAAAGTGGCAAAGTACCATTGATACTCCAACCCGACCAGATGTTGGATAGAGGGGAGACGAAGATGATGATGAATTATTTGCATATGTTGGAACTTCCATTAGCATATAAAAAGGGAATGAGATGTTTATGAGAATTAAAGTATTTTGTTCAAAAAATCAATAATTTCAGTCAGCGGTGAGAAATTCTCCTAAAACAAATAAAAATTATACTTTTCAAGTAAGAATTGCTCTTTTTGATATGCCACCTGTAGCCAAGATCCATGTCATGCTACACCATGTATTAAGACAAGCTGTGAGCCACAGAAGCCAAACATGTGACACAAAATATTACAATTATATTCTGGCATCTCAGACAGTGAGTCGCCAAGGCTGGTTCATGAGATTGCTGCAGTCTGCTCTGACCTGATTTCCAAAGTGTAGTAATTAATACACCCACACAAAGTGATCCTGTGGCTATATTATGGGCTAATAATATTGTTATCTTTTTTTAATTTTGTTACAAATTTGTGTAGTTCATTGTGGCTGCTTTATCCTGGCTCTGAGCACTATGCGACTTAACACCTGAGGTCATCAGTCCACTTTATCCTCCTTGGCAGACAAAATTCAAGTGGTCTGGTGCCCAGCCCAACTGTGGCAAGTAGGAAAAAGGACTTGGACTCATTTGCAAAAGAGTAATTAATGTGATTAACAGTTATGTTTGAACCACTTCCACCTATCTCCATGCTCCGCGTGGCTAACACAAAACCATAGAAAGTGAGGAAGGGAGCTGATGACCTTGCTGTTTAATGCTCTCACCCACGAATCATCATCGTCAGAAATTGAGATGGTGCAGTTATTAAGGTATGGGACTCTAATTCAGGAGAAGTTTCTGTCAAACAATCCATATGTATGATTCCCATGATTTCTTTAAATCATTAGCAGTAAATACTGGGACTGTTCCTTGAAAACTACACATCTAATTTCCTACTCTATCCGTATTGAATCCAATTGTGTACTTTGCCTCTAAATACCTCATCGTCTGTGGGACCTTAAACAGAAATCTTCCTTCATTTTACAAACATGCAAAAATTTTAAATGCTGTAGAGGGCAATGAAACAAATTGAGTGAAAGGCAAAATCTATTATCAGATGTATGAGATTCGAACAGTTTATAAGCCCTCTACTAACCAATCATCACAAAATAAATTTCCAGTAACGATACTGTTTAATTAAACAAAATCAAACAATCGGAACTCCAGGTTGCAACATCAGCAATGTAAGGAGAAGATATATTGCTACTCAATGAAAAGACACTTACGCAATACTTTTTGGCCAAAGCCTTCTTCAGAAAATAAAAAACAATCCTATTCATTCATAGAAGCAATCACACCTTACACACATGACGCAGCAGCTCGGGGTGGGGGCAGAGAGAAGTGCATTTTCTGGAGGAGGATGCTTGGACTAGACTGCCATCTTGCATCATCAGGAGGCTGTGGGGCAGGGATATGGGGAGGGGGGGAGGGGTGAAAAAGGAGTGGAGCAGGAAAGGGGAAAGACAGGTG
This sequence comes from Schistocerca nitens, assembly GCF_023898315.1. Taxonomy (NCBI): domain Eukaryota; kingdom Metazoa; phylum Arthropoda; class Insecta; order Orthoptera; family Acrididae; genus Schistocerca; species Schistocerca nitens. The sequence continues at coordinate 22,071,129 of NC_064622.1, forward strand.
GGTGCATTGGCAGAGGGCAGCACACAAATACAGTGGATGATGAGAATAGGCAGAAGGTGATAGAATTGAGCATGTAGAAATTGTTGGGTGGAGCGTGTGGGGACAGTGGGTTACTGTAAGTTGCAGCTGGGTTAATTTTGGGAGTGGAGCATGTGTTGTAAGGATAACTCCAATTTGTTCAGTGCAGAAAAACTGGTGGTGGAAGGAGGATCCAGATGGCTGAGATATTGAATCAGCCGTTGAAATCAAGCATATTATGTTCAACTGCATGTTGTGCAACAGTGTGGGCTAGTTTGTTCAGGTGGTGGCTGTTCATTCTGGTGGACAGCTGGCTGGTTGTGCAATGACTGCTGCAGAACTGGTGTATAACATAGCTGTTTGTGGACTATGTCTGAGGGATAGTGCCCTTGTGTAAAGTCCTTGGTGAGACCCTCAGCATACTAGACAAAGAAGTTGTTGTCATTGCAGATATGCTGTCCATGGGTGGGAGGGTTGTGTGGGAGGTATTTTTTGGTGTGAGAGGGGTGACAGCTGTCACGTACTGCTGTTGGTTGTTGTTGGGTTTAATGTGGACAGAGATGTGGATGGAGGAAGAGCTTGATGTCCAGGATGGTGGCACACTGAGTTGAGGAGGAGCAACTGAAGCAGGTGGGAGAGAAGGTTTTGAATTTGTGAAGGAATGAGGATAGGGTGTCTTGACCCTGACTTCAGATTGTGAAGATGTCATCAATTAACCTGAACCAGGCTAGGGTTTTGGTGTTTTAGAAGGCTAGGAAGGTCCCTTCTTGGTGGCCCGTAAATAGGTTTGCTTAGAAAGGTGCCATGTGTGTGGCCATGACTGTGCTGCAGATGTGTTTGTATATCTTCCCTTCAAAGGAAAATTAGTCGCTACTTAAGACAAAGTCAGTATGGCATATGAGGAATGAGATAGTAGGTCTGGAGTTGGGAAAGATAGTGTTCAATAGCGGTAAGACAATGGGCATGAGGAATGTTGGTGTATTGGTAAATGGCATCAGCGGTGACAAGTGGGGATCCCAGAGGTAAAGGGAAAGTCGGTGAAGGAAGCGATTGGTATCTTAGACATGGTAAGCTACATTATGAGCAATTGGTTGGAGGTTTTGATCAACAGGAGCAGAAATTCTTTCAATGGGAGCACAATAGCCAGCTACATTGTGGCATCCAGGAATGTGGTGTTCGTGGGTTTGTAGAAGGTGGGTGTGTGAGGTGTCATGGGGGTGAAGTGAAAGATGGATTCAGGGGAGAGGGTTTGGGAAGAGTCTAGGGCTTAAAGCAGGGATTGGAAGTTATGTTGGAGTTCAGGAATGGGGTGTCTCTGGCAGAGTTTATACATGGAGGAGTCATGTAATTGGCAGAGGCCTTCTGCAAGGTCGTCACTGTACTTCGTAACAATAGTAGTGGCATATTTGTCTGCTGGTAGGATGATTAGGTCAGGATTTGTTTATAGGTCGTGTATGGCTGTCCTTGCTTCTGCTGGAAGGTTGGTGTTCTGGGGAAGGCTGGTGAGGCCAAGTTGGAGGTAAGTGGGAGGTGATTGGAGGGTGGCTAGGCTGGAGGAAGGGGTGAGGGGGGAGGATCACTGTTGGATGGTGCTATGAACCGGGAGACGAAGAGTTCAATTTTGGGGTTAAGTTGGCTTTGGTTATAGCAATTGGTGGCAACAAAGTGTTTCCATTGCAGGAATCTGGAGGAGGAGAGTAGTTGTTTGTTAAATCCAACAGGGTTAAATTTGGCTGTAGGGCTAAATGCGAGGCCATTGGATAGTACTGAAGCTTCTGTGGGGCTGAGGGTTTTGTGGAAAGTTAACAACAGTGTTACAGGAATGTTTCAGCTCTGAATTTGGTGGAGTGATGGTAGATTTTGCGGGATGTGAAAAGTTGAAAGGACGAGATAGGCAGCGTCTGAGTGCTATATGGAGTTGATGAGGAGGAACACTGTGTGTAGGGTAGGGGTTTGGTAGTGGGTCCCCAATGCAGAAGTAGGATGTCAGCAGGATGGATAACTGATAAGGGTGATGTCTGGAATGCTTTTCTAAGTGCTGGAGAGCAAGGAATCCAATTTCAGAGATGTACATTTGTAACAGGGATTGGAGAGTAGCAGTATGTTGTGGATGGAACAGAGGTGGTTCTGGAATGACTGTGCCATGGAGATGTCTTCTTGCAGTGACAGGTTTCTGAGGGCCAGGGACTGGTGGAGTCTGGAAACCTGAAGGTCATTGTGAAAGGAGGGGTGGGATTCAATGAAACAAATTTTTATTGTTTGTCCGTTGGGTAGGGGGGGGGGGGGAGATTCCATGGTTTAATCAGGATTTAAGGAACAGGATTTGGGACTGTATTTTTTCCAGGGAAGGGAAATTTTTTTGAACTGATGCAGAAAGAGGGAGCAGGGCCCACCATGGCAAGGATGGCATAGGGAAGTGGGAATCATGTAGAAATGGGAATCATATGGAAATGAAAGTGTTAGATGGTTGTTAGGAGAGCGGGATAACAGAAAATAAATGTAAAAAATACATAGACATGTAAAACCATGAACACATCTTAAGAATATGGACAGATACATTAAAACATATGGAAATGTGGGAGAAAAGAGATAGACAAAGTTTGGGGGTATGCGTGCATTCGGATATGGGAAGAGGAGAGGAAGAGGGATCATTTGGATTGATTATTGCAAGTTCATGTGGCATGGGTAGATGCAGAAAATAAAGCATTAAAATACATGAGGATGAGGGTGGAAGTTGGATCAATAGGAATAAATAAAAACGATGGTGGGAAGCATTTGAGGAATCAGATGCTGCATCAACAATTCGCACAGTCACATAGCTGTGTATTGTGCATGGACAGGATTGTTGATACACTGTGGCTCTGAAGTGTTTGTGATTTGGAAACTGTGAATAAACATACAACAGAAGAGAAAGAATGGACACTGGGAAGATTAGTGCTATAAAGAATAGTAACAAAGGAAAACATCACAGGGCTATAGGATGACAGGAAAGCCATTAGGCAATATCAAACAATGAAAACTCTGGTTTGGAATATCAACAGTGTAAGAAGAAGATAGATTGCTACTCACCGTAAAGATGACATATTGAGTTGCAGAAAGGCACAATGATAAGACACTTGCATATTAGCTTTCTGAACTGCACAGATGGGAGTAATCCTTACAACACACTCTCCACTGTCAAAATCATTCCGGTCTCAACCTATGGTAACCCACTGTCCACATAACCTCCACCCAACAGTTTCCACCCCCTCTGTCCTATCACCTGTATTTGTGTGCCTCACTCTGCGAATGCAGCTGCCCATTTTTCCCCACTTCACTCATTTCTTGCTTCCAATTCCCACCCTTCTCTCTCCACCTCCCTGTCCCACAGCCTCCCAATGCTGCATCAAATGGCAGTCTAGTCTCTCTACGCTGCAGCTGATAGTGCTTTTCTCTACACCCCCTGCCCCCATACACTGCTGTCCCTTCACCTTCCCTCCACCAAATTGCTGCCTCCATGCTACGTGACTGTTGCATTCCAGTCCGAGATGCTGGAGATGGCAGTCGTGTATGTGAGATTTGGTTGCTTGTGTGAATGAAAGTGTTTGTGTTTTCTTTTCTGTAGAAGGTTTTGGCTAAAAAGTAATGTGCAAATATCTTTTTCATTGTGCCTGTCTGCAACTCGGCATGTCACCTTTTCCTTATGTTGTTGATATTCCAACCTGGATTTTCCATTGGGTGATTTTGTCTAACGGCTTTTCTTCCCTCTCACAACTCTATGATGTTTTCCTTTGTTACTATTCTCAATAGCATTAGTCATCTCAGTGTCCATTCTTTCTCTTCTTTCCTGAGTTTATTCACTGCTGCCCAAACCACTCACACTTCAGAGTCACAATGTGTCAATGATGTCTTCATGTACAACACATGGCAGTGTGATCACACAGATTGTTGATGCAGCATCTGATGCTGCAAATTCTTCCCACTGATAATTATATTTATTCCTATTGATCACACTTTGTCCCTCATCCTCACCTATTTCAGCATTTTATTTTCCACTTCTACTTGTGCCACATGAAATTGTAATACTCAACCTAAGTAATCCCTCTTCCCCCTTCTCTTCCCTTATCGGAATGCGTGCAGACTTCAATACCTCATCCAGTCCTTTTCTCCCACATTAGTGTATGTTTCTCATGTATTTGTTCATATCTTTTCATAGTTTCACTCATTTTTTCATATTTTTATGCATCTCTGCTTGATTTTATTGGTCTATATGTATTTTACATGTCTTTTCTGGTATCCAGCTCCCCTCACAACCATCTAACACCTTCATTTGCCCATTTCCACATCATTCCTGTTCCCCTTATGCCATCCCTGCCACAGTGGGCCCCTGCTCCACCTTTCTGCACCAATTCAGAAAAATATTCCTTCCCTGGATAAACACAGTCCCGCATCCTGTTCCTTAAATGCTGATTAAACCATGGAATCCCACGCAACAGACTAACCATAAAAATTCCTTTAATTGAATCTCACCCCTCCTTTCATAATGACCTTCACATTGTCAGGTTCCACTGGTCCTGCTCCCCAGAAACCGCTTACTGCAACAACACATCTCCATGGCACAGCCATCCCAGAACTACCTCTGCTCCCTCTACAAGACATTGCTAATGTCCAATCCCTGCTAGATACAACACATCTCTGAAACTGGATCCCTTGCTCTCCAGCGCTTGCTTGAGTGTTCCAGACACCACCTCCATAAGTTATACAAATTGCTGACATCCTAGTGCTGCCTCAGGAAACCACTATCCAACCCATACCCTACGCACAGTGTTCCTCCTCAGACCCCGCCTATCTGACCTTTTCAACTTCCCACATCCCCCAAAACTTCCTACCAACATTCCACCAAATCCAGAGCTGAAACTTTCCTGTAACACTGTTCTTAACCTTCCCACCAAAACTCTCAGCCCCATAGAAGTTTAGTTGCATCTAAGGGCCTCACCTTTAACCCTAGAGCCAAATTGAACCATGCTGGACTTGTCAATGTCCTAATCTCTTTCTCCCAATAACTGCAATGGAAACACTTCTTTGCTATCAATCCCTCCAACCAAAGCCAACCTTACCCCAACACTGAACCCTGCCACTCCCAGTTCGTACTAACATCAAATTGTGTTCCTTTCCCTCTCCCATCTGACCATTGCCTGGTCATTTCTTACCTTGAACTTAGCCTCACCATCCTTCCCCAGGTCCCTTCCTCAGAACGCCAGTCTTTCATCAGAAGCAAGGACAACCATACAAACCTCAAAACAAATCCTGACCTTATCATCCTACCTGCAGACAAAAGTTTCATGCTTGTTGTTATAAATCGCTGTGGTTACCTGGTGGAAGGCCCTCTGCCAGTTATCTGACTTCACCACCTATAAACTCTGCTAACCCTTCCCAGAACATCTTCCCTGAAACAATTTCCCACCTCACCACAGTGGAAACAATTTCCCACCTCACCACAGTGACACACCCACCTTCTATAAGCTCCCCAAAATCTAAAAACCCAGAAATTCTGGCACTGCAATTTAGAAAGAAGTTTTTGCCCCTGTTGACCAAAACCTCCAACTAATTGCTCATAATCTAGCCTACCATGCCACTTCCTTCACCAACCTTCCACCATGTCTACCCCTTTACATCCTGATTCCCTGCTCATCACTGCTTATGCCCTTGCCCTATATACCAAAACATCCCTCATGCCCATGGTCTTACCACTATTGAACTCTACCTTTCTCAACATCCTTCAGACCCACTATCTCATTCCTTATACACCTTAGTAACTTTAACTTACAACTACTTTTTCTTTGAAGGGAAGCTACAGGGTGTTTCAATAATGACCGGTATATTTGAAACGGCAATAAAACCTAAACGAGCAGTGATAGAAATACACCGTTTGTTGCAATATGCTTGGGACAACAGTACATTTTCAGACGGACAAACTTTCGAAATTACAGTAGTTACAATTTTCAACAACAGATGGCGCTGCAAGTGATGTGAAAGATATAGAAGACAACGCAGTCTGTTGGTGCGCCATTCTGTACGTCGTCTTTCTGCTGTAAGCGTGTGCTGTTCACAACGTGCACGTGTGCTGTAGACAACATGGTTTATTCCTTAGAACAGAGGATTTTTCTGGTGTTGGAATTCCACCGCCTAGAACACAGTGTTGTTGCAACAAGACGAAGTTTTCAGCGGAGGTTTAATGTAACCAAAGGACCGAAAAGCGATGCAATAAAGGATCTGTATGAAAAATTTCAACGGACTGGGAACGTGACAGATGAACATGCTGGAAAGGTAGGGCGACCGCGTACGGCAACCACAGAGGGCAACGCGCAGCTAGTGCAGCAGGTGATCCAACAGCGGCTTCGGGTTTCCGTTCGCCGTGTTGCAGCTGCAGTCCAAATGACACCAACGTCCACGTATCGTCTCATGCGCCAGAGTTTACACCTCTATCCATACAAAATTCAAACGCGGCAACCCCTCAGCACCGCTACCATTGCTGCACGAGAGACATTCGCTAACGATATAGTGCACAGGATTGATGACGGCGATATGCATGTGGGCAGCATTTGGTTTACTGACGAAGCTTATTTTTACCTGGACGGCTTCGTCAATAAACAGAACTGGCGCATATGGGGAACTGAAAAGCCCCATGTTGCAGTCCCATCATCCCTGCATCCTCAAAAAGTACTGGTCTGGGCCGCCATTTCTTCCAAAGGAATCATTGGCCCATTTTTCAGATCCGAAACGATTACTGCATCACGCTATCTGGACATTCTTCGTGAATTTGTGGCGGTACAAACTGCCTTAGACGACTCTGCGAACACCTCGTGGTTTATGCAAGATGGTGCCCGGCCACATCGCACGGCCGACGTCTTTAATTTCCTGAATGAATATTTCGATGATCGTGTGATTGCTTTGGGCTATCCGAAACATACAGGAGGCGGCGTGGATTGGCCTCCCTATTCGCCAGACATGAACCCCTGTGACTTCTTTCTGTGGGGTCACTTGAAAGACCAGGTGTACCGCCAGAATCCAGAAACAATTGAACAGCTGAAGCAGTACATCTCATCTGCATGTGAAGCCATTCTGCCAGACACGTTGTCAAAGGTTTCGGGTAATTTCATTCAGAGACTACGCCATATTATTGCTACGCATGGTGGATATGTGGAAAATATCGTACTATAGAGTTTCCCAGACCGCAGCGCCATCTGTTGTTGAAAATTGTAACTAATGTAATTTCGAAAGTTTGTCTGCCTGAAAATGTACTGTTGTCCCAAGCATATTGCAACAAACGGTGTATTTCTATCGCTGCTCGTTTAGTTTTTATTGCCGTTTCAAATATACCGGTCATTTTTGAAACACCCTGTATACAAACAAATCTGCAGTATAGCCGCAGGCACCTGAATATCACTCACCTATGCCAACCTGTTTATGGGTTGCCTATAGATCATCTTCCTAGCTCCTCAAAATGCCAAACCCCTTGTCTAGTTCAGGTTCATTGATGATATTTTCATGGTCTGGACTCAAGGCCAAGACACCCTATCCTCATTCCTTCACAGCCTCAACATCTTTTCTCCCATCCATTTCCCATGCTCTGCCTCAACACAGCGTGCCAATTTCTTGGACGCTGGCCACCTTCTCTCTGGTGACTCTATTTGCACCTCTGTCCACGTTAAGCACACGAACTGCCAACAGAACAACTGTCATACCTTCCACACTAAAAAATCCCTCCCATACGGCTTGGCCACCCAGGGATGGTGTATCTGCAGTGGCAATAACTCGCTTGTGCCCAGAGTATGCTGAGGTCTCACCAAGGTATTCATAGACTCGCACTGTCCGCCAGACCTAGTTTACAATCAGCTCTCTTCACACACCCCCAATCCTCCCACCACCCCCAAGAACCACCTACAAAGGAGTGTCCCCCTCATGACCCAATATCATTTCAGTTTAGAACAACTGAATCACATCTTTCATCAGGTCTCTGATTACCTATTGTCATGCCTTGAAATGAGAGGCATCCTACCCCAGATCCTTCTCACCCATTTTAAAGTAGTATTCCATTGCCCATCCAACCTCAACAACATCCTAATCCATCCCTATGTCACATCCAAACCAACATCTTGCCATAGGAATCATATTCCTCCTGAAGACCCAGATGCAACACCTGCCGAATCCACGCACCCAGCACTAGCTATTCCAGTCCTGTCACAGGCTTATACTACCCCATCAGAGGCTGGGCCACCTGTGAAAGCAGCCATGTTGTAGACCAGATCTGCTGCAATCATTCTTCTGGTTTTTACATTGGTACAACTACCAACCAGCTGCCTACCAGGATGAATGGCCACATTCAAACTGTGGCCAAGAGCAAAGTGGACCACACTGTGGTACAACATGCAGCTAAACACAACATGCTTGATTTCAATGACAGTTTCACTACCTGAGCCATATGGATACTCCCTTCTAACAATAGCTTTTCTGAACTGCACGGATGGGAAATATCCTTAAAACACATTCTCTGCTCCTGAAATCATCCCAGCCTCTACCTGGCTGCATGCCCTCCACCCAACAGTTTCCACCCCCTCTGTCCTATTACCTTCTCCCTATTCTCATCTCCCACCCTCTGTTTGTTCTGTCCTTCGCCAGTGCGTGCACATGCCCCTTTCCCCTTCTCTGCTCCTCTCTTTTTTTCGCTCATCGTTCCCTCTCTTTCTTTTGCACCTCCCTGTTCCACAGCCTCCCGACACTGCACCTGTTGACAGTCTAGTCTCTGCATGCTCTACCAGACAGTGCTCTTCTCTGCCCCCCACAAATACCTTGCTATCCCTTCTCCTTCCGGCTCCCTCCAGACTGCTGCTTCCATGCTATATGACAGTTGCATTCCAGTACAAGCTGCC